>NC_088099.1:78227819-79477819 GCF_036370855.1 Dromaius novaehollandiae | reverse complement strand
TTCCATTCCTAGTTTCTTACGACCTCATCTCCCTCCCAAATATGATTGTGCTAGCTGTTTGGAGATGCAGTCTGGGCACATATTCATACCTGAACCACATGATAGAACTGAATAAGCCAACATCCTGGGCTACAAACATACTTATTAACCCAAGGATGCATCTGTACCCAAGACAGCTTAACTTATAGCTGCCAAATGGCGTGATACCACTTCATCTTCCCCAGAGGTAAATTCCTACTGCTTCTCTTACTTTTGATCTGCCTATCCTGCAGCCACAACACAAGTTGGATCAGCTTGCTGACATGACAACCAGAAGGGTGTGTTGCTAAATTTGCTCTCAGATAGACCAGAGAGTTTTTCTGACTCATCTTCTGATTGCAGTATCACTAAATCAGATCCAATGCAAAGGTCCAGAATATGCGGACTGAGAAGAAGGAAAGTGGCTCCTAGCAGCTGCCCACAGATAGTTAAGCTATACAAGGTATAAAGCGAAGTTGCACCTTAATATATTAGCACTGTTGATCTCCACAGCAGACAGTTTACTAGTATCAAAGAAAATGAATCAATGAACTAAAGTTTACTGCATAACTTCTGATAAAGTTTTTTGTGGTTTAATGAGAAATAGAATATAATTGGAAAGATGGTCACTGTAACTTTAGAATATCACTCCTTACAGACTTCTTTAGCTAGCTAATTTAAGATGACACAGACACTCTTCTAGTGACAGGCTACGGCCAAGTTGTTTAAAGCACATTCTGTGACTGACCCTAAGCAGGAGGTGTCCTGTTCATAACTACTTTACAGGCAGACTCTGTGGCCCTGAGTCCCTGTGGCCTCAAATGCTAAGAAATAAGTCTTGTGATTTTCAATTACTTTGGCTAAAGTCACAACTCCAAAATTGATCTCATGTATGGGTTGTACAGACTGAAAATGAATTGCCAGTCTCCTCTTTCATCTTCCTGCCAGTAAAACCTCTCCTTCCAAGATGATAGGAATCCATTTACTTTCGCAAAATCTGAACTACCAACCTCTCCTGAGACATTCCTGAAAAAGGATGGGCAAGGTACAGTACATATAAAATAGTGTTAAGGTAATTCAGGTAGTTTTGAGCAATTACCTCCAAGACACAATTGAGTACTGTTTCCACTCAGTAAGTATGAGCCAAAATACACTGAGAAGTCCAGACAAGATGCCTTCAACACCCATTACACTTTCAAAGATTATATTTAGAAGCTTCAATGAAGATGCTGGAGAAACAGGTTTCAATCTGCCCATAATATTCTGTATGTCTTATTGGTATAGAAGATGGACAAGAGTAAGGTCTGTGCTGAAGGACCAAAAAACCTGATTTTTTTTGACATGAGGATTATCAGACATAGAAGAGGAGGGAACTGGAAAGCCTTAAATTACCTTAGGCTTGTGCCCATTTGAGTTGGGCTGACCCTGGAAAAGTGCAATAATTACAACTACCAAGAAAGATTTGTAAGCTACAGAGGATTTAATTATATCTAGACAAGCAGTAGAGAAGTTTTCCAGGAAAAGAGTTGATATGAACTCAAATCCAATAGCCATTCCAAGAACAAATCTTCACATTTAGGGGAAAGCTAGACTGAATTTTGACAAAAATCGAACAAACTCAAGTCAGCATGAGGAATTCAGCTTCTTGCAAGCTCTACCCTTTCAAATGCTCTTCACTTAGTTTTTATTGTCTTCTAGTAGAATATCAGACAGCTAAAGCAAGTCACTGCTCCTAAAGGGAGCACACTGCTTACAGCTTAACCTATCAGCAACAAGCCCAGAAAAGGAAAAATGGATCAGGATGAAGGGCTCCTGGACAGTTCAGGCTTTAGTTCAGGCCATCAAAAGAGTCTGTGCACAGAGTCTGGACCACTCTACCTAACAAGCAGCAGAAGGATCTGAAATACACCCGGAATGCCCAAGCACGTCACATTTAACTAAGAACTGAGACTGAACATGGACTGCTGTTGAGCTTTTGCAACAAACATGGTCCCAAACAGTGTATCATCCACCTACAGATCCTCAGCTGTTGACAAGGCTGGTGCTGGGTGGGATGAATCACATACAGGACTTTGTGCAATGTTGCTCCTCTTACGATATCACTCCCTCCAACACAATGGCAAGTCACAAATGCAACTGGTTTTGAGACAGTCTTCACTGGCACAGAACTAGAGGAAAGACAAGTCAGACCTACCACACCTGAACACTGCTGCTGGGACTTCTCCACAGGTTTGCAGAACTCATGACAAAATTCAAGCATTTCCCAAAATAAAATAAGTAGAAGTGTACATATGAACTGCTGATGTTGATGACATCTGTGGCTTGCATTAAATATCTTTACAAACACACACACTTTTTAATGTCTGTAGTATAAATACAGGTATCCTGTAAGAGAATAACTATATCCTTTGGAAACCTCACAGCTCAGAGAAGTTAATGAAAGCCAAGACCCAAGACACAAACAAAACTTCAGGAATCTCTAAATTGTTCTATCCATACTTACATGAGAATGAAATACAAATTCCATTTTGCAAATGAGAAACTCATCTAGTACAAGTTTTGCAGATACACCTTTAAGTTACCTTAAAACAGCAGGGTCTCAAATGTCAGTGTGTGACTCTACACACCACTCTTCCTATCTGTCATGGTTAAATGTGCAATCACAGCCTTTGTGAATTTAACACCACAGAAAACCTAGAGACTCACAAGCACTACAAGTACTGTCAGTTTTAAATCCAGAAGTGAAGAGACTGGATGCACCTTGTGGTAAAGGTACTATAGCAAAACTATTTTTCCTTTTGGTTACATTCAACATTGAATGTTAACAGCTTTAATAAGAGTTAGAATCATATCTAGATGCACCTTGTTACAGTCACTCCTTTCTGTAATTAGCTGGGGGGTTCAAAATACCACTGGGATTCTAGGAAGTCCTAGGGGAGAGGCATCCTCTGATCTAGCCCCAATTTGTACTGAGGATTAGAACTGAATAGCACATAATGGAGCAGATACATGACTGAAAGTGTGATATGCCTTTATTTTCTTTCTCCTCCCTTTTGCAAAGAAAAAGTTTATAAAGGCATGAGCTTAAAAAGCACTTCTTAGCTGTCCAGTACTTCTACGAAAGACAGTAAGAACTGCATCAAGAAAATCACACATCTACAAGTACGGTAACTTTTAAATGGCATTTTCAAAGTTATGGCCAAACTGAACTGATTTTTCTAATAGCTTAATTACAAATAAAGCCTTTTTTAAACACTTATGGGAGCACATTAAAGAACTAAGCAAATTTCTAGCCTTGCTTGTCTGGTTTTAAGTCTAAACAAACTATTGTTCACTTGCTGTTTCTTTCTACTCCAGTACACAAACATATCATACCAAGCATAAGACCAGTAGTCCTTCCTTTGAAGCATTTTAAGCAGAATGTTTGAGGAAAGACCAGTACATCATCTGGCTCCCTTCTACACTAAGAAAACATTACATTGAACTCATCCTGGTTTTTATCAGGCTGCCTCCATCTCTGTGCACACTAAGGTATTACGTTCTTATAGCATTGGGCCAGCCCAAATCTCTGGGAAAATTTCAGTACAGCTGCAGTTAAACAATAAACAGCAATATTCTTTTTATTGAAAAGATCCAAACATTCCTAATTGATTAAATAGACAAATGGATATTCAAAAAGTGGACTAATTACCTCTCAGAATCTCTATTTGGATATGATCTTGCAAGTGGTGATACTGCATGGCTAAGAACAATGTAGGCATAATCAAAAACTTGTTTCACTTGCATGGCACCGTAAGAACTTCTGCCAACGTCGTTTCCTGTAATAATGTGACAGTCATCAGGTCAAGGTTTTTTTGTTTTTTTCTTTTTTTAATACCAGTAACCAGAAAAATATTCATACTGAAAGCTCAGAAGCTTTAACAATACAGCTTAACTCTGACTGTTTAAAGGTGTCAGCCCATTCTGCTCATAGCAGGAACAACTAAGTGTGCCTGTCTAAATAAAGGAAGCTAACTTTCAGAATCAGGCTTAACAGTATGCATTCAACTTAGCACTTGTAAAATGCTATTGTACCACAACATGGAAGAAACAGAATGTAAAAAAGACAGCTATAAAAGAGCTTTAGCTGATCTCTTTAAAGGAAAACCTATCATGTTTACGTTAAAGCATCAAGTCGCACTTACCAGCAGAGTTTCTGTAGGCCAAATTCAGCTTTCAATTACCCCTGTGCAAGTATGTTACCTTCATAGGGCCAGCTATACTTACAACAACCCCTACTTAAGCTTATCAGTACTACAGACTAATAACCCACCTCATATGGATTATTTATCTCCCAGAAAAAAACAATTAGTTTAAAAAAAGAACCTCACAGGATTCCAAAAGCTTGTATTTTTTTTTTGTTTAAGTTAGTGGCACTTTGACTGCCACTCTTTAAACATGAACGGTAAGTATAGCAGAACTCCTTCCAGACTCAGTAACAGGTGTGAGGAACTAGAGAAGTTAAGAACTTTCTAAAGCTTCTATATTAGTGACAACGTACAGGCATCAGTCTTCCATTTGGCACTTAGAAAGATCTTGCTGGTACCAGCAACAATAACCATTTGGGCTTTTTTTCCTAAATATATTTGGCACCAGACACCAACTGTTCACTGTCACCACTTAAATTAAGAGACAATTAAAAACAACTTTCTTCAAACTGCATGTCTGAAATACAGACTAGATCTTGAGTGGGTAGAAAGCTGCTTAGAGTAAAAAGCTCCGTTCCTTCATGATGACACCTAAAATTCCACAAGACCAATGGAAAGGGGCAAACCATAAAACTTATAAAATCAGGGCCCATGAACAGGTTTTAATGAAAAATTATCTTTGAAGATTGACAGGGAAAGGATGGAGGTCACTAGTTTAAATCTAATTAGGCTGATGTTGACTTTAAGGGAACCCTTCATTTGCTGAATTATTTTTGCCCAGCACACAATTATAGATAAACATTCCCAAGTCCACCATCCAGGAGAAAACAAAAACAAAGAAACCACACACACAACCTTGGCTTTACTACTTGACAACACATTTTAGTCTTTCAAGCTTCTCCAAACATAACGTCATTTTAACAGGAAAGCATAAATCAATGAAAACAGATTGGGAATATAAGAGCATTTTGGGAACACAGGATTTCTTTGGTAGTGTTTATGGTCAAATAAAAAACAATGAAGAGTTAATGCTTACTGAAGTAACCAAGTATCTTGTTCTTAAGGTACTCCTGCAGTAGCCAGCAGCTACTGGACTCAAAATTAGAGAAGTGTAATCTGCCCCTACCTCTCTCTATAAGGGATATTTGTAGTTAGACTCTATCCTGAAGTAGAAGTAGAGACCATTGTTAGCCTGGAAAAGCAGATCTGGGAAGAAGCATACTGAAGTTAAGTTCAAAGCCTCACTACAGGAAAATAGGTAACGGACTTTCCACAGTACTTAGTCCAAAGCTAGCTGAAGAGAGACCAAGATATTTCAGTGGTCAAGAAATCAAAACACAAAAATATTACGTTAATTCTACTAGGAAATCAGAGGTGCTATCACTACCAGTTTTCCAGCGGCATAAATGTCCTGTGACAGTGCTACATTCCATTTTATTAAGTGCTAAAGGTACATACAAAGGAGAAAAAGCTAAGAAGCAATACAGAAAGAGAAATAATATATACAAAGTGGTTGACCACATGCAATTGTATCTACCACCAAATATATATAACAAGAATTAAGAATATATGTGCAACCAAATCACACTCAGTTTAGTCTAATCTGGTGCTAAGGCAACTGTTGACACAGGGTTGACCTGTGTCCTGCAAGTAGCTACACCGAACGAAGACACTGCTGCCCTAAAGTGTTGGTGACTCCTGTTGACAGTGGTTGCCACCTCCACTGCTCTGCCGGCAAAAGGAATCATGAGCCTTCCCTAATCCATTTACAGCAAACTCAGGCAGCTTAGTTTAAACCACTAATGAAGTTGTGTATTAGTCTTGACTGAAGCAGATGTGAAAAGAGGCAGGATAGCCATACCATAGCATGCATACGTTCCTGGATTGCCCTGTTCTGCACCTGTAATTAGTTCATAAATATGTCCAAATAAACAGTCTTACTCAATTACATACTCTGCACTGACTTGTACTGCAGCTGAAAAAGCAGGTATGCAGCCAAAGCTACTATGCTAGCTACTATGAGCTGTACCAGTCAAGTCTGTGTAGGTGTGACTATACCCAACCAACAAAGCAGCATATTAAAGCAGCCAGAAGATCACATACTCACGTATGTTGTCCTGAATTTAAAAAAGAAAAAAGTAATTTTTCTTTGAGAGATCATTCTCATCAGCAGATCACATTTTAAATACCCAAGTCTTTCTTTCATTCATCACAGTCAGAATCTACAGATTGATCAGTTAAAGCATGTACTCAGATGCTTTTACTCTTAAAAAAAATTTGTAAAGACTTCATTCCTCAGTGTTACCAGATAACAATCGTGCACAACTTCACAGATAATTCAACACTCATTCTTTTTATTGCAGCATAAGCCTTCATTCCTGAAGGAGCATGTCTAAGATTTCCAAGAGTAGCTATCGGTATTATCACTCAGTTAAGCAGTCTTCCATAACCTGAAGTAATTTTAAAACATGGCCTGGAAAAGTAAAGGTAAGACAGTGAGCAAGGACAGAAGCAGATCTGTTTGTTTTAAGCTGTTACCCACTAAATACCTTTTTGCAACATTTGCAACATTTGGGAGCTCTCTCAGCTGCTAGTCGCAATGTATTTTTGTATTTTTATAAATGTTTTATACACACACGCATACATTTGCACGCTCTAATCACAAACAGCAGGTATTGAAAAGCCATAATGAATACTCTTGGGCAGCCACTAAGGCTAGACTACATACTCCCAATAGCTGCTGTTCACCTCAAACTAAGTTACTTACTTGTTGCTTGCTTCTGCATCTTGATATGCTACATTAAGCATAACTGAGCCAGTAAGTTAAACAGTCCCTTTTCAAAGAAGCCATATGAAATCAAGCGTTCAGAATTATTGTTAGTGCCTGTAGCAATTCAGAATGAAGAACAACACTTTTCTAATGAAAAGAACAGTGGAGATTAAGATGCAAGTCTTTAGCTATGACTTAATTACTCTTGCTGCCAATCTGAACCAAGACCAAAATCATTCCAATTCTGAGTATCGAAAATATGACCTTGATAATCCCCAGGCTCAAAGCTAAAAAGTGTAAAGGAACAGTCTTCCCTAACAGTCCACTGAATAAATGCAAAGTTTCTCTCACAAACGCAGGTTTAGGATTTGTCACCTGCAACCAGAGTTATGTCTTCCAGGACAGTACACTGAAAGACCAGTTCCACACATGAACCTCTTGGAAGATGATGAACCTCTGCACTGCTTCAATCCATTCCCCTGAACACACAGGTATCTTCAGTGTAACAGTCTAAGTGATTGATTCAGCAATTCTCCTAAATTAATGCTTTCACCATGTCTTTTACACATCCCGTAACAAAAAAATTGTCTTGAGAAGCTGACATGCTGGCAGCTACAAGATTGTCACAGAAATTTCCTTCTTTGCAAAGGAGAGATCTGCATCTCATTACCTAGTCCTAGGACACTACTAACTCAAGAAAGGAAAAAAAATCTTAGAATATCTATCTAGATCAGGTCAAAACCAGCACCCTAAGAAATATCACAGGGTAGAGCAGTTTGACATCTTACATACAGATTTCAGCATAACCTGCCTACTTCAAAGTGCAAACTCCAGATCTCTTTCCTGGAATCTTTGTTCTCAAAGCACAGATTATAATCCTCTAGTGCCCAGTAAGTAATCTTTGAGAAACTCAGAGGAAACCCTGCAGCACCCAAAAGAATTTGGTATAAGGAAAACACAGAGACCAGAACAGCATCCAAACAGGCTGATGCCTGTTACATCCTGCATTAGGAACTAACAAAACACACTGAGCAGTTAGAACTGAAGGACCCTATCTTTCTGATGATGCAGTTTTTCTGTTAGCCAGACATCACCATTTCACACTGAAGAAATATCAGTCCTTAGACTTAGAGGAACCAATCCCACTAAATTTAACCCTGTCCTCTGTAAGACTTTCTAAAGCTATCTATGAGCTATACCTTTCAGCACACCGTATCATACAGCCTGTGCAAATAGTGATAGTAGGCATTTTTACACTACTTCGATAATCTTGAGAAATAGAAATGCTGTTTTGTTTTTTCTTTCATCCCTGTATTTTGTCTCTGTTTTCAGGACTAAGTCATCTTTTGAAGTCTTCTTCCAAGGCTTAACCAGAATTTGAGAAAGCTGGGAACAGGCTAAGAAGGACCCCAAAGAAAGGTTAAAAACTGGTGCATGTAGAGCACAAAGAAATAGGTTTCTGAAGGAAAAAAATCTACAGCAGCTTAGGCTAATTTAAATAAGGACAGCAACAGCTGTCCCTTTACCCAAAAACTTGTTCCCATCTCCTCTTCAGTAGTAGTACTAAGCCTCGTGGGATTAGACACCAAGATGACATGACCACAGAGATTATGATTTGTCAGCTGAACAAGAACCTGAACCCTTGTGTTCCCATACAAAGAACTTTTTCAAACAGTAACAAGACTGAACGAATTATTAGAACTTTAGATATTAAATATATAAACTTGATGGACACTTCTAGACACTGTGAGGATATGCGATTAAGCCTAGACCTAAGGAGGCTATATTTCTGAGATCTGATTCAAAGAGCCATCCCATATCTGCTAAACAATTTTCCTCCTAGTTCCATCAGGGAAGTTCTGAGCTCTAAGGCAGCTGCCAGATGACATCCTTTAGGACATGCTCTCCAAATGACTTATTTCAAGTTATTATCAGCTTTCATTTGCCTTGCCAAAATGTTTTCTCCTATAAGAATTCCACTATCTCAGTCTGCAGAACCTCATCTGAAACCTAGTTCTTAACAACTCAGAGCATAAAAACAGGATCCTTCTTCCAGAGTTCTTTGCTTCTTCAAGATTTATGCTAAAGGAACAGTTCAAAGCCCTTACTGGACTTGCCATTTCATTTCAAAGAGTCAATGGAAGAAAGAAAAATTTCTAAAATTTGACTATTAGTAATGATCAAAACATTCTACAGTACATATAAACTCTTCTTTTTTAGTCCTCAGCTAGCAGACAGGAAGAAAGAAAACTGGAAGACACAGTAACTGTTCTTCATCTTAGAGAAATGTGGCTCATGCTGCTACTGAAATGGATCTTCAGGCAAGTAAGTACACAGTTACTGAATAAAACCTCAAAAACACTGTGAAAAAGTTCTGCATAATCACACTTCTGCCTGCTCAAGTGCAAGACTTGCATAAGAATTGCGATGGACACAAAGAATCTCAGAGCTACATATCAGAGAGATTGTTAGAAAAATGAGTATCTAAGCTTGCAACCTGTTCTAGAGAAGTATGGACATTTAGCACACCGAGTATATAGAAAGGAGTCAAACTTAGCTCCTGATCCATGGTATTTGCTTTAGAAGTGCTACACATAAGCAGCCTACCCACAAGATGTGACAGTATAAAGGAGTTTGAGTGCCAATTACATTCTAGAAATATTAATGCTGAAGTCCAAAGTAACTGAATATTTACTTCGTTAAAAAGCTGTTTTGGAATTCCAGTTACTTGTTATAGTCTAAATAGAATCCAAACTGAATATTAGCTGGAATGTTTTCAGGAGTTCAGCCAGAATTAATCTTGATTATTTTGAAGGTTACTGAATGAAAATGAAATCTTAAAGGCAAAAAAATATTGGAGTTGATTACTTCCAAAAGTACATGCAACTAAAATGGACATTCTACAGAGGTGCCTGTGCAGTGCAAAAGCCATTTGCACAAGTCAGACCTTCATACCAACATCATAATTGCAGCCTCTCCCTTGCTCCACACTCCTGACTATGAGTTCACATTTATGCAGTCTCTGATGTACTGTCCTGTAGGAAGGTAATTCATTTGAGGCTTTTCTTTCCCATATAGGACAATTTAACTGAAGAATGGCACTGTTCTGTAGACAGTGGCGGGAAAAGCTACACGCTCCTTTCTCATTCTCTCATAATGAAGAATGGAGTTCTGGCAATTCCCTTCCAGGATTTCCTGGACCCCTTTCCTCCCTGCCCCTCAGCACTATTAGGAGAACCTTACTATACACTCATACATTTCTGCATTTCTATATATCTACACTGTATGTGTGCAATCAAAATTACTGAAGCTATGAATCTTGGGGGATTTCAGTTCCTTATCCATTAACCTATCTCCATAACTCTACCATACCACCAGAAGTACTCTTTCCCCAGTGCAACTTCCCAACTCATACAACAGACTTTAGGGACTCTAATATGGCACGAGTTGAGCCAGAGCTCCAGAAAACTGCAAGAAATGTACAGTCTTACCAGGCAGGAGAGGATCTTCAATACATAACATGGATGGTCTGTATCCATTGGTCATGACTTTCATGATTTCTTCTTTGGCAATATAGGCACCTCCATTTTTTATTCTAATACCAGTCTTCAAGTAATTAAAATTCCTTCCATAGAGTTCAAAAAATTCTATGAGAAGCATTCCAAGGTTTTCATCAGCTCTTCTGGCATCAATTCTTGGATGCAGCTGTGGCACAGAACAGTTGCTAATTATTAAAAGCGAACACTTGTCAGACTAACACTATGCAACAAGAAATCTCTCATTGAAACAGCTGAGTACAATCTCTTCACAGAAGTTTGAACTGAGGGCATTAATACATGTACTGAAACTACTTTCATTTAACCAAGAGGGGGTAGCACTTAAGTAGTCTATGGAAGCCAAAGAATTTTTTCCTATCTCCTCTGCTAACATTTGGATAGTTAGTAAATCCCTTTCCTAAGCCAAAAGCAGTAAGAAGTACTGCACACTACATTAAGGCCTAGTTTATGAAAGAATCATAGCTGATTTTTCCACACAAATTTGATAAGTCTTAATGTTTTCAGAAGATGGAGGGGGAGGGAGGGAATCTGTTTACCCCAAAGTATGGTCTTTTTCTCAATCTCCCCATATTATATTAGGTATGTATAATCTACAGCTATCTTCCAATTACACATTTTAACAGCACTGAGATATGTGGGGTTTTCCACTATCACAGGCACTGAGAGGGACAAACATTTTATTTGGTCATGCTGATAAAAAGCTTGATGTCACTTACAAAAATATATTGGAAGAAATTATAATTCATTAACATGTTCATGAATTATCTAAAATATCTGCCAGTTTTCAATACGTCAAAACCTAATCAACCCAAATATAATATCATAGTTCTAAAGAACACTCAGAAAGCAACTATCTCCCCATTTAGTATCAGCAGGCTAGGAAACAACAGACTTAAACTGCATGCTGGCAGATTTAGGAGACACCAGTAGGGACATTCAGACAATGGAATAGGTTGCCTAGAAAGATGGCATAATCCATACCACCGGGCCTGGTAGAGAAAGCAATGCAGCACCCTGAAGCTGTTCACAAGGCTCCTGCTGCTGCTCTTTCAATTTACACAGTTAACAGAAGTTCTTAGAGGTTTAAAAGGTAGTCTGTAGCAGCTGCCAACAAGCACACACCCAGCACCACAACAATAAAGCTAGCTAGGAACAGCACTGTCCGTAACAAGGCATAAGTACAGAAACTTTTTTTTTTTTTTTTTTTAAGTATTCACAAGCAAATAAGGAATAAACTTACCTGCAGGAAACTAATTGCCATTAAAATTAGGCTGTAAGAGCTAATTCCACCAGTAAAAACTTCATTCAAGTCCCTCTGAAGGAGGAACTGTTTTAACACTAAAATCAAATATGGCAGCAAAGAATATTTCTGCAAAACAAAGCAAGTTCTATCAATGACAACATCAACTTTTCAAAACAAGAGCTAAACAATCTCAAAGATTTGTATTCTAATGCAAAAGTGTTACTCAGTACTGTGCTATACAATGTTTTCCTCAGGAAAAAACACATGGATTTTTATTCTAGAAACTAAGAGCAGACTTCAACTCTTACTTGAACAAATAGTCTACATGTCAAATTTAGATTTTCCCCCTCAAACAGGAGGATTTTTATATCCTTCCCCGAATGCCAGTGTCACTCATTACAAGCAAAGCTTTTCATCTGAATAGTACTTCCACTGCAGAGCATAACAGTAAACCTGACTTTAAGTACTCATCGACAGAAAAATTGGTTTTAGACATTTTGTTCAGTAATAGAATATTCATAATCCAGTGTCACTTGAATTCAAGTAAGGAAACTTGAATTGCCTTTCTTTAAAAAGAAAATTTAGTGTCTCACCACAGACCTAGACACAATTGTAGAAGTCCTTTCAGCATACAGGTTTATCTGCAAATATCTAGCACTCAAATATTGGAAAAATTATGTAAACATTCAATTTACATTTTTCCAGTTTCTGATTTATAAAGACCAAGATCGAGGCTTTTTAAAAATCCTCATGTCTTTCTACCAACTAAGACAACACTGAATAGATATGAAAATAAATAAAATAGCCCTGTAGAAAATACATTAAAATATCCACATTTAACTAGTATTAATGAAAACAGTCTTCAGCAATGAGCTTTCAAAAGTCTTAAGCTATACCAAAGACAGTTAGCTAAGGACCTAGGTGCATCATTCTTAAGTAGTATGGCATTAATTATATGGCTGATACCTTCATGTATTCCTTGATAAATCGAGCTGCCTTCACACCAGTTTCCACATTAAAACTGATGTCAACTTTCACTTCTGTCTCCTGGTCAGTAAGTTTTATTATTGGTACCTGAAAAGATTAAGACAAGGTTTTATGAATCCTCAGAAATGGAACACTGACACTCCTCTCCAGCTACTCACTTGAGACATGGACACAATCAGTCCAAATCAATGCCACTGTCAAGACAAGAAAAAAGGTGTTTTTGAGAAAGAACTTGGCAAGTGAACTCTTGTGAGGTGATTATGAACATACACTTGTATGATCATATTACTTATGATCATGCATGTACTCTCTCATAGTTGTTAGACAACTACCTTCACAGCTGAAACACCAGTGTTATTCCATAAGACAACTAATTTTAAGTAAATGTCTCACTGTTGCTAATAAGAGAGATTCTACTCCCATAACCTGTGTTCATCTGACCATTCAACGTGCTAGACAGAGAAGACCAGCCTAGCAGAAAAAGTAAGAGCTGTCCGCTGATTTATCAAGTTGAACTGGTTCACTGCAGAGTCAAGCGAAAGCCAGACTGCTTAAAAGCAAAGCAGGAATAGCAGCACTTCCTTTTCCAGTAGCAGTAAGTCATTACAAAAAAAAATACTGAACATGCACAATTTCAAACCACTGCCTTCAAGGCAACATCCTGCAAAATGGTATTACAAACATGTCATCATATGATTGTACCCTAAACTTCAGCTGATAAATTTTAAATTGAATTTCTTGAAATTATTCTTGATCTGAAACGGCAAGTTTCAGAGATTCAAAGAGATGAGCAGAATGAAGTATAGCACTATTTTATACCAACAGCAGAGGAAAAGAATATAAGTAAAGTCAGTAAAGTTGATTTGCCTAGTGCCATTCTCCTTCACTAACTGATATCAGTAATTCTGAAAAATGCACTTGCTCTCAGGTAAACCAAAGGCTACCAGAGCTACTGTGTGGTGCTCCTCCAACAAAAGCAGCAGGAGTCTTCTGGAACTAAAACAGTCAACTTATTTCAGAGACCACAGAAGGCAGCAGCTTACTAATAGAAGTTTGGAAAATACTACTTATCTCCTGGAGTAAACATTTGCTCAGTAAAGTAAAATTTTCACATTAAGTTTTTAGCATATTCAATACTTGATCCACTAGGCTTACAAGATTGATGCAAAACAGTTTCATATATAAAATAAAGATCTTTCATATATAAAATAAAGATCATTGACAAAGTATATTTTGGAAAGGAAAGCCAAATGTGATGCTTGGAACACTTCATTATGCCATTAGAAATAAGGAGATCTGGAAAATACGGGTTTCAAGCTAGACAATCTTAGTTACTGGCCTCTAATTAAACATAAGCCCTCCTAAAATTCAGTGAAAGAGCTGTTATATTATACAAACCTTTACAAACCTATACAAACAATCAACCTATTTTATTAGATATTTTGCTAATACTGACTTTCAAGAGACCTTCCAGCAAACAGCAAATACAGTACATAGGCACAAGATTACTGTCCTCCACATCAAAAACTCTGTATGCTATTGCTAAGCACGCACATATTCTGCTAAGATCTTGCCCAGCCACAGCAAAACAGTGTGCTTAAGACAAGATGCTTAAGACAACACTAATTGCTTCATGACTAACTAATTATTTATCACTTTCCAATCAAGGAGTCTGAAAGCTTTTCTGTTCAATATTCCAAAGACTATTACTTACCGTAGCTTTATCAAGTACTTTAATGGAATACGGCTCAGCCACACTGTGTTTTCTTAGTGCCTGCTCCAGCAGTTGTAAAGGGGGGCGTTCCCATTTCCCAAAAACAACTAAATCAATATCACTAGACAAAAAGAACACAACATGAGATGCACTAAGCCTAGGACATAGTACTCCACTAAAAAAAAAGGCAAAGCTAGTCTTCTACATGTTACAAGTCCACAAGGATAACCACTTTGCAGCTTTTACCAGTCTGGGTTTCTAATAAGCTTGCTTTAGCAACGTTAAGAAGAGATGGTTTTGTGTGCTTTAAGACCCAAAATAAGTATTCTAGCGTCTTGCTTCCAGTTCCCCAATGAGCTCTTTGGGCTCCTCCCTTCCATCTTTCTTGCTCCCTCCCCTCCGAGTTCCATAGTCCCATCCTGTCCCACATTCTTCCACGTGGGCAGGAATGTTAACAGTCCAAACAAACTTATTAAGAATTGTTAATCACAGAAGTGAAATTGCTAGGTTTTTTTCTTCTTCTTCTTCTTCTTCACACACACACAGAGAATTTAATTCGTGTCAAGACCACACAGTCTTTAAAACACACCCATAAGAGTTTGCCAATAATATTAAAGCTGTCAGATTTATATCACTTAATGGTTCAATAGATGAACACTGAATTAAATGAGACATTTTAATCTCCAAAAAGATGGGAAAAAAGCAGCTATGACAACCCATTTGACTTCGCAGTTACTCTGTTGGTAAGTGGCAAGTTTGACTTTTGATAACTCACACTATTTAACAAAATACATAATCCTTACACAGATAATATTAAACATGTGAATTTTACCACATTTTGAAAGCGGAGAAAGATCCAAAAACTGTCACCCAGAAAATACAGAAAAAAGCTATTTCATCACAGGGTCAGCAAAAAGCACCAAATTCAGACACCGATATATCAAATACTTATCTACAACCTTTAAGTTTAAAAGCTCTTTCCTTGGCCATGCCTGACATTATGCAAAAATTTTACTAGAAGCTTGACGGGTTTATGTATTCTGGTTTAAATTCCTCTCTGAGTTTTGCCATTACCTTAAAAGACAAAAAACTGTTATATACGTAAAAGTAAATTATTACTTACCTAGTTGGGAGATAAAGCCCGGTACTAAAGCTGCCAAATATTTGGACCTGGAGAAAAGAAAAGAAGAAAAGAAAAAACGCACCAGTGAAGTACCTTGTAATTATGAATACTCACTTCATTTCAGTTTCACAAGATTTGTTATAACCTTTCTGGATCTGCTAAAGACACAGCCCAATAAAAATACATTACTCAATTTATTCTACCAAACTATTAAGCCTGTACAAATACACTTTTGCTTAAAGATGCAACTTTACAGGAAATGGTATTTTCCCAACAGGAAGGGACTGCAAGCAGCAGAGCATAAACTTTTGGAACAAGTCTTTTTCACTTTTTTTTTCCCCCAGTTCTACAGCAGTAGAAGCTGTATTGCTTGCTTCCTTCTTTCCTCATAGGACAGCTTTATTGAAAATGGAAGAGTTTAAGGAAAACATTTTTCAGAACTGTTAGATTTAAGAAACATTTTTTTAATTCAGGAGAGTAATTGCAGCCAATTATAGCACATTCTTGTAAGTGCCCGAATGAAGCAGTTCTATTAAAGTCAGTAATCACAGTACGACGACTGTTTAAAAATTTAAAATTCAAGAAGAATCAAGTTAAAGGCCAGGCCTCTAAAACTTTTGGCCTATAGCACCATACATGTATTCCGTGCAATTTCCTAGAGAAAAGCACAGAACTCATGACTGCTGCCCCTGTCAATCTGCACACGTAGCTGTACTTTGAGCAACAGCTCCAGTTCTAGAAAGCAGTCATGAGGTGAAGACAGGAGGCGTAACATAAAAAGTGTTGTGGTTCCTGTGGAGAATTTGTGTCAGGGAAAAATGGCAATTTAATGATCTGGACCACTCATTTTTCTGACAAAATCATCACTAAAGACTTGAGTTTAAACTTGAGCTTAAAACAGTCTGCTCTTTCTTAAAGATTTCAAGTCAATTAGAAGCAGCAGGAATTAATAGTACTTTGCAATCCAACATTACTTTTTCATGAAATCTGCTGTTGAGATAGGAAAACTGATGTGGAGCAGATGCCTTGATACTCCCTTTGCCTACACCCTCTTGTCTCACACTTGAAAAATATTCTTAATTCTAAAGTTCTTTTTCTATTTGTAACTAATGTCATTCTTTCTTATTGCAATATAATGGTAAGTTTGCCAAGCATGTACACAGAAGTTAATCTGACCCTTGTCTGTCAATGTTTGGGCAATTACAGCATGAAGCTTAAAGAATTACAGTATAACACCAACAGGAAGAGTCAGTCAATGATAACAGTTTGAGTAAAACCAGAAAACGTGTCAGCTGATGCAAGACTAACCCAATGCAAAACAACAGATCAAATACACATGGCAAACAATAGATTCAATTCAGAAATTTTAAATTGGTTTCATATGTGGACATTTTTAGAGGCAATCGCAAAAACACCACACCCTACAAGAAAATGACTACTCATCTAAGCACCATTAATATTAAAATTCAATCCTGGTTTACCTATATGTCTAAATGTTTTGCTAAACTAAAATTAAGTACTGAAAAAGTTTACAACAAAAAACAGAGCTAACCCTACTGTATGTTACATTTTAAATACACACATTCTGAAAAGTCTGTTAGATCTCTGCCATTTTTATAAATAGATCAGAATGTGGTGCCTCTGATCAAATGTATTGCTTTTCATCCTTTTGTATTCTTCATTGACATTTCTGTATTACATATTTCATGAGAAGCTAACACCCTGTTGTTCGAGAACACAGACCGAGACAGATGATTTTCAGGAACAGTTCATTAAAGAATCTCTGCAGTTCTCAATGACTGGCTTTGTCAAGGCAGAACTAGGCTCATAGATCGAACTAAATACTTTATCAGATAAAGTGGTATAATTAGAAAAATCAGATGGGCTTTTGAGCCAACAAGCCCAAAGTCTGAATCAGAAGCTGCAGCTTTCAAAGCTTCCAAATATGATTCTAATGAGTTGGTGAAGAAGCTATCTGAAAGCTAGGATAGCATTTTTTAGAATAGTTTTTAAAATGGGATTTTCTTTTCACAGAGCTCATGGTTCATTTCTTTTAGAGATTCCAGGTAGGACGGTACATGCCACAAGGTATATGAGTAGTAAGAAGGTTTTTGTACAGATGGGTGGCTCAATATGCTTTCTAGAGTAATCTAAAAAGGAGTCTTAATCAAGGATATTACACTGGGGGGGGGGGGAAACCATTGCAAACATTCTTCTCAGAGTAAAAACTGCTATCTAAGGACTCACCTAAATCATATGGATTGGTGGGGGGAGGGAGGGAGGGGGAGAGGTTAGGATGACTACTGATTTATCTAAGCAGTTTGTTGATCCCAAGTTTTAGATAGATAACACACGAATGGTTTGTAGGTTCTCATTTCTGAGGTTGAATGCAATACCTAGCAAACTGATGATATAACATGTATATTCCACACTTCACTGAAATTGTGGTAAGTGTCTGTGTGTGGAAAAACCTAAACTGAAGAGACTTGCGCAGTCCAGATCAGATAGTTTCACTATGCTTCCAATACAGAGGATGACGATGTTCCTCATCCAGTTACAGCACAGCCCAATTTACAAGTTCACTTCTTTGAAGTGATCTATGAAAAGCCTAGGCTACCCTGGGTCATTTCAGTGGCTATACCTGCTCCCTTGATCTAGACAAAATGTTATTCAAAAAAAAAAAAAAAAAAAAAGTCACAGGTGAGGATGAAGTAGATAGTTTTACAGGATCTTTAGGTCTGCACTGCCTTTGGAAGACAATGAAATCATGATTGTGTGAAGTGTTTTTACACAAGTTAATGGCAGCCCTGGTGCCTGGTATTGCTAAAGGGTATTGATAAGGATACAGTTTACATTATGTTCCTTTTGGAGGAATTTTTGTTGTCGGAAGAAAACTTACTCTTTGGGTAACAATGGGTTTGAAAATAAGTGGTTGGAAGAAAGCTCTAGAGGTCAAGTCCAATTTCCCCCCAATAAAAGCTGGGTTAAATTCTCTGAATGTCAAATGGAGGGTATAAAAAAAAAAGTCTTGGGTGTTTAATTGTTTACCTTTTAAAAAAGTGTATTTACAAACATACATACAGTCAGGACTCCATGTAAAAATGGAAATACAGCTAATCAGTCATATTCAGATATTCAAAATGAAGTTACACAGAAATAACCAATTTGAAAAGCTTTTACTTTTCAGAGAAGAGATCTAATTCCTAACATGCACATGAAGAACTATGTCCTCAGGTCTCCAAACAAAAACAAACTCTCAGTAGCCTTCATTAACTGGAAATCTAGATTTTGAATTTCCTTCACTTTTTTTTTTTTAAATAAACTATCAGTGCTGCAACTGCTCTGACATTAAGTCCACTACCTTAAGTTGAAGTCTTACCTGTTCGTTTCCAAAAAAACAGAAATAGGGAAATTAAGTTTTAGAACTTGATTCACTTATCAGAAAAGTAAATTAACATTTGCTTGAGTTACACTCACATCAGCCGTAGGCCAGAGATCTTTGATGACCATTTCTATTCTTTTCACCACTTCCCTTCTCATAGCTGCTTCTTCAGGACGAGGGGACATGAAGTCATAGAAGTCAATTATTTCTTCATGTAGTCTAAAGGAGAATGTACCATCAGTTATAATAGTGATTCTGCTATTACAATGAATTCCACCAAAAACAAGCCATAGGCTTTAGCTAATGTCATATTTTAAGATTTTTCCATACATGATTTCTGTGTCAGAACACCTCAGTGTAAACTAGTAATCTAGACACCTAATCAGCCTCCTTCACCTTTCCTAACTGTTAAAGATGTCAACTGACACTGGCTGCAAACATCAGTAGACATTTTTTGATGTTAACAGATATCAAAACTGTGGTAAGATCTGAATACTATCAAAAAACCACACCCACACAAGTCCAATCCTCATTGAACATATTTAGCCTTCCTAAAGAATTTTTTGTATATATCCGTAACAGTAATACAAACTAGTTTAGAGTTGCGTTTTCCCTTTGACTGTTTTGCAACTCAGTTCTACTAGAGAACGCCTGCTCTATTAGATAGACCTTCAGCAGACCACATTCCAAAGGTATTGCCCAAGTAATTCTGAAGTGTCAGGATTCCTTTCTACACACAGGTTTTAGCAAAACAAATACATGGCTTCTGAAGAGCATACCTATTTAGAATTACTGTTTGCACTTCCTCATATCTTGAGCTGGGTCTGGGTTCACATTGAACATTTAATTACCCAGTAGGCTTACTGACTGAACCTTTTAATTTGTTGACGATTGTACTAGAAGGTTTCGAAACTTCAACGCAAGACTGAAGCTACAAACTAGCATACTTTTTTTGTTTGTTTGTTTCTAGAAAGGATGACTTCTCCTTCCTCCAAGATCGTCCAAGTCCAATGAAGAAGATATCTGAATACAGCTATGTAGGGCCTAACTCGAAACTTCCTCACAAATTATCCTCTTTATAAAAGGCAGCAGCAGGCAGTTGGAGGTGAAACCAAAACAAAGCAGCTACCCAACTCCCTTGCAGCACATCTGTCCAAGTCTCCAGTAATTCTGTCATACTTTTAAGGTAGATCCCAAACAGGGTTTTTAGTAGCTCAAGAAGACTTCCGCTGATTTTTTTCAGATCTTTAGGTCCATTTATGCTTTCGTAATTCATGACATTGTTACAAATTTTAGTACACATTAAAGCGCTTTATTTTAAACTGATGCCTATTAATGGCTTTATTTGATGTTCTTTTTCTTGGGGAAAAGGTAAGTGAAAGATTGACAGTTCATCTCCAAACATGAATTCATATCCACTGCTCCCTATCCATTAGCCCCTTTCCAAGCTAACAATCTATTTTTTCTCAGGCAGCAGCAGGTCTTAAGTTTGATCACTTTTTTTCAGCTTGTTTTCCATTGTACTTTTTCTTTTTTAACATGGCAACCAGAAAGGCACAGTCAACATATAATTGTACCACTAAATTCATGACCCATTTTTTATCATTCTATTATCCATTCCTTTGCTAAGATACCTAGTGACTACTACCTTGAGGATCTAAGCATAAAACTGCTCTTTAAAAGAAACCTGTATGAAGGAGCTTCAAGGTCTTTTCTTAACAATAACCAATGTAAAGCCCACCTACTGGGTATATACAACCTGTGTTATTTTTCTTCAGATACAGCTTTCATATTTACCAGCACTTAATTTTATCTGCAATTTTATCACTTGTGAATGAATAATAAGCTCCCACTGCAACCTTCTGCAGCCAGCTCTAATTTTTTATCCTCTTAGTATTTTGTCCTTTCCTGAATTCACTTCTTTCCTCCAGGTATTTAAGAATATACTGAGCAACGGAAATGCTCAATTAATTCCACTGGTAGCCCTCCTTTATTACAGAAATAAATAATTTATTCTTTCATTCGGCAGTTAACCCCATAACACTAGCAGACATGGGACAGTTCCGTTTTTTTCAACAAAACCTCAGGAACACTCTTCAAAAAAATCCAGTTCTACATCAAACTGACCACATGAATAACGATGACTAATGAATCCTTTGAGGAAGTGAGATCTTTGAGGCACAACTGCCTTTTATAAAGGTTGTACTGGCTCCTTCCATTATGCTTATTCATGCAACTTAGTTGTGCTTTGTTACAATATCAATCAGATCTGATCCATACAGGAGATCCACACATTCCTGAGAAGAACTGTTTATAGTAGGTATCCCATAGTGGGAAAGGAGGAAAATAAAACTGGTCTCAGTTCCTCTATACACTGCAGCCTCCCCCATATACAGCATACTCTTTCAACAGCAGCCCCTAGAAAGGCACCAAGACCAAAAAAACAGCCAGCACACATACACTTCAGCATTCCACTGAGCCTCTGTTCAGCAGATTTATGCTATTGCAGTTTTTAAATGATAGCATGAAAGACTCAAAGAATACTACCCATCACTAATCTATATTTCCTTCTCCAAACTACTTCCCAAAAAGCAGCTCTTCATTTTTTTTGCACTGGGAAAGCAGCACTTCACCTATGCTTGATTTGCATGAGACAACAGCGCAAAAGCTAAATGGTCACAATTCACTAAAAAACCAAACTATACACTGTGGTTTCACAGTTAAATTCTTCTAGAACTGTTTGGCATATACAATCAGACATAGCTATACAATAGTTATTCTACTGGTAGATTTAAATACTTCTTACTGAAATTTAAAACAGTTCAAGAGTCAAAAAAAGTTCTGGTGAGAACTCTCTTAACTCCTTCTCTGGCAAGGATCAATGCAATTAGTTAGTCTGACCTCTCCCAGGTACCCTTCATCTCTGACCCCGTAAGTCTTAGTGACCCTATAAGTTTCTTGCTTTTGACATGTAATGTTTTCAGTTTTAAATGCCTTCAGCAAACCAGTTCTCAAACCCTATGACTTGACTTACAGATTTATATTTCATTTGCTCAATGCTTCTGTTTTCCTCAGCTCAACAGCTTCTACTTTTCAGAGATCATCATCTTCCTGGTTTAAGTCCTTCTGAATAACTATCAACGGTATTCTCAGAGTCAGCACATGACAACACTTCACCATTTTAATACAGTCTTTTCAAGCATTTTATCTGTTTGGCTGTTCCTTTTGAAGAAGTCTCTCAAAAATGAGATGCTTTTTTAAAATTAATTACTGTAGTTGATATTCTTCTAGTCCTCTTTGCTCAAGCAAGATTACTAGAGTTAGAGTCACAAAATAGTAGTTCTGATATTTGTACCTAGAACCAGATACCATATGGTGCTCAGGACTAACCAATTCCACAGTTACTTCTCTGCTAGCTGCAGGGGTCATTTGGTGTCTGAAAATATAGACCACAACATGATATTCACCCAGCCAATACAGGGACAGTTTTCTGTTGAGTCTTTTGCCCATGTAGCCTCTCTAATCTCCATAAGCGCTTGTGGCTTCCTAATTCAGGACTGTGACAGTATCATAATAAGTTAGGAACACAATTTCAATTCATGAAGCATTAAGTACTGACTGATACAGTTAACATCTTGACTTTTTCTTAAGCTACGGAGCTTCCTTCAACTTATAGCACCAATCACATTTTTGATCTCTTTCCAGATTCTTAAAACGGTTTAGGCTCCAACAGCATACCACCACCTAGTTATCTTCCAGCATGTTAAGATTCCCTTTATGTTACTATCCTAATAAAGTTGAGCATTTTAACTGATGGGGGGAGGCAGTTTCACTGTATTTGTACAAATACTGCAAGTGAAACTTGTTGGTGAAATGTAACTGTACTGTTAAAGCAAGATGAAAAAGATTAGAACACTGGGATGCAGAAGAGAGGCTACCTGTACTTACTACCCTGTTTAGTTTGCTAATCTTAACAGCCTCAAGAAGCCTACAATTGGAAAACTGCTGCCTACAGGCTGAACTGTGCAACAGGAGAGACATATTTTGTTTATCGAAAATGTATCCCCTTTAATGTCTTAGGAAAGGCAGAGAGACATTTCCAGTCTTCAGGTTAAAATAAGACTAAGCAAAAATGTCCTCAGACTTTTTTAATGCCTTTTCTTAAAGTCAGGTTTCTGAGAAAGGACATCACTTACCCCTACCTGGTTTATCATTTACTGTATCTGTAAGTATTATTATATATATATAGCATTGATTTGTTACATCAAGGGCTTACTTCAACACAGTGAAAAAGAATTCTGAAACAGCATCAACAAACTAGAAAGTGAATGAAATAAGCTACAGAGACCGTTTCCTCAAATAAGTGTCCTGTTTCTTTTCAGCATCATGTCTGCACTGCTGGGCATACAAATTACTCTAAAGAAATAGATAGAAACAGGACAGCATAATTTATTGCAAATACAGAACCACTGACACTCTTTAAAAACTATACCTGCTGTAACAGGT
The DNA here is from genome assembly GCF_036370855.1 of Dromaius novaehollandiae. Lineage (NCBI taxonomy): Eukaryota > Metazoa > Chordata > Aves > Casuariiformes > Dromaiidae > Dromaius > Dromaius novaehollandiae. The sequence continues at coordinate 79,454,332 of NC_088099.1, read as the reverse complement.
AAAGAATCTTTTTCTAACTGAAAAGTCTAACAAGTCAGGCCAGAATCCTTCTAAAAGGAAAGAATACATGCCACAGTTATAGTATATTTTGTGTAACAGTGGGGGGGGGGGGGGGGTATGAAAGATCTGGAAAGAGCTCGGAAGGCAGAGGTAGAATTTGAACAGCTTTGCTGAAATAAAGGTTACAAACAACAGGATAAGTACATAACCTTCAGTAAGTATGAACTCTGAAACATGCCTGAAGACTTAATCATTTCAAGCTTAAATAGCAAAAGTCTCAGCAGCCAATGTGTATACTTCAGAAATCCATCAAAATATTCTGCCTCCACCCTACGTGCAACTACTGCAAAGCACAATTACATCATCATGGAATTGCAGGTTAAACCTTACACTGCAACAACCATCATAATACAAAAGAAATAATTACAATTTTTAGAATGCATTCAACAGTTATAATGATCAATGATACAGCCTAAAACTCAGGAAAAGAGTTTAGTGAAGTATAGATGAATATAGTTGAAACAATAGTATATTCCGAGTATATACAACACAACAGTATATTCTGCAGACTTTTTCCAGTATGATCCAAGATCAAGACATCTCCAAAAGTAGCAAAGATATAACCATGACCCAGAAAAGGAAACGGACTTTCAATTCTTTTGTATCCCAGCTCTCCTCACTACCATTACTGCCCAGATAATGATACTCTACGGTCTGTGCAGTGTTCTAGCCTTATCAATGAGAGAAACTATGAAGATATAATACTATATCAAGTACTATACTTCTGCAAACCACTCTGTCATGTCAATACATAATTCAGACTTCGATTAAAGATTTGCAGACTCAAAGATCTGCAGCAGAAAAAAATCTCAACTGTACAGAACCAATGAAACATCACAGCTATGAAGAAATGTTTTACAGGTAGGTACCCTAAATACCATTCTCAAGTAAGAATCAAACCCACTTTGCCAGTTAGATACCAAGGGGAGGATGGAATAAAAAGCTACTTTTTTTCTCATTCACAGAACCAAGAGGGTAATTGATAAAAATCTATATTGTACCTTTGCCACAAGGGATCTTACGTCTTTTGTTTCTTCCCTAAGCTTCCTCCTTGCCCCCAACTCTTAGAGTCAGAGCCAGCCATAATTTTAGATAGAGTTTCTCGTCAATTAAAATTTATCTCCCAAATTTATCTTGCATTTGACAGTTCAAGTAGTCAAGAAACTAAACTTCCTGGAGTGATTTAAGCTACAAATTTTCAGATTTTTTTTAAGTACCAGCATTTGTTTGTATTTTGGAAGGGAAAAAACACAGGAAAAAAGTAATCTTTTTGAAAGGATATCAACCCAAAAAAACTCACTCACTTAGTTTCTGAATGACTGGATATACTTTGAAAAAGATCCATTATAAAAATCTAAAAACAAAACTGATACATTAGTATTATCTCCAAGTTGATACATAACTGAATGGATCTACTATGCAAGCTCCTGAACAGCTGTATACTACACCTGACCTACACTGTTGATTTCACCACAACACCAAATAAACATTACTTTACTATTTTGTTGCATCTGTGAAGGAGCCTACCATACACAAAATCTTGGATCTGAATCAGCAAGTTTACTAAGCCATTAAATAGAATTACTAAAGACCAAAATTCCAGTCTTAATATTACACATTTCCAGTTGCCCAAAGATAAGAAGTGGCTAACATTCAGATCAGAAAAGCTGCAAGGGCAGAAACACATTAGCAATGAGAGACTGATTATCTCCATGTAGATCAGGCAAGCATCACATCGGGTTAGCTGCTGCAACTTTAAGAGAAGCAACTCTTGACTTAGTTTCGAGCAGCACCTCAAGTCTGGTTCAAAATACACCTGTCAAAGAACCACTAACAGCAAGCCCTGCACATTCAGAGGCAGTATCTCTGCAGGGCAACAAAAGCTAGAAAAGCTTTTTGGGGATTTAAGTATTGCTGTAGTTCACTATATAAAAGAGAAAGCCTCTTAAATTAAGACCCTCAAGAAAAGAAAGTGTTTGAGAGACTATTAAAGACAACACATTGTTCAGAAAAAGCGTGCATCACTAATCAGATGGGGGGGGAACACCAACAGACTCTTGTGCCAAGGTAGTGGAAGCTATTAGAAGACATCTGCAGAAACCTGGAGTCATGCACAAAGCAGGAAAAGAGAAGAGTGGGAGATTAAGGATATCAAAGGGATTATGAAGAACCTAATGAGCTACAAACCTGTGCTTGAGAAAGGATAAATTACCTCAGGAGCACAAAACTGGCCCAAAGGTAAGCAACCACAATGCAAGACAAATGTTCAGAGAAGCTAAACATTTCGCCCCACTACGCTTCCTCAGAGAAGTTTCCCTGATCCCTGCTTTACAGATAGAACTGGTCCCAAACTGACTTCTTCTGTAGAAGAGTTTTCAGAGTAAAATAGATGTCATCTATTCCTGGTAATTTGGTATCCACTCAAAAGCAGCACTCAATACTGCACTGCTATATGAGGAATGTTAAGCAGCAATCTTTTTTAAAAATTTTTAAATCAGTAATCTTGACATCCATAATAGGCAACCTAGTCAAAGCCAGAATCAGTGCAACACATGAATAGGTATGGCTATCAAATTGTCAACACAGCTGTTGTAAATGGAAGTCATGTCTTAAAGAAAAACATCAGGAATTATTTGCAAGAATCACTGAACCACAAAGGAAGTCCTGTTAGAATCTACTTGGATTTCCAAAAGGCATTTAAAAATGTCTTACGCACATCCTTACAAAGACTTATAAGGAAATTAAGCTGATATGGGATAAAAGGAAAGACCTTCATGCAGAGAAAGAACTGCTTTAAACAGGAAACAAGAGACAAACTATCAGTTTTCATATTAAAGGAGGGTCACTAGTATAGTCCCAAAGAGTTCCATGCCGTTCAACATCCTCATAAATGATCTGGAAAGGGGACAAATAGTAAAGCACAGAAATCTACTGAGGCTGCCAGGTTATCTGGAATAAGCCAACTGAAGAACTGCAGAAGAGCACTTAAAGACAGACTGCACAGTGAATTAGCAGGCAGAATTTGAGGTATGATAAACATAAAGCAAGGCACACGGGAGAGGAATGTGAGGGGATTCTACCTTTAAGGAGATGCAATGATGGGCTCTGGACTGAATCTCAATTCCAAGAATCAGGGTGTTGAAATGAGAATGCTCTAAAAATGTCTGCTCAATACTCAGTACTCAAAAAGAATAGGCTGAAGTGTTAGTAACTGGGAAACAAAGAACGAGATAGAAAATACCAAGACACAGGAATACTATGACTCTCACACACAGGTCTGGTTCACCTCAGTTTCAAAGATAAAACAGAACTGTAAAACATACAGAGAAGATGAACATCCAAAGGCACAGAACAACTTCTATACAAGAAATAACTAAATAGACTAGAAGCCCTTTAGCCAGGAAAAAGGGCAACTGTCAGGTGCAAGACAGAATGGAAAAGTTGTATCATGTCACACAGATGCAAAGAGGGAGCACAGACTGTCTCATTAATGCATAGACTTGAGGCTGGCACTAAGTAAAACTCCCAAGTGACAGACCTGAGACGACAAAAAGATTTGGATCTTTGTATAATGCATAATTTAACTGAAAAGAACCTTGCATCAGGGTACTGTTGATGCCACAAGTTCAAACAGGCTCAAGAAAAGACAGGACACATTCATATATAAATTCCATAAAAATCTATTAATAATGCACTGCCTGTAGCTCAGGTAGGCCTAGAGCCATAGATCACTGAAATCTGAAAAACTATTCCAGGAAATACCACCCCAGGCTCATGTTGATATATTCCTCTCAAAACATTTGGCACTGGCCTCTTTTGGACTCACCCAGCACAGCTGTTCCTATGTTCTTAACACCAGTTAAGTCTACTGCCAAAAGTGCACAACTGAAAAGTATCATGAGCTGATGTCAGGATTAAGCTGCTCTAGACATGTCTTAGATTATTCTCCTCTAAAAACAGATGTGGACATCTGTCATGCAAACCCTTCTCTCCTTACTACTGTAGTTCAACCTTTCTGGTCTCTATAATGATGTTCTCTCTCAAGACTACCACTGCCAAAACCTTACTTCCATCCCATGACTGAAAGCACCAGTCCCTCTAACTCTGGGCTAAATATCTGCTTTGCAAGGATGCTTTTGAGCTTTACCTGCTTGGCTCAGTTGACTGCAGAGAGTATTGCATGTTCTTTTCTTTTGACAATTCATCCAGCAGCTACCCTTGAACTCTACTGCATACCAATCTTTAGGCATGAGAACAGCTTGGCTCAGTTGAATGCAGAGAGTATTGCATGTTCTTTTCTTTTGACAATTCATCCAGCAGCTACCCTTGAACTCTACTGCATGCCAATCTTTAGGCATGAGAACAATAACCTATTCAACCACTTCCTGATGCTCAAGTCTCTCTCCAGAAATTTACTTACCTCAACTAACAGGCAACTATCCTTGCCTCTCTCCTTGAATATTACTGTATATACTGCCAAGTTCTGCCCTGACCTCAAAGCCAGAACCTAGTATACATTGCCAGCACTGCCTGCCTCTTAAACCAACACCTTCATTACAGATATTCACCTACAGTAGTGGGTAACAGGGATATAACGGTAGTGTGGATGAAGCATAACTCATTGTGTTGATTCTTTATTAGAAGGTTTTAGAGCAAGGCAGTACTAGTAAGTACAGTGAGGAATGGGGGAAGCCCATGAGCCCTTCCAAGTGCTGTATGTTCAAGTACAGACAATAAAGATTTCACAGAATTTCAAAAGTCTCAATTTCTTCAGCTCAGCCAAAGTACAGCTGAATATTGATTTGCAAAAGCAGCTGTCAATGAACTATGGCTGTTAAGTCAATATGGCATTCCTACTCATTAATTTGCAGTGTGCAGCAGCAAAATAAGAGGCATGGGTTGATAAACAGGGAATTAGAGCTATGCACGGTCCTGAAAGCAATGCATTTTTACTAGCAGAGCTGCATATTACAAAACCCAGTAGATTTATCTTGGTGCCAAAGTTCAGCAATAAAATAAAATAAAAATATTGAATATAATAATAAAAGCAAGAAGCTAACACGCCAGCACACAGGTGAAGAAATAGAAGAAACCTAATACAGACTTAACGTATAGTAAGAACAGCACATTCCAGTAGCTACAGAAACGGATTTCAGGACATCACTTTTGGTACACAGTGTTGTTCAGCTGCAAACCACTGAAGGCTGAAACAAGTGTTCTGGGGAAGCATCATAAGCTTATTTTGTTTATAGGAATTCTTCCCAGGCATCCGTTACTGACTACCAGTCAAGATGCCCAGCCGAATCTTCCTTCAGCCTAAGCAAATATGGATGATCTTGTCCTCTTGTGCTCTATGATTAAAATTTTTGTGCCATTATCAAGAGATGGTAAGTCACAAGTATGGGGGGGGGGGGGGGGAAGGCTGCAGTAAGCTGCCAGCTACCATGCAATGCTAATTAGCACAGGCAGAGCATCATTTCAATGTATCATAACACTTCTGCTATCCACACTAACCCTGAACAAGCCAGTTCTATTGTTTCTGCGCAGCACTGTTTTGTACCAAGTAGACATGCCAGTTGTTTCTGCACTAATCTCATTAAGTTTTCAGATTAACTGTATATTCCTAAAGTGTTAAGCAGAATAGGCTCATACTGTTAAGAATACCTTAATTCTTAACTACCTAATTCACTTGGTTAAATTAATATTAAAAAAGAGAATTAATTCAGATATTATTCTACACTAGCAAATATTAAATCTTGAGAAAATTGCCATATTCCTTTTTACACAAGCTATACAAACGTAGTGGTAGAGTCCTCAGTAAGAAGTTTAGAACAGTTTAAGTCTGTATTTTGAAAAAACCTTCTCCAACACTTTTAAGCTCTCTTCACATCTCCTAAACTTCTTGAAAAATACAACACACAGGTCACTCTAAACGCAGGCTAAAACATAGCTTCAAGATGAAATCTAATCAAGTACAGCTATTGTGTTCTATGAGTGATCGATTTTATTTCCTTTACAATACAAATTGCATGACACTTCCAAAAGGTGGCAAAAACAATAAATATGGGTCCACTGGGAAAAAAACGAATGCTGTACATAAAACGTACGAGAAAGAGCAAAGCGTAACCTTTGCAGCATAAAGCATTCCTGAACATCACCATACTTACCATCCCAAAGCCACTGGATATGATCCATCGGGGGGGGGGGGGGGGGGGGGGAAGCACACCACCAGTAATGACTAGTAGTCCTATAGACCACCTCCAACTCTGAATGAGAAACTGAAGAGAACACAGAAATACTCCAAAGCACACAGGCATTTCACCAGAAGTACTACTGCAGCCTGGGAGCCATTATAGTTAAGATGATGATGCTTCAGCGTGGACAATTCCAAGTAACACTAGACAACAAGTCAGGTATGCAAAGGACCCAGGAAAAGCTTCTGTAGGGATCTGTTCCTGCCCCAATCTTTTCAGTGCATTTTTAGTTGAACAGCCAGATGATGCATCAGCCTAACTTCAGGAAACAAAGCAAAAATCAAACTCATTAGTAGTCAGGAATTATTACAGGAAGTAGACACCTAAAGCTACTTCACTAGTGATAGTACCTTTATGTTATTTCAATCAAAGTACTTCACAGAACAATTTTGACACCAAGCAGAAAATTATTTTTAGAGTATATGCTTGTTCAAGATTCACCTTGGGTAACAGATTCAAAGTTTAAGGCAGAAACTGCTTCCTAAAAAAGCCTGTAGTCTCAACTTACGTGCCCTCCTTTAGCACTAGTCCCCAATTGAAACCATGGCATTCACAGTTTTGTGAAGCTGAATAATTTGACAAATTAATCATGAGAATCTGGAACTATGGGGGTCACACATGCTGTAGTTATCCGTCCTAGCGTCCCACTCCTAACATCAAGTCTCACTGTAGTAACATATATCATTGACAGAAGACCAGGAAACAACACAGCTTCCACTCGCAAAGATATTTCGCAGACAGCTTGTCTAACTCATCAGCAAAAGACGTACCATGCTACAAAATAGCACAGCTGACGCTTGTCTAAACAATTTTGTTGCATACAGACTCCCTATAAACTTTTATACTTGAGAAGTGACATAACTTCTATTAAAGGAAATCCAACAGGAAATAAGAGGGCTGAAGACAAAAGACAAGAAGGGTGTGTGACTAGCATAAGACAGTGCTACCCAACAGCCAGAGGACAGAACTTGCAACGTCTGGATTCTATTCTCTGGTTTGCCATAGACCAACTTCATGACCTCAGGCAATTCCCTCATCTGTTTGCCTGGTGAACTGGCTTTGTGATACTGACTTGTTTTACACAAATAAATTGAAATATTAACTAAGCATTCTACTACATTTGTATGGAAATGGTGCAAAGAAATTCTGACTGTTTTTACAGTGCTTTCGGAATTTTAGAGCAGCAACTTAGCACAAGACAAAATCCTAACATGTGACACATCTTAGTCTTAGCTTCCTGCAAGTAATTTGTTTTCCGCATCAGTTTGGGTTGAAAGAACAGCAGTCACAAATGTCTTGTGCCCCACCAGAAGAGGCTGTGGTTTTCAAAAACAGAACTTAAAATACATTTTTAACACTTCCGGATAACTTTAATGCACTCAGTGCCTGAGGGTTCCACTCAAAAGAGAAAAAGGAGGATGCTATCCTTAAGTGCCAGTCTCACTTAAATTTCTCTGCCTGTAAAACTGTTCCCTGTACCCTATTATTCTTATCTATTCCCCCCTAGGAATATGCAATGCCTTTACTCCTATGTACATACAAGAGCTCCGGATTTTTGGAGTTCCAAGAAACTATTTTTGAAATATCAAAAATCCACAATGTAGTTAGCACATTTTGTGTGAATAAAATGATTTTAAAACTAGAAAGCGTTATTTCCCCTTGACTGAGTAAAGTTTGAGCATGTGAAATAAATCTTTTTGAGCATCCCAGAAGTACTTCAAGTTCTAAACCCTTGCTGCACACAAATCAGACCAGACTGAATCATCTCTTTAAGCCTTAATATCTATCCATTAATATGAGAAAGTAAGAACCATGGGATAGGATAGCCTTCATAAAGAAGTGTATTCACTCTTTAGAAAGCCAAGATTTCAGTTCAGACAGTCGGCTCAATTTATTCTAGCGCTAAAGTGTTTCCCTTAAAAACATTATAAAAATCACACTGGCTGTCATGCTTATTTCAGCCACAGGGTCAGGCACTTAAAATCAATGCACTTCACACTCTTCAAAGCTACCAGACTGCTACAGACTACACGTAGATACTTAAAAATTAACACAAGGTTTTCCTTTGAGCTCCTCCAAACTGAAGCCTTTCACTTTCCCCCTGCAATATGAATTGACTCCGTGGAGCTTTGAAAAGCTTTCCCCTCCCATCCCTGCTTTAATTACTACAGGAATCGTTTCAGGCAGCACTCTGATAGTGGCCTGACATCTTCATTTCTCAGCTTACTACAAGGCAAGGCCTAACCCACCGCCTCTGACAGCTCCCAGGCACTGCCTGCATCGCTACTTCAACCAGGAACCACCAAGTCTGCCACGGCCAGAGGCGATTTATGAAAGAATTCGGTTTAACGCCCGCCCGCCCCCCCGATCACCCCCCCCCCGCTGCTGCAGTCGGCGGCAGAGGAGCGTGCGCGGCCCCAACCCGGGGAGGCCGCGCGAGGAGCAGGCGAGCATCCCCTCGCCCCGGGAAGGTGGAGGCCTCCGTGGCCCCGGCTGCTCACCCCTGCACGCCCGGGCTGTATTTCCTGGTCTTCCAGGGTGTGCCGGGGCTCTGCAGCGCTGGCTGCGGCGGCTGCCGCTGCTGGTGGGGGGAGTTGTTGACGGCGACGCCGCGGCTGCCGGAGAGCAGGTAATTCATCCCATAGGTGCTGGCTTTATTCTCCCGTTTCCTGCGGCCCGGGTGGTACTGGTGCTGCTGGGGAGAAGCAGGCGGCGGCGGGTGGGGGCTGCGCGCGAGATGCGGGGGCTGGTGATGCCCGTTCACACTGTTCACTTGGTTCTCGTGGAAGTTAAAAAACTCCCCGGGTCCGGCCACGCTGCCCAGCAGCCCAGGAGGAGCCGCCGCCGCCGCCCGAGGACCGCAGGAGGAAGAGGAGGAGCCGCCGCCGCCGCCGCAAGATCCCGAGGAGGAGAAGCCGGGGCTCTCGGTGCCAGACTCCACCGACGAGCAGGAGGAGGAGGAGGAAGACACGGAAGGCGACTTCTGCAGCCGCCGCCCTCCATCACCGCCGCCGTTCGCCGCCACGGGGCCGGCGACGGCAACGGGAACCAGTCCGGTCAGCAGGGCCGGGGGGGACGGCGACGGGGAGGGCGGTGAGGACGAGGAGCAACAGCCGCCGCCGCCGGGAGTCCCAAGCCGCACGCAGCCGTGGTTGCGGGGCAGGGAGGCGGCAGCGGAGGAGTCCAGCGCCGGGGAGTTAAGGCAGAGGCAGTGTGGGAAGCTGGCGCCGCCCCGGCCCCCCACGCCCTGTGAGGTCTCCCAGATCTGCATCCAGAGCGCATTCGCGGGGCCTTTCTGCTCGGGCTGGATCCAGGCCACGCGGGGATCCATCCACGCCCGCCCGCCGCCGCCCCTCACGACCCGGCCAGAGCGCCGCGCCGCCGCCCGCTCACCGCCCGCCGCGCACTCCCTCGCCTCGGCGCGCCTGGCCCGGCAGCGGGGCTAGACGCGCGCCGGGAGCAGGGGCATGTGTCGCGGGGAGGAGGGCGGCGGGGCGCGGAGGCGAGCCGAGGCGGGCTCGGGGAGGGCGGCTCGAGAGGCGCGGCGGCGGCGCCGCAAACTGTACCCGTCTCGGCGCTGCCCGGAGCGCTCCGTCGCCGCTCCAATGTGGCGTCCCCCGCTCCAGGGCCAGAAACAGTACTGCGCATGCCCCGCCGAATTTAAACCTTCACCGGAGACGGCCGCCCTGGCAACCGCACATGCGCGTTGGCCGCCCCTGGGGGAGGGTTCGGTCCCGCCGCGAGCCGTGGGAAGGGGAAGGAGGAAGGACGTTGGGAAGGCTCCCCTCCTTCCCTCCCTCCCTCCCTCCGGCGCCCTCGCCGTGGTGCGCAGGCTCGCCGGGTGGCGGGGGGAGGCGTTGAACGGGCTCGGAAGCTCTCGGGAGAAAGCAGCGGGATCTGCTCTGCTGCGCCTGCGCGGGGCAGCGACCGTTACCCGCCGCTGCAGCGCCCCTCGCTGCCAGCGTTGCGAGGTGGGGGTGGGCCGCTGCCTGGCGCTGCGGTCGCTCCTCCTGCGGCAGGTGCTGCGCTGTTCCTCCGAGCGGCGGGGACGTGGGTTTCTCCCCAGGCGGTGGGGAAGGGCAGGGCTACCGGTCGGCAGGCTGGAGCCGGCACTCGGAGCGGTGTCGTGGCAGCTTGAGCCGATGAGGTGCGCGGGAATGGCAGCGGAGCCCGTAGTTTTCAGCAAGCACCATGTTAGTTCCCTCTGTGTTTGGGTTCTTTCCTTTGGGGAGATCCAACTTATATTCATAAAAAGAACAGGAAGCATTCTGAGGAGTAATCTAAATGAGAAGCGAGTAAGAGTAGATCTACAGCAGAACTGAGTGCCCTGCAGCCACAGGGGACCGCGAGAGGGAAGATGCCGATTCCCTGAAGATGCCGATTCCCTGAAGGAAATGGGACACCAAAGGGAGACAGACCATGGTTTTGCATACTGGCAGCACCACAGAGCAGATCAGCAAAGGGAGGCTGACCACGACCAAGGGAAAGGCTCCATGCTTTTCTTATTACCATCAAGAAACCACCTTGAAATACTAAATTTCCATTGGATACCTAGGTTTTCCCCGGGCTAGACTTTCGGGCAGTTCAGTGCCTGTTCCAGGGAATGTTTATGTAACGTATAGGTTTTATACGCAGTGGTCGTTGGGTATAATGCACGCAGTTGTTGGAGCTGGACTAAACACAAATATCCCGTGTTTCTTCTCTGGTCTGAGGATCTGCTTTAACCATGAGTTTTGAGAATGCTGTTCCTGTTTTCTTTCTAGTACTGTGATTTGTCCTTTTCCTCAGACAGCTTCAGCATACGTATGGATCTAACTTCCTCTCGCTGTGGTACCCCTCAGGGTCTCCAATGGTCCGGTCAGCTGGATACAGCCCTGATCTGGCTGCAGAACAGCAGAGAGAAGGGTTGAACATACACAGTGACAAATACTGCCAGGAAATCCCAATTATAACATCCCTCAAGGGCAGTTGAATAGTAATCTTAGGTGATGTAATGGCTTGCTGCCACAGAAGAGGAGAAAAGGAAAGGTCCCACTCTTCCTAACCTTCTACTCCCTTTCCCTGCCTGACCCTGCACTTCAGCTACACCCTTGCTCTAGCCTTGATATTGAACAGTGAACCAATTTAACTTGTTAATCCAGCAGAAAACTGCACTAGCAAAAACAGGTAATAGTTTTCAGCAGGAGTAGCATACATTTTCATAGGAAACACAGCCACAGCTCCCTTTTGGATGATTATATTTCAGTTTCAGCTTCAGCCAAATTCATCTTTGATTTGGCAACAGTGACAATGCTGGAGTCTTTGGTAACTGTGTAGTTGATGACTTTGACAGTCCTGATGATGGCAATGCCAATTCTGTGAATAGCTCATATGATTTGGTAAATAATGGTAGTAAAGCTGAATATCTAGGGAGGATATTTATACAAAACAATGTTGCCTAGTGCTTGCTATTAATCTATTTTTTAATGAACACTCTAAACTCTTTAACAGAGGTAAAGGCAGGTAGTATCTCATACCTTTAATGGGGATCAATTTACATCCCTGAAAATGAAGAGATGAAAATACAACATCCCATCCGTGTGATTAATTCTGCCCTATGAAGCTGGGTATTGCCATGATTGATTCCAAAAGGGTGACACAAAGGCTGAGAAACTACCAACAGATTTTCCAAAGGCTCACGCTTTCTAGTACGACTCCACCATTTTCTTCCATATGACCTTCATTCTGGTCACCCGCCATCTCATTGCAAGCCTCCAGCACATCACCTCCTCCGCACTCACTAGCTTCATTCTCCTTTTTCATACCCTTTGCTGCCCATAGCATGGATGGAGAAGACATAGGGAGAAGAGTTAGCAGTAGGTCTGACCTGACACCTGTCTGCTGAAGGTGGGAATTGTCAAGAACAGGACTAACCACAGTCTCTAGCTGGATGGCAGGGTGAGAGAAAGGCTGTCCAGCTAAGGAGGTTCATCTGTAATATGTAACCTTGAGAATATGCTCCTCACCAGGAGACACTGACAGGAGGAGGCGAAGGGGAGAAAGTTCCCTTAGCTGTACTCCTGTCACTTTTTTTTTTGGTAAATACATTCCTAGGCAAGAGAGCAGAGACACAGATTTCATATCTCAAATTGAGCTGATCAAAATGGAGAGACAAGTAGAAAGGCAGAACTGGAGTTTCTGGTTCTTGCAAAGCATGATTTGGTGCATTCTTTTAATCTGTGCCCTGGAAACACAGGCTGCCAAGTTGTCAATTTTTGTTTGTTCAAAATGGCTTCTGTCTCCCATTAATGAAGGCCTAGCATGAGTACCCTCGAACAAGTTAAAATCATATCACCTTTCCTTCCTTAAATTTCCCACTTGGCTCAATCTTTCCTCTTTCTTGGCTCAACATGCTCTTCTGATGTGAGCTTCAACGAAACTTGGGGTGCTGAGGCATATTCAGCAGTGAATTAAACTGCCAAGGCTGAAACAGCTGCCAACCACGAGCTGTTTCTGTCCTCCTACTCCTGTCTTCCACTAGTCTTCCAAAGATTGCCAGCCCTCTGTCAGAGAAGCTTTGAACGGATGATAAATCAACTGCTGAACAGCTGCAGCTTGTAGCCAGGCATGTTTTATATCCATCAAAATCCTTTCCTTGCTACCCACATAAAATAGCTGAGTGGTAAATGCAGGCAGCATGGGGGGCAGTTCACAAGTCATCCAAATAAGCCTGCAGTCAGGGTGGCAAGCTGCATGGACAGCCGGGTGTGCTCTTGCCTCCCGGCTAGTGGTTAATACATTGCTGGATTTGTATCAACACTTCTTGCCGAAACTCTGTCATAGAGATGTTTCATCACTGTATGCTACATAGATTTTTAGTACTACAACAAAAGCAAGATATACCCCATTTTATTTCCTTAATATATTTGGTGCTGTAATAGGGATTACTTTCAAAATACTGCCTTCTTATGAAAATGTATCTTGGCTTATTACACAGGAATTAAATATATAACTGTAATTTTTTACAGTTTTCTGTGACATATCAAAAAACTAAATATTTAATTGCTCTGTTTTAAGAATGGTCTATGCAAATTTTAAAATCGTTCTTGTGTTCTATTTTGCCTCCCTTTGTCTAGAAACTGTTTAGATGGATATGGATTTTGGAGGGTTTGTTTCTAAAAATTTCAGCCTTTAAGACTTAAGAGTTCTGAAGAGAGAATACACTGCCAGCACTGACACCTAATTGAATACAATTAAGTCTTACAGGCTTGCTTTCTTCCAAGGCTTACTTAGACATTTAAATTAAATTGTGATAGCAAGCACAGAGAGCATTTTAAGATTTCTTTTAAGATTTTTAAAATTTTGTTTGTAGATCATAATCTGGGATAGAGGGACCATAAACAAGTGAGGCTTATATTAAATATCTATAATCTATCTATACTTTATATAGAGAGATATTATTTAAATATAGATATAAATATTATCTATATATTTTATATATATATAATATAATATATCTATTATATTAAATATCTATATATAATATCTATTAAACACCTATATCTGAAATATTTTCCTAAATGGGATCCAAAAAGCTGTGTGAAATCAGTGCTCTGTCTTCATGTCCTGGTTAATGCAGAGCCCTACAGAGAGTTCCTTTTGTAAGAACATTGGCCTGCCACTGAATGACAAGTTGAGAGAATACCTTTAAGAGACTTTAATGAAATTTCATGACAATAGATTCCTGCTGGTCTTGTTTGTAATCCCAGGATCATCTGTAAATTGTCATTCTCCAGGTTATTGTGCGGAAGACAGCTGAGGACATACAGAACTTGCTGTATGAATCCTAGCAAGAGCAAGTGACCCCAAGTCAGAATATAGTTGTACATGCTCTAAAATCAAAGGAAAAGTAAATCTAGCTAGACCTTCTGCTAGGAAAAGACTCTGTAAGTAAGGCATTCCTCCCAGGAACAGTATTAGAATAAAAATGCTTTCCTTCAGATCTGTCGATTTTAAACTTTCTGCCGAGGAGAGTGAGATGCTGGCAGAAAAAATAGGATTAAACAAGTGCTGAGACATACCAGAAAAGCTGTGAGAGTTGATGTAAAATTTGCTTAGTGAGGAAGTGATCTGGAGCCCTCATCTACCACACTAACATGGTACCACATACGGCACCAGCTGCATGTGTATTAAACCTGGAATAATCATTTATGCACATCAGAATAACTATGGATAGAATTAACAAAAGCTATGTCAGGTGTCAGCAAAGACTATCATGGTGAAAAATGCAGCTCAATTTTATTAGTTCCCAAGCTAGATCAAAGCCACATTCAATCTTGGAATTCAATTCAATTTCATTCAATTCAATTCAATTCAATTTCAATTCATTCAATTTCTGGAAGCTAATTTATCTCCCCTTATAAGGTGCCCAAGTTTTTTCATTGATTCATCCTGCCCACCAATTAGCATCTAAAGGTAGCACATGCACATACCTATATAAATTTGCTCTTTACATAGAGACTGCACTATCACACTCTGTTGCAATGCACTTCCCTCTCCATCCCTCGGGATATTGACATCCTGCCATGTCCACCTTCAAAGCTATTATTTTAAACTATGCTTGGTCCACAATTAAATCACTTGGACATCGTGGGAAGATTTCCAAAATAGAAATGGTACAATGCCTGTATAAAAGTGCTCACCCCACCCATACTCACACTGGCCCATGCATACATGAGCAGAAGGGTACAAGAGATGAAAGGAGAGCAGGATTTTTGGCAGGATTTTTAGATCTTGTTGATGTGGCACACCTATAGGATAGATTAGATGGGAACTTGTGACCACAAGGCGGACAAAAGAGGGTCAGATACCAGCGGAGAGAGACACTCAGGGTTAAACAGGGGTTATGAGGTGTTAAACAGGATAGATTTAGTAAAGGACTTACACTCCAAGCTGCACAAGGAGCCCCAGGAACTGCACAGAGGGGTCACCAATGGGGGGCTGCTGGTGGCACAGGTTGGACGCCCAGGCAGGACTTGACTGGTATTCTAAGGGCCCCTTAAATCTACTAGAACGATTTCCTTATCTCAACTATGGTAACCTTGAGAAACTACTGTCCAGGAAGCAGCTAGATATTGTTGATGAAATGGAATATGCATGCCTAGCCCTAGTGGGAATTTGGTCAGTGTGCAGTTTCATGCGCTGGGCCTGCTACCACATGCTTTGACAGTCACTGACTCCTCACCAGATCTTCTGTAGGTATTCTTACTACAGGACTGATAAGAAAGAAATATGTGGCTTAGCAGGTACAGCAGGTACTGTAGAATGAGGCAGAAGGATAAGATGGGAAAAGTGTGAGTCAGTAAGACAGATCATATCTAGACATTTAAACTCATGTAGAGAAAGGCCTGGACTAGGGAGAGAAGAATAAAGTAGGTAGGACGGAAAGATGCAGGCATTGGACAGGGGATGACAGAAACTGATAGTGCACTGACTCATCCATCCTTATGCACACCTTTTGCCATTTACTCTTTGAGGGAGCTAAAGTCCAGGCCAGGGACCAGCAGAACAATGCTCAAACTCCCCCAGACTTTCCACCAGCACTCCAACTTTCTTGCACCAAATCCTGCTAGCTCAGTGTTGGGACCATGTCGCATCTTTACAACATCCTCTGTCTCCCTCAAGATGCGGTAAACAGCCACACCATCAGTACTTTTCAGTGCATGGACTGACTGTGGACTGACATCAGCTAGGATTTCTCCAGGCTCCTGGTCCTTTATGCTTGGAGGAGTTTGTCAGTACCATTTCATCTTGGAACCTTACACACATGTAGTGGAACAGACATGCTTTTGGCAGCCTGAAGGCTGTAGATGGACAGGACATACCTGAACATCCCTAGGCACCATTGTAATGGGAATGCGTGTATCTCCTATCTGTGGGTGTCAGCAATGAACATAATAGTTCTCTACAAGGGTAGTCTCCACTCCACAGCCATGTGAACCAAGTTAAGGAGTCTGTTTGCAGCATCAGTGTCCTATCTCACTGAGCATCTGCTCCACAGTAAGTTTATGCTTCTGAGCTCCTGAACTGATGAGCACTCTATGAGCAGGTAGGTAACCTTGAAGAAACAGCATTCATTTGCTGTAGTGAGAACAGAAAAGGCATGAGGAAGGAGGAGTGAAATGTCAACACTGAAGTAGATTTCTGATTGCCTGTGGTGTTTGTGCTCAGCGAGCTAGGAGAATACCTGCTGGCCTTCCAGGTAAGTCATGTGCCTGAGCAAGGAGGAGAGGCTGCCATTGCTGCTACTAGGTAACAAGGTGAAGCAGCACTAACTTCATAAAGGGGAAGCTTCCTTTTCTTGCCTGCCTCAAAGACACAATTGGCCCAAAGCATCTGTAAGGATGGAAACAGCTCTAGATTCCTTCAGCGATGCCACAGTGAGGCCTGTGAGGCCTCCAGTGACCCTCTCTGCTGAGATCAACCTGGTGTCCAGGCAGTTGACCAATGATTCTTGTGCTTCCCAGCTGGATGGGAGGTCTGACTGCTCTATGCCTGGGTACCCATCTTTGAACAGTCTGACCTTCAGTACTATGACTCTAATTGGAAGCTGTGTCCCGATCCAATATCGGGGGGGGGGGGGGCGGTTTCGTTACAATCCCAAGGACAAGATTAAGACGCTAAAACCGGTCAAATATCGTACAACCTTTTAACTTTATTTTCCACGGAGTGGGGAGAAAAGGTGGGGGGAGAAGGCGAAGGGGAGGCGAAGGGAAGAGAGAGAGAAAAGGGGGAGAGAGAAAGAGATATCACCACCCATGGATCCAGCGGCGTCCCGTTGGTCCTCTTCACCATGGGTGTAAATTTTAGCGATGCGCGTGCAGTAATTACAACTCGAGCAGGGTCCGACCCTAGGTTCCCGCTGAAAAGTTCGGAGCCAAATCAAGGCAAATTAAATAAATAAATTGTAATGACACGCGTGCAGTAGTTACAGCTCGAGTTGGGTGCCTCCGAAGAGGGACCCCGAACAAAGAAATCCCTGGGCAATTATAGCTTTTTCAAATTAAGTTTCCCACCCCTCACACGGTAGTTCAGACCAATAGTAATTTTTGGGTCTGGGGTCTCCTGCTCCCTATTGGGTCTCATCGTTGTTCCCAGGCAGGCTGCTTTTCTCCCTTATCTTTACTGTGGCGGTTTCTGCTGACAAAAGTGTTTTGATTCCTCAGGTTCTGCCCTTCTTTCTCAGGGCCCTGACCAACAGGCCTTGTTCCAGCAATTAGCACTGCCCCAGCAGTGACAGTAGGTGTTATCTTCCAAGGTCCTGACGAAGAGGATATAATCCAGACCCCCCCTAGTTAACACTGTTTCAGCAGTGAGGGGAGGCTTTGTTTCCCAGGGTCCTGGCGCCCAAGCAGGCCTTATTTCAAAGCCTTGACATCCTCCCTCCCGGAGTGTGAAGCACAGGGATGCAAACTGCTTGTAACTCCCTTATCTTTCCAGTCTGCACCAGCTCTGGGGCCCTTTCTCACTGCCTAAGGCTTCAGCAAATTTAGCTACTCATGCTAAGCAAGTTTTATAAAAGTTGTGCTAAGCAGCAATAATTTACAGTTCAGGTCCCAAAGTCTCTGCCCGATCGTGCCCTGGTTCGGCGCAGGCTCAGTGTGTCCCAGGTGGTCGCAGGGAGACCGTTTCAGGGATCGCAGCAGCTCAGTCCTGTTTCTGCCGGGAACAGATGGCTTGTTCGGGGTTATGGTGTGCTTGCACCTTATGTACCAAGAAATGTTTAAGGCAAAAGTTCACTCATCTGTCCACCACAAGCTGTTAATTTGTTTATCATAGTCACTGCTGTGCCAAGCTCCCAGTGGGATACTCCTTTCTTGCAGAGTCTCTGACAGAGTGCGGTGTAGACTGAAGCCATGGAGAAGGTAGATGGAATACTCATTCTGCTCACAGAGATACTAAACTTGCTCAGCAATTTTTTTTTTCAGTGTAGTATCAGGGATGCATCAAGCGCCCTCTCACATCTGGAAGCATCAAGCTCATTTGGAGCCAAGACAGATGTACTTATGGCTCTAGGGCTGCTTAGTGGGACCTGGACGGCCTCTTTTCATCACCAGAAGACAGCCATCTTCTGTTGCAGAGTTGCCTGGTAATATCTTTGAAGTTGACTTTAGGTGGTTCCTCCTGAGGTGGTGATAGATATGGTTCCTATTTTTGATAGACAGCAGTGGGATGGAATTCCTCTCTTGAGCATGGGCTGAGAAAGTGACAGACAAATTAATGCAATGTAAACCTTGAGCTTTTTTAGGAGTGTGTGAAATTCTCTGAACCTGGCCAAACCATGTCGCTACAAGTGCTGAAAGTTAAGATCTGTGCTGCCAATCAGTCTTGCAATGGTGGGAGAAAACAGTAAAACAAGATGTGTTGAATGAGTAACTCTTGTGTAGTCTCTACCTCTTATTTGCTGAGTTCATCTGCCATAAGTTAGGAGGAATTTAATCAGGCTGGCCATGCAGACATCTCCACAGAAATGGTGATTCTGAATGTAAAACTATTCTATTGTCCTTTCCAACTACACACATACATCACTTAATCCTTGAAAAGTGCTTCTCTAGCAACTTTGTTGCCAATGCTTCTGTTAATGCTTCTGTTGATTCCTCTCTTTACTGATGGCCTATGCCACGCTATCCAGAGGTCATCTTTTCTGATAGTGGTGTTCTCATGGGATGCTATGTCAAGGATTCAGCCAATTCCTACATGAAATAGGCTTCTCCATCTCCTTTTTTGTATGGATTTACCATCAAGTGGCCTCTGTGCCTCTGATGGAGATTCTCTCATGACCATTCTCTTCTGTAACTTGCTTAATAGTACCAGTCTATACCCCCGTACTGCCGACTGGGATGTTTGAAGAGTTCTACTGCAGAAATTCATGGCTGTGAAGTGCAGACCCCTTCATAGTCTTCCCTTGCATTGTATCTGTTAGGATTGGAGAGCAAGAACCCTGAGGATCTCTGTACAATTATTGTGCTGAGTATGTGGAAACTGCCTCTTTTACCTTTTGCCCTCTGTTTCTTCCTTCTGTTCTCTACTTTCTGTTTCCCTATGACAAGAGAACTCCTTTCGCTATCCTGAGTGTGGTATGTCTCTTGTAAATGACAGCCTCATGGTGCATAATATACCACTTAGCCTGGCTGTAACAGTCCTATTGCTTGGTGCTGGCTTGGAAATGATCTGTCTTTCCTAACAATGGCTCTGGCACAGGGCTGGAGGACAAGGTAGAAGTGGCTTGTCAGCCACTTTGGCCTTGGTTGTGCCATCCATGGGATAGAGAGCTATGCCTCCACTTTCAGCACAACTGCTAGGAACAACTTATTGATGTTTGTAGTGCATGGCATTATTGTTTGCTGGGCCTGATTTATATCTGTTTCAAACTCTCATCTGAGCTACGTGAAACCCAGCAAGAATTATAGATGAAATATTTTGGTCTCATAGAAGTTACATCTGCAGTTACCTAAAATGGTCTGTGACTGCCTCAAGGCAGATCTCATCACACACCCAGGAAAGCTTCTGATCAGATCTGCTAGAACAAAATATTTACAGTATACATTATGAAAGATAAAACCTCTTCTACATAAAGTAGGAGACCTGGCTGAGTGCCCAGCCTTGCTGCCAAACAACTGGCCTTGCTGTTGGAGCAGAAGGAAGAAAAAGGATATGTTTCTCTGGAGGAATCTGTACAGAGGTTAACAGAGGTAAGAGAACTTGTTCCCACAGACCAGAATTAGCTGGAGAGTTCACTAATATCCATTCCAAATGACAGCCTTTAAGAAAACTGATTTACTTAAAATGAAAGCCCATTCAAAGGCTGCCATTCAAAATGACCATAGAAGTTTATTTGCTTGCCTGAAAAATATGGTGTTATGGAAATCAGTCTTTAAAAACAATAGGAGAACTGTGCTATGCATTTTATATTTTTCCCCTACATCTTACGCTATACTTATGTGCTTCAGCACATATTTAAGTCACAAATCACTAATAACTATAGGACCAAGCTCTGCTTCAGGTAAGTACCAGCATTTCTTCTTATACTCCTCTTGTAAACAGTGCTTTACCTTGAATTCACCAGCACAAACACAAAAAAAATGTGTTAGTCTTGGTGTTATAAAAAGAAGTAAAACCTACCATCAGTAAACAATCTCTTCTCCATAGTTACATTCCAGATAGGGAATAATATTGAGAAATCATTTGGGTGACTTGCAGAAGTTTGCTTTTCCCAGCTGGCTGCACTCTAACTGGCTTTCCTTTCCACTCTACCCAGACCGCAAATGCATGGGCCAGCCTGCATCATAGCTATCTTTACTTACGAGGAACAGTAGATTTGGGGGGTTTTTTCACTGTTCCAGATCACTAAGTGAAATATATTTTGCTAAAATGAAATTAACCTGGGGCAAAAATATGTTATAAAGTTAGATTTTCTTAGTCATGAATTGAAAAGAACATGAGAGGTGACCAAGTACATCAAATGAATTTCAAGTATCTGGTATCCAAAAACCCCTCTTGTGATCAGTTCATAAAAATTCCATAAACTGACTATGTATTTCTTAAATTGCAAAACAATCCATTATATGAATAAAATACTGAATAGGGTTTTTTTAATTATAGTTGTTTAGAGAAATTTTGAGCAGAGAATAGGCTAAATTCACCAAGCACATTATTTTTTCCAAATATCTGTCAGTGTTACATCAAGAATTTTTCTAAAGGCTGGCTCCCACTCATTTACACAAGGAACTATAATTCAGAAACAACAAAAATAGATGTGTATAAACATGTGTACTAAGCCAAGAATTTAACACAAATCTCAGATGCAAGTTTCTAAATATATGTTTTTCCAGCAACCCCAATGCTGAAAAGCTTGTCTCCACACACAGAGGAGCACAGAGGAACCATTATCCTTGAGTGGGGGGAACCCCAATAACCCTGTGAGAGAAAAAGAGCTGCTGTTTCGGCTAGTCCCAGGGCTGTCACAGGAGGGCGGGCGATCAGCCCTGGGGGGCTGGGAGCCACATTCATCATTCTGAGTCAGCTGGAGAGGCTCTCTGGATCACCTTATAGACTGTGGCGGGTTACTGCCTAGTGGTATGGGACACATTATGGGATGCCGGGCAATAGTATTTGAGGATTGTAAAAGACTTATCATGAGATGTTTAGTGGAGGAACCAAAGACAGGGAAAGGGAGAGATCAAGTTGGTCTGGGGAAGGACAAGCGTGGGAAAATAGAGAGATAACAGGATAAGACTGGTCACACGTAAACAGGTTGCTGATCAGTACACTTGTCTAATCATGTACTGCACCTGATTACTCAATTTCTATTTTCCTGTGTGCATGGGTGTGTACAGAGGTCTAGGTGCCAGCAGCTGGAAACAGACCACTGTCACAGGGGCCCATGTGTCTGTGGTGCCAGCAGCTGGAGAGACTGAAATAAGTGAATATTTAAGTGCCAGCAACTGGAGTGAGTGGGGGTGCACATGTCAATGTGTAATGGCTACTAAATATCAAACCGGGCTAGCCAGTGAGTAGATTAAGTGTATGAGAGCCAGGAATATGTGTGTCTCTGAGTAAGACAGCTGGAGGGGTTGGCTGTCAGGGCCCCGGCGGGTACTAACAGGCCTTAATGGCCCTGACCAGCCTCACCTGAGGCCTCCAACAGCGCACGCTGCCCATGAACACAGGGGCTTCATTTAAACTCAGTGCTGGGTCCCCAGTCCCTGTCTGTGCTGTGTTGGAGGAGTGCTGGTCTACAGCTCAGCCATGCCTGTGCCTGGCCAAGGGCCATGTAGATCTGGACCTGAAACTGTAGACTGATGTCCTAGCTTGACCTTGACCTTGGCCATGCCTTGTCACCATGGACCTGCTTGGCAATCACCGGATCTTATCCTGGATTATGGTTTGATTTTCTGTCTTGACCTCAGACCTTATCACCATGATACTGCCTTATGATCTGGATTCTTCGATGAACCTGACAACCATCTCTGGGTCTGTCCTGCTTGCCTTGCTCATATATTGTGGAACTGGGTCCTAACTAGTGGGGCCCTGCACTGCTAGTCATGTTACCCCCTTGGCTCCTGGCTCCCCATCCCTTAGGGTGCAGCTGGCTCTTGCTGCTCCCTAACTTCAGCTACTGGAGTGACCAGAAGGTCCAGGCCAATGGCCAGAGCAGCTGTAAGGTCCGGAAGTTGACTGAGAGACCCATTTGTGTGTGTGTCTGTATGGGAGGCAACTGGGGACAAGAAGATCCAGGGCCGGTTAAGGGATACACTTGAGTGTCTAAGCCCATTTACTGGAGGGACCCAGAGTTTGTGTGTGTGTGTGTGTGTGTGTGTGTGTGTGTGTGTGTGTGTGTTTAGGTATGTGCAAGGGCGCTTTACACTGGCAGTGGGAGTGGGGTTACAGGCCTTGGTCTCATATGCCCAGATGCCAGTGGCAGGATGAGAGCAAGGGAGAGCAAAGATCCAGGACCAGTTGCTGAATGGTGCATAGGTCTAAGGCCAGTTACTTTGGGGGTGTGCAAGTATGCATGTGTGAGTGAGGGGGTCTGTACCAGCAACTTGGAGTGGGGCTGTGGGCAATGGTGGCGTGTAAGCCCAGATGCCAGCAACTTGGGAGACATGGGGACCCAGGGACCAGCCACTGGATAGACTGAGTATCTAAGGCAGAAACTGAATCCCTTCTATCTATAATATTTATGTTACAACAGCTACAGGAGTGTGTCTGAAGCTTACTTAACCTTCAGGGTAGTTACTAGAGTTA
This sequence comes from Dromaius novaehollandiae, assembly GCF_036370855.1. Lineage (NCBI taxonomy): Eukaryota > Metazoa > Chordata > Aves > Casuariiformes > Dromaiidae > Dromaius > Dromaius novaehollandiae. The sequence continues at coordinate 79,431,233 of NC_088099.1, read as the reverse complement.
CCGATTGCATGGCAAAATAAAGTTGCACCTCAGCACTTTTCTGTTCAGAATAAAACAAAGAGGGCACCTTGCAGAATTATAGTTATTTTTTTGGTGCAAATGCACAGAGTTTTCCATCAAGTTGCAAAATCCACAGGGAGAAACTGTTCTCTGTTTTGAGTACTGGCAAAGTAGAAAACCCTAGAAGAAAAGAAGAAAACATTTTCATTTATTGCTCCCAAAATACAATTTTCACTTCTATAGCTATTTTAAGTTCTTACTTACTGTGTTGTATCACCAAAAAAGGGAAGATCTAAGACAATATATTGTTGAACAAACAGATGGCAGAATGTGAAAGAAGCTGATAGTAGCAAAACCATGGTCAGACCAGACTAGAAACTAACCTTCGTTTAATGTTCAGATATAGTGCTTAGGGAGATTGTTAAGCCCAGTGTTGTTATGCGTAAAAAGAAAACATACCTTATACGTTAAGTCAAGAGTTTAGTATTAGTGTAATTGAAATCTTATCAGTCTAATCAAAGAATTATTAGTCCAGATTCAACTACCATTGAAAAAGATAACTATCATGCAGGAAAAAAGTCACATTAATAATAGTACAGTTGAAATTGTTATATACACACACTTCCTACTTTCTGTCCCTTTTCCCGGTGTTATGATTACCCTTTCACTGCCTCTCTCATTCCTAATGTCAAAGGCTTTAGTCTGGAGGGAAGCGGTACGGTGAGTTGCCAGCCTCCTAAGTCCTCTGCTAGGAGGAGTGTGATGTTACTGGTGATTGTTTGCTCCTCTTTGCTCTAGGATCTGCTTGGGATCAATTTTGCCTGTTTGCTAACATGTTTTTATACCTTTCTTTTTCTTCATTTTTTTATTAAAGACTAATAAGAAACTCTCATGCCACACAGCATCCTTATTGCCTCTGCCTTTTTTTCAGATAGCGCTTGTTAAATATTTCTGGTAATAATTGACGCAACCTTTTACAAATGCCCTGTTCTTTCCTCTGTATACAAGCTAGCAATGAGAGTTTATCTGAGTTTGGATGTGATGCATTTTCCTTTCAAAATACACTTTAAAAGAAAACTATTTTCCTTTTTATCCAGGAATATCTATAGGAAGTTGTGTAATTGATGACCTTATGGCCTGGATTATACCACTGTTATTTTCATCTGCTATGGGAGACAGAAATCTCTCTCTCTCAGAACACTGATTAGGAAAACAGTCTTTGTCTACTTTGTTAAGTGTTCAGCCTTAGGAAGCAATCCCTGATCAACAGGCCAAGTTGCCTGCTACATTGCTCAAAACTAAATCTCATGAAGTTCTGGCACAGGTTTAAATAATAAAAACACATTTCCCAAGCAGCATCAGATTTTGAATTGTACTGCAAGTCTTTATAGAAGCCATATGTCATAGAGACATTGTTTAGAAGGGACCGGCAGAGGTGCTTAATGCAGTCTCCTGCTCACAGCAAAACTGTCACCAACAGTAGATCTGCCCTGGCTGTTTCCAGCTAAGGCTTCAAAACCTGTAAGGATGCAGCTTACACACATGCCCTCCTCTCCCCCTCAGTGTCATCTGTTCTAATGCTGTGCTACTCCCCGCTCAGAAAGTTTTCCTTAATGTCCAACCTGAAGCCTCAGAATGCAGTTTGTGGCTCTTGCTTCTTGTCGTACCATCTGCCACTAGTGAGATGGGTTTACTTCTGTCAGCTCTGTAAATGTCTGTACTACAAGTAGTTTAGGCAGCTACTGCATAGCCCCTCAGCCTCCTCTCTTCTAAAATAAATGAGCCCAGCTCCCTTAGCTTCTTGTCATGGAACATGTGCTCCTAGTCTCTGGCCACCTTGGTAGCCTTCTGCTGGACCCTTTCCAGCTTCTCAACACCTTGAACTGGGAGGGGAGAGCAGTGAACAGAGGCAGCAAACAGATGCAACAGTTTGCACAGCATTTCACGCAGAAGGGTACAAAAAAATTGCCTTTGTGTCCAGTCATAGTGTCGTACACTTCCTCAGATATGGTCATGACATGCCGCAGAACATAATCCTCAGTAGCTGTTGGAGCCGCTGCGTCGGCTGTGCCAGAGGCTTCCACCCAGACAGACCTTCTGACAGCAGATGCAGCTCTGCGGGGAGCTCCTAGGGTTTTTCTGTGAGGCCTGGGCTGACAGTCAACTTTTCTGCAGAAGGTAAGCTGTTGTGGACGAGTTATGTCACCAGGTAAAGGAGTTATGGGAAGAAGTAAGCAGGCTGCATATTCTGCAGCTTCAGAATCTTAATCCCCCACAGCAGTGGAGCAGAAAGATGGGGGAAGGGGAGAGTTAGAGGCCATGCAGTCAGCAAAACAGGGCTTAAGCGGGAATACCTCCAGCAATTGCATGGAGCTAAGAAGGTACCTACAACACAAGACTATGGGGAATCCTCTTGCACCCCTTCTGGGAAATCATGCTCGGATACCTCTCTGAAGTGCCTGTACACCAATGCATGCAGCATGGGGAATAAACAGGAGGAATTAAAGATCTGTGTGTGGTCGCAGGGCTATGATCTCATTGTAATTACAGAGACATGGTAGGATAGCTCACACAACTGGAATGCTGCCATGGATGGCTACAGGCTCTTTAGGAAGGACAGGCCAGGAAGGCGTGGTGGGGGAGTCTCCCTTTACGTGAGAGAGAACTGGAATGTATTGAGCTCTGCCTAGGGATGGATGATGAGTGGGTTGAGAGCTTATGGGTAAGGATTAAAGGGCTTACTAATATGGGTGACACTGTTGTGGGTGTTTGCTACAGGCCACCTGATCAGGAAGAAGCAGATGAGGCCTTCTATAGACAGCTGGAAGTAGCCTCATGATCACAGGCCCCGCCCAACTCTCCAGCTTGTCCAGGTCCCCCTCAATGGCAGCACAGCCCTCTGGTCTATCAGCCACTCCTCCCAGTTTTGTATCATCAGAAGGTAGGGGCCTTGGTGATGAAGGATACAGAGAAGGTGGAGATACTGAATGCCTTCTTTGCTTCAGTCCTTACTGCTAAGGCCAGCCCTCAGGAATCCTAGACCCTGGAGACCAGGGAGAAAGTCTAGAGAAAGGAAGACTTTCTCCGGGTGGAGGAGGATTGCGTTAGAGATCATTTAAGCAAACTGGACATCCACAAATCCATGGGCCCTGATGGGATGCACCTACGAGGGAGCTGGTGGGCATCATTGCTAGGCCACTCTTGATCATCATTGAAAGGACATGAAGAACAGGAGTCACTCCAGTCTTCAAAAGGGGCAAGAATGAGTACCCAGGGAACTACAAGCCAGTCAACCTCACCTTGATCCCTGGAAAGGTGATGGAATAGCTCATCCTGGATGTCATTTCTAGGCATGTGAAGAATAAGAAGGTGATCAGGAGTAATCAGCATGGATTCACATAGCCTTCTATGATGGGATGACTAGCTGGGTAGATGAAGGGAGAGCAGTGGACGTTGTCTACCTTGACTTCAGCAAGGCTTTCGACACTGTCTCCCGTAACATCCTCATAGGCAAGCTCAGGAAGTACGGGCTAGTGGGGTGGATAGTGAGGTGGATTGAAAATCGGCTGAATAACAGAGCTCAGAGGGTTGTGCTCAGTGGCACAAAATCTAGCTGGAAGCCTTTAGCTAGCAGTGTCCCCTAGGGCTCAATCCTGGGTCCAATCCTGTTCAATTTATTCATCAGTGACCTGGATGAAGGGACAGAGTGCACCCTCAGCAAGTTTAGTGATGATACAATACCAGGAAGAGTGGCTGATACACCAGAGGGCTGTGCTGCTATTCAGAGGGACCTTGACATGCTGGGGAGATGGTCAGAGGGGAACCTCATGGAGTTCAACAAAAGCAAGTGCAAGGTTCTGCTTCTGGGGAGGAATAACACCCTGCACCAATACAGGCCGGGAGCTGACGTGCTGGAAAGCAGCTCTGCAGAGAAGAACCTGCGAGTCCTGGTGGACAACAAATTGGATGTGAGCCAGTAATGTGCCCTTGTGGCAAAGAAGGCCAATGGTATCCTGGGCTGCATTAGGCAGAGCATTGCCAGCAGGTTGAAGGAAGTGATCCTTCCCCCCCTGCTCAGCCCTGGTGAGGCCACATTTGGAGCACTGTGTCTAGTTCTGGGCTCCCCAATATAAAAGAGACATGGAGCTACTGGAGTGAGTGCATTGAAGGGCTCCTAAGATGAAGAAGGGACTGAAGTGTCTCTCATACGAGGAAAGGCTGAGAGAGCTGGGACTGTTTAGCCTGGAGAAGAGAAGGCTCAGGGGGATCTTATCAATGCGTAGAAGTATCTGAAGGGAGGGTATAAAGAGGATGGGGCCAGACTCTTCTCAGCAGTGCTCAATGACAGAACAAGAGGCAATGGGCACAAACAGAAACACAGAAAGTTCTGCCTGAACATAAGGAAAAACTTCTTTACCATGAGGGTAACTGAGCACTGGAACAGATTGCCCAGAGAGGCTGTGGACTCTCCTTCCTTGGATGTGTTCAAAAGCCATCTAGACACAATCTTGGGCAACGTGCTCTAGGTGACCCTGCTTGAGCAGGGGGGTTGGACTAGATGATCTCCAGATTTCCCTTCCAACCTCAACCATTCTGTGATTCTGTGTATCAAAGTCCACTTCACTTCCAACTTACTTCCAGCCCTATGGAGACCTTGGTACTAGTTTTATTGGTCCTCCAGGTTGCCTCTTGTTATTGCTGGCACATGCATTTTGAATTTCCTTGTGTGGTTGTGGCATAGAATGAGCTAGAGGGATGCCTCAAACAGCAGCATTGGCCTTCAGAGGAAGATGAGAATGCACAAACCTACAAGACCTCCTGGGATGGCGCTAAAATGCTTTATGTAGCAGAGCCAAGCATGGCATAGTTTCAGTCACTTGCATCCATCATCCTCCTTTTTCATCAGAACTGTGGTGGAACTCTAGTTACACTAGAGAAACAAACCACTCCTGCTTCTAAAATTCTAAACAACCCAAACAAAAAGACCCCACAGGCCAGAGGTTACACTAGAGAAACAAACCACTCCTGCTTCTAAAATTCTAAACAACCCAAACAAAAAGACCCCACAGGCCAGAGGTAACAGAGTCACATGCTTTGTTAGAGAAATCTTCCCTGCCACCTTTTCTGTTGCAAAGTTGAATATAGATTAAGTTCAGCATCCCTTGTCGTTCTACACATTGTGCAATAGTGACACAAATAACTGATGAAGACCTCTGCTAATGACATTTGGGGGCTTGTTCCACTATGTGTTCTCGTCCGCTTCTGTAGTCTACATCTGGGAGAAACACAACCCTGAACTAGAGGAGGGGACAGTCCTTTCAATTTCTGCTGTGACTTGTGAGTTCTGCTCTCAGCAGCATTCAATAGAGATTGGAAGCTATAATGCTATATACTGTCTAAACCCATGTCTATATAGTGCCACAATAAGACAATTCAGAAATATTTGACCTGATTTTACATGTAATAAAATAAGTTAGATAATCACTGTGTGTTAAGAAGAACTAGTTAACCTAGTGTTAATGCAGACACCAAATGCTAGAAGATGACATTATTACTCGATAAAAAGTAAGACATGGTCTGTCTTTGTCAAGGTTACTTATAATTTATCTTTTTCGATTGGAATCAGAAATGGGAACATTCAAGAAAATCAGGAAGAGTTCTGTTGCAATACATTTAAGCCAATGCAGACTGACAGATTACCTGTGAAATATTTCCAGCTTTCAGAAATATAAAAAAGGAACTGTGTATGCTTGCTGATCTCTGAGATTTTAGCCACAGTAGCAGACTAGATTACATTTGCAAAGGAGTTACCTGTTTCGTCTGCTGTCAACTGAAATTAAAAGCTGTTGTCATGGTAATTCACCTAGTATGAATAATTAGGAAACAAAGCATTACTACTTCACTTTTACTGCCTTTTGCTAGCAAACCTTTTAAAGGTGGTTATTACAGCATATTATCAGTTGACGTTTAGAACATCTATCTTCCAATAACATTGCATAACAGTTTCAGTTTAAGAAAACCTGTTTAAATTGAGAGAACACTTTTGCCCAGAGACACAATGCAGTTGTTTTATTCTGTAATTTTATAAAATAAAACTTGCATAAACCTTTGCCTAATCAGGAGCAAATAACCATTTAGGAGAAAAAGAGATAGCAATAGCAATGGAGTGTTTCATAAAAACATACATGAGTAAGTTGCAGCATAACAGCAAAGAGACTGAACAGGGTAAGGGAAAAATAGACACTTCTAAATAAGAATTTAAAGGTAACAATAAATCAACAAAGTAGAGAGCTGCAGGGACTAACTTACAAAGAGAAGAGAAATCAGAGGGAAAAACGTCTTCCACCAGCAAAAGCCACATGGTATCTAATGAAAAGTCCAGGCCTCAGTGAGCAAAGGGAGTAACAAGTAGAGAACTGTGGGAACAACATATCATGGATAGGGCCATTTTGAATGAAATCTTACCTTTTGTTTTAATCTACTTTTTAAATCCAGAAAGTGAACTGATCATAAAAAAAATACAAGAAAGTGAACTTATAAAATGAGTGAATTAATAACAAGATAATGCACATACAAGCCTATCTCAGTATGATCGCTTAGTTAGAGAGAGACTTTTATTTGAAAAGCACATTATTATTTTTGTCTGATGAGATTTTAGGGGACTGTGTCCCACATGCTTCCATGCTGATCACTTCAACAGTACAAATGGACCTCTGTACAACAGCATTAAGTCTTCCAACTCAGCAGATCAAATGATATCTCTTCATAGAAATAGCTCAAAAAGATTTAAGTGTATCTTCTTGGTAGCATATGCTAGAAGGCAATGACAAACCTGTGTTCAGATCAGGAAGAATGCTTTGCATAAGAAGGGCTGCTGCTGTACGGTTCACAACACCCTCCTTCTTACCATTCTAAGCCATGGATCTAAACATCATGTCCAGGTCTAGGATGTCACAGGAACAATTTTTAGGGAACCCTTAGAGGTAATTAAACTATTACAACAGAATGTAAAACTTTGTGTTAGGCTCATCTTTTCAATTGTCTTCCAATAACAGCTTCCACAATTGCTTGCTTCCATGTGTTTTGTGTGTGCATGTGTGAACATACTTGCTGACAGATACTTTGCATCACTGCAAAAATTGGTGCAGTTTTATGCAGAGAAGGTTTGTTTTCCTGACAAAACTGACTGATGTATGTGAGAAAGACAGTCCTGCCAAGAGAAACCATTACTGATGAAACTTAGTAGTATAGAACAGACTGATACATTTTCATACTACAATAATCAAATTTTTCAGGGGTGTTTTTTACCAAAACAGGCTATAAAGTGCTTCCAGTAGGTAGTCAGGATTTCTTGCCTGCTGAAAGACTGTAGCTTTATATGACAAGTCATTTGAATATTTTCTTCATTCCTCAAAATGATATGCTGCTGAAATACAATTAAAATAGTTGAAATGCCAGGTTCTATAGTTGCTTCAAATGGAAAGTTCACCTGAACTAGCAGCAAAAGGGAATCCAAAATAGTATTCCTCCCCACCTTGCTTCTGTTATTTTTTAATCTACAGGCAAGTGCAGAGTATGTATTTCTGTGTAATTAAGAATGTATCATTAGACAAACTAAATTTATCTTATGCCATTTAATAACCTTTATAAATACATCTAATCAAGTTCCTATATGCCTCTGGGTATTCTAATATAACCTAGCTACTAGAATTCTCAAGACCTCATTTAGGATACTGGAAATACTGGTACAAAAGCCTTGGCCAACCTTCACAAGTTATAGTTATATATGATTACTAACAGAAAAAAAAAACAAGTATTCAAGCAGTGCACACCACAAAACATCTTTTTTAGTAGGAAAACTTTGGCAAAGATATAGATGCTCTGAAAAGAGGTGTCTTTCCTTAAATAGCTACAGCTATTACTTACTACTCATGAGAAAGCATACATATTTTCTTCTTCTGGAAAGGGCAGCATACAAAGTTCATTTTCATACTATGTGTATTTAAGTGAAAGAATTTTGCAATATCAGATGTTTTCTAACAGATAAATTCTGTCAAAACCCCATGGGGGGACTAGTAAAGTATGACAAATAAATGGGATACTGTTCAAAAATATATATAGGATTTGACCAAGTTAATTATATACTCTTCACCAGTATAGTTTAGTCTTTAAATGCAAGGATGAACTGTCCAAGTAAATTCTGTGTTTTACCTATGGAAGCTTTCAGCAGCATAATATAATGAGAATACAGAATCACTAAAACCAAACAAAATTTTCTTCTGCTATTTTTAAATAATCCCAATTAACCAGAATTTCTAAATTCACTGACATTCACATCCCATACAACTTAGCTTTTCCTTGTCTGTAACAAGTAAAAGAGAAAGAACATTGATAAGCTCTCAGAGTATTACACATACTCCATCCTGCTGTACATAAATCTGAAGTTAACATTACACAGACAAAACCAGCTAACCTTTTACTTAAGATAAATATTTAGCAGCATAGAACAAGAGCAAAATTGAGGTATCAGTACACATTTTCTGTAAACTTTGATATCAACTGAATGAAGGTAGCTATGCATCCCTTGAATTTAGGAATTGAAGGAAATATATCATTCTGAGATAAAAACAAGTCAGCATAATTACTGTGATCATAGATCAGAAGATCATATCTTAGACCATATGATCATAGATTATAGAAATATATATATTTTTCTTTTTACAAAATTCCCCTCCTATAACCATGCACATAATTGCATATATCTGGTTCAAAATATGTATCATATAATAATAATGGGAAAAATGAGAGCATTTTTATTCTCAAGGATTTCAACTTTACTTCATATTGGATGAAGTTATGGTGGTAAGGTATTTTTAACATTACTAAACATGAAAGATTATATACAGGTGTTTATCACAATAAAAGCTGAAAATGTGTTTACATACACATTTTTGACTCCTAGTACATATTGCCTATAGAAATTGTGCACAATTTATGTTGCAAAAAAAACAAATACAAATTGTTGTATGTTGTTGTTGTGGTATACATATATATGCATGTATAATATCTTTTCCTCTTTTATTCATTCATACCAAGAAGTAAAATCCATTACTATCAAGAAGATTCAGTAAGAGAGTAGTAATAGCAGTTAGGGGTAGTATTCTGACTACGCACTGTTCCAGTACCATACTCGTTGCAACTCCTATACGTACTCAAAAGGGCATTAAACAAATCACCGTCTCACTCTCAGGTATGCCTTTTTTTTTTTTTTTTTGGTAGGAAGCAGCAGTCGGATTAGGCATTTGCATTTGATAATTTTACCAAAGCACTGCCGTCTGTGGACCTGGAAGTCTTTCCTTAATTCAGGAACTGAATACTAAACAGTTTCTCTCAATTGTTTACTACTAAAAGAATCTTTGCCTTTTCATAAAAGACTGCACAACAGAACAAAAATAATTAACATGGGCATTAGAGAATAAGTTGTAGTAACCAGATCTTTTTTACTGGTTGCTTGTCCCTTTAGTGCTTGTTTTAACAAGTATCCCCAAAGATATATATTAAAGATAAAATGTGCTTATTAATTAAAATAAACTATGTAAACACCTAAATTAGGTATTGAAATCGCTCTTTGAATCCTGTAATATGTATTTTGTTCCTCTAATATAGATTTTGATACCTAGCTGTTTTAGATACCAAAATTTAAAAATCACCACAATAATGTGATGAGGCTTAGAAATACCTGGATATGCAAGACCAGGTTTCTAAAATTCTCTTCAAAACATTCTTTAAGTAATCCTAATAAACTTTATTATCTGTGAGCTCCATTTTATTACCGATGGACAGATCGTCCTCCTCACCATCCCTTCCCCAAGGAACTTGATCACTGAGATTTCACCAAAACAGCTAGGATCAAATGTCAAATCATGGTGTCATGATAAAAACAGAGGAAGCCTCAAACTTCCTGTAAAACACTAAGGAAATTTGTAAACACAACAGTCTGAAAAGATTAAACAAGTTGATAATCAAGTAATGCACCAACTGATGCCTGCTTCAAAGGAATGGGTATTCCTAGATTCTCCCTAAGCTGCACTTCTTGAATGTTGGCTGAGAGCACAGTCTGTCATCCCCAACTAAAGATCAGCAAGAACTTCAGCATGAAGAGTGCCTGGCAGTCTGATGACTCACCAGTAGGATAAGTTATCATCCCTGCATGACTGGCAGTGTCTCTCCATTTCTCCCTTTGACCGCTTCTGTAAATAATGATAGTAAATAAATAATGATAATGAATTTTTACTGCACTTTTTTTTTTAGTATCACTGAATAAATCCTTAATAATAGCCAGGATTTCAGTGCAGTAAATACTGTATAAATATGGCAGGAGGGAGAGGAAGAAGAAATAATTAAGTAGAAACTTGGGTAGTGAATTCCTTCAGAGCCCAGTTCCTGAATGCACTACATTTTTTTTTTTAACTAATATCTAAAACATTAAAGGTACCAATTCTTCCCTTGGATACGTTACTTCGACTATTACATCAGTGTAAATCAATATCAGAGGCAGAACTTTGAGCTTTGGACAAAGCTTAATCCAATACCATACTGGAAAAGTCAACATCTGGCAAATTTATATTAGCAGTTTGCTTTGAAGAACACAGTCCAACATACACCATGTAAACACCAGAAAACACTCAGCAAAAGCTTGATTCCTATAGATTTCCAAAGTACATTAGCAGCATTTTTTAAGTTTCTTGCAGAATTCTTCAGATTCTTTAGAAATTGTAAAGATTTTTTTAACATCACAAACATACAAATGACACACACGTGTCCAAAACTCAAAAGTCAATATACTTGGGCTACTATCATGTTTTTGAAACCCCTCTGGGATCTCTCAAATAAAAGACTGGGGGTGTGAGAATTGTCACTAATAAAGCAAGAAACAAATACTAAAAGATTGCAGGTTTTTGGAATATAAAACCACCTAGATCATTATCAACAGAACGAAGAGACTGGATTTTTTTTAAAGCAGCACAGTAAGTGTTCTATAAAAATCTTAAGATTTTGCATAAAGTTAGAAAATGTTACACAGAATTGTTAACAGTGCTAAACTGGCCTAAGCATCTCAAATAAGGAATGTCCTCCCAAACTGTTGGGTGAGAAAGCACATTTTGAATCTTATTTGAAATAGTTATCAAATTTGAAAAATAGATGATTAAACCTTAATCTGTTATTTGGGAAAGATACCTCTAAGGCTGTCTCTATAAATGGCATTAATTATAACCTATACAGTGTCCATGTCTGTGTAAGAGTGCAAAGAGGAGGAATAACAAGTAGTCTATCACCTAAGAGCAATTATATTCATCTAATGTCCTTCCCTGCATTAGATTCTCCCATAAGTATGGGGGAGGGGAAGAGGGATAAGGAAAGCAAAACAAATCAACTTCATTTGTGTATGCACGCAAAACAACACACAAAACACTGTCCAAATTGTAAAATAATGGTGACTGGGTTCATGGCACAATCCTCAGAACAATGTGGCTAGATCAGATGAAAATAACAGAAGACTGTATGGGCAGAAAAGGAAGCAACAGAATTCCTATACAGTATGGTACTTTCCACGATGTGAATTCAGATACACTAGCTAATGTATTTATGATGGTGCTCCAGAGCTAGAAAAGCATTTCCCTTCCTATCACTGTGTCCAAGAGATTTGGGGTTTTCTTTTTTTGTTTTTTTTTTTTAAGAGGAAAAGCAGTAATAATAGTAGCACTGATGCAAAGGCTTTGTCACACTGACAATTGGAGAATATTAGCTGGCTAATGCTTGTAAAGTGTTAGCTGTTCTAGAAAGCAGACATTTCAAAAACACCATTACCACCAGAACAAGATCGTATTTCAAGCACAGCTCAATACACAAATGGAATCAAAATTTTTCTTGACTTCGGGTAGTCTTCAAATTTCTCAAGGTACCATCTGAAAAACAAAGAGAAATCTGGTTAGTATTGCATTTTCAAAATGCTGTCAAGGAAATTAAAGTAAGTAACTGTACAATGCTTTCAAATTATTTGCTGTATTTCTTTGGCTCTAAACCAAAAAAAGGTCTCTAGCACCTACTCTGGGTAGAGTATCACACTCATCCTAATGAAATCTAATCTCCAGCTACAACAAAACAAAACTACTGCTGCCAGCAATGGGAAATCATAATAATATAAATATAAAATTAAATATTATCTAAATTTAATATAAAATATAAAATAATGGATGTTGTGAGAGCAGGCAGGGAAGGAATGGCCTGCTGTTGTAAAATATATAATACTGTAGAAGCAGAGGAAAAACATAATAGCCAAGGGGATAACATGCATTGAATTTTATAACTACATGTGGGAGCAAGAGATACTTTACATACTGGAACAACACTCCTGTTTTGGATTGAAATATCTCCAGTTCCAGTCAGGACATGGATAATTCAGTCAAACATCAGACTAGCCCTACTGTTAATTCCCCCCAAAGACCTTCACTATTCTCAAATCCACAGTTTCAAAAGTGCTGCTTTGAGTGTTCTGCAGATTTTCGCTTTCAATCTAGAATAAGCGCTTGTGCCCTATCTGAATGGTAATACACGCAGGGGAAGCCCTGTGGATCCTTCTATAGGAGACATGCATTGAATTGACCCGCAGCTGTGGCATACCAGCATTACATTAGTTAGCTACTTCAATCATTTATTCCAAGTTTTTCAAACTGAACAGCCAAAACCAAAATACTTCACTTACGTGGATTTGATAATCTTTAGTTCTGGGGGTTTTTGCACCCCTTTTTCATATTTATGGATTTCTCCTTTAATACAAATTATTTCCTTTAACAACCTTTATCTTTCTATAATTTTCTGTAAGTAAAGAACTCTGAAAGAGTTCCATCAAGACTTAAGATGGAAGGAAACAAACCACAGAATGTGAGCCTGAAGAACACAACATATAAGGAGAAGTTCAGGACTGGGATTACTTAGTCTGGTGATAAGGAGCCTAAGGGGCCTGTAATCGCTGCCTACAGTTCCTGGAAGGGGAGTTACTTAAGACAATGGAGCAAAACTACAAAAAAAAAAAAAAGCAAACTCCTACAGTTGAGATGCAATAGTTCTATGCAATGGTGCAGGCTGGGGACTGACTGGCTAAGTAGCAACTCTGCAAAAAAGAACATGGACATCCCGGCGAACAAGTTGAACATGAGTCAGTAATAGATCCCTGCAGTTATGAAGGCGAACTACATACCAGGCTACTTTAACAAGTATGGAGCCACCACGTCAAGGAAAGCACTTATTCTCCACTATTCCGCAGTTGAGAGGCTGCATCTAGAATACCATGTCCAGTTTAGGGCTCCTAGGCCAACAGAAACATCCACAAACTAGAGCAGAATCCAGCAGACAGTCACTAAGGTGATTAGGTAGCTAGAACGTATGATACATGAAGAAAGGCTGAGCGAAACGGGTTTGTTCAGCTTGGAGAAGAGAAGCTTAAGGTGGAAACTTATTAGAGTCTTCTACTACCTACAAGGAAATTAGAGAGAAGACAGAGCCAGACTCTTCTTGGAGGCACACAGCAAATATGTGCCTCCACAAGTGGCAGGGGGTATAAGCTGCATCAAGGAAAATTCCAGCAGGACATAAGGAAAAAATTCTTCCTCTCGAGAATGGGAAAGCACTGGATGAGGCTGCTCAGAGAGTTGTCAAGATCTCCATCCTGGGAGACGTTCAAAACTCAACTGGATGAGCCATGAGCAAGCTGATCTAGCCTTGAAGTTAGCCCTGGCTGATAACTGGATTGGATGACCTTCAGATGTCTCTTCCAAAGCAGACTGTTCTATGACTCAGCTCATTAGTAGTAGATAATAAAACAAGGGGAAATGGTCACAGGTGACAACTTGGAAGGTTCAGGTTGGGTATTAGGGAAAACTCGTTCATGGAGAAAGTAATGGAGAACTGGAACACCTCAGAAACAAGGTGAAGGAAAATCTCCATCTCTGGAGTTTTTTCAAGACTCTGCTAGACAAAGCCATGGCTGACCTGATACACTGTTGGCAATGGCTATTTTCAGTTGATTTCCTCCTTAAATTGAGGTTTATTTCTTATGCAATTGAGTTTCATAGTAGGAATCAAATCAGGAAGCTGAAAATAACCAAAATGTTTAACACTTAAATTATAAGATTAAGGTATTCAAATTATCTTAAATGTGCTATTCCTTAAAGAGAATAACTCCAAGAAACAAATTTTCCCTCAAACTTGATTCTTCTGTTAACAGAGGAAAGGTCAGCATGTGATTACAGTACATTATCAGTTTGATAGATTATTTACAGAATGGAGACTTTATTAAATATTATTTATTCGGCAGCATAATTGTTGCCACAGTTTTTTCTATACACTTGATAGATTATAAACCATGACCATAATGGAAGCCTACAGAATGATTTTCGATTTTTTTTTTTTTTTAAGAAAGAAGTTAGAGCTGCAAGGGAAAGAGGACTATAGTACATGATCAAGTAAAGACAATTTTCCTAAATGAGTCTATACTCTTTTCAGGTCCAGCATGGACTGTGTTCATTTAATGAAAAGTCATTGTTTTGACCTCACTGTACACTGTGTGTTCATTCTCCTTATCCTTACTACTACTGTGTTGAAATCTTGCAGAATTTAGTACTACGCAGAGAGTAGTCTTTATTATTCAACACTGCAGTAGCCAAGTCTTTCACAAGACTTGTTCTGTAACATCCCTACAGGATAAGGCATGATTTATAAAATGGAAATGAAGTGTGGCATAGAGACAACAAAAATTTTAAGACACAAATACTTACTGGTGGTGTTGTTTTGCCCGTGAACCCAAGATGAAAAGTGTGCACAATGCAAATGCAAGGCTTTGAATGGTGCAGCAGGCAATGGCAAACCCAAACCATTCCAAGATCTCTCCAAAAAAGTTGGCTCCACTGACATATTCAAACATTCCTCCTGAAAAGCAGGACAGATTTATTCTAATAGCACCTTAGTCAAGGAGAGCTTCAAAGCTCTCTTACTGGAAGTGTAATAGGAGCTATGTCATCCATTTTTTAGTTAACATAATTTTTAATGGCAGAGGAAGCAATATTTTTCAGTTCAAGTTGTACTATGAAAGATCATTTCTGACCTCATTCTAGAATACAGATCTTCTCGAGCTCCAATTTTTCCCTTTAAATCATGAAAGAGAAAAGCATATTTACTAGTATCAGAAGCCATTTTATGCCTCTATAGATAATTACTTTACAACAATACCAAACTGACTCTTTGATCATGAACTCAGCCTTTTAAAAATGTAAAATACACCTGGCATTAGTTAGGATATAGTGTTTAATTTCTTTATTCTATTGAAGTACTTTAGAAACTAAGTTAAGGATAAACACAATATTATTATTATGAATTAAAGTTGCTATACCTTTTACTCAGGCAAACTTATTCTTTGGTTAAAGATGTGTTGCTCTTTTGTTCCTATCTCCACCTAGGTCTAAAGAAAGCTTACTTTAACTACTTCAGTCTTGCCGTTCAGTGAAATAAAAGTGAATTGCAGTCTGTATTAGACACGTTGTACAGCCAATTATGCATAAACTATATTTACATCTATTAAAGATACAAACCAACCTTGGAGAAACTGCATAATTCAGAGCTATTATTTCCTACTCTCATAGAGCATAAAATGCCTAGAATACTCTAATGCTTCCAAGACTGTCAGTAAGCCTTACCCATTCATTAAGCTTCATAAAAAGTCCTTCCATATTCTGTATTGTCCCTTGAAGGACAAAACTAACACAGTCTAACTTCCTTTGGATTTCTGTCCTCTCTCCCTTGTATTTTCCTCACAACAGTAATCCTTGCTTCTTCTGATTCCTTGAGATCCATCCCTCTTCAGATATGGGACAACAGCCATGGTGGACACAATTGCTTAAGCATCTGAGTACCTTCTGCCTTTCCCTGGCAGTGGGATTATAATTTATGTCTTTTTTTTCTCTACCCACCTGCTGAGTCTCCTAAAAGTTGTGGAATGCTGTGTTAGATTTGTACCACTTTTTAAAACAGAATCAAAATTGGCCAAGAAATTCAAAGGTTTTTGCAAACCACATGGTATCATGTAACTTACTCCTTACAATACTTGGCTTAAGAGAAAAATGTTTCCCAAACTGTGAAATTAGTTCTTAATGTAGATAACAAACTCCTGCTTCTAATCCTATCCTATCATATCTCCCCTAAACTACATGAAGCTTTAGAAGGTCTTCTTTTGTTATGTAAGTTTCTGTAATATTTTTTACTTACCTCTTGGTATCGCATAACCAGTTTCCCCTGGTTTTCTCAGATTTCTGAGAATATGATCAGAATGAATATTGATTGCCATGCCAATCAACCACCCTAGAAAACCTGAAAAGAAATATTTAAAATAGTAACTTTAATATGCTGAGTTAAAGTGCTTGATCAGAAAACAACCTACAGTCATATATTTTATACTACATATTAGGCAACATATTATCTCAAAGCAGTATTAATGCAAGCACTATAAGCAATTCCAGTGACATTATGCACAATCACAATCCCACACTGAGCTCTTCTGTCAGTAGAGCTCACAGCAATTAATAGGTCTCTTGATAGGAACAGTACTGTGAGTATAAAGTTTTATTCTTATGTTGCTAGACTTATATAAAGGTGTGTATATTCTCCCACCTTCTGTACAGAAAATCAAATACACAAACATTTTAAACAACACTGAAAGAATCAGCCATTCTGATTCCTACCAAAAGAACATATTTTAATTTCTTATTTTCCACTGACAGTAGCTAGAGTTTTCACAGCAGACAACTTCTGTACAATAAAAGGAATAATAAGATACAGTGGATCCAGATGCAGGACTAGCAAAGACAGTTTAAGCATGTGCTTCCAGAAGTTAGGCTTAGTCTAAACCTAGTCTTGCTGAGCACTGTGGCTACTGAGCTTGTATCACATTCCTTTAATAATGTTCTACAAAGAGAGAGAAAAAGGTTGTACTTTTCCAAGACCACGGAAAAGTTTCTGTCTTACTGTCTCAACTTCAACTAAGTATTATTCCTTTTTCTGTGACCTAAACCTGAAATGTAGTTTAAGAAATCTGCGACAGAGACTGAATGCTAAGAGTTTTAGGCTTCTGAGGTAAACAAAAGGATTACCAAGTCTGTACAGAGTTTCAAATTCACAGATCTGTCAACCTTGCAAATAGTAGATCAGTGTGAATACTGTTCATATTATGTGATCCACAGAACAAAGATAAATATTCAGTCACTTGTCGCTTCTCAGCTGTGATCCCACTTCTGCTGGGTAGAAGTAAAATACTCAACCAAGAAAATGTATGTTTAGGTTGACATTCTTTTGAAGAGTATGAAGATAGTTTATGCTCATCTTTGACTTCCTTTGAATATGTGTTTGGTGACATTAGCAACAGGGAGAAGTTGGAGGTACACAGTAAATGGTATTATATTACCTTGGTTACAAGGTTATCTTAAACATGAGAATTGAACCACCTGTATACAACCTAATTGTGAAGACTGATGCATGAGTAGGCTCTCATGAAGTCTTATAACCACCACCACTATCACCCAGAAAAACATGAAGTAGAACAATGAAAGTGAGAACTGGAAAAAGTGATGAGTGTTCTCACAGGCAGCCTGTGGGGTTTTCTTCAGCTTACCATTTACTTTTAAGAAAACCCCAGCTACAACAACATCCTATACTAGCCGAGGCCTTTCATTACAGAAACTGAAAACACTATTTTTCTGTTCTAAGTCACTTAGTTGTGGGTCCTATCAAAACAGCTGGTCTAATGAATTAATCCCCACAATCCTCAAAGACCTCCAAATGGGCCAAACACTTGATTTCAGACACTCCACAACTCTGTTGTGGACAGATTCCACAACAGAGTTGCTGGAATCCACAGTGCAAGATCAGAGGCCATTGTTTTTGCTTGCTTTCTTGTTTTCTGCATATGCTACTCCTAAATCCTGAGATCCATCCTAAAATTTTAATTTAATAACAATTGGAAAAAGACCGTAAAATTACTGGAATGATTGGGTGACAGAAGCTGCAGTAGTGGAAACTACTTTCTCCCTCAAGAACATGCCACTGCTAACAGATTTCATTTGCAAGCATAAACTAAGCTGCAGCTTTGCAGCCTAGTTCAGAAAAGCCTTTAATAAGAGTAAACTTTGATTGTTTGAGATATTTGTAAATGAGATGTATGATATTAAGGCATATATATCATATTAAGTAATTCTAGCTTAATAGGCCTATGCAAACTAGTTAGAAATCATTCTGACTAGCTATGTATTTACACCTTGGCTGCATGCTGCTTTGAGGGGAAAAGGAAATAGTCAAAATGCTATCCTGAGCTACAAAAGAGATAAGATCCTATGCGATCTTTCCACACTTTACTGGAACAAAGTGCTGGAAAAACTGTATTCTCACCATTTTAGCGACTTCTACGCATCATGGACCTTGTGTCAAATATCAAAGGGAAAGATGTAGAGATGCTTCTTCTCCAGTCTTAGCTGTAGATAGGCACCAGTCACCTTGTATGAATTGACTGCAAACTTGGAACCACTCCTCCTGTTATCACCTGGTGCTACTTATGGGCACATTCATGCCACTGGTCCCTCTGATTTGAAATATCAGGCAGTGATACCAGGGTTTTCTACTGGTATCAACAAAGAAACACTTAAAAAATACAGAAAAACCCTGTAGTTTTTGACCCTGAAGTGTTGATTGAATACCCAGTACTGAAAGCCACAGCAAGCTTACTTCTTCTGGAACCAGACCCTCAAGCTCTGTCTGATTTGCTGGCCACACTTTCATCTTCAAAAAAACAAAACAAACAAACAATACACACACACAAGAAAAAAACAAACCCTACTTGCTGCACACTTTGTATTTATTCATTTATTAATTCATGTAGTCATTCATGTATTCATTTTGGGACTGTTCATCCTAGCAAAAAGACGACTGAGGGGAGATCTTATCAATGTGTATAACTATCTGAAGGGAAGATGTAAAAAGGATGGGGCTAGACCCTTCTCAGTGGTGCCCAGTGACAGGACGAGAGGCAACAGACACAAATTGGAACACAGGAAGTTCTGCCTGAACATAGGGTAAAACTTCTCTACTGTGAGGGTGACTGAGCACTGGAACAGGTTGCCCAGAGAGGCTGTGGACTCTCCAACCCTTGGAGATATTCAAAAGCTGTCTAGACACAATCCTGGGTAACGTGCTCTAGGTGACCCTGCTTGCTCAGGGAGGGTTGGACTAGATGATCTCCGGAGGTCCCTTCCAGCCTCAACCATTCTGTGATGTTTATACTGCACTGTTCTTTGATTAACTTATCTGATTATATCACCACTGAAATAATATTAAGTAGAAGTTAAAACACTATTTTAAAGGTCTGTCTTAGGTATTAACAACCAATGGCCATTCTGCTCAAGAATAGTTTTATCTAATTTACTTAATATTGAGAATCAAAGTCCTTGCAATGATCTCTGGTCCTCTGCAGACAGTAACTTTTGCATCACAAACTCAACATAAGATGGTGTTCCTCTTATGTCATTATTCATATAAAATGTATTATACAGCAGAGAAGCAGATGTACCTATTTTTGCTCATGGTCAATTTTATTTAATCAGTCAGGTACCTGGAAAGTCCTAACTCATCATTCAGTTTTCACATCTGTCTTGGTGTCCTCTAACCACAGATCTGCTCAATTCAGGCTGGGGAAGACCTGTATTTTATGACTTCTGAGTTGTTCTAGCACTATCTACTTCTTTAAAACTAGGTAAGTTTTTGTTTTGTTTTTGGTTGCTGCCTTACCATCATTATACCTGGACAGATATGAATGACCTCCCTGATGCACATGGGAAGAGCATAGCCTACCTCTTTCTGAAAACAGATTCAGCCAGCTAAAAGTAGTCAGAAATTACTCCTTCCACATGAGAAATAGAATGCAGCTTACTACGTGTAGACAGAAGGTCTATTTAGACAGTTACTTTTTGAAGAACTACTGCTGAAAGGCTGGAAAAGCCTGATATTTTCAGATGTAAAATATCATTCTAAAGCTATGTATTTTTCATATACTCAAAAATGAAGTAAAAAGCCTAATGCTTAAAAGTAAATTTGTATTTTGAATTCAGCACTGAATTGTGCTTCAATATGCAAATTGTTTGCTTCTCTTAACACTGATGACCGTATCAATTTGCTAATTGCTAGAGAAGAAAAACTGAGCAGTATCTTGAAAAATTTTAGGAATGCTATTCATGCAACTAAATGAGAAGTGAGTATTTCCTCTATCCATACAGTAATTTCAAAGGAAGTCTATTTGAATTACTCTATTAACAAGCACACAAATTACACTTAAATGTAACAATATTTCTACTAAATTACTTAAGTTAGTATAAGCATGATAAAAAAATCTATACTGAAAGTTAGTATCATATCTAAGAAGAAGAATAATTTTCTTAAAAGAGGAAATTAGATTTAATTTATCATTAGTTCGAAATGCTTTGGAAAATGTTATCTGTGTTTTCTGTATTTATCATATACCTGGAAGGTATAAAGTTTAAAATCTGAAGTTTGCAAAACACGATATGAACTACTAAGAAGATGTCAGATAACGCAACAAGACTGGAGCTTGCTTTAAGAGTGCCTAATTACTCTAGAATTAAAATTAGTTAAGTAATAAGCACCCTCCTAAGTGAAAACTACTGCACCTCAAAAAGAAACAGTCAAGTCTTTCTTCATAAGCAACGAGCACATTGACATAGGCTTTTTCCACAGCATACCTCTTTTGTTTGAAGACCACTTTTTTCCCACAGTGCTGAATAATCATATTCTCTGCATCTGTACTTCAGGGTCATTGTACTTGCCTATCCTTATTCTCAGATCCTCATTATGGCTGAATAATGAGTCTGCACTCTACAAAGTCAAGAGTCGGGTATGCACTATGGTCTGCATGACTTGGCTTCCACCTAAGGCAAGTCTGGATATGTAGACAGGAAGGAAGCCATAGTGTGCTCTAGTAGAGTCTCTGATCCACAGGTTGAATCACACAATATAGATGAGCTCACTAGACTATTAAATTCAAGAGGCTTTTTTCCTTCATCAGTATGCTTTCTAAGAAGGGATCATCTGTAGCACCCAGATGTCAGATACTATGATGGAAATTAAATATCCCATATTCTCCAGTCATTAGAAAATATCCAGGTAAAGACTTTGCCCATGCAGTCATTAATCATGCCTATTCTGGTGACAGACTGAAGGTGGAATGCATATTGGTTTGTCCAGCCTTGTGCAACAAACTTGAAGACAATGTTCTGTTGCCCAACACCTACTGACTTACAGATGCTGCTCTGCTTGGCAGAGCTACTGTGATGACAGAATTCTTTTGAGACCATGGAGGGTTAGCCATCAAAATTAGTGGTTGAACAGGTATTTAAAAAAAAAAAAAAGTGAGAAAAGACAAAGGCATACTGCAAAGGGATCAATGAAGTTAAATCATGCAGAGAAAGGAAGGAGTTCCTAACTAGAAGCGTGGATGAACTGGGGAAGAACACAAGGCTGACAGGGAATAACTAGCAGCAGATAGTTATACAGGCAGGTGCAGATGGCATTTGGCCCTGTATATAGCACTAACCATTTCATGGTACCATGGGTGCTCTTGATGAGTTCATAAGCTTTTTAGTGGCACATGTGTGTAAGATACATACTGGAAGACTGTGATGGTAGTGTTCTCACATTGGTTTGGAATGTAATGATTTTATCTTATCAATTGCTGTATTGCATTTGAAGCAGATTTTAAAGTTTCCATCAAAGAGTCTGGTTCACTGCTCTCTGAATTAAATTGACACATAGTACATGGAGACCATGAGGGAACCACATTAAAATCATATTGCTGCTCCAAATCTATTGCTAGTGTAGACTCAAGCTACTGCTTTCCCAGAGTTAACTCCTAAACATCTGAAAACAGACATTCAGCCTGTATATTAAGGATCCACAGAGGGAGAACACAGTTCTTCAAAACCCTCCACCCTGGTAATTAATCAGCCTTGCTCCTCCAAATCTTTATTTTCATCACACATTTAGTTCACTTCAACTTCCAGCTACTGAACCTTGTTTGTCTGCTGCTTTCAGACCCATTTCTGTTCCTCACGTAACTTCTTATAGACTGCAGCAATAATTTCATAACATTCCTTGGCAAATGAGTGTTCTTGCTATTGTTTTTTCCCCCTAATCTTCTGCTCAGTTTTGTCATTTTTTCCAGAGGCATAATGCATTGCCAGATGTTTTTGAAAATTTAAAGCATGGTAACCCAGTTGTTCAAGGTGTATCCTGTGTACAACAGAGCCATTCTGCATCTGAGTGACTACAGGCACTAACTGCAGGTGTTTGGAGTTGGATGTATGGAGGTACCTAGCTGGGATGAACACAAAGTAGTAATTATAAATATCCACTATTATGGCTAAAAAAGAAAAAAAAAAATCAAGTTATATTGATCTGCATTGAAAAGAAAAAGTTGGAAAGAATAGAAAAAGAATCATTAGGCTTGACTGTTTAAGAGTCCTACCAATTTTTTTTCCAAATATTTATTGCAATAATAGTCTCATTAAAAAAGCAAGTGAGTAACATTATCCTAACAATTGAGAAGCTGAACATTTCTGATACACATAGCATCTATTGTAATAACTTTTTAAAACATTGTAGCCTTGTAGCCACAGAGACATCTGCCTTATGCTGAGTAGTGCAGGAAATATATATTAATATAATCTTCCTAACTGGTATTATTTGCCCCACACATACACTTAAATTTTCAGAGCTGCAAACTGCTATACCTAAATATTCTTGAAATAGAGCATTCAAAGAAACTCCAAACCAAAACCACTCAACAAGACTTTTATTACCTTAAAGTCTTTCAATTAGGGGGAACTGATTTATGCTTCTTGACTCAGTTTACAGCACTGTATTGAGATAACCTTTTGATTAGGCACAAAATTAGGACACCAGAAGCCTAAATTTAATATTCTGTTACAACAGATTCTTTGTACAATTTTGATCAGGTCCATTGGAACCAGGTTTAAGGAGACAAGAATTTCAAAGATACAGTCAAGCATCAAGAGAATTTCAAGTATATCCAAGTGTCCAGCTCCCACTAAGGCACAAGGGAATGATTTCAATTTTTCCATTTTTAGAGAATAAACAGTATCTCCTCCTAATCTGTGCAAGAGAATCTATTTAGCTTCAAATCTCTTCAAGCGTACATTCTTCATACAGCATTTAGCATAATAGTCCTCTGTTCTGATCTGCAAGAAGACTGTAATAAAGGTAAAGACTTCTCTGCCTGAGAAATCTGTGAGAAACACTAATTTGCTCTGGCTCCAGAATAACAAAAACCTGTATTGGGTCAGATCAGTGATTGACACAGCCTAATATTCTGTCTTTGACTGCAAAGCTGAAATATTCTGGTTTATCTTCAGCTGTGAGAGCCTTCAGTAAAGACTTCATTGAAAAACCATATTTGATTTTTGGTAGCCACAAGCAAGAGAAGATGTTTAAGAAAGAATACAGAACAAAATCAACATTTTTTTGCTATATTTTCCAGTCTTTTAATTATATGGGTGACATCAGGTATAATGTAATCGCAGTTCCTGGTAGGACTGAATGATTGGCCCCTCCTCCCACGTGAGGTAATTTTTTCTTTGACAAAGCCTGATCCTATGACAAGATTCTTTGGTTTGTGAAAGCAAATAGCCTAATGACAAGGACTTTTAGGACTAGAAATGATATAACAGTAGTTAGCAGCTGCCCTTAGTAGATTTTTATTCCATTAATTTGTTCAGTTCAGTCTGAAACCATACAAACTTTTAATGTCTATGACATCATGAAACAAAGAATTTCAGTTTAATCTTCATATTACATAGAAAACCTCTTTTGTTTGTTTGTTCTAAAGCTGTCTGCTGCTAGTTTCATTTAAGGCCCTGACCCTTATACTGAATGAGTACATGACCCTTATTCACCTTTTTCATGCCAGTTGTGGTTTTACAGAATAAACATGGGAATAAGCTCATCTAATATCAAAGCCAGAACAGTAAGTCTCAATTCAAAGCTGGAATTATTTTAGCTTTTTATTGTACACCTATGTTACAGCAAGCAAGACAAAGTTATTTAGAATACTGAATAACTAATAAAAATAATTATAAAATATGATTGAAGATATCAAAATATAATAAGTAGACATAAGAAGCAAATCTTCTACAACTGATGTTCTCAGGGCATGTTTCAACTTACCTGCAATGAAAAAAGGCTCTTTTAACCAGGTTGAAGGGTATTTTGCATAGTTGCTTAAGCTTCGTCCTTGCAAGTATCCATTGTAAACACAGAACAGAAGTGCTAGTACAAAAGTGAAAAGTGGTGTTGGCTTTCCTTCCCGAATCAGAAGGGGAAATACAAGTGCCCTATAACAAACAGGGAAAGAAAAATTACATTAACAAGTAGAAGAGATATTTTGGTATCTGAACCTGCAATCCATATTCCATATCCTGCTTTCCAAATTCTCATTAGAGTCTTTGATCCCAGTTCAGAAGGATAATTATGCTTTAACACCTAAAGATTTATCTTGCTGCCTAATGGAAGTTACAAGATCAGTCCTCTCCCTCCCCTTTTGAGAGAAATTTTGAACTTTTTATCTAAGGCAATTACTTTGAGCACAGTAATAAAGAAAACTGATGTTAAGTGCAACATTTTCTCATTTGTTACAAAATCCTAAATGGTACAATCAAGTATTCTGAAGTGAATGCAGTCTCATAATCTCTACACAAAATCCACCAAGACTTCCAAGTGTGTGTGCGTGCGGGGGGGGAGTGAACCTGAAAAACACTGCAGTGGGTTATAAGCCTTCAATCCAACAGAGACACCTTGCAACAATTTTGTCATCATCCCAAGTAATCTTTAGCTGTACAGAATGTGAAACACTATAATAAGGTGAGCCACTATGAAAACATACAGCTATATATATTTTGTATGTACATATATATATATATACAGAAAGAGAGAGAGAGAGAGAGAGAGAGAGAGATAAGCCTATCTCCACAGCTGAGCTGGAACACTAGAACAAATAAAAAGAAAAATTATGGCTAGACCAGACAACAGACCAACAAGATACACCTAACATAGGGACATACTTGTGATCTTTTGCATATTGTGGGCATTTTTGCTGGAGATTGCAGTAAGTGACATGATTTGTGAATTATCTGTCACACATCATAGCTTGTGCAATTCATTCAAGTTGCAAAATTTGCAGATCTACTAGATATTTAGATATCTTCAATATCTACATAGTCCATGTGACCAATGAAAAATCTGAAATACCTATGCTCTTGGCAGGGAAGAGGGGAAAACAGTCCCCTTGAACAGAATCTAACTGATCTGAGTTTCCTTCCTGCCATGAAAAGTGATTTAAAAACATTAATCAGTGGGTCTTGAAACCTTTGCCTACTCCACAAAACCTGTCAGAAACATGATGAATTCACAGTTGCCATTCTACTTGGGAACAGAATCCTGATTGCTTACGTGGAGAATTACACGAGTAAACAAACAGGCTCCAAACAAAAAAAGTTAAGCGAGGCTTGTGCTCTGCCCCATATAACTAACCAAGTCCAGATCACGCATTGACTTGGTTAGACTCCACGATGGTAGAGCACTGGGATTGAAGTCTGAACACTCTGCAAGCATTTGCCAACTACCCCAGGGCTTTCAAAGCAGCCTTTTCAGAGGAAGAAGCAAAGCCATAACAATGCAGTCTTGGGTTGGCCAAATCAGGCAGTCACCAGGCTAACCATACGTGACCTCCCTCTTGACCACAGGCACCCGGATTACTTCCTTCAGTCAAAAGAAATAGCCTCTCAGAATAACTACTAGCAGACAACTCGTAACAGCCGCTCAACTTTACACTACTAAATCTCTGCTGGATTCGTATGGTGGCAACATTATCTGCTTATTACCACCAGTAACTACTGTCAATAGCTCAAAGTGAACAGAATAATATTATCTGAGCTCCAGCTCATCCAAGTAGTTCTAGGAAGTACCAGAATGCCATTAACACATAGCAACATGGGCCAGTAAGACCTGGCTTTGCCAGTATTTTAATAAACACTATTTTGAAATGCAGAATTGCAGAATAGCTCCTGTGTCATATTAAAATTACATATTTAGTACTAATCTGAACACACCTTGTGGAAACATTTATCCTTAATATTATCTTGTGAAGCAATAGCATAAAGGTGCACCATCACAACAGCTGTGACTGCAGCATGTCGATACAGCACACTAGATAAAGAACACCTAACGCTTCATCTGTACTCCATTTCTTGAGAGTGCCCTAGCACTTCATTGCACACCCAACAACAGCAGCAAAACAAAGCTGCTTGCAGCACTATGATTTTTTGCTCAGCTCACATCAAGGCATTAAACATCTTAATATAAAGAAACAGAAAATACTTCAGCTGTAACCATAGCAAGCAATTTAAGTTAGTTACCGGCTGAATGCTAACGCCCGCACTCAGAAAGCTCAGGAAAGCAGTCAGGTATCCGTGTCAGGAAGTGGCCGTGAAGCAGCACAAAGACCCCCTTCTCCCCGCTCACAGGCCCCTCAGAGTGCCGGCCGAGCTGCCCGCGCCCACACCGCGGCCGGCAGCCGCTTCTCCCCGCGGCGAGCCACCTCCAGTTTCCCGAGCGAGACCACGAGCTAGCAGCCAGGGGACTGCCCAGCGCAAGGGCTCCGCCAGCGCTCGCCGGCACCACCTGCGCCCCCGCCGCGCTCCTCCTCCCGGCTCCCCGACCCGGGGCCGCAGGGCCGCCGCGGCGGGCTCCGCGGACGGCGACGCCTCGCGCCCCCCGCCCGGCGCCGCGGCGACTGGAGGCCGCGCGCCGCACCTGTGCGCGTAGTGCACCACGAAGAGCCCCAGCAGGACGCCGTTGGGCCGCTCGGCGACGCGCGCAGCGCCGCTGCAGGCGGCGAGGCCCAGCGGGATGAGCAGCGCCGGCAGCTCCTGCAGCAGCCAGGCCGGCCGCGCCGGCAGCAGACAGCCAAAGCGCCGCGAGGAGTAGCGGCCGTAGGGCATGGGGATGAAGCAGAGCAGCAGCGCCGAGGCGGCGCCGAGGACCACCAGCCCGTAGGAGAGCAGCTCCAGCAGCCGCTGCTCCGCCGGGCCCGACAGGCGCTGCAAGAACCCGTCCGCGCCACACACGGCTACTGTCCCCGCACCCATAACCGCACCGCATCCCCCCCCCCCGCCGGCGCCTTCATTCATCCCGCGCCGCCGCCACGCCCAGCGCGGTGGCGGCCCAATCAGCGCCAGGGGACAGGCCCAGGGGCGGGCCGCTCCTCAAGCCCCGGAGCTGTTCGGCCTGCTTTGCCGGCCGGCCAATGGGATGGCTCCGCATTCGCGTGCTGCCGGAAGAGAGCGCTGCCAGGGTGATGATGTCACGGCGGGCACCGGCAGGCGCACTGTGGCGCTTCTGGTGCTGCGCTGTGCCGGCTCCGCAAGCAGGCAGAACCGGGACAGCCCGGGCGGTGCCGCAGCGGAGGGCCCACGCATGCGCGGAGCGGCGTCGAGCACGTTGTGCGGCGCGGAGCGGCTGTTCGGCCCCTCTCGCGAGCAGTAACCGTCCCAACGGCGTGGCGCGCGCTGGGCTTCGCCAGGCGCCTGGCCACCATGGGCCGCCGAGCGCGCGACCGCAGGCGGCAGCAGCAGCGCCAGGAGCGGGGAGGCGACGGCGGGGACCAAACGGTGAGAGCCGGCCGGGCCGGGTCGGGCCGAGCGTGGGGTGGGTGGCGGCAGCGCCTCGTGGCTGACGGTGCCGGTGTTGCAGGGCTGGGCCGGCGGCTACCCCGAGATCGTGAAGGAGAACGAGATGTTCGAGCGGTACTACCGGGAGCTGGGCATCGTGCCGGCCGGCGAGTGGGACGCCTTCATGGAGGCGCTGCGGGAGCCGCTGCCCGCCACGCTGCGCATCACCGGCTACAAGAGGTGAGAGGCGGGACAGCCGCGAGGGCCTGGCCCGGCCGGCGGGGAGCGACGGTGGGAGGCAGTGAGTCGCTCACACTTGTTGCTGCGCGCTCCTGGACCGCTGCTCTTATGTCGCATAGGTGGAGATTCAGCGTGCACTCTTCCTAGCGTTTTTTTTAACTTTAAGGTCTCCACTATTTTTACGGCAGACAAGCACAGTCATCTGAAAAGATGTGCGTTAATCTAGTCTTCACCAGAAACCCTCTCTCTCCTTTAGCCATGCTAACGAGATTCTCCATTGCTTGAAGAACAAGTATTTCAAAGAGCTGCAGGACCTAGAGGTAGATGGCCAAAAAATTGAAATACCACAGTCGCTAAGCTGGTAAGTGAACTAAGGTGCTCTGTGGATTCACGTCGTCTAGTTTGATGGGTTAGTTTGTCCTTTCTTTTTTTCTTTCCTTTCCCTCTACCCTTTTTCTGTTGTCTTTTTTCTTCAGGTATCCGGAAGAGTTAGCCTGGCACACTAACCTGAGTAGAAAAATCTTACGCAAATCACCAGAACTGGAAAAGTTTCATCAGTTTCTGGTTAGCGAGACAGAATGTGTAAGTTTAAGGGCAGTTGATTCTGATGGATCTTGATATTTGTTTATATGCTGAGCTGAGTTTTATTTCAAAACATTATCA
This sequence comes from Dromaius novaehollandiae, assembly GCF_036370855.1. Classification (NCBI taxonomy): domain Eukaryota; kingdom Metazoa; phylum Chordata; class Aves; order Casuariiformes; family Dromaiidae; genus Dromaius; species Dromaius novaehollandiae. Next base: position 79,402,482 of record NC_088099.1, on the reverse strand, counting down.
AAAATTGACTGTACCTTTTCTTTCAAAAGTTGATTGGCTCAGGAAAATCTGGATATTTTCCTGTATTGCGGTTGACAGTGATTCATCCTGTAGTTCCAGCACATAACTGCAGTTATATATACTAATCTCAATTTTTGTTTGGGAATGTGACAATGTGTGCCTCTAAAATAATTAGTTACTGTTAGAATTGATTACTGTTAGAAAACTGGCATTTGAGTTTTTGGAAAAAGAGTGTATGTATGTATGTATGTATTAAGAATGGATGTTTCTCACTTGTGCTTGGTTAAAGCCAGTTCCTCATCTCTTTTGAGCAGTACATACATCCCTAGAATTAATAAAACCACAGTATTAATCCAGCTGAATTTTCTGGCAACTTTGTATTTACCCCATGTTTATGTTTGGTGTTAAGTGCTAACAATTTATTTCTAAGTTTACAACTGTCTTATTGACTGCTTTTTTAAATATACTGTGAAGACTTCTAAAATATATATACATTACAAGAGAAATACTTTCATTGGTGGAATAAAAAGGAGTTTGTGGGATTTTGTTTTTGTTTTTTAAGGGAAATATCAGTCGTCAAGAAGCTGTTAGTATGATCCCACCTCTGCTGCTTAATGTTAACCCTCATCATAAGGTAAATTTAAAATATACTGTATACTGGCATTTTTTCTTAGAAGATACCTAAGTTAACCTAGAAATTATTTCAGCATCCGTATGGCTATCATCTTATGTGTTAGTATATTTCATGCTTTCTGCATGTAGACAACAGCAATTAACTGTTTTTCAGATAACAGGTATGTTGCCAAAGGAACAGCTGCTTTTTTGTCTATGTTTGGTATCACGTAAGAAATACTCAGTTTTGAATTAGTTGCATAATCTTACTTTCAGTGTGTAATTGGACTTAGTTGTATATGAGTTAATGTGTTCATGTTTCAGCTCCTTTTTAAAGAAGGATGACTAAATATTTTTAACTCTCTGCTATCCATCACAATAGGAACAGGCATCCTTTCCAAATGATAGTGTTTTCTACAAGTTAGTTTTCCTTTCTGTATGCCTTTTGAAAAAGTTGCGAGCTTCTGCTCCATAAACCTGTTAGGCAAAGTTATTTGGGTGAGGTGAAACACGCTTTTGATTGTAACTGAAGAGCATAGGTTGCTTGCTTCTAACTGAGGTGACTAAGGAATGCCTATGATATTTTTGTGTGGCAGATTGTAGGAATGATATCTGGCAGCAGGACTGGTAACAAATGTCCTGTTCTAACTTTAGTGATGTCTCCATATGCTACATATGTTTGCAGAATGCACTTGTTTGCAGTCTGTCAGGTGGTCTTATTCTTTCAGGCTGTGTTAGTGGGCTAGTTAAAAGTGCTAGGAATTTTTCTTTATTCTAGAATACTGTGCATAAACCTGGACTGTAGCTATTTCTTGTTGGCTGGTCCACCAAATTTGCAAAGGATACAAAAAAAATATTTCTGAGGCATTGATCCAAGTCCCTTGCTATCTCAAGCAGCCACATTGTGCACTCCTTTCTTAAAATTTAAGTTTTAAAACTTCTGACCTGTATGTTTTACTGACCCGTTCATACATATTTTTATATCAACAGTGCTTAACGTAGATAGCACTTCTGTTTACTTACTCTATTTCTGTCCCCATTTTTTATCCTGTCAGCCAATTTCAGCTAACTTTTACTGCTAATGGCTTAGAAGATAGTTAGATTCCTATGTTTCGTGAAAATTCATAAGCAAGCAAGAGTAAAAACTCAGAAAAACAGTATTAGCTATCAAATTGCTTGCTGTGAAAGTGACTCTGTAAGTGATTCAATCACAATCAAAGTTTGTGATGAACCAGGAGCAAGAAATATGCTAGCAATCAGGTCTTAGTGGCTTGAGAGCGTTGTGTTGCCTGAGGGTGGTTGAATACTTCTCAGGTGTTTCTTCCAGGGTATAGTAGTAGACAGTTTATGCTGCCCTGATTTTTGCATTAAAATGCAAATATGTAGGGAGGATAGTAATTCATTTTTACAAAATATATATAATCACCTGTCAGATATTCTCGGATTAATTTACTGATAGTTAAAGAAAAATATAACTTGTTCTTGAAGGTAAGTTTACCCTTAGTGAGTGAGTGTGAATGTGTGTGTGTGTGTCTGTGTCTGTGTTAAGTTCCAATTAACGTCAGTCAGAATTGCTTGTGAGCTGATAGAAGGACCATGTCCCTGTGTCTGTGTTCAGATTTCTCTTTCATTTTTTTTTTGTCAGCTGATGCATTTGTTCCCTACAAACGATAGCCTTTTGCATTTTGGACTCTGCATTCCTGGAGGCATATAAAGAGCAGAAGTGTACTTTGTGTTTTTGCAAAGCTGTGTGGAGAACAATCATAATTCTGCAATTGTATGCAAAAATATTTAATTTAAACAAGAGCCCAGAGTTAATTTCTCAAGTACATTAAAAATAAAGGGTAGATTTTTTTAACCTTCTGTGTTTTGTAGATTCTGGATATGTGTGCTGCACCTGGATCTAAGACTGCACAACTTATTGAAATGTTACATGCAGACATGAATGTTCCTTTTCCCAGTAAGTTTGGAAAAAGCACCTGAAACTTTTGTGACTTTAGATTTACATTTTTTTCTTGTAGAAGATTATTTTTAATATCAGAGATAAATAATAACTGCATTTAACTGAATTCTCTAAGTGTTGGGGTTAGATGAAATGGAAAAATAAGCATAGAATGCATTTCAAATTCTTTGAAGATTATGCCAAGGTAGTTTCCCACAATTCAGGTAGTGCATGTGCATCCTGTTCTCTGGATCTTGTTTTACTTCTGTCTTTCCCTTGAAACTTTGTGGGCTTCCTTGGCTTGAAATAGAGAGAGGAGTTGTATATTTTCACAATTCAGACTATACTAGGTGCGACCAGAACTTAATTTTTGTGTAATAACTAAGTTTATTTAATTAGGTGGTGCCCCACGAGCATTTATGTTTTAGTGGTGTCCTCTATACAGCTTACTGCATCAGTCATAAAATAAAGGATACCATAGTTATCCTTTTTAAGCTTCAGAATCTTTACTTGCAGTTAGATTCTCACAGAAAATACTGCCCACAGAAACTGTGAGGAGGGTTTTTAGTTGTTTGTGGGGGGTGTTGTTATACAGTCTCTGCATGTCAGTAGATTTTCTGTCTTTGGAGGCAGTGGAAGTTTTCTCTCTGTTGTGAGAACTTTTCTTTGAGAATGAAAAATGGGAAGGCCTTGCTTGTGTCTTATATCAGCTGCACAGAAGCCAGAAATCTTGAGACTGTATTTGACATATCAGTTCAACCTCATGGTGCTTTATTTTATTTTATGTTCAGTAAAAGGTCTTTTACTTACAGTCTTCTAAACTAATAAAAAAATCTCCAGTAAAAGACTTGCACAAATATGAAGATGAGGCAATAAATTCTTTAAAATTATTTTACTATTGAATAGTAAAGCATCTTCCTGATATCTTATGTTTCCAGAGGGTTTTGTAATTGCTAATGATGTTGACAACAAGCGTTGCTATTTGCTGGTTCATCAAGCTAAGAGGTTAAACAGTCCCTGTATCATGGTGGTAAATCATGATGCCTCAAGCATCCCTAATCTACAAATAGACATTGATGGAAGAAAAGAGGTCCTCTTCTATGACAGGATTTTGTGTGATGTCCCCTGCAGGTATCTTGCATGTATTCTTCAGTATACAGATTTTACTGTACTAAGTGCAATATTGAAATTTTTTGTTACCAAGTTACCCTTTTTGTGTTGCTAAGTGAGATACGATTTATAGTGACTTCCAAAACAGGTGAATCTGTTAAACAGTCTTGGGTAAGGGTATACCAAATCAAGGCAAATTTTTTTCACTCCGAATAGTTCTTTAATTTGATTAGTTAAAAGGCTGTGAATTTTGATCTCCTTACAGTCAGAATGTTGAAATACAGCTTCGAAGCAAACAGTACAACATATGAGATCTAGTTAATATGGGAGAGGAGATGTTAATTTCTTGCTAATATAAATGACTGATACAAAATGAGTTGTATCCACATATAATGCAAATCTGTTCAACCTCTGTTATAGTGGAGATGGAACCATGAGGAAAAATATTGATGTATGGAAGAAGTGGACTACACAAAATAGTTTGCAGCTCCATGGGTAAAAATGTTCTTTACACTTATGCACTTTTTTCATTTCTCTCCTCCTTTTCCCATCTCTTCAGGATTTGCATGCATTCATACATTGATATATGACAAAGCAGAGTTTAAGACTAGTTGCCACTTTCTGCTCAAAGTAAGAGCTTGTGTGCTCTTCTGAGAAAGTGTTAATATTTCAGATGTGAGGTTGACCGCCAGTGAAGTTTGTGAATCTAAACTGTTTGTATACTTAGGAATATCTGGCCTATTAACATTCACTGAATTATTAATTTAAACAAGATAGGTAATAAAGTAGGGAACAAATCATTTGGACGAGATTCTTAGCATTTAGGTAGGTAAAATACTTTTAGAAAATACCTGATATAATCACAGGAACTTGTAAAATTTAGTAGTAATGTTTCAATGTTTAGAATGTTAGAGATCATACATACAGTTTCAACTACCAGTCAATGGCTGATTTATATTAATTGATGGTGAATGAGCACTTAGCCTAGTGCAGATGCATGGTAAAAAGCAGTAATTTAAACATAGATGAAAGAGCGTAGAACATTTTAATGTGCATTTGTAACAAGCTAAGAATGCAGTCAGTTACTGTGACTTAGCTGCCATATGATAACTTGCTACTACTTGATAAATTATTCATACTTGCAGCTTTTATTTTAATTGTAAGTACGCAGCTAGGGTACAAGCTGATAATGCACCATGGTGATACTTTTCCCAGAAGGCCAATACTAGCTAAGCTGTATTGTCATTATTATTTTTAATAGTCAGATTACTCTTCATTTTAATTCTAGATTTCTGAGAAGAAGAGTAAGGTATTTGGGTTATTTTTCCAGTATTGGACACTTCATAATAAACTTGATGGGGTGCTCTATAGAGCTCTAAAATACAGAATGTTATGTTAAAATTTATGTAAAAAATATTAATGCTTGACCTAATTGCTTGATCTAAAAGTTGCAGCTGTGTAACAAATGTAATTGTAAATGTCTGCAGTATAGAAATAGCTGACTTAGTTTAAAATTTTCTTTAATTTGTGCACTGGTGACAACTGTGGAACTCAATATGTGCTAACTTAGTCCAAGGAAAGAAAAGCGTCTGCAGTATAGTTTCACCTGTAAAAATTTTTATGGGAAATCTTTCTGGTTCCTGAGTGATATCTGGCTAGATCAACAATGTTTTGTTAGATTGCAGTTAAGAATTGCAACCCGTGGTGTGGAACAACTTGCAGAAGGTGGGAGAATGGTATATTCTACATGTTCACTGAATCCTATTGAAAATGAAGCCGTGATTGCATCTCTGCTGGAGAAGAGTCAAGGTATGAATGTGACCTTGGAGAATATGGGAAAATTCTTTTCTTGGCATGAAAAAAAGATACGTGGATAATAGAACTAGTAACGAGTATAATATAGGTAACGTTCCTAATATGCAAAACTATGGTATTTTTTTGGCATCTTTAGGATTTTATTGGCATTGATACAAGCAATCTTCTTAAATGGGCTTAAATCATGTGTGAGTATAAAACCTGAAGAATTTCTGTTAATACACAAAAGACTTCTACAAAACAATGAGATTGAGTTTTTATTATCTGGCTTCTACTGACTGATTCCACTGATTGGAGCCTGTTTCTGACATTCATGTTTCCTTTGGATAACATAGCTTGGAACCCTGTTGCTGTTTGCTGTAAGGATGAAAAGCCTAGAATAGGTCACAAGCATATATAAGCAGTTTGAGGAATGTTACTGTGCACCAGCAAGTGAGAGTCACTGATATTTTTAGGATCCTTTGACCCGCATGTTGACATCCTTATAATCTTAATGTCTTTAAGCCTGTGTTTTTCTGCATTTTGATTTGCATATGAAGTTGCTGTTAAATTTCCATCATCTGAGATAACGAGGTAGAAAATTTGAGATGAGCTGGGAACCTGCACTGCCTCAGCTTGTGATAGTAGGGTTGAGTAGCCCCTATTTCTAGGTCTGAACTGGTGGACGCTGTTCTCTGAGTCAGTAACCTGAAGTTTGGAGTCATCTAATTGGATTTTGCTTGAAAAGTTCCACAAAGTTTATTAAACTGAGCTTTGTACTGTGCAGAGGTAGCTACATTATTTCTGGAGCTGAGCTGATTGTGGAAGTAGAATAGCCTGTTATGTTTTCTTTATACTGATCACTGTTCTAGACCCAAGGGGTGTGTGTGTGTGTGTGTGTGTGTGTGTGTGTGTGTGTGTGTGTGTGTGTGTGTGTAATGTCATGGTCTCTGAAACAGCAGTTCAGCTAAAATGCCTGCAGGTAATTAGGAACTGACTATATATTTTCCACTCAAAAGATGTTTTTATTTAAAGATAGTTTCTTTGGCAGACTGAATGAACGGAACAGCATAGATCTGTTTCCAGTAAATTACAATATACATTGTTTATTGAACGTTGTAGTAGGCCAGAGTTCAACTAATTTATAGATGACCAGGCGAGGAGCACAAAGCCGTATGGATGTAGACTGAGAAAATGAGGGCAGCAGATGTGGTTTTTGGGGCAAACTCAGTGCTTGGAAGTGAGGACCATGACTTCAGTCTTTGGTGATGGCATCTGGATCTTGTCTCTGCCCAATGGAGGTGTTCTGAGGCTTACTTTAAGACTATGACATGTCCCAGAGAATGAATGTCTGCCTTGGGGCTTGAATGCAGATGTAGCTTTAGGGAAGGGTAAAAGTACTGCAGTGGTCTGTTAGGGACATTGGACCAGAGGAATTTGCCTCATATGATGAAAATCAATCCAGAAGGTTTGTTGGTTCTTCTGTATTAACTTAGTATTTAGTGCTTTGTGATACTGCTGCCCATGGAGCAGATAAGAAACCTTTCCCCTTAGGGCTGAAGGAGTAAGGAAAAGGCGCTTGTACCATGTGAGTACTGCTGCAGGGGGTTATAGTACTTCTGATGGACCATTTAATGCTTGATGCAGTCTGGAGGCATCAGTTGAAGCCATGGTATGGGTATTCAGGAATATTCAAAGGACAGGCAGAAATGTCAAGTCACATGAGTCACATTTGAAAATGTCATGGGAGGGGCTTGCCTGTGAATTTCCATTTCACTTTTTCATTTATTTGAAAGATTTACCTTCAACTGTTACATACAGATGGTCGCTGTAAGAATAAATGGTTGATCATGTAGAACAGGCTGGTAAATTCTGGAAAACATGAGGAAAAGCTTACCTAATTTTTAAATAATTAAAGAATTCAGAATCATGAAAAAAGGTTTAAGGTTATTTTTCTCTAGAGCCATCGCCTACTTAAACAGTCAGTTTTTATATCATTGTTTCTAGATTCAGGACTGCTCAAAGTTTTTAATCTGTAGGTTAAATAATTATAATTCTGCTAGTGTTTCTTGAAGTAATTGGCATATTTTAGGTACATAGCCTTTTGTTCTGTTAGGCTGTTAGTACTTATTCTCCTACTAAAAAGTTTGGACTTTTCCCTTCCCTTTCTTAAAAAAAATCCCTCTCACACTGGAATATAGTAAGATTTAAATCCATAAAATCAGAATCTATCAAGCATTTTGAAAGGCATAGTCATCCCAAAAGAGTACTTCTCTGGAAAACACTTAATGAGTCTAGTAATTCCAAATACCAAGTAAGCAAGAATAAAAACTTTTCTATAACTGCACTGTCTGGAACAATGATGTTTAATTCTATAGTTTGTGGAGTATTACTTTATGCAGCTGTTACAAAAAATATCCAACCATTAATTTTTGGTTAATTTATACAGATTGCAAACTTCCATAGTTATTGTGAACAGCTCTTCCCATCTTTCTTGTTAAGTTATGCTGTAGTAATTGTATTACATTTTGTTGCTTGAAAGGCTTAAAAAGAAGTTTTTCATGTTACAAAGTCTTAAGACTTTATGGAAAACTGTTTATAAAAGTTAATTAGGAGTCCAATTCTCAATTTTTGTTTTTAAAAATTTTTATATTCTTGGGCTTTCAGGTGCCTTAGAACTTGCTGATGTCTCTTCTGCGTTGCCAGGTTTGAAGAGGATGCCAGGAATTACGAAATGGAAGGTTTTTGTCTGATACTTCTGTAAAGTTCTTGGTCTATACTGGAGTGTTAAATTAGAGGAGAGTTTTGAAATGTACAATTTTAAGTCATTAGATTGAGCTAAAATAATGTTAGTGATTTGCTGCTTAGAATTTTACGCTATATAATATTGTAGAGGAGAGGACTAAAATTCTTTCTGATGATAAGCAAAATACAGCTTATCTCCTTTGTCTGCTTTCTTCTTTGTCCTTTATCTTTCTTTGCTATACCTCCTTTACATTCTTAATATAATGCCCTTTCCTTGTGTGTGCCATTTGTGTCCTGTAGATGGCAGCATCATTTATTTCAGCCACTTTATTTTTTCTTTTCAATCATTAGACTCTCTGTTAGATTCTGCACTTTTGTAGCTGGTCCATTTGAATTATTCCAAGAAAGGGTTTAACAGCTTTTACTTCCAAATAAGCTAGAGAAATTGCAGTAATGTGAGTAATCCTAGTATATTAATAGAACCCAGAACCTTTTATTCCAGGCTTTATTTGATTTCAGTTCTGGAAACAGACTAGTAGGGAAGGGTAAAAATAACCCAAGCTTCTTCAACTTCTTCTAAGAGTACGGGCAAGAAAAGTAGAAGACCATCCTGGTGGTAGGGAAAGAAGCTCTGATTAAATCTTAATTATGAGTACACGCCTTTGCAATGCGATTGGTTGTTCTGTCATCTCCCACCATTTCACTACTTGCAATGGTACAGTCTGCAGCATTGTGCCTCTATGAAGCTAGGCTAATGAGCAAGATACATGGAATGAAGATTTACTTACGCTCTGCCATTAGAAAGCCAGCCTAGAAGCTGGCTGGTTTCTTTCCTCTTCTGATCTAAAAAGTTTAAATTGTACGCTCGTACCTGAAGGAAAAATGTGAAATGGATAACTGGCTATATGATCTTCATCTTAATTTGTTTGTGCAGTATAAGGCTACAAAATATATTCATAAAGATTGCTAAGAGTATATTGTGTTCCAGGGAAGACTTATTTCTGTCATTGCTTTTGAAATACAAATCTTCCTAACAGATATACTTTAAAAAGTATACTAATAAAATCTGTAGAAAGTTGCTAAGACTGTCTTCTCTTCAGCCCTTATTTGCTGCTACTACATTCTTTCAAGTCTTATTGGCTAGTTCATTATTGAACACATTAGCTTGCTTTGATGCTGTTTTTACTTGGTATAGTCTTTTGTTTCCTGGAGAAACATCTGCTTAGTGGGTGCTGTATGACTTAGTGGTTATGTTGAATATTCCTGAGCATCAGCTGCCTGCAAATCTCTATAAACAGCATAAGAAAAATTAGGTTTTGTTCAAGGGACACTGAGGTGCTTGCAAATATACTATACTCTGTCCTCAAGCCAGCTAAGGAATTAATTCTAATGACTTCTTTCAGAATCTTAAAGGAAAAAACTTTTTTAACTTCAGATACGGTAAACTACTTTTGCAACGCTGTTAGTTCTCCCCTTATGAGAGGCTAGTGAAATGGCTGATAGGGAAGAGATTAGCATATTCTCTTACCTTGTCACTCCAGTGGTTATGGTTTGATGTTAGACTGCTAAACCAAAACTGAACAGATTAGGGCTGTTAGACAGTTACTGCATCACATCCAAAATCGTTTTAGACTCATTACACTTCCAATTATTTATCAGTCCCGCTGTTTGTTTCTGTCAAGCTGAACTTGTGACTTGCAAAGAAGAGCAATTTAGAATCACAGTCTGTCTTCTCTCCATCTAGCAATATGACATGTAGTGGGTTTAGACTTGAAATATTAAATCTGGAAGTACAGTCCATTTTGTTTCAGTAGCAGGAACATGTAAAGGCATGATATTTTAGGTGTGATCGGATCATTGGCACTATAGCGCAGTTACTGAGAAATACCATACTGCGTGATGTTGAAATCTGTGTTTGAACTTTCTTAGTAAAATTGTCGTCTAGATAAATCTTAGATTTCAGTTTCCAGTAGGCCACTTAATCAAATCTTTAAGAATCACAGAAAGTTATATGGAAACATTTCAGTATACCTGACAGTCCTGAAGTCACCACCACTGTGGTGCTACTATTTTTTTTTTTCGTAAAAACACTGAATGACCCTTCACTTCAGTCATGAATTTCATGTGTTTTCTTTCCCACACATCTGTAGATGTGACTTTCCTTACAGCCCTAACATCCACTATGAAAAACAGACTTCTAGAGATCTCGAAGTTAAAATTTTTCCTATTTTATTTTTTCTTCACTTTGCTAGTCTTGCTAAATCAATATTCGGAATGCCTTGTTAAAGCAGTTGTGGCTTTAACCTTTTTACTTGTACTCTAAAGAACTGGAAAATACACAGGGATATGGTTCTTCAGTAGCTTTCCTTAAAAACACTCCTGTGAGCTATATAGGGCTGCAACATGGGGCCCTATGCTTACCAGGCTGTGTTGCAATCTTGCATCTTACTTATATGATAAGAAATACTTCAGGTTCTTCATTTCCAGTCAGCTAGTCTCTAGAAGAATAGTCACCCTTCTTGCTTGTATATTGCTTGGAAGGTACTCCCAGTAGAATGTCACACAGCCAGTCTCATGGAGAAAGAGAAGTGACATATCTTAAATAATCTGTATAAATTCCACTGCTGTCCTCTCCCTTTTGGTTTTTGGGTTTCTGTATATTCTGGAAGCTAATGGCATTCACTGCAGTTGATTCTGCGCTAGCCTTTACTTGACTACTCACTATTTGAAGTGTAAAGAATGAAGCAAAGAGGTGTGGCTGGCAAAAATTTCCTGCGCTTTAGGTGAACACGTGCAATACATACAGGAACAATGCATTTGAAAGAACTTAATTTACCGTACCAGAAAATAACTTCTCTTTTTGGCATCCGAACATTGTTTGAAAGTATTTTAATTAAAACTTCTAAAAATGTTGGCCCAAATTGTTCATGTTATTTTTTTTCCCTCCTCTGAAGGTAATGCTGAAAGATGGGCAGTGGTTTGAAGAGTGGAAAGATGTACCTTCTAATAGACAAACACAAATACGTCCCACTATGTTTCCTATAAAAGAAGAAGAGAAGCTAAAGGCAATGAATCTGGAGCGTTGGTAAGTTTTCCCAGAGTAGACTTTATGAAGCTTAGATGGTTACCTTTTATGGTGATGGGCAAATTATAGTTAGGAATTCAGGTTGAGGATGTGTTGCAGCATAGACCTATGCTTTTATTAGTGAATATATTCATATGTAATGACAGCACACAACAGTTAGATTCTAGTAATGTCAGAGAAATTATTGGATGTGGCTTACAAGGAAAAAAATTTTCATGCATATAGGTCAAATTATTTGCAACCAATATAGATACATAGGCAGAATTACTAGAAAAGTAGGTAAAACTTGAATGTTTCAGCAGTGTGACTAATTTTCTATGAAAGACTTTCCACAGCTATTCTAAAAATACAGTGTTTAGAAATGACTCATTAAAGCTCAGCAGTGAATGGTGAAATGAGTATATTGCACTGATGCAAGTTATTTGCCAGAGCGCTCTATTTTAGATCCTGTTTCTACCTTGATCAATTAATCTGTGCAATCCTAATAGGGATACTTAGTTTACTCTAGAAGCAAATATAAATGTGACACTTGTAGTACTCTGAAAACCCGAAAGCTGATGATGAACAGATGGCAACCTTTCTTTTTCTAGTCTTAGGATATTGCCTCATCACCAGAACACAGGAGGCTTCTTTGTGGCTGTATTAATAAAAAAATCTCCAATGCCATGGAATAAACGCCAGCCTAAGGTAATTTCTCTTAAAAAAGCTAAAATGATAACCTTTTATAACATTTCTGGAATTTTTTGAAAGTTTTCATAATAAATATGAGACTACTGTTCTGTTTGTACCCTTCAGTTATGTTTCAGTGTGTCAGGTAAAGGTAGATTCCTAAATCCCGTAAGAACTTTAACAAATCTACTTTGAAAGTAGGAAAAAACAATTCTGCAACCATAGTTATATAGCGGGATAAAAGTTGAACCTAAAATTAAGGTTCTGAAAGAATGCAGAAGCAGATTAGATTTGGTAGCTAAAGCTGTTACTGCCTTTAGCTGTGTGTGTGTGGTCCCTCAGCTGCAGTTTTTCTACTGTGTTGTAATAAGCTAATTCTGATTTCAGTGCATCTTACTCTATGGTTGTAAAGTGTAGCAGCTTCAGCCATCTGGCTTGAATCCACTGTTGTCAATTGTCTGTCTTTCTTAACCAACACGATTTAAAGTTGTCTGGTTTTGTTTGATCTCTTAGATTATTCGTATCTTTGAGAAAAACCTTCTTGTGTGAATCTCTTATAGCTGTTCCCATTGATTTGATCTGCTTCATTAGAACACCATATGAGTAAAATTTAGGAGGCGGTAAGGAAAAAGCATGCATGCAGAAACAAGCTTCATCTGAATAATTCATACTGTTGTGAATTTTATGCTCTTACACTTTCATCGAAAGTGTGCAGCAGGATATGTGTGTTATTCTGAGTGCTAGGAGGAAAAGAACTGATCTTGAATTAAATTGGTCTTTTCTGTGAATTCTCTGCGAATGCTTGAGCATTTTATAAATGGTACAAGAATACCTTTCTTGGAAAGTCAGTGAGAAATTGTCCAGAGCAATACTACAGGTAAATGCAAATTTTGATGGAATCTTGACTTAGAGTATCTCCCTAAATGGATCTTTTTAAGTGTACAAATTAATGAGAATTAAGCATGTGCAAAGAGGGAACGTAGATACCTTTTATTACCAGTTAGATACTACTTTTGCTTTGTTGAAAGTACTTACTGTAATTTGAAACAGGTTAATCAGAAATTACCACAAAGAACAGGAGATACTGTAGAGACAGCAGCTAATTCAGATGATGGTTCTGATGACATCACTGAAGAACCAATACTTGCGGAAAATGAAGAGTCTAAGAAAATGCAAAAATTGCAGAATTCAGACACTGAGCAAAACAAAAAGGAAGGCGTGTGTGGGTAAGAGACCATGTCTAAGTACTTGTATTGTAACAGCTTCCTAACTGCTGGATATTCTTTAGTTCTTAAATTATTGGATTCATTTAAAAAGTGGGTCAATAAGCAGTTATTGAATATACTCATCTGTCTTACAGTGCCATGTTTTCTGTCTTATATTTCAGCAAATTAGGAAGACAACCACCTCACTTGCAAAGTCCGTTAGGCCTTTCTTCTGTGTTAAGTAGTTAAACAACTACTTTCAGAAATTAACCTTTGGAAGATCTTTCTGTTATTCCCTCACAAATCTCTGCTCACTTGTATGGGCTTTCTGTTCTCAAGCACTGCTTTCACTTTCTTGTTTTAAGAAAATAAATTGTGGGTAGTGCTGTTTCAATTAATGAAGCACAAGAAAATGCATATTTTTATTTATTGCATATTACCGTTACTTGTAAAGTAAGTATTGATTAAGTGAACTAAATCTACCAGTTTTAAACCAAGCATTTTTACTAAAATTTGGCTATGCTATTTGTTTTTTAGACCACCACCATCTAAAAAAATGAAGTTGTTTGGTTTTAAAGAAGACCCATTTGTGTTTCTCCCTGAAGATGATCCATTGTTCCTTCCTATCCAGTAAGTAAAAAAAGTTTCTGTTTTAGCAGTAAGAATCCTAGTTGTTTAGGGATATTAGTAGTTTAGTTCATCACAAAAGAGCAGTCTAGTTGTTCATACATAAAATGTTTTCCCTAACTTAACACCAGGTGCCCTTCTCCTCAACACTTACATTTTTCTTAAATGAAGATAGCCAACTAAAATAATGTGGATTCAGTAGGCCACAGAAGATAGATAGCACTGGAAATTTTCAAGTTTGTCTTAGTGTCTATGGCAGCTAATATTTTCTGATATCATGAGTCTTAGAAATGCTAATACATGTTCTGGAGCTGAAGTGTCAAATGACTGAAGGTTTTTGCAGAGATCACTCCAGGAAGTAGGCTAATCAGTGCATTTTGAATATCTGATTTCATTGTTCAGTTAATCGAGCATTAATGAGTGTTTTGGTCATAGGAAGTTTTATGCGTTGGACCCTTCATTTCCCAAGATGAATTTACTAACTCGAACTCAAGAAGGGAAGAAGAGACAGCTGTACATGGTTTCTAAGGAGATAAGGAATGTGCTTCTGAACAACAGTGAGAAGATGAAGGTATGGTTCATCTCTTCAGATTTTCACAACAGAATTCATAAGCATCAGTGGATGCCTCCTTTAACCTTGTTGCAGAGCCTATTGCTAAAACAGAGAAGTAGCCCTCTTTTTTTCTTTCTTAGCCTGAATGTTTTCCTCTTTTTCCATCCTCTTTTAAAGAGATAAAGAATTGTCTCTGATAGAGAAGTCTCTGTCTCCAAGATTAAAAACAAAAGGTGTTTTTGCAGTTGGAAGGGAACTTAGAGTAGAGGAAGGGAATATAACTGCTGTATGTGTACCTAAATTGTTATAAGGTCTCCAGATACTTTCACAATCGTAAGTTTACTTTGACACCATTATATGAGCCCCTTAATTATGAAAATGTAGTAAGGTTTGAAAGCCTACCAAAATAACAGATAACTTCAGTTGAATTAATAGCTGGTTATGTTACACTGGGGCAGTATTTGAAAGTAATTGGTTATATTTTACGATGGTATGGTAGATGTATGTGTACTTGGTAAAACAATCGAACATTTTAAAAAGTTGTTAAGAAACTGAATGATCATGTCATAAGTAGTAGTTTGTGTGAATCAGAAATTGTGGGAAAATAAATTTACTTTTTCACATGACTTTCATTGGAAAACACCTCACAAATGCTAAGGATTTATCTTAAAAATCATGGAATAATTTAGGTTAGAAGGAGATCATCTAGTCCAGCTTCATTTGTGCTCCAAGCAGGGCTAACTTCAAAGCTAGATCAGAGAAGGCTCATGGCCTTGTCCAGTTGAGTCTTGAAAATTTCCAAGGATATTTAGTACTTCCTTAATATGGAGAAGATGGATAAGTATTTTTTCTTTTGTACTGCTGACAAGAAATGGCTACATAATTGACAAGATTATAAGAAACTGATACATTGTATTAGGCACTAAGTCTTTGGGTACCACAATGGATAGTGTCCTAATGTTAAGCATTTGTGTGTTTTTAAAATCCTGCCTTGATTGACTTTCCCAGAATCACCCAGAAAATTCTTGCTAAAATTAAAATTAGATCTTAATAGTTCAGTGCCCTCATTTTAAGGTTACCACTTCTTCAGTGTTCAGTTTTCAACAACATGGAAAAGAATAAAAGTTGTTAATCTTGAGAGGGATCTACATTTCAGTACTGGGATTTGTTTTCTTCTCTCCCTCTCAACAACTAAAACTTGGACTGCATTTATAATATAAGCCGATCTAGGTTTTGGATTTTGCCATGAATTTAATTCGGTGTCCAACATAAATGAGCGTACATGGCGGCAGAACTATCTTCCTTCCTACATTTAGTTAAACAATTGAAGCTAAACAAAGTTAAGAGTGCTAATTTAGAATTTATGCTCTTTAATGATGCTTTTTTGGCTTTACAATTTGCAGGTTATTAACACAGGGATAAAAGTCTGGTCTCGTAACAGTGATGGTGAGCAGTTTGGATGTGCCTTCAGATTAGCACAGGAGGTAATTAAATAGCATTGTATTTTCCTGTTTGGTTTCCCATAGAACCTAGAAGGCATCTGGCAGAAATTTTGTCAGATTAAGGACAATTTGTGTTTTCCGTATAGTTTAAAATGTTGTGAAAATTATTTTCTGATATTAGCTAAAGCAGATACTCAGTTTAACTTTTTTTTTCCTTTAGAAAGTAGCGATTGCATTTTGAAATGTATGTATTTATTTAACAGGGAATATATACTCTATACCCATTCATTCATGCAAGGATTATAAATGTCTGTATAGAAGATGTTAAAATTCTGCTAACCCAGGAGAATCCATTCTTAAGTAAATTTAGCAGTGAAACACAGAAGAAAGTCAAAGATATGGGTAAGCTTTCTGGTTTGTGTTATGACCAAATGAGCATTATATAGTATTTTTAAAACATGGAAGACTCTATGAAAATCTAGTCACACAAGCTGTATTCGCTAAAAATATTGGCTAAATTTATCTTAAACATAGCTGTTAATTAGGTCATTAAATATTACAAAAGCCCACTGTGTTAGTAGACATTGTAGACCGTTCTGGTCACAGCCTTTGAGGTTTATGAACTCCAGAGAACAGAAGACTTGCCAAACCTGTGACTTTTATGAAGCAATACTGATGAAAAAAGGTTTATGATACTGATTTTTGCTCCTGTCAGTGCTCCAGTCGAAGCTGTTTTTGTGGCATCTGCAATGGTTTCTCATGATTGTGCATATCAAATTTATTCAGATTTGATTTTCTTAACTATGGGAAGCCCTGTCTACTCCTCACATTAGATTTTTTTTTTTCCCACTTCCATACTGGATGCTTGTAAAAATTCAGCCTGCTTTTCAGTCTTCATATCATTTTATTTCTAGTCATCACAGTTACTTGTACTTCAGTGTTTGATAAGGCAAAATGTGATGGATAGACTAGCTAAAGAACACTTTTTCTAATGTTTGGGCTAGCATGCTCTCATGTTCATTTTACTTAAGTAAAGTTCCTTGCTGGAGTCACTGAGAGGATTAACCCACTCTTTGGTTTTGTGTTTTTATTTGTTGTTTTATATTTTTGGCAGTTGTTTATATAAAATGTATACGAATACTTTTGTCTGCAAAAAAGAGTAAAAATTGGAATTGTCTATAGCTTACTGTATTCATGTGGAAAACTCCTGCCCAGTTGTGACACCATATTGTGTGGCTATCCAAAATTCCTAGTTGTCTTCAACACTTTCAAATTACAGTCGTTTTAACATTATACCAAATAACATATCCTTTTTATTCCCCCTAGCAATGGGAAGTATAGTACTGAAATATGACCCTGACCCTGAGTAAGTAGATGGATTGCTCTTTGTTTATTTACTTTTAAAATTTGGACAAGACTTTCTTTTCACTCAGAAAAACCAAATGGAGGCATAGAGATGCAGTGTGGTCTACAGTAAAGTCAGCGTCAGACAGCTTCTTTCCCTGTTAATTCTTTGTATATTCTGTCTTGCCTGTCTACTGTCAAAAACAATTGTAGGATTTAGCCCTGTAAAGGACAACCAGTAGCTTTGCCCATCAGGGCTCCACAGTGTCAGTGCATGCGGTTCTTTGTTTTCCTGTTGACTGCAGAGTTTGGAGTAAAGAAAGTTAAATCTTCTCACTGTTCATTTTTGTTGATGAAGCAGTATGAGAAGCTCTTGAGTTCTTTTTAGATGTAAGCTTACATCTCACTGCTGCTTAAATTAATTTTGAAAATATTAGTACCAGAAAATTGTTTTACATGATGCCGAAATTAGTAGCTTCGAGTTTGGGGTTTGTTTTTTCTTTTTTTTTTTTTTTGCTTGCTTGCTATAGGCGAGCAGGTACTTGTTTAGATTTTAAAGTTTAGAACAATGTACTTGCATAAATAAGTATAAAATGCATATACTACTAAGGATTATGCATTTAATTATAAGGGTATGGCTATAAAGTAAGTTTTCAAGATTAATTTTCTCATAGTTAACCAAACATAACTGTTTTTTTTGTAGAAAACCTGATACTCTTCAGTGTCCCATAGTGCTGTGTGGTTGGCAAGGAAAGACATCACTCCGTGCCTTTGTGCCCAAGAATGAGAGACTTCATTACCTGAGGATGATGGGAGTTGAGGTGTTTAAAGCAAAGAGGAAAGAGGAGGAATCAGAAAGTAAAACGGAGGAAGAAGTTCAGTACAAGCAAGCACAACCAGAAGAAGGAATGGATATGGAAGATAAAGAACGTGGTTTAGTCACAAAAATGGAAGCAGAAACAGGTGAAGAACCTTCCCACACTCCTGTGGAAAGCAGTGCTATGGAAGTAGAAAATAAAACTGAGGATTTAGATCAACTTAGTAAAAATGCCAACAATCATGTAAGCTAGGAAAGCGAAGACTGATATAAGTAGCGTGGATGATTAAGTTTCTGTCACTTAACAGCTTCCATGAGGCTCACATCCAGACTTTTGCCTTTAGCTGGGAAGTTCATTTTAAAGTTTCAGTTGGAATATGAGGCTCTCTTTTTAAAAAACGTTTCACCTATTTTATTTTTTAAAAGAAAACTATGAAGAGATTTCTCTTCATGTCTGTCTCGTTTTTACCATTTTCAGCTCTGTACTACCGGTGGGCTTTTGTGTCTGTTGCTGGCAATGGACCATGCACCAGTAAAATCTGAAGCCTATCTTGGAAATGGAATAATGATACCTACAAATAAATTGCCTGTCATACTGTTCTGAATCTTGTGAAGAATCTTTTCAGAATAAAAAACTGGGGTTTCATTCAAAAAGTACAAGCTCTAGCGAAGCATTTTTTTTCTCTTAAGACCACTTACCCCATCTCAGCCCCAACCTGAGAATGATGCTTATGCAGGTTTTTTAATGGATAAGGATATAAGTGTGAGTATGCACACAAATACATGCATAGGATACATCAAAAACAACCATTGATATAAAATACTGGTTAACGTTTACTCAGAATGAAACAATGTACAGTGTCCTGAAAAAGAAATACACAATACGTACGTATGTGTAGTGTCAGAGACTGATGTCCAATATTATTCTTCAGCATGGCAAATTCCTTGTCAGGGAGAGCTAATACCTGAAGATTTATTTAAGAACACTTCCACTGAGCATGCCTCAAACTCTTGTCCAGAAATTTACCTGGTTAAGAGTCTGTGACTCTCCCTCAGGCCTATTCCAGTCATCTGTTTCTTTGTCATTTCTTCAAGTGGGAGTCATCTCTAATTTTTGCAAGACACATGTTCATAGTTGAAATAATAGTTAAAAAAATAGGTGGTGATGTACAGACTGTTGTAGAGAAGATGCTTCAAAGATGTTATTTAGGTCAAAGAGAGTGATTCACTTAATGCAACTGGAAAAAGAGATTACCATCTCAGAATTTTATAATATAAAATATAATATAACTTAGCTTCTGCAGTATTCTGTGTCTTTGTATCAAGTTGACCTGAAAGGAAAGTGACTGGTGGTACAAGACAAGTATTATCCTCCAGCAGGACTATGTGATGCAAGTATTTCACGGACTGTGCTGGTTGTCAGACTGAATTTTATGATTCTTATTTTTACTGGCGAAACCCTAATATGGCTTGGATCCATTTGCTGTACCTTCCTACAATAGACTTTTGGATGCTTGTCCTTGAACTACTTCATCAAGAGGGGTATTCCTGAGGGAGAGGTATAAAACTGAAATAATGCCATGTCCTCTGATAAGATATTAAGTCTCATGCAGTGAAAAAGCATTGACAGGAGTCATTTTCCTCTTGAGAATCCATGAAAGTAGGTTAATAAAAATTCAGTTCCTGCCCTTTTATTTTGCTTGTTGGAGCTAAACGCTCTATCATATAATGCTCTATCATATATTTTCAAAACTAAGTTTTGGTTCATTCTTTGAATTGAAAATTGTGATTGGACAGGGGTTTTTTTGGCAGCTCCATATGCTGGAGAACAGTGTAGCAAGAAATTTTTTTTGAATGACATTAAATTCTTAAGTACGTAAGAAAAAATTTCTGCTGTGGCAACTTCAAACTTCAAGCATTACATTTAACATTGGTTTTCATATCTTTGCATTTATCCTGAAATTTTAAGTATCAGGAAGGGTGGAAGATTATTGTAATTTTTAAAGTCCTCTTCAATATCATGCAGTCTGCACTATTCACCACTGAAGAGGGCTAATTCTAATGCAGCCATTAATTTATAGACCTCATTAAAGCATAAAAGTATCAGAGATCAAGTATTAAAATCCTATAAAGAGATCAGAACTTGTTTTGAATGATGCTTGCTATTTGTAGCTATTGGTTCTTTATTTATTGGTACTTCTTATTCTAAACACTAGCTGGTCCAGCTTGACGTTTGCTAATGATTGTTTCCTCCCCTAAACATCCCACAGTAAGTCTTGCACAGTCCCAAAATGCTCTTCCCCATCATCCTGCAGTGAGTCCCATGCCACTGTAAGCTGTAACCCCCTCAACCTGTAAGGTTGTCTGGGGACAGTGTTTCCCATTGACTCATCTGGTGGGTGTCACACTTGGACAAAGCGCTGTTTGTCCTCCTGTGGTAGCCCTGGGAGTGCTGAGCCTTGCTGCTTGTTTCCTCTAATTAGGTTAGTGCAGTTCCTCTGCCTGTCATTGTTCCTCTGTTCCTTTGTGTTTAAGCTTTTAATCACATAACCTAACTCCATACAGATCAGGTATTTTGCTGTGCAAGGTGCTAGGGTGTGTCCTGCTCCACTGACTTTGAGGTCTCTGGTATGACGAGCAGGTCTTTCATCTACCCCAGGGATTTTATGCCAAGACTTCCTCAGGGCCTGGAAGCTCTTTAAAACAACGAGGTTTCCAGAACTCTTCATAGAGAGAACAGGAGAGGGAGTTCTAGCCCAACCCCTGCCCCGCAAAACTTAACTGTTTGTGCAGGTGGTGGGAATCTTAGGTGCTATAGAGGATTGGATGGACCTCATCCATTGCATGGGATGTCACTGCATCTCCTACATCCCCCACTACAAGAGGACTAACTTGTGTTCCTCATTTCTCTCCCATCTCAAGCAAATCCTGTAGACAAGTAGTTCCTGCTCATTCCTAGTCCCCTGATGGTCCTTCCCAAAGTTCAGCCCTGGAAATCACTCTGTGGTTGCTCACCTATGCATTGCTTTGGCAGGAGGTACAACACCCATGCACTCAACTGCCAAACCACTCCTCAGAAACATGCCCATACTCCTGCTTCACCAGGTCCATTTCCTTTTTTTTCAGATCTTCAGAAATTCTGCTGAGCTTCTGGCCACACTTCTTTCCTCATGCTCTTTTTATGTCCTTTGCACCTGTGCCTCACTAGATAATGGGACGTCCTCACTGGCCTCCATATCTCCCCTGTACCGCAGAGCCCAGAACTGGATGCAGCGCTCCAGATATGGCCTCACCAGTTCTGAGTAGAGGGGAAGGATCACATCCCTCAACCAGTGCTCTTCTTAAGGCAGCCCGGGATACTGTTGGCCTTCTTGGCCACAAGGGCACATTGCTGGCTCACATCCAGTTTGCTGTCCACCAGGACTCTCAGGTCCTTCTCTGCAGAGCTGCTTTCCAGCATGTCAGCCCCCAGCCTGTACTGGTGCATAGGGTTATTTCTCCCTAGGTGAAGGACTCTTCACTTCCCTTTATTGAACTCCATGAGGTTCCTCTCTGGCCATCTCTCCAGCCTGTCAAGGTCCCTCTAAATGGCAGCACAGCCTTCTAGTATATCAGCTGCTCCTCCCAGTTTTGTATCATCAGTAAACTTGCTAAGGGTGCATTCTGCCCCATCACCCAGATCATTAATGAATTTAAACAGGATTGGACCCAATATTGACTGTTAAGGTACAACATTAGTGATCATATTTCCTGTGTGGATCATCTTTAATGTAAAGATATGTACTTCTCCAACTGAAAATATGTATGTTAATGCAGAAAGCAGTTGGAACTTGTGAACATGCCTTCACTCAGAGGACCAATAAATTTTCCTAAAATTATGGATTACGGAGGTAGAAAATATGTTTCTCAGCTCTGTCTGCATTACAGGCTAGAGTCAAAGGGCATGGCTACACCATTTTAAAAAAAGGAACAGCCAGAAGCTTGCAGATCCCTCCAACCCCCTACATACCTATGTCCTGCAGGCAAAGAGTATTTGAGTGCTTCAAGTCTTGCTGTCTGGTATCATGGAGCTACTCTTGGGGACGGTCTCAGAGCACTAATGAAACAGCAATGCAAACTGCTTCTCATAGCCTCATCTGAGATCCTTTTTGGATTTCTGAGGGGAGAGTCTGCCTTAATTTCAAATCCTCTTAAATCTGCAAGATAGGATTTTGGATAATGGAGTTGCTGATCCCAAGGAGAGTAGAATCCAATCAACTACTTCTCCCTGCTAAAAAAAGGATAATTAACCAAAATAATAACTCTGACATTTGGATAGATGGAGGATAGTGTTTTTCCTTAGGTTTTGTCACTACTAAGGCCTCTGGATAGGCAAGGCAGCCCAGTATGTGCACTCTTTAGTGTAAGGCCTTAGGAGTACCATTAGGTCTGTCTATTTGAAACAGATTTCCTGTCATGCTGATAAAAAAAAAAGCTCTCCAACCTGAGGAGAAAGAGGATATCTTACTACTTTGAGCTTTCATCCTCTCCCACAGATAACAGGCAGAACTGAGTGTTACTGGCCCATAACCAGATATCTGCTTTTTCTGAGAAAACTATTTGTCTTCTCTAGTGTCGTTTCTTATTGTTTATAGGGTATTAAACATTAATCTACAGAAATGCTGAGTCACCTGAGATAGAAGACACCTTCTTCTGTACTGTTGTTAACTCGCAGAAAACAAAAGCCCCCGCCCACCCCTTCCAAAATGGCTGAACAGCGCTACTACTCTTCTCCAACTTTATTTACTCCTATGGACATTTTTACACCACCTCACATTTTGTAGTCTCAGTCAATCTGTTCTCAGTTCCTAAACCTGTTGTTTGTATAGGCACAGGCCCTACTGTACTTATACTAAAACTTTTTTTTATTTATGTATATCTCTATATTCTACCCTTTCTTAGCTTTGAATCTGAGGGTTTTTTAAAGTGTAGAGGGACAAGTGCATTCAGATGGTCTGATTTACACCTTAGTAACATGTTTTCTTTTACACCTTAGTTATATTTGGGGGGGGCGGGAGTATTTAAATTAATCACTGCAAAATGAGCTATCTGAATTTGAATTTTTATTATTGTAATAACACATAATTTTGAGTTTGTGAAAAGTGCCATATTGACAGCCTTGAAGTTAAGCTGATCATTCCATTATTTCCTGGCTCCTCTCTTTCAGCCTTTTAAAGACATTTAAAGAGAGGAGGTCTTTTCTAATCTCCCATGACCTCACTCTTTTTTCAGAGTTTTTTCCACAAGCATAGTCATCTGAGGATAACTGCTAACAGGTCTGACACAGTGGGAGCCAGTTCTCTAGGTAGCCTTAGATGATGCTTATCAGGCTTGTTTCATTTAAATACATCTAACTTATTTCATTACATCTAACTTATTTCATTATTCTCTGTCACGTTCTCTCCCTGGTCACTGACATCTTTGTCATGATATTATTTGCATAAACAGTCTCATCTTTTTAGAAAGCTGGTTCATCTTTTTAGGCATATTAGTTGTTATTACTCTTTAGAGAGGACAGATTCAAAACAAGTAATATGCAGTCCAGCTTGAAATTATGTGCAAATTCCTTTCCCTTGAATATATTGACCAATGTTTTCTTCAGGTCATTCAACAGGGTAACAACAAACTGTGCACACAATGATTTCTTGTTAACCTGTAGTTCTCTTGCTAAGTTGTAACTCATTTTTCATGTATTTTTTCCTTATATGTGTTTATGCTTTTATATTCATCTTTAGTAAACAAGAAGTTTTCACTTCTATGATTTCTTTTTCTGCTTGAGAGTCCACCAGTGGAAGACCACCGATATTGTCAGGAAGCTGGAGCACATGCCCTGTGAGGACTGGCTGGGAGAAATGGGTTTGTTCAGCCTGGAGAAGAGATGGTAGGGGAGATCTAATTGCTGTCTTCAGGTAAGTAACAGGTGGCTACAGGAAAGACAAAGCCACTTGTCAATGCAAAGCGACAGAACCAATAGCAAAGGGCACACGTTGCAGCAAGAGAGATTCCAGCTAACATAAAGGAAAAATTCTTCCCCACAAGAGGAGTTGAGCACTGGGGCAGGTTGCCCAGAGAGGTGGTGGATCTCCATCCTTGGAGATGTTCACAGCTTGGCTGGATGAGGCCCTGAGCAAGCTGACCTGGCCTGGAAGTTAGCCCTGCTTTGAGCAGGGGATTGGACTAGATGATTGCCACAGGTTGATTCAAACCTTTATCTTTCTGAAATTCTATGATCACTCCCCAGATGAAAGCCTTTAGGAACATATGGACAATCACAGCCAACTGGGAATTTTCTGCTTAATACCACCTTTAGACATTCTCTGGCAATTCAGACATCTATGTATTGCATAGTGATTAGGGGAGCATGTGAGCTTGTGACAATCTCTAGACAGCAATGGTTTAACAGCCACTGGAACCCTACTGATGCATTATAATATTTCAGTATTGCTAATGCTTTTCATTTAATGTCATCCAAGTAAATTCAGTGGGATTTGCCAAAATGCAGTAGGAACAATTTCATTGTTAATTTAACAGAGTCTAAACGATGACTGAATTGAAACTGTTGATGAAATTGTTAGTTAGATTGCTGTGGTAGAAATAGGCCTTTGCCTTGGCTTTTTGTATTGTCAGAATTATCATTGTGTCACATCGTCACTTCAACAGGACTATAAAAAGTAGAGGGCTGGTGAATTGTGTTGTGTTTCAAAATGCTGTGTTCCTAGCTGAAAGATGCTGCAGTACATGTGTGAAGTAATATGTGAGACATCTACAGTTTTGAACTGTTCCTATTTTGATTAAGTGATGTAGAGCTTATATGTTCAGCTGTAAATGTTACATTGTCTCTGGAGGCAGAGGATGCATTGTACATAATGATTATGAATTTCAGGTAGAGATGGCAGAACCAAGCAAGTTTAGGACATTTTCATTTCCTACAGAAACCTGGAATCATGGCTGGATTATCTGCCTACTAGCACAGGAAAGTCCATGCTCCCTTTGACTTTGGCCAAGAGACATTCATGCACCAAAACAAGTTCTACCCCAGCACTGTGCCCTGGCCTGAACTTTGACCAAAAGGGATTTAAGACATTGTTAACTGATATGTGGTAAAATAAGCAGAGGCAGGAATTTCAGTTTCTCAGTTATCTCATTTCAAAAAGGAAGGCTAGGCACTACTGGAATGGCAGTCTGTGAGGCACTAGTCCTGGTCGGACTACAGCATGTTTGAAAGAGGTTGTGAAATCCCTTTCATGGAAAGAAATATGTGTGGAAGGTGTTGATAGCGAGCATGTTCAGTTCGTTCTGGGTGGCTTATGAGACAATCTCAGAAAAAATGGTCTGTGGAGAACAGCAACACATTTATATACTGATGGGTCTCCTGTAGGTCCCATGTCATGACGGCCAATCCCATGAAGAGGTTTCAGATGCTCTAGAACATCTTAAAGACTGTTAGTGGCTATATTAAGGCAACTGACTCTCACTTCCCTGTGTGCGGTACTTCAATGTTTGGCTAATATCAGAAACTATTTGGTTAATTTTGGTTTTCTTTCTGAAAAAAGATATTTTTGTCATAGCAAAATTGTTTCAAGGAACGTAGGTACACCTTGCACTGGAAAAGGGTGAGCTAGAGACAAAGGTGTGTCAAATAGCAACAGCAGTCACCACAACCAACAGATAATTCATCTGCTTCCTATGGAGAATGAGTTTATTCTGCTTTTCACATCCAAGTGGGATTTGAATCCAGTTCCAGTGTTCAGGAAAATTCACATAATACCTCACTCAAACCCCCTGAATATTAACTAATTCTTTAATGTTTTCCTTAAGGAACTGCAGCAGATCATGGAAGTGGCATGCTTTACTATGAATTGATATACAAAAGTTCTGCAAGATTAGAATGAAGTGAAATCTTTAATCATGCTATCACAGAGACTGCTCTTCCTTCTGAGAAGAAATGATGGGGATCATGTAATAGTAATGGTGAAAAATAATTATTTGGGCTTTCTAAGGAGTTTGAGCACATGGCAAAGTACTAATATTTTATTCTACAGCTTGGCTTTGCACAGCAGTGTGATGATAAATAATTCTATTGACTTCAGTGAACTATACATATTGAACATGAGAGCAGAACTTAATTCAATTCATAGAAAAGTATATTAAACCAGATCTGATCTGGAAAGGTAAACATCATGAATCAGGGTATTTCCCAATATTCTTTGTAGTATCCCAACCATTTACAAAAAGTTAACATAATTTTCTGTCTTCCTAAATTAATTTTCTATCCCTACTCCAAGGTAGACTAAACTGCTTTTCACATCAACTCTGAGGCAGGTCCACTAAACAAAGAACACAGAATCATAGAAATAAAAGAATAATTTAAGTTGGAAGGAACTTCTGGAGGTCATCTAGTTCAGCCCCCTGCTCCAAGAAGGGCCAATGCCAGGCTCAATAGAAGGGCCTTAATGTGCAAAAATGAACAGTAGCATAAAGATGCTGATCATAAAAAGAAGTTAAACATCTCAAAGAGCTGGTAAGGATGAACCTGTACTTAAATTTATGACCAGAAGCACCAAGCAAAGCTGTTAACTATGATTTCTGGGTGAGGTCTGGGGACGGAATTGTTAGAAGTGCCTGGTGATCACTGGAAATCCACCGTATCTGCCTCCAGAGCCCCAGCTTGGAGGTCACAGATAGAAAGACTGGCTCCAGCTCAAGACCTTCTCACTACCTTACAGATGGAAGATCAGTACTCACAGCAACAAACTGCTCTTCCATATGGACCATGTAAGAGATGACCTAGAAAAGACCTGTCACAAGAAATCAAAGAATATGCAGCCCATGATGACAGTTCCATAAGTTCTCATGATATAAACTTTGCTTAAAGGGGTGACCATGTTCAACAAACTGCTCAAAAGCACTGTGTCCCACCCAGCACCACTAAGTTGTATAGGACAGGTCTTCAAGAGCCCAAGATGCTTAAAAGCACTGTAGTTTGAAAGTGGCTGGAGGAGACTGCATGAGAAGTGGTTCTTCAGTGAGCAAAACCATTGTGAACACTGAATAAAATCCCTTTCATTCAAGAGGTGCCCTGCAGTGCTTTCCTTGCTTAAGAGAAAAGCATGGATTGATCCGACGGTGAATAAATGCTGTCTGCTTATTCTCATGTAGAGCCGTCCATTCACAAACTGATCTCTGCTTCCCAGTAGGAAAGTGAAATTAGCTCTGAGTATACATACTGCCCAGGGGAAGCTGCCAGGGAGTGAATGCTTCCAAGGGAACTGGTGAACTAGATGGGAAGTGGGAGCACAAAGGACATAATATATATACATCATAATACATATATATACTCTATATTCAATGTGTATTAGATATATATATACAAATTATTTAATTTTGTTGTATAAATTTATTTTGTTAAATGTTTACATTTAAATTTTTAATTTTATTTAGATATATTTCTATTTATAGCATAAATTATATATGATGTATATATATAGTATACTTATATCATGTAATATATAAATATGTATGTATATATGTACATGCACATTTTATATATACAAATATCTGTATTTTTATATATATATAAATTGTAATATGTTACATATTATTATCTATTATATTATTAATTTATACTATAATATATTATATATGTTTAAAATATGTTAACAGTCAACAGTTTATCTTTTATATACTACAGTGTATATTTGGTCTATATAAATATGTATTACATGATATATAAAATAATATATATTACAGATAAAATATAGACATTAAATACATACAGGAAATTTTAATTTCTCATTGAAACCTGATTTTGTGGCAGAGGATTGAAGATAAGCAAAATGTTAAGCATCTGTTTTGTTTTCAAATTGAAAAAAAAAAGTGATCCAGAGAATCATGAGTCAATAAACTTTGTAGCTGACAGAGAGGTATAGTTGTTCATTCAAAATAAAATTTAAAAAAAGAACACCTTTTAGAAGCAATTTTGTAAATGAGCAGCTGAGGGAGAACATTATTAATCATTCAATAGGCTTTGAAGAAGTCCTTTCTTAGCAACTATAAAAATGCAGAATCTTGCTATGGCTACAAATCTGGCCATGAGACAGAAAACAGAGTTTAGGAAAACAGATTTTCACCATTTTCTGGCTGGCAAAAGAGTAGAATCATCAAAATGTTTAAAAACATTAAGCTTCAACAGTTGATCTGCATAAAATACTAAATACTGATTTGGAAAGAGGATATGAACAGTGAATTAGCACAGCCAGCAGAGGCTATTTATTTTATTTAAAACCTATTAGTTTTAGTTAAACCTGTTAGTCTGCTAGGCTTGAGTTAAAGTCTAGCAGAGTCCGATGAAAGACAAGTAAATGGGCTGTGTTGTAGTGAATGGCCCTCCCTACTGAACACAACAGAAAGAGCACTGGAGAGAAAATAGAAAAATCTTTAAACAATTTTCAGGGTTTTAAATGGATAAAAACAACTTGATAATGAGCTCTGGGCATCACTACACCAAGCTCAGGATAGACCTCTACTTGATGCACAGTTCCATTCAAATAAAAAACTATGTCAGGTTGAGACATAAACTGGAGAAACGAAACAACAATTCTCTGTCTCTTAAGGCTGGATTTACTTACAGCCAGCCTCTGACCAGACATGTTCAGGGAAAGAGGACAAGATCCAGCAGCCACAATTTGCAGCATGGGAAATTCCAGTTGAATGCGAGGAAAAGATTAAGCCCCAGGAGAGCGACTGAGCACTGAAACGGATTGCCCAGAGAGGTGGGGGGATTTCCATCTCAGGAGATATTCAGGACTCACCTGGATAATGCCCTGAGCAACCTCATCTAGACTTACAGCTGGTCTTTTCTGAAGTAAGGAGCTGAACTAGATAACCTCCTCAGGTCCCATTCCAAACTAAATCATTCTCTTTCCCAAGGCAAGAATCTTACACTGTCCTCTAAGCCACTGGGATACAGAATTAGATGACTATCTGATCCAGCTGGAGAATGCATTTGTACTGATTTCAACATTTTTGTGTTATCTCAAAAATATAAAACAGATGCCTGTTTCAAATCTTGGCTAGCACAAGATAAAACAGTTGCTTTTATTGCACCTCATGAACACAGAATGGAATTTGCAAGTAATAGTGAAAGATTATGAGATATCATATATAAATACTATCCTACATTCTTCAGGAAAAGCATTATACTTTCCTGTATGTCTGTACAGCATGTTCAGAGTCTGTGGATGCCCTTGCAATAAAGCTGCTGGCTAGGTAAAGCTGTCCCACACATAACACAATATGAAGGCTATGATTCCTTTTCAATCAACTTTAGGCATGTCAAAATTTCCAGTGGTGTCAGGTGCAGTAATTAATAAAATCCAAGTTTTGGCATAACATTAGAGCATTAGCACCCTTTTCAGTTCCCTTGTGGTGAGGTTATGCAGAGATCTAAGACAGTGTGAGAGCCTTCCAGCCTGTTGCAATCCCACATGGGGCACAGGCTGGACTCAGAGCAAATTCAGAAAAAAGCATTGCATCCCTGGAGTGATATCTGGTCCCACTGGAGTCCATAGTTAACTCCTACTGATTTCCACAGGGCCACTTTCCACTTTCTGAAATAATTGTGTCGCTTTACTCTAAGTAAAAGGTTCTTTTTATCTGAGTAAAAAGCATGTTTCTGAGTAGTGCTGGTAAAATGAATTTTTTTTTAATTACTTTCAACCCTGAAAATGGAAGATACAGTGAAACTTTGTCTTAAGTCCTTCTTCTGGTCCAATCCAAAGTGTTATATTGCTCAGGAAGGAAGAGACTGAGGTATGAAGGGAGGGTGAGGTATTTCCTATGGGCTTGGATTTAACTATGTGAGTCACTTCTATGGATTTCTGCCTTACTGCTAGAAAATGGAAAACAGTGAGAGAACACAAGGAAGGATATAAAGGTGGTTGTCTCAGTTGAGTTCATTTTCTTGCTAGCTGATTTTCTTAATTTGCTCCTTGTGGCCAGACCTGTCTAGACAGTAACACTATGGCTTGTTGCTCTGTGCTAGCTTGGCTTTTCTTTCCTCTTCCCTTACCCCGTCCTACTCTCATCCCTCTGCTTCCATCTCACCACAAGGACTCCGCTCTCCTCCCCTTTGTGCTTTCTTGTGGTCTCTCTCTGCACTTACGAAGGAACAAAAGAGTGGAACGAAGAAAATGGAGAAAGATTTAAAAGCAATAGGAAAATGATTTAATGTGAGCTCGATGCAGTGTTGCAGTGGTTTGAGGATCTAGGTAAAGTTCCATGTTGCTATAAATGCTGAGCTGTATGCATTATAGTTTTATGCAATTCAGGATCATCTTTCTAACACTTGCTTCACACCTTGTTCTGAAAGACAGGGAGGGGAACCCAATGTCTTATCTCTAAACACACCGTTCATTCAAAACATCCCTTTTGAGTAGTTTTAAACAGTTCTAAAGAGAATGGATTCCTCCCCAGTAAAAATAGCTGCCTCCCTTTCTCGAAATTGAAGGGGGCTTTTTTCTCTTTCTTTGGCAAAAATCTTTTGGAATGACAGTAATAGAAAATCACGTTATTCTGAGCTTCATGGTTCATTTCAGCTTCAAAATGCAACTTCATCCTGAATTTAGCTTTTTTCATTGACAATTCTTCCCAGTTTTCCTGTACTCTGTTGCATATTTCCTTGTGTCCTCTTTGGTGGACTTTTCACCATTTCTTTTTGCTTCAGCTTAGCCTTTCCCCTCCCTAGACTGACTTCTTCAATCATCTGTCTGCACACAGACAGCAGAACACTTATTTTTGCTGTTTTTTTATCCACTGATTCAACTTCTTTCCCACAAAGCATTCCTCACTCTCATTTTGCAAGACAGAAAGGATGTGAAGTCGTGGTTGGCAGGCCCAAAGGAGTATTATTTTGAAGAGCAGCTGACCTTTAAGGAGCTGGTGAGAAAAAAGCAGAAATCAGCAGCTCATCTCTATTTAGTCTGACACACACAACATTGTTACTGTAGATAGGGTGAGCCATTGCTACAGTCAGGGGCCAGAACTGATCAACTCTGAAATCTCCTTGTTGGAAAGGGAATAGATTGTCTTGTGATGAGTAGTCAGCAAAAAGAGCTTAATTTTCATAAGAACTACAGAGAAGGAGACAGAAGTTTCTGGGCTGGAGCAGTAATCTCCACCGGTTACTACTGCGCACCACTGTTCGGATGCATTTCCAAGAGAAGGCTGGGCAGGTTTGCCAACACTGCAAAATGGAGGGAGAGTCTGGGCCATGGACGTCACTTGGGAAAGTAAAAAAGATACCAGGGATGATAAAGCATACGGAACACAGTCAGCCCAAAGGTTCACAGGTGTGGCAGTTGGCATGAGTCAGGCCTGGCTGAACATTAGTTATAAGAAAGTAGACAAAACTAAGGAGTAATTTAAGGGTAAACAACCCGTGTCCTTACAAACTGGTGGAGAACATTTGAGGGGACAGGCTGTGCATGGCAGTGAGACAATGGCCAGTTGTTGGGCTGAGCAAACTTGAATGAGCCAATCTAGAATCGACCCAGTCCAATAAATGATGTCCAGAGTTATTCAAGAGGGACCCAGAAGAGACACCAAGAGAGACACTGGGGAGAGCCAGGTCGATTCCAGGAGTACCTGAGCAGAGGGGACACCACTGCACTGACTCACCCAGCTTCTCTCCTGGACTGCTTTGGTATCCAAGCCCATTTAGTCTCTGCACTGTCAGTTTGGTCTTAAACTGCAAGAACAAAGCAGGGAAAAACAAATAAACGCCATGCATTTGCTAAACATGGTCCCAACACTCAATAGGCCACAACAGCATGAGTCAGTAACAAGGAGGAACTCAGGGAGGCTTCTTTCTTCTGTGGAAGGGAATGTTTTTGACTGCTGGACCAGTCACAGCTGAGAGACCTCAGCTGTGGAATTAGAGACACTTTGTGACAGGAAAAATAGCTAGATGAACAAAATTCACAATTGGCAACTTGTAACTCTGAAAAGATGCTGCAACCAACTCTCAAAAGGAGTTTAAAAACACAGAGGAAAAAATGTCAAGGAATGGCATGCAAAGGTTTTCTGCTTTTCCTCAAACTGTGCATTGCATGTCTCACCTAAAATAAAGAATGATTGTTTTAGAAATTTGGTATCAGTGTTCTCCATCTGTTCCATGTCCCTGAGAGAGCAGACTGTATATCAGGGTTTTCCCTGAGCACTCCAGCATGTTGGAAGCCCTGTGGCCTTCAGCTTAATAACAATAATTAGGCACAGCAGATCTCAGGTATTGTCAGGTGACTTATCAGGTCTTGAACCTATGTAAGCTTGATTGATTTTAGCTGTAGCTGCAAAAAAATTATTTAAGAAACTTTTTGCAGAACCTGCATCTTGCTCTAGGGTCAGATGACTATTGTCTAGGTTATCTTAGCTGTAACAGCAAAATTATCACAAGCATTGAGTCTCTGTTGCCTGTCCTGTGGTTTTGTTTTAGTTATATTATTGCACAACTTGTTTTAGTTTAAATTCTTTTTGCTTAGCTTTGTGCAAATGTGTGGTTCTTCTCCCCCAAAAGAAGCCATACCTTATGTGGAGAAATAAAAAACATAAGTAATCATAACGCAGCAAACCCTGTGGGGTTGTTACAAGACAACCCTGGGAAGCTCAGAAAGGATGTTCATACTGTTTAAACTAGGCAGATTAGGATAACCTCTATCTGTATTTTCTGAAAAGAAGCATTCTTTAATCAAGGGCATCCTGGAACTGCTAAAGCCCTAAAAGAAACATTAAATCAAAATGTTTTATTTCTAGGTACGTATTGCCAATTTGGCAAAAGAATTGGAGGTCCATGTATCCCTAACTGAACTGTCCTCATTATAATACAAAAAATCATGCCCATAGGTCAAAAAGACCTGTGCCCAGGTGAAGACCCCTCCCCTGAGCATGCGTAGTAGTAAAATAGTGTGTAAGCAAAATTACAATTATATGTAAATCACTAACCAATCAATGTAAAAGAGAAAGTTGCAAACCTGGCAATTTGTTTGTATAAATGCTACTTGAAAAGCTGGGGGGGGGGGGGGGTGTGCTTGATTTGTGGGAAACCACTGAGCATCCAGGCTTGCGCAACTCAAATAAATAAGCAAATGTCTTTCCTGAGTGTGTAATTATTGGCTTATTGCACACCGGGCAACGAATCCGCTTTTCGGACAACAGAGTGGCAAATAATCAGAATAACCTTGGGCAAAATGATGAGGAAGAAATGTCCACATTGTACTCCTGTTGAAGCACTCAGGATACTGACAACTTGTTGTAACAATGCATTGGAAGCGTGAGAACTTGACGTCAGAGGAAAGGGGCACATATTGGTGTCTATGGATTTTATTGTATTATTAATGATCCTGATTAGAAATTGGGTTATTTGGATTATTGTTGTTACTGGCCTAATAAGCAGTTGTTGTATTTTGGTAACACCATTACGGAATTAGTTAAAATAACATTAAATTCTGATCCTTAGATCCTCATGTAAGGTATGTTCTTTTAGTTGTCCATTACAAAATCATCTGCATAACTAAGGAAGCTGATCAACATAATTCTTAGGGGTGGCTGACAAATGATATCTCGTATGCTTGGAGCTACCTGTCAGGCAGGAGCGAGAGTAAGGGAGTGTGAGCTGGGAGCTTAGGCAGTAAGGGGCAGCGACCTCAACCAACAAGGGGTGCGCAGTCACACAGTATTAAAACACGATGAGTGGAGCAGGTACAGATCACTGTAAGCAGGTAAGCAGGTTTAGCCACCAGTCCAATGAATGTCAAACAAGCCTGGAGTGACAAGGCAGTCCAAAGTCAAGTAAGGAAGTAAAGTCAGCAAGCCAAGATGATGATCAGCAAGGCACACAGCCAGACACAGACATAGCTGCAACATAGCTTGAGCAAGCACCAAGGGCAAGATCTGGAGCATATTTGTCAGACTATCAGCAGATACCTTCCTAATTTTTCCTGTGCCACCTATAGGAACAGGATGAACCTCTAGTAAACACTCCTACAGCCACCATAGTGCTTTCCTTCCAACATTTTTCTTCTGACTGTTAGGCCTAATAAAATTTATTTCTCTTTAGGCTTAAAAAAATCAGTTAATTTCTAATTCTGTAGACTTGGACTAATCAGAATTATTTGCATAAGTAGAGTCATGCTCTAGTGTAAGTAGAGTACGCTCTACTGTTTGCAGGACTGAGCCTCAGGACATAATTTCTTCCAAGCAAGTCTCACATTTATAGTTCTGTTAAGTAGCAGTAACGATTATGACATCTAAGTGTTTAAATTTGCTCAGAAAGTGAGGGACAGGTGACCTGTTCCAACCCCCACTAAAAGAACAGGAAAATTATTATTATTAGGAGATAAGCACTTGGCAAACCTGCTTTCATAACTATTTTTAAAGGGTTATCTCCAGTGATTTATTTGAAGCCTGCTTGTAATTAGTTACACCTTAGGGCTGTCACAACTTGCTGCAGCCCACTTGCCTGCAGTTGTAATAAAAGACAAGCACTCCCTTTCACATTTCAACCCCTAGATTTTCTCCATTCTTTTGGAACTGTAATGAAATGACCAGTGTGTAATTAAAAGCCTGCTTACATATCGGCAGCATTTCTAATTATAAAGTATATCAATGCCACTGCAGTGAACCATGCCACTAGAAAGCCCCAATATGAGGGCTTGTACAGCTCGCGCATGGGCAAAGGCCTGTGTGTGGTTAAACTCATCACTGGAATCATTTTTAAAAGCACCAAAATTCTACTGCAAATTCCCAGCTTTATCTCTAAATTGTCTTAGAGATTTATGAAAGGCAATGGGATTTAGAGACCTGTATATTAAAATTTATCCAGGGCCTTTCAGCCAGTCGCAGGCTATCACAACAGAGACTATGTAATAAACTGTGAGCCCATCTGAGCTGTATGCCCTGCAGTTAGCATTCTGCTCAAGAGATAGTAAGGCTTGCAAGTCACTGAGCTAGACTCTAAAGAGATTTTCAAAAGTTCATTGGCTTAAGTCCAAGCCTGGTGTCATAGAATCACAGAGGATTTAGGTTAAAAGGGACCTCCAGAGGTCATCCAGTCCAATCTTCTGCTCAAAGCACTGCCAAACTTCATAGCTGGACAGGTTGATCAGGGCTTCATCTCAAAGAATAGAGATTCCACCACCTCTCTGGGCCACCTGTTCCCATGCTTAACTACTCTCATGGTGAAGAAGTTTTTCTTTCTGTCTGATTGAAATGTCCTCAGTTGCAGCTTGTGGTCATTACCTCTTTCCATTTCACTGTGAATCTCTGAGAAGAGTCTGGCATTGAAGGCTTTGGAGAACTCTTCCCTCTTTCTGAATTTTTTTTCAATATACATAGTACTGTCTTTGTACTAACGGACAAAAGCCATTTAAACCTAAGAAATCTTTTTACTGTCAGGGTGGTCAAGCACTGGAATAGGTTACTCAGAACAGTTGTGGAGTTTCCATCCTTAGAGATATTCAAAACCTGATGGGACACAGACTGGGGCAGCCTGCTCTAGCTGATCCTGCTTTGAGCTGGAGATTTGGACCGGATGGTCTCCAGAGGTCTCTTCTAACCTCAACTATTTTGTGATTCTAAACCCACTTGGGCCCTGGGGTGTGTGGGGACAGCTTGAATCCTTCTTCCCCTGTTCAAATCCACCAGGCTTCAGGGGCAGCTTGAACATCCTCCTTTATCCCCAAGCCCACTCCGGCCTCCAGGGCCCCTTATAGGTAGCTTGAACACCCCTAGCCACCCCCAGGTCTCTCATGTCGTGTCCTTTTCCCAGTGCCCTGTCCATGCTCTGGCTTTATGTTGCCTGAAATAGCCCACTGACACCCCACAGTAATTAAATAACTCCACAGCAAGTCCCTTCTGAGCTCAGGCACACCTTGCTGGTAGGGGAGGCTGCTGTCAGGGCCTGTGGGAATTAATAAGCCTTAATGGCCTTGACGAGCTTCATCTGGGGTTTTCACCCTGCCGTGGGTCCAGGAGCCCCATTTAAGCGCAGCCTTGGGCCTTCAACCCTTGCCTGAGCTACACTGTAGAAGTACCATTTTTCTGCTCAGCTATGTCCGTACCTGGCCATGGACCTCATTGAGCCTGACCTGCAACCTGACTTCCCAGGTTGACCTCAGCCCTGTCTAGTCAGTATGACCTGCCTGGTGATCGCTGGACTGTGTCTGTCCTTGGCTGCCCTCACCAGACCTGATTCTGACCTGTGGATTGATTTTCTGGCTTTGACCTCAGACCTGCCCCATCACCATGAACTTGCCTGGTGATCTATACTCTTGGTTGAACCTGGCTCTCATCTTCAGGTCTGCCCTGCTCAGGTGCTGTGGGACTGGACCCTTGGCCCTGGCTGGCAAGACTCCTGCCCTTCCAGCCATGTTATTATGCTCAGGTCCTGGCTCCCTGTCCTTTGATAAGCAGCTGGTCCTTGCTGCTCCCTGATGTTGAGTTCAGCAGGCTGTTTTTTCTGATCTGGATTTTGCTCTTGTCTTGTGAAGTAATGTGGGAGAAAAAGGCAAAAAGATGAATTTCCTGGTAGTCTTTCAAATTTCTATGCACACTCTCATTTCTCATGTGAGGCAGTTTGGCTTTTTTTATCTTCCAGGATTTTATGATGTTGTCTGTCAGAAGCTTTCAAAAGAGATTTAGAGCATAAACTGAAGCTTCTCCTTCAGGGGGTTGCAATAACTTTCATTTCTTTCAAAGGGAGTTTTAACTTTTTCCAGGACTATAGTTACAATAACTTATGGTCACCATGTGTACTGTTTTGGGGACTGTTTCTGACTCTTTTTTTTCCTATCCTCAGCACACACACTCAGGCTCCTCTAGTTGGTTCTATGTTTTTGTTTTCCATAAAGAATTTGCCATGACTATTATAGGCAGTATCCAGCTGTCTTTTTGAGAACTGATGCATGAGTTGTAGAGTAGACAGCTCCTAATACAACTTGATCATGTCATCTGTCAGTGAAGCAGATCTCAAGGAACACATTTTCTCTTCAAGTTGCTTCCAGTGGTCAGGAACCTTTGAATTTAGCCCTGCCAGTACAGAAAAAAAAGCAGACATGGCTAGATAAAGTTGTCACTTTTACCCCAAGTGCTGCAAAAAATGCATATGTAGTTCTTCTCCAGGTCTGAAAGCCTTATGGTTGTTATGGTGAAAAAAATACCGGAGTAGTCTGGTTCAGCTTTGGTCTTGATTTGGGTTCAACCTTCCTCTGCTGAAAGCTACCAGGAATAATTGAGTGGTAGAAGAGCTGGCCAGAAGAGCATACCAAGAGTCATATTTGTCCTGTTTGGTGACGGAGGAGAGGTGACAGGCACCCTAATGTACATACAGCTTTTTTGCAAAGGACCCCTTAGAGGCCTGGTACCAAATGTGCTTGCTGAAAGCAGCAAAACTGCTCTTGCAATGCTTAATGCTGAAACCAAATGCACTTCCAATATTATTCCATTTTGCACAGTGTAGAAGATAAATGAGCTGAATCACAACACTATTCACTGTTGCAATGTTAACAGCTGTGCTGCTCAGGCTATTCACTTTGAATAAATTAGCTCTTTGTTCAGTCCCTTTGTTTCTCTGAGTGCTCTGACTGTGCTTGTGAGGGAGGGGTACTTGACGACACAACTTTATCTCAGAACTGATGTTAAATGTGCCTTCACTGAAGGCTTTCCTATCCACGAACAGTGATGCAAAGCATTCCAGGAGGCAGGGAAGGAAAATCCAGACCCTCACACTGGCCTTCTTTGAGTCTACAAGATGGGCAGGGGAATCAGATGTATTGACCAGAATGGGATCTCTTTTGCAGCAGAATGTGGGCATCAAACAGAAGCCAATGTGCTGTATTATGATATATTCCAAGTGAAAGTCCCTCCCAGAAATGTCATCAAAATCTCAAACATTGGTTTGCAAACTTGGCTTTCAAACACAGAGAACTTTCTTGCAGAAAATCCCATCTGTAAACTCTAGCTGTTTTGCTTTACCTGATTTCCTTCCTGTTCTCCCTACTGGCTGAGATACTTTTTGGTTTTGCATTGTAAGGAAGGAGACACCATGAAAAGCCTGTTAAGCTCTGTGTTCTTCAATGACAGCAGAATTACAAGTCAGGAATCTCAAAACACCAATTTAAATAGGAAATATTTATAGCAGTGGACCAGTAGCTGGCATATGTGTGCAAAATTTTAGTGTGGATATGTTACAGTATCCCAGTAGTATCAGGACAAGGCACATACTAATTCATGTATCACCAGCTGTGTTTCCCTTCCATCAGTGCCAGTGTAATTAATTTTTGAATTCACATGTATGTAAATTTTTGGGTACCTTTCATTCATACTCAGCTGTGCTCTCAATTATGGTTGACATAATTTAATTCTCAAGCATAGCATGATGGAAAATACTTCTCTGTATTACAATAATTTAATTCAATGAGTTTTAAATAATGAAGGCATATTTCTGAAAGTGTGACTGAAGTTGCATAGCTACCAGCTTAGTGAATCAGGCAGAGTTTAACATATTACAACAGGTGTATTTTTGGCCATAAAATTTGTTTCCCACAAACTTCTGAATAGCAAAGCTGGTAATATATAAATAATGCCATAGAATCACATAAATATTTAAGTTGGAAGGCACCAACGGAGATCTATAGTCCAAACTCCACTTTCAAACAGGATTCACTTCAAAGCTGTGTCAGGTTGCTCAGGGCACTGTCAGCTTCAGGGCACAGTCTCAAATCTCCCAGGATGGAGATTCATCACTTCTCTGGGCAACATATTCCAGTGCTTAACTGCTCTCATGGTGAAGAATTTTTTTCCTCTGTCCAACTGGAGTCTTGCTTGCTGCAGCTTGTGTCCATTACCTCTTGCCCTTCTGCTGTGCATCTCTGAAAAGGGTATGGCTCTGCCTTCTCTGTAATCCCCCTTTGGATATTGGATGACTGCAGTAAGACACCCCCATCCTTCTCTTTCCAGGCTGAACAGAGGCTGCTCTCTCAGCCTCTTCTCACACATTTTGTGTTCCCAGTCCCAAACCTTCTTGGTGGCCCTCCTCTGGGTTCCCTCTAGCTTGTCAATGTGTCTTGCATAGGAGAGCTCAAAACTGGACACAGCGCTCCAGATGTGGTCTCACAAGAATCAAGGGAAGCATCACTGCCTTTGACTTGCTGGCTATGCCCTTGCTAATGGAGTGAGGCATGTGGTTAGCCTTCACTGAGACAAGGGCACATTGCTGATCCCTGTTAAACTTGCTGTCCAGCAGGACTTCCAGGTCCACTCCTGTAGAACTGTCCAGCCTGTACTACTGAATTGGATAGCTCCACTAAAAGGACAGGACTAAGCATCTGCTGCTGTTGAGCTTCATGAAGTACCTGTTGGCCCATTCTTTCAGCTTGTTCAGGCTCCTCCGAATGTGAGCCTTGCCTTCCAGAATATTGACCACTCCTCCCAATTTAGGGGGATTATTAAAATACTACTAATACAAATAATTTGTATATAATGATTAAAGGAATAACAAAAAAATCTCATCAAAGATAAGGCATGACTTGTGTTTGTATTGTTATCACACATTCTCAGAACTAAACAATTCTGAGATAAATACAATCTAAATTTCTCTTAAAGGTAGCTTGCTTTCAGTCCCAAGATACATGCTAATTCAGGATAGCATGGATTTTGTGCTGCATGCAAAGTCTCAATTGTATTGAGAAACTTCAGAAGGGGAATCTGTAGTAAAAATCTACAAATCTTCTTAGTGCAAACGGCAAGCAAAGAACTCCTCTAAATCACACAGACAGTTAGATTCAGTTCTGTTACATTTCACTGACTTCTTGTACAGAGGACCTGTGACATACTTCAAATATTGCTGTTAGTAAACCACAAATAATTTAAAAATACATGAGGTCAGTGAGTAAGACAACACAAAAATACTTGACAACAAAAGATAATGAATGTTAAATGTAGTGGCAAACACTGAGTATAAACCACAAAGTTTTCAGAGTGTGAGGAGTTATCCCTGAATTCTCATTTGGCAAAATACAACTGCAATAAATATTTACTTGCCACCTTATTTAGCGGCATGAACAAAAAGAACTTTTACAAATAAACAAATAATACCCTGCTGGTTTCACTGCTGTTATCCTGGTGTTCTATTTTTAAATTAATCAAACTGAAAGACACAGCAATTGGGGAAAAGATCAAGTCAAACACCTATATTGTAGTTTCTATTTTTGTGTTAACTACCATCCTCACTGATTTGCCCAAGGCTTACTAGCGTGAGCATGTTGTTAGCAAAATTTGGCAGGTGTCAGAATGCCATTAGACTGCTTCTAGAATGAAATGCAGGTTTTAAATGTAAACTTATATGACCTGTTTCAAGGTTTCCTTAGTATATCAGTAAAGCTTGGAAGTGATTTATAGGGAGGTAAAACTTACAAAGGAGAGCAATGTAAATTTAAGAGGGTGTAATTGAATTGTCAATAATAGAGTGGTGGCGGGGGAAGGAATCATGCTCTATCTTTGTTCTATAATTTCTTGCAATGTCCTACTGGCTGTTCTTGCTGCAGCACCTCACCTCTACTCTTTGATATACAAATGAAACTGCATCTCCAGTGCAGTTGTGCTGATAATAGCAAGTGACTTGCATTCAACCTATTTGTCCTCAGACCTAGTTTGACAGCTACATTACTTTTCAGTGCAAGCAAAGCTTTAATTGTGTCACTATCATATATGAAAACCTGCAATGCATATTTAATAACCCACCTGTTCTGCAAAACCCAACCCAGGTCAGAGACGTATGGAACAGTTTAACTCAATCCAATGAATATAAAAGGTTGTAAAGTACTTGCAGTATATGGATGCAAGATAGGCTGCATGTTGCCCAGATAAGCTGAGGGCCTGGATGACCCCAGCTTCCCACCGCTGACCCCTCGCAAGGCAGTGCATGCCGTTATGATAATGCCCAGCCCTCTCTGTTGCTCTCCTCCACTTAGATCAGGATTGCATCCCCCCCCCGCTGGAATTCACTGGGAAAGCTGGAGAAGATACATGTCCAGCAGCTTTTCTTCAGGGTCTCTACTGTCATCTTCTGCAAAATGATGTGTGTTGCAGAAATCATTTAATATAGGTGCTTGCCAGGTGCTGATAGTTTACTGGAAAAGTACATTGTACTAGCAGGTTGCCTGCTTAATTCTGTTTGTATAATTCATAGTACACATTGAAAAACCTTCTTAGCTAGAATTTACCTACCATACGGAACAGACAAACCTTTTGCACTGATTTTATGCAAATGGTTCCTAATGTAAGTTCAGCTAAGCCTTCAGGTGCCTATGCATACATCACCCCTGCCCATGTATCAATAAAAAGTAAATCCTCAGTACATCAGCAAAGCTCCACACCCAGGCTCTGAGTGGAAGACAGCTATCCTCTAAAAATCTCACAAATGAGAAAAGCATGTTCATAACAGACCATCTTATTTGAGTCAGTAAATAACCATGCTGGCCTTGATGCTGGTGTAAAACCAAGATGCTCCATATCTGTGCCTGAAAATCTTGAAAAGGGAGTAAAATGTGGCAAAGAAAA
Organism: Dromaius novaehollandiae; assembly: GCF_036370855.1. Taxonomy (NCBI): domain Eukaryota; kingdom Metazoa; phylum Chordata; class Aves; order Casuariiformes; family Dromaiidae; genus Dromaius; species Dromaius novaehollandiae. Next base: position 79,360,888 of record NC_088099.1, on the reverse strand, counting down.
TTCAAGAGATTTGAATGCCAAACACCACTTAGTTCTGCAATATTTTCTCTGTATAGTCAAGCATGTCAAGATTATACTTCTTCAATATTACAAATTCCTGTGGAATGAAGAGTACACACATGCCAGTGTACTGTCCAGGACAGAGAGATCATTGCTTGGCATCTGTGACTTAGAATATGTTTTTCTGATTTTCTAAAATAAATATGTATTACACAGTCATATCATGTGGATTTGTTGTACTAGAAAGGCTTTGTGGTTCTGACCCTGCTACCTATATAAGAAGCTCTATTTTAGGACCTTATTTACTGCTTTGGACTAGGAGAATGGATTGAGTCTTTTTTTTTTTTTTAATATAATATAGTGTTGCAACACTAAATAAACAGACCATACCTATTATTTTTGCTTGGATTTGGGGCTGAAGTTTGTATTGAAATGAATGAGACACACCATCTTTGGAAGAGAAAACAAGACAAGTTCAGGGCTTCTTTGACTGCTGAGATTTTGGTTGATGATTTTTAGGACCAATTTTTAAAGTCACAGAAATGTGTTAGTATATAAATCATAATCTTCTTCCTGGAAATCTTTCAGTGTCTAGGTTTTCACAGACAGCTTTCTTTCTTCATCATAGGCTTTCTTCATTCAATGCCTATACTCAGCTGAGTAGCCTTTTCAGACTTAGAGAGGGTCCTTCAAAAGGATATAACTTAAAAAGAGCCAGGAAGTAGCCTCCTAATATAACTTTATGCCTCCCCAGATGATAGTTTCAAATTAATTAACTCTTCTGGGGACAGCAGATGAAAAAATTCTTGATCATATGAATATAATGAGAGCTGGAGGAACTGCTGATTTACAAGATCTCATAGGAGTTTTTGGATTGGATAAAGGGGAATGTTGCAATCTACTGTATGTAGAAAAAAATCCCCCCACTTTGATATTAAGGAACTTTGACAAAACTGAAGACTGGCTAAACTATTTTGATTTGGATCTGCTTGAGCTTAGGATCTGGGAATGACACTTGACTCTACTTCTCCAGTCACAAGAGTGAGCTGATGGCCTGGTTAGAGCTTCACCACCAAAGCTCCAAGTCTTAACATCCTCCTCAGCTCCCAAGAGGATAGAGCAAGGACGAAGCAGATACTGCTTTCTAGGACACAGATGGAAAGCACCTTTAAGGATCTTTTTTCACCGGAGCTTGCTCTGCATAACATAAAGGCACCTGGAGCAGCTGTGCAATCAACTTCTGCAGTAGGGGCTATCTAAACTGCTGTCCTTTAACCCTCCTTGTTGCCTCTTTCTGGTAATGACATTCCCCTTTGATTCCTTGTTTTTCCCCTTCCATGAATAGACTTCTTTTTTCCTGTGTTTTTGCTGTCCACTAATATACTCCCCCAACCCCCTTAACTCTAGTCCTTTTCCTTTCTCTCACACACCTTTTCTTTCTCAGTTTTCTCATTCGTTTTTCTAGGCTTGTCCATTGCAGAAAAAGCAAAACTTGTTCTTCAGTAGTAACATGGATGCATAAACTACTGATGTAGCCAGACAAAAAACATGCACTAATTTTCCTAAAATAGATCAACCCTCTTTCACAATCTCTTAATTAACTCCATTCCTAGCAGTCTCCCTTCCTCCCTAGGCAGCAGCATAATCCTTGTGCTCCCTGCTGTCCCCCTTTCCCTGCATTTCCTCCAAGCATGGGCTGCTCTTCCTGTATGCTGCCTCTTCAACAGGAGCGCTCTTATTTTTGGTGTGGTAGCAACTTCATCCTGCCCTAGTTTATGCAATGTATTTTTCCTTCTTTCTGCACTATTGGTTGCTGTAGCTTATCATATGCACCCTGCTCTCCTTCTGCTACTGCTTCAAAGCACTCCAGATTTTTTGATTTGCCTTTCCTACTGCTCCACGATGTTGAGCGATGCAGAGAACCTCCTACAGCCAGAAGGTGGCTGTGATTTTTAGCAATGATGTTTGCAAGAACTATTTAAAGCATACTTAAGAAGATAGATACATAATAAGTAGGTTTGAGGGAAGTGGTAGTAATCCACCTGCTACCTTCCTTCTAGCTAACCCTTTAATTAAATATTAAATTTAAGATTCTCAGGAAGATTTAAAATAAACCACTGACAGACACAAGTTAAAAAAACGCAGAGAAAGTGATACCCCTCTCCCCAAGGTTTACCACACCCTCGCAGTGCTTTTGACAGAAGTGTTCTGTGCCTATGAGGGAAGAACTTTAAAGAAAGGGAAGCAACAAACCTTATGCTTTTCAGTGCTAGAACCCACTATATATTCTCAGCAATTCCCATTAGGGATTGAAAATTATTCGATGCCTAATAAAACATGCTAGTTTCCTCTTTCATAAAGGATAACAAAAAATATGTTTATAAAAAAATAAATAAATGACTTGCAATGTTTTCCTCACTTAAAGCTACGTTCTGCTGTTGGATGCACAGAATTGATATGCACAGTTTGAGGGGAAAATTACTTGATGTACACTGAATCATGCTACTGCCTGTAAGTATAAAACAGGGTGGGATAAATCAGAGTAGGATCTGTGCATATTTATGGTAAAAGGCATTTCTTATTGCAGTCTAAATTGAGATAAGGCACACCAGGTGGGGATCACAAGCGGTCAGAGTGCTGGATGCTTGCTCTGCTACTTCTTCATTTGCATTCTAATTCCTTCCTTCTTTGTTATTCTTTTGTTCTTCTCTGTTATGTGCAGTTTGAAATCAAACTCTAAACCTCCAAACCCTCTCTACAGTCTCCACTGCTCTTGTAATATGACCAGAAGCTGCTCAACCGTTTTGCTTTGGTCTTGTGTTAGACATATAATGGAAAGTGCTTTCAAACATGTACGTTTTTTCCTCCAAAGCCCTACAATCAACTTTATATCACACTTTCAATTAAAATATTACCGCAATGGATATATCTGTAATGTTTCTAGAATTTCACAGTACTAAATCTATTACTTTGAATACAAAAGTTGGCCAAAATGATTGAATTCTTGAGGCAATGAAAATGATACTGGTGATTTTATTCAGCATGTGTCCAATACGATTTTCCATTTCAATTCCACATTTTTTTTAATGCTTTCCTTATAAAGTTCTAAATGTTACCTTCAGATTTTTTGGAGTCCCTTAAAAAGTTTTTTAAATTGTTCACCAGAAAACTTAAATTTTAATGATTAAATAATAGGAGATTTATATACATCGGGGGGGGTTCTCAGATACTGGGCTCTAAGTACATACAATGTCTATTGAGTAAAAAGAAAAAAGAAGAATCCAGTCATGCAAATCATTTTACAAACCATGTTTCATTTGCTTTAAAAAGTTTTACTCTGTTACTGGCACATCATTTTAAAGTTAAGCAGATAATTTTTTTAAGGTTGCTTTGTCCCTTTCCATTTATTTGCTTTGCCATTTTGCAGAACTGACAGGTCACATGCTACTGTAAAAGGTACTGGAAGGTTTAATAATGGTTCTGCTACCATCAGCCACTCCAGGCTTTGGAGTGGATGTGTTTAAAAAAATCACCTAACCTCCAGTTAACTGCACTGGTTTGTTTCTAAACAGCACACCACAATATCAGCATAGATTGCGCATTGTAGCCAGTCGGGTGATTCCACTTAATAATTTTTCAACACTAGAACCTTTCATCATTGTAATTCTGTTCCATTTATGAATTAAAGGTCATATATAGAGCACAAATAAGGTCTAAATTTAGTCACAGCAGACCACAGTTCCACATAAAGACAAATCTTCAAGTTATGTTGACCTGCTAGGAGACAAAGATAAACAGCACAGCAAATATGTACCTGCAATGCACTGCTTCCCTATTAAATATTAACTGTTTCATTTACATTTAAATGAACTGAGCAGTAATGGATAGACTTTCCAGTACCGCTGTTTGGTGCTGCTGTCACGGAAAGAAGCTGCAGACAATGTGGTTCGTATGGGGGCTAATGATGCCATCTCAACCTCCGCTCAGGTGACTTCAACGACGATCGGTCTCCAATCTTGAAATATAATCCTAAACAGCTTTCTTTTTTTTTTTCTCTTCCTCTGTAAACACATCTGTTTATAAATAACTTAGGTGTCTCCTTGACATTCACGGTATCTAACTGAAGCTGAAATAGAAAAGGATGGGTGGTGTACAGCACTGAGGAGATGTCATAGTACTTTTGCTTAGCATTTTTGCCAAGTGCCGGTTGCTAATATCAGCCATCAGAGACGGGTGGGGTGACCCACCCATATTTTTCATGGGTCTTCACCAAACTCTTAAATGTTGCTTCAGCTTCCTTACGACTGAACGACTTTTTTGATTTGCCAGCTTTTCTGCAGATACGGCCCTGCACCAAACAAAACAGAAACCCTTCATTAAACACATGAATATGCAGCTGAAAACCACAGTTGAAATTTTCAACAAGTCAGACCAATAGGCATTCACTTACGGATACCAGAAAAGAGAGTTCCCAAACTGGGACAAATCTGTTATTAGAGATGATTAAAAACGATATGCAGTAAAGGAGAAAAGACATCTGCTAGGCTATTTTTTCCCAGAGAAGCCATGTGCTGGCACACTGCCCTGAGCGTAGTGAAAAGCCACTGCTGCCGCACAGCTCATATCTCTTTCTTTTATGTGGGGACCCATTCAAACAAATGAAGGGATCTTTGCCATAAAATGTTTGGAGCGTAACAGTGTTAAATCCTCATGCCTCCATATGATCACAAGTGCAGGCCTGAGCAGAGGTCATGGCATTTCTTAAAAAGAGAAGTACTTCATAACCAGCTTGCTTCCAAACTGCATTAAAAAAACCTACTTTGTTTATTCCCCCTTCATGACATATTGGTTTGATGACAAATGAAAATATAAACACTCAAACATACAGCATCTTTATTAGTTTGGAATTAAATATTACCTCTAAATGCATGGCAGGATATAATTTCAAATCTTTGTTTGGCAACGTAGACATTTAGTGAGTTACGAATAGCTTACCTCATTTTGCACATTGGTCCATGGCAATTACCAAGTAACAGGGACACAAGAAAGAAACAGAGCTGCAGATTTATTCTACTGTACAACAATAATACCATTTAAAGTATTTATGCTTATTGGATTTGTCACATAACAGACATTTGTTATAGTCACAAATCTAAAAATTTTTATAAACTGATAGACTGCCCTGAAAGCCTTTGTCTGAATAAATAGTATTTGATGAGCAGACACCATACTACAGTGTTATAGTTATGAAGAACCAAGTTAATATGCTCTCATTTTTGCACTCTTTTGCTGAAAATGCTGGGCCAGGTTGTATTCTTTGCTTCCCATGTTTTGCTGCCAATTTGGAATGTAAACTGAAAATTGCCATTCTTAATCACATGGAACAAGTAATAATGAAAAAATAATTAGGTATGTGGAGGAAAAACAGGTAAAAAAGGGAAAAATAAAACCAGCAACTGACTCTGTCCTCAGAGTATCAAAGTTATTTTTACAGACTAAAATGAATGAGGTTACTTTGCAGCTGGGACAAATCATCTCCTCCTAGAAAGCTGTCACAATATTGCACAGATATGTTTTTGTGTTCAGCACTGCTATCATTACAATAAAATTATGGCCATAAGAGTTTAAAAAGCTGTTTCCTACTCCTCTTTTAATGAGTAATTTTGATATGTGATTTCACTTGTTTCAGAGTCTAGCCTATCTAAAGACTAGGAACAGCCTCTAACTGCCAGACTGGATTTATTCACAGCCAACTTACACCCATTGGTTCTGTGACAACATAGTTCTGTCTCATAGATAGCTATTTTACCATTTGATGTTTTTCCTCCCCTTTCCCCTGGCCCCCATTTATCAGCTATTAGCATATTGCTTCTTAAACACTCTTCTGCTAGGCTAAACACCAAAGACAACTTCCCCATCCTCACACTAATTCAGCAATTAGTATTTCCCAAAGAAGGATGATCTGAATGGTACCTGATTTAACTAGGCTAATACATTTTCTCAGCAAATGTTCCTTTTTAGTTCTGACAAAAGGAATGATTAAATAAAACTGGGTAATATTTTTCAAAATCTCATGAGTCCTAGGTCTAATATTGCTTTTCTCTCAAAAATTGCTATTCCAGTTGTATGCTGAAAACATAACACATTCTCAATGGCTAATTATCTTACATATCCTGCAGGAGTATTTTTGTTATTACAAAACATATTTTCTATTTTCTTCCTAAGCCAGGCTTCCTTTGGAAGTATACTTGGAGAAAAATAGGAAAAGATAAGGTCCAACAGCAGGTGAAATCAGCACAGGAAATGATGTCCTCAAAATGTCACCAATGAAGTACTTTTGAAAGTAAATATAACTCCATGAACTTACTCCACTACTTAGTTTATGGATTAGGTCCATTTGCCATCTCTTGTCTTATACATTTTTTTTTTTTTTTATCATTTCAGGCTTTGATATCTTTCTGAATTGTTTGCATAGTCTTCCTCAGCTTTGTCATAGTACTAATACTATTCTGTACCTAGAAATAGGATCTTTACATTAAGAATCACCATCACTCATACTCAATATGTCAACTATGTACTGCTCTGAAAGCAGGAGCATACGAATTTTTTGGTCTTCCAACACTGCAATGACTATCATGCTGTCTGAAACGTTACTGCAGTTAGAGCACATGAAATGAGCACCTTTCCATAAATATATTTTCGTACTTGTTATTAATGTAACAAATCATTAAATCCACTTCTAAAGTGCATTCAGGCACCATATGCAGGCTGTATGTAAACTGCATCATCAAGGACTAGCTAATTCTACCAGTTTCCAAGTATGTATTTCTATATACTTATACAGCAACTATGAGTGGCATGGTTAGCACTGTCTCTTATTAACCAATATTCTGCCAGGTGTTTATAATTTGGATAAAATTTAACCTTGTGGGCTGAAAGTTTCCCTGTTTGGTGCCTCATGTAAATCTGAGGTAAAGAGCAAGAAGTATGGAATTTCAGTCAAAACAATTCTGATGCTTTTGAGACTATACTGGAGTGATACCAACTGCGTTAATGATTTTTAGCAATTTACCATTCCCACAAAACTTTTCCCAAGGTTAACTAAAAATGGTGTTATGCACATAATTATAAAAGAAAATGTCAGACAGCTATTTTAACAGGTGCTGTTACCAGTTCTGACTACAGGATGTTTTCAGGTTACTACTTAAACATACAGTCACTTTAACTCTGGCCAGGAGACTATGACCTACTGCATATTGTAAATATGATAAATACAGTAAATATAGTATGTAAATACAGTACTGCACATAGCACAGTTGCACGCAACTGTATATTGCCTGATCTCTAAACCACACAAGTTGTCACTATGGCCATAGTAAGGAGGACAGATCACTTGCATGGCCAATGTTTTGATGCACCCAGCACCCAATCAAGAAAAGACATCAAACTGATATCTGAACAAGATGAGAACATAGCACAAAAGATTAAAAGTAACAAAGAAAACTGAAGAAAGCTTCTCATAAAGATATTGATGATATCTTTAACTCTAAGAAAGTTGTACCAGAGCTTATTTAAATATTTGCAATACTTTCAGATGCTTTTCATAACTGAAAAGCCTGATTAAAATAAAGAACCAGAGAGAACATTTCAGATTTTACTATCTGCTGTAACTTTATGCATGCATTAAGATATAATTTCAACAAGCCAGAAACATATGAAAGGTGAAAGTAATGCCACAGCATCCAATTGTTTTTACACAGCTGTGCTGAAATGCAGGAGGATGCATGCAGCACCGAGCCTTCTCACTCATCTGTGCTCCTACTGTACCTAATTTACACAGCACTGTGAGCAAATGCATGTCACTCATCCACTCCTTGTCCGAACTAACGGCTTTGAACAAACAGCTGCTCAGGATCCGGCTAGAATCTTGTTAACTGTGCTGGGAGAGGATCTCCTGGAGTATCGTCTGCTACATGTGGTCTTTTCAGGACCCTGGTGATACGGAGGGACCATTACCTCCTTCCATATTCAGCAAAAGACCTGATGTGAATCTCACACAGGATTTGGCACCCTCATTTACACAGCACTGTGGGCAAACTGTGTGATCTGACAGCTTTTCTACTTTTCAGGGATGCCACAGTAGTTTCCACATTTTCCCCAAACCATCAGTGCATCTGTATGCCCCCTCCTCTAGAATATGGTGTGACATTGTAGAACATCCTCAGTGATATTCAGCTCAACATCTAATAGGTCTTTAAAGTCCCTCGGTGTTGTTATCAGCAATTTGCTGTATCTGCTCTTCCCCAACATCATGTCATGAAGTGGTCCAAAGACAGACTTAAGTCCTGTACAGAAAGACCAAATACGAAGCCTCTTTAGCTTTGGAATCCCACTACAACCATGCTTCCACCCACATTAGGCCTATGTGTCATGAAAAAGGTTCCTAACATTTCTTCTGGTATTTTCAGAAACAGGATGGCCTCAAGGGGGTTTCTGTGGCAGCAATGAAAGGACTTATCTCTTTCGTCAAACCACTTACAGTAGCTCCCAGACACAAAACCAATGGTTTGCTCTACGGCATAGTGTACAGTGTCAATTTGTTCTTCCATGCTGTATCAGTTTTGGCACTACCTGAAAACACTGCACTACTGAACAGTGACCAGCCTCTCACAGAACCACAAGAGCACAGAAGTGCTGGGTGGAAGGGACCTGTGGAGGTCTCTAGTCCATCTTCCTGCTTGGAGCTGGACTGCCAGCTGAGGTCAGGTCAGCTGTGACACTGTGTAGCCAGGCCTTCGAACTAATTCCCAAATTTTCAGAGATGCATTGTACACAGCCATCAGCCCTTAAATGACTGAGGTTATCCTGAAAATGGTTTAAGTCCCTGTGCTACACAATGCTGTAATCTCTGAGATGCCACAGCCGACCCTTCAAGCCCATCCAGACTTTCTTTTCTTGTCTGGTTACCAAAAAATTGTATTTATTACAAACAGTACACAGACTTAGAAGCAGGTTCATGCTGTTAGCACCAGTTTTAATGTGAACTCCTCAGTCCTGCATTCCTTTTGTTAATTCTGTATATGCAAATAACTCAAGATGGCATAAGGAAGCATGAGTAAAGTTTAATTTCCTCCCTTCACCTCTTAAACAGGTGTGCCACACTGCAGCTTTCTGTGCCCAGAAAGAAGCAGGTTCTATGGATCCACCACCAGGTAAAAGGCAAGAGCTAGAAAATGAGCAAAAGTTTAGACAGGTACACAAAAGACAGGAGGAATTCACTATGACACATTGTACCTGTGCTGATCCCTCCAAAGACAGGAAGGACATCTGCAAATATGTGCCCCACTTTCCAAGTAAGTCTGTTGTCCTAGGCTTCTCCATGGATGATGCAAAAATTCAGATTTTCTAAGAGCTGGAGCACAATATGAGGCTCTGGTATATCACATGCTCCACTAACGTACCAGTGACTAATGGGCTTGGGCCTCAACCATTCAAAGCTGCATACTACACAAATATGGTCTAATGTTTTCAGATAAGAGATATATAATGCTACAGCCTAAGCCAGTCCTTTTTAGAATATTTAAGCAAGTTTTAGAGAAAAATATTTCTACTGGCTTTAGAGAAACTACCTGGTCATTAAAGTTAAAGCAATGCTTAAATGGGCTAGTATCATGCCTTCAGTGCAATGACTGACTGCAATGTGCCATAACATCATTTTTAGAGTTTAATGTACACACTCTCTCCCCTCCCGACTACATGGTTATAATTTCTTTCCTTAATGTACTGATGAGACACAGTTAAACATATCTCAAAAGCGACACAGAATTTATATTGCACTATATATAATTACTAGCTATAGCTAAAATGAAGTAGTATAGAAAATGACACAGACAAATGCTGTTAACGTCATGGCACAAGTGAATTAAAGACTGAATGTTTTTCTGCAAATGTGTAATTTCCGAAGCAGTATTTCTATGCCTTTTTAAACTCCTTTGCGAGAATAATCCCTAGAAAGAAGTGGAAACTTCCAGCTTTGGAGCATACTATGAATTGCTCCTTTTGGGAATGTAACTATTCATTGCCTAGGAAAAGAAATCCGAGTTCCAGCTGAGTAATTATTAACACTCACTAGTCTGTGTGCAGTCTGTGTGCAACTAGCTCTTAATCAATATGAACACCTACAGTCCTAATCCCTGTTTGACAGCTACAGAACACTGCACTGCTTTTCCTTGCTTTTCCCTATAGCCAACACAGAGCCAACAACATGATTTCTATTTAGCTGAGGGTTAAGAAACTTCCTCCCTTCATTTTAAGGGTGGGATGAACTCTGCTTTGGCAAAAGAAAAAGAGTATTTTGACAGCTAATGACATTCTTGGAATATACTCCTCTAGTGCTGAAGATGTGGTCTTACAGTATGGGTTAAATTAGCCTAATAGTGGGCTTCTGTCAAAAGAGGGTCCCTCTCCTCTGCCATCAAAAGGTCACCTGCTGACAATGAGTCATTTTCTCTGTCAGTTCTCTGCTGAGCCCCCTGGACTACATCTCTAGGGAATCAGATGACAGCAGTTACCGAGAGCAGGTTTTAGTCCAGGTGAAAAGGCTGGGAATGTGGCAACCCCTCTTTTGTGTCAGCCCACAGATAGCCCATCTCATGAAACTGCAGTTAACCAAGTTAAACAAACCCACAGTTGTAAACCAAACCAAAGCAAAACAAACTCAACCCAACCCAACCCAACCCAACCCAACCCAACCCAACCATTCTTCATGTTGGGTTCTAAAGCCAAAGAAGCTACAGCCCAGAGAAGAATGGATGAGCACAGGAGGGAGAGAAACACTGCTTAGCTCTGCATTTCCCAGAGTTTCACCATGACAAGAAACAAAACTAAAAAAGACTGCCTTTAGGAACAATTAAATGAGTTAGGAGCAAATCTGGCAGCATTAGGGTCACAAACTGATGTGCTTTTTCCGTTGCTACTTATACAAACATGTTAGTCTCCTGACTATATTTGTTTCATATTGATCCGCATGGACATCTATTCATATAGCTTCTGTTTTTGAGTGCTTTAAGAATGTATCTTCAGATTACCTTTGAAAAAAGGATTATCTACACTTTACAGATGGGAGAGAGGAATATGGTGAAGTTATGTGACTTAATCACAGTTGTACCTGAAGTCAGTGGCAAAACCTGGAAGTTATACTTGGATCATCTCTCCTCAGCCTACGTGGTCTAACTGAAACATCCTTTTTTTCTGAATAGTTATAAAACACCTTAATTATATTTTTATAGAAATCCTTAATCTTGTTGAATTTATAGAAAATTTGACATTTACAGAAGTTTATAGAAAATTTGACAAGATTAATAACATCAATTTCCTCCTTTTTGTGATGCTTTGGGTTTTGTATGGGCACATGTTATGGAAGTAAGTCCCACACTTCTTACTGGATCTGGGGTTTTGTTACCATTTATAACATAAACCTATGACCAGGACAAATATCTAGTCATTCCTCATCTCATAAAACCTGACTATGAGAAGCATTGGAGCTCTACGTCATTTTATAAAGCTGGCTTACTCTTCCTTCCTCAGGTAAATTTTCTCTCATTTTTGGACTTTGATTTGGGATTGTTACTGGTTTATAACTTTATCAAGAGGTCACTGTAGAAGTTCGATGGATTTTGAAGAGCCTGTGCAGAAGAGGATTAAATCACTGAGGATGCTTGATTTGACAACATGCACAAAATCACAAAGTAGATAGAAAATACATTTTTCATCGACAGAACCTGCGCGTGCATGAGGAAGGCATGTGGCATGCTTCTGTCACACATGGCCGAGTACAGGCATAATTTATGTACCACTCCTCAATCTGCCTGTTAACTGGGATGGGGCAAGTTAAATTGACACCTTGATTCTATTTCAGAACAGGAGTCACTTGAACACCTAAAGTATGGTGGCCACTTACCTATTTGTGCAGACCAGTATGGAGTGTAAGTTCATTTTCAGCAAACTACACCTATGTTTTTCCCTATCTTATGCTTTTTCATGTTTTTATTAAAGTAACAGTAGGAAAAGTGAATAGAAGTTAAGCAACTTCCAGTGCAGTGCTGATTTCACTGCCTGCTCGGTTAGGTAACTATACTGTCACAGTCCTGTGCAGCTTGGTCCTGCAACTTCTAGAATCTATTCAATTACCACAGTTTTTAGTTGGAGTTAGATTTGTGGCAGTCTTCAGCATCCTCCAGAAATGACTATATAGAGTATGACTGAACCATGTGTCAGACCAGCCCCATATGTCATATGCTTTCCAATAATATGATATAATTCAACAATAACAGTAACAATAATTCAACAAAAGAATGGTATTCAATGTACAAGTTGGGCAACTGGATCTTGTGCATATTAAATTTAATATATGTTTTGAGCCTTTCAGGTAGAATACTCATTGCAACCTCTGAAGTTCTCCCTGTTTAACTACAGAGTAACTGTACCTGGCAATCCTTCCATGCTTAAATCTCCTCTGTGCCTAATGTCACCATTACTTTTTTTGGATAGTTGCAGGAAAAGATAATTTGTAAACTGGAAACTGTATGGGAAAGACTGAATACATCAAGGGAGGAGGAGATCTTCGCTGTTTCTCAACAGCCCAAAGACGTTTAGATGGGAAAGAAACCAATGTCCCACTTTGAGATAGAAGACACCTACTCAGGTATATGCCTTGGATCGAGCCTGGCAAAGACTCCAATGAAATAAGGACCAGAATTATTGTGGAGTTACAGATGTTCTGTTTAGAAGTCTCTGGCCATGCATGGAAATCTCTGGGCATCGTGTAGATCCTAGGAAATCTGTGTATTTTCAAGGCTAACCTATTGAAGGAAGAGTAAATCTTCCTCACATTAGAAAACCAGTTCTATTTGAACACCTTCACTGAAGAAAATGAGGGCTTCTTTTACAATTCAGGGAAGAGGAATAGCACTCTCTGAGCAAATTCAATTTTGTTATGATCCACAGCAGACAATTATTTTAAATTCTTACTAGGAGATCACCAAAGTATTACAAGGAAGAATTAGTTCTACCTGCTAGAAAAGCATGTTTCAAAAGAAGCAGTTTGTTTCAATTTAGCGATTTAACTTAATTGATGACTATTCTAACAATAAAGATGATAACTGAAAGTACTTTAAAATCTCTACAAAATTTTTTTTTATGTTTTGAAGCATATGAAGAATGGAGATCATGTTCCCTCTGCTGTTTAAAAGAATTAAAACAACTCCTACTTCAATGAGTTGAAATCCTTGTGTCTTCAATCCTCTCAGTAGAATATATTTGCATAATAATACAGTCTATAGTCAGAACAATAATATATCAGAGTACACATGAACAGTGTTTCTTCCAGCCCATTCATCACTCCCAGCATCTCAGCATAGCAAATACATGCTCCCTCTTAAGCTTCAGCTTGAAAACCTGAGACTTCTCAATGGCAATAAAAGAAAAATCTTAGAAGGCCAACACATCTGATTTTCCTCTGTAACTAAATAATATTATTTGCTACCTCTTTGACTCAGAGTTTATATCTTTTCATGGGGTACAAACTCCATAATCACATTCTTTGTTTCCTCTGTAATTTTTGTATAGGAGTTGATGTGTTTCTCAACCACCGACCTATAGCAACGTTCCTTCCTTTGACGATAACTGGCATAATTTGCTCAACAAAAAGCAAAACACAAGCCACTTTTATTTTTTAAGGCCCTAATATGGTAACATAGCTTCAAATAACTTAGCGACCACTGTGTTCTCTACACGTATCTGTAGCATTTGAGATTATCTGATTTATTCATGGCTACAGTCCTCAAACTGAGTATCTGGAGCATGGTGAAAGCCCATGGATTTGCAATTAATTTCTGCTATACATATGTGAAAGACCTGCAGTCTGCTGACCTTCTGGACACTACGTAAGTCCCATCTGCTATCTGTTCCTTCATACTTTTGTTTGAAAGGATGAAGAGGAAGCTATTCACACTATGATTGACAGCTACTTTCTGTATTTGTTTTTCATAGAATGACCCCAGTGATTGTATCACTCTATTGTTTTGACCCAGTAGAAGTCAGCTGTGATACTAGTATTCCAAAAATTGAAAGATAGATTAGTCCAATATTCTTCTAAGCCACGGAACTCTTGAAGCAAACTAATAAGATTCCACTGAGATATTTCTAACCTTACAATGTGAGTGATGGAAGTCCTATATACTGATATTTTTTGTTAGAATTCAGGCAGTAGAATGTTAATTACAAACTGCATCTCGATTTTAATTTAAATCCTTATACAGAAGCCTACGAGAGTGAGAGCACTCATAGTTAGGGGTTTCCCTTTCCTATTTCAGGACAGCATGTCCTGACAAAATTTTCATGCTCATCCTATTTACTGAGAGAATGGGGGCGTATTTTCCTGAAAACAAAGAACTTTTTACCTGATGTAATCTGCAGAATCATCTGGTAGCTGATAGTTACCTTTGGCTGGTAGGCCTGTCCCCAGCATCCACTAAGAGAACAACTGACTCATAAAAAGGAGGACAAGACTGCTACTGATCATTTTTATTACAAGCTTAGGCCCAAAGTCCTCATCAGGTACAGCTACTTCAGTCATTCTTAAAAGAAGCAATTCATGATGTATTATTCCTACATTACCATACATAGTTTTGTCTTCTTTTAAACTTCTACTAAACCAGAGTCAGATCATTCCTCTACAGTGAAAGGAATCATGGATTTATTTCACCTTTCAAACTGCCTAACATCATCAAAGGAAACAAGCTATGGTGTCTTTTTCCGCTAAATACAAAGTGCGAGTGTTTGGTTTAGGTTATTAAAGGACATAAAATCCTGTTCCACTTTTGGATAAAGTCCCTTTCTTCTCAGTTGGGACCATATTATCTGCCGTGCTTTCAAGTGAGAGAATATTCCTTCAAACACTGATGCTGCCCCCAGTCATGTACATTATTCAGTGATAATCGCAAAGTGACCTCCCACTTTTTCATTACTATCCTATGACCGGCACTGTTCCAGCTTCCTTCGTTCAGTGATTAAAAGTTATTAATATTATCATGACAATGATCCTGCTATCAGAAAACTGATAATAATAGATTAATTTAAAAATCTCTGTTTTAAAGTTCATATTATTAATAAACATATTTAAAGTGTGCCGCTAACAAGGAATAACAGTAAACACACAGTTTCCAGAGCCTAGATAAACAGATATAAATGGGAGGTTCTGTCTAGACAAGAATGTTAAACAGTTGCCTCCAGGACAACAACAACTGATATTTAAATTATTTTGTTAGTATCATCCTAATTCTTTGGGGGAAATCCTAGCCCAACAGTAGCTAATAGCTGTTGTTTTCACTGGTTCAGCAGGGCCAAGTCTTTGCCCAGTATGAGGAAAGCCAATGAGCAATAGGCTTAACGGGAAGCAAACACAGTGTCATCCTCTTAAAAGCAAGGCTATAGTTGAGTTAAGGACAACACAAAGTTTTTAAAATAAGATTCTGGATTTCAGACAGATAAACAGTTTTAGGCCTTTGATGTACTGAGAATTCCCCCCAAGATACTGGCTAGAGCTGTGTGAATAATTGATTTTTCAGCTGAATGGCTCAACCAACCAACCAAACAAACCCCAACTTGTTTGTTAATTAACATGTTTTTCTCCCGTAAAAACTGGGGGGAAAAAAGCATAGTCTGGGATTGCTGAATTGTTTCATTCAAACAGAAACTGTCTCTCTTCCATTTTAAACATTTTTCCAGATAAAAGCACTCACAATGAAATATTACATTTGTGATAGGAAGAAAGGGCATACATAGAAACACAAGATAATTCCTGGCCTAATGGGAATGCTGCTGCAGCCCATGATGTAGGGCATCCCTCAAGCAAGGTCACCTGAGGGATGGGCTTCCTGCTTGCTAAATGTGGAGAAACACCCACCCTACCTTAAAACTTTCCAAGAGACATGCCCAAGTTCACATTCCTGCTCAGGTCTGGGGAATCTGAACTTAGGTTTCCCCACATACAAGGGCAGTTCCTTAAGCACAATGCTGAAAAGCAGTGGAAAGGTGCTACTCCTCCATTTCTATGATTTATTCCTTCAGTTTTCTTATGAGCCTAACTCCAGGATCAAATGTTTCACTTTCAAAATGTCAAAATGATTTATTTGAATTTTCATTTTACTCTTAAAAAATCTGTTAAATCTGTTTTTAAAAAAACAGAATTTGTCAAGAGTCTTGGCTGCCCCAAAACATATTTTCAGAGTTATTTTCATTTGGTTTGTGATCACTTTGTTGAAAAAAAAGCTATATAGATTCACAAGTTATTTTTAGGTTCAGCAAAAACTAAGTAGTACCGTAGTTTTCTCCAAACAATTAAAACCCACCATTAAACAGCAACAGTATAGTTAGTATTTGGAAACAGGATTGATAATAAACAGTGAATGAAATCAACCACCCTAATTTTATCATTCAAATTAATAAAATGAAACTGTAAGCTGGTGAAAAGTTCAGGTCTGCCTACTCACATCTGCTGTCATATTAAAAAGGCACATTTTCATATGTGTCACAGGCTCAACTATTTACAATGATTTTGCATTAAATCATCAAACTACTAATCAGTGACATTTCTTTTAATCTAAAAGGTTTAATTTATTCTTGCAAATGCCGCTAAAGGCCCAGTTCTCTATGTACTCTGCAAGGCAAATCCCATTAAAGGTGGAGGAACGCTCCCATTGACTGTAATGGGAGCCGGGTTGGGATCCATACTGAGACAGATCCTGCAAGTGGATATGGTAAGGCCTCCTGTGAAGATGTACAAAGTCACGCAGGGCATTATAACGCCCTATTAGCACAGCACTGGTTACACCAGCTTCACAGTCTCTCGCTGGAGTGGGGACTAATAAGCACCACTTGCTCATGCACTGTCATTTTTAGAAAGTGGCTATGGGACCTAGTTCTTTCAACCTTTCTGAGTAATAACAAGCCTACTTAATATTTTGCACTATACTGTAGTACAGAATATTTACAGAAATTAAATCAATTAGCCTGACATAAGTCATCATTATTTGTTCATGAAGACTCATTGTGGCCAATGAGACTGTCTACAGCATGACAGCAGTTACCTAAAATCAGCCATGTAGCTCAGGAAAATGCAGTACCTGCATTTGCAACATTTTTGTCACCCTATTTTCATTCAGAATTTACAGTCAAAATGAAGTTAGCCTTTAAAATAAAGAATGAAATGGGGATACAGGAGTGTCTGTTGCACTTTGAGCTGTATTATGCAATTGAATCAAGATTACATAACTCGAGTGTGATTACAGAAACATGGCTCCCATTACATGGAGCCTGGCTATGATTACAGAGTGGCAATCCATCACAGATTACAAGTCTGTAACTGAGAAATTAAATTTATTAATATTATCTATTAACATTTTAACTTGGAATGCACATCATGAGACTTTGAAATACGCATGTTCTAAGTATGTAACTACTAAGTTACTGGCAGTAATTTTTTCAGCTTTTTTATTTTATCCCACAAGCATACATCCATTCTCTTTTTTATAATTAACATCTTAAACTTCTGGAAGGATGTTACTGAAACTCTTTTATCTTAAATCTGTTTATTAATGATGCACACATAAACAGCCTTTTTACCAGAAATTATTATTACTTTCTAGAAATCTCTTCAGTGGTTTAGGGAAGAAAAGTATCAGGTTATATAATGTGTAACTATATATTTATTATTAATCAATAATTTAATGTGTTTCTTTACTGAGTCCTTCTGTGATCCCAGTAAACCTTCCTTTAATCTTTTTACATTCAACATTCAGTATTGCAGAAAGACATTCAATTGTTAAAAAATGGTGAGAATTTAGCATTGTCCTTCTAAATCCTGTTTAAAATAATGAGAAATAATGATCATAATAAAAAGAGATGTATTAACAAGTAGTGAGACTAGTGGCTACAAAACTTTAATACACCTTGGGGTCAACGTAAATTAAGGCTCTTTTTTTTTCTGGTAGATGTTTTTTATATCTCAAGGTGACCTAGGGAACCTGACCTCTTCAAATGAAGTGCAGAAAAAAATACTACCTATCTGGTTAAAAAAAGGAGCAGTAGGCCTGAATCAAACAGGGAAAAAGGAGGAAAAGCCATTTACAAAAGAGTCCATTAAATAATCAAAATAAATATTTTGTGTTAAGACAAACTGAGTCTTTACTTCTGCTCATGCAAGCAGTTCCATAGAGGCAAACAGGAGTAACCTCATTTTTAAACAAATAAAAATATGTTATTATTCTACTCTTTCTGCCCTTATTTTGCTCAGATACAAACTGAAGAAGTTACTTAGCATCATTTACTGATAGACATGGAGCTGTGTGTGTCCACCGGGTTCAAGGGCATCCATGAAGTGAAGCAAAAAAATCAGCTTGCCACAGCCATGTGTATATTGCCCACTACAATGACCATAAAGCAGGACAGGCTATGAGTTCAGCTGAAATATTTACTCACTTATTTAAATTACCCTATGAAATACTTCTCTTCTAAGCATATTCTGCAGGAGAGAAAGAAAAAAGGATAATCTGCAGGAGAAAAAAAAAAAAGCATAAAACACCAGTGTGTTCAGTTGGGAGAAAATGGCCTATCATTTGACATCCTCTGCTGAGGGAATTAAGAAACTGCTCCAGAAAGAACCTGGCAGGAATTAACTGCTGCAATTGAAGCATGTATCCTAAATTATTTGTTCCTTTCAGGCAGTGAGATTTTTAAAGGGGCATAACTTTGCCAACAGCTCAGGCAAGAAGTCCAGGTGTGACCCTGGGCCAATCCTTTGTCTGGTGCACCAAGTTGAAAACTGGGAGCAAAGGGTGCCAGGGGGGTCCCCTCTTCTCCACCTGCACTATCTGGAGGAGTACAGGACAGCACCTGACAAAGAGCTGGGAGCCGCTGCTTCAGGTGTTGCATCCTAAACCAGTGGCAGGACCTCTAGCAGGAGACCAGCAAGCATGGCTGACTAATGGGTGAAGAGCAGGAGGCAGAGACTTGAATCCCAAAACCCACTGAAACCTGACGGATCCCTTTTGGCATAGGGCAAGGGAGGTATCCCTCAGGGGCATGTGTCTGGGTGCACCAAGCAGCAGCGCCAAGCGCTGGGACAAAAGACAGGCAGGAGGACACCATGGAGACATTTGCTCCTCACCCCTCCGAGCTGCCTCATACTTCCTCCACGCTACCCAAGAAGGGACCCCAAAAGAGCAAAACATGTGTGTCCCTATCTCCTTCCCACCGGTGACGCTCAGACCTCGGGGAAAGGTGTCACCCCGGCTTGGCCAAGGTCAGCGCCTGAGGGGCTTTTGACCCGCTGCCCTTTGTTGTGCCCATCCAGCACACGCGCGCGCGCACGCACACACACGCACACAGGCACCCAGAGGTGGCTCCATCCCACGGACCCCCCTACCTGCCCCTTGACCAGGCTGGCTGCAAACTGCCTCATGACCGCCTCCACCGTGTAGGCGCTGGACCAGCCGCGGGGGGTGAGCAGCTCCATGCAGATGGCCCCGCCGTCCAGCACGTAGCCGTTCTCCAGGCGGGGGCTGAGCACCCGCATGAAAGGCGGCGAGAAGGGGAAGTTGTCGGGGAAGGTGAGGTTGAGCAGGATGTACTCCGTGTTGGTCTCCTTCATGTCCTGCCACAGCACCGAGTCCTTGTCCACCTGGTGCAGCTTCACGTTCCAGTCGAAGAGGCTCTCGTCCACCAGCTCCACCGAGATGAAGCGGTCGCTGAGGCGGGCGATGTCTTGCAGCTCCTTCATCAGCCGCCGGGTCCGCACTTGCGTGCAGTGCTGCTGCCGGCCGGCGGGCACCAGCGGCGCCGAGCCCGACGGCAGCGGCCCCAGCGGCGCCGAGCCGGGTCGGCCCCCGCTGCCCAGCGCCGCCTTGCTCTCCTTGACCGAGCCCGGGTCCCTCGCCGCCTCCCTCGGCCTCTCCCTGCCGCCGCCCGGGCCGGGCTGCGCCGGCTGCCGCGCCGGCTCCGGCGCCTTCTTGCTCCTGTGGCCGCCGGGGCTGCCCTCGCCGCCGCTGCTGCTGCTGCTGCAGCCGCCGCCCCCGGCGCTGCCCGGCGGCGGCTTGTTGCTGCTGTTCTTCTGGCTGCCCTTGGCCCGCAGCGAGGAGCCCTGCTGGCTGCTGCGGTGGTGGTGGTGGTGCTTGGGGTCCTCCGTGTCCCTGTTGTGCAGCCGAATGAGGCCGATTTTCCGGAGCAGAGTGGCCATGTTGCGCGCGCCTCGCTTTTCCTCCTTTCTCTCTTTTCTTAACCCGCCGCCTGGCAAATGCGGTGCCCCCGCTGGAAGCGAAGGCGCTGCGAGCCCTCCCTCGCTAGCGTGGGCGCATCGAGCAGCGGGCGACGCGGAGAGAGAGGCGCCGCCGCTGCGGGAGGATGCAGCGCCGGCCGACGGCCCCGCCGCCGCTCACACGCCGCCTTTCGCTAGGGCTGCGGCGGGCAGCGTCGCAGCAGCGCCGGGGCTGCCCTCGGAGGCATCAGCGCTCCGCTGCCGGGGCCATAATCCCGTCAAAAGTTAAAAGAAAAAGGAAAGAAAGAAAGAAAAGAAGGAGCGAGCCACCCCCCCGGCAAAATCGCTGGTGCAGCAGATGGCTCCCCCAAAGCGCCCCCAGCTCCCGCCGACCCAGCCAATCCCCGGCGGCTCCGCGGCGGGCTCGTCCCCGCGCCTCGCCGCGCGCCTCCCCGCCCTCCCCGCGGGCACCGGCAGCGGCGGCTCCCGCCCCCGCCCCCGCGGCGCCCACCGCGGCCGCCCGCGGGCTCCGCGCTCCGCCGGCGCCCGCCGCGGCCCTTTGTTCGCCGCCGCCGCCGCGCTCCGCCCGCGCGCGCGGCCGCAGGGCGCGGGCCGGGACCCCCCCGCGCAAGCTACGCGCCTCGCGGCATCGCAGCCGCTCACCGCGACGGGGGCGGGACCGCAGCGCGGCCGCGCCGCGCCGCTCCGCCCCGCGCTGCGGCACCGCGGGCCCCGCGGAGCGGCCGCGCCGCCACGGAGGGGCCGGGTCGGGCCTCCCCGGGGGCCCCGGGGCCGGGCCCCGCCGCCCACGGCACGGCCCGAGGATGCTCACATGGGTACTGTACTGACGCACCTGTGTGTGCACGCGCGCATCCTGGCTCACGGCGCTAGAAAATTGCATACCATGCACTGAGAGTTTAATGCGTACATATGTATACGTAAAAAATACAGATATATAAAAACTATATAATGATATATAAAGATAGAATTGCTTTTGTATGTGTTTTTGTACATGTATTTAGTACGCATATATACCTATCTAAACACCGAAAATTACACATATAAAGTATATACATATATAAAATGACACGTAATCATGCCTGTATAAAGTAGGCAAAATTCTGTATGTCTACATATATTTGTGCGCATGTGTGTGTATGTATTTCTGTATTTCTGTTTGTGTGTGGGTAATGAGGAGACAATCTTTGTCTCCTTGGCACAGCAGATATCTCCTGTCCCCAGCATACTTGCTCCCCTCCAGACTGGGTAGGTCCATCCTCCTGGGACTGTGTGTGGCACAGGAGGGAAAACCCAGTTCCCAGAATCTTTGCCCCCACAGCTCTCTTTTCCTTCAGAGACTGGAAAAGAGAAAACAATAAATAAACACTTTGAACTAGGGGGTAGTGAAGGCAAGAACTAACGTGTAACTATATCTGTTGTGCAGAGGATGTAAAGTAATGGACAGTTTATGCATATAGGAGCATTATATTCCATAAAATCTTTTACAAGTAAATACTCTCCTTTTCCCCAGGAGAGGCCTAAAACAGTGTCTTCCGTGGTTTTGAAGAGTAACCTAAACTGGAAAAGGGCTGCTGTAATTCTGTAAAAATTGCATTTTGATGCATGATCTCTCTCTACAGAATCCTGATCGACAACTCTTCTGTGTTACCACATACAGTCGAACCATGTCTACCAGTTCCATGTGCAGAAGTCAGGTTGACCTAGTCTGCAATCTATCAGATGCTACTCCCATGTTCTCACTTTGGAACAGGACCGGTTGCTCCACTTACGGTGCATAAACACATCTAGAGTGATCAATGACTTCAGAATCAGGCAGGTAAGGACATCTGGGTGTGAAACATAGGCTGACATCTGGCAGATATTTCTGGTACATCTTCACCTGGAGAGCTGCTTTCAGGCTCGGCCATTGTGCACTGACTAGAACACTGACTAGGACAGTGTCTAGAGCTCAGGCTCAGCAGCAGCCCTTGACCTCGCGTAGAGTGGGCTGCTGGTGATGGAGGGCACCTCTCAGGCTCTTCTTGGAGTAGAGAGGCATCTCTCACTATCTGGAGACTCAGAGCTCCCAATTGCAGGTGCAATGTCAATTTGTTCTTATCTGAGGCTACCAAGAAGGTGTTACTTTCTGACAGTGTTTTTCTCATTATTTATGAGTTTGCAAAAAAAAAAAGTAAGTTACCTAGGGCTCAGTTAAAAGCTGAGATGCATATTATTTGCAGGAGAGCTGTAAGGCCTGAGCACAGGTTTAGCCATTTATATTAGAATGTGTTACCTAAATTGAACAGATGCAAAGAAGCATTTATAGGATGTTTAGGGGAACCAAATGCACCTCTTCTCAGAAGAATTAGAAGCTCTTGTCTTGTTTAGTCTGGCCCAGTGAAGACTGAATGGCGAGGTGGTAACTCTTTATAAATATATTTCAGAAGTAAATGTCAGGGAGGGGCACTGACTTCATCACATGATCAAATGCTTGTACAGTGAGTGGTACTGAATGTATCTGAACTTAAAATTTAAAGGCGGCTTCTAGGTCTCTGATGAATGAAGGACTGGAATGCTCTTCCAAGCTGCAGATGGAAGCAGTCCCCTTCAACCATGTAAGATGGAGCCTGAGAAGCTGATAGACATGACTGTACAACAGAATAGGAGAATCCCTGAAGATAGAAAATTAAGCTTTTAAGTTCCTGGGCATCTGATGTGTTGGTATCCACGAATGTGTGAAAATAGAGACTAGATCACTGCTGATTTGCATTATACTTATATTAATCCCATGCCTCATGGCTTTCACTGAAGTTTGGAAAGATTTTTTATTTGAATAATTTGTCTTCTACTAGTCTTTCTTGCCTTCCTCTGCAGGTCTGCAGCTAGATTGCTCTAGCTGACATTAAAATCTTAGGGTTTGTGTGTTGTACTCAGCATCAGGCCAGCCTCTAGATATGGAATTCTAAAAGAGCTGTTTATCTAAATCAGTTTGGTAGGTACCATTCCTTGATAGTATGGGTCAGAGTTTCCTCCCTAGATTGAACTGAAGTTTTAATTGACAAATCTGCAAACACATGGTTTTCCAACAAGTACGCTATATATTCGTCTCTCCCTGCTTTGCCTGATTGATTTCTCCCAACACCTACTGGTATCTTACTAGCCATCTTAGATTCTTCATTATTTGTCTGCCTCCTTTCATCCTCCAAAGTGGCAACATCACTTATTACAGAGTTTATTCAGAGGAAAGGCATTGCTAGCAACAAACATGAAGAAAGAACAAAGACACAAAACAATACTCTATCCAGGAATGTAAAAGCCTGTAGCGGTGCATGTGCAGTTCCTATGTTACTGTTGACACATCCTCTGAAGTTACCTTTCTCTCAGCACCAGAAATCCATCTGGCATTTCTCTTCTCTTTCACTGAGTTAGAAGAATGAAATACACGAGGTGACCTCTACTCCACAGACATGATAAGCCCAGGTAAATGCAAAGGTAATGTTTTAGATAAATGAATAGCTTGCATATCACAACAACAGCTTTTGAGAATGAGGAGGCCTGGAGAGCATGGTTGTTTGTTTTCTAAGTCTGCACAGCAGTAGAAATGTTCAGAAGAAGCTTTTAATGTCCACGATGTTCACCCTGGAGTATTGCTACTTACCAATTAAAAGAGATTTGCATTCAGGAATTCTGAATCATAGAACGTCCTTTACTTTGTGTCAGAGATCACCATCTCACATACACACAAGTATGTTTGAAGTCCTACACTTGTGCACAAATGCAAGATATGATTAGTTATTCTGAGAGAAACCTTATTGTAAAGCATGCAAAACACTCATAAATTTCTCCTAAAATAAAAGTACAGTGCATCCTTCACTTTGTTTGACTTTCAACATTGACATCTTCAGGCCACATATTCGTGTTACAAGCTCCCCTTCGCAGTCACACTTGAGCAACTCAGCTATTATGGTTAAACAGCTCTTTTTTTCCTATTGAGGTATTAAGTAAAAGTCCCTACAAATCAAGGAAACAGGAAGGTGTATTTCATGCAATGTTTGGAGGAATGGCAACAATATAACGTTCATTCTAAGGTTCAGAAGTTCCTGTTTGTATTTGTAGATAGTGACTTTCTACACTTTCTGGCTAGCATTTCTTAAGACCATGAACTTTTCTGGACTGCTGCATATAAACAGAGAACCACAGCCACCAAGGAGGCCTTACAGATCTCCTGCATTTAAGTGGGGGCAAATAATATGTATTTGAGCTTTTAGCTGAGCCCTAGAAAACACCTTTTTTTGCAAGCTAAGTCTCCATATAGTGATGAATGCCTCTGTACTCTAAGAAGAGTCTGAGAGGCACCCTGCATAAGCAGCAGTACACTCTACACAAAGTTGAGGGCTGCTTCTAGAACTGCTTCGCTAGGCTGATGGCTGAGCAGCACTCCAGTCCCTTTAGGACTCACACAGGTAGCTGATTATCTGCTCAGTATGACAGTTTAACCCCCAGCTAGAAGAAGGTACTAAGACCCTAGGTCACCTAAGTAACAAATGGATATCAGTGTGAACGAAGCAAACACAGTTAACGTATGCGGACAGTCAAACCCATGGAGCTCAACTTTAAAGGCAGAATATTGGAATTCCAGCAATTTAGTCTCAGATACTTTATGATGCAATCAAATCATTTTTGCCTCCTGAAGTTTTAAAACTGCATCCCAGAGCTCTTGCTCATCTGAAGTAACAGAAACAGGATAAAGTTTAATAGTACAATGTACAAAGGTCATGTGCTGAGGGGTCAATGATAAGGAATTTTTACATAAATCTGGAGGAGCAGATGAAGAAAGAAGAGATACAGAAAGAAGAAAGAGTGTGTTGGTAGACTGGATTAAAAGTATGTACTGCCAGAGTGATGCAGCTTAAAAAAAAAAAAAGGCTAATGTGTCTAAAGATGGCACTCCATGAAGTGCTTTTAGTAAAGATAGGGAAGTATTAGAACCATTCTATAAGATGTTCTTAAGGTCACACTTGAATTACAGGACAACACACTCATCTTTGATGCCTGCTAGACCCTTTTGCTTTGACTCTGGCCAATCCTTTACCTTTGTGCTCCCTTCAGATCTAACTACATTCTGTCATATTCCTCTTTACAGCACATAGCCTTAAGAAAGGTCAATTGTGACACATTAACGGACAAAGAACTCTCTCTTCTTTCTCCTAAGATCTTAACATCACCTTTGTCATCACCATGGCAAGAGAGAAGCTTTAGCTTGGGTGTTCCTCAAACAATTAGAACTCCCAAGCTACCATGAAAAGGTTCAAAGGGGGTAAGAAAGAGAGAACTAAATATTAAAAAAAAAAAGGATTAATTATAAGATCACTAGAAGTGGCTCTATTTGTCAAAAGTGTGGAGTATGTGTTTACACACACTGTCACTGGCAACTACAACCAAGTCCTCACCCACTCATCTTGGAGAAGCTGAACTGCTGCTGCCACCAGCTGGTTGTTCACTGGTCCTTGGCCAGAAAGGGATCTTACTCAAAGAAGTCCCAGGAAGACAGGCCCAAAAGGAGGTCACTTCTACAAAAAAGGTTGAGAAATACTGCTCCAGCCCAAAATACATTTTGGTACTCCACAAAAGAAAAAGTCTGTATTATGTTAAGAGGGCAAACTGATAACCACATTCACAATCGGCAAGAGTGACCCATGAGTATGGCTGGACCAACAAGCATACTGAATTCATAGCATCACAGATGTGATGCTCACATTCATGTGCTTCAGCACTTGGGTTCCTGAAATAAATTTGGGGTGACAGCTCCTTTGTACTGTGGAGGCAAAAATGGCAGTTTCTTGCATGCTTCACTGTTGCATCTGTAGGGCCAATGTAAGGAGGAATCTAGTAAACACTATGTCACGTGCCATGCAAAGGACGAGTGGTTTGGCAGCCTAATCAGTGTTCTGCTTTCACTCTGTACTGCTGCCTTACAAGCCCAGCAGCAATGGAAATAAATGAAGCTTCCCGCAGCTACTGAGCCTGATGCTCTGCTAGTCTTTTTGCAGGATGATTTGCTGCTGGTAAAAATGAGACCATAAACACAGACTGGTCACAAGTGTTTCTGTGTTTTTCAGTTTGTCACTTCCATTCATTATTGCATTCCCAATACATCATGGTAAGCATGAATTATAACCTGCAGATATTTAAGGCAAGATTCGTAATTTTATGCTGAGCTCACCCCCGTTGATTGGCTAACATTTGAACGCCACTGATCACAGAGAAAAGAATGCCAGTTATTTACGGAACGTAACAAGAGTGACCATCAGAACATAGCAATGCCCAGTATGAGCAGGCTGAAAGCTGGAGCTGCTACTTTAACAGAAACACTTACTTAAAAAGAGGGGGGTTTGGCCCATTCTACTTGCGGGCTGTGGATGTGCAGGGGAACACTAGTCTCGTGTGCATCAACAGGAATGCTTTTTATCTACTATCTCAGATGAGATCATGAGCCACAACAGCTATTCTGCAGTACTCAGTGTGGTAGTGTGTAAAGAATATTGCTTTATTTGGAGGTCTGAGACAGAATGCATGACCCTAGATATCCTCATTCTCAAACACGAGAAATAGAAAATCTTGTTAAATTTTAGGCATGACTTCATAGCAGCTTAATTTAGGGCTGCACAAGTTCTGTGTACTCATTTGTGCCTCAGCCACAAGTGCACCAGTGGTGATGAACAGTGTTTATTGTAAACAAAACCACTGAGTCCTAGCTGACTATCAAAGAAGTAGCAGAGACAGAACTACTGGCTTCAGAGTCTGCCTGACTGATGATGCCTCAGTCTTTCTTCATTAGTGAGGCCAAGCTTTCTTCCTTAGCCACTGGTATCAGCTTGGTGATGTCTGAGTATCTATCTATGCTGTGCCAGATATTGCTTACCTGCTCCAGCCATTCTGAGACACACATGTGGACTAAACTGTGATCATCTGCAGAGTCTATGTGGTCTATCTTTGCTCAGCTAACTGTGAGTAGGTGAACCTCAGGTAGCCACCAGTATGCCCAATCTATGTGCTTTACTACTGCCCCTTATGGTACCAGGCAGGAGTGCTGGTTGGCCATTCCAGATTTTTTTTGCTCCTGCTCCTCCTGCTCATAAAACCAAGCCTGGTACTACCACTGCTAGTGCTTCCAGATCCCGAGAAGGCAAAGGAGGGGCCATATGTGCATATTTGACTCAACATCTGATTCAGAACCAATGCTCATAAGGGTAGCAGCAATAATGCAGCATAGGTTCTGACCTTAACCTCCATTTCTTTCTCTCTGCTCCTAGACTCTGCTTCCCTGCCTCCATACCTCTGTGACACCAATCATGTAAGAGATGCACAATCCTCCATGAAACCTCTTAAGCTTGTGAATTCCCTATGCAAGACACATAAGTCTCTTAAAATCTGTCGCTGCAATTGCTGGCTGTTACCTGCTTTCCTTCTCTCCAAACAACATTTTGCTTCAGCTTCCCATGGCAGCCTCTGAGAAGTGTCTGCCCACACAGCAGGATCTGAGCTAATGTATACTGTGCTGGGTGTCTCACAAGGAGATTCAGACTCAAAAGGACATGGCAGTCCCAGCACCATTGCGACCACATGGTTGATAGGCAACCTGGGCAAGGTGGGTGCTCAAATGTCATTCTCACTGTGACCACAGGGTTGGTAGGAGATCAGGGGAAGGAGACGGCAGGGGCTGAACCCTGAAGATAACTTCTTCCCTCTCCAAGCCTGGACCACTCTACTAACTTCCATCTTGGTCTCCCCTCTCCCCCTGTCAGAAACAGAGAGGCATTTTCAGGTGGGGAAGAGGGCTGCCAAGTGTGGGGTGTTTACTTCACCTTCATGGCACATAATCATAGTTACAGGGCTGGACAGTTGTTTAAATTGGGCCTTCATCCACCTGCACCCATTCTCACAAGTCTTACCACAAGAATCATACATATCCTTGGAATCTGAGCCAATGGTGGCATTTGGATATGACATGCGCAAGTAGAAAAATATGTGAAAACCAGAAGAAAAGGATCTATCCAGGCTTCTACATAAGGTAATTTTTCTTACAGTGTCCCATGAGGCTTGGCCAAGCCTTTTCCTGAGACCAGGACAAGGACCACACCCAGACCATGCTTGTTGAAGGAGGCTGTAAGCAAGTCTTCCACTCTGGTTCTGGTGGTAGAGGAAAGACAGGTAGTGGAAGGGTTCCACTCAGAAGCACCAAGGTCATGAAAAGGAAAGGGACCAAACAATTCCTGAATCAGTTTTTCCTATTTAATTTCTTCCTGTTTCCAGAACATATGGGCTCTTCCTCTTCCTCAGCCTTTTTCTGGCACCAGGGCAGGCTTTTCCTTACCTCTGTATGGTCAGCCTTGTCTGCCATGGCCCCTAGGACATTTAGTATCCTCTGTTTCCCCATCCTCTGGTAAACAGTATGTGCCTTCCAAGATGGGTTCAGCCAGAGCTTGTAATTCCCTTTCAGAAATATCTGTGAAGGGAAAAGGAAGTAGGAAGACACATAGCCCCCAGTGCTGACACGTTCCAGTGAACTATTGCCCATAGTGATTTTCTCTGCAGATACCTCCATCTCTAGACCACATTTTGGTTTAGAGGGGCTTTGGTTGGACTTACTCTATTGCAAACTGTATCTCAGAAGAACTGCCAAGACAGGAGGGCTACCAGCCATTTGTCAGAAGGGTGGACATGGCAGTGCTCTGATGTTTTGTCTAAAGATCTGTGTTGAGAAGTAGAAAGCAAGAAGGAAGCACAGAGAAGAGCCAAGCTGTGTGCTTATCATAAGAGAGTTACATAGAGAGTTATCATAAGAGAGGACTTTTTCCTGCTCTATCTTTTCAGCCTGCACAGTACAGAGAGCAGTCTGAGTACCTGTGCTACTACAGCTGTCTTGGAAAGGGAGGGACACTGAATGCTCCTGAAAATGGTGTTTTTATAAGATGCTAAGGGTGTGTGTGGCATGGCCTGAGGCAGGAAGTGTAGGGACATGCAGGAACATAAGGCCTTCTGGTATTGGACAACTTTAGTAGGCTGAGCAATGCAAACCTGACACAATACAACATGTAAAATCAGGATCTGGGAGCAATCCCTTATTCCAGGCTTCTTCTGCAATTCTACTCAGATCAAGCTAGTCAAATCACTCTGAAATCAGTTCTGAGAGCAATGTGACATATCAAGTGATCTGTTCCTGGGGTCATTCGCCTGCAAAATTTTATTTGGCAATGGTCCCAGTGGAGTTCCCTGGGGGGTCTAGTCCTGGCATATAATAGTTTTATTGATGCTGTGGAGGTAAATATAAAAGTGCAAATAAAATAAAGAGTGGGCAGAAAGGTCAAGAAAGTGATAAATAGCGAGGAGGCTGCGTAAACTGAATAGTACAATTTGTCAAAGAAGTGCAAATGATGGCAAACTCATTCTCCTAGAAGCAAATTGTGCAAGCCACATTTACGGAACTGGAGACTATATTCCTTACAATAGTAATCTGAAAGGGAATTAGGGGTCATAATGTGCCAGCAAATCGACACAAACATCTAGTGGAACACTGTAGCAAAAAGGAGTTGTGCAATCCTGGGATGTATTAATAGGGAAGGAGTGAGCAGTACAAAGCATGGGAGAGTAAGACTAACACCTCTGTGGAGACCAATACTAGATTTCGATGTGCAGTTCATATTGCCTTTTCTGGTGATATTGAAAAATTGGAAACAGTACAGGAAAAGGTGAAAGTGATTCAAGAAAATGATGTAAAGGGTTCAGTTTGTTTAATTTATCATATAGAAGACTGAGAGATGATTCAATTATTTGATTAAAGAATAAATACATCACAACAGGAGTAACTGGATAATAGAGCATTCCTTCAGCAGGCAGAGAGAGGTGTGCAAAGAATCAGTAACTGTAAATTAGAATCTTATTCAGGCTACTTACGTGAGTAAAACTTATTTAAAGACTGGATGCTGGGCATGAACAGGAAAGAAGGTATCTTTCCCAGAGATACAGAGAGATACTAAAGAGGGTAGAATATGAATGCAAAAGTGTGCAAAAAATGATCTAAAACTTAAAGAGTTACTTCAACAACAACAACAACAACAACAAAACGAATAGAAAAAGGAGAGTCTTTAGCTCAAATGTCTACCTGTCTCATAGTGCCTTTCAGGAAGTAGCCTTATGACCCTTCATTTTTATCATATGTAGTTGGTTGCTTGTATCAAGGGAGAGTAGGCTGAATCCTGTAGTGCCTACTGAATCCAAACTCTCTTGCATGAAGTCCCTGCAAGTTTCAAGACTACTCCCAGGGCCAAGGTGACAGTGCCAGTAGTTCCATACTGTTAATAATGGCTCCATGAAGCTTGGCGGACATACAGCTTAAACACTTTCATGACAGGTTATAATTGCAAATACTAAGTAATCTTTCTGATTTTCTGATTTGTTCTGTTCTAAACCCATACAGGTATTCCTTTCTCTTGTACACCGTGCATAGCTCTATCTTAGAAAAACTAAAAGTGCCAGGGAATGGCACAAACGAACACAACCATCCATGTCCTTCAACTGTTACAAAGTACCCAGTCAGCTTTTTGGCCTAGACCAACTAACATTCTCCCTGAAGTGTCTTCAGGCAAATTTCAGGGGTCAGAATATAGGTAAGGGCAGCTCTGTACCAGCTGGACTCAGTGCTAGAGAATGGTCCCAGGTCTGTTTCATTTGCTAGCTCAGATGTGGTCTGGGAATCTTGGTATATTCTACCGCCTGGGGTACTCCTATGCCTTCTTTCCTGTCTCTCTGGTAATGAGAAAAGTATCAGCTTTAAATATAGCTCCAAAAAAAGGCAAAAAGAGATTAATCAATCTTACTTATTGGTATTCTATAATGAAAAGTTAATAGTTTTCTAAGAGCACTATATATATACATTTCTCACATCTGTGGGAAAAATCATGTGAAGGTACTTGGTAAATATTGAAAATGCCTCTGCATTTCAGAAGAACAGATTTTTTTTTAAATAACATGTGGTGACAATATGGATGCAATATAGACCCAGTCAAATAAATAAGATTAATATTTCAGATGAAAAAAAAAATCAAATAATTCCGTTGATTTCTCAGCATATTTTTTTTCAAATAAAATTATCAATTAATTCTTTATATAATATTTAGGGATAGTATGAAACAAAAGTTTTCAATATTGCAGTTCTAGATGCATTGTCATTATGCTACGGAAATCGAGTTCCTGCCTGAAACATACGCATAAGCTCTTTATCATATCTTGCTGGCTTCCTTGGAGCCAGAATTGCAAAAAAGGCTCTCTCATCCAAAGTCCATTACCATCAATAGAAAGAGTCCCATGGGGTTCCGTTATTTTTGGATTAGGTCCCAGAACATCTGAGGATCTACTGGACTTGGAAGAGCAAAAATTACATGAACAAAAGCCTGATCCTGCGGCTGCTTAGATAAATATATTTAGATGATTTCAGTAACGCTGAGATCCAGCCATGTTGCATAAATGCACCACCCACAATCTGTGGTAAGTAGGTTTTTTCAAATCATTAATGAGCAAGCTGTTAAATACACGATCTGTATGGGAGCTATAATTACACCTCTTATTCAGCTGAATAATGGGAATGTATATCTTTGAGATTTATTTTATCACATCGCTTTTATTCCATTTAATATAAAAATACATTGCAGCATGCTTCTGAGTAAGTCCAAAAATTCCTAAATATAAGTCTTATCAACCTGATTTATCAAGAACAGATAAATAGCTATTCTCTGTGCTGCTCACACTTATCTTCCCTGCTTCTCTTTTGCTTATCACCTGTTGTATTTAAAACAATGAAGAATAGTTGGCTTATAAAATGGAATTTTTAGGTAGGTGACATTCTCTGTTAATGACCTGAAATTTTAACTGCATTTCTGGGTCTTCACAGAGACAGAATGAGGAAGAAGTGGTCTGTATTTTAGAAACAATCGTGCAGGAAAAGAAAAGAAGTGAATGACAGGAAGGAGCAAGAAATAAGGAGAGAAAATGTACATCACTGGAACTCAATGGGCTTTATCTTTTTCATTTGCTTTTTCCATGTTATTGGCCAGTGGCAGAAAATGAAAGCTGTGAGGAGAAGGACAATGCAGGAGATGGACAAAAAGATGAATAATCTGTGGTTATTTATAACTCTGAGAAGAAAAAATGACTATGACAGTGCTTTCAGTAATTAAATACTGCATTGCGCCATATAACACTGGAAGGGTGGTTTATCTGACATATATCACGAAAGAAAATGGTGAATCGAGTTTTGTTCAGACCTTAAGGCCCATATAAACAGTCTCAAATCAACCTTTTTTTATGCTCTGTGTGGTAAGAAACCACCATGCAATCCCTCTACAACCTACACAGAACTGGTCCTTCTTTGACAGCTCGAGCAGCCACAACCTCACAACAGCAACCACACAGATTCGAATCAAGGTTCTATCTCGCCCAACATCTTGTGTTCAACAGCAACTAGAAGCAAACACTTAAGAGCGAGAACATGTATTAGACTAATCCTGGACTTGGACTACTTTCAGTTCAGGGGATTTCCTGGGCTAGGGGTGGCTCATCTACCTCTCTGTAACTCTCTCTACCAAGCACTTGTCCCATCTCCCCTTCAATCCAATTAAACTTTTAGTGTCCACAACATCTTTCGGCAAGAAATTCTACAAGCATATTAAGCCTTGCATGACAAAAATCACTTCTTTCTGTGTGTTTTGAACCTGTCTCCCATTGGCTTCATTTGATGGCAACTAGTTCTTGTGTTGGAAGACAGTCCAGCCACACCAGACCACTCATGGCTTTGTAGATAAAGCAGAACATCTGTCATTGCCCCATTTGGTGGGCTCTTTCCCAATCTGAAAAGACCCAGTCTACTCAGGCTTTCCTAGTACAGAAAACACGTCATGTTGGCAGCCCCTCCCTGAATCATTTCTGGGTCTAGTCTGACTTTGAGGGAACCAGGACTGCACACAGTAGTCAAGGTCAGGGTGAACTGTGGATTTATACAATAGCACAATGACATTCTCTGCTTCATTCTCAAAATACTTTCCTAACAATTCCTAACTTTCCATATGATTTTTTACCACTGCTGAGCACTGAGCAGATAGCTGATAGATGATTTTGATGGTTCTCATTGTGGAACAAAAATGGTTGCAAGTTGTGACTATGAATATATAAACTACATTAAATTTGTTGACCAAATATCATATCTATGTTGGTTTAATTCTTATTTCAAATATTCAGATAATTCATTGTGAATCAAAGGGTCAGATTCTTATCTGCTGTAAACTGACAGCTAATTCCTTTTCAATCAGTGGTACTTTGGAAGACATGAAGGGCTGACCTTTAGTTTTAATTGAGATTACTGGACTGATCTTCTCAGATTCAACTGAAAACAGACGCACTGGAAAGAAGCTGTTTATAAAACACACATTTATTGTGAAGTGCCACAGGAACTTAAACATGTCAGATACTCTTCCCACAGGGTAAATTATATCTGGATTATTTAATACAGACTAATATTTTGTCATTCCTCAGATGATCCCATTATGTTTTTTATTATCAAGCAAAGTTCTTCTGTGTATATTAACTCTTCTATTTTTACACAGTTTAGAAAAGCACTCATTACCAGCAGATATAAGAGAGGTTGAGAAGATTATGAGTACTTATTAGATAATGAGTCCCTGGTTCCTCCATTTCTTTGTGTGTGGTATGCCAATTCTTTTCTTTTATTGCCCAAGGAATACTTAATTTCCCCACAAAGTGGAACAGCCACAATGAGAAGAAGGAACTGAAAGGACCCCACTGAAAAATATAGTCTAGCCTCTGAGATCAAGGCTTTCTGTAGACTCTGATTCTTATAGGTAAAAGAGAGATTTAAATCCAGGTATCCTGCATTCCAGGTGAACATTTTCCCTGTCAGATAAAAGGAAAGCCTGAGGGCTTCCTTTATGTGTAGAATCAGGCATTGTCGGAGCACATCTACTGATCAGACACTGGGAGTGACACAGGCGGAAAAATACCTGCTTTTTAGATCTGCACGGTTACTTGTATCACAGTAGCATATATGGCCTTTACCCATGCATTAGGTCCTACTGTGCTAAGAACTTTACAAAGATGATCTCTAACACAGAGACTGTACCAGTAGACAGCAACTTGCAGCTGTGAAATTTACTGTGAGTATCAAGGGAAGTAATTTTAATGAGCAATTTGATGGAATGCACTGAAGCAATAGGATAATTACACACAACCTTACTTTTGCACATTTATGGTTATTAATGGCAGTATGAGAAAAACCATGAAAACCTCTGAAAATCTTTCACGCAGGTAGTGGGCTCTAAACTGCAAATGGATCAGGACTAGAATTTAACCTTTTGTACAGCATCAGGGTGGTAAGCGAACTGGAGTCAGATGTAAGCTATGAAAGTATCTGAAAACGAAGAACAACTTGTATGTAAGTTATAACATAGACTTGACACGCATAACGTGTAACAGTGTAACACAAAGGGGAAACTCAAAAGAAGAGAGGTTCGAAGTGATAGTTAAAAATATCAGCAACATGCTGGTATTTGTTGAGGACAGAGAAAATGATAATGGAAAAAACAAAATGAGAGTGGATTAGAACAGTTTCATAAGAGTGGACTGGCAAGAAAGATCATGTCTTTGGGAAGTCACACAGAAAGACACTTAAAGATCTAGATGGAGCAGCCCATGTCTGGTGGGCCACAGCATTAGCAGTGAGTTTTCAAATCTCACCATTTCAAAAGAAGTGCTGGAAATTTTTTCAGGGATGCTATTAGTTGCTTTGAATGCTTCCTACTCAACTGGGTTCTGCTGAAAAATTCCTAGAGATGCTATATGGTAAAAAGAAATTAAAAAAAACAAAGGAAAGTAGTGCTGAGGGCTATTGAATGATCCATATTGTCAAACTCCAATTATCTGGAGTTTGTAAAAGATGCTAATTATAATTTAGTATTGATTTGCCTTCAGAGTAAAAATATTTCTCATTATTTGCATTCATATATTTGATAAATCTAGAATGCCCAAAAGCCAATACTGACCTGTGCGAATTAGGGTTTATAGATCTTACTTTTGTCTACAATTCATTTTCCATCAGTTGTGAAACTGGTGAATTGAGCATCCTTCAGTTCCATAAAGTGAGACACATAATTAAAATAAGTCATCATAAATGACAAATTGTGTTTGAATGCTAGTCTCGGGAACATTTTGAGGCTTGTATGATACCTACTTTGACGAAATGACATAAGCAACTGCTGAACTCTCTAGGAGCAAAGGTACTACTAAAAAAGGACACAGCTCAAGGCAGACAGGAATTGTATGCAGGTGGTTGGGGCATTTTAATAAAGTCCTTTTAATAAAAGAGCAGAAACTTCTTGAGAAATACAATCAAGTGTCCAAGACATTATGTGTATAAAACCTGTAGTTACAATTAATACTGCATACTCTAACAATTACAAAGCATTCACATGAGTATACATGAGGTATTCAATCTAATGGCACCATATTTAACTAAAGAATTGAAGCCTCATACATCTTGGCTACAGGGCAATTCCCATGAAATAAGCATGTACATGGTGCTTTCTCAAGGACTCCTGCAGACAATGCAGTTCCAACACATGGAAGGACTGGTGGTCCTTGCTGCTGGGCATTCCTTAGATCTTAATTTTGCTCTAATTGTCCCGTGATTTTGTATGGCCCGCACAGGCAGTTTCTGTGGAGCACGTTTGCACCGGACACAGCACGGGACCACCTCCCGCCCACACCTGCTGCCATGTCTTGGCCCCATCAACGTCCTGGGCGCCAAAGCCGGAGGCAGCGCTGGACTGTCTTTTGAGAGGCACCAAGTGGATAAACACGGCCGGAGAAATTAAAAAACATGGAGTGATTCCTGAGGAGAGGAGACTTGAAAACCCAGGGCATGGCACCCCGGCAGCCGCACAGCCAGCCACGCTCTGCCACGACAGGCCCAGAAAGCCCCTCCACGCCCAGCCGCCTTCCCACCCTGCCGGCAGGGCGGAAGTGGCGTGCGGCAATCCGGAAGCTGCAGGGAGGCGCCCGGAAGTGGGCGGTGGCGAGCATGGCAATGGCGGAGAAGTTCGACTCGCTGGAGGAGCACCTGGAGAAGTTCGTGGAGAACATCCGTCAGCTCGGCATCATCGTCAGCGACTTCCAGCCCAGCAGCCAGGCTGGCCTCAACCAGAAACTGTGAGGCGCCCCTCGGCCTAGGGCAGGGCGGGCTGGCGGCTCATTGCCCCCCTCTTCTCCGGGCAGGGCCTGGCTGCGACGCGGGGAGCCCCGGCTGCGGGCCGGGTCCTGCCCCGGGGCCCTGGCGGGAGGTGCCCCTGGCCTGGTGCCGCCGCTGGCGCCCCTCCGCCGTGCCGAAACGCGGCGGGGGGCTCGATGGCTGGGGCTTTGTGTCGCGAGCGGCCCCTGTCAGTGGCGGTTAGGGTTAGCGAAACGCGTGCCCCGCTTTCTCTTCCAGGAATTTTATGGTGACGGGCTTGCAGGATATCGACAAGTGCCGGCAGCAGCTTCACGACATCAGCGTGCCCCTGGAAGTTTTTGAGTGAGTAATAACCGTGTCTGGAAGAGAAGGTGTTGTAGGCTGTGTGGTTTGAGGTAGCCTGCGTTTGTGGTGTTGGATCCTCCTGCTGAGAACTGGCTGTTTCTTAAAACTCTGTCTTTGGAATATCTCACTGGAATGTGAAGGCAGAAGGGTATGGGAAAGGGCGAATTGTACATCTGCTTTCTTTCAGGTCCCTTTTTTTTCCCCCCCCCCCCCTATCTATATTGCATGGCATTGCATGATTAGGCAGAATCTGTCTTACTGCCTGCATTTAGTGACTTGCTAGGTAAGCTTTTATTTTGGAAAGATACTTTTATACTACATTCAAATCAAGATGTAAACTTGCAGGTGAAAATATAGGCCAATGTTTAGGTGTTTAATTTCATTAGCAACCATTTCCTTGTTGGCACAGAATTAAGACAGTAAAAACTGTCATGAATGTGGAGGAAGAGCTATACAAGATGGCTTTTACAGTGTAGCTCTCAAGTTAGTGTACTCATTCTCCATCTTCCGGTCCAGATGCTGTCGGCTTGCTACATTCTGGTGTGTTACTGACTATAGAGCTACCTCAGGAAAATTTTTCACTCTTTATTCTAGTAACTTATGTTAATAGTTTTGTGTCTTCCATTTTATTTATACAATAACAATATATCTTTGCCAATTACATTTTGTTCATATTGCAAAGCAAAAATGTGCTTATATGTTTACTAACTCAAGTGTGTTAATCTTTTTTAACACTTGTAGAGATGCTTCCTCCTCATCCTTGAATTGCTAGGTACCTTATTCCTAGGTGCCCATAGCTAGTTAGTACATGATGAGCACCTTTAGGGTTGGTTTCCTTGCTTTTGGTTGGAAAGGGAGCGCCTTTCTCTTTCATGTGGAAGGTGTTGTGTTATTGTCTGTGAGGAATTGGATAGCTATATTTTTGTTTGCTTTTAATAACCTTCCTCAAAGCTCCAGCCTTTCTGGAAATAAAGATTGAGGCAGCTGTTAGCAGGCCCCAAGCTTGCTTTCCTTGAGTTGTCTTTTGAAAATGGCTGACCTGAACTGTGTTTTAAATTGCACTTTTCAGTAACAAAAAGAAAGCAGTGTGAATAATTCTGTTTCTTTGTGAAAATTGTATTTGGAATATGATCATTTAGGTGGTATCTCTTACATTTTCAGATACATAGATCAAGGCCGTAATCCTCAGCTTTACACTAAAGAGTGTCTGGAGCGAGCTTTGGCTAAGAATGAACAAGTAAAAGGAAAAATTGACACAATGAAGGTAAACTAGAAAAAATGAAAGTGCAAATGTATGCAAAACCTTTTTTGATAAGTTCTCACTTATCTGTAAATCTGTGTATTTTTCACTTGTGCAGTTATTAAATTTTCCCTATTAGGTGGCTTGCATTAGGGATTGCTCTACTTCTCTGTATTTTAATTGGTGATGATACAGCCTATTGTAAAAAGGAAATTTCTAATTTCTCCTGCAATTGGAGAAGCAATTATCTGCATGGTTTTTTTGTTTTGTTTTGTTTTGTTTTTTTGACTAAATGTGTGTGTTGTGTTATAGAATGGAATGGGTCTTGGAGTACTACTACGGCAAATGGTTTGCAAGCACAAGCTAATCTTTATGAAATGACCTAAAATGTATGCTAGCAGTTAGGTTTTCTGAACTTGTAGTTTCATCTGGTAATAACCTGAGCATTCTGTCACACTGTTTAACCATTGGAATGTACTGCTGAAAGTATGAACAGAAAACAAAGTTCAGTAAAACTCAAGAAAGGGTTGTTGGTGTTTCAGAACATCTTTTGGCTGAGCTTAAAATTCATATAGAGTATGGCTACCTGTGCTGCAGAACATAGGCATATCTCCGTATGTCATAAGGTTCTCTTTTCTTTTGGTATAACACTGCATGCTTGTAAAAGTTGTAGGAAGAATTATATATCTTGCAGGAGGTGGGGGGGATTCCCTATCAAATCAGGTGCACCAGTCCTTTATCAACTTTGCATTAATAAGGTCATCTAAAAAAAGTCTTATTATTAAGAAGGTGTAATTGGAGCATAGTATGTTCTAAACAGTGAAATGTTTATGGTTAGTCACTGGAAACCTTAGTGAAAACAACATCAGTGGATCTCATTGTGCTCCAATTTCCTGTTTGTTCTGAGTGACCTAGGGCTGGTAGTAGGAGGTGGTGGTGGGGAGCACTGCATACTTTCCTAGCATTTCAATATTGCTAGTTAATTATCCTACACTTCTGCATCCCCTTTCACTTGAAAGGGAAATAAGGTACTGAAGTAGTCCTGTATGGTTTTTGTTTGTTCTTGTTTTTCTTCCCATCCCCTGAGATGAGAAAGTACTTGGAGTAATGAAGGATTTTGGCTCATAAATTGCCTCAGAAGTTTCATTGAAAGAGGTGGAAAGCATTGGAAGGGAAGGTGGTAATAAAAGTAATACGAATAAAATATTTTGAAACTCAAGTTTGCAAGTATAACATACTTCCAGTGCAAGTTGTGCTAATCTTTAAATTATAATTCTTGGAAGAAACTGTTCAGAGCTTTTAAGAACCAGACAGATACTAACTACTTTGCATTTCTTGGATAGGTGCAAATGCTAGTTAATTTATAGAAAATCAAAAATATTTTATTTTGCCTGATGCTTTCCTAGCAGATTTTACTTGGGCATTTTCTGTGAATTTTGTAATGTCACTTTCTGTTTGTTTGGTTTTTTGGATACAGTTCTTTCTGGTCATTGAAATGTATAACTAGACTTTGTTGTATACAGACATTTGTATTCATCAGATAATACTGCTTGATGGACTAAGTAAGTGGTGCAGGTGATCTATATGCATTTTCTTCTCTTTCCAGAAATTTAAAAGTCTACTAATTCAAGAGTTAACCAAGGTGTTCCCCGAAGACATGGCAAAGTACAAAGCTATTCGAGGTGAAGATCCTCCTCCTTAAGTTGGCCTTCAGTAGCTCTAAAAACGTCAGTTCCATAAATTGACTCTTACCTCTCTCTATAAAAGCATTGTTTGCAGGGAGGGGGAAAACAGGCCTTCAAAACAACTGTACTAAAAGGTATGGCAGTGATAGACTGGAAAGGAACTTGATGATCACTGGTAGTTCTGCTTCTGAAGTTACTGAATTTTTCTGAAGACTTGTGCTTAAAGATTACAGTTGAAACTTCCTATGATACCTGCAGGCAATTATACTGTATTTTCCACAAAGTGCATTTCCAGACCAGAAAAACATAATTTTTTGTTTTCAATAAGTATGCTCCAGGACTGTGGATTGGTCTGTTTTTGGGAGAAATGTATTTATTATTCCTGATTATTTTTCATTTGTAAACTGCTTTTTTTATTGCAGTAAAAAAAGCCTGCTTTCGTCTTGCAAAATTCTACTGAAATGGAGCCCATCAAGCGGACTGCAGTTTTCGTATGTCTTAATGAATTGCAGCCCGGAAGACATTTTTGTTTTGTTCTGTGAGCTGCTGGCTGAGGATATAGAAAGTGCGCGTATTCAGGGATTGGCTCCTAAACAGTGTTTATTTTGTGTAATATTATTTCATGTAGACACCTTTAATTCTCTTAATTTTCTGTAAGCAACTTGTACAATAAAAACATGAAAAAAAGGAAATTCTAGCATGTTTCAGTCCAGTGCTACTCTTTGGAGAATGAACTGAGAGCTGTGAGAAGTAGTGCATTCCTCAGTCTCACAGTGATAAAAATAAAATCTCTATAAAACTTGCGTTTTAAAAGTTTATATCTGAAGCTAATGCAAACTTGATGTTTTGGCCCTTGTGAGGAAAACTTCTAATAGCTGAAGTGGGAGATTTTTCGAGATCAGTGATTGTATTTCTGAATAGTTGCAAACTCTTCTATAAAATTGATTGTTATTTATAGGTAGTATAGGCCTAACAGAAAACAGCTTGATGGAGTCTATCCCCAGGCCTATAGCGCAGGTACAGAAGGCTGTTTTTGTAGTTAAAGGAACCAAAACTGCACTTAAAAACTTAAGGTAACTTAAGATGACGGTGACTTAGTCATATATCTTTCCTGATTTTATTACTGAAGCACTTTGATATTGCACAGACACTTAACATTAAATTTCACAGATCAGTCTGACAGCTGAAGTAATTCAGAAAATTTATTATCACAAAAGCAGTAACTAATGCGTGGCAATTGTACTGCCAGTTAAGATTATCACTTGTTTTTGAGGATCTCTTAATTTTTGGAATCTGCAGAACTTTTAACTGCGCATACATGTAGCCTTCTAAATGTAACTTGACTTCTTGTAATACAGACATGAATTTCCATGATGAAATATTATATATTGACAGTCATTTATATAACTGCAGGTGCATATTAGCATTACATAAAGAAAAAGTGTATTCAAATATACAGGTGTGCAGTCATCCAAATACACACAGGAACTATGCATCTTTGGTTCTGATGCATTAACTACTGTACTGTACATACCATACTGTACTGATTTATACCGAAAAGAAATTTCCTCATGTAAGACCCTGGGAGGCTTTTCTTCAACTATAATTCTGTAGACTAGGTTTGGATTTTTTTTCTTTTACTTTCACAAATGCCTTCACTTACTTCACAAGTGCAGGGTTTACTAGAATTTTTTTCTGTCACTTAATTTTTATCAATTCAGGTCTACACTTAGGCAGATACGACTTTAGTGCTTGTTGCTTATATTTCTGTGGCAAATATCCTCATCTGCATAGTATTGTAAAGTTCCATGTTGTCACCTTACATTCAGTATAAATATATGATCACAAATAGAAACAGTGGCAGACTACCCAAAGCACAACTGATGCTTAAATGAGATTAAAATTTGCATCTTTTTGTCATGTGTGAATAATTGTCTGAACCAGTTGATGCTGTGGCTATTTCATTTAAAAATTGTGAATGTTCTGTAAAAGCTTAGTACTCATATTTCCTTTGGAGAAAGGTTAATTAACTTCTTTTATCTCCCTTCCTCTATTCATGACCAGCTAATGAAGTACAAACAGGAAAAAAAAATAGGAGCTCTTAAGAATGCAGCCCTTTTGGAGGTCTGATAAGTTTTCTTTTTAGGGGATTTTAGTGTGGATAATATGGAGCTGATACGAAAAACTTTCTTTTTGCTTGGAACCACACTTTAAAAATGTGGAGCCAGCATTTCTAAAATACTAAGGCTATCAACCATTCCTATTTTTTATTATATAAAGATTCCTAGGTATAATTAGTGGACACACGAAGTTGAGCATAACACAAACCTCCAAAAGCTGGAAAGGGAATGCAGACATAATGAGGTGAAATAACATACTAGGATCACATCTTCATTTATTGTGGAACCAGAAGCAGAATGCAGCTCCCTCCACAATGGAGGGAAGGTGGAGTGGAGTGGAAGGGACCTCTAGAGGCCAATAATCCTCCTCAGAGTGGGGTCAACTAGAATAGGTTGCCCAGGGCCTTTTCCAGTCAGGTTTCATTATCTCCAAGGATGCAGACTTCACAACTTCTCTGGGCAATCTGATCAGTGTTTGATCATCCATACAGTGAAAAAGCTATTTTTTTTAATGTTTGGATGGAATGTACTGTATTTCAATTTGTGCCCGTTGCCTCCCATCCTGTAACTGGACACCGAGAAAAGGTTGGCTCCATGTGCTTTACAACATGTCATCAGATATTTACACGTTGCTAAGATCCCCCTGAGCCTTCTCTTCTCAAGTCTAAATAATCCCAGCTCTCTCAACCTCTCCTTGTAGGACTGGTGGTCCATTCTGTTAGTCATTTTTGTGTCTTCACAATGACATTGGCCAGCTCCCTCAGCACTTGTGGGTGCATCCCACCAGGTCATATAGACCTGTGTATGTGCAATTTGTTCAAGTGTTTCCTAACCTCATCCTCTTCCACAAAGGGTAAGTCTTCCTTTCTGCGTATTTTCCCTCTGGTCTCAAGGGCCTGGGATTCCTGAAAGTTGGTC
The DNA here is from genome assembly GCF_036370855.1 of Dromaius novaehollandiae. Taxonomy (NCBI): domain Eukaryota; kingdom Metazoa; phylum Chordata; class Aves; order Casuariiformes; family Dromaiidae; genus Dromaius; species Dromaius novaehollandiae. The sequence goes on along the minus strand of NC_088099.1, from coordinate 79,317,978 downwards.
TTACCAGTAAAGACTGAGGCAAAGGTGGCATTCAGTATCTCTGCCTTTTCTGTGTCCTTTGTCACTAGGGCTCTGCTCCATTTAGCAGCAGGCCCACATTTTCCCTAGTCTTCCTTTTGTAGCTGCTTAGGTACTTGTGGAAGCCATTCTTGTTGCCCTTCACATCTCTCAACAGATTCAACTGCAGATGGGCTTTCACATTACTAACCCCCATCCTTACACTTTTATGCTCTTGGTATGTTAAAAAATTTCAACTGAAGGAGATCTACATTGTTTGAAAATGCTAATGTATTAATGGAGATACAGAGGCCGAGATTCACTCTGCCTTTTGGCATGCAAATGTATATATGTAATTTATGCTGACGTTCAGCAGATGTCGTTTATGACTTACATGAGACTGATATTTATTATGCTGATAGAATAACTCTGCTGGATGTACTCTTTGTTGAAGAGATGTATGCATTAAAAACTCCTGAGAGAGATGAAATATCCAGAATTAGCATGATATAAGTGACAATAATGAAAAGAATGGCAGTGGAAAATGAATAGATAGTAAAACACTGCCAGATTTGTCAGCAGTGGTAGAATGGGTTTCACTAATTATAATGTAATTTAGCATGTTTTTCCTTCTCTAACCCTTCATATCAGTGTTAATAATAGCAAATTAATCCTCACAACAGGTTTGCAAGGTAGATATAAATATGAAAATCACCTTTTAAAGCTTGGTCAGCATATGTAGGTAGGCTGGATTAGATTTAATATCTGACAGCATATTGAATGTTGTATATCATAATGCAAAATAGTTCTTACTGTAGTACCAAATAACATGGAAAATAAATTCTAAGATTGCCAGGTTCTTTTCCTTTGCCACCTCAATATCAAACTGTGAGCCACTTAGAGATTAAATCAGTGTCTAATTAACACCAGTTTGGAAGAATAAGACCCGATTTGCTGAAGATCGTGCTATCAATTTAAGTTATGATTTTTTTAAGGCACTTTAAACTGGATTTAAAATGTCCACAAAGTTTTCACAGTTTTACAAATTCAGTTTAAACTAAAACTTATATTTAAAAACTTTTCCCCGTAGACATGTCTTAAGCGAGTTTTATGTTATCCCTTTATGGCAGACAAATGAAAAGCATATGGACATAACTGTTAACACAATTGGTGCCCTTCTTGGTACTGAACAAGGAGATACAAATTTAGAGTATGGGAGACTGAAAAGCTATTTCATGAGGTTAGCATCCTTTTCTGCTACACTGATTTCCTCTTCTCTCCCTTAGGACAAGAATATGTACAGAAATGTCATTATAAATGGGAGAAAGAAAGAACTCAAAGAACTGATTGAACCTGGAATTGAAAAAGACCAATTCTGAGCCGCTGAATGCAATCTTCCACAGGAGTCAGAAGCATTTAAACAATCATGCAGAAGGGTACACCAAAGAGCTACTTCATGCACCACCAAAAGCAGCACATTCCATTATGCCCTGAGAAGGTTTTAGGATAGATCAAGGGCATCTGTAATTGCTCAAAACCATGCAATAAGCACAGAATTTGTTAGGTAAAAATATTCAGCTGATTCTGTGAAGTGAGCTGTGCCATATTCAAAGTCTGTGAGGTCCTGAGAGTCTGAAATCAGGTAAAATACTTCCCTGACCTCACCTATCGCAATCAGTTAAATATTTAGAACATGAGCTAGACGTGTTATACAGCTTCCCAAGGCATTTTTATTACCACCTGGAGCCCTAGCACACGCTACCCAATGTATCGTCTCTGTCTGTGACCAGTCTGATATTTCAGAGGAAGGCAAAAAATTCCTGGGAGAAATAAAATCTTCCCATTTACCATAAGAGAAGAAAGAATATTTAATAGCTACAGCATGGAGACCTGGGAACACCTGAAGCATGAGATTAATTCAATATAGACACAGTGTGAATGTGAAGAATCAGTAAAGAATGAGTATTTCTTCTATCACCTTTCCCCATTTCCCCTTCTCCCCAGACATATGATGATAAATACCTATCTGATAAAAAAGTCAACATGCAAGGACTCATATTGTCTGTTTTAATTTTACAATCCCTCATCACCTCTATATCTTAAGACAAGGCCTTCTCTGAGCTTAAGTGACATCTCAAATAACTTTTTGTTCCCTGCCTTCTAATTCCCAGTCCACATTTGTAATCAACGTGATCTCATGTTAGAATTAGCTTTTAACTTCAGTAATGCTTCTAATTCCTTGATATTTGCACTGACTATCTTAGTAAAAATTTTTTTGTGTCATCTCCAAAATTCCATTTTGCTGGGCTGGACAAGCTGAGCTATGTCCTTCTCTCCTCATATGACAGACGTTTCATCTTCCATCAGCCTTCCTGGTAGCTAATTCTTTTAGCTACCAAGTTTTCAACTGGCAGTTTTCATTGATTCCAGATGAATTGTTGAGGATTCTGCTTGTCAGAATAATGACCTCTTAATGCAAGGCAAAAATAGAAGCCTAAACAAGGACTGATAAATTTTCAGTATTATGCTGGAAGAATCACTTAAGCATTTATATGCTTAAATACAGACTGAAAATCCTAACATTAGCTCCTACTTTTAAAAGCTTGACAAGCGTTCCTGATGGTGGTACCAAGAAAACATATAATGTAGTCATACAACCACAGAAAAATGTTGGAGACTGTCTAGTCCAACCTCTTGCTCAAAGTAGACATTACACCAGGTCTAAATGAGCACGAAAGAATCAGAAAAAACAGATGATTAAATACAAAAATTCCAGATGAAAATCTTCTCTGTATTTTATCAGGTTCAAAAATCCAACAGATCATAATCATTTCACTACCAGTTTAGTGTCAGAGCCCTGAGTACACTAACTGACCAGTCATAATGGCCCTGACCAGCCTCACCTGAAGCCTCCAACAAAACCTTCTGCCCAGGGTGTCCACTTAAGCTCAGGTCCGGGTGTTCAGTCCCTGCCTGAGCTGTGTTGTAGGCATGTGTGTTCCAGCTGTAGCTGGCTGTGGACCCCCTTGGTCTGGATGCTGGTCAATGGACTGGCTTTCCAGCTTGACCTCAGAGCAGCCTCGTCACTTTGGCCTGCCTGGTGATCACTGGACCATGTCTGGCTCTAGTTACCATCAGTAGACCTGATCCTGACCTGTGGACTGACTTTCTGGATTGACTTCAGACCTTCTTCATCAGCACAAGCCTGTCTGGTGACCTGGATTTTTGATTAACCCTGGCCATCATCTCTGGGCCTGTCCAGGGGACCTTGCCTGAGCACTGTGGGAGCAGGCCCTGGCTGGTGAGGCCCTTGTCCTGCTGGTCTTATGTTTGGCTCTCTGTCCCTTAGAGAGTCTGGCCCTTGCTGCTCCCAGACATCTAGTGTTGCCTCCAAAATGTTTCATATGTGCATGTCCAAATTATAGAAGTCTTACATACCAAATGCCATGGGGATTTTGTTTAATCTATCCTTCTATTCCATAATGTGATGTGTATTAAAGAAAATAACCCCTTTGACTTCTTTTCTACACTTCTGTTTTTCATAGAAAAAGATTCCAGTGTTTTGACTGCTGCTGTATCATGCTTTTAAGCAACACACACAGTAATCTCAATTATGCTTCAATATCATGCCCAGTATATTTCTTTGAGAGTTCCCAGCAATTAGGTTGCTTTCAGTAATGTGATCTAAATCCCTAGGCATTCCTTAAGATATTCTAATACTTAAATCAATACCCCATTCAAACACTTTCTTTTATTTTGGCAAAAAACTTAATCCACTCCCTGCCCCAAAACATGTTAGCTAATTTCTGTTTGTGTTTATTTAACCTGTGAATTGTCTCAAAGGTTTGTTACAGTGAGATGAATATGAACACCTTTTCACGTGTTTTATTCATTTACAGCATTGTTTATTCTTCCACATATGAGTGCTAGGAACTAAAATATATGAACATTATTTCAAGAGTTATTTAATTCAAATGTCAAAGAAATCATGATCTGACACTTAGCACTACTTTAGCAGGATTTCCAGGTGATAAATGCATTATTTTGCTCTAACCCCCTTTAGCTTGTTACTTTATTTTCAGTCAGTATTTGTCAGATGTCATTACAGATGATGATCATCCCTAAAAGGATGTCTATTTGAAAAGATACATTGTGGGAAGCTATCATTCAAGCATCAAATCTGATCTCGAAAGCTCTTTGAGATAACACTGTGTCATCAAATATGTCTACCTATCTTTTTGGAATATTTATTTTTACTTATGTTATCAGTGCTAGGCCATCTTTTTGAAGTTATCCTAAATGCAACTGCATAAATATCTAAACCACACAATTGCATTTACATTGTATATATATAAATATGTATAAATGTATAAATACAAACACATATGTATAAATGCAGATTGGTTTTGACTTTGTATGTAAAACTAATCTTTTATCCTAACAATTTCTGGCACTTACTTAAATTTGTCTCTTTTGTTTCATCATGTCCAGTATTTAACTCTTGAGTATAAATGAATCATTCCAGAAGCACTGGATCCTCTTCCCTAGTTACTGTGTGTCTCGCCTCCATTGCAGCGTGACACAGGTAGGCATGTTTTGGTTTCAGCTAACACGTGAGGCCAAAAAAAAAAAAAAAGCGCTAGGAAGAACTGCAGGAAATATCTGTTCTGTCGCTTCTGCAAGGAAGGATCTACTAAACCATGAAATCATAGAAAGATCCAAGTTGGAAGGGACCTCTAGTCCAACCCTTGCTCAAGATAGTTCTCCTCTAGGGCTAGCTTCAGTTAGATCACAGGGCTCAGAACCTTGTCCAGTCAAGTTCTGAAAGTCTCCAAGGATGGAGATACCAATGTCATTCCTCAAAATATCTTTGCCTAATCTATTCTTAAAAGCTTCCTTGTTGCTAAACTTAAATTTTCTTGGATCACTTCAGGACCTTTTTTTCTTCTATCCATCATATCCATAGAGAACAGATTACTTTCTTACTCTTTGTATCGGCATTTTTACAGATTAATTCCCTTGGATTTTTTACAGTTGATCCAAATCTGTATTGGAGAATAGTTGACAAAACCGTGCTGAAGCTAAAGCTGTCGGGGCCATGAATGTGCTAACAGGCTCTGTAACCTTTTTCCTCTCTGCCAGGAGTTTAAGCTGCCTGTGTTCAAGGTTAACCCTGATATGATGCAGCTATGTAACATTGGATCAGACTCCCATGAACTCAGCCAAGTTGTGAAAAAGAGGTATGAGAAGCCTTGTCTGGTGCTTCCACCCATGCACTTTCAGCCCTTTGGCTTGGAATGTGCCTTTAGGCTCAGGCCCTTGTCTTTGGTCCTTATCTGAGCTATCTATCAATACGTTTTTGCATGGCCTTGCACTTGTATGGTGGGTTTGCACCTCTTGGTGGTGTCACTGTACCTGCGTGACTCACTGTCACCATCATCTCCTGGTTTGCCTTATCCTGTGGAATGGGCCACTTTTACTGCTCCCTGACAGAAGTCTTCTGTCATCCCAATACGAAGTCTCTCTTTTTCACAGCATCATTTTGTGATAAACTACAACCCTACCGGTTTTTGGCAGAACTGCTGCATAACTTGTGCTTCATCCTGTGTTTACGTAGTTGAGGACTTGCATCTAAGTGTAGAATGTGGAGATGTTGAATTTTACAGTCCTTTTTTTAGTACTAATCCAGCCCTCAAATGAATAATCCTTCTTAGGTTTTTGTAATCAGCAGATGTAATAAGCATGATCCCAAGCCATTAATGAAAATGCTGTGTAGCATAGATGCTGCAATCAAACTTGATTCACTACTGCCGTCCATAATACTGGAATCCGCTAATAAACAGCTTTTGAGGATTGTTTTAAACATGGTTTTGCACTTGTCTGCAGTATTTTTGTCTTGATTACTGGTGTAGATTCCACTTAGGGTACACTATCACTTTATTTGCTTGCCCATATTCACAAAATTATTAAGACAACAATGCAGTTATTTGTCTGGCCTCTCCTCCTTTGTCAGTGATGTAAATATTGTTTAAAACCTAAATTGAGATACTTTTTAATCTTAAAAATTCCTGATAAAATGTTCATGAAGCATCCTAACTAAATTCCATCTTAACAACATTATTTCTCGTTCTGATAGCATTTTCCCCTTCACTTGCACAAACCCACCTGACCTGTTGCAATACATAAATGGTTGTAGAATTTAATAGTTCAGTGTACTTGTTTCAGTGGCCATAGAGATGATGCCTCTGCAAATGGACTTTTGTAGTTTTTTACATATAAGGTCAGAAGAGAATAGACCATCTTATCTGCCTTATTACATTCTTGTGAAATTCTGAACACCAGAGGCTGTAAAGTTTCACTCAGGCATTCTTAGACTGAGTTTTAAAACTTGAGCTGTTTTTTAAAAAAAGTAAAAATTCATGCAAAATTAGACAAAGTAAGTCCTTAAGTAGCTGTTAGACACAGTGGTTCTGATGTGACATGAATCCTAAGCTTTCGGGCCCCTAAGTTTGTGAGTAAGCTATAGCAATTAAATACCTGATCTGAGCCTACCAAAGCAAGGGTTCACTGTATCCCATGTTTGTTCTCACTCTGTGATTGATCCACATTGCTAAAAGAAGACAGGAACAAAACCAAAACCATGAGAAAATACATCCAGTTAACTGCATGCTGGGAATAGCATGTAAGGAACAGAAATTCACCTTGATGTCCTTGGCAACATCCCTGGTAAACACTGTCACCTGCAAAATATTCTACTTGCAGGTAGGCACAGGAAAAGCCAAGGTGCTGTGTGCAGGTACCCCGGGCTGCACGTTAGCTGGTGGGCCTCATAGTGCTCTGAAGTTCCTGTTTCCAGGCATATGTTCCAGCAAAGTCCTTACCCTATATCAGCTGTGGATTGACTCTACGATACATACACTGTGTGCAATTTTTTAAGAGTAAAGGACTCCTTGGAGCTCATTTATGTGAAGAAGCATTTTAAAGCTGGAGTCTACTGCACATGACAACTACCAGGCCACTGTCATCAAGAAATGACTAAGAATTAGAGTAGAACATCTCCAAAGAGCAGTGCAAATATTAATTTTCACAATATTTCTGTGGCAAATATGGCTCAAGTTTCAGACTTATAAAATGAATCAGAAACATAAAGCAAGGTTACAAGTGGAGCAAATGTAGAAACATGGCTCCACCTGCCTCCATACCTGTCCCTCAAATAGATTAGAATTTTCTACATATACTACACAGATATTCAGAAAACATGCCAGCCTTAAATTGAAAGAGCTCTGACCTGCTTGAGATGACAAAATGTGTGGAAGCAGTGGTAGCTTGCAGAGCATCTCAAATCCATTTCATTCTGACTTTGTTAAAATTAATTTTAATGAATTTTCCCAAGTGTGTTAGAAGGATTTTGAGGGTATAAGTGCACTGATACAAATCACTCACCAAACCTAGAGTGAACCAATTTACACTCTGGCTGATACAAACAATTTTTGCTTATTTAGCAAGAAGACCAAACAACCAATTTTCTAGAGGCACTGCAATTGCTTACTATGAAAATTACAGGATGTCTTCAAGAAAGGGTAAACACCAAATGAACTTCGTGTATTTATTCCCCTTTCTGTTGAACGGTTTTGGCCACAGCTTTTTGAGCATCAAATCTCATTTAAAAGGTGACCGGGAACACAAAACCTTTTAATTAGCCTGAAAAGCCAACCTGCTTTATATACATGACTGTCAGCCCTTTTGCCTTCTGCTGTCCTTTGTCACTATGGCAACACCTTCATAACAATGGCTTTTATATTGCAGAAGGAGAAAAGCATAACCAAGATGTTCAGAACTTCTGCCTGAAGCCCGAAAAACACTCACAATGCAACTGTGTGCTTAAGAACTGCTCTTTCAGTAAGTTTCATTGTTATTTTTTACCCTCAGATAACACCCAGAAGAAATTTTTTTTATTAAAAAAAAATCCCCAAATAGACTGCAAATGTTAATTCACCTTCCTTCCTCAAATACCATTTGTGAAGTGCCAAATGAGGAGATTGCTGTATCGATCAGGGTAATTCAATTTATTGATATCTGTGAAACCCCTCCAGTTTTTGCTAGTTGACAATTATCATTTTGCCCATTGTATTGCTGGTTCAATCAAAAACAGATTCATTTTAATTGATGAAGAAAAGATACTTAATGGTGTATTTCTTAATATTTAATACGTAGCACAGATTTATTATATGATACAAATCACAAAAATACACAAATAGATGCTTATATCTAGAACTGTATTGAGCTATTGATCTTTTAAATACTTTCCCTCTTATCAGGTATATGGTTTTCTCTAAAGCATCTTTCTTTATGTCATTAAACTCTTGTAATTATTTGTAAGATAGCATTCAAAATGTTTGAACACATTTTGTCTTCTATTTCAATAAAACAAGCTGGGAAATGTAAGTGATTTTAATTTGTCATCATTCAAAAAAAAGAAAAAAAGAGAGAAAAAAAGGAAGTATTCTAGCATGGTTCCAAGAGCATTATTTGAAATAGTTACCATCTGTGCTGACCAAGGATTTTCATAAGCATCGACAAGATTCCGTGTCTTCATTAGGCACTGATTACTCTCATATAACTATCCATCATATGCAAACAGATGCAGAGATACAGGTAAATAAAGCTGAACTGGAGTGTTAGAGATCAGCTTCAAGACTTCAGAAAAAGAGGGAAAACTGAGAAAAGAAAGTGGCTTCTATCTGGATAACCAAGTTTGGATTAAGGAGCTTAAATTTAGAAACTAATGTTTGAAAATGTTAGTGGCAGGCTATTGTAAAGCATAAAAAGAGTGAGAAGTACCATATCACTACAAAATAAATTTTGGTTTCCTTGGAATAATACAGGCTAGACTGCAATTCATTCCTTAAATTACAAATTTACTTAATTTTGAAATGAATAACTATTATATAGTTGCTTAGCAACTCAGACAATACCAATGTCCTTGGCCCGGTTGAGTTTATTTCCTTCTCAGAGTTTCTAGCTGTTGCTTTCCATTTATTTAAAGCCCTGTAATACCTTCCTTGCTTCTCATGATATAAATCCAAGACTGTCCCCTTCTGTTTCTAAGTTCTTTACATAACAGATAGCCTCTAGCTAGAGGAACTGGGTCCAAAGAATAGAAAGCTCTAATGTATTAGAGATATTTCTATGTCCTTATAGTCTCTTAAAATAAGTTATGGAGAAATGCAGCTGAATTCTATTTTCATAAATTAATTTTATTTATTTTCATTAAAGTTTTTACCTGGTCTTTGTCCTTAGTCAAAAACATTGTTGATGTGAATGAGGTAGGAAAATGGTCTTCATATGTTTTAGGAGCAAATTCCTCCTTCGTACTATGTATGATGAAGACATGTCACTTAGAGTGAGTCTGGTGGAAGGACATTGAGATGGCTGGAGCATGTGAGAGGCTGAAGGAAAGGGGCTGATTTGTCCTGGAGAAGAAAATGCTAAGAGGTAATCTAACTGCTGTCTGACAGTACCTAAAGTTGAGTTATAGAGAACATCATTGCACCACACTCTCTTCCAAGATGCACAGTGAAATGACAAGAAGCAACTTTTGCAGTAGCAAGTTGCAAGAAGAGAAATTCCAATTAGCTATAAGGAAACAATTCTTCCCCATGAAAGTAGTTAAGCACTGGCACAGGTTGACCAAAGAGACAGTGGAATTTCCTTCCCTGGAGATTCCCTAGATTCACTTGGATGGCCTCCAGAAGTCCTTTCCAATCTAAGTTGTTCTGTAACTCCATGAAGGGGAAACATTCCTGCAGCTGGACACATTACGAGTTATGTTCCCTGCTGAGCTATGCAGGGAGATGATGAGGCCCAGTCATGTTTATGTGAGTACTGCTGATGTTTATGTGGGTGCCAGTAAAGGCACTGTGTTTGTGTCCTGTATATTCTGTGTGTGTGTCAGTGTGTGTGTGTGTGTGTGTGTGTGTGTGTGTGTGTGTGTCTGGAATATGTGATCAGTCTCAATACTGGACAAATCTGGAAAGAAGGAAGAGCAGCAGCCATATTCACTGGACTGGGATGGGAGAAACCTTCTGGTTTTAGAATGCACCAGACTGGTCTTTAGTGGCCTAGAGAGGAGGAATTCCCTGGGTGCCAGAGTCAACTCCCTTAACACTTCCTGTATTGAGCCGTGTGATGGTGTCATCCTCCCAAATTAAGGTAAGAGTGCTGCTGGTGTTCAGGTCTGTGGCTCTAGAGATGTATACACTCTCAAGTTATGATGGAGCCCATGTCCCTGATGCAGCTGTTTCATGGCTCAGTTGGCTGCATCTGCCATGAGGGAGTTAAAAGCTTTGGAGGAAAGCTCAGCCCGGCATGGGGAACATGTGAATTCCTAGCTTGGTGCCTGGGGAACACAATTTAGGGTTCAGGGCTGCAAATGTGAAGTGGAAGGCTTGATAGACCTGTTATTGGGAAGAGCTGTGTTAAACTAATACTAGCAGTTGTAATAATCACTCCTTAGTCCCCTTTCATTTCAGACTGGACAGGTCGAGACTGATAGCTAGCTTCAACAGGAACAGGGCTTTCAAGGGCTGGAGCTGAAGTATTTTACACTGTCAAATCTTATGGCTTTTTGAAGCTTGGCATTTTCTGATCCAGATATCATATTATGTATTAGTGGTAGATAACACAAAACTAGGATGAAGGCTGGGGAGAGTGAGCTGTGCAGCAACAAGTTATTTGCTTATTCTTTTCTAAATTGCTTAGCTGCCATGGAGATGAGCATAGTACAGATACCAAGAGGAACCAGTGTTATTCCCACACATGCCATTTTACAGCACTGTGTACAGTTAGGAAGCTTTAAAAATAAAGTATTATAGGACGGTTTGAATTTAGGAATTCTGCACTCCAGAGGTCTGCTTTGATTCCTTGAACAGTATTGCCTTCCAAGAGAGAAAGAAAACTTCAAAAAGCACAAGACTTGAGACCAGGGGCTATCTCTCCGCCTTTTAGCTTTTGAAATGAAATTTTGGAGAACAGGAATTTTGTCTCTGTGTTGCTATCATCTTTTATTTATTTCATTCAATGATTTTTGTTCTGTGATTTGTTTTGTGCTATTGCAGTAGTGCTTAAGCATCTAAGCAAAAAGGGGGAGGTAGTGGCGAATTAACAACACTGTTTATCTGATGCTTGATTCTCCCTTCCTTTCATAGGGAACTCTTCCAGAGGAGCATATCTACACCAGACATCTCTGGTCTGGTTCCACAACTAGAAAGAGGAAATCTGCATGTACAGACTGCTGTTCTTGATTTAATTAGCCTCTCCAGAAGGGTTAATGGAATTATATTTCTTTTGGAGACTGGAGTTAGTATGGCTCCACAGAGCCACAGAGCACTGTATCAGTATGCCCCTTGCTGCCTGCAGAGAGGGTGCAGAAAACCCAGCATCCTGATAGCCTCTCCAGCTCACCAGAAATGTTGAGAAAAGACATGTGCTTAAAGCCCTGCTCCTGTCAGGTCTTTCATGACTTCACACAGGCTGGAGAAAAATATCTAACCTGCAGTCAATATCCATGACTTTGAATCCTTCGTGGACAGTTTTCCTTAAGAAATGTAAAAGTATCTCCAGGGTGCATAGGATCTACTCTAATTTCACTTGTCCTGAGAAAATTTGAACACCCTGCCAAGTCAATATTGTAGTACCAGGACACTGGCTACTGTGGTAGAAGGGGAAAGTTTACAACTCCTTCTGATAACACTGTTCCACTTTACACTGAATAACTGAACATTCATCAGTTGAGCAAATCAATTGGCCAATATTATGGTTAAAACACTCTCCTGAGATACGGATATGTAGGGATTTGTAACAGAAATATTCAGTTTGAAATGATGACAGCTGAATGGAAATGGACTATGTGCAAGCATCACAAGGAACACTAGAGTACAGGTTGAAGGAATGGCATGCATCAATAGCCAATGACTTATCTGACAGCAATAAAACTGGTAAACACTGAGGAAAGTGTTGCTTTCAGCAAGACCACAGTGCAGTTGACTCTTTGGCACAAGACTTGCCCTCTGATAACAGGAGGATAGCAGAAAGGTTACAGCACATTGTATGTGGCTATCCTCATCCTGGCAGTCTGAAGATATCCAAACGGAGGAAAAAAAGGAAATGGGCAGATGTTTTGTCTTATATGTATGGAGGCTATAGTAAGCAAGATTCTGAGGCAAAAGATTATGCCAATAATAACAATAATAATAATAATAATCACCAATAACTGGTGATTCCTAAAGGGTATGAAAGATCTGTCCCAAAACAGCTAATTGTCATCAACAAAGAGATTCAAAAGACATAGCAAAGACTCAATAGCTGGCACCTCTCATCTCATCTGTTATCACACAAGTGACCAACCCAGATCACTGATACACACATCTTGATGTTTGTATGAGTGAAAGGTGGGAGAGAATGATTGTTAGGATGGAAAATCAGTTTTGTTTAAAATAAATATCACCCTTTTCACAAGGTCTTGCACTGATTTTCATTCACTTAATTTGCTACGGTTCCACTCCTTGTTTTGTGACTATATCACTATATTAGGTATTCACCAAATTCTAGGCAAGTGCTCTAAAAATTAAGCTATAGTTGCTGTAAATCTCTAACTCAGTAAATCTCTAACTCAGTAACTTGAGTTATGAGTTGAGAGCAGTACCTTCTCTTCTCACTGTGTTCTTCATCCTCTTCAGCTGCTGTCCACTTACTAGATGGGACCATCCTCTACAGGTGTTTAGGGAATGTAGCATATACATTTTGGCACTTTTAGCATCCCAAGGTTTAGTCATCAAGCGAATGGGATTTTAGGCACAAGGAGGTGCGTAATTAGACAACACTTACATGCATAACTCTTTTGGGAATCTCACCCCCACTAATGAATTGTCAATACTACTCCCCCCTGGACTTTGACCTTCTCAGAAGGTCATCTAGCTATTCACAACTATGTGCTATTTATGATATATGACAAGAAGAGAGGCCAAGGTTATATATTCATGTTTAATACCAATGCATCACTCCTAACCTTGTAATTCAGAATACAAAGGGAAATTATTCTTATTCCCTCCTTCTAACGAGATAGCTCAAAATATTGGGGTTTGTGTATGAATATGAAATAAGTGTTTCTCCAGACTAGAACAAATCTGAATAACTTGAAATTATCTATGGTTTTGTTATGTACATTCACAAGAATATAAACCAGTGGCATACTATTAAATCAGCCAGGACTGGAGATGGGACTCATCACTGAGAGAGAATGTGCTGAAAGTATTGCAAGTGAGAACAAAAGAATTCATCCCAGCCTTGATGACCTCCCTCTGAAACACTTGCAGGCATAGAGGATGGGTTTGTGAAGGGAGGAAGGGAGGGGAGAGGCATGTGGCTGGTTAGTCCAAGTGTTTGGGGGATTTTTTTATTGCTGGCAGAGTGCCTGAAAGAGAAGAGAAAAGCTCTGTGGCTTTGCAGAGGTCTGTGTGCTGCAAGCTGTCTCACAGGTGCTAAGAAATGGGGGTAGGGGTGGGAAAGCAGCTGGGAAAGCTGAAAATTTTGAATCTAACTTTGAAGTCTCTAAGCTGAGAAGTCAAAAGTTGATGAGTGTTAGCTTCCCTCCTCCCTAAGGGATAACTTTGTTCTGTGTCTGCTTTGAAGGTGTTTCTTTCCTTCTTACCAGTGTCTTTTTTTTCCAGGTCTTTTGCTCCTTCATGCACTTCACCATGATCATGTGGTCTGTAATGAACTCCCGCTGCAATGTCACTCTCAGTAGCCTCTCCTCTGATCCTGACCACAAACTCTCAGCCAGTGATGTACATCCCATAGAAGAACTCCATACATGAAGCTACTTCTTCACATGGAGGGCAACCCCCACTTCTTATCTTCTCTGCCTGTCTTCCCTCAACAGCTTGTATCTGTCTGTCACAGCACTCCAATCGTGTGAGCTGTCCCATCATATCTGTTATTCCAACCATGTAGTGGTTTTGTGACTTCAGACAGTGTTCAAATTCCTCCTGCTCGTTTCCTACGCTGTGTGCGTTTGTGTACATACACTTGAAGTGGGTGTACTTTGCCCTGTTTTATTTTTCCTAAAGTCTTTCTTGTTCCAATCACTCTGCTTCCTTTTCTTTTGGTCCCTGTCCCATGCTACCTCGCTTAAGTCTGGGTTGTAATCTCCCTCTCCCATCATTTCTAGTTCTCCTCACAAGGGTGACCTGCCTTTTGGAAAAGATGCGCTTGCCCTATCTTGACAGGTGGATCCCAATTCTCCCTAGCAGTCCTCGATCCTCTAAGTGGTTTCTATGGTCATGAAACCCAAATGCCTGGCAACAACACCAGAGCACAACCAGGTGTTGAGCTGCAGGATCTGCCTATTCCTTTCCAACCAAGCCTCTCCCCTTCACTGGCAGGATTGAGGAGAGCACCACATGGGCTCCATGCCCTAGATCTTCACCCTCAGGTCCTGGTAGTCACTTTTGATAAACTCAGGATCTTTCCTGGCAATACCATTGGTGTCCATGTGGGTAAGCAGCAGGGGGTAATAGTCTGAGAGCCTTGGCTATTTCTCTGCAATGCCTTGGATCTGAGCCCCTAGCAAGCAACAAACCTTTCTAGACAGCAAGCCAAGAGGGCATATGGGGGCTTCTGTCCTCGACAAATGGGAGTCTACTGCTAATATCACTTGCCACTTCCTTCTGTTGCAAATTCATGGTTCAGGCTTGGCCAGCTTTGATGCTTCCCCGGACATGGCTTTCGGTCTCTCACCTGCTTCTAGGCCATTGAATCTATTCTGCAATCTTAAGTCTGCAGGTGGAGAAGGACCTGTCCTCCTTGTGCCAGAAGTTAAAAGCCTCCAGCCTTCCCCATCTTGGGAATCTCCATTTGCCCCATAACCAACCACAGTATCTGGCTGCCTCTCATTCTCTGCAAGTGAAGGTTCAGGCTCTCCTCTGTGCAGGTATCTGTAAAGATCCTCTCAATCCCTTTTCATCTTCCCTGATGCTGACTTCCACAACTCCTCATCCTGGCGACACAGCTCCTCAACCAGCACACACCTCCTGCAGGCAAGCATACTGCCTCTGCCTGCCCTGGGGAGGCTCCTGGTACTGCCTGTCGTACCAGACCTTCAGAGCTGCATCCTTCCTCTGGAGCTCCATCTAGGTCAAGGCTTCTGCTCTAGCTGATACTGGAGACTGCCCTGTGGTGTCTTCAACAGATTTCTGCCCCACTTCTGTGCACCTTTCTGCACCAATGGCTGCACAAACTGCTGCTCCTGGCAGCTGTGCTTGGGGACCTACAGTCTGGGCCTGGTGGTTACAGAGTTTGCAAAAATACATGCAAATCCTTGAAAACCTGACTGTTTTGTGGTCACCAACATCAGAATTGTTGTAGAAGAGGAAGATTGTTCTAGACAATACAGATTCTAAGCCTAATGGTTTGTTTTCTCCTGCAGTAAGAAGGCTCTGAATATTTTTCAAGGTGCAAAGAATCATCTAAAAGGCTAGAAGACCAAAAGTGCTAAGAAAACTGCTTATCATCTGGCTTCAAATCTGGTTGCTCTCACAACCATACAGCATTACGGGCATTATCTCTATTGTTTGCTTGTTTCTAATTTAGTTGCTATACATCAAGTACATAATAAGTTCTCCAGAACAAGGAAACATTTTTAGACTATCATATTCATTTTATGTGTCATACCTGCTTTTAGTGACTTTTAAAATATTTGTGTTCTGTGCTAAATGGACAAGGCAGGGAGGTTTTTTCTTTGGATCTCTGGATGTGGGGCTGGCCCTTAATAAGTCTGGTCTAGAAAATTTTTTTAATCTGGATAAAACCTACTTAGAGCAAGTAGATTTGTTACTGAAACTCCACAGCTTGTTGCACAAGTATATGTCTTGTCCTCATGTTTTGTAGTACCACACAAGCTACAAACTATGCCACCAGAACTTACATAGGATGACCAGAACTTACATAGGGTGTTTCATTATTTTTATACCTACAAGGCCAGATCTATGGACCTTAAACGTCATTAATGCCTGGTAACAAAAACAAAGTGTACAAAAAGACAAATATCGCACAATTCTCCAATGTGCCACCTGGCTGACTATATCTGTCAGGAAATTGATTTTTCCTTTTTCTTGAGCAATAACTTTTGAGGAACTACCACTGACATATGCTGTATCCATCCTTTGTTCTGACACTGGTGTTTGTTATAGTCCTTCTGCAAAGTATCCACCTTCAGAAGTGAAGTGTACAAGAAATCCATCACCTTTCATGTAGGCACAGACTCCAACATTGTAGTTGTGACTGTCTGACAGGGATTATTCAGTAGCCCATAAATATTTTATATTCCTCTCTTCTTATTTTTCTTTATCTTTCTATTATTCTCTAAAAGAGAGTAACTACCCATTTTCTATATAAGTTTTATTATAGATCAATAAAAGCAATCATACTAGGTGCTCCAGGGAGCTAATTTATTGCAATGATAAAAATAAATAGGTAAAATATCTGCATGAATCAAAAAGACAGACATTTGCGTAGACAGTAAATTCATGTCTTTCAAGCTTTTCACCTATGGTCATACTCATAAGTGAAAAGCATCTTTCATAAGATTATCAAAGGTTTTCTGTCATTTGGTAAGAGTTTTCCTTCAGCTAGTAGAAATATACTCCTTAAAATGACAGGCTATTATATACAAAAAATTATTTTCTATTATGTTCCATAATATGTGCTGAATTACTTATTCATCTGCATTAAAATAATTCTTAAAAATTACAATATGTTTTTATTGGCTGGTTAAAGGAAACTTGTTTCATAGTTTCATTGGAAATTGTTTCCTTTTTTTCCACATCAAATACAAATTTGTAATGCTTTAGAGCTTTCATGCATGTTTTATTGTTTAATTTTTTTCTTAGGACTCCATGATTTTAATGGGCTGAACAATTTTGTTTAGCCAAAGAATACCTAAAGCACAGGCATCAGCACAAGCTTCTTTTATTATTCCATAAATATTCTTATATGCTGACGTTAGAAGGCATTTAACTAGGTCTGAGATAACAGTATGGTTCCTATACCAATTCTTTGTTGATTAAAAGGGGAGTGGAGCTCTTGTAGTGTGGATGGTGAGGCATGGAGTATCGTGTTGAGGAAACCAAGCTGCAATGAGTTGAGCGGGGAAGGGCTTTTGAGCCCTATTTCTTGCTCCCTGAGAGAGTCCTTTCCATACTAGAGCAGACATAAGGTCTTTTAATGAGGAAACAGAGCCAGTGCAGGCATGCTCCATACAAAGCAGCAACGTTCAGTTTTGTTACCGGCAGTATACTGGCAACCTACAGATACAGTGGCTAACATTGTAATCATGTTTTTACAAAAGCCCTCAGATACCACACAGTGTTCACAGTGGGTGTTAGGTTGTGTGATAAAAAGCTCATCTCCATACAAACAGAGGAGTGCACAGGAACAATGCCAGGTGGGGGAACCCATATAATACCTTGCCCTGCTGTACCCAGGCTGCTGGCAAGAGCGCAGTCATCCATGAAAGGCTCACATCAGCAAACCTGAAGGCACACAGAGGCACAACAGCAGGCAGGGGACCCCAATAACGCAGTCAGAGAAATGTACCCCTTCCCCAACCCATCCCAGAGCTGTCACAGGAAAGCAACTGGCCCTGCAGTCCAGGTGTGTGACCCACCTGGTAAGTCAGTGGGAGAGACTGTTGGGGTTATCTTGCAGACTGAGGAGGGTTACTGCCTGCAGGGGTATGGCAGGGATATGGGCAAATTATGGGATGCAGGCAAAGAGCATTTGGGGATTGCCCAGGGCTTATCATGGGATGTTTAAAGGAGGCTCAAAAGGTGCGGAAAGGGAAGGAACAGAGCGGTCTGGGAAGGAACAAACATGGGAAAGTACAGGTATAAGGGGATAAAAGGGACTGTGTAAACAGGCAGCTGGTTGGCATGCTTCTCTGACTGTGCCCTGTGCCTGATCAGCACAGTCTGTCCTGTCTTCTCATTCAACTCCATTTCTAACCATTTTCCTGTGTGCACGTGTGTCTAGGGAAGTCTAAGTGCCAGCAACTGGAGTCAGACCACAGGTAATAAGGCCTGTGTGTCTGAGGTGCCAGCAGCTGGAGTGAGTGAGGGTACACATGTCAGTGTGTGATCGCTATCAAGAATCATGCCAGACTAGTTGGTGAGTAGGTTAAGTGGCTTGGGAGCCGCGTGTATGTGTGTATCTCTGAGGGTGAGGCATGTGAGCTGGCTACTGGAGGGACCAGAAGGTACAGACAATTGCTGGAGAGACTATAAAGGTCTGGGGGTTGACTGAGAGACCTGTTTGTGTGCGTGTGTGTGTGAGTGGTGTCTTGGTGTGGAAGACAGCTGGGGAGAGCAGTTACTGGATGGGCTGAGTGTCTAAGGTCAGTTACTGGAGGGATCCATAGTTTGGTGTACCTCGCTGTGCATGCCTGTGTGTGTGTGAGTGAGGGTGGCTGAACTAGCAGCTGGTACTGGGTTGCGGGCCTTGAGCGCTCATGTATCCAGGTGCCACCTACTGAGATGTGGGGATCCAGAGGCCAGCTACTGGATAGCCTGAGTTTCTAAGGCCAGCTACTGGAGGGACCCACATTTTGTCCAGAAAGCAGCCAGAAAGAAATGTCAAAAGAAGAAAAACAGAAGAAGGTGGCCATCGGTGAGGACCTGTAAGGAAGAGTGTGATTTTTCATCTCTAACAGCTAGAACTAACCATAGATGCAAGAAGAAATTGATTCAGGTAACCACAAAGCAAGAAAAGTAGACTAAAATTGGATTTAATTTGCTCAGAGATATGTAGACAGAAGAGTCACATTTGGTGTCGTATTTGTATTAATGTAGCTTTGTATCAGCAGATAATAAAAGGAGGCTCTACCTGGATGATGTTATTCTAGTTTTGAAAACACGTTCATGATTCTGTTCTTATCAGCCAGCACAATGCAATTAATGTTTCTTCGCAACTTAACATCTGAAAATCTTGCCGTATTTATCCCTAATATTCTGGAAATCTATTTGAGTTTCTTTGCATCTGAAAATGTGTAAATTGGCAACATTGCAATTTTTTTCTTTTTAGTAAGTCTGTATAATTACACCAAGTATTTATATATATATATATTTATATATATATATATATATAAATACATGTAGTATTTATATTGTCTTATTTTTAATTTCTTTGCTGTATTTCTGTGATCAAGAACAAGTGCTTAAAACTGGAAAATGCTGAAACAGGGAATTTCAAGACTGTATCTCTGGAAAGACAGAGACAGCAGTCAAATGCTGAGGGTAGCATTTAAACTTCATAAGGATTACCTAACAAGCTCCTTTAGTATTTTAAGATCAAGGAACAGGAAGATCTTAAACAAAGATTGACACCGTGTTTATCATATCCGCTCTAAAACTTCGGTAGGAAGTGAAAAACAGCATGAAAAACACTTCGCAAATGACCAGGATTTATGGTCTGTTCTTTAGTCTAGGCTACTCACAAGAACTCAGACTTTAAGTTGGAAAGAAAATTGAGGTGGCAATAAGGCTTGTGGAGGTATATACTGGATTTTTCACATATTCACCAAGTGCACAACTCGGAGTGGAGAGGCTTTGTGAACCACCAAGGAAGGCAACCCACATTGCTGTCAGATGAGAAACTCTGCAAGAACTGTCATCTGAACTGTCTCTTGAGAATCAGAGGCTATTATAGCATTCCTCTGTGGGAAAGTCTGCTGAGCTTTTTACTATAATTTTATAATTCTAATATAGTTTACAATAATCTACTATCATTTACAATTACTTTTTATGTTACACCAGTATTTAAAGGATCTGATTTTAAATAGGATTTACTGTAGTAGGTTTTGTACCAACCTAAGTATTAACCAAAACTCTTTCCTAAACTTCTTGAACCAGAATGGCAAAAAATAGTCTTTAGCAATTTAATTCCATAACCAGAACTTGCTATTCAAAGGATCAACCTTTTTTCTGAAGTATTCTGTCATCCCTCAGTTTTGCAGCAACATGTTGTCCCGTCAGCAGACACAATGGTTCCTGTCATTTACTATTTTAAAGGAAACTCTAATGCTGCTGTTAGGTTGGGTGCCAGCACAATTTGATTGCAGCACTTGAAGCATGTTTCTGCTTAATGAATTCTCCAGAACAGCGTGACGCCTGCATGCTACATCCAATACCTGAGAAAGATATCTTACTACCCAAAAAGAAATCTAGTTTGGGTATTTCCACACTGCAGACTGTTCTTTATTATTTGAAACCTGTCAGAGAAAGTTTTCAGCTTTTTTGCCTACCTTATTTCTGTTAATTTTGTTATCAACCTACTGGATTGAGTTCAGACTTTTGAGCTGGGCTCCTTGGGGTAATCTAGCTCTGTAAATCTGCCAACGCGGTATGGATCACCCCATGCTTTTGTAAAAGAAAAAATTTCCATTCAGAATTTTACTTTGGGGGCCTGTTCTTCCTGGAAAGCTTACAAAAGGGAAGGTTAAAGTGTGGCTAACAGAAACAGCCAAAAGATGTAGCAATTTCTGGGATCTGCTTCTCTGAGATTGTTCTGAGCTTCTGGAGTCTTCTAGGAATGCTGTTCGAGATCTTTGGGGGACGCCAGGGAATCCTCTGAGGAACTTCAGGGTACCTGCTGCTGACCCCTAATTACAGAGGGCCAAGCACCCTTTCAGCAGGTACTAGCCAGCCTATATAAGTACTGGCCGAGAACACAGCTTCCAGACGCAGCACTTTCTAGGATCTGCAGAACTGCGTAGCATCAGAGATGATGAGAAAGAGATCAATCAGATCTCTGAGACTCTGCAGCTTCAAGACCCTGAACACCCAACTGTACTGAAAGAAGGGCAGGCTGAGTTTGTGCCTCTCAAGATGGAAACTGGGTCAGCAACTGTATGCAGACCTGAAGGCTGTAAGCTTGTGACTTCTGGCACCAGGAGGAAGGCTCCTGCTTTACCCAAAAATCTGCAATTACAGAACAGATTCAGTGCCCTTGTAGCTGACATGGGGGTGGGAGCTCTGTCAGCGAAGCACCCATGCCAGCTAAACCTGAGCCATGCAGGAACCCCAGGAGGAAGTGGTAATAGTAGTGAGAGACACCCTGCTGCAGGAGATGGAAGCCCTCATGTGTTAACTTGACATGTCATCTAGGGAAGTTTGCTGCCTGCTGGAGGCTCAGATTTAGGACAGTGTGGAAAGACTGCAGAGGCTTGTTCACCCTCAAACTGTTACTCCCTGCTGCTCTACGAAGTGGGCACCAATGATTGTGCCAGTGGTGACCTGGTAAGTATCAAGTGTGACTACACAGTTCTGGGGGCAATGGTCAAGGGCATGGGGGCCCAGGTGGCTTTCTCCTCGATCCTTCCAGTGAGTGGGAGGGTCTTGAGGAGGAGTGGATGGATCCTGTGGGTAAACAATTGGTTGCACAGCTGGTGTTGGCAACAGCATTTTGGTTTTATGACCTCTTAGAGGATGGAGGGTTGCTTGGAAGAGATGGGATGCACCTTTCCCCAAGGAAGGGGAAAAGTATCTTTGCCAACAGGCTGGTCAGCCTGGCAAGGAGAGCTTTAAACAGGAATGACAGGAGAGGGAGAGAATGATCCACAGTCAAGTGAGGAAGTGGTTGACCAGGTTGGCAAACAAAGGGTACAGGCTGATGGAAACAGGGGGAGGGACCTTGTAATCAATAAAATAGGGCAGAAGGAGGCCCATCCCAAGTATATCCACATAAAAAAGGAAGTGCCTCCCAGACAGAATTATGGGGCAAGCTGTTATACCCTTTGTGGTAAATCAGCATGACTCGGTACCTCTCTGAAGTGCCTGTACACTGTACAAGAGGAATTAGAGGCCTGCATACAGTTGCTGACTTATGATCTTATTGGGATCATGGACATGTGCTAGGATAGCTCACAGGACTGGAGTGCTGCAATGAATGGATACAGGCTTTTAAGTAAGGCAAGATGACCAAGCAGCTGGAGTATATGGAGCTGTGCTTTGCGATGGATGATGAGTTAGTCAAGAGCTTAGGAGGGCAGGCCAATGTGGGCAACATTGGGTGTCTGCTACAGACCACTTGATCAGGAAGCACACATAGATGAAACTGTCTGCAGACAACAGGAAAAAGCTTCATCTTCAGAGGCCTTTGTTTTCATGGGGGGTTTTAACTACTCAAATATCTGCTGGAGGGATAATGTAGTAGGGCACAAACAATTCAGGAAGTCTCTGGAGTGCATTGATGATAACTTCCTGGCACAAGTGAACAAGAAGTTGATGATGAATGGCACTCTGCTGGACCTCATATTTACAAACAAGGAAGAACTGTCTGGGGATGTGAAGGTTGGAGGCAGCCTTGGCTGCAGTGACCATGAGATGGTGGAGTTCGGGATCCTCAGAAGAGGGAAAAAAACAGAGAGGGATGACAACCTTGGACTTTCAGAGAGCAGTCTCTGGCCTGCTCAGGAATCTGCTTGGAAAGATCCCATGGGAGGCAGTCCTGGAGAGAAGAGGGATCCAGGACAGCTGGTTGATTTTTCAAGGACCACCTCCTCTGAGCTTGTGAATGATCCATCACTATGACCAGGATGTAAAGCAAAGGTGGCAAGAGACCTGCATGGATGAACAAGGAGCTCCTGACAAAAATCAGACAAAAAGGAAGCATTCAAGCGGTGGAAGCAGGAATACAGAGACACTGTCTGAGCATGCAGGTATGGGGCTAGGAAAGCAAAAGCCTACCTGCAGTTGAAACTGGTAAGTGCAGCAAGAAGGGCTCTACAAGTTCATCATCAGCAAAGGGAAGATTGGGGAAAATGTAGTCCCAGTCCTGAATGGGAGTGGGGAACTGGTCACGAGGGATACAGAGAAGGCAGGGGTACTGAATGCCTTCTTCACCTAGGTCTTTACTGATAAAATCAACCCTCAGGAATACCAGGCCTACAAGACCAGTGGGAAAACCTGAAGCAAGTAAAACTTATTTACCCTCAGTGGATAAGCTTAGGGAATATTTAAACAATTTAAACATACAGAAGTCTATGGGACCTGATGGGATGCATCCATCAGTGATGAGGGAGCTGTGAGGCCACTCAGTTATCTTTCAAAGGTCATGGTGATCAGGGTTGGTTCCTGAGGACTGGAAGAAAGCAAATGTCACTCCTATAGTCAAGAAGGGTGAGAATGGGGATCCAGAGAGCTACAGGCTGGTCAGTCTCACTTCAATCCCTGGGAAAGTGATGGAGCAACTAATCACAGATACCATTTCCAAACATATTAAGGACAAGAAGGTGACTGGGAATAGTCAGTATGGATTTATGAAGGGGGAAATCATACCTGACCAACCTGATAGTCTACTATGATGAGATGACTAGCTTGGTGGGTGAGGGGGGAGCACTGGATGTTTTTTATCTTGACTTGAGCAAGGCTTTCAACACAGTACCTCATAACATACTTCAGCAGTTTGACAGTATGGACTAGATAAGTGGACAGTGAGCTGGACTGAAAACTGGTCACAGGGGCAGGTTCAGCAGGTTGTGATCAGCAGCATGAAGTCCAGCTGGGGGCCAGTCACTACTGGCATATCCCTTTGTATGACTTTAAGCCAAGGGCAGACTTTTTTTTTTTTTTTTTAACTTTCTAAATGTCAGACAGAGGATTCCACCAGGGCCTATATTGTCTACATGAACAAATTTTGCACATTATTTAAATATATAACATAGAATCAATTTAATAAACTACAATACATAGCTGAATCTTAAGACAGTCCTAATTTCAAAATTGTAAATAAACTTGTCTTTCCTTAATCTAGTTTAAAACAATTTTTCCCACTGATGTTAAGAGGACAACACCCTTAGTTTACTGTCATATTATTTGAGAGCAGGTTAGGACATATCTACAGACAAGCACTGCTGTGTTTGATTAGAGATGGTTCTGATAACAAAGCCAACAGTAAGAAGGGCCCGGAAATGACTGGGAAACTTTTAATAAAGCACGTCATGCACAGATTACAGGCAACAATGGCTGTATGTTATTTATTTCAGAAGACTGAGATAACTTCCCTGATATTTCACATGAAAAACTGTAATCTCATTTGTCTGTCTTATTTAAAAAATACTGTTTTCAAAAAATGGAAGATAAGGTTGTGGTTTCATGGTGGATAGCACAGACACAGGCACATCTGATGACAAATAGAATGACTGGACCAAAAAGAAAGAAGAAAGGTGATACTGGGGTTAAGTAAGGACAAAAGAGGAATGACAGAGAATATCAGAATCCAGAGAAAATAGGGGGCAAGTGAGAATGGCAAATAAAATAAAATTTGACCTATGGAGTTCCAGAAAAGCAAAGGAGAGCAGCTTCCAAAGAATAAGTTATGGAAACTTTCATAGCACTGAACCAGAAAGAGATTTAAAAGGAAATACACAGAGTATTGTCTTTCAGGTCTATGGTTCTAATCTTAAGTACACTTGAGTACATAATCAAGTCAAGCATATTGTTTCTGCTGACTGGAGCAAGGTAAGATTTTTTTCCCTCACCTTGGTGAAGATGAGAGTTTAAAAATTCCTAACACTTCAGTGTTAAAAATGGGAAAAAAGAGATTTTCTGTCTTCTGAAGATCCAGAGGAAGTTACTCCTCTCTTACCTGCCTTTTCTTTATTTCCACCTCCCAAAACAAAGAAAAAAAATCACCAAACTAAACATCAGTAATAGACCCAACACAGGCCACAATCACAGTGCCTTCTAGCTGGGTTCTGATCAGGCATATAAATCTCAGGCTGTACTTTTGCATTTGGAGATAGGGTTGCTCAAGCTTCAGAGGCTTACATCAGCTTTAACTGTTTTCACATTGCACTATCTGTTATGTCAGTACAGGATTTTTTTGTGAGGTTGCATGATGAGCCATATCTGGCCAAAACATTACACAGCACATGGGAGGAAACAAGAAAAGGTGGATCACTTTTCCACACTGATTCATTGCACAAGCACAAAGGAGATGTGCTGCTTTGGTAAAAGAATCAGATTTGAGGCAAGAAATGCTTTAACTGGCATTTTCGTCAAAGAAACACCTCTTTTTTCTCCATCCAGGAATGGAGAACTGCAGTAAGGATTCTCTCTTCTACAAGAGATATTCTGGTATGCAAAAAAAAAACAGTGAAACTTTTCATGACATCACTGTTGGTTCCTGCATAGTTAAATGTTGTGGAGCTAGGCTTTTTTCCTCTGTTCTAATGATCAATGTTCTTATGACTTATTCAAGTAAGAACAGCTCCAAGCAAAGAGCAAAAGAAAAAGACATTAATGCTATTTTGCTTTGTCAAGAGAGTGGTAATGCAGTACAGAACACCTTTAAAAGCACCCATAAAGTGAAAGCAGACATTTCTTCCCTAGCAGAAAAAGGAATAAAAGGTGTAAAAGCAGTAACAGAGCAAATCTGGCATAGATACAAGGTCATCTTTAAAAATGAGAGTCACTAATTACAGGGAAAGCTTCAGAGACAGTGTGATCACTCCTAGATAAATTTTTGCACTAGGCTGGATGAAGACATCTTAGATGTTTTGCTAAAGACATGTTACAGCCCAAATAGAAGTTCCAAAGTTGGGAAGGCTGGGTCTAGACTTCACCCCAGCAGATGGATTTAATCCATAACACTGAAGAATTCTCTATTTCACCTGCCCCTTTGTACTGAACATTTTCCACCAGTTTACTTTGGGCAGACTTTAGCCACTCTAGCTGAGATTCATTTGATTAAATGTAGATGCTTACAATTTATATATCTACATCTGAGCTAAACACTTCAGGCTCCTTTTTTAATCAGTGGAGAGACTGATTCATGTTAGTTTGAAGCAAAAATCCCTGACAGGTCATATCTCTGAGCTAGCTGTTTAGAGTTCCATTAGGTTGCATCTTAACTCTCCTTATTTTTTCTGCAGGGTGCCTAGATAGCCTAAAATGTGCTCCTGGACTCCAGTTTGAAGGTGAGATACTCACAGTAGACTTACTGCAACTACTTTGGGGGACTTATTTGTGTCTTTGATTTCCAAAAGCAGGAGGAGATTACTTGTGCACTTTTTAGGAAGATTGTATGGATAGCAACATTCAAGTCTTTGAGGAACTACAATATTTCAGTAATGTTATGTAAAGCAGACGAGAAAATGAGAGAAGCCATCTCTAGCCTGTAAAATTTATAGAAACCAAAAAAAGATCTCATAAAGACATACATAGAAGATTAATTATTGTCTAACAATTAGAAAAAGGTCATGTGTTGTGCTATTGTAATGATTTCTTCTTGTTTTCCTCCTTCTGCTCCTCCTCTTCCTCCTCTGATTGTTGCTGTCCTTTTCTTTTTTAATTCTTTGCAAATATTTAGTGCAGGCATAAATAGAAAACAGATACTCACTGCTTCTTAGACATCATCTCTCACTTTTCTGATTTCCATTTTATTTACTTTATGGTTATTATAATATCTGCTACCAACCACTCCTACTTCAGTGTGCTAACCATGACTCACATAAGCACCTAATAAATTACATCAGTGGGAAGCAGATGAGTGCATGAAGAGGAGATGCAAAACTCTTTAGTCATGCAGTTTTTCATTCTGGGGACTGAATTGCCAGACAGAAAAGCATTGTGAGTGGCTCATGCATCTGCCAAGTCCACCAGATGCCAATCTCGCTCTCACAGTTTTGGTAAAAGCCATTAATCAGTATGCACTATTCTCTATGGTAAACCAGGAGCTCAGTTAAGCAACCAGCTAAAACAGAAAGAAAAAGGTAACCCCCCCCCCATATACAGTGAGTTTCTTTAAGCAAAGAGAATTACATAATTTTTATCACTTGAAGCAATATTTAGAAAACGATCACAATCCATATATTCCTCTTTCATACGCTATCTTGCATAACGATGCAATGGAGGGGAGGTATTCTGGAACAACAAAGTGAAATGAAGAATTTCCATCTGCCAGACACTGATCAATCTGCATGAAATAAGGTGTATCAGTGTACTAGATCATAATCTGAAGAGGACATATATTACACTGCTGTCTACACTGATGAGGGTGAGGCAGCATCTTCATTACAATCTGTGTGGTTTCAGGGCTTATAGCATATTATAATAGCTCATCTCAGGCTGAAACTGCATAAGTTCTCTCTACAGCCTTCCAGGATTTTTTTTTCTTTGCTTATTTTCACAGAAGAGACACTGGCAGATTTACAGAGGAGCATAGCACATCAAAAATAAAAAGAGTCCATTTTTTCTAAAGTCTCCAGGTGCAAAGACTCAGCATGAGAGAGTCTTCAGAGCACAAAGGGTTGCAGTCTACCACAGCCATTCTCATAAACTGATCTGTTGGCCAGAAGGTTTTACAGAAAGATTTTAGCCTGTGAAGGCCAGAAACATTATAGTCTATGGCTCTTTATACTAAAATGCTAACAAATAACCTAGGCCATTTTTACTTCAAAAGAATTACAGGTCAAACGATGACTTCAATTACTCTTTGCTTGTTGACAAAGTAATTAAAAATGAAACTTGAAATCTGTAGCAACACTAGTAAGTGGAAAAAAACCCCAACCCCCCCCCCCCCCAAAAAAAACCCCTGCACTATCCTTTAGCTAGGAAAAAGCACTTGAGAGAGTGCCTATGACAATCTGAAAAAATAAAATGATGAATATGAATGATGAGTGATGAACATGAAGGCTTTAAAGGAACAGTACACAGAGCACAGGGAAAAAAAAAGAAAAGCTGAGCCTCCTGAGGAATGTGACACATACAGGTTTATCTGTCCTGAAGACTGAGATATGGTGCTGATTCCCAGCTCTCTTTGAATGGAATGCAATGCAGTTCTTTGATCCCACAAGAAGAGTAAAAAATATGACTCTTTCTATATTAGGATGCACTGAGTCAGAGCTGTCTCTAATCTGTCCAACTGCTTGTTACTTTAAACTAGTTATATACATGCCTTCTCTTCACCCAGCACTTGTCTGTATCCAGACCAAACCCAAATTTAAACCTGCTGAATCAGGTATCAGCAGCAGGTCCCTACAGTAGCTTCAAGTGTTCTCTATGCCAATTTATGCAGCTTTTCTTGGTAGCTGAACTGGCTTGTTTACAGCTAACATGGATATGTCAATATTTCTTGACAGTAACAAGACATACCCAAAGGGACAAAGCCATTTGAGTACACTTTTAAGCACGTGTTGTTTTCCAGATTAATGCAGGAAACTCTAAATAGCTTAAACAGGCTGCAACAGCTAGGCAGCACAAAAAATTGGAAATAGTCAGTGAATGTTTTTTTGTTTCCTGGTACCTTTTGATTCCCATCAGTTTTCACTTTATGTCATTGTTGTCTCTTGTGTACTAATACACTCTTACATCCATTTCTGTAGTTCTAGAACAGAATGTGCACAAAAAGTATTGCGGCTTAAGGTGCTCCATTAGAAACCAGTCTTATCTTGCACTCATTATACTATTATTTTAATGATGATGACATAGCAATTTATCTCCAAAAATGTGTCGTGATTCAATTCCTCATTGTAGGAAATTTCATGTGGCTGAATTGCACACATCTGATTGTATCATTAGGAATATGCAAGAGAAACGCAACAATAAGATAGAGTATTTCGCAAGTTAATCTTACCAGCAAAATAATATTAATAAAACTGTGCATGAGGCAGGGAGTCCCTTAGTAGTGATCGGTGTAGTATATTAATATTCTGCATATCTTATGAGGCCACTTTGGCAAATTGGTATATCAATGTCTTTGTAATTCATGCTAACTGATAATATACAAACTTACAACTCCCGTCATTCAGAGCTGAAAAGGTAAAGTAAATTTAGCTGTCAGCTAGAGAGTTTTACTGGGAGGTGGAGGTGTTGCTGTGAAAATATGCATGTTGTGCTATTTACAGCTCTTCTAGGAAAAATACTCTTTGTTGTTGGTAATTGGAACTTGTAAGGAATTTTCAATGACTTAAGCAGCCTGCAAAAGAAGCATTGCTGCCATGAATGAGCAAGTCTCTGCCTTCAACATATTAGACAAAATGAAAGCTTGATGAATACATGCGGTTAGGAAAGCTCAGATTCGTCCCTGTGTAGAAGAGGAGCTGGGGCCTGGTAAGGCCAATGGTATCCTGGGCTGCATTAGGAAGAGCACTGCTAGCAGGTTGAGGAAGGTGATCTTCCCCCTCTACTCAGCCCTGAGGAGGCCACACCTGGAACACCGTGTCAAGTTCTGGGCTCCACAGTACAAGAGAGTCAGGGACATACTGGAGCAAGTCCAGCAAAGGGCCATGAAGATGATGAGCGGCTTGGAGCATCTCTCACCTGAGAAGAGGCTGAGAGAGTTGTGACTGTTTGGCCTCAGAGAGAGATGGCTCTGGGAGTCTTATCAATGTGTATAAGTATCTGATGAGAGGGAGTAAAGAAGGGACTCTTCTCAGTGGTATCCAGTGAAAGGATAAGAGGCAATGGGTACAAACTGAAATATGGGGAATTTCACTGAAATATAAGAAAAGCCTTTTATTACTGTGAAGGTGGTCAAACACATAGCAACAGGTTGCCCAGAGCAGTTGTGGAATCTCCATCCTTGGAAATATTCAAAATCTAACTGGACAAGGCCCTGATCAACCTGTTCTAGTACACCCTGCACAGAGCAGGGGGAGTTCAATTAGACCGTCTTCAGAGGTCCCTTGCAACCTCAGCAATTCTATGATTCTATGAGTTGATAAAAAAGCATAGTCAGCATCCACTTTTTAGTGCATTTAGGCACCTTTCATATAGTGTAGCTGTCCCTGAGGCAGACCTCTTGATAACAGACCTTGTACAGCTCTCTGTCAGTAGCAGAAGGCAGTAATGACTCCTTAGAGCAGTCAGTGTCATCATGAGCACGCACGAGACAGGCATCCTGGGAGTGCTGGGCATGCCAGAAGGGCACAGGTGGTGAGGCACAGCATGCTAGTATGTGATGATGCATTCTGCTGGAGTGGAGGAGGGATGCGATCTTCAGCTAGAAAGACTGCAGGATCCTCTACTTTGTAGACAGAACGCACCCAGGAACGGGTATGCACATTCAGAGCCTTCTTTTGAAACCTGTTTAGGTGCAGTCTGAGAGTACAGATACATCTTGCATTTGCAAGCCATTTTTAAAGTGAACAAAAGAGGAATCAAAAAACGAAAATGTTTAAAGAAGGAAGAAAGACTTTATCATCAGTAATTAGAATACATAGAAATCACTTACTTATAAAAGTTAAGGGTTCTACTCTCCTTTTGATAAACAAGTCACACTCTCATAAATGTCAGTGAGCATTATCATCACTGACAGTCGCGTCTAAGGCCTTTCGTGCCTCACAATCACCCAGATTTTGTAGAACCTCTGCATATAATTTTAATTTGATATAGGTCAATCTGTAGTGTTTATATGCAACTGGAACTGCTGAAGTGATTTAACCTTCACTCATAACATTGTCCTTACACCTTCATTTCACCTCTCCCCTGGATCATACCTACTTAAGTAAGTGGTACTGAAAAAGGCTGTTCCCATATTGTTGAGGGCAAGGTACCCTAGAGTGGACTGATTGTATGTACTCTGCACAGCTTCTGTAGACCAAGGGTGATCTGAGCTACAGGTCAACCCCTTGGCCCTAAGACATAATTATTAAGTATTGGGGGGTTTTCAGTCAAAGTTTTTGGGACACCATGAAGGGCTCTATCACAGCTCCTGAGAATGGTGTTTCCATAATGTTACTGCATGGGCATGTGCTGTATACCTGGCATCAGGGTGTTTGAAAGTGCCAGGGCTCCTGAGATAGTACTGGAAGACAGTGTCTGGCAGAAAGAGCCAACTCTGTTGTGTTCTTATCCATACTGCCTGTTGGAAGTGGTCTTGGGAGGGAACTATGCTCAGAATTACACTTGGTATTTTCTTGGACAGAACTAGAGGGGCCTAATCCAAGAAAGTGTTTGGAACTAATATATTTATATATGTATATACATTTTGAATGCTCAGGAGACCATCATGGAGCAAACCATGAAGTTATCTGAACAGATATTTCCAGTGATTATCTGGGACTATCTACAGAGTCATGATTCAACACACCCTAGATCAGAGATTTGAGTCCAGAAACTGCAAGGCTGAACAAAGCAAATCCCTGAAACACCACAAATGTGCTTGTTAATTTTGCTGGTAGAGGTAAGTTACACTCTGTTCCCAGCTCTGCTTAGCATACTGTATTTGGCAAAGTGATAGCGCATATACCCTAGTGAGATTTGTCATTTCCAGAATATCTGGTCTTGCAATGATTGGTGCATGGCAAGAAATAGAGTAGATGCTTAAAATGCACATGAGGAATCAGATCCTTTGTAGACCAAACATGAAAGAAAGTCTCAAACTAACTATGCTTTGCATAAGAATCAAGCACAAAATTCCTCAAATCTATTGAGAGATTCACAAATTGACTTCTGAACTTGCTTGAGAATTATACATTTTAGAATTCAAAAAGCATTCACTGACTTTTGCATTTGGGCATTTTGTCAAAGAGATGACATTGAGAGGTGGCATTGAAAGAACTCAGTCTAGATTTAAATAAAACAAATCTTATGTGATGGGACACAAAAGAAGGCAGAACTTTGAGATGAATCGGCCAGGCTTTTTTCTTACAATGAGCTCCTCAAAAAAACCCACAGTTTTTAAACTCAGGAGAGTCAGAAGCTTCTTTGAGCAGCAGCTAAATCAAAAACCTAAGCTCAAAACTGCACAGATCAAAATGAGAAAAGGACTATAACCTAATCTCCCTACCTACCAGATTCTTGCAGGAGGGGTCCATCCTTCCAGGATTGATTTCAGTCTGCCCACAAACACTTCCAATTTCTAGAAATTTCCTTTTCCACCCTGAAAGGCATAGCTAGGTATCTGCTTGTCTCAGCAGTCTTCCAGGCTCTTCTTTGGCTGCAGACTTCTGCCTGCTTGCTGTGACTCACTTCTACTGAATGCTACACCTTGAGCAAACTCAGTTGGCCTCCTTGGAAGAAACAATTTCCTCTTTCCA
Source organism: Dromaius novaehollandiae (assembly GCF_036370855.1). Lineage (NCBI taxonomy): Eukaryota > Metazoa > Chordata > Aves > Casuariiformes > Dromaiidae > Dromaius > Dromaius novaehollandiae. Next base: position 79,285,889 of record NC_088099.1, on the reverse strand, counting down.
CCACAAGGTCCTGTCACTTCCTTTCGCAAGATCACAGCTACAAACTGAGGTCAAACCAACAAACTAGATGTGTCTGTCACACCTCTCCAAAGGGCATAATTCAGAGACATACTTATAACTCATTTCATATACAAATCTTGCCTGAAAATTCCTCAGCATCATCTTTCTTTCACAAAATTTCTGAGACATTTGCTTTAAGTCAGAAAACTGGTTTTGTGGATGCTTGGACCTTTGTTGTTTTCCTCAAACAAGGAACAGCAAGCTTTGTGCTAACCTTTGCACACATCTCCAGTACACCACTTCAGTCTCCACTGGGACCACTGCCATGATTCAGAAATGGCAGCAGTTCCAAATTCTTTTCTGTGTACATTTTGTCCCAGCCTCAGGGTAAAACCCTGGAAGACACCACAGAAAAGAAGCCCAGGTTTACATCCCTCGAGCACTCCAGCTGGATGCCAGTCAGGATGATGGGCTGACCCAAGCCCCACACTACGTTACAGGCTGCATCAATAGGTAAGTGTAAACACAGTCAGTTTCCCACACTTTCGGAATGCTCCTAGCCCAGAGCAGGCAAATTTCCCAGGGATTTGCTTATTGATAACTTGTCCGTGGTGTACATTGTTAAAGACAAACTCTGCCAAAACTTGGAGGACTATTTGTGATAGAGATACGTAATCCCAATATTCTTCCTTTCTTTGTCCCACAGAGACTTGCTACAATACCCTCTGCAGAGCACATATCCACTGATAGCTTTGCTAGCATATTTTGACAGTCAGACCCTGAAACTGCTCTACAGTGTTGCAGTTGAATCTATGTATGTATCTCTATGTGTATATATCTGTCTATGTGTATATCTATCTGTATCAGTGAGGGAATCACTGTGATGAGAATGTTTAAAAAGAATGGTAAATCAGGTCAGTTTTAAGCTTTAAAACAAAACTTTACTATATCTTCACTAACAACACACTGCCAATGGCTAATTCTTCATCATCATCATTATCAATACATAAAGCAGTTAGTTAGCCACTAACAATCAAGTCCTACATTAGCTGTGAGTGTGTTACTGGTCCTAGTTGCCAAGGGCAAGGTGATCAGTCTTGAGAGCTCTTCAATGAGAGAAGTGGAAAGTGAAGTGGAAATCTTCTCCCTCCTCACCCCAATTTTGGATCTGGTCCTTTTATAATATGTTTAATTCTTTAAGCAATTCCCAGCACAAGACCTCCACCCTCTGGGGTATGTACTGCACAATACTGAGACATGTCACTGTCCCAGGCTGTGGCAGGTGCCTTATCCTGTCATTAGGCTTTTTTGTTTTCTTCCATAATCACTGCTTCTTTCTGTAAAGCAAAAACAGTCTTTCCCAGCTCTTAAGGTATTGCTCCTTCAGTGACCAGTAACTGACCATCAAGAAGTTTTCTTCTAGGGGCCTGTTCTCAGCCTGTGCCCATATTTTCAAGGCCTTTACTTAAAGATTAAGAAGCCTCATGCTTAAACAGTACATCATAACAAGAGACCTCTGGTAGCAAGCTCTGGTTCACAAAGCAGGTTCTCATAACATGCTATTAGCAAGCCAAAAGCCCAGACCTCTCACTCTTAGCTTAAGGTCTGAGACCCATTCCTAAGCAATGGCAATATCATTTGCACTGGGTCACTGGGTACAAAAATGCTTGTACATTGTTTACCAGTTATGCTATATCAGTGTGCCTATGTCTTAGTTCCAGATAAACTCATATTAATTAAATCCTGCTTAGTGTGCAACACTTTGACTTGTATTGTTTGTTTAGGTTGAATTGTTTAGGTTGTGATCTGCCATCTTAAGTGAAATTTAAAATGTGATTCAGTACCTGATCTATACACAGGAAATGGTATTAATTAATTTAATCTAAATTTATGCCAGCATGAGTTATAAAATAAGCTGTCTACTAACTTTTTTCAAATTTATACCAAGCCAAATTAGAAGATAACCTACACACTAAATAATCATCATAGCTAAACATTGTCTCATGATTAGCAAATCACCAGTCTACACCTCACTAGTAAAATAACCCTCATTCTCTTACAAATGTCCCGTTTGACTTCAATTTCCCTGCAAAATAAGCATTTTCTCCCTCTTCCCCCCACACACAATGTCATTTCAGCTCTCTCCCTTGCCCTCTTCCCTATATAACACAGGGGCAAAACAACCTGTATTGTGGTTAGTCCCAAGCTACTGGTCCACGTAAATGGGTCAGCACTTGAAGAGAAGAGCATCTGGGTCTCTGTCAGCACTGAAATTGCAGAGGTGAGACGGACTTGTGCATGTTCCACCCTTCCCTGAATTAGAATCAATATCAGCTTACAGAGACATTACAAAATTAGAAGCTGAAAACACTGATATATCTTCTTTCACCATTAAGTTTACTTACCAACCCCACCAAATGCTGATGGCCAAATGGTTTTACAGCATTATAAAAGGAATTTGACATTTACATTATATAAATAATAATAACTTCTGAAATTATGCTGGCTTAAATAATCACATGAGATCGCAGAGCTTCTTATTTCAACTTTGGAAGTCTCACCCCTGTGACAGTTTCATCTGCAATCACCTACAGACCAAGGAGCCAGTTGCTGGCACACATCAATGTTTCCCGGTACAGTCAGAGTGAACAATGGGAATCTTGGTATGGGGCAACAGAAAAAGGGGTCTGCAAACAGCAGTGCTGGCACAGGAGAAAACTGGAACAGGGGAACTGAATGGTGTAAGGATCTGTAGCATGCACTAGGGCATCAAGCTTCAAAAGTAGTAAAGTGTGTGATCCCCACCATGTCATGGGACATAAGCACACACTATGGGGAAGATCACCAGGGCATCAATAAAAATTGCTCCTGGTGTTTTCAGATTGTAAGGAGAGGTGTGTCGTCTTCTGAATCACCTGATATGGACTTCCGTTACTACTTGGACATAGAGCAAGGATTGGCCTGCTCAAATATGTTCATTCTTTATTTTACAGAGTTCATTTTACTCACTTAACCCTTCAGATTTTTTTTCCCCTGTAGTGGAGTGCTGTACCTTACAGATTCAGTAACAGGCCACTATATGCTGCTTATAGGAGGTTAAATGGCTTTTTGCAGCTAAAAAGTAAGTGCAAGATTTAAATTTTCTATTGAGGATGTGAAGATCTCAAAAAAGGCATAACACATTCTGGCAATTAATGAGATAGTTAAAGATTGTGTTATTTGGTTAGACAAAAAAAGTTTTTCAACAGCAACAAAAAGCTGCTGTTAAGGGTCACTTTAGGAAAGGAGAAGAAAGGAATATAGACTGGAAGTTAGCCTTTCTCATCCTTCCTCTGCTTGATCCCTGTCAAGTTCTTTAGTACATTTCTTACTATGCTTGAAATGTACAAACCCCAGAAACATTAAGGTCATTTTAATCAGTGACTCACTAAATGGCAGGCAATTCTTTAATGTTCCATGGCAATGTGTGAAAAATAAAATCCCAGCTTCTTTGGGTGAATGGAGATCTGAACATGATGTCTGCAGTCCCTTTCAAGACAACAAATGGGCAAAAAACAGAAAGCAAATTCAGTGACTAGCAATAATGCCAACTATTTTAAAGTACTTTCTACCATTAGATCCCAGAGCCCCATCCAAAAATGTTTTCATCATTTCTTGATGTTACTGCTGGTGGAACCAAAGATGCTTACCCAGGTATCACCCAAGAATGTTCACGTTATTCTGAGAAAACATCTGCAGAAGGGAGCTCATTACACCTTCCTAGTTAACGGAGTTTGTCCTGGTCCTCAAGCAATAGACCTGGCCAGGAACAGTTCTCTGGTCTACAGCCAGAGCTTCTTAACCTACTGAACAGAATAGCTGTATCCAAACTGATCACAGAGCCTGGGGTCTCTGGGCCAAGTTAGTATCCCGGTCATGCCCCAGCACATTCTGGGAAAGTGCTAGCTGGCTCACGTCAAAAGTACTAGCAGTTTAAGAGCGTGGGTGACTGGGTACCAGTGCTCAGGCCTGTGCTCTGGTGTTGCTCAGTTTACTGGTAGAGACAGAGCCACAAATGAAGGAGACCATTACATATAGTTATGCCAGCAAAATTCTGTTGCTGCATCCTTACCTGTAAATAAAACAGAGCCCGTGAACATACTCAGACACTGTCCCACAGTCATCTGTACCTCCAAACTGATAGCATGATTGAGGAGCAGCAGCCTATCTTCACTGTGCATCTGAGGCTGGAGCCTTGAAGCGGCTGACCAGCCCTCTTCCCCAAGGCTTCTCTTTGGGTGTACAGTCGTCTCCTTTGAATAACACATATGATACCCTTCATTAAGCATACAGAAAAATGTAATCCTTGCCTACAAGAGCGTTTAATGTCAGGGAGAGCAGACCATGACAGTCAAAATCACTTTTACTTTGTGAGTACTTTCATTGTGTTGAAAAGGCTGAAGCAGGATAGCAGGAAGGAAGACTGATTTTTGGAAGCAGTAATTCTAGTTCAAGTGGAGCCCTCCGGAGAGAGGACTGACAGTATCTTCCTGAATGTTGAGAGAATTTTGAGGGCACAAATCTGGGTGGGCAGAGCCAGGAGTTCACAGGAGCAGTCTGGCAGATTGGCTTTTCCTCAGGATCCAGAAGCATGGTGTGATTTTTGCTATCGCTAGTTTCCATCACAACTTTGCAAGGACAATCAGCAGGAAAAGGTTGTTTACAGAAGTTGTTCACAATTATTCCTTATTATCTTACCCACAGAAGCTTAGACGCCAGGACATATAAATAAAATGATACTAGATTTGCATCTAGTAAGAAGGCTAATGTGCTCTGAGAATCAGGATATCAGCTTTTTGGAGAAAACGAAACACAGAGAGGGGTAACCAAAATAAGAAAGGCTGAAGAACAGTGAATTATGATAAGTCATTGTGAAAGACAAGCAAATATTATTATAGTAATAGGTGTAAGCAGTAGAAAGATGGAGTAAACATTTGTTAAAAAGGAAGAAGTAGAAAAAATTAGCAAGATAAATATGTAAGAAAAAAAATCCAGTAGACAACATAGTTGAAGGCAACCATTATAGTAGATAATTGTATTTCATTAATATTTTTAAAAATATTTTTGGAAACTCGTCCTACCTTCCTATTCTGCTCTCTGAGCATTAGCTCTTTGTCAGTGAAGTTAAATGAGAGAGAAGAAAATATAATTAATTTGAAAGGCCATACCTGAATAGGTGATTCTGATACTACATTTGAAGAATGATATGACTTTTTTCATCTCGGGATTTCAAACCACTAGAGTATATAGCATCATACCAGCTAGGTGGGTGTTTTAGCAGTTTCATTTTCATTTATTACATGTAAAGCAAAACATTCACTAAGAAAATAAAATCAAGAAAATAATCATTCCAAGCTGATAAAATGTTAAAGAAAAAAAATCACAATATGAGCTAACCTGCCCTGATACACGCAAGTTCTGAATTCTTGACTTACTTTCACTCTTTTCAGAAAGCCTGAGATCTCTGTTTTGCTCCCGGAAACAAAAAGTTTCAGACTCAGTTTGTTGGATCAGGAAAGAATGTCCTTACAGGCTACTGAGATCCAGGTACTGTCTATACTGAGGCACAGGGTTAACCAAAGCGTGAACAGCTGTCTCTCATCTATGCCCTGACTTGCTGTCTACCCATTGCTCTTTCCATTTTCTTGCTTGTTTCTTAGACAGAGAATTCAGGTGTGTTCCAGCTTCACTTCAGTCATTTCACCCCAGCCATAAAGACTTTCCTTTCCTTTCCAGCTTGTGGCTTCCTATGAACAGTCAAGACAGAGCATGTGGAATATGGAATCCTACCAGCTGTTAGGAAAACAAACTTGCAGGACTGCTATCTATAGATTTCCTGTGCTTAACTGCAGCACACAGGCAAGTAATCTATAAACATTTGCCAGGGAAGGTCAAGGCTTCTCACACACTGATGTACTAGAACAATGGCTTCCAGGAGTCAGGTGAACAGTGTACACTGAAAATAGTCAACAAATTTAGATTTCATTTGCAGTTTAGATATGGCCTAAATTTCAGGTTCTAGCATCTGAACTGTCATAGTTTATCAGTGTCAGAAGTGAGAACAAAGTAATGGATAATTTATATAAAAGATTTATTATGGAGGTAAAATGAAACTCCAAGAGATTAATTGTTTGTGACACATTCAAGTTATTGCATTGATAAGGCCCAAGTACATCAATAGTGCTCTGTTTTGATAAGTACAAATTGAATCTCTTGAATTTGTTTAACGGTGGACCCATTTCATCCTCCTCTTGTTTATTAAATCTTGTCTTTGGGATAAACTCCATTTGTTGATATCATTTGCTGTAGGAAAGGACCTCGGGATCTTCATGGACAACAAGAAGAATATGAGTGAGCTGTGCACACCTGTGGTGAAGAAGGCCAATGCACACTTAAGCTGCATAAGCAAGAGTGTAGCCAGCAGGTAGGCAGAAGTGTTTTCCCCCTCTATTCAGCACTGAGTACTGTGTCCAGTTTTGTGACTCCACTATGAGAAAGACATTGGAATACTTGGGCAAGAACAGCAGAAGATTAGCAAGATGGTTAGGGGGCTGAAGCACATGCCATGCAAGGAGCAGCTGAGCAAACTAATTGGTCAGCCTTTAGAAGAGAAGGGAGGATCTCGTTCCTTTCGTCAACTGCTTAATAGGAAGGTATAGAAACGATGAAGCCAGAAGCTTCTCAGAGGTACAAAATAATAGCACAAGAGGCAACAAATTGCAACACGTGAAGTTCTAATCAGTTGTTAGGAAAAAAACTTTTTGCAATGAGGGTTATGAGATTGCTGAGAGACTTCACTGAATTTCAGTCCTCAGAAATATTTAAAACTCAGCTGCGCAGTGCTCTGAACAGCGTAATCTAAGTTGGCCCTGCTTTGAGGGGGAGTTTGTCCCAGGTGATCCTCATAGCTCCCCTCAAACCCATAAAATTCTTTGATTCTGTGACCCTGATACCTGATGCCTGCAGAAAAGGCATTGCCTCACATGAGGACATTCTATCTAGAGACCATTTCTTAAAGCAGTAGGTTGAATTTTCCAGCCATGTAGCTGTACAAAAGAGAGTGCAGTTGCACTGAATGTGCCCAAATTCTATGCAAGTAATGTACAAATACTAAAAGCAGGTAAATACTATTCTGGAAAAATATCTCTCTATGAGAGTGCGATATGGCACACTTCAATGCTTAAAGACCCCAGGGGTATTTGCTGTTATTCTTTTGCTAGCCAAGATTTAAATATATTGGCAAAGTTGTGTTTAAGCTGCTTTTGAAGATTATTTCTGCAGATAAGTTACTACACTAAGTCTGGATTGTAACATCTCAAAAAAAATCATTCAAATTCAATAAAGCTCAAAAAGACTAACCTTCAGTTCAGCTGTAAGCTCAGAAACAATAAGATGCACATTTTTTTGAGAATGTTCTTCCATAATTTATAATAAATGTAATTGGACTAAGACTCATATAACAATGTGAACTGATGTCTTGACTTTTAATATGTTGTTCCATATTAGATGCTATTTTTATTATCATCGAAATAGGCCCTTATTGCATATCTCCTTCTCTTGAACTGTGAAACAATATAGAAGTCCAGGAGCAGTATCCAACAGATAAAACAAATACAGATGGCAAGCAGAAGAATCTTGAATCTACCATCAGAGAGAAAAGCCCTAACCTTATACTTACGAAAAAAGTGTTTTACATTTGTGAATGAATCTCCTCAACATTTCTGGGACTTTTCTGTTTCAAAATCAACAGCACATTATAAGATGGCAAAAAACAACCAAAAGAATAGAGGTCAACATTGGCCACTGAAAGTGGGTATTTTCCACAAATAATTTTTGTCTTGATGTAAATTCCACTGTCTGTCATAGAAGCTTTAGTAAAAGAGATTAGATCAACAGTCATTTTAAAATTTTCATGAGAATTGAAGACTCATAGCTAAAAGAATTCAATAGTACTAGTATCAAGAAGGGGAATAGCTTAGTCGGTTTTAAAAGGTGGCAGAAGAGATGGGAAAACAAATAGCTTTTGCTTCTGCCTTTTACAGCGATGCATAGATTTACCTAAATCATACAGAATTTGGTGCCTAGTCCCCACTAGAACTTCACGTTTGCAATTTATATTAGTATAATTCAATTCTGCCACATGAGAGGTCCACAGAGATATTCTGTATTAGGTGAACTTAGATCTCTGGATGCAAAGCAGATTCTCCCAAAAGTAATATTGAGTCTGTGCTCAGCAGAACACATGCTATGGTTGTCAATACCACTACCAAGAACCAATGCCTTCTGCATGTCTATGGGAGACTGCATGTTGTTCCAACATCTATAGTGAATCCTCCTGTCTTGCAAGGAGTCACACATACATCGTGAAAGAATGGAATTACTGACACTTAATGAGCTGTTGCTGAATGAACATAGTAAAGACATTAGGTTTTTTATAGGAACACTCTTTGGGTATAGTGCTCAGAGAGATAAGGAGGTTGATTTAATTGCTGAATACATTTCCAATACATGCTATTATCTGTAGCACAGCAGAATGAGGTAAACCTTTATCTCTTGTTGTGCCAGCTCAGTGAATCACAACAGTCAATCTCCCTACTCTCTGTTGGCATACATATGACCCCTCTGCAATGCTGTCATCATAAATCAACATTGAAGACAATGGGGCAATTCAGAAAAAGAGATTGAGAGAGTTAGAAGAAGAACTCAGAGTGTGCAAGGCATCAGAACCACTGAAAACCACTCATCAGTAAATACAGAGCAGATAAGAAGCTTAACAAATAATATTAAAGCATTGCAAACTCAAGAGAATTCACAATTGTCAGAACAAGCAGCTAGACTTGACAAAATAAGGGCAGAAAAGGTTCTTGCTTTTCAGGAAGCTGACTGTATGAGCTAGGGTGTTTAATTCTAGGTTTACTATAAAGTGGGTGTAGGAATCAGATCTGCAATAGAAACTATATAAGCATGTTACTGAAAGAAGAATCACAGCTGAAGACTGTGATGAATAGATGAAATTCTGTGACATCAGCAGTTAAATATAGACTATGATACAAATGGGAGTAAGCAAGCCCAAACAAGAGAGTCTCAGGAATTTTGCAATACTTGTCTTCAGTTAATCTGAAGATAAGTTAAGGAGGTCCCATAGCAAAAAGTGCTAGCTTGGCATTCTTGGAAGCTAAAATCTGGGGTTATAGGAACAAGTTTCCCAGAAATGTGATGGAATCTCTGTCCTTGGAGATATACAGAATTTGACCAGACAAGGTCCTGAGAACCTGGTATGGCTTTCATGCTGTGTTTGGAGCAGATTGTATACAGTGACATCCAGAGGTCCTTTCTGACCTAAATTATTCTATAATCTACTCTGTGATTCTGTCATTTTAAGTTTTTACTTTTCATTTATTTCTTTGTTACTTCAGAAGTTACATATTAATTGTAAAATCCTAATGTGTGCAGTTCTCCTGTGAGATCACTTAGTCAGGACAATCCAGCTCATAGAGGAAAGATGATGCAGACATTGTGTTTGTTGCTATAGATGTGCTATTTCCATGAGGATTTTTGCAGTGGGGCTGCAAGATATTTTAATGATCCTGAAGTAACAGAGTACTTCTGCGGGGCAAGAGAAGAGAAAGCAGGAAGCATGGGCAGAGCAAGAATCTTGTTCTGATGAAAGAATACCACCACAATAAAAACATACAATCCAAGTTGTTAGGAAATGTATAATATAACGTAAATAATGAAATGCAGATAGTGGCATGTTGAGACAACCTGCTGTTAACCATAATGTGTTTGTTTGTTACAGGCAGTGCTAACTTATAGTTAACATCCTGTTGTGTAAAAGAAAGAGTGGCCACACTGGTTCAGATACCATGCTCCTGTCTTGGCTATCATTTTGTGGCCTTTTGACTAAAATAGAGAGTAGTATCTGCTCCCATCAGTTTAATATATGATACACCCTCAGCTTTAAGACCTTACATCCTCAATTTAAAGACCTTACATTAAATGGTTTTTGAAGAGTAGGAGATAGACTGGGAGCTTGTTCTGTCCATTGCACACGTGGACCTCATACACCTCTAGGGAGCAGTAGCTGCTGGCAAGGGTGCTCTGTTTCCCTCCTGGTTCTCCAGATTTACTTTTATGACTCTAACTCCCTTTCCTTCTCTTTCATTCTTTATCCCCCACACTAGTTTGTTTATTGGCGGTAGGTGTCCCCTGCCCTGGACTCTTCTTCCTTTACACATTTTCCCTTTTGGGAGGCTGGGGGAAGATGGTCCTTAGCATTGTAAATAAGGGAAAGGAGCCAATAAGGACAGTGGCAAGTAACAGATGCTTAGAGAATACTCTTATAACCTATCATCAAATGTGAATTGTCTATTTAAAAAATCTGTTAAAGAAGATGCTCGGATACCTCTCTGAAGTGCCTGTGCACAAATGCAGCCAGCATGGGGAATAAACTGGAGGAATCAGAGCTCTGTGTGTGGTCACATGGATATGATCTCATTGCAGTTACAAATACATGGTGCGATAGCTCACACAACTGGAATGCTGCCATGGATGGCTACAGGCTCTTTAGAAAGGACAGGCCAGGAAGGCAAGGTGGGGGAACCGGAATATATGGAGCTCTGCCTAGGGGTGGATGATGAGCGGGTTCAGAGCTTATGGGTAAGGATTTAAGGGTGAACTGACATGGGTGACACTGTTGTAGGTATTTATAACAGGCCACATGACCAGGGAGAGGAAGTAGATGAGGCTTTCTACAGACAGCTGGAAGTAGCCTTATGATCACAGGCCCTGGTTCTTGCGGGGGGGGGGGGGGGGACTTTAATCACCCTGATATCTGCTGGAGGAATAACAGAGCAAGGCACAAGCAATCCAGGAGGTTCCTGGGGAGCATTTATGATAACTTCCTGACACAGGTGATGGAGGGGCCAATGAAGAGAGGTGCACTGCTGGACCTTGTAATAACAAACAAAAAAGGGTTGGTTGGAGATGTGAAGGTTGGGGGCAGCCTTGGCTGCAGTGACCATGAAATGGTGGAGTTCAGGATCCTGCGAGGAGGAAGCAGGAGAAAAAGTATGATCACAACGCTGGACTTCAAGACAGCATACTTTGGCCTCTTCAGGGACCTTCTTGGAAGAATTCCATGCGATAGGGTCCTAGAAGGAAGAGGAATCCAAGCGAGCTGGTTAATATTCAAGGATTGCTTCCTCCAAGCTCAAGAGTGGTGCATCCCAATGAACAGGAAGTTGAGCAAAGGAGGCAGGAGACCTGCATGGATGAACAAGGAGCTCCTGGCAAAACTCAAACAGAAGAAGAAAGTGCACAGAAGTGGTAAGCAGGGACAGGCCACTTGGGAGCATTATAGGAACATCATCCAAGTATGCAGGGATGTGACTACAAAGGCCAAGGCCCATTTGGAATTGAATCTGGCAAGGGATGTCAACAAGGCAAGAAGGGCTTCTTTACATACATCAGTAAAAGGAGAACTAGGGAGAATGTGGGCCAACTGCTGAATGGGGCAGGGGCCCTGGTGACAAAAGATACAGAAAAGGCAAAGACCCTGAAGGCCTTCTTTGCTTCAGTCTTTACTGCTAAGACCAGCCTTCAGGAGTCTCAGACCCTAGAGACTACGGAGAAAGTTTGGAGAAAGGAAGACATTCTCTTAGTTGACAAGAATTTGGTTAGAGATCATTTAGGGAAACTGGACATCCACAAGTCCACAGGCCCTGATGGAATGCACCCATGAGGGCTGAGGGAGCTGGCAGACATCATTGCTAGGCCACTCTCAATCATCTTTGAAAGGTCATGGAGAACAGGAGAGGTGCCTGAGGACTGGAGGAAAGCAAATGTCACTCCAGTCTTCAAAAGGGGCAAGAATGAGGACCCAGGGAACTACATACCAGTCAGTCTCACCTCAGTCCCTGTAAAAATGATGGAACAGCTTATTCTGGATGCCATTTCTAAGTATGTGGAGGATAAGAAGGTGATCAGCAGTAGTCAGCATGATTCACCAAGGGGAAATCATGCTTAACAAACCTGATAGCCTTCTCTGAAGGAATGACTAGCTGGGTAGATGAGAGGAGAGCAGTGGATGGTGTCTACCTTGACTCCAGCAAGGCTTTCGACACTGTCTCCCGTAACATCCTCATAGGCAAGCTCAGGAAGTGTGGGACAGAAGAGCACACAGTGAAGTGGATTGAGAACTGGAGGAAAGGCAGAGCTCAGAGGGTTATGCTCAGTGGTGCAAAGTCTAGTTGGAGGCCTATAGACAGCAGTGTCCCCCAGGGGTCAGTACTGGCTCCAGTATTGTTCAACTTCTTCATCAGTGACCTGGATGAAGGGACAGAGTGCACCCTCAGCAAGTTTGCTGATGATACAAACCTGGAAGGAATGGCTGATACACCAGAGTGCTGTGCTGCCATTCAGAAGGACCTTGACAGGCTGGAGAGATGGTCAGAGAGGAACCTCATGAAGTTCAACAAAGGCAAGTGCAGAGTCCTGCACCTAGGGAGGAATATCCCCATTCACCAGTACAGGCTGGGGGCTGACATGCTGGAAAGCAGCTCTGTGGAGAAGGACCTGGGGGTTCTGGTGGACTGCAGGCTGACCATGAGCCAGCAATGTGCCCTTGTGGCCAAGAAGGCCAAGAAGGAAAAACTTCTTTACTGTGCAGGTGACTGAGCACTGGAACAGGTTGTTCACAGAGGTCGTGGAGTCTCCATCCTTGCAGATATTCAAAAGCCATCCGGACAGGGTCCTGGGCAACATGCTTTAGGTGACCCCGCTTGAGCAGCAGGGGGTTGGACTAGATGAGCTCCAGAGGTCCCTTCCAACCTCAAGCCTTCTGTGACTCTGTGAATTCTACCTGGCTGGGTGGTGAATAATAATTCCTATGAGACATTGTGGTCACTCACACATAATTGCCATGCACATTGTGGCATCTCAGTTTTTCTTTCCATGCTGCTTCTGCAGATGGTTATTTTTCTCTGAGCTCCAAAAGAAGTGGTGCTGAGATAAGCACCTGTCTGACAAAAGAAAAAAAGGAATGAAACATTTTAAAAAAACCATAATCCTTCTAGGTATCCTGTCTCTCCTCTGCTACAGTGTCTGCAGTAACACATTGTTATGAACTACTGTACTGTATAAATTGTTTTATCAATTTTGTCACTACATGCAATTTTTGGAATAGTCTACTGTATACATTTAGATGTATGTGAAGAATGAAGTTTTAGCAGCACAAAATGCTCACAGCAGTAGAGTCTGATTGCCTAAGCTTTCATTTCTAAACTGATTTATAGAAACATAAAAACTAAGTACAGACTGTCAAGTGTGTAACCAACATCCTGTGGAAGATCTTTAAAATGATTTCTATTGATCATTCTGGGAAAATTCAAACAAAGTCTGCTTAAGGAGCTCAGTGAACAGAGCACTGCAACCTACAAAACGTAAAACAAAAATACTGCCAATCCCAGTAGTTCTCTCAGGGTAACATGATTTTTGCCTGGAGCTGTGCTGAAAAATTGGGTCCTTTTATGACTGTCAGTCCTAACTTGCTGTTTTATCTGGGCAGAACCTTCCTGCTCCCATGAACAGAGAACACAGATGCTTGTTCTAATGGAAAAGGAAGGTAATTAGTCAGTGCTATTACAATCTGATGTCAGCATTATACTATATTTCGAACGAGCTGTTCTAGAGCTTTACCTCTAGAAAAAAAAATTTCACTGGCCATTACTTTATTCATGGAATGAGGACCAATCCAGTTGTCTTATTTTAAGGCTTATGTCCAAATGTTTATGAGATAGGAGAGGGCACAAGAGAGTGTAAAAGTGCTGAGAACCAATGAAAGTAACAGGAGTCATTCATAGCTGTATGGCGATTGTGCTTTCCAATGCATAATTATACTACAACAAGGAAGGCTGCTGAAGTGACGGTCTCAGTTCCTAAATTGATAAACACTAAATTGTCATTATATGCATATGCTGATGCCAATGGTGAATATATTCCAAATAAATCCAAATGCAGCTATTTGTATACTTTATTTTCCAAAAATAAAGAATTAATTTGAAAAATACATTTCAATCATGTCTTATATTCCTTCCTTGTGTTTCTCACTGCTTTCCCTTGTGTCTTCAGCCCTCAGTGCCAGAGGGCTCTTTTAAGAGACTAAATGGTAAAAGCTGTTTTATCATTTAGCTCACTGTGAAGTTACTCTAAATTGAAGACTTGAAGGAGGGAGCCTTCCCAAACAGGCAGTCATATGGGGAGTCACCAAGATGGTTAGGGGACTGGAGCATATGACACACAGAGCTTGAGGGATCGGTACATATTCAGCCTGGAGAAGATCTGCTTGCGTAGGACTCCAACCGCAGCCTTCCCCTACCTAAGGAGGCGGTACAGAGTAGGAAGCTAGACTTGTTTCAGAATGCACACAGAAAGGCAATCACAAATTGCAACAGGGACAGAAAGAAGAAAATCTTCACAGGGAGTCCCATTAAGTCTGCAGTGAGGTTGTCCAGAGAGGTATTAGTATCTGCATCCTCGGATATATTCAAAACTCACCTGCACAAGGCCCTGAACAACCTGATCTAGTTTAGAAATTAGCCCTGCTCAGAGCAGGATGCTGCACCTGCACCTAAGGAGGTCCCTTCCAAACCAAATTTTTCTGCAATCCCGTGTGTAACACCATCTAATACAAAAACAAGAAGAGAGAGTTAAATTGACTTTGCACAGGTATCTCTTCCTTTCTGAAATACAAAGTCTGAAAGAGACTGGGGAACAAGAATAAATTGGGAAGTGTGCAGTGTGATGTGTCAAGTTTCATTTGGCACATGAAGAGGTGCTACATCACTCACCAGAAAAAGAATAGACCCCTGTAAATGATTCTTATACAACACAATACTCTATGTGGTATTTAGTCTGGATATTCTTATTACTGAGTGTAGACATCCAGGAGGGATATGAAGGTGGAGAATTTAAAATGTTCTTAGTTCTGAAAAAAAAGCATGACAAAATTGAAAAAAAAAAAACCACAAACATATGATGTAGAGCCATGTTTTTTTTCAGCAAACAGCTGAAACACATTACCAGAAGCATTAATAAGGACAGAGAAAATGTAATTAAAATAAAAGAAGTGACATTTAGATTGCAGTCCAGAAACTCTAACAATGAGATGCAGTAGGCTCCAGGAGAGGGAGATTAAGAAACCTATTGGCTGGTATACTTAGTTCTAAATCTGACAGAACTTGAATAAGTATACAATTAGAATTGCCCTTTTGTTGGCAGGCACATATAGTAAGTGATTTAACTCTTTTCCAGCACTAGATTCAATTAACCAAATTAATTTTTCGTGTAGTCCATTTAAATTATGGACTGCATAAAACTCAGTCATCTCCCATCATACTCCATAATACTCCCATCCCCTTTTATACAGGTCTGTGTGCACCGTGCTGCATCTTCAAAATATGACAGGATCACTTTTTAGGAAAAAAAATGCCTGAGCTTAGTAACACTAATCATTTTGTCTCAAAGAGCAAAATAAAGACGTTTATAATACAATAGCGAATAATAAAAAGGGAATTATAATCCATCAATTCTGTGTTCATCTTTGAATACTGAAAACCATAAGTATGGGAAGTATAACTGATGATAGAATCATGTACCATATTCTGCTGAGTATCTTGTTTAAAGTTGAACATCCACAATCATGAGCATCAGTCAGAAATATTTAGGTATATCAAGGTTCTTCAAAAAAACTCATTTTTTATTTTCTTTGGCAATAATATTATCTAATTTATTCATTCCCAATAATTTCTGAACATATGGGGACCAGCTCATATATTTTTAACAGTCGTGGCAGTGTAGTGTCAGATGAAGCTCTACTATTCTTTTTCTCTTGAATCAGCCTGAATGTTGTTATCTCTTTGTCAGTAGTACAAAGTTTTGAACCCTTGACCAACTATCCTAAATTTTAATGGAAGCTGGAAATGTTCAGCATTTCTCAGCATCAAAACATACGGTAATGTTCTTACAGTTTTCTGAATGGTTTGCTCATTACATGAACAGATGGAAAATACTACATGCTTTACAGAATTATCAGTTAATCTAAACTACACTATATACTACTGCAGTCAGAACGCACACTATCTTGACTAACTTTTATCCTATGAAAATAAACAAAAATGTATTTTTACCATACATACAGAACTTCCTTCTTATTTATTTCATGTTTTGGTATTCTTGGATCCTCAAGTCTCTGCTGCCTTAAAAGAGTGATTGCATTATTCTGTCCATCTTTTGCTTTTTGAAAGTGTGAAGTTAATAGCTAGCTCTGCTAGCAAGCTAGCAAGCTTACAAGAAGAAAAGTCAAGTGATTCCCTTTTTAACATACAAACTACAGTATAAACAAGCAAGGACACAGTTCCTGTAGAAATATTTCCTGACCAGACTGTTAACTAATGCAATCTTGGAGTACTAACAATGTTCTATGCACCTGGGTTCGTAGTCACACGTGGCGTGAATAGCCACACGTAAATCCTAGAAGTCTGCTTTTGAGAGCTTCACAGAATGAAAATTCAGTTACACTGGTGGAAATTCATATTATGGCCATAATCTAATTCAGCCAATTAGGATATTGCTTTAGCTGCAGTAGCATTAATATCCTGTGCCACTATTAAATTAACACAAAAAGCAAGCTAAAAGAAAACATAATGTAATTAACATCAACACATTTGAGACCCCCCTCATCACTGAATTATCCAGATAAGCTGTAGTCCATTGATTATAACCATTAAGCAGGGTCCCACATATTTTTATTTTGTTCTCTCAGGCCTGTCTCCTTATTATCTCTTGAATTTTTATTCTGGGGATTTTTTTGGCTGCTTCAGTTGCAGCTTTCGTATCTTTGATTTTGGAAGTTTTATATCTCTGAATTGGATTCATGAAACAATTTCTTGACACATGCTTAGGCCAAGATGGGAATGATACAGAATGCATAAAATGGTCATTTCTGCCCTGTAATTGCTTTAAAGCAATTAAATTGCTTTAAAGCTTTAAGCCAAAATGGCTGCAGCTTCATGGTGTTCTTTTTTATTTTAATTCCACTTATCAACTAATGCTATGAACGTCTATTTTATATGATGTTTCCTTGGCCCTCATGATTTTGCTTCTTTTGAATCTGAACCTTTTCCAGAGCAACCTGTACCTTTCCATTTATGTAGAAGACTGCATATCATAGCAACTGTTGTCTGATTCATATGGCTGGGATGCTTAATGAAAAAATGTTTTTAAGTAGAGATCCTTTTATCCTGGGTTTGGCTGTTTGGAAAAGTCAGAAGCTAGATATTCATTGCTGGAAAGGTTCAAGATTCATAGGATGTTATTTGTATGTGTATGTTCTTTACTGATTTATTTTCATAGAAGGAATGTATGTTCATTGTAATATCCTGATGGTAGCCATATTAGGCAAGAGAGTAAGATAGGAGTAATACAGACAGATTACCTGTTGTAAGAACAACAGAATAGCTGCACTGGGTGAGACTAAGGTATGTTTGTGAGTGTCTGTATATTTAATTGACCTCAAACTTGTCAAATTCCTTTTGAACCCACAAAAACTTTTAGTGTCCCGTATAGCATATCAATAAATTCTACAGCTTAACTAAACATTACATGAGGAAATCATCTGTTTTGAACTGAACCTTGCTTATTATAGGTATTGCCCCATTCCCTATGCTATGTGAAGAGATAGTGAGATAATGAATTTCTATTCATTCTCCATATATGTCACATCATCTTCAATCATATCCCCCACTTGGTTATTTATTTTCTAGGCCTAGGAGTCCTTGTCTAGTCAGTTGTTCCTTTATGGAAGCTATTCCAAATCTTTGATCATTTGTGTCTCCTTTTTTTCATTTCCATTGTACCTTTTCCTGTTGTACTGCATACATTCTGACATGGAGATGCTTTTATATACAATATGCAAGATGTGGATGAATAATAGATTTATGCAAAAGCATAGTGACATTCTCTGTCCTGTTTCTTTTTCTCTCTCTTTTTTCTTTTTTTTTTCTTTTTAAGAGTAATTCTTAATTAAAAACTCAAAAATTTGAGTTTTTGGCTACAATTGGGCATGCAGCTGACATTTTCAAAGATCTATAAATAGACTTTTGAGAACCCCAAAATCTCATGACTGAGTTGTAGCTATCTTCTCGGAGCCCATTATTTACTATTTAAATTTGAGACTTTCATTTTTTTAAAATATGCAGCACTTTTCTCCACATTGAGTTATATCAGGCATTTTATCACCCAGGATATCATCTCAAAAGATCCTTCTGCATTGCTTCACAGTCGGCCCTTTACAACTCTAGCTGCCCTAGGATCATCAACAAACTTTGTCACCTCACTGCCCACCCACTTTTTTACTTCAGCTGCAAATGTGCTGGATGGCATGTGTCTATGTTGAGTCTTCACTGAGAAAGCTTACCCATTCTCACTTTCCACTCCTTATCTATGAGCATGCCTTCTTTCTCATCCTTAGTCTCCTGAGAAGCCACCAGTGAGGCACCTTGCCAAACGTGTTTTGAAAACCCATGTAGGTACTATCACCACAGTTGATATCAGCTTGCACATGTGGCTACTGACTCTTTTAAAGAACTTGAGTGGGTTTATAAAAGACATGACTTCTCTTTAAGGGAACCATCTGAATCTTCCCTGCAATGTCATATTTAGTCTTGTCTTCACTAACAGTATCTTTTAGTATCCTATCACCTTGCTCAGATCAGTAGTCAGGTTTCTTGGCATGCAGTTCCCCAGATCTCCCATGAAACTCTCTTAAAAATTGGCCTTACAATTCCATTTCCTGTGCAGTTTTATGCAAGAGGTTGCAATTCACAGCAAAGTCCTTGGTAATAGCAACTCCTGGAATGAACTGCTGAAATGGACTCCTGGTGATTTGTTACTACTCATATCATCTAGTTGTTCTAAAAACTCCTCTAATGATACCTCAGTTTGAGACAGAATCTCTAAGAGATTTCCTGTTAAAATTGTGCCTTGTTATATGGACCTTCCCAAGCACATTTACAGTGAACACATGCAAAAAGAACATGCAGTTCTTCTACAGTCATATCTCCACACGTTTCTTCTGTATGCTCGTCACTTACTGCTTCTGCTGATTCTGTATCTGTCTTCTGTCTCCTGAAGCATTCAAAAAGGATTTATTGTTGGTTTTGGTGCCTTTTAAAAATTAACACTCATGCACTGTTTGGGCAGTCTTAGGATGCTTTTACATTTAATCTGCCGGTATTGATCATTCTTCCTATTTTCCTCATTTCTGAAGGACCATAGATACTCCTTCCTTTTGTTTGCCTTGTTCATACCAGTGCTTAGCCGTGTTAACTTCCTTTCAGCCTTTCTGCAATTCTTTTCGCTAAGTGGCATGAATTCTGCATTTCCAATGTGATGGTCTCCATGCTGCCTGCAGGGATTTTTGTTCATTGATTGCCTCTTTTTAAAAAGCATAGACTCAAAGAAGGATTTAGTTTGGAAGGTCATCTTATCCAGTCACCTGCACCAAGCAGGGCTAACTACAAAGCCAAACGAGATTGCTCAGGGCCTTGTCCAGGCGAGTTTTCAAGATTTCCAAGGATGGCAATTCCACCACCTCTCTGCGTAGCACTTATCCCTGCTTTTAGTAGAGATTTCTTTCACTATGTCCAGTCAAAATTTCCCCTGTGGCTGTTGCCTCCTGTCCTTTTGTGGCACTCTGAGAAGTTCTCTCCTGTTGATGACATTCCTCTTGAAACTGAATGGACATAGCAGATTTCTTCATTGCTCTCACACTCTATATATGCCATTATCACTGTCACAGCATTGCTCTGCAAGACTAATATTCTGAATCAGGTCTTATGCACTGCTCAGAACCAAGTCAGACATTGATGGTGTCTAAAAACATAGGCATAATATTTAAGTAGACTACGTGGTCTATTGTATTTCCTGAGGGTGCTGATCACCTTCAGTGTGCCTTTATCTTGAGTAAAGTGTCCAGTTAATACATATTCTAACACAGCAATCCTGTTTTAACTAAAACAAACCCTTAGCTCTTACTTAAAATACTTCCCTTCCACAAAAAAGTGATAATTCCTGAAAAGCAACCTTTCCCTTCTTCGTTTGTAAAAGCAAAATATATTTATTGATATATTGTGGGTGGTGAAGTATCCCAAGACAAGGATAACAGATCACATTTTAAAAATCCCCAAATAAATAAGCTGGATCAATATACCATAACAGATTGTTTTGCTCATTAAAAGGTAAAAATAAAAAGGAAACTTGTCAATCTACCAAAAACCTAGCCTTTCAATAAGGATATAATTAGAACATGCTGTCAAAAACAACTTTGAAATTAAATTCACAGCAGCTGGTACTCAATACACTTCATGACAGGTCATCAACATAAAAATTTACCTTTACATGTATCTTTTTTCATCTTTGTCAGATACTTCAAAATGTCTTGGATTTTTAAAGCAATATTAACTATTTCAGCTTAGAATAAAATACAAAATGTGTCTTTATTTTAATTGTAACAGAAAAATTCCATTGAGAGGAATAACATTTCTAACATTTACTACTGGAGTCATAATCCCTTCCTAAGTCATTCCATGTAGCCTTGACTAGTCCTTAGGTTTGTTGTAGCTTTTTAGCAGTAAATTTTCTCTTTAGTAATAGGTGATCTGCTTTCTTCACTATCAATAATATGGAATATTTAGCAATATTTTCTACCAAGCAACATACCACAGACTATGGACACCATTTTACGTGTGAATGTGCTTATGAAAAAAACCTCCAAACATACAAATCCAAGTTATTCAGAAAGATAGAGGACAGTATTAATGATTACAACTGATAAAGATCTTGGTAGTGTGCAAAACTCCAATTACCCTACACATCCCTCCAATTCTGCTCTGCAGCTCACTGATTAAAAAGGTATCATCTTCCATAATATCTGCATTCTAAACAAGCAACAAATATTTATTACTTTTCCATGTGGCTGGGAAGTCTCATTTGACATTTTCTGCCACACCAGCAACTGCCGCTAGGAAAAAGACAACACACACAGCTCCCCCAAAAGAATAGTGTAAAATGCCTTACACAACTACAGTTTCCTCATTTCAGATAACCTACAACTTCAAACCAAATTATTTCTCCAGGGTGGGTACATCTGCACTACAGACTGAACCAGCAATGCTGATTTTGAAGAACAGGGTGACTTGTTGAAAGTGAGCACACATCACTATAGCATCATTTGATACTGGAAAGCTGGAATTAGAGAGGAGAAACTCCTGCCTCTCATGGGTAGCTGTCATGCACCTATTAGAAGACTGCCAGGAGACCAACTTATTAGGAGGTCTCCATCTGCTCCAATGAAGGTTATTGAACGATTAAAACTTGTCTGCTATCGATTTGATCCACTTTTCCTATTCCTAATTCTGTGTTTTGTACGACTCTATTTTGTGGTGCATCACCTTTATTGGTCCATTTTGTCATTTGCTAAAAAAGTATACCAGAAGAATGCGCTACAAGACTGATTAAGCGCAAGAGCAGGCTCCCCAAAGAGGTGATGGAATTGCCATCCATGGAGATTTTCAGCACTCAGATGAGGCTCCGAGCAACTGCTCTAGCTTTGCAGCCACCCCTACTTGGAGCAGAAGACTGTGCAAGGCCTCCACAGATCCTTTGCAATCTAGCTTTCTATGATTTTATGAAAATGCAGATAACTATTTCAAAGAAGAAGTACAGGCCAGGACTCCAAACCAAGCTTGCCACCATTCATTACTCATAATTGAATGGGCAATATTGCCATTAGGGCTGTCTTTTTTTTTTTTTTTTCTTTTTAACATCAAAATCTTGAAAAATTCAAATGATTGCTCCTGTCACTGCTGCCCTATTATGTTAAAGACTGAGAAGTAATGGGTAGCATTTATCGACACATACAGACCCTTCACAACGTATTCCTTCCTCAAGCAAACAAGAGAATACTGTGAATCCTTGTGGTGCAGTCAGCTCTCCCATTAGCCCTCTCCATCATTGCACAGCTCCTTTCGATGGATTAACTCTCATTACGCAAAGTGTCATCCCTGTGCCTACTGTGAGAGAAGGTGTTCAGCATGTACTCTGTAAATGTTACGCCATGAAGTATATTAAAGCGGGATCAAATGTAGCATGCATTATCTGACTGTTCCTCATTAGTGGGAAAGGCCAGTGAAAAGGATTTATAAATGGGTTCATAAGGGAAGGACTAACTTCAAAGAATTCTTGTAGACTGGAGAAAAACTGAAGTCCTTACCAGCAAACTGAGGTATTCTCGTTCTGGCTCTTTTCATGAACAAACTAGCAAACCTACAGTACTTTTAGAAGTTTGAGGTCAATGCAGCAGTTTTCATTCCTTTTCAAATGTCATGTTGTGAAATCATCATCTGAGTGTCTTAATAATACTGCTTTCACTAATAAAAGATCCTAAATTAATTATAATTCGGATTTTAATTAATGAAAACTTATTTTTCAAAACACAGTACTCTCAAGAGCTAAGAAAGCCTCTTGCTTCCTCCCTTAAGGACTATTACTTGCTTTCTATCCTTTAAAAAAAGGGCAGTCAACCTTCATCTTACTGTGCTTTAAAAATAAGATTTTACTATATTATATGATACATCTACTAGCTGAGAGACATTTTATGTGAACATCTTTCATCAATACTGAAGGTAAAATATACTCTGCAGTGGGTAAGTACAATATTTAATTCTTTTTCAGTTTCGGTCTAGTCCATATGTCTATCACAGAATAAGCCTTCCTTTTCGTTTTACCTGTAAGTCCTTTCACAGCTTTTTGTGAAGTGACTTCGAGTTACAGAATTAAGTACAGAGCTGTATTCTTTTGACCTGAAATCTCTGGCCTGTGAGATAAAGTGATATTGATTCTGCTTGAGGACTGGTTCAGCTAATTGCTGAGTGATGACTGTGGCACAGTTGGTACATGGTTTTGTTCCCAAGGTAACTCTCCCATAAGAAGTGATTCAGAATCAATCATTTGCTTTATATGGATACAGCAGGTGTTATGGGCATATGGAGAAAATAGACATTTTTACTGAGAGGGTCTTTTTTATTAAAATAGTAGTAACGTATTAAAATATAATATTATATGTATTAAGATGTTTTTATTAAAATATTCCTTTATTTCCTTTGTGAAGTAGAAAGAACATTCCTTTCAGTATTATAGCTGAAAGGAACATCACAATTTCAGTCTGAAGGATATCCAAGCATTTCTTCTATGGTTAACACAAGCTTGGGACTTGCATGAACCTAAAAAGCTGTAGTAAAACTCCGAAGAAATATTGGGTTTTTTTTTTACTTCTTGACTTCAAGAAGGTCAAACAGCCTTTCCCAACATCCATAATACCCTTATGCGCTGGCTCATGATAATGGATAATAAGCTCTTTTATATTTGCAACATTCAGCAAAGACCACCAATAATCTGCAATTATATTATTAAATACTCATCTCTGGTACTTTTACTAGATGGACCTTGCAATACGATGGATTTTTATTAAAATTACCTAAGTAGTAACATATCACTTCAGATGAGAAATATGGTCCTCAGTCTGTTTTACAGACAATTTGCTAGATCTTTTGGCTTACTAAAAAGTTAATATTAAAAGCTTTAACATCATTGCCAGATCTGCAAATTTTCAATTCAGAGTTGTGATTACCTTAATAATATCTCATTTTAAGTTATATGCTTTGTAATTTTACTTCTACATTTATATTTTTTGTATTTCCTTATTTGGAAGGAAATTTATTACACCTTTTATTCTTACTCATTAAAGTTGAAGTTCTGAATATAAAAGCAAACCAAATTTTGCATTTGGTGAGATCAAAACACTGTTTGGAGATCAAGCATCTTTAAAAATTAAGTAAAAAAAATTACTTGCATGATATTTTAACCAAAAAAAACAAACAAACAAACAAAAAAAAAAACCAGCCCTGACAGGAGGGACACAGTCATTGTTAGGGTTATGGACTTCTAACACCTAAGAACCATGTAAATCAATGGATAGACTCATATTGATTTCAGTTAGCATAATTAGTAAGTTCTCAACACAGAGAAGTCTGTTGCCTTGAAAAACCCAAGAAGGCTTAAGTCATTCCAGCTCATCCCAGCAAAGACAGGGACCAACTTTTAGCAAGTGGGAGGACCCATGTCTCAGAGACACCAGCTGAGAGACAACTTACACCTGAACTTTCTCTCCAAGAGCACAGGACACGATGTGCTCTTACATCTCTCTCCATAACTTCTGGTTCGTAACTCTCCTCTTAAAGGAGGCTCAATTCACATGCAGTTGAGGTTTAAATTTGGCTCCCGAATTACAGAATGACTTCGAATGCTTACATGTCAAATAAGATTCGGAGCTATGTTGAATTTCATATTGATACTTATCAAAATGAAGAAGGTCAACTACAGCCTGCAAAGCAAACAAAACACAGAGGGGTCGAGGATAGCTACATGTTGCTTAATAACGACTCTCTCAAGAATGAAGTTCATTGTTGCTTAGTTCAGCTGCTTCCTATTTATCAACTCGAAGTAATACCATAGCAGAATTAACATATGCATTTATATATGAATTGATATATTATTGATCAGTAATATTAACTCTCAATATTTATAATTACCCTACTATTAACATGAATTAATGAATTCACATTGATGTACATTGGTTTGGTGGTAAACATCTTTCTGTAGTCACATAGCTTACTATAAGTCCCACATGCATTTCTGTTATTCTACTGACACAGGCACTATCATTTATTGTGAAAAAGTCTTAGGCTTCTTCAAAAACCTATCTTAAAACAAAAGATTAAAGCATCTAACTTCTCATCCATTCCAGATGGGTTTGTAAATGCAATTCTTACTGAAAATCTCAGTCTTGCTTCAGTCACTTAAAGGCTGTTGTGTGTTAGATGTAAATATTGTTTTCCAGGCTTTACTTGTAATGGTATGTATGATTCTCATTATATTTTGGCTATGTTGAAGAAATCTAAAAATGCACTTTATCTGTCTTTTAGACCATACAGAACATTAAGCACAGACAAATCAAAAAGACAGGTTAAGTGGAATTCAGTACATAAATGTGCTTCTGTTACATGCCAACAGTCCTGATAGAAAAACTGAGGGTTTTTTCTATCGACAAAAGTAAATGTTTACTATCTTTTACCCCTCTTACTCTTACAGGACTCATAATGTTAAGATTAATGCTCTGATTTTGCAAATCACTTCTGCAAATTAAGTATACCAGTCATCAAAGCAGAATTACAAAGGCCCTTCTACATTCTGAGCATCAGCACTATTTATTTATTTCCAAACAACCCCATCAGCACAGACTGTTTGAAGTCTGTATGGCTGCACACATCACAGATGGCTTAAATAGGCTTGCAGAAGTGTTATTACACTAATGATGCCTGGCTAAAATGGAACTCCTATTGACTCAGGTTTACAACACTGGAAGTTAAATCCTGTCCCCACTGCATTTTTTCCCAAATACATGGGCCTTGAAAAAGGCTGGGCCTTGAAAAAAATGTTTCAAAGTCAGATCAGCCAAAAGAGAGTATTATCTCCCATTGCACTCGATCAACTATACATAGTGAGGACCTGTAAGCAAAGTGTTAACTAAAATTCATATAGGAAAGGAAGGAGACCTAAGGCCACTTTGCAGGTTTATACCTGATCATAGCAAAAATCATAGCTTTTGAATGCAAGTAATCTCAGGATTATTGTTGCATAATCTGGTTTTGCACATAGGTACACAAAAATAGAAGTCTAGCTGCACAGTTACAGTGCAAGTGCATTTAAAGAAGAAAACTTTAAAAAGTTAATGTGTTAAGTCATTCATGGACTTTATGGAGAGGTTTTAGATATGATAAATTCTGTGAAGGTAATGTTTAGAACAGCTACTGTATGTCAGCTACTGCACAGCAAATATTCTTGTTTCAAAGATCACAGGGAGAAACATACTCTATTGCTGCATCCCCTGGACCAGAATAGAAAGACATACCTTGTCAGCAGCCAAGTTCTGGATGCATGCCCTTCCAGTAGTTTGCAAAAAGGATAGTTAAAAATTGTGTTGTCAGAGCAAACAACTCTATCCATATCGGGTAGCAGCCACACCATGCTTCATCAGTAAATTAATCACTGCAAATGAACACCTTGACTTAGCTCCTCCTAGGGCTACTGCAGGAGGAGGACCGGTCCATTGTCCCAGATATGAAACTCACTGCAAGGAAACAACCAGACAGGCTTTCCCTGGAACATCTTGCAGGCTGAAGGGTTATTGCCTAATGAGCTATAGGACTCATTATGGGATTTAGGGGCCTTGGGGAATTGTGTAAAACTTATGAGACCTTTTTAAGGGGATTGTGGTATGAGACTAACTCTGGGATGTTTAAGAGAAGGACCAAAGGTGGGGAAAGAGAGCGATCAAAGTGGATTGGAAAGGAACAAGTGTGCAAAAACAGAAGGAGAAAGGAATAAAATGGGCTAGTCAAAGGTAAACTAGTGGCTGGTCAGTGTGTCTGGCCTGCTTCTGGACCTGATCACCACAGTCTGTCCTACCATCTTATTAAACTGTACTCCAACCTGTTTTCCGAGATGAGGGTGCTCTCCATTCTGTGCGTATGTGTGAGTCTATTGAGATATTCCCCTCCCTGGATAAGTGGCCGCAGGCAAAAAGAGCCCCTAGGTCTGGGTGCTAGCAATTGGAGAGACCAGGGTGTGAGAAGTCCAAGTGCCAGCAACTGGAGAAGGGACCACAGGCTGTAGGAGCCAGTAGGTCTGAGGTGCAAGCAACTGCAACTGCAGAGACCAGGGTGTGTGGATGTTTCCTTAGGGAACTTCTAGCCTCTGTGTGTGTCTGTGTGTGTATATATGCATAATTCACTAGTGGACTTCAAGATGGACTAGCCAATGAGCAGGATAAGTCTGCCAGCCAGTTACCAAAGAGACCATAGGTCTGGGAGCCAGATACTGGGGATACTGGGGAGGGTTCTGAGAAGCAGCTATTAGAAGGACTATAGGTCTTAGCCAGCTACCAGAGAAGCCAGAGGGTCCGAAGAGCTGGCTATTGGAAAGACCGTATATGTGGACCAGCTACCAGAGACACACATTTGATTGTGTGTGTGCTTGTGGGGATATCGGTGTGTGTAACAAGAGGAGGTTTGAGTACCAGCAAATGGAGTGGGGCTGCAAACCTTGACAGCTCTTAAGTCCAGGTGCCAACAAATTGGGAGACCTGGAATTGGGAATCTGTGACTATCTATTGGATAGACTGAATGTCTAAGGCCAGCTTCTGGCGAGATTCATAATGTGTGTGTAGATATATGTGTATATATTTCACTAGCAGAATTGTGTCCTGGTCAGCCAGAACTGAGGAACAGGATCAGGCTATCCATGCTGTTCATGTCTGTGAGTGCTGTGTGTTTTCTCTCTGTGTTTCCTCTCTGTGTTAATCTGTGTGGCTGGCTGTGTATATATACATATACTGTGAGTATGTGTGCATGTGTTCCTATTACATGCTCAGCCTCTCTACTGGCTGAACCTGGGAAATGGAGCTGCAGTAGGAGTGCATCTGTCAGGCTACCAGATTTGGCAACTCCTAACAATATCACAATGACTCAATGCCTCCACACATCCTGGCAAAGCTTTCCAATACCGTGGCAGGAGGCCTTAATCTGTATGTGACTATAAGCCATGGTAACTCTGCTGGTCTGAGAGACACTGTTTGAAAGATTATCTTTCTGCTAGAAACAGAGAAATATTTTCTTTATCTATTTCACACTCTTCTACTGAATTTGAAAGAGCCATAAGACAGGTAACAAGTTCTCAGATGAGGAACATTCACTGGGAGACAAGAAGGTTGTCTTCCTTGATTTGCAATATGCTAAGTCACTTAGACTATAGAGAGCATGACGACATTGGGACAAACCCACAGCTTTGTGAAGAACAATTTAGTGCAATGTGAGTAGTACTGTAAAGTGCCTTTGTAGAAAGACACCTGGAGATCCTCATGGGCAAGTTGAACGTGAGTCAGCAGTGTGCCTTTGCAGCCAACAACAAACTGGCCTACACAAGCAAGACTGTAGTCAGCAGGTCAAAGGAAGAGATTCTTCCCCTGTATTTGACACTGGTGAGATTTCATCTTGTGGAGAATGTCAAGTTTTGGGGTCCCCAATACAAAGAAGGTACTTATAAACTCGATCAAGTCCAACAGAGGGCAGCAAGAAGGTTAAGGGACTGAAACACTTGGCACATGAGGAGTGACCGAGGGAACTGGGTTTGTTCAGCCTTAAGAGAAAAAAGCACTAAAGGAAGATCTTTTTGCTGTCTACAACTGTCTGACGGGAAGATGTAGAGAACATGGCGCCAGACTCTCCTCAGAGACGCACAGTGATAGGACGAGAGGTAACAGGTATAAGCTACAGCAAGGGAAATTCTGATGAACTATTTGGAACAATTTTTTCATCATGAGGGTAGTCAAACATTGGAACAGGTTCCCCAGAAAAGCAGAGAAATATCTGTCCTTGGAGATACTCAAAACTCAACTGTACAGGGTGCTGAGCAACCTGGGGTGTTGAACTAGATGTCCCCTATAGTCTCCCACTAACCCATGTTATTATATGATTCTGTGATATTAATTGTCTGAATATCTGTAATAATATTAAATGACTGGAGCCACTTTAACCTTTAAAACTATTTTAAAGTTATTTTATGGTTTTAGAGTGTTGCTATTTGTTGAATTTCATCCATTTTTTTAAGCCAGCTGAATTCCTTTGTTACCAATAATCTTGTCATTATTACTCTCTTTCAGTCTAGTCTGCCATTTGTTCCTGTTTGCTTTGAGGTCAAGCTTCCTGCAGAAAACTGCATGGTCTTTCTTTGTACAGTTGATTATATTTGTCTCCAATAATCACATGGGCTGTAGTCACTGTTACACAATCTGGGATCTTCTTGACCACTTTGAACTCCAAAATAAACCTGCAAAGAAGATGCACAAACACATAACCTTGAAACAGCACCCAGAAGATTCACACACACATATTTTCTTGGATGAGGCAGGTGTGGTTTGCCAAGCTAAATATCTCACCACTGCCTCTCTGAATGATTTCTTGGGTAGCAGCCACATAGAATGATCATATTTAAATATACACGATCTATATAAATCCTTAGTGTGTCTGATTTTACCAAGACAATTGCCTGGATTTATATATATAGATATAGATATATACACCCATATTTCTCAAATCAAGAAATCATTCTTAGTTGTCAGTTTGCTTAACTTCTATCAAAGTTTTATGTATTCCTGCTATCAGGTAATAAGTATATACATATACTTAAGTGTATACATACAAGTACTTGCAAAAGAACGTGAATTTTATTGCTTGACACTCTTTACTTTACAGAAGTCAACATCTCTTGAGAAATATTTCTGTCATGAAGTTGTCCAGTCATTTTTAAAACCCAGGTACATGCAACATCCAGGAACAGGCAATTCCACACCTTATTTAACTGTTGAGTAAAAGACTTTGTTTTGAATCTTTCACCAGTTTGTTTTGTTTCATGACACATTTCTCATACTGGAAGAAACAGTGAACAGTCATTGCCCATTTTACTTCTCCAGCCCACTCGCTATTTTGTAGACCTTTATCATAATCCCCCTCAGCCATGTTTTTCAGGCTGAAGAGCCACAGTCTGCTTAATCAGTCCTCGTGGAAGCTGTTCCATAACATTAATCCTCCTGCCAGTCTGTACCCTCGCCAGTTCTGTTCTCTCCATTTTGAGATAGAGGGACCAGGATCATTTGGGGTATTCACATTCTGCTGGATTCCCTGATAAGAAGAGCTCCAGGAATTTCCCTGAATTCTTCCACAGCAGATGCAACTGCAAAAAAAAAATTGAGTTTCTGGTATGACATTACCTTGTTTTTGTTCCACACACTCTGGCATACTTCTTGCTCCTGTTACTTTTCAGAAAGATTATTGTAATTATTGATGTCTTTTGCAAGTTTTTACCGATCTTTGCTGCAACTTATTCTACTTTTTCATTCAATTTCCGGAGTTTATAATTCTTCCTATTTTTCTCCTTTTCAGAATACAGAAAGATTTGGGTTGAAAGGGACCATGGGAGGTTGCTAGCTTCAAAGCTGGATCAGGTTGCTCAAGGCCTTGTCCAAGCAAGTTCTGAAAATCTCCAGAGTTGGAGAGTCCACGACTTCTCTGGGCGGCCTGTTCTAGTGCTTAACTACCTTCATGGTGAATAGTCTTTTTTTTTTTTTCTTCTTCCCAACAGGAATCTCCTTTGTTGCATTTTTTGACCATTGCATTTTGTTCTTTTAGTTGCCTTCTTTACACCCTCTTTAACTGTGCTGTATTCCTTGTGGTCTCTCAAGTCTTCCAGTAAGTGGCACGCATTTTCTGAGCCACCCATGTGAGCACCCTTAAATATTCATAACATAGGGTTTAGCTTTTTTAGCTGCTTCTTCCTGATTCTTTTTAAAAAGTTTCTCATTTTCTGGTGTTGTCTTTTTCAAATTCAACAAACTGAAGGATCTGGAGCTGTGATGCTCCTGGAGGGATACTGTAAGTAAATTAGTCAGTGTTCCTGAGATATTGTTCAGCATTGTATTCCGACCTTGATCCTGAATGTGAGAATGAAGAGAAGGATAACTTATCTTCAGTTCTTTGATGAGCTGTTCCATAGGAAGCAACAGGCCACTGTCACATTTACCCAATAGGATCATACAATCATAGAAAAGCTAAGGTTGGAAAGGACTTCAAAAAGTCATCCAATCCAATTCCCCTGCCCAAAGCAGGGTCAGCTAGAAGATTGTATCAAACCCCATGTAAAATTTAGTACTTAAAACACTGCTGAAGATATCACAGCAAAGAACTGTAAATATCTAAATGTATGTCCTGAAACATTTTGAATAAAGTGAGGCCCACACTCACAAAATGTTCCAGGCCTGAAGTATACTGAAAGGAGAGGACTGAAAAAGATGAACACACCAGGCTAACAACGTACAGGTCCTCCTAATAGCAAGGCTGAGAGATGTTGGGCCACCTATACCCCCCAAAAAACTCCAAGAAAACCAGTGAACCCACCAGTGGCTCAAAGACACAGCATTTAAAGAGAGAGCTCTCTCACTGTTGTTCAGAGAAGTGCAACAAGTCTGAAAGAGACACATTTAAAACTGTGTCCACTCTTAGCAGAAAGTCTGTATACTGAAGTCTCTTCCTTCTTAGTTGCTACTTAGGATTTTTCTAATACTTGGAATAGCATAGTTCAGACAGATTTAAATAATACTTTGCTTTACCCCTCTTACAAAATTGTAAAAGATGGAACTGATCAAAACAAGAGCAGCAGCTCTTCAGTCTGGTGGGTTATTCTATGATCTCTGTTTTCAATCAATAGGATGATACTTTCAGAGCCAAAGCAACAAGGGCTTTCCAGATTGTAGCAATGACACATCACTATCTAACTTTCAACTGATTTACTATCAAGCTCCTCGTCCCTAGGAAGTAGTTATCACCAATGATGGTGTGAAGAGAACACCTGCAGAAGATTTGGCGAGGAGTCAGGTGTCTGACAGAGTATGTGATAGCAGCCCCAGCATGTGCTCTCTACACACTGACCGAAACTGGTCAGGGCCGGATATGCATATTCTGTTTTGTCAATAATATCTAGCTGCTTTGCAGCCAGTAACTACTCAGGCTTAGCATAGTCAAGAAAAGGAAACAGCTCTAATAGATAAAAGGGGCTCTTAGCATACACAAAGTGAGTCCTGCCTGTCCAGCAGTGTCCCATCAGCAATCCCTCCGCATAGTTCCCAGGGCTCCATACACAGTTTGGAGTATAAATCCATCATTAAATCTACTTTCTTTAACCCCTCACATGCCTTGAATGTCTCTCCACTCTAGTATCCTACCATCCTTTTCCCGCCTTGAGGTCACAGATGGTCATCACAGTTCTAGAAGAGCTTTCTTCACAGCCCAAAGCAGGAACTGTGGGTGATATTCACAATGACAATTTTTTTTTTAAGAAAAAGTTCTGTAAAATGGTATGGAACTGAAGATTAACATAAAGCCCTAGAGATGTTGTCTGATGGACCATCCTGCAGCCAGCCAGTACTGACTTGTGCTAATGCCTCCAGTGCTTCTGCAAAGAAAGTATGAGTAACACTTGCTTGGGGCACATTGAGGCTTTGCTGGCAGCTAGTGCTGCCAGGGGAACGAGTCCTGGCAAAAACCCATAGAATCATTGAGGTTTAAAGAGACCTCTGGAGATTGTCTAGTCCAACTGCCCTGCTGATGACTGACTGCTGATTGAAAAGGAGAACCTGGGAACAAAATAAACTCTGTCAAGCCACACAATCACATACAGAGCCTCTGACAACATTATAGAGGAGAAACAGACTTTTTGCCCTGCACTAGCACCAGTCACCTAACCCACATTTTCTTGAGAAACTCCACTATGGAAAGGTATTCCTCAGTTTGTGCTCCAGGAACTGGCCCACTAGAGGCTTGCTGTCTCAAAGGATTTTCAAGATCTAGTAATCATACCTGAACAGTCAAGTGGGTGAAAATTGGCCAGTGGCATAGCTTCTGGCCTTTGATCACCCGGAATTTTATTTTTTTAACTCCTAGCCATTCCCCAAATAGCCCTTTCTTCCCTAGAAGCATTATGAAGTTTTTATACAAGAATGTTCAGATGCAGTATTTCAGGATAAGCAGCGACAAGACGCTCATTCCATTGTCTGTGTGTACCACAGTGTGTTCTTACTATATCACCACAGCAAATCTTATTTACGTTTTAAAGAACTATTTTTACCACATGGTGATACTATTTGCAAAGGCAAATATACTGTTTCAGACATATCTAGAATGCTTCCAAGAATGTTTCGTCAAGTTCTATAACTTGTGCCTTGGAAGACTTTTCAAGCCACTTAATTCCCAGTTAAATGCCTTTTGAAAGAAAAAAATAAAGGCTGTATTTTGTGTTTATTTTTAACCCTCTCCACTAGGCCGAAACATTCAAAGGAGAAACATTGGGGGTGGGTAAAGATGGAAATTAGAAGCATCACACTGGGAGCAAGACAGATCTTTGAAACAATTGTTGTTTTATAGTCAGCATCATGATTCACAGTGGATATTTTTAGATGTTTTTATAGCTTTTTATTAGCAGTCTTGACCAAGAGAGCAGAAGGACATTCAGTTTGACCACAGCTTTCAGACAAACCTCCCAACCTCTAGGCAAGGTTTAAATTGTAGGAGGTTAAGTTGAGGGGACACTTAGACTAAGTCATGCATGTTGGACTCATCGGCAACAGAGATCTTGTACACACAAACCAGAAGACATACATTTATGCCAGCATTTCTTGTTAAATATTATTTTTCCCCTTACTCTGAAACATTTGTTCATACTGATCGGCACTTAGAACTGAGGTTGAAAAGGGACTCTGGAGGTCATCTAGTCCAACACCCTGCTTCTAGCAGGTCCAGTTAGAGCGAGTTGTTCAGGGTCTTGAATATTGGTCAGCTTTTGAATATTTCCAAGGACAGAGACTCTACAACTTTTCTGGGTAACGTGTTCCAGTGTTTGACTACTCTCATGGTAAAAAACTTGTTTCTTAAATCTAATCAGAATTTTCAGATTTTCTTGTGTCGTAACTTGTGTCTGTCTCCTTGTGTCCTACCACTGTGCAGTACTGAAGAGAATCTGTCTCCATCTTCTCTATACAAGAAAAGGTCTGAGGTGTGCAAATATTGCAAAATCACGTCTTTCCTTCTTTCTTTCTTTCTCAGGTTCCAGATGCTATAACTCTTGGGACACATTAAGTAGGTACAACCGTTAAGAAAATTAGGATAAGGTATCTTTTTTTTGCAGGTAACTTTTCTGGCTGCATTATTAAAGCTGACAGCTAATTTTCAGTTGTACATTTTCTATAAAATCTGCTTTTATTTTGATTTTCATTGTGTTTATCTTGTTAATAAATGCTACACTTTTCATTCTTACTTATTTGTGTTTATTTGACCAGACTTCAGAGTCTGGCTTTAGAACTCCTTACTAATGCATCAATAACATCTCGCCCCCAAGATACAAATTCTATTATAAATTCACTGTGCCAAATCAAATTAGCAAAGAATTTTTTTGATGAATTAACTTTGTCATGGCAGTATATACACTGCACTTACTCTTCTGCTTTAATGGCAGACTTTGCCTGGCCCTCCTACCGTTAAAACCTAGATTGTTTTTCTGATCCCTTTTGGCTCACTTTTCCCTCCCTGTGTTCAGAGGTCACTACCTGCAGATGTCCAAGATTTTTCTATCTCATTTGTATGTATGATTGGCCCCTTCAGCTCTTTCTTTTCTCAGTCTCAGTCCCCTCTTGTTGCAGAACTCTGCAACAGATGTTTGCTATTTTTCCTCTGCAGCTTGATTCACCTCCAAGGAGCCTTGCAGATATTGCTGTTCTGGTCAGGAGAGAAAGGCCGATCACAGGAGACCATAAATAGCATGAACAAAAGGTTATTTAACAATCCAGCTGGGGAAAGAGCAATAACAATGTACATTTTCTTGCTTAAAGACTCTAGTCATCAGGATTACACAAATCCCCATTCCGGGAAGCTGCAAAGCAGTGTTCTTATTTTGTGGGGCCGCGTACCTGCCCTAGTCTTCTGGTAGTAACCTGTGAAGAAAAAAGAACAGGAGCAGGGAAGAGTTTGCCTTTGATGCATCTCCCTCACCACCTGGAGGGAGATAGTGTGACAGCAGGAGGAATACAGACTGTGGATCAGTGCCAGGATAATTTTAAGAAATCAATAATGGGCTTCAGGCAAGGTAGAGACATGAATCACAGATCTGGCATAGCTTGCTATGCTTGTCCCTATTATGTTAATCTCACTAAATGTATGGTTGTGACACCGTTCTCCATCTTTGGTATTGAAGGCCTACAACACCTCCTACCTTCAGTTACAATGGTCCTTGGCCAACACCTTGTCCTAGGGCATTAAAGGTCTGCCTCTTTTGGGGCCGCTCTGGGGACTGCTGCTTTTGATGCAAGGAGAGTCAGAGCCTTCCCTCTCCACCACCAACGCTGGTGGCAGCTACCTTGAGAACAAAAGTACGTACAGAAAGTATCTGTTCTTTTCCCTCTTGCTGATAGAGGAAGGAAGAGGAGAAAATTGGACTGTGTTCTGGGGTCAGATGCTTTACGATAACGGGCAGCAAACACTGAGGTTTGAAGTGTGGACCATCTGTCATCTCTTCAGCTGACAGTCAGCCAAGAAAACAAATCGAAGTATCAGTGGCTGAAGAGTAGGTCTGTATGGTCAGCAGCTGTGTCAGATAGACTGCTGTCTTCCAAGTACAAAGAACATGACTGCAGCAAACACAGTACGGCTCACATCTCCTGACCAAGATCGACCCTGTCTATACATTCAGATAGTCTTCTCAGCTCTCAGCTCTTCCTCTTCCCCACAGCACAGACTCCACTATCAAAACCAGCATTGTGCACCCAAGCTGCAGAAGGACTCTGTCCTTACAAAAGGAAGACTTTCTTTGAGCTAGAAGGCCCCACTCTAGTGAAGCAGAGGCTGAGGAAGCTTCAAAATGCCCCCTACTCAAACACCCCATCCTATAGCCTCAGTCCATTCCAAAGCAATCTCAAAGGCAAGAGATTTTCCTCCTCCTGCTTCCAGTATGGCAGCCTCTTCAGCTGCCTCCAGCCACCCATACTGCTCAGCCAGACCAAGCTGAGCAGAGTCTGATGTGCTCCTAGCATGCAAAGGAGGTGTGTGCACATAGTCCATGTGTGATCCTTAGATTTGGTGGCTCCTCCTGGATAAGTAGAAAGGGAGCAGGGAAACATAGCCTGAGGGGCAGAAAGGAAAGGCCCCTTTCAATAAGCACTAGTACTCTCCAGGACATAGAGCTCCTCTTGGAGCATGGCATTCATAGTGTCCAGACTCTCCACCAGGGCGGATGTGCTTTTCCTACAGGAGGAACTCTGGTGTTGGGGCCTTAGGAAGGGCAGCCCTATGGCGATTACAGCAATTCTGGTGAACACAGCAACTCTGGTGAACACCATGCTGGCCCACTCCTGCGTCTAGCCAGACAGCAGTATTGCAGAACCATGCAGAATGCAGATACAACCTCCCCATATTTCAAAGATGCCCTCCAGCTCCTCTTGGAGCATGGCATTCATAGTGTCCAGACTCTCCACCAGGGCGGATGTGTTTTTCCTACAGGAGGAACTCTGGTGTTGGGGCCTTAGGAAGGGCAGCCCTATGGCGATTACAGCAATTCTGGTGAACACAGCAACTCTGGTGAACACCATGCTGGCCCACTCCTGCGTCTAGCCAGACAGCAGTATTGCAGAACCATGCAGAATGCAGATACAACCTCCCCATATTTCAAAGATGCCCTCCAGTCTCTAAGGGGCTGCTCAGAACTTTTCCCTACACAGACCAAGCTGTAAAGCATAGTGGGAAAACTCCAGGCACACACAGCCTGGCTCCTCTGCACCCCTTTTCCCTTGCAAATGCCCTCCTCCCCAGTCCTCCCGCATGGACTTAAGATCAGCCACAGGAGCAATTCCATCCCTCACATTTCAGGCACTTCACTAAAATTCAACAGTTTCTTGACAGTCCTCCCGGGACGTACTCTGCAGAGGAAAAATCCTGCTTCAGACCTCCACCACCCTCTTGCAAACTGCAGCCTTAAGGTACTGGTCTCTCGAGGAAGGACAAGTGTGATTAATGTTGCATTGTAGTGTGCATGCCCAGACAACACGAAGACCGATTTGTATCTCTAAATATTCTTACTTCCAGAGACATCTGAGCTGAAAGACCCTGATACTGCTGGGGAAAAATGAAAGAGAGACCATTTAGCATGGAGCAGAATGACTGCAGAATCTGGAGTATTTTCTAGCAATCATATGGGCACTGGCTCCAGAATAGCAAGAACATCTCCTGCCACTTAGGAGCTAAATCTTGAATACAACTGGCTGCTCCAACAGATCAAGCAGATGAAGTGGGAAAGGCACAGGGAGCTCCACTGACAGCTGTTTGCATCCCCGTTAGGCCTATGGAGCAGCCCTGGTTCCTGGAGATCCATGAATGAATGGGATCACCTAAATAGTCAGGACCCTAGTTGATGAAGAAAGATTGGCTCCTGTTTTCCTGTTTGCCTGGCTTTCATTCTCCCATACTCAAAATTCAAACAGTGTGGATGGGATGGTTTAATAAATGCTGTCAAGGGTTCTGAGTTGTGTCACAGCCTTTCAAATAGAGGACTTTCTGGCATCAGTGCTGGAACAGGGGATATGTAGATGCTTGGGTAAGAATAGCATATATTAAAGTCAAAGTACTGGTGGTGGATATTTTGTGAGATTGGCAGTACAATTGTAAGCAGAGCTGCCTTTGTGAAAAGCTGGCAGTGTGTGTAGAGAGAGAAGCTCTACTTTATGATTCCTGGTAGGATAAGGCCAGAGGTCTTTCGCTGTGTTATGTTTGTGAAGGTTGGGTTGGAATTAGCCACAAACTAGCGGCCTGTGAGTACTGGTAACTCTTGAAAAGATTACCCCACCAGAACTTTGAACAGGCACAAGAAGGCAGGAATGGCTGAGCCATCCCACAGCATAAAGATATATACCTAGTAATGTTATGGAGTAATGTCATACATGTGGGTCCCCTCTTGTGAAACTGGTTTGGCTAGTGCACTCAAAGAGACAGAAACAACCAAGACTCCAGAAAACTTGGCATAGATATGCCATTTTCCTTTCCCTCTCCCTGTATGTTGGGGTTCAACAGGAAAAGCTGAGATGATCTCATTGGTCTCCTTTTCCTCATCCCTCCTTCCTCATCTGTCCCCTCTTCTGTAGTAAGAGGGGACCCTGGCACATACATACCTCAAGCTTATCAGGCTGCAGTTCCCACTCTGTCTCCTCCAGAGCCTCTTGGTGAGAATCTGGACGCGTTTCTCTCTTCACTTCTTCCTTTATGGACCCCACCCAAGGCCTATCTGCTTGCAGGACTTTCTTACCAACGTACTACTGGCCCTGGCCATAGTGGCCTTCAACACTGTGAGAAGGAAGGAGGTTTGATGGGGGCTGGGGGATAATTCTGCTGACTGTGAGACCTGTTTCTGCTCCACTGTTCACTTAATCTCTGGGCAGAGCACCTCTGAGAGTCATGCTGTACCTTTGCCGCAAGGTTGTAAAAGCTGACAGGTCCAGCCTTGGTGCCAGCAAGGCTGGGGGCCTCCTGGACTACCCACTATCTATTTTCAGCCAGCTGGACATTATGTTGCAGGAGGATCAACTGATAAGCCAGAGCAACAACTGTGCATTCACTGAGTTGCTTCTCAGTTACAGCCATGACACACTGTCCATGCACTTCTCCATGTCAGTGTTCTACAAAGACACAGACGGGCAGCAGAAGGCAGTCACACTGGATGGTGTTGGTCATCAGGGGTTTAGGCAACTCTCAGCTCTGATGGCCCAGAGCAGTAGGACTGAACTATTGGGACTCCTCCACAGTGATCTGTTCTTTCAAGACAAACTTTTTTTTGAATGTTGTGTATGTCAAAATTAAGCCAATGTGCAGCAAAGATAAGCTTTTGTTTGATGAGCATGTACCATGTAATGCATGAACGATGTAATCAATGGATACTAACTGATGGCATGGAGTAATGATTGAATAAATTCTGCAATTAATCTATAATTTATAAATTAATTTTTAATACTGTATTCCCAGTTTACTATATTCCCAGTTTAATACTGTTCTTCCCAATATAAAGTGAAATAGGAGCATTGGGTGAGATTTAGGGAGAATCCACTTAACAACTGGGGATTTGGGGATGAAATACACTTGTGTTTGTTTGTCTTTTTATTTCTGGGTGCATATACATCAATTTTTCCTAGTAATACTGTTTTGAGCAGACAGAGCATGTCTGAAGTGACATTTTGTTAGCATGTTTGACTGCAACATATTGTTAGCTTGCAAAAAAGAAAAAGAAAACAAATTTCACGCAGTAAAGTATGCAAGAAATTATTCACATCAGGTTACCTGGCAATATCTCAGACTTTTGTCTTGCAATGCTTAATTTGCTCCAAGTAGTCCTGGATACAGCAGAGCACCAGTTAGGAGATGTTTGTTTAAAACTTTGACACTACCAAAATTGTACTAAACAAATTCCGCTTACAATCTGAAAGAGACAATAGGGATTGCCTTCTGGGAATGAAAGGACATAGTAGGAAATGACACAGACTAGTTAGTCTCCTTTCCAATTTCCAAAATGTGGAATATTCTGTTCCTGGTGGATGCTTGATCTTATTGCAAAAAGACATCATTGTTAAAATTTTGAATATGGCACAAAGAGCTTTTAAAACAGAAGGAGGTCCCAATTTGCACTCATTCATTATTAAAACCTACTAAAATCTCAGATATAGACTACTTTTGAGAGTAACTGCAGTGTCTAAAAGGAGTTGTCAGAGTCCAGCACTCTCTGACCAGGTTCTTTTACATATTCCACATGTGGAGGATGTAATGTTTAATATCAAATTTACTCATCTGAAGATTCTTGACATTATACAGGTTTCTGATTTAGCAGAATGATACAACAATATATTGTTTAAGTAACACTTAGCAAAATATAGCAGTTGCAATATACAGTTCAATCACAACATAAATGTGATTCCCATTACCAGTCTCTATAATATGTTCACCATCACAACACTGGATGTCCCCAGTCACCGAGAAGGAAGAGGTGGGTTGAAACCAGCTCAAGCTCATTGCTCTTTTCAAAATTCTTTTGTTACTTGTTCTGCTTTTATACTCTGTGTTGGCCTGAGCCATGTGTGCGTGTGTACACACACACACACGCGCGCACGCACACGCGCGCGCACACACACACACACACACACACACACACACACACACACACACACACACACCCCATGCTGGTCTGGTCTGGCCAACTCAGGTAGACATTCACACTCTTTTGATGAACTTAGGGAGAAACATTTACACCACCAGTTGATCCACTCAGCTGTGATACAGTCAATTGATCCATTCATTCCATGCAACTGTTTATCTAAATCAAAGCCCAGCCTCCAGTCCCCTTTGTGTTGAGATAAATTCAGCCTCTTCTTTGCAGCAGCTGCAGTCAGTCACTCCCTACATTCTTCCCTGAGCTTTGTGGACAGGCAGCATTTGGGATGTAGCAGGATGCTTCCACACTGAAGACCCCAGCCTGTAATTTGTTAAGTCACAGCTCTTAGTATGCTCTAGAATCAATTGGAAGTATTTACCATAGTTCATCTTTCAAACATTTTTCAAAACTTCAAGAGGAATGAACATTCAATAACCTCAGGTAAAAAGGGCAAATGGTAGGAGAGCCCTGCCCAGAGAGGAGCCATCTCTTTGATGGATGAATCTCTGTAGGAGATTCAGTAAGAATAACAGAAATCTTCTGCTTAAAGAGTGGGAAAAAGGGAAGAAACACTGTCAGGAACAAATACCTGCTCACTCCATACACCTTGATTAGCAAACACCTAATTTAAGAAGGTAGTTAGCTAGTTATGTTTCCAGACTGTACCCAATTAAATATTTAACCATACCAAGGTATGAGAAGTATTTTTTTCTATTTGGAAAGACAAACTGAGCTATTAACACAGAAATTATTCAGTTATCTTTCAGCAGGAAAAAAGGGGTTGAGACCTTGAGCCCTCAAGGAAAGGTGGTCCTAGGATTTGACAGTGTGTTTTGTTACCAGATTGTCTTTAACATTTTCCATCTTACAACCCAGACCTGCCAAATATAAGTGAAGTAATGAATATACAGAGATAGTGTTCTTCCCCACCTTTTTTGTTTTAAAAAGGCCATTTAAAAAGCATAGCTCTGTGCATATTTACAGAACTTGTTTGGGAGAATTACTTTTTCCATAAACCAATGCTCTAAAGATTGCGTGCATCATTGTGACTATGCATTTTCCTTATACTCTTAACCCATGAGTCAAAAGTGCTTACAGTACAAAAATGAGCTGAAGGAGAAAGACCAATCGCAATCTTAATTGCTTGTGATGTCACAAGACCAGCATAGCAGTCCAGAACGTCACAGAAGGAATGGCAGAGAGGTCAGCAGAAAGAGCTTACGATTGAGAAGGAACTTCTGTTTTTAAGAGAAGAGAGAGATGTGAAGATAAATTTGACTGAGTAGGACACAGTAGGAGTCTGAGGGAGAGGAGACACGTTACTTGCCTATTAGCACTGATCATTCCCAGACTGTTGTTTTGTTCCAGAAGCACTGAAAGGATGGCCATAGGATGTTCCATCAGCAACAGTTGCATCTATCTACTGTATTTTCAAAGAGCAGAAATGCAGGAAGATTAGGATTTTTTTTTTTTTTTTTTTTTTTGGACTACTGGGGTCCTATCAGGAGTTAATAAAGCTGTTTGGAATACTTTTGCCAGAAAGTTCCAATAAAAACATGAAGCTTTGCAGAGGTAGCGAAAAATACAAGATTTCTATCTTTTACATACACTTCTATACAGTGAAAACTTCCTCAAATCTCACATAAGCAAGAAGTGTCAAGAATATTTTAAGAAAATTTCTTACTTAGTTTAACTGATAACATGCTTATGCTGGTTCATTTCCAGCTATATTTAATATTTAATATAGTAACAATGAAACTTCATCTTTAATAACTTAGAGATCCAGATCTGAAGGCCAGATGTCTCCCGTGAGATTGTTCAGCTTATGAGAAGGTGAATAAGAAGTGCTCGGCTTTCAGAAATGTCAAATACTTGCTGCTTAAATTCAAATCAATGCACTTGGATAAGTTAAAAAAAAAATGTGAAGCACAGCATCTGAAAGCTGGGGCTTGCATGGACCAAACTTATGTTCAAAAAAAAAAAAAAAAAAAAACCAAATAACTGTGCCTGAGTGGAAAAAAAGACCATAAGCCATCCTCAGACTATTATTTAGTTTCTAGTGGTAAAAAGGGCTCAGAACTTAAAGTAAAACGGGTACTATCAGGTTTATCAAATTAAGCCAAATACTAAAAAAAGCCACCTGTTAGTCTTCTATTTGATGGCATTTCACTTTTTATGGCCTAACTAAAAATGTACTGGGCCAGAAAAGGAAAGGAGAAAAAAGTGTATATGTATGACTAATCCAGTGATTAGTTCAAAGGATGTATAAACAATTGGCTTCTAGTCCTTGCTCCACTGAATGATCTCATGTGACATTATGAAGTAGCTAGGTGGCTATGGTGTGCTGTTGAGGACTTAGAGAGTTCTATCCCAAATCAAGCAAGGAAAGAATTTTAAATTGGGTCTTCCATGACCAAGCTGAGTTCTTCCAACAGCTGAGTATAGAAGACTGACAGTTACCCCCACTCATACTCTTTTTTTAGGAAGGTGGAGGCATAGGCACCATACTCTGAACCAACTCTCTTATGTTGAGTCCCATGCATGAGTTAATGGGATGTATCCCAATGATGTATACTGATTCCTTCAACTGAGCACAGCCCACATGGAAGTGATCCTGCATATGCCTGCCAACAGAAGTATAGAGTGAGGAAGCCCTTTCTATTTTGAAAATCCACTTCTTTTATTTGAATGCCTACTTTGGCTGTTAGGTACACAAATCTTCCTAGTGAATCTAGGCCTTTTTCCTTTCCAGAAATGTACATTTGGAATGTCTACATTCTAGTCCTTGTTTCGTGAACTCAAGAGGAAGGGATTTCATTGGTGTGAAATCTGTGTGTATGTTGAGTATTAAGTACCTCTGATAAATTTGCTCCAAGATAGCTTTATTCAAGAATAATTCACAGCAACAGCACATTCACTCAATCTCTTCTTTCATTCTGATGTATTTTATTCATCCAGGAGCTTGGCTGTGTAAGCTATTTTAATTAACACTTTAAGCTAAGTCTTCACCATCTGTTCTTCTTTATAATTACAAATGTAAAGGGAATCTCATTCTCAGTAGTATCGTTAAAATTCAAAATATTAAAGAAAGGATGTAAATGAATGACATTTTATTCATTCTATGGGCATTCATTTACTGTGTTCCTTTTTAGTGTTTCTGTCTCATTTAGGACTGAAAGGACTGAGCAGTGCTAAATGGTGCGAAAATATTTCCTTGGCTGAGCTCTTGGGACTTCCTTTGAAATTGCTGATGACTCACATGAGCTTTTGAATCACAGAAAAGAAATACATACTGTAGCAGTATTATTCTGGGCCAATAAAAAAATCACTTTCAGGAGGATTTCATGGAATTTTTCTATATCAAATTCTGCAGCTTCATCTCTAATAGGAGAAAAGGGTATTCATCAAGCTCATAGAAATAAAAATAGGAGTCAAACTACTGAAAGATGCAAAAAGGAATGACAGAAGTAAATGTTTCCTTAAAGTATTGTGGTGCTTAAAATTGTTACTTCCAGTAATGCTGCAGGCGCTTGGAAACCTACTCAGTTATGGTTTCTTCTGTCCTGCATTGACCCAGCAATTTGCAGAGCAATCTAATTATCCTTTTCATCATCATGGTCATCAGGGAGAATATTCTCAGATAGCTTCCAAATAAAGGGTTCTAATCATTCTTAGATACCCAGTTCCTCAAAAATGCCTCAATGCATCCTACAGTATCAAACCACCAGGAGCACATTATCAGACATGCAGCAGACAAAGCTGAGGAAACAGTCAATAAGCAGTTGGGACCATGGGGGAAGAGTTCTTTCA
Source organism: Dromaius novaehollandiae (assembly GCF_036370855.1). Taxonomy (NCBI): domain Eukaryota; kingdom Metazoa; phylum Chordata; class Aves; order Casuariiformes; family Dromaiidae; genus Dromaius; species Dromaius novaehollandiae. The sequence continues at coordinate 79,242,026 of NC_088099.1, read as the reverse complement.
GCAGCACTGATCAAAAAGATTTTGTACAATAAGCAAAGAAGTTCTCTCCTGGTACTTATTTCCCACTACATTCAGGAAGGTTTATGTTCTGAACAGTCTTTACTGATAAAGAGGAGAACGTGAAAGAAACAATTCTATCATCAGTTTCTCTTGCTAAAGGAAACTCAGCACAGGACTGTGAATACTGTCCATTTGAAAGGTACTTTTGCTAGCTTCTGCACCCAGAGCCTGTGGAGATTTTTTCTACTAGTTCAAGTACACAGAGAGAGATAGTTCCTTTGCGGAAAGGGGATAGCTGGTTTTTGGAATAAAATGAGTTACACTGGCTATTAAATTACTATTGTTTTGAGATGTAAACAAAGAAGACACAATTATATACATTATTCAACAGCTGTTCAATAGAAACATTAGGATTACAGAGGTTTCAACTTGCCCATAATTAGAGTCTGATTTGTTCCCAAATTCAAAAGAAACAGAAACAATATATTTGAAATTAATTCAGGTACAAAATTATTCAAATAATTTCAGCTTCTTTGTTGGCCCAAATTTTTATAACAATTGGTCATTCCTGATATAATCACATTCTATTAATCAAACTAAAAATGAGACATATCAAATGCCGGTAATAACTTAGCTATGATCTATTACCTCTGTAGTCACAACAGGTAATTTCTAGGCTGTTACATAATTCTTATCCATTTCAGTGTGCTAGGATAAGTAGGGAAATATCTAATGTCAAAATTTCCTTGCAAAAGTCAAAGATACGAGGTGAAGACTCTAGCATTCTCAATTTTCTGCCTTGTAACTTGTGGACCTCCATCATATAAAACATATCAAAGTTACATGAAACTTAACTCTGAAATTCTTCTGTTCAAAGCAGAGCTTTGGAGAAGATGAGTTTCAGAGATCCCTTCTGACTGGCTGGCTTCACTGTTCATTTCAGTGGAAAAAGCCATTCTAATGCAATGCAATGTTCAAAGCTGTGCCGATAAGATGCATCAACACTAGCGGGAACACAGAGACCTCAGATCTTGCTCCTGCCCACCAGCTGTCTGAATAGGAACTAGTTCCCATCCAGAAGTGTTGTGTTAATGTGGTGCTTAAAAGGATCTGACAAGAGCTCGGGGCTATCATTATTCTCACTCTGGTGTGTAGTCTCTTGACCATCACTTTTCTTTCCCAGGAGGTGGTGACATGGATTGAGAAGTTCATCAAATAATATGGCTTGGAAGGGACATCTGGAGGTCAGCTGGTCTAGCCTACTCCTCCACCCCCAGCCTTCCCAAGCAGGGTCAACTTAGATCAGGTTGCTTAAGGCCTTTTCCAGTTAAATTCTGAATATTTCAAAAATGGAAACTCCATACTGCCTCCAGGCAACTTGTTCCAGCGTTCGACTTTTGAAAGATGAGGCTGTCCCATCTATGTAGTCCCACCAGTACTTTGCACGGATGGTGGTCCTTTTGTAGAACTCTGGTTTGTTGTGAAATATTTCTGTAGTGCTGCAAATAGATACAAATTTCATAAAAGCTAAGATCCAGTCTTTCAGACTGGTCACTATCCTTATTCCTTTGAGCAGCAACAGCACTGTCTAAATAATTGGCATGTTTACTCAACATCTCAGCGCAGCTATGTCAGCTATAGTAATGCTAACATTTTCATAGCTCTTCTCAGTGAATCTAAACCATGCTAATTTACCACAGATTATTCTCAATCAAGGCTGAAGGACTATAATGAAAAGATAAGTACACTTTTTTTGGGGGGGGGGGGTGAGGGGGGTTAGTGCAACTCTGTTATCGAAATGATTGTACTTGAATGTGGTAAAAGAAGAACAAGATCTGAAGACTTTCTCAAAGCTTCCCAACTGTGAGTCACCAGAAAGAATTTACTGGCATCATTTTGTTCTCCAGCATTTATATCAGCTCTTACAGGATGTTATTTTAGAAGCAATTGGACATTTTGTACTGTATTTTTAATAAAACTTCTTGTTTTCCTGAGAGTACAGGAATATTTTAAAGATAATATAATGATGTTGCTCTTTAATGCTAATGATTGAGCTATTGAGTAAATGACTGAGTCCATAGCCTGAAGAATAGTCAACCTATGGATTGCAGAAGTGCCAATGAAATGGGACTATGTGTCTAGGAATTTGGATTTACATGTAGTAAAAATCCTAGCCATGTATAAGCTACCAGGGTTATGCACCTATGATTCCTCTACACTGCGTGAGGAGTTTTAAGCACTTTACAAAATAGTACAAAATACAGAATGTTGACCAGGGAGTTGTTTGAAGCTAATAAGAGAATTAACAGTGTCTCGCTCCATGAATAACATAGGGCATGTGAGAGGATACAGAAGACGTGTTTTTCCATTCTAAGTCCTCTCCTGAGAATGGGCATCTAACAACTATGATCAGGATTCACAATCCTCCTTTTTTTCAAAAGCGACTGCTGAAAGTGCCAGCACTGCTGCTGAACACCTCTTTTATAGCAGTTACAGCATTAGTTCAGAATGGCATACTCTGGTTCAGAAACAAGCAAGGTAGCAAACATCTGAAGGCCTGGGATTCTGTGGCCTGAGACATTTCCCAGTAGTAGGAATTCCTGATTCTGATTTCTCCTGCAAGCTTCTCTGTGTCTGTGGGTTTTGACCCTAAAACTGTCTAACATAAACTTTCTTAGAGGCCTACAGAGTCAGGACTATTCTTGCTTATTCTCCTACTGGCTCCATGCATTTTGCATTATTTTCCGCACAGCTCCAACAGAGCACAGAGGAATACACAACTTCTCTGCAGCCTTGAGGCTGCTCTTATAGTTAAAGTGAGTTTGGAACCTTCAGGACTCCTCAACAAGTGCAAACCACCTTGTTCATAAGAGAAAGATGGACATTGATACCACTTTCTATGGGAAAACTAAACTTAGCGGGGGACTTAGCTGTTCTTGTTAATTTGTGCATCCCAATTCAACTTAGCCAGGAGATATTTTAGCAGATGCAGAACTTCAGCTGTAGCATCTGTAGAACTTTCAAGCTTATCTGGAAATGTCTAGTGAATTGCAAATGCTTTCAAGTTTAGTTAGCTACTGGGCAGATGTTTTCTCATTTCTAATTATGAAGGTAGGCACCAGAGGTTCATCTATATATTGTTTCAGACACTGACAGACTTTCCTGTTGTTCTTATTTATGCAACTGCAGTACCATTGGAGTTGAAGAAAGTTGCCCTTTTCTTATAGATGAATTCAATTCCTGCTGAGAGCCTTTTAATTAATTCTAATGTTCAGTAGATCAAACATCAGAGAAAGGCAGAAGGTCTTAAGGTGTCATTTTGTCCATGCTTACTCCTGCTGAAAATTATGACTCAGTTGGAGAAGAGGAAGCCAACATGTAGCACTGAATGATTCATTACAAATGTTTCAGAACTCTGAGAGCAGTTATGATTACAGCTTTTAGAAATGTGTTTTCCTGGAGAGACTCCTGTGGTTTGGATCTTCCAGTGTGGGCAGACTCAATTTCATCCAAAACAAAGATGAAAATGGGCAACAGTAACTTTAAGAAAGGTTTATAGTCTTCCAAATTTCTAACTGCCTGTGAGCTAATCTCAAGAATTTTCTTATTTGCGTTCATTCTCCCTAAGCTTTTCGAACTTGCAAATAAAGACTGCCATTACATAGATAAATCCCAGTCTGGCTTCCTGGTGAATATAGCAATTGTGAATTGGCACAATTGATCTGAAGATCTGAAAAGTTCTTGAGAACTGAGAGAAAGTAGTATAAGTCCTTTATTAGACTAACTTGTTTAGATGGAAAAAATAAGTGTTTGTAAACATGAGCTTTTCTTCATGTATTGAGGAGAAGGAGCATGTTTTAAAGCTAAGTAGAGAGCAGCTGTTCTTCCTTTTGTGCAAACCCAAAGTGAGCATATCTTTATACCTAACTACTTTGCCATGATTGGTGAAGCTTTGGCCTCTGAACCTACTCAGACAAAAAACATGGTAGATTTCTTCCAGGTGACTACATGTTGTACCAGTTAAAATCTTCAGCAGCTGAAACAAGGGAGTGATTGAGCACCTTCATTTAAATGGAAAGCTGAAGCAAAAAAATGCTTTATCTTGAATTACAAAAAAAGAAAATGAGATAAAATTTGAATACAGATAAGCATAATATTGCTCAGAGGCATATAAATTTTACCTAACAACTTTATATTACAGTGACAAATGGGAATAAGTCTTTATCAGTGATGTCTGAGTTTTTGTACTGAGAGGAACCTGTAGTCATTTGTGTGTCTATGAAGAGTACACTAGCATTTCATACATTAGAGGTGGTTGAAACAGTGAGTGAAGTTTCCTTAGAGCCAGAATATCAAACAGCATGTCTCTTTAAAAATAATGACATTCTAGAGGGGTTGCATATGGGGGCGAAATTCAGTAGCATGGTGGGTGGAGTATGAACCTACATCATGCTGTAAAAACCTAGGTTCAAAGCTTGTGGTCTGCCTGATTCAACAATTTATGCAAAGAAAGGCTGTATTCTGAACCAGGGACTTAAATCGGACTAAAGCAATGGTCTGATCACAGGGCTGTAAAGAATACACTTAGGAAACTCCATCAGAATGAGGGTGCCTATGAAAAACATTTCTGCTTTGATGAAATTCCCAGCTTGCTGCACAGCATCTTAGGTGCCTTCACCTTCATATTGTTAGGGCCTCCTATCCGGACACTGTATTCTACTCGCAGCTGTGTAACCCTTCACACAAGCTGCCATGGCAATGTTTTCCAGAGCGTTGGTGGCAGTACTTTCCCCTTTTTTTCTCTTGCTGTTGTTCTCATGCAGTTATGCCCATGGCCTTGCACCTGTGAACCCCAATACTATTGTTTTGGTGGGTTTTCATGGGAAGTGGTTGCCACTGGTGTGAGAATCACCCTTTATTCCCCCCTGCCCCTTTTACTCTGCCTTGATTCTAGGTTTTGGGTTACATTATGGGAACTCAGTAACATACAAGCAGAGAGCTTCACAGCAAACCAGCATGCAGTACTTGCCCCTGAACAAACCATACTCAAGTCAGTGCTAACAGTATCATAACCGGAAACAACCAGCAGGGAGTTTGAATGGGTCCTGATGAAAACTATTTAATCACCATGGCAAAAGCAGGTAACCATCTGCTGGGGACACCCTGCTGCTTCTCTTCATAGCTGGCCCCTGGAGAGAGAGGCTTTCCCTTTCCCTTCTGCCTCTCTCTCTCCTTCTGTTTTTACTTTCCCCCCAAAGTAGCTTTTACTGTTAGAATTGCTGTGGACTGTGCTAATAAATCTTCATGCATGTGAATTTATCTCAACACCCTTTGGACAACAAACTAATACAACTATAGTAGCAGCTGTTTGCATTTCTGTGGATGTAAAAATCCTTAACATACCACCTTCATCCAAGATAAAGGGGTGTGCCATAAAAACAAGGAGAGCTGCTCAGTGTTCATCTTCCCACATAGTCAAAAACTATGTGCCTCCTCTGGTTTCTCTCTTTCACATTGCCAAATATGCTGTACATGATCATATTAACAGCGATAGCCAGAGCCCCTGCAAAGCATGTTACTGCTTTTGGTTTCCTCTTTTAATCAGGAAACAGGGATCAGCATATTCTTGGTCTAGAAACAGGTTCAAGGCAACTCAGGCATAGTCACAGGCAATTTTTTTCTTGTCAGCCATCACAGAATGGTCTTTTACATAGCTACAAACCATTTGTACAATATGAATTTGTTCTCTTATACAGCACCTGTTCTCCAAATTGGGTTGTAGCAATATCGCTGGGGTTTGTTCACCATGCATGTACAGGGCCACAAAGTTTATATCATAATGCTTAAAGCTGAAAGTGTTCTTAGCATAATTTCCACTAAAAGAGACATTATCTACTAACCCAGTAGCAATGAGCTTGAGCAGTTGCCCAAAAACAAGTTTTTCTGGTTGCAAACATGGCTGCCTGCTGGTACGCCAGACATTTCACGCCCACCCAGTCAACTGTTATTTAGTGCTAGCCATAAGCAAAGGCTCCGTATGTCCCAACTGCACCCCAAGTGCCACCTGCACTTTCTTCACCAACAGCAAGGCATAGGTGTTTACAAGCACTTGCCAGCAGAGGGCTCATCAAACAAAGGCTATCTCTGCTGAGCATCAGCTTAGTTTTTACATCCACACCATCCAGCAAAGCTTGCCTTGAAAGAACAGATCGCTGTGGAGGGGTCCCCACAGTTAGTCCTGCTCTGGGCTGTCGGAGCTAAGCATTGCTTAACCCCGGATCACCTGCACCATTTGGCATGCCTGCTTTCTGCTGTCTGGCTTTGTCTTTGTAGAAAAAACCTGGGGAGAAGTGTGCAGACAGCATGTCATGGCTGTAATGAGAAGCAACCCAATGGATGTGCAGTAGGGATAACAGCTGTTACTCTGGCTTATAAACTGGTTCACTAGCATAATATCTATCCAGCTGAAAATATGGGCCCATGGGTAATTCGCCACAGACCTACAGCATCTCTGGCACTGAGCTTGATCTGCTGCAAGGTGCCTCAGATGTCTTAGCTTTTTGTATTGCTAAGGGCCTCCTCTCTGCAACTCTGTAACTGCTTTCCCTCCACAGCTCCACAACCCTTCAAACAAGCTGCTGTAGCAGTGTTTTCCAGAGCCTTTGTGGCAGTACTTCCTCTTCATTTTTTTCATGCTATTGCTCTCACACTGTTATGTCCATGGCCTTGCACCTGCAAACCCCAATAGCATTATGGTAGGTTCTCATGGGAAGTGGTAGCCACTAGTGTGAGAATCACCCCCCGCCCTTTTCTTACTCTGTGGTTGTCAGTTTTGGTTTATGTTATGGAGAAATTTGAGGGGGAATGATATGGGCCACTTTTCTCTGGATTCCCCATTTCTTTTGCACAGTTTGCTGTTCTTTTTCTTCTTGATCCAGCCAAACTGCTGTCTTGTACCATCCTTTATTTTTCTTTCAAAGGACTGGGGTGGGCTTTCCCACTGGAGAAGTAACATGCCTTTCTTTCTTTCAAAGCTTTTTTCTTTGAACAGAGACCAGCCCCAAACCCTTCTGCTCTGTCAGTGTTTCCATCTTGTCCAGGATAGTCTGAAAAGCATGTCTGCTCCAATTTTCTGCAATGTGAGCAGTGCTCATGATATATGCTTAACTATTTCCAAACTTCCTTTCAAAAGTTGTAAGACCTTGCCAAACAGGCTGCAAAATATACCACCTACATGAGCCATACATATCAGAGGAATACCTTGAAAACCAGGGAGCCATTGTCAGTCTGGCTCCTGCAATAATTTTTTACCACCACCATACTGACCATTTTCCTTAAAATATCAGAGTCTTCTGAGACCACAAATGCAGCTTCACAATCACCTTCCAAAAGCAAAAGGAGATGCACTTGTTCCGATCAGTCTTGTAGCCTTTGTTTCAACACTGATCATGTCAGTGCTAGCACATAGTGCAGCATCTCAGGATGCAGTTCTGGCTGGCTGCTCCCTAGGGGACAAGGAGCCAAGTGCAATAACACAACCAGCAAAGGAAAAGCCCTGCCAGCCAGGGCCCCCATCAGGGATTAAATAGGGATCCTGGGCCCACTGTCAGAGGGGGTGAGCAGAGATGCCGGGTAAGGCTGGTCAGGGCCATTGAGTGCACTCAGGGCCTTGACACAGCTTAGCATATATCACCATGGTCTCATTACCGCCGTTTGGCACACAGCACAGTAACAGAATTGAAAAGGCTTCAACTAGCTGCTGCTCTACAAGATTTGCATGGAAGCGGAGTTAGTTAAACCTTCCAGTGGTTTCAGCCACAAAGGGAAATTTCTTAGTGGCATCCTCTGGAGAAGTTTCCAAAATATGTGCTAGCTCCCTGGCAGTCCAAAGGAAGTAAGGATTTTCATTTGTTTTAGGCTTTGTTTTCTAAATCACAGAATCACCAACCAGACCTGTGGTTAGAGAGTCAGTGTTTGAAGTTTTGTTGTGGGAGAGTTAATAAGATAGTTCATATGTTCCATCAACATAGAGAGTAGTACAAGGACAATTTTCTGATGCGTGTGTGTGCCCTGCTAACAATTGTTTTAAAAGCCCTGGCTATTTCAGAACTCATTTTGCCGATGGCCCAGGCACATTTGGATAATATGTCTATCACCTGTAAGATGTAAGCTGTAAGCATCCCGGTTTGCAAGCTGGGTTGCCGCTTGTCTTCTGTTCAGATTGGCAATTCACATTTCAGCAGCTTCGAAGAGGAAATTTATACCCTCAAAGCTTCCCACCTCCCCAGGGACATAGTAAATATCTTTTAACAGAAGGGGTGGTAGAGACATGTCTACTGACACACCACTACTACACACGTGTGAGATGAAACACTGGACAATCAATTTAACTTGTGTGCACAAAGAAACTTTATGAACAGGGTAAGAGGGAAGTTGGTTGCTGGTCAGGCTTCTCCAGCCTTTTCCTTTTCTTCTTGAACACCTCTGTCGCTTCTACGCCCATTCTTCCATCTCTGGCTGCTGCAGGCCCAGGCAGGAATGCAAACAGATCATGGCACGCTTCTGTCTTCTCCCTCCTCAGTCAGTCAGATGGAGCTTTCTGAAACTTTCTATAAGGTTATTGACCTGAGGATGAGGAAACGCATACAGCACCAGCCTGCACCCCATAATGGTCTTACAGGGAGCTATAAGATGCCCCACAACTGTGAGCAAAGGGAGCTCCCCCCACACTGGCCCTTTTGGTCTGAAACTTACCTCAAAGTGTAGTTTCCAATTCACAGGCCCATAGCTGGTTCTTCTGGTTCACGTGGTCTTTTTCAGGAGTCCCTTAGGGGCCTTTCCTTATTGTCCCAATGCACATGTTCTTCTGAAGCTAGCATTTTGTTCTGTTTTTTCATTTCATAGACAGTATTGCCTGTGTCTTGAAGCACCATGCAAAGCCCAGAGTTTGCCCCAGTAATGACAGGCAATGTAAAGTGGGTAAGTGTTGGGCTGGGACTGGATGCGAGGGACCTCTTGGTCAGACTGACAGGATTTGTCTTTTTTTTGCATGTGACAGAGTTTCCACAGGGGGCCCCTTCAAGAGCCTCCAAAGGCAGGACCCAAGCCCACTGGCATGTTCCAACTTCTTCGTGCCCTACCCCCATCCTTTTTGTGCCAGTGCCTTCATGAACTTCCCCCACACCCCAAATATTTAGAAGTTTTTCATCAGCCTTGTAAAGTATGGAGGCGGGGTGGGGGAGACAGAGTAGCTTTCAGCTACAATGAAAATTTAATCCACGAATACTCAAATTGCTATTTTGTTCTAGACAGCTTCACATGGTCTGCCTTTTTGGGCAGAGGCACTATTTGTTTAATTTTAAACCAATCCCAGTGCACAGTTTTCCAAACTCTTGCAGAATTTGGAGGATTCACATGCATAGATTGTGCTCTCATAGTTTGTGGAAATGCTCCAGAATATCTCCACATCTTGGTTTTGTGCATCCTGTTAAACTGCTCCATCACAGAGGCCTTTGCTTCATTCTTAGTAACAAGGTGTTAAACATGATAGTGCTCCAGCAGCTTGGGTTAAAGGCTGGTTTAAAAATTCTTTTCCCTAGTGAGTCTGTAACTTGAGGGGTGTCACTCCCGCTAAAAGTGCTTTTAAAAGCTCTGGCTACTTAAGAACATGTTTTGCTTTTGAGACCCAGGGCCCAGACATAAGATGTCTATCACCATTAAGATGTGCTTAACACCACTACTATGTTTGGAAACTTGTTGCATAGCCACCAGATCTGCCTGCCATTGAGCATCCACCTCTGCTGCAATCTTGTTTCTGTTAAAGTGTTTTTTTGGTGCCTTGTGTAAACTGCAAGCATTCTGGTTGTCAGTTTGTGTTTGTTCAGATCAGCAGCTTGCCTTTTAGCTGCTTCAAGAAGGGGATTTTCACACACACACCCCAAATCATCCCACCTCCCCAATAGCCTAGTAAATGTCTTGTAACAGAAGGGGTAATGTTGACGTGTCTACTGGTATGCGGCTACCACACATGTAAGAAATCAAACACTGGACAATCTATTTAAGTCATGGTCACAGAAACTTAATAACTGGGTGTCAGGGTGATGGTTGCTAGTCTGGCTTCTCTTTAAGGGTACGGAAACATATAGTATTGCCAGTAGCGGTAATGTCACCCACAGCTATGAGCAAAAGGAGCTTCCACCACTGCTAGCCGTCGCGGTGTGACACTCCCCTGCAGGTTCAGTTTCAAACTCACTGCCCTGTCTGTCCTTTCTCTGACACACATGGTCTTTGCAGGGAAGCCCTCTGCAGCTCTTCTGTGCAGCCCTCACATACACCCTCCAGTGAAGTTGTCTTTCTGTTTCAGCATAGCGCAGAGACCAAGACCTGCCTCAGTGGCACTGCAAGGGTGGGGCTGGGTGAGGGCATCTCTGAGTCCGACGTACAGGACTGCCCTCTTCTCCACACAGGGTAGGGCTTGGTTGGTGGTCTTGTGGTTAGCCTCTTAAGACTAGCCCCATGGATATATTCCGACTTGCTCACATCCCCCATCTTTCAGTGCACCCCTGCTCCCTTAAACTCTCCCAGCCCAGACATGTTAGGATTTGTTCAACAGACAAGAGAGGGGTTCCTGAGCCTATATTTTCTTTTCATTTAATTTCCCTTGTATTCATATTTAAACTTCAAATATAGATTTCATTGTGTCTGATTAAATAAATGTATTATATATACGTTTTTATCAATATATATTTATATACTTTTATATGTGTATATAAAGACGGTAGCTATATTTGTATAAATATATATGTATTTGTACATGCCTTTACATATACATTTTATCTATGCATATAGATACACATACATATATATATGCATGTACCTGAGGACTTCCTAGTCCTAAGGAGACAGGCAACCAATCCCAGGGTGCTCTGAGCACATCTAGGGTATGATGTCAAAACTGATGTCCCCCAGGAATGAAATGGCAGCTGCCCTCTCTCCACCGGCATGGTGGGAAGGACTTCTGGCCGGGCTGTGCTTCCATGGTAAAAAGAAGGGGGCGACTCACCCCACCATCCAGTCGTGAGGCAGTCTGGGAACACGTGGGCCATGGCGCTGCCAAAATGGGGCAAAGGGAGCGGAGGTTAACCAGCCACGTGGCCAGCACCAGGGAGGGACTCCTGGGTCGAGTGGGACCTCCTGGGTATAACTGCTACCTAAAAACAGACTCTTGGAAAGTTTAAATGGGACCAATAGTTACCTTTTATGTAACATTTTTAAAATGAAAATATGCTTTATAAGGCACATGCCGGCCTGCATTCAGATTCAATGAGCCAGCACAGAGCAAGCCTACCCACCCTGGTATTTAGGTTTAGGCTGTATCTCAGGCAAGAGGCAACAACTAACAGCTGAAAAGCAGCAGCTTATAAACTAGCTTTCAGAAGTAATGGTTTGTGCGGATATTCCTGGTGGGGTTCAAAGAAAAATCAAACAGATGAGTCTGAAGCACATTCATTCCTAATTTAAGATGATTATTTTGGCTTAGTCAGCCAGGTGGGGTGCCCCTTAGAGGACAACTAAGAATTTAACACTGGATTTCACATCCAAATAGAATATAGTGCGAACTCAGTCAGGCTTCATCTGCAACAGTAAATTGAATACTGTCTGGGAATTTACACATGCCTGTTTAATTTACTAGTATAGATGTAGCCTTTGTGTACTAGACCACTGATTTCTATTACCTTCTTGATGTCTCCGTGATTTCATTTTTATTTTCATCTGTTCAATTGGCATCAAATCTGGAAGTGACTTAGAGGATGTTCTTTGGCTCAGCATGGAGCCACTGGAATAGGTGCTCAGGGAAATGGTGGACTCTCCATCCTTCAAAATGTTCAAAATTAAACTGGACAAAGCCCTAAGTGACCTGATCCAGTCTTAAGGCTAGCCCTGCAGTAGGTTGGCCTAGATGACCACGAGAGGTCCTTGCCAACCCTATTTTTTCTATAATTCTTTATTGTAGAAACTTTTATAAACAACCTACAGATAATGAACAAACTTTCCCACTCCATAAGAAGGAGAGGAGAAGTAACTCATTTCTTTACTCCAGCACTGCTTAATGTATCTATTTTCTTTTCCTAGTTTTCTTTTCACATACAGCCTCTCCTTACCCTTAGGACATCACAGAGAAAGAGATGTAAAAAAAACCTTCATAAAACAAATACTAAAGTGTATACTGTGAGCTGAGGCTGGAGCCAGTACTTTGTATTACCAGGTTTTAAACTTTTAGATTAATAGGTTCTGTCAAATTTTGGAACTTTGAACTTTTTTTTCCCACAAACTGTTAAGAGATGTTATAAAGGTCACCACCTCCAGCAGGCTCCAGGGCCCCGGGAATTTCTCCTTCCCTGATGCTGAAGCCCAGTCCAGTGCATTCTGAGACCTGGAGATCTCTCCCTCCCCAGCAGCTGGATGCATCTGCTGCTTTCACATTTGTAGTTTCAGCCCATAGCAAGGCTGAGCATGTATGCCAGAGAGGCACACATGTATACACGCCCACATGGAGGATGGTCACACAGACTGCCACAGACAGGCCACTGCCTTTAACAACACCCAGAACTCACATGAAATTTAAGTATAGACAGCCTAGTTCCATTCCTCCTCTCTGGCAGATTGGGAGAGTTGAGATTGGGATGTGAAGAGAAAATGCACATCCTCACTGTCTAGATTCATAGGCATACCTGCATTCATGGATACCCTGAATAGCAACAGGGGCCCTCAGCCTGTTTAATACCCATGCCAAAATCCGTCACCTGTGGATCCAGTTGCCAGCTTCTAATTCACTCACTCTAGTCCATCCAGTTGCTGGCACCTAGACCTTGCAACAATCACACATGGGATAGAGAATGAAATTACATGGAAATATAGCTAAGAAAGGATTAGGTAAGAGACAGACGGTCACACGCAGGGCTCAGTCAGTCAAGCATACTGATCCCTGGCTGCTTACCACCACTGGACTGCTTTTCCCCTTCCTCCTCTCTATTTCCCCCCACTTTGTTCCTCCGCAATGCCCCCTTTTCCCCACCTTTGACTCTTCCCCTAACATTCTTTAATATTGTTCTTTAACAAATTTTGCATAGTTCCACAGGCCCCCTCAAATATCGATAATACTCATGTCCCCTTTGTTTTCCCCTTATTAGTTACAAAGTCCACGTTGACTCTCTTCAAAGCCATGACAGGAGTTTCTTAGTGGCCCATTGGTTAGTGGCTGAAGAGTTTTGGTCTCTGTTATTGTCTCCGTCATCATTTGCCTATCAGGTCTGTGTCTCTGTGTGTTTTTGTTTATAGTTGTCCCTGTTACTTCTCATTCCCTTTGAACTGAAAAGGTCCCTTGTTGCCTTCTGAGTTGGAGAAGATATCACCCTTACATGCAATTGGAAAAGAAACTCCTTCCTAATACTAGTATTTATATCATCAGAGTTAAAAGTTGACATCCTTCTCTCAACCCTTCTGCTTAATAGGTGTTTAGATACAAAACTAAGCGGAAGAGAGAGAAAACAAGTGAATTGAAGCCTCTAAAACCGATGAGCAGCAGTCACAGAAAATGAAACTATAACTGTCTTCTATCAGACTATCTATCTATTGCTTTGTTTCAGTGAAGTTTCCTCATTTGCTCACAGGCAAAGAAAATAAGACATCCTGGTAACAACTTTGTGTACACTAGTTTGCACAGTCTGATTCTGTTTTTCTGTAGTAGCCGACTTTAATGACAGCTTATACTGTCATTTTCTTTGAGTAAAGGAACTTATAGTTAGCTCTAATAGAGAATGATGCAGCATCTTAGTTTTTGTTTCATGCCAATGATCATTTTGTCTATGTTTACATAACTGGCTGTCACTGCCAGCAATTACATATAACTTTTACTAGTTTTATGATAAGAAAACATCCCAGAGTACCACCTCCCAAAAAGGACTACTAAAAAGTACTGTATGATGGGCCCTCCTCCAGTTTGCTTCGGAGTCATTATATGCTTACTTCAAGGATGCTCTTCAAGTATTGCTACAGGTACTGGAGTTCAAGAACAAAGGAATTGAGCTGAGAGTATCTAAATAATTTGTGTGTGTCTGAAAGAATGTGTTGGGGTAGTTGGTTTATTTGTTTCCTGAAGGAAAACTGTGGTAGAAAATGAAATAATAATAATAATAGTGCAAGGGCAGTTCTAGACTTATTAAATCAACATGGAATAAATAAAAGATGATAGACTCAGCTTCCTAGATGCAGATGATCTAGTGTCATGAATTTTCTCTTCATAAGCCACAAATTAGTCTTATATATATCACCATGATTCACTACTGAAACATGAAAAAACAAATTATTAAAATATAAACAGAACATAATAAGCTAAACTGTAAATGTATTTCTATAGCAACTGCTAATAGCTTATAAAAAATAGTAAAAAAATTGTACAGCTGTAGTTTGGGGGGAAATGGTTATTTAAAGGATAATATGAATATTATTAATATTAATGGATTAATATTGATAGATTTAATGGCTATTATTAATATTTAATGGATAACATAAAAGTAGAGAGAAAAAGAACACTAGGGGGGTATTCAGGATATTATCCAGTAACATAGAAGTTATGTCTTTGACCTAACTAAATGCAGAGAATGAAATGTAACTGAAATATAAGTAATTCCTCTTATGTCAATGAGGAACTGACATACTGATTTACTCAGAATACACATGCTTAGCAACTTTTCTGGACTAAGGTCTAAATAAGATGATAATAAACTGGTGCCTGGAGAGAGATGGTAGTGTACTGCAGATCCTGAACTATTGTATCAGCTCAGAATGTGCTCCGTAAAACCAACCTGAGTACCCAAACACACACTAACTAAAGTTTAAAAACCTAATCAGTTGTGTAAGGAAGACTATCCAAGAGACTTTCTGATGCCAATTTACTCACTCAGACAACTTTGAGCCAATTGAACATTTATCACACAAACAAAAAAATGCCAGATTAAAGTATTACACTTTTATATAATTTTACATGTACTTAAAGAGTTGTCCTATGTGGACTGGAAAAAAACGCATCTCTTGTACTATGTGAACCTGATGTAGAAAGCAGGGAAGCTACAGATCATATATTTTAAGAGGTGATGAGAAGTGGATAGTGGAATTTCTTATGGAACTCCAGAGACTAAAACTGAATGTGTACCTTGCAGGTTTAGAGGAACTGTAATAATGCACATGATATGCTGATTGGGCCAAATAAGAACTACTTAGCAGCCTCCAAAGGCAGAGGAAATAGGAAACTGTCATCCCTGTGCTAAATTCTAGCCTCCCTGACATTATAGAGCAGTCTTTCAATGGTCTTACCTCAGTAATAGGAATTTGGAATAATTGATGAATACAAATAAAACATGGATTTCACATTTCACTAATTAGTATATGGGAAAATTCAGATACGATGAAGACACAAAGTTTACAACTTTTTAATTTTGTACTTTCATTGATCCGCTAATCATCCGCTAATCAAAAATAGGCTACAGTGACAGTCTAGCTGGACTATAAGAAACAGACATATTCATTCCAGGGGGGAAAAAATATATTAATTAGCTGCATTGCAAGTATTTTGGCACAAGCAAGTTAATCTGAGAATATAAGGATATAAACAAACTGAACTTACTTCAGAAGTAAAAGATGATTAAGTAATTCAGCTTATGCTCCTAATCCTAGCGTAAGCCATAAAAAGAAAGGAGCATTTAGGATATGCATGAAATAGCTTGTTTGTTTACTGAAATACAAAAGCAGACAAGTTAACTGATTAGTAAGAACAAAGTAAAGCATAAATATGTAAGAAAGGAGATAGATAATTTTTGAGCCATAAAGGCTCTGCAATTTCTGAAACATTAAAACAATTCATCACAATGGGGAAAAAATAGAATTAAATAAACAAAAGCAGTTTACTTAGTGATAATATTTCTTTTAATGAGAGAAACCCAAACTGAAACATGTTGTATATAATGGAAATGCCCAGGAGTTACTCTTTTTTTTTTTTTTTCATCTGAAGCATCATTCAGTTAGAATTGGAAACTTTTTGCTTTATTCCCCATGCTTTCAATACACTTTTGTTTCCTGTTTTGATAAAAGAGCAATTAGAAATCCCACAAGCTTTACTGTGGGCTAGAGGATGTGTTTTCCTTCCAAAGCCTCATCACAACTGAGCACAAATTAACATCCTATTGGTAAGAGTATGTCAGAGCATGTTTTGCTGACAATAAACTTGGCTGAGTCTATTGTGTGTGACTGTTCACTGGTCTGTGGCTTTTCTCTGTTAGACATAACTAGTGGTGGAGTCTCCCCACTAAAGACTACTGCACAGAGAATGACAGTTTCCATAGGTCCGATCTTTCCATTGCTCTCCTGCTTGTCTGTTACGCTCTTCTGAGATGATGGATAGACATTCTTCCCATAAAAAAGAGGGGAATGTAGGCCTGCCTGGAGCACTGATCAAGATATGTATGTGCATGAAGGCTTTGATAAACTATTGGCCAAAGTGGACAAACTATGAAATGAACCTCTTTTATAAGAAAAAGTTGAAGTGGGCAGATGTAGTCAGGGTAATGGAGTGGAATTGCAAATAATTAATTTAGTTTCTCTGCTATGACTTTATAACCTCTGAATGCTCATTTTATGCTCTAATCATCAGTGAGCTTACAGATTCTCTAACAAGTTTCCTGCTCCTGATGTGTTTGAAAAAGGATTTGTTAGAAACTTTGACACCTTTTGCCTATTGCTTCCCAAATTCCTTTTTTGGCCATCTGCATTTATTTTTGCATTTTAACCTGCTAGAGTTTATGGTCATATTTATTTTCCTCATTCAGATGCAATTTCAGCTTTTTCAAAAACACTTTCTCGCTCCTAATAACCTATCATACCTTGCTGTTCAGCCATGCTAGTTAAATTGTGAACCACAGCCTCCATACCAGTCACGACCTCTCATGACACTCCAAAGCTGCATCTTCCTTTGCGAACTCCCTAACTGGCTGCTCTATGAAACATTCATCCTTATGGCAAAAAATATAGTCCATGCCTTCCCCCAGTCTGACATTTGCATAGTCTATATGGGTGGGCGTTGAAGTTGTGCTTTATTCCTGTATTCCCCGCGTTCTCAGTCTCTCTGGTCACCCTTCACATACCACAGTCAATGTTGCCATCTTGACCAGACACTTGCCAATACAAATTAACAGGATTCTCTTCCTGTTTAGGCCTGGAATTCCAGTCTATGTTATTTATTGACACAGTCACTTGCTAATCACATTCAATTCCAAGTTTTCCTTATCACATACGACTAGTACTACAGTTGACTTTTTCTTCCTTATATGTTGTGTACCTAGCACTTCAGCAGCCCCCAGGTGTTTACTTCCAGTCCATTTCCTGCTGTTGAGGTCTTCATTAACAACCAGACATTTCAATTCTAGTGTCATTCATTAGATTTCTATCATCCGTGGAAACACACGGGTACCACTGCTTTGATCTTTTTTCTGTACTCTATTTAAATGAAATACTCTTTGCTCCATCTCATCTCCATTTCCCTCCACTATTTGGCTGTCCTCTCTTTTATCCAAGGATACAGAATTTCTATTATTTTGTCTGGAGTGGGTAAATTATCTGTATGATGTGATCTTTTGCATTTACCATCTTCTCTCCAGTTTTCTGTCTTCACCTTACCCTTCACATGTTTCTCAGTTGTTCATATTTCTGCTCATCTTGGTATTGCTGCTTGCAAAAGTTTGATCTTGCACCACAGCTTGTCGTGGTTTTTTTGTCCTGATCAGAGGAACCATGATACATGTAGGAATCCTGGAAATTTAATCAGTGGAAAAAAAAGCACGCTGAATAGGCTGCTCCTAAGACCTTCAAAGGAGAGCAATTAGACCATTGCCCTTGGTGTGAAATCCACCAAGATGATGCAACAAAAAGACTTCTGTGTCCAGAATGGCATGCAATCTAAAGGGAGTTATTGACTAAAGGACGTGGAGGAGGGGAGATTTGGGGATTACGTAAACTTAAAAGATGTTTTAAAGGCACTGTGGGAATGTTTGAGACTTTATGGGATATTTAGGAGAAGGACCAAAGGCAGGGAAAGGGAGGGATCAAGGTGGATTAGGAGGGGACAAGTGGGGAAAAAAAGAGGGATAAGGGGATAAAAGGAGTTGGATGCATGACAGGTTGTTGGTCAGCATGCTTGTTTGATTAAGCCTTGTGCTTGATCATCACAGTCTACCCTATAATCTCATTAAATCCTTTTTCTAGTTGTCTTTTTTGTGATTGTACTTTCTGTTCTGAGATTATGTATGTGAGTGTAAGCAATATTTAAGCCCAATTAGCCCACAATTAGGAGGAGAGGTCTGGAACCCAGCAACTGCAGGAGACTGGGATCTGGGGGCCAGCTACTGCATAGACTCGGTGGCTAAGAACAGCTAGTGGAGGGAGACATAGGCTGTGTTCATGTGTGTATGTGAAATAGCAAACTTCCTTCTTGATTAGCCAGAGGGGAGGACTAGGACCAAGCTACATCTACTGCTCATATTTATGAGAGTGCTGTTTATGTTTACATAGATGTTGGTAACGGCACTGTGATCTATTTCTGTTGATCTGGGTGGCAGTGGGAGCACATCCAGGCTATACATCAAGCCCAAAATCATCATCCCCTGATCTCATCAGTTTGCGATCCAGCTTCCTACCATTTTGAGCTAGTTCAGATATGATTACACATTCAGATCAAAACCTGTTCTGCCAGAGAATCCAGACACAGGCGTATGTGGCACAGATGTTCATCAAGCTGATTTTGCAAGTTTGCATAGTTCTGGAGTGAGAATTAACAGTAGTCTTCTTTATTTGCTTCCTTGCATTTTCTTTTAAATCTGGGACAAAGTACTAGTTACTATTAAAAAAATCTGTATTTAAAATCTGAAATCCAGAACTTTTATGAACATTCAATGCTTATGGTGTGCGTATCTACAAACTGCATGAATCATTAATTTCATTTATTGATGACAGGCTTAAGGAACACTCATTACACAGCTGCTCATCTAATTTTACAACTTTTCTAGACTTGGGACTCAAGTTTAGTACAACACTGATTAGGAAGCAAATAAGGCAAACTGATATCTCTGTGCTATTGAACATTCAGAATACAAAACAAAAAAGACAATATATTCTGAAGAAATGAAAATGTCTTATTACTGAAAAATTGAATATATTTTTCACATATATATCACCTATGTGACGGTTTTCTTTTGTTACATTCACTGCCTAGAAACATTGCAGATCAATGGAACATTCTTCATGTACATTTTCTCTTACCAGAGAGAATTATTGTATTTGGACAAGATTTAATTAATTCCAAAACAACTAGAATCCTTTGTGACTAAAATCACAGGAATCTGCTAAACTTTCATCTGGAGAAAAGATTAGAAAATTATGACCTCTCCAACTAGTTGTCAAATACGCTGAAATAAAGAGAAAAGGTAAAGTTTGAACAGTGAAAAACACATTTTTCTCTTTATTCACTTCTGTTACTCTAGTTTCATATCAGTGCAACTTCAGCAATTAAAAACAAAAATGAAATGGAGGAACAGAGTACTGAATCAGGCTCTATATCTCACCCTTGTAATTTGAATAAGAAATTGGAATTGCAAAATAAGCCTTCTAGTTCTTGTCTTTTATTATGAATTTTAAAAGTTATTTCTACTACCAAAGAGAAATAGGATACTCAAGTGTTAAGCTTTGAGTTCGTGCAAGGTATGAACAGAAGCAATAATGTGTTTTGTTGATAGCAGGTCCATCTGTAGGATGTGTTCCCTAGCTGTGTGTGACCATATCATTCTCCAGATACTGTATCTGTTAATTCCTACCAAATTTCCATGAGAAAGGGATTATTACTGGCCTTGCGATACAAGACGAGCTAGAAGATGACACACACAAAAAAAGAAATAATTTGCTCGCTCTTAGTCTACCCATTCATATCCATTCACACGTCTCTTCATTTCCAAAGCTGGAGAATGACCTTTGATTGACTTTACTTTTCCCAATGAAAAATATGTTTCTTTAAACTGATTGAGTTTTAATATAAATGAGTCTTATGCAAGATTTGATATATGGATTTCATATATGCTAATAAGCATCAGCAATAATTTAAAACTCCTGGTCACTTCTGGCTAATTCTGTGCTGTATGTTTTGGCAGAAAAGCATCTCATTTTACCACATTAAACCTCTTTTACTTTGAGTTGATTTTATTGACCTGAAAAATAAGAAAGAATTTGCTTAATACTTTATGTATCATGATGAAAGCTATCTACAGAGAAAGTTAAAAAAAAAAAGAAAAAGAAAAAGAAAGAAAAAAGAAAAAAGACCTGAAGACCTGTGGCTTGGGGGGAGAGGAGGAATTTGCTTGGTCAGCATGCAAATCTAAACCATAAGCCTTAGTCATACCTCTGTGTAACCACTATGGCACCTTAGACAGTTCCAAAAATCCAGTCTTGTATGTTCTTCTTCAAGGATGTTATTACCCTATTTAAGGAGCTCAAGAAGCTGAGTTTCAGTATTCAAGTTCAGAAACCATGTTCTTACTCATTTATCATTTCTAGTTATTTTTAGTAAATAATTCAATTATATATTGGTTAAAAATGCACTTCTGAAGAAAAAAGGCAGAGATGTTTTCCACCTGAGGACACAAGCTGAATTTTGAAGCATGAATCCACACTACTCAATCAATAAAGTACACATCACCTTTTCCTTTCTAGAATAAGGAAATCCAAGCATTAATGAGCAAAACCATGATACCAGGAATATACATATACATATATATATATATATATATATATATGACTAGCACTTAAGCTATAAAAAAGCTTATAATTTTGTCTCACAGCAATGTTTTTCACCTTCTGTCCTAAACTAGCTACAGCACCAAGCACAGGATCTTATTTAAGAAGTTGAAGTCCTCTAACATGAGAGCTTTCAACACTGTATGTCCCTCAGAGACAACTTGGAATATATGCCTCAGCTAAGTTGTCCCTCAGCAGATCTTTTGGATGTGAAGTTACAGTGGAACCACCTTCTTTCCTCTTTCTTCCCTCTGAGGACCTTCTGTATTTAAAGGTTTCCAGAACATAATGACTGGAATGTAAAGTGCAAAAATACACTCTTGGCAGAGATCTACAACATCCCAAAGGTCTGGGCCCGCTTAGATCATTCCAGTTGCTAATATATTTTATTCCCTTACCTCACTTGCTGAAAAACTCATCTTTACAAAGTGAAAACTGTTTTTACTTACTGTGTAGAGACAGCTACAGAGTTCAATACAGGGCTCACTTGAACAGTATAAACACCATTCAACCTGCACCCAGTTGAGCTGAAGCTTAATCTCTGGCATACATCAGAAAAGCCACGTAAGTACATCCAATATCTGTCATTTCTTTCATGCATGTCAAGGAAGAAAAAAAATACTCTATTTCATGGTACTAACTGTTCCAAGGAAAAGGCAATGCTGAGGACAAACAGCTGAAAATAGGTGCCTCATCAACACAGTGAAACAGAAGTTCATTAAACAATACTACTGTGTAGAAAAATCTTTTGTATTTCTTCTACTACTCTTCAAGCTGATCCTTCCTGTGGGACTGTAGAAGCTGTTAATCACTTCTTAGTCCTGAATCTGTTTGCTCACATCTTATCTTTATGCATGCAACATTAGAGATATTCATATGAGCAAGTGTTTCTCCATGATAAAAATATCAGCATCATTGACTAAGGCAGTCTCTTCAGTCAGAAATCATAAAAGTTTTTAATATTCAGATGAATCATTTTCTCTTCATGGCATGACTAAGAAGGCTGCATTAGAATTATGTGAGTGCCCACATAATAGGCAAGAAAATTGATCTTAATATTATCTTAACATCAGTTGAGTAACTGCATGACAGAAATCTGATGTTTCATATCCTAGCCATGACTTCTACTTTTCTCACATAGAGAATACCAGAGTAGGTATTCTGCAAAGATCTATTACCTCACTATTTGGTTTGAAAAATTATTCAGGCATTTCCTTCCATGGATGGTGTTATAGGAAAAGTCATTGTATTACAGGATCTTAAGTTGGCCAAAGAGGTTAGAGGTAAGACCGGTAGAAATCTTTGCTAAATACATTTATATTGTAAACAAGTATAGCCAGTATAGGAAGCCATAAATATTTTGATATTTTATGCTGATGATTAATACATCCTCTTGAAGAATCACTGAAATCAAATGAGTTACTGGCTTGGTGCTGCTCTTTTTTGGTGGGAGAAGCAGAATCTTCATTCATTGTTCTTCTCTCAAGCAGCTGCTTTCCTTTATACTGTTTGTGTTTTGCAGCTCCAATGTTAACGCCTTTTGCTTCAATACAGATGGCTAATGCATGACAGTCTTATTAGGCTGTGTATATTTGGTGAGCTTATCCTGATTTCAGATGGAAGCTTAATATAAATCAGCATTTTCATATTCAAAGTTAGTTGCATTATCAGGAATACTACACCTCCGCAAAAAGAAGGCTCCATACCTGCAACTAACAGCAAAAAAGTTTAAAACTTAATGATGCAAAAGCTTACAGGGTGGGTGATAAAGAAGTCCATGAGTTCAAAGGCAAGAAACAGTAGGCCTGTCTAGGCAATGGAAGGTTTTAGCAGTGTTATAGCTATTTTGAGAGTGCTTATATTTGAGGTATCAGTGATTAGAAATCTTCCCATTTCCAGTTTAAACATATTCAATTAACAACAATTTGACTTTGTACTGATATTATCCTCTGATGTAAATAGCTTCTCTCCCTCTCTACTCTGAATGGAATCATAGGAAATCATTATACCTTATCTGGTGACTAAAACAGCAAAATCTTTTAATCTGCCTTCTTAAGAGACCTATTCCAATCTTCCGTCAGCCATTCTTTGCATCTGTGCCAGTTGAAGTTGTTGGTGGTTTTTTGAATATAGGCAATGAAAACCACATACCAGATGAGATGATTTTTATGCCTTTACAGCTGTATTATATCTTCCCTCTCTCTTCTGTCTTTTGCTATTCCAATACCTTATGTAAAATATCAACATAACTGCAGAAGCAAAAAACAGTACCCAGAGATTTTACAACCCCACTGCAAGCAGAACTTCTCTTTCAAAGACTTGGAAGCCTCTGTAGCTAAATGGAAATGGAAGTCAAACAAGTCAACAAGTAGGACTGTGGGAAAGCACATCCACAAAATTCTGAATCCATTGTTTACTGCAGTAACAGTTGCATAAATACAGCAGTTTGTATCATGCTATTCAGAAGATGATAAAATCTGAATGCTGATATGAAGCTGACCCTGAAAATGAGATGAAGAAAACACATATCTCACAAATCTTGTCAGAACTTAAGCACAAGCTATGTCTGGTGCTTTAAAATTTGACTAATTCTTCCAGAGAATCTATCCCTGTATTTACCGTACTGAAAAAGTGACAAAGGACCACCTTGGAGGTTAGGGAAAAAAAAAAAAAAATTTCTTTTACCCTTCCAGACAAACAAAAAGCAATTTCCTTCAGTATCTTCGTTATAACTGAGCTATGCATTTTATTAATCTGTAAATCTCGAGACAAAGGTTTCCCAGAGGACCTGATAGAGATATTGTTCTCAGCTAAGAATACTTTAACTCAAGTGTGATTCTTCATTCTGTTACACTGGCTATAACTGCCCTTTTAATGACATTTTAAAAGTTTATGCTGTGTCACAGGTAATGAAGTACAAAGTGAGTGAGGTTTGTCAATCAAAGCTCATAAATGTCTGCAGCAAAAGCTAATGACTTGAAGTTCACTTGAAGTATTTCATTCAGCACAAAAAACAGTTCAGGTTCCATAAAAGTTTGGGTTCATTTACATATAGCAGGGTGAATTTACTGTCCTGGTTGAGCAGTGCTTTACATTTTTGGTAAAATAATTTTGCATAATTTTCCTCAGATATGTTGTTTAACTAATGTGGTAATAGCTAATATATGTTAGGACACATTTCCTTAAAACACATCAATATGTAGATGGTACATTTCCTGGTACCTGAGTAGCTCTCAGAATGGATTAGTTATAAACAAAAGAAAAAGAAAAAATGAAAAGGAATAAAATGGAAGGGAATAAGATTTGAGGGGTGAAGGAAAGGAGAGAAAGGGCAGAAAAAGAGAACAGCTGTCATATGTTAAGGGGAATGAACAGTGTCAACAGTTGAGATACAAGAGGATTTAGCCAGAGGTCTGATCAGAAAGGGGATTCTAGCAGGCACTCACCTGCCACTAAACCAGACCCCCTTGCATCCTCCTCTTACGCACAGTGATTTTCTCACAAAACATATCTTCTCCCTGAAAAGACATTGTGGAAGCTGACACATCATCACTGCTAATGCTGGTCCCTGGGAGCAGACAGGAACCACTGGAGACCTCTTCCCTCAAAAGAAGCAGCTGCCACCTGAGCTCTATGATTAAATGAGCACAGTGTTTTACTGCCCAAATTGCACAATTACGGCATTTTGCAATTCAAATGTATATGGCAAAGATCTAAGAGCACACTGAAAGAAATTCTGCTTTTAAAGCTCTCTGCACTTAGTATCCCTGAAAAAGTGAACTCGACAGCTTGCTGATGAAATGTCTTATACCAGCTATAGCTTATACTAATGCATTTCATTTCTAATAGTGATTTCAGGAATTGTATCATGGAAAAATAAGAACTAAAAAAATAGTTAAAGATAAAAGGTCTCATCATCCACATAAAGCATGCATAAAGCTGCTAGTTTTTCTGATACACCCAATTTTCTACAAATCAGCCTTGGTTATACTCATGCTATACATATACCTAGCAGGAGGAACAAATACATGCTAACTTTTGCAAAACATGACATACCAGTCAAAAAAAAAAAAAAATCAGAGGTCAACTGAAAGAATTTTGAAGGTATTTATTAGTTTCTGATTCATACACCTTGCCTACAAAACACCTGATTGTGCTTTAAGGTTAGTAACAAGTTGTATGAGTTCAGCTGTTGGGGGAGAGAAGGGTAATGACATGATTAGCTGGTGAATGTCTTCTCTTTCCCCCATTTTCTGAACCCAGCTGTGCATACCCTCCACCTTCTATCAACAGAAGCAGTTGGGAGGTTGCACTGCGATTGACTTGAACAGAATACCTGCCCTATAAAATAAAAAGAGGAGCATTTGCAGAGTAAAGCTCAAACCAGAAAAGAGGATTCAGGCAACTGAAGTCTTAGTTGCATTTTGTCATCCCAAAACAATTATAAAAGCTGCTTTTTTGACTATATCTTTAGTTTCCAAGTGCATTTAAGTTACAGCAAAGTGTGTCCTTTAGATACTTAAGCTTATTTGTACTGCCTCCCCAGTGATATGGTGTGCAGTATTCTTTGTATATGTTGGCCAAGGAAAGTTAGACCTGTAGTCCCTTGGCTGTCTGTTTGGCTACCTACAAATTAATTCAAATGTTTGAAGAGGTTTGATAACAGTAAACAAACCAGTTTCCATAGTCCTGAAGGTAACTGTTTATTTAAATAATAGCAAAATTGGTAGTAGTGGCTGTTAATATTGACCTGAAGGCCTGAAGTAATTTAAGCCAGTGGATTGTCTCTTCATGGTTTACCGTAGTTCACAACACAGGCAAGTTTCTTTGGACTTGGTAGAGATCTGAAAGAAAAAAAAAATTACTATTAAGGCTGGTTATTAAGGAAAGAGCAAATGTGTTTGATTATTTGCCTCTTTACTTTCAAAATTTTCAGCTATCAAACATTAATTGTCTATGCAGGATATTGTTCTTATTAAATGTTGCTGAATGCAACCAAGAGAGTTTTTAGGCAGATCCCTGCTTGTCATTTTAGAAATATACAGGAATTACATGAGGGAAAAAGATGGACTTCTGGAACAGAGAGTCTAGTTGAGCTATGAGATCAGTACCAGGAAAGGCATTTCTGCCTGCAAAGGCTTTGAGGGAAACTATAAACAGCACAGGATTGACTCTAGACCTTCCCAGAAAATTCATCACTGGCCTGGAAGACCTTTTGCTAATCCAGAGGCAGAGGAAACTGAGGCAGAGACCGCCATACAGGGTTTGTTATTTTTATGTGTAACAAAGTGTTCCTCAAGATCCCCAGATGAAGGCAACACAGATTCTGCTCAGGCTCTGGAACCATATGGGACCCTTTAAGGTGCTGCACAGGAGACAGCTGTCATCAACATGGAGCACAGCCAGATCAATTGTATGCAAAAGGGTGCATTCAGCAAGACTGGTCTGAAAAATACTGCAGAGAGCACGTACCAGCCAAGGGTCATTAGCCACAGATTTTTGAAGGTTATTACTGATATAAAAAGAGTGATAAGGTTCTGACACACTCTCTCCATTTAAAGGATATATCAGACTGCCATACTGCTATATTATTCTAGTGTTGGATTCTTTCTACTGATCCCTATTTCCACAGATTCCTTTAGGGTCAGCAGAACAACACAGCCTGAATGGTGCACATGCTCCACCTGCACTCTTAAGAGCCTGATTAGAAGAGGTTCTGCACTATGGCATAGAATCATAATTCACAGCACTGACTTCCGCTCTTTTCTACACCAAACTAATATGTGCCACTAGGCATAGCATAAAAGACTTATTCACAGCCTTGAAACTAAAAAATTGAATATTGTCACTTTTTTTTTCCAGGAAACACAAGATGAAAGAGACCATGATGCTGGCCTCAGAGGAACAGTATGTCTTCATCAGAAAATAATTGAGCGGGAGGAGGTAGTAATTGCCCTTATCTATTTAGTACACATATATTTTTCTAAGTTAATGGCTGCCCTCAATTCATTATATGCAGGAGGAAAAGGAAGACTAGGGAAAATGTGGGCCTGTTCCTGAGTGGAGTTGTGACCTGGTGACCAAGGATGTGGAAAAGGCCAAGGTAGTCAGTGCCTTCTTCACCTTGCTTCTTACTGGTAGGATTTGCATTCAGAAACACCAGGCCCCTGAGACGAGAGGGAAAGTCTGAAGCTCAGGTTAGTGATTTAAACAAACTGGACATATACAAGTTCATGGGACCATATGAGATGCAGCCATGAGTACTGAGGGAGCTGGCCAATGTCACTGTGTTGTCACTCTTGATTATCTTCAAAAGGGCATGGCAATCAGGGGAGGTTTCTGACAACGGGAAGGAATAAATGGCACTCCTATCTTCAAGAAGGGCAAGAAGGAGGATCTGAGGAACTACAGGCCAGTCAGTCTCATTTCAGTCCTTGAGTAGGTAGTGGAACCAGAATCCTGGAAACCATTTCCAAGTGTGTTAAGGACAAGAAGGTGATTGGGAGTAGTAAGCATAGATTTACAAAGGGGGACATCGTGCCTGACCAACCTGATAGGCTTCCAGGATAAAATAACTAGCTCAGTGAACAAGGAAGAGTCATTTATCTTGACTCTGGCAAAGCTTTTGACAC
Organism: Dromaius novaehollandiae; assembly: GCF_036370855.1. Classification (NCBI taxonomy): domain Eukaryota; kingdom Metazoa; phylum Chordata; class Aves; order Casuariiformes; family Dromaiidae; genus Dromaius; species Dromaius novaehollandiae. The sequence goes on along the minus strand of NC_088099.1, from coordinate 79,214,505 downwards.
TGTCTCCCATAGCATTGCCATTGACAAGGATGAACAGTGAGATGGACTGAAAATTGGCTGAACTGTTGGGCTCAAAGGGTTGTAATCAGTGGCACAAAGTCCAGCCAAAGGCCAGTCACTACTGAAGTACCCGGGATTGATACCAGGTCCAATACTATTTAATATCTTCATTAATGACCTGGATGATGGGACAGAGTGCACCCTCAGGAGTCTGCAGATGGTACAAATCTAGGAGGAGTGGCTGATACACCAGATGGCTGTGCTGCCATTCAGAGGGACCTCAACAGGCTGGAGAGATGGGCAAACATGAATCTCATGATGTTCAACTAAGGGAAATGTGAAGTCATGCACCTGAAAAGGAAAGTAGCTTTGTGGAAAAGCCCTGGGGGTCCCAGTGGACAACAAGCCAGTGATGTGCCCTTGCAGCAAAGAAGGCCAACAGCATCCTAGGCTGCATTAGGAATAGAGTTGCCAGCAAGTCATAGGAGGTGATCCTCCCCCTCTATTTAGCACTGATGAAGCCACATCTGCTGTAGTATGTCCAGTTCTGGGCTCCACAGTACAAGAAAAACATTGGCATGCTGGAGCAAGTTTAGCAAAGGGCCAAAAGGATGATTAAGGGATTGGAGCATCCATCAGACAGAGAGGCTGAAAGAGATAGGATTGTTTAGCCTCAAGAGGAGAAGGCTCAGTGAGAATTTTATCAGTGTGTATAAATATCTGATGAGGAGGAGTCAGAAAGCAGAGCCATATTTTTCTCCGTGGTGCCCGGTGACGTGACAAGAGGCAATGGGTATAAATTAAAATACAAGAAATTGCATTTAAACATAAGAAAGAAGCTTTTTTACTGTAAGGGTCATCAAACACTGGAAAAGGTTGCACAGAGAGGTTGTACTGTCTCCATCCTTGGAGATAATCAAAACCCAACTGGACATGGCCCTGAGCAACTTGCTCTGGTTGATTCTGCTCTGAGCCACAGGGGTTGGACTGGGGAATCTCCAGAGGTCCCTTCCAACCTTGATGATTCTGTAATATACAAACATGGCTTTTGCTATTACTATGTGTGTTCTAAGCTCCTTACTTGGTCCACAGTAGTCTTCACTTGATGGCAAGAATGGCCCTTCTGGCTTGTTTCACTTAAGCTTGTACAGGCAGTAATAGTGAATCAAACTTAATCCATTTCATTCATTACAAGATACATTCATTTACTGCCAGATTAAATGAAACAAATAACAGAACAATATATGCCACACGTGAGATGAATATGTTCTTATTCATGACTTCATTGTTCAGACTTCCAGTCATAGAACAGAGGGCAGGGAAGTTCCTGAAACTGCACAACTATATTGACTATATTTGAAAGTCCATATCACGCAAAAACACAAGTAAAACTGATTTTCATCTATTTCTTTTCTAAGAAAAATTCCTTCTGTGACACATAATGTCTTGTTTGTCAGCATCACTCACACCTTTGTTTTATATTGTCCTACCCCTGTTTAAAATATCCCATTTGTAGTATCCAAAGATTGGTCATACATCTTTTTGTAGGATATATGAGGGGGAAGGAAAGAAGAAGGAAAAAATCAGTATGTGATTGACTTGCTAAAGCAAAATGGAATCTACAGACAAAAAATTATATAACTTATGCTATACCGAGGCCCTCTGAAAATGCTACTGACTCAATTCAGTTCCTGGGCCATTGGCTGACTTCTTTGATGACTTGGGCAAATCATTTGCATGCTCTGTATCTCAGTGTTCCCACCTGAAAAAAACAAAGAATATTGATGCCATTTCATCCTTATTAAAATGAGATCTACAGATGAAAAGCCTAAAAGTTGGGAATCATGAGTATATCCACTCTATGTTTTCATAATATTAAACAACCTTAAATTCTAAAGTAAAGATTAAAATTACTCCAATCTTCAAAAGCTGCATATTTTAATCTTTTCTAGTTTTCAGGCTGGGAGATTGTCACTACACACACTGTTGTTAGGCTCTTCCTTATGTATCTTGGTATTGGCCACTGTCTTTACCAGTTTCACCAGCCCATCGTGAGAAACTAAACATCCTTCTCCAAAACACAGAGAAGTGGATATGGGCACAGACACTGGGGAAGTCAAGTGAAAAAGAGAATGCAAATGAATGTCAGAATCAACAACTTTAAATGATAGAACTGGAGGGAAATGCTGCGGTGGGTGTTACGAGCTGACAAATCCGATTGCCTGATGGAAGTGAGAGTGCTGCAGTTCCACATTTCCAGGTCCAGCCAGTAGCAAGGCTCAGAATGCATTCCCAGTAGGCATGCAAGTGTGCGCACGCGCGCACACACGCGCGCACACACACACACACACACACACACACACACACACACACACAGAGAATACATATCTACATACATATGTGGCCAGCCACACAGATGAACACAGACAGACAACACAGCACTCATACAAACACTAAGAGCAGCTGTGGCCTCAGCCTGTTCACCTCTCTGGCTTACCAGTACACAAGTCCATTGCTGGAAATTATATGCACATACACAATGTGGATCCCTCCAGTAACTGGCCTTACTCAGTCTAAGTCTAGTAGCTGGCCCTTGGAGCCACTTGTCTCTTGCAAAGAGACACATACATGCAAATGGGTTTCACAGCTGACCTCCACACCATACAGTTCCCCAGTAAATGACTTGGACTTCCTAGTCTGTCCTGTAGCCAACTTGCAGACCCTCTGGTATTTCCAATATCCAGCTCAGACTTATGTCTGCCTTGATATCTGGCTCCCAGAACTGTTCTACTCACTGGCCAATCCAGCTTGATATTCACTAGTGATTGTACACTGACACACTTATGCACACACTGCAGTCTCTCCAGTTGTAGCACCCTATCGTGTCTGAAAGTTAGGCATCACAAAAGCCTAATTTTTATGACTATAGCCCTTGGGTGCTGGGGATTGTAACCTCAGTGCTTAAATTTCCCAGATCTTGCAGCTGCCTTAGCCATATCTATCTTGTTTAACAGAATCTGCAATATTATAGAATAACAGAAAAAAATTAGGTTGGAAGGGATCTCTGGAGTTTATCTTAGTCCAGTCTCCTACTCAAGGCTGGGCTAACTTCAAAATCAGGTTGCTCAGGACCTTATTCCACTGAGTCTTTAAAATCTCCAAAGATGGAGATCCCACAATCTGTCTGGGCACCTCTTCCAGTGCTTAACCACTCTTGGTGGAAGATTTTTTTCCTTCTGGACTGTTAGACCTTCCCCAGTTGAAACTTGTGATAGTTGCCTTTCTCTTTTCTTTCTTTCTTTTTTTTTTTTTAACCTGTGAGAAGAGACTGGATCTTGTATTACTAGTATTGTATTATATTGGCTCTTGTGTAACTATTACATGGCAAGGTATTACTAGAATAATAGGTAAAGCTCTTAATATTAACAAGCCTGTATTATTATGAAATTGTGTCTTCACATTATAATTTGAGAAGCTTCAAGCTGTGTTCCATACTGACAGAACTCACTGGCCTGTAAAAGCAGTTCTGTACTCACTAGGCTTAATGCACATCAGTAGTCCACTGACATTCATTAAGATGCCCTCATGTCTAGCACTAAATATACACATAAATGTAGGATCAGGGTCCATCTCTCTACCTGCAATCTTGAGTGGATGCTGTCTTTCAACGATGTATGAAGGCAAAAGGTAGCATTCAGATATTTTAACCAATGATTGCAACTACATGCTCTCACTTGTTTTTGTGTTATCTCATGTAGAGCCAAATCTCAGTCTAACCAGCTTTGCTACATTTAAACTTAGGCCCAAGCTGTTGGTCCTTGCCTGAGATACATTGTTACTATGCTTGCGCCTGGTTTTGTACCTTGCTGATCCTGATCCTGACCGACTGGTGTGACCTCCTAGATTGGCCTCAGACCTGTCTCATCACTATGGACTTGCCTGGTGATCCGGACTCTTGGCTGAGCTTGGTTATCTTTGCTGGACATGCTCTGCTCTTTTTTCTTGGGTACTCTGGGCCTGTGCCCTTGTCTGTGAGGTCGCTGCCCAAGCCTGCAGTGGTGTTACCCTCAGCTCCAGGCTCACCTTTCCCTGTGGAGCAACCTGCTCTTGCCCTTGAGAAGGTCATTCTCCCAGCAGGAAAATTAGAGGCTAGACTGAAGCTCCTGAGAGAATATGACTCCAGAGCAGTACACTGGTTGTCATTTTCAGATGAAAACTGTTTGAAATATTCTGACAAGGACATGAAAGATAATTTAAAAGAACTAATGTTTAATAGTTGGGTATGCCAAGGGCAGAAAAGGACATTTCCTACATTAAATGGCTGTGTGTGAAATATGTGTTAAATTCATCATCATAATGAATCATGATCATAACGAATCAGTCAATTTTTCAACCATATGAGTGAACCAATCATTCATCATTCTCTGATCTTTCTCATTCTAAGGCTTTAGGTATCAGTGTTTTTTCATCTCACTGGAAATACACATTTTAGAATATAAGTATCTCAAAGGGACTATTAAGTATTTATATTTGCTACTCAGTATTTTACATGTGGCGTTCATGACCCTGAATTCAGGAATGTATTTATTCATTTATTATTTTCAACTGCTCACTATAATCATAAACCATTAGCCTGGTTTTTCAAATAACTCGAGAGCCCTCTGTATCCACAGTGCACAAGGGAGAAATCCTACAGGAAAATGCCTGTATTTCTGTGGTACTCCAACCAGGTTATGAACCAGCTAAAAAAGGTAGTGGTGCTTTTTAAATGAAAATGTATTTGGTATTATTGGAAACACATTAAGAAGTTCTTTCAGTAGCTGAAATTCTAATGGAAGACTATGAAGTTAATTAAGGCCTCTTGAAAATATTCCCTGGTATGCTATATGGAAGAACATTATTCATAGTTGCATTTCTCTGCTTCTGTTGCTGTTTTCCCTTTTAAGTAAGAATGCAGTGTTGCCTGTTTTTTACTTTTAGGAATAGAATATCACAATTTTAAAGGAATATAGAAGTCTTCGAAAATACTCATGTTCTTGCACTTCTGTAAATCTATTAGATGTCTATATGCTTCCTTAGGCACCCTAGAACTACTGGTGGCAATTTAAAAAACCCTGTATAGACATAAGCAGGTAATGGAAACAGCTGTGGTTATGTTGTGGCTCACTTAGCAAAGATTCTTCTCATAAAAGTTTTCCTATTTAAACGATATAAACAATTTTGGGGGAAAAAATGGATGCGCTTCTCAGATGGAAGGGATGTGGGGGGTTTTGTCCATTCCATGTGGTCAGATGGAGGTGCTGCCTGAAACAGTAAAAATGTGCATTAGGCAGAACAGTGAAGAGTACGGGAAGACATGTACAATTTTGTTGGGTGTTGTTTCTGAGAATTCGGTTTGCTTAGACGTTCTGAATATTTCTAACTCTATGACTGCAGGTCAGATTCAAGTCTCATTGAAACCAGTTCAAGTCTTTTGAGATACTTCCTTAGGTACTGAAACAGACTGACAGTCATTTTATGGGCTTGCATGTAGATAGCCACAGTAGTGACTCTGTGAAGACATTCTCCATTCAGGGCCATATTTTGGAAGTACTTCATGTTTTCCATCGGAAATGCTCCAACATTTTTTTCAGGTCAGAAATGATCACAGCAGCTGAGCCTGAAGTACCTTAAAAATAGCAAATAAATAAATTCATTCAATGGAACAATTCTTACTATTTTGACTGTAAAGAAACTATCTTTTTAAAAATCACCTCTATACATATAGTTTAACAGGAACAGTAGTACATAGAATAGATTCAAAAATTGTTAATAAAATCAGATATTAATAAGCATGCTATTAATCAAATTTCATTTTCCTGTGAGATTAGATCTGTAAGAAGGCTGAAGTAAAGACTTGTTTTTCTGACTAATGGTTTTCTCTTCTGTAAGTGAATTAATAATACAAATTATGCCTTCCCTACTAATATAGTACATTCTTCCTTTGTAAAAGAATTTCTTTTTTTTTAAAGATATCCTGTGTTAAGGAGATTCAGGTCAAAATGAGGGAGTCTGCCAAACAGAATATACACTACAATGTTTATTGGAGTCTGAATTTATGATACAATATAATTGGCAAAGAAATAAATGGGAATTCCTTTTGATCTTGAAAACAGGGTGTAGGTGCAGAGAGAAAAAGGGAAGCAAAAATCCAAGAGCAAAAGAATTTAAACACTGCCTGTTTAGCAGAAAGGTAGATCTAATCATCTGTCATAAAGCCAGGGCTACATAAAATCTCAATTTAAAATCTGTTATAAGTAATATATAAACCACCTTGTCAGTGCAGAAAATAATAATTTACTGACATATTGAGGTTGCAAGCTCATATCTTCAAAATATTAGAATCCAGCCTTGGAACAGGAGTGATATTGGTTTATTAAGAACAGAGTTTAAGTACTAGCAGAAATTCTTTTTTCTTTTGGTATTTCAAGCCAGACTTGACCTTTATGGGGTTTTTTTGGTTTGTTTTCTCAGGGGAGAGGGGTTAATTTTGCTGGACAATGGAAATATTAACAGAACAGGATTAAAATCAGGCTCATGTTCTGGCACCAAAAAAGAGGAAAAGTATTCCTACAGTCATATTAGCACAGCATGGGATTTTTCACATAAATGACCTTGCTTCATGTGGGTTTTGTTTGTTTGTTTGTTTCCACATTAGTATAGCTGTAGATTTTCAGGCTTGGAAAGCTTTGATCATTTCCCTGCAACTTCATGTCCTTCAGATGTCAGTGTCTTATAAAAATTCTAAAAATCACAAGATTCTATGATTGCGGAAAGATTTTTTGGTTGGAGCTTTTTGCACTGAAGCATCTGGAACCATTGTCTTGCCTTGTTAAACTTTGTGTAAGATCAGTCTGAATTCTGAGAAAATTATATCCATATACAAACTAAAATTGTTTTTTCTTGACTGTGCCTGTTTCATCACTTCTGTGGAACTTTTTTTTTTTTTTAACGAAATGATGTAGTCCAAAGGACCTTCACTGAGGCAGAAAACACTGCAGATTTATAGTGATAGACAGCCTGATGAGATGATCCATAGAATGAATTATCAAAAGTCACAGCAGGACAACTTGACAGATGAATTGGTATTCCCACTAAGCCCTAAGAAATCAGAGTCGTTCTTCTGGGATCCTATTCTAAGTTCCTGAAAATATTCAGAACTGTGGGACTCTTAATGTTTTGTCTGTATGGAAGAATTTCAGAGTAAAAATTACAACTAAGAAGCTTTTCCTTTATCTTTCACCTTTGTTCCTCTCTCCTCTCTCTTTCTCTTCTGTTTTCCTCTCTTTGTTTTATTTATTGAAAGAAATTTGATCTGACTGTCATCAAATAGATCTATTCCACTTTCGTTTCCTTTGCCAAACTCATTATCAATCCTTTTATTTTCAACCTTTGCATATTTTTGTCCTTCCTCCACTCCAGATATTCTGAGCAAATTTTAATGCAAGAAAGACAAGTAAAGGCAGGACAGGGCATGTATAAGAGCCCAGAGCCTTGACAATCACCAAAATGCCTGACACACTATGGAATCGCAGAACAGTGGAGGATGCAAGGGACCTCTGCAGATCATCTAGTCCAACCCCCCTGCTCAAGCAGGATCACCTAGAGCATGTTGCACAGGACCTGTCCAGATGGCTTTTGAATGTCTCCAAGGATGGAGACTCCACAACCTCCCTGAGCAACCTGTTCCAGTGCTCAGTCACCCGCACAGCAGAGAAGTTTTTCCTCATGTTCAGATGGAACTTCCTGTGTTTCAGTTTGTGCCCGTTGCCTCTTGTCCTGTCACTGGGCAACACTGAGAAGAGTCTGGCCCCCACCTCTGTACACCCTCCCTTCAGATATTTATATATATTGATAAGATCCCCCCCGAGCCTTCTCTTTTCCAGGTTGAACAGGCCCAGCTCTCTCAGCCTTTCCTCATATGAGAGATCACGTCATATGGCTTTGACCTGAAGCAAATGCATTTCTACATATTCTTACTGGAAGCCTGCAGGATAGGTACAAAGACAGCACCTGTAACCGTGCCTGCTGTGCACATGTATCACCAGTGCTACTAGATGTTTGTCCTTGACTTAGCTGGCTATGTTAAACTGACTTATGTCAATTTTATGTCCAGAATGCTAGCACCTCTATCAGCAACTGAATTCAAGGGACACTTTGCTCTGAAGCTATAAGCTGCATGATTCATACAGGTGTGAAACAGAGACACATAAAAAAAAAATCAAAGCAAATTCAAAACAAGCTAACACAGGTACCAGAAATAATATAAATTGCTCACCCAAATTTTCTATTTCTGAGGAGCAAATAACCAGGCATGACACTTCCTCAGCATAGCTTTACTGCTTCCCATACTCTGTGTATTGTGACGTCTTAGACATCTGCACCTAGTTTTGTGTTGGGCTGTATCACTTTACATGTACAAAATGAAATGAAGATACAAAACATTCTAAAACACGAGGTGTAGGTAGCTCAATATTAGTGAATGCTCAGTATCAGTGAGCACTTTTAAATAATTTTGGCCTTCATTTTTCTTTTCCTTAAGGTAGCAGCTGTTACAGTGGAAACTGCAACTGAGTTTCTTCCAGGAACAGCAAAGATAAATTAATGAATATTTCTATCACTTTCCAACCTACAGTGCTAAATGCCACAGAAAAGCCTATAGTAATTCACAGAGTTTGAGGTCAAATGGGATCACTGGATCACTAAGTCTAACATTCTGTGCATCAGAGCACTACATCTGTCAGCTACCTCCGCATCAAACTTATGTTTGACTAAAGCATAACTGATATTTTTGCTAATAGATTTCTCAGAAGATATCCAGTTTTGATCTGAAAACTTCAAGAAAGAGAATCTATATTTTTCCTGGAAAATTTGTTCCTAGGACTTTTACTGTTAAAAACATGGACCTATTTTAAGTTTCAATCCCTTGTCAGTGGCTGCTGGTCTGTATTTCAAGTCAATGGTCTTTTTCTTCCAGGCTAAGAAACTGTACTGGACTTTATGAGAAAGTAGGCAGCATGTCACTGAGTCTTCTTTTAAATAAACTAAACAAATTCAGCATTATGAATCTCTCACCAACAGGAATATTGTGTTACTCAAGTTATTTTTGTGCCTTTCTTCTGCAACCCTTAAGATATCTTGCGAACTGATCTGATTAATTCTATATAAAGAAGACTATTGTGATTTATATTTCCAAGTATAAACTAACTCCATGGCCTCACTCTGCAAGCTCATTTCTTATCCAGGGCAGGTATGACTGGATGGCAAACCTCATCCTCAAATCTGGCATCCCTCTTAATCTGCTGCTGTTGTTTTTCAGATAGTATTGATTATTGCACAGGCCTTCAAGGAGCCTTAGTCCAGACCAACTTGATGTAGCTGCAGTCACCAACGTGTAATGTTAGTGTAACTACAATTTGTATTACATGGCTGCTACTCCAGGTTATAATTCTGCAGTTACAGGTACATAAGATTGAGACAGGCTCAGGCTGTTTTGGAAGTTCTTAGCAGTTTCTTACCATATCTCCACTGAATCTACTCAAAACAAATGCAAACAAATTAGCTCAAATTGCTGACATTAGAGATCGCTTGTTTGATCTTTTCTTGAAGTGGGCTACAAGCACTCATGTGACCAGTTAGAGCTGAAAACTAGTTTAAGAAGACTTTCACTTCTACCCCTCAGCTTTCAGTTTCATATTGTTTACTGTCTTCCCACTTTCTGAGGAGACCTTATTTAGGAAGGAACTTTAACTTTGCAGTAGAGCTGTAACTTCTCTGACTATCCGTAGAATCATAGAATAGCAGAGGTTGGAGGGACCTCTGCAGATTGTCTAGTCCAAACCCCCTGCCCAAAGCAGGATGCTCAGGGCCCTGTTTAGTCAGGTTTGGAATACCTCCAAGGATGGAGACTCTACAACTGCTCTGGACAACCTGTTCCAATCTGTTTGACCATGCTCACAGTTATGGTTTTTTCTTCGGTTTAAGTAGAATTTCCTATATTTCAATTTGTGCCCTGTGTCTCTTGTCCTTCCACTCAATACCACTGAGAAGAGTCTGGATCCATCTTTTTTAATCCCCATAATTTTATATACATTGATAAGATCCCCCTGGAATCTTTTCTTCAGGCTGAACTCTCCCAACTCTCAGCTTCTCCTCATATGTTAGATGTTTCAACCTCTTAATCATCTTTGTGGCCCTTTGCTGGACCCACTTCAATGTATCCAGATCTTTCTTATACTTGGTAGCCCAGAACTACGAGCCCTGAGAGGGTAACATAGCAAGTTGCAACACGTTAAACCATAAAACAGTTGAACCTGCAAGTTAGGGCTGAAGTTCAGCTGTGAACATACGTATCACAGTATACATCAGATCTGCTCACAAGGCCTGCACTCTTCTCAGCTTTCCAAGCTCATATTCCTTCATTCAGTAGGTCTAAATTTAATCCCAGGTTTCCTCACATACAGCTATGCAATTGGGTCAATTATGGAAAGGTCTGAAAAAGTTTCAGAGGAACTTGTTAGGTCAGAAGAATGTCTTTTCATTGAAATCAGTTCCAGAATGTGATATTTTAGTAAAACTTCTAAAATCTAGACACTCCATAGCTTTGAACTGAGTGTCCTGTTCAGTCAGCTCTTGTCAAAGCCTCAGTGAACATTTAATAATTGATATCAAGTCAAAAAATTCCAACAAGAGAGCACACAGGAAAAGGCAAGTGCTTCAGACACCTGCAGTAAATGCACAAACTGGTTTGTGAGGACCCAGTTTCACGTTTCTGCTCCAAATCAAGATCCTTCCCCTGTGCGAGCAGAGCCTTCCCTGTGTGCAGATCTCTCTCCCTCCATTCCCCCAATGCTCACTGAATTTAAATAACTCAGTGTGATTAACTATCTTCACCCTTATTTACTATTCTCCAGTTTCTGTGTTGTCTGCAACCCCTCTGAGTGATTAGATATTATCTCCTTGAGTGTTTAAAAAGAATGATGAATAACATCAAGCCCAGAACTGAAGCAACTCATCTACCAACTGATTATATGTGTACACTTCCAACTTTTCTTTAGATCAGCACCTTCACAGGGTTTTAAGGTACTTAACATGCATTTTACTGATCCTGGATAGTGCTGGATTATCAGTATGTCATGTATACTTAAGCCACATACATTACAGATATAAATACACACATTTTTAAAATCAAAGTTGCAGTTTCCACTAAGAACACTTCTCATGATGTCTTTTTTCATTAAGTAACAGGGCTGGAAGTAAACTGCACACATGCTTTTCATTAGTTTAAGCAAAGCTAAAATGTTCCCTATAAATGTCTCAGCTTTCAGATTATGAAAGTTGATTTTGTAGCAGTTATGGAAAACTGGCTCCCCTGTACATATAGTGACAGGGAGCTCCTCAGGCAGAGGAGGAAAATCAGTGAGCCTGTTTAAACCCCCCTGCCCTCTTCTATCCAAGCCTGAGCAGTAACACTGTGCCTTCCAGGGAAAGCATCTCTGATGTGGTAGAATCACTTGTCTTTACAGAGAGCTTCTATGTGTGTTGTCATACATATTGTCATCAAATTTTCACACCCTAGGTGAGCGCAGCTTGCGACAGGACAGGAGACTAAGCTGAAAGTGGAAGGACAGCACAATGGCTCAGCGCACCATCTCCAGTGCTGTGCCACTGCTCCCTGGCTGCAGCACTGCTCCCGCAGCAGCAGCAAAGGACAGGTTAGTCTTTTAGGAGTTCTCGTTTAAATACAAACAAACAGGAACTCCACAGATGCTCACTAAGAAGGTAAGAAACAAAGTCATCACACAAACACTCAGAAAGAACAATATGTCCGCACTGGTGAGCAGCAAGATCAACAGTTAAAGTGAATGGCATTATATTAACATGGAAAGGGAAACATAGTCTGGCATTAGTTGTGATTTCACATGTTACATCCTATTTCTTGGAGAGGTTCCTGGTCAGGTAGAACCTTTTGGAAAGAGAAGGAGGCAACTCCCAGGAGGGGCCATCACATGCAAGGTGACGCAAGAGCTGTCTTCCCCGCTCCTTCCCAAATGCCGCAGTGTCAAGATCCACAGTGACTCAGAACAGAGAACTAAACTGGCTCTTTTTTTGCATCAGATGTGATCTGCTTCCGCCTGAGGGAAGCAGCAGAGGAGCACAGATTGATGAGGTGCCCATGGCAGCAAGCAATTGGGCTGCTGTGTTTTCACAGATCTAAGTCCTAGTCTATTAGAGGTGTTACTGGCCTAAAAAAATCACTCTGTAATTCCTTATGCTTCCCAGCAATTTTGCACATTCTGCATGTTGTGTGTTGTCAAAAACAAAGAATACCTTGTCTCTCCTATATGCTGGTCAAGAAGAAGACAGTCATAATATAGACCAGCAAAAGAAGTGATGAGCCCTAAGGTGATGGAAGACCTTTTTCCTATGGATCGTGAGGAAGCTGAGCAAATTTCATTACAACCCAGAAAACCTCAGACTTGCAGGTAGGTTGCATTATGCAGTAAGAAGTTTCAGGTTGTTTCAGGAAGCTGATTTTGTGTTTTCTGTCTTCTGGAAGCCACCTTCTGTAATTAAAGGTAGTTAGCACCCAGCCTTTGAGTTTTAAAGCTCTTTGCAGTTTTTGTAAGATGCTCACTTTTAGAAAAGCTCTGGGTTTTCTCCTAAGTAATATCACACACAGTACAACAACAGCTTGGGAAATTTTGATCTAAATCAATTGATGGCGAAGACATGATACTTCAGCAATAGTGGCGAATCCATTCTCCTCCCACTGCTAAGTGTCTGATGAAGAAAGTAGCCTCCACTCTCCCTTTCCCGTATGCACATTCCTGAATGGGCATCAAAGCTCAAGAGGCCCAGCTTTAATACAAGGTTTTACTCCTAATGCCACACCCCAGCTGAAGCAATCACAACTCAATTTCTGGCAAGGCTCTTGCAGAAGTCGTCTAGCTGGCTGGCTGGCTGCCTCCCACAGTGTGTTTAGCACACCCAGATGTTATTTCTACCTCATCATCATCCTGTTCAGCCTCCCAGAAGTACTTCAGCTGTGCTGGCCACTACTAAGCTCCCCGCATTGAGTTTTAGTTTTGAGAAGAAAAATCTACAGCTTACAGACTCCAGCTGAGCTTTAACTACAGAGAAAAAGTACAAGCATTAGCACCCAAAGAAGCCCTTCTGTCTTACTTTGCACTAAGCCTCCACTGCTGCAGGTTAGCATAATCCACCCACATAAGGAATGACTTCTTGTCCAGTTAGCTTCAAGCATAATGAGGATTGCTATATTTTACCTGAACTTTGAACCCTGATGCTTTTTGCAAGAGGGCACCAGCCATCACACAACCGACATGCGAGTAAGACTCCCCTCCAATAGTACTAGTGTCCATCTAGAGCTCTCAGAGAACCTGGGATCATGCCTTTTCCTATTTGCCAGGAATTATCACATGTGAATCCCCACTTGTCCAACAGGTTCAAGTGTTTCATCCATCCACCATAATTTAACAAGGTAGTCTTAGCAGCCTGTGCAAACACTCTTACCCACTAGTAATGCAAGCTAAGGCAACTTGCTCTATCCTATAATAATAATTTCCCACAGGCTAAGAACATGCATATCATAAAGTTATCATCATTCAGCTGATCTGCAGATATTTGTTTCAGTGACTTGAGAACAAGCCCTAAATCATCATACAACAATGTCTGCGTTAAGGAATAGAAGAAATATTAGCAACAGCATAAGACTGTTTCCAGACAGGACTGAAATCAAAATTACAAAAATGATGGCACTTATTTCTAGTAGGCACACAAAAAAACCCTACACATATACCATACACATAGAGACACATACTCATGGCCAGCCACACAAAACAAGACAGGCAGAAACACTCAGCACTTACGCAAATGCAAACAGCACCAGCAGCCTCATTCAGTTCTCCTTTCTGGCTGATCCGGATGAAGGTCTGTTGCTGTAGAATATATACATATATTCAACGTGGATCCCTCCAGTAGCTGGGCTTGTACAGTCAGTCTACCCAGTAACTGGTTGCTGAACCTGCCGATCTCACCACCATGCCATGTTGGCACCTGGGCATTTGAGCCCCCCCAAGGCCTACAGCCCCACTCCAGCTGCTTGTGCAGACCCCCTTACAGACACAAGCACACACAGACACAGACAGATACACACACACACACACCCCGTGGATCTGTCCAGTAACTTGGCTTAGACACACAGTCCATCCAGTAGCTGGACCTGTATTCCCTCTCCCCACCAGTATTGCCTCCCACACAGACACATGCACACACACGCATGCACACAAATGGGTTTCCCAGTCAACCCCTGGATCTCTGTCTCTCTGGCAGTTGACCTGGACCCTCTGGAAGCCAGAACCTCCAGGTGCCTCATCCTCAGAGACATACACATATGTGGCTCCCAATCACTTGACCTACTCACCAGCTAGAATGGCTTCATATTCAGTAGCAACCACACACTGATATGTGCACCTTCCCTCGCTCCAGCTGCTGGCACCACAGACACATGGGCCCCTGGGACTCTTGGTCTGATTCCAGCTGCTTGCACTTAGGCCTCCCTACACACACCAGTACACAAAATAGAGAGCCCCCTCACCCAGGAAAAGAATTAGAAATGGAGTTTAATAAGAAGACAGGACAGGCTGCACTGATCCAGCACAAGGCATGGCCAGAAAAGCATACAGGCCAACAGCCTGTTACATGCAACCAGCACCTTTTATCCACTCATCCTTCTATTTTCCCACATTTGTTCCTCTGTAGGGAATGGGGAGGATCCTTCCCTCCCTGCATTTTTTTCCTCCCCTAGACATCCCATAAGTTTTGTGCAATCCCCAGATCCTCGTCCCCTGCATGCTGTGGTGTTCTCCTGCACCCTATACTGTGTTCTGTACCCCCGTAGGCAGTAACCCTCCGTTCATCTGTAAGGTGATCCAGAGGGCCTCTCCAGTTGCCTCACCAGGAGGGTTTCACACCTGCATAAAGGGGCTGCAATGGCTGGGGTCTCCAGGGCAGGGTCTCCCTTTTGCTGACTGGATTTTTGGGGTTCCCCCACGTGTCCACCCCACACTGCTCCTTCCTGTTCATGGAGATGAACTTCCATAGGTTGTTCACTCTCTTATGGCCCTGGGAGACGGATGACCCACACACTAAAATAGCATAACCAGCAACAGTATGTAAGTATTTTGTAACACTGACAGCATAGCCACACAAAATGTATATGCTTTTTACATAAGTGCATGAGCAATGTGACACAAAAGGGGCAAACTAAGGCTCTTGTAGTTCTGTGTAGGAGGGATCTAAGTGAAGGAAGTTGCAAGATGTAGAACAAAGAAAAAGTTAAGCACAAGAGACTGCAAACAGGCAGATTTCCCCAATGCTTTGCTCTAGGATGTAAACATATGCTTACAACTCAGCATTTTGAGAAGGAGGCAACATCTCTTAATGTTCAATAAATACCTTTCTTTATTCCTCCCCTTATGCTTATCTTGCAGCCTAAGAACTCAAAGAAATTTTAAATAAATGTTGCCTTGGGAAACAAATACTGTAAATTTGCTTCTTGCTTGAAATACACACAACCAGTGAGACAATAAAGCTCTACAGTAAAAAGCAGTGGGAAAGTTTAGAGAATTAGCTCTGAATGCACCATGTTATGTAAGCATTTCACCATGTTATGTAAGCATTTCACCAATGTCACTCAAAAAAAAAAAAAGAATCAGACAAGTCTCCAGTTCCAGGTTATGTAGTACAGCTTTGCCCAGCCATACCTGAACGATGCATTTCTAACAGTGCAACAGCTGGTGATTTGATGTATAGCAAAGCAAGCTTTCCCATAAGAACTAATGTAATGGCAGGAGGATGTATGTGTATTCCTGAAGCCTCTGTGCAATTTAAATCCACAGGGACAGTATATATGGTATGGAGGATGGAGAGGTAGGAGCACAATCATCAGATTTGTCAACTGGAGGAGATGCTGAATTTCAGAGGCTGAATTTTCATAAGAGAGCACTACTCCAAAAAGATCTCAACTGCTTAATGTTGTGAGACTTAAAACCTGATGCCCATCATTCAGTGTGTGCGTTCTTGCTGCTTCTTCCTAAATGGTCACATTTTCATAATTGCCATCATCTCCCTCAGATGAATCAAGGTCATGCAAGTCAGCCAAGGATGAAGGATAGAAAAACATTGTAATTGACAACAGATACAGAGCAGGGTATTAAACAGTGGCAGAGCTTCAAAATATAGATAGAGAAGCGATGGATAGTGGGGTGTGCTGTATAGAACTCCCAGAGGTTTTTCTATGAGAAGAGCAACTTATCGTTTAGAATCTCCGTGGCTCAGAAAAACCAGGTCAAATACATGCAAAATATCTGAGCATAGAGCAGGAATTAAAAGCATAAATCTTTTCCCTGTCCAAGACTTTGTAATCCTGTGATAATCCTTACAGATAGCATATAATTTCAGAAGTGAACCCCTGGTCGTAACAGCTCTTCAGTTCAGAAGCACTTAAGACAAAAGTTATAGAACTTCAATATGGATTTGCAATGAGATTTGGGAACTCTTGAATCTTTGACATACAAGCAAGAGGTTAAGAGTCTGCATGAGAAGGTCCTACAAAGAGGACATAGCAGTCCTGCTGTGATTTGTTTGTACAGCCACATGGAGAGATCTTCCCACCTCAAACACCTTCCTCCGACTGTCTTCACTGGTGTTCCTTCCTCCTCTGTCTCACCTTGTCCTCTCTAGCTGTCCCTTTGCAGCTCCCACTTGCTTACCTGGCTAGTTGGGCTGAACAGGCAGGAAAGTCTAGGGCCCCAGTGACAGGAGACAGTGCTGTCGCTCCCATTATGTAGCAATTCCTGCAGCAGTTCTAAGTAAACTTTTATATGGAACATTATACCCTCAATGTGTGAAATATCTAAAAGAACCTGGTCAGAGAGTGCTGGACTCTGACAGTCAGTTGCAACCTTGCAGGCCCCTGGTGAAGGACAGCAGTCCAAGCCAGGGCTGACTGCTGCCTCCAGGTCAGAGACCTGAGCACTTTACCCAGTAATCCTACCCTACCTCTGTCCAATATTGTCATATTACCTCACAGAGCAAGTAGGCAGCAGGACTAGTGTTTCTATGATTCTATGGAAAAATGCTTATTAAAGGTAAATTTAGTTATTTCTTTGCTTTTAAAATGTTATTAACCAATCTCACCTCTGCTCTTACTTTGCTTCTATTCTCCTATCTTGCAGGGTGTGTAGCTTAACACCCATGCTTACAGATTAAGGTGAAAAGTTTTTCATTAACTTATTTCAGTGAACTTGAGTCACCAAATTAAAGGGCAGTGATTACATGGTGCTTTTTTTTTTTTTTTTTTTGGGGGGGGGGGGGGGGGGGAAAATCAGTCTTCCTGACTTAGTTACCCTGGTCATTCACAGCACATATTCAGTACTATGCACTGACCACAGCCATAGCTGAAGCTGTATATTTGCTTCAAAACTAAATGCTTTAACCAGTTTTGTTGACTTAGCTTTTTGCATGTAAAACCTAAAAATAAATATATATATAGGCACAGCAGTCAGAGGTATAAAGTATTTTCTCACCTTTAAGAAAGCATATGACTTCATTACTCATCTAAAAAGAAAAGTCTAGAAAGGGTGAGCCATTAGCAAGCACTGCTATGTCTCTTCATTGGACACACTATTAGTCTGTAATAAAAATGCACGTTAAAAGGCAGACAAAATTATTGGCTTTGAAGCACTCCCCTAGCAACCTACATTACATTTGTCCTCTACTTGCATAAAAATTCAGGCACACTTAACCCATTTTCTGTTTGAAATGCTAGTTCCTAATGTGCCAATATTTAAATATGAAATTCAGCTTTGAAACTAGCGTGAAAGAGAAATTAAATGGCCAAATAAAAAGAGATGACTAGGCACGTTAAGTATTCTCAATGTGCTATTTCAGTTTTCATCAGAGAAGACATTTCACAATTCCTTTAAAAAATGGATTGCAGGAGGATCAATTATATAAAAGGCATAAAAACTAGAATTAAAGAAACTAACAGCAGAATCTGGAATCAACTTCTGGGAGGATGAAACAAGCTTTTTGATACATGTGAGGCAACATTTTTGATACTCTGGGCAGGTTACTGAACTACACTTTAACACAGTAACATTCGCTTGCCAAAATAATCCATCTAGAATGACTTACATGCAATGTACATTCTTTAACATAGGGGAAAAAAAAAACACAATAGATGAAACATTGCATCTGTCCCAGGAGAAATCCAAAGGCACCACAAGAGGCAGACTTTCCAACAGAAATGCCATGGTCTTGATGAAAAGTTAGGGGAGAAGACTCACCTTTGCATAGTTTCACTTCAGAAAAAAAGAATCTTTCAAAGGAGTAAGGTGACTGCATTGGTGGAGTCAGGCTCTGAAGGGGCACAAAAATTACAATACACATCAAGACCAGTTCTTTGCATCAAAGCTGACCATCTCAGCAGCACTGGTAGCAGAAGAGAAGCCAGAGGTAAATACCCCAGACCTACTAGCATAAAGCTGAAAAATGGCTCAGGGCCAAGGCAGCACCAGAAAAAGTTGACATTAATGCAACCAAAACCATTGCATTATAAAGTGGTGCTGGCAGAAATCTGTCTCACAGGACTTTGCCTTTCATGTGACTGGAAGGCACACTTGTCAGTAAAGATTTTCCCTGTGCTGAAGGATGCCTGAACAGCTGGGCATGATGTGAGAGCAACCACAGAGGCCTCCATTGCACTGGAATCCAGAAAAAGGTGGAGAAGGAGGACATCTTTTCCAGCACTTCTCAATTGCTCTTTCTTAAACTAGTAGTTTTGAAAAGTACCAAGGACACAGCATAATGCTCTGGAACAGCTAAAATGGCCTCAGCCTCCTGGATCAGGAGACTTCATCTTTCTGGCATGAAACTCGACAACTTGGAAATATCATGCTTCATCTGTGATCTGGAAGAGCAGCAGCAGACCTCAGACAAACAGTTCCAAGCTGTGACAATGTAAATATGTCTGGAATGAGTGTCATATGCTGGAACATGATCATCGCAAGTGGCACAGAAAGATGCTTCCGTAATCTAAATTCATCAAAAGGACTGGGACACAAGACATCGCAATTCATTAAGGAAATGAGAAGAACTAAAAGCACAGCAGACATGCTACATCTTATGCCACGCAGCAGAAAAAACATGCCAGCCACACATACTGCAGAGAAAGACCGACTCTGATGACAGAGTAGAATGGATGCGTGAAATTAAGAACTTACTTCTATAGGTAAGCAAAAGAAAGCGTAAGTCAACTTGATCAGTAACCATTTTGTCATTTAAAAATACTTGACTTTGCTGTAAGTTTTAAACTGTCAATAGAGGGCATTTCAATCCTTTATTTCAGATAAATTAAGCTAAAGAAAGTTGTTGGGATTTCCTATTTCTCATGAATGTTCAGAAACATTAGTGGATTGATTTTACTGCCAAAGTGATTGAATTTACTTCTTAGCAAGAGTCTGGAATAGGAGGCATTAAGATACAAAAGAAGTTCCTCTAAGATTCTGCTCATACCATAAACAGTTATTAGGTTTTAGGCATTCATCTAAAGTAGATTTAAAACAAATTTGTACAGCAGAATAAGCTAAAGTCTGTATCCAAATCTGAAATATGACACTAGGTATACAACAAGCAACACCAAAAGCAAAGTGCATCCCTTCCCTTGGGCACAGCAGTGCCTAGTCCACTGGAACTCTGCAATGAGAAGACTGTGGGTTTTTTTAAATGAGCAACTCGGCACACTCCAGGACAGAACCTCCCAGGGATCACAAAAATGCATCAGATGGACTGAGAGCTTGCAGTCCATGAGAACAACTCAGAAAGTGTTCAGAGGAGCAAAAAACAGACAACTCAGGCACCCAAAAAACACTCTACAAGGATCAACAGAGACTGTAAAAAGCTTGCCGCAAATCAAAGATACTGAACTAACTGAAGACATGCCTGAAAGCATGGGCCTGCCTGCAAGGACACTATATGCGGGAGAACAAATTGAGTGTAAACTGCATGTTGTCTGACTCATTTTGAGTAAAATACTTCATTATCCAATTCACAGCTAGTTTCAGGAGACTAGAAGACTCTTTCCCCAAAAGGGGCAGGGGAAGGACCGATACATCTCAAAGCTCTGGCTCAGTCTACGTCCCATTACAATGGGAATCTGTGTTAGCACTGCTCACGCCTTCATATGGTTATAGTTTAACACAAAGCAAAAAAACAAGAAACCCACCCACACTAACCTAACCCCACCCTGCCCCATACCAGCAGAAAATTGTAAAGAGATGCAATACAGCCTCTTTCCAGTAGCCAAAACTGCTATGTTATGGGCAGACTTCATAGGTCATTTCCTCCTGCCCCCAAAACAGCATACATTTAAGCTAGAAACAACTGCCCATTTTCAGTCATCCACAACTGATGTTCAAAGTGTATTATTTAAAGAGACCAACAAGGACACAAACATTTAGTTTCTTTTATTATGAAAGGTACAAAAATGTTGAGTATAGTGAAGCTATCATTAGAAATTTGAACTTTTTTGAACCAACTTTCTATGTACATGCACAAGATTCCTCAAGTGGAACAATATCAAATGTGAAACACATTATCAGAATATACCATATATACAAATTCAGAGATTTAATACCTCTGTTACTCTATACATGATTGTTACACAAAAAGCCAATTCCTACTTGCTTTAAACAAGTATTTTAAGTTAAATTGATGAGACTACTCACGTAAAACAGAGCAGAACCCGGGCAAAGTCCTGCTATCTGAACAATTACTTTATAAATAAAGTACAAAATAACAGAGCAAGTTTCCAGCCAGGCTCAATCTTCTATTGTGGCAAATAGCCAGTGCTCTAGATTGAGGGAAGACAAACAACAGAAATTACTGACATCAAACCGTAACTTTCAGGAGAGGAAAAAGGTCTACTGGCTTTCAGATCACTGATGAGTTATCAGGAAAAGCAATACATTTTGCTTTTCTAAAACCTCTCTCCCCTTAAATACAAAAGGGAAAAAAAAATAATTGAGCTTGCATTGTGCGATCAGACATTCAGTAAAAACAAAACAAAACCCAAAACAAAAAACCCCATAGCCCAAAAACCCCCACACCAGATTACACCCCATTTTTCTCTTGGTCTTCTTTGTGTTGTTTTTAACTGGAACCAACTACTGCTTAGTAAAATAAGGCACTTCTTCCTTTAGATCAGCCTATTTCACTAGCTTTTAGCTTAAGTCCATTTTACACACAGATGTGATTTCAGCTATGCCACTTGTGACAGCAAAAGGGATGCTGTTTAGAGCTGTTGTTTTCCAAGCATGGATGGCTTCAACAATACCTACTGGATTGCTTGAACTCAAGTCACACAGTGAATATATGGCTGCCAGCTGCACGCCCCAGGGCACATCTGTAAAGAGTTAACACAAATCAGCTTACAGAAACTTTAAGATACAGTAATGTTTTTGGGATACCTGAATCAAAACAAAAACAAAACAAACAAACAAAAAAAAAACCACACACACCACCACACACCAAAAACTCTATTTCAGAGATTAGAATTAAAAAAAAAAAAAAACAAAAAAACCACACACACATTAAGAATCAGGATGCCTAAAACCAGGTAAAAACCTGCACACACTTAAATTCCATAGCATCTCATTTTATGCTAGTGCTCTCCAGTATACTGAATTCAGTAGGTTTTCAGTATTTGAAGAGGTACAGTGGACTTGAACATCTAGTGATTTTACCCCGGTTTAAGGTGGCTAGCCTTTCTAAAAAAAGTCAGGTTTACACAAGAGTCTGAATACAGAAACCTCAGCATATATACTGCCTACCTGGAGTAACTAGAAACTGGAAGGGCAAGAAGCTGTAAAAGTGGTTCAAGACAGCTCCTTAGCATCAACCAATGCTTCACTGCAAAATGAGGCTGAGCAGTTACTTAACATCCAGAATAACTGAGCAATGTAGATCTCTGCTGCCCCTATTGGCTTGCTTCATCCCATAGTCAGGAATTTAGACCCGTGTGCAACCCTCTACCAATAACAACCCTCTTGGTACCAGCAACACAACCCCACCATGAGCTGTTCAGGTAACAAACTAGCGATTTCTGCTCATGTTGAGATCACCATTTAAGTTATCCAAAGCATCCGATATGCTGTTATGTGAAGCAGCATAATTCCAGGCTGGCTGTATCTGAGTCATATCACTACGTTTCAGTCAGGGAGTAAGTGCTCCATTAACCTTGGAAGAGCCAGAGACTCAAACTGAAATATGTTCTGCACTAACATAAAACTGCACAAGCAGGCTGTTTTGGCGTGTGTGTTCTAATTGGTGTGTTTTGTTTCATCTTGTAGATTTTCCACTAGATTTCCTCTAAACAGACATTACCTTCTTCTTTTGCATGCTGTACAAACAGTCCAATTACAGAGCTAATATTCCTCACAGCAGAAAGATATCCTTCCTTCAAACCTATTTGGCCCAATCGACCTAAAAAAAATAAAAAAAATAAAAAAGTAATCTCTCTCTAAACTTCAGTACATGCACGAAAAAGTTTTGAAGAAAGTGTGTGTGTGTGGGGGGGGGAAGGACACAATCCCCTCCCTCTCCAAAAAAGAAGGGACAAAGGGGTGGGGGAGAAGAACAAACATTTCAATTCATTTCTGGAGCACCCTTACACTTCCAGAGGTCATACTTATACAAAGGAGAAATTCAACCATGAATTTAGATTACTCACCAATTAGCCTGAGTGTTGATGCTATCATAGTATCAGGAATGGACTGAGGCACTTCATGGCCTTTTCTGTTTTTTATCCATTTATCCATAGAAGGCCAAAGCACTTTGCTGTGGAAGACAAATGAATTTGAAAATCTGATACTGCATGAAGGGGTGGTGCACAATTCATGCAATAGTTCTTCTATTTATCATCTATTTCCATAATTCCACCTGCATTTTAATTCACCTTCTCAGGAAAAAACTTAACATTCCAAGCATCCACAAGCTGAGTAATGCAAAGAAGCTTTTAAACCCAAACTATCAAAGCTGACCTGCTGGAGGAATCATTCCTGTTTAGAATATTATTCCTGATAAAAAACATTTCCATCCCTTTCCCTGTGACGTTCTCAACCTTCAGACTTCATACACATCTACGAAATCATACTACTTTCAGGCTTCATGTCAAGATTTTAGGCAAGCTTCTTATGTCAATGGAAAACAATAATTTGTATGTTACAGATTGAATCTGATACTTGTTTTTAACCTAAAAGAACTTGGGATGCAAGATTTTTTTAACCTTAAAATGATGATAGTAGAGCTAAGTTTATCATCAGTACAACTCCACACAGATAGTCAAATCTGTATGGGTTTAGTTAAAGCAATATACCTTTCACTGAAGCCAATTTGCATCAAATCTAGAAGTATTCCACAAAAATGTAGAATATCTGTATCATTAGAAAGATTGATTATCATCAATTAGTCACATTTATTTCATACTAGGTAATTAGGTTACATAGCAGTTTCACAAATGCATTATTTTTGGAGATTCTACTAGTTTAATGTAATCTCTACATACAAAATAGGCGCTCTCAGATAAACATATATCAAAATGAAGTCTTTCAAACGGAGTCAAGTATGGTAGCAGTCTATGGTCTGGATTATAGGGCTCTAAGAAAATGTAAAATATTAATTCTAAAACTATGACAATACCTAGACTCAATTAGTTGTAAAACAACTTCATTAAAAAGGCTTATGGAGGCTGAAATTAGGATAGCAAAATAGTGAAAAGTAATCATACTTTTATTTTTCAGCACCAAAGCAGTGGGGTTCACAAGTTCCACTTTCATTTTTCAGTAACTGGAAAAATCATCAACTAAGTTCAGAGGAAGACAACCAATCACTTTGCTTCCTTGACAAATAATGCAATTCAAACCCCTTCATATATAGCCGTTAAAAAAAAAAAAAAAAAAAAAAGAAATCTTTAAGATGGTTCTAATGGGGTTAGTTTACTGGAATAGTATTGTAAAGGCCTACGTTCCTCATTGATCACCCATGCTATCTTAACAGAAGGCAGACATAAAAACTGTAGCTAGTCTAGGTGTCATCTGGTTACGAAGAAGTTTCTATGCAATTTTTCCTTATGTTAAAAAGCTAAGTCACAGCCTCTCAAATATAAAAAAAATAGAGGAAAACTTAACATTTGAAGAAACTGCTTGCCACAATACCTTATGACATTGTCATGTGTCCAATCCCACTTCAGGTGAGAGCAGAGTAGATCAACAGCAAAGATGTACTGCCAAGCATCTTCATTCAGATCTTCTCCGTACTGCTCACTCGACTGAAATTCTACTTTTGGACATGACTGCATTTCTAAAAGCAGGCTTGAGACCATAATGCCAGCATCCAAAGATGAACTCTGGAATTTTAACAGATGATTATCTTAATGCATGAAAAATTACCAACCCCTAAACCCACCATATTCTCTTTACAAATATTCAATTTTGACTGGCTACAGCAACTGCTTTTCTTATTACAGCTTATCATCTGACACCATAAATTCAACTTTGGATTCGGCTAAAACAAAATAAAAAAAAAAAAAAAAAACACCCCACCACACACAAAAACCACTCACCACATACCCTCTCTTCTCTCTTTCCACAATTCAGGTATTTTTGTCTCAGTGAAGCTATAGGATCAGAAGAGCCACTTTCCAATGCGAGAAGATGAGACCAGTCCTGCTTAATTTCTGGTTATTTTTTCTTTTAATGATTTCTAAAGCTGAAATTTGTTACTGTTTGTCGTTCACTAGCCACTAATTCCCAAGTAAGCATTTTAAATAAATGAAATAATAATAAAAACAAATGTCATGTAAAATAATTCTACTAAACAAACAGCTAGGACAAGCAAGTAAATCTAAACACAATCATCCTTTGAAAATCTGAAGTTTTAATAAAAAAGTTTATGCTTATCATGCAAACGCAGCAGGTGTTGAGCTTATTTTTTCAGTACACACACACATACACAGGGAGCAATGTCATCAGCTCTCATCCACAGAAATCCTGAGGGCCTTGTCCCCAATTGCAGTGGCTCTCACATTTCATAAAGCTACAAGCCACAAAGAAAGTGGGTAGCATGAGTGCAGAACATTAATGTTTCCAGGAACATTTACTGAGATGTACTTAGAGCATCTCTGTCAGCCTGAGATTAAAAGTTGTACCCCAGTAAAATGGAGAGCACAAGTTCTTGGCTAAACAAGGACTGCAGTATTGCCTAACTCTGACAGAACACCAGAGCTTAGTGCTACATCCCAACAGTGATTCATCAGAGAAGAAACATGTACGAATCCACGCCTCTCAACTCGCTCCGCCGTAAGCCTGCAACAGATCAAAAGACTTAAGGGCTGTAATTCCATTGGTACCATACGAAATTCAGAGCTGGTTTTAGAGCTAAAAAAATTAATGCTTTTCCAGCAGGTATAACACTTAGAGGCTATGCTGACAGCTATGCCTAGCTGCAGTCCTCAAGGCTGATGTGGAGCAACATGCTAGAGGGAATAGGAGAGCTGTAAACCAAGATGGTTTTTGTTCACTTGGTATTTACAGAATTAGTACAGAATTAGTAGCATTTACAGTGCTTCCACCCAGCAAGCCTGGCATTAATATGAGGTCTTTAAAAGAAGTGGGGCACTGGCTTTCAAGCAAATACACAAGTCTTAGACAATCTTCTTTTCCAGAAGCAAAGCATCTCTGGCTTTCCATCTGCACAACATAAATTTGCTCCAACTGATATCAAGCGTCTCTGAATTTTTACTGCAATTCTCTTTGCAACATCGCTGTTAGGTAGGAGATATGTGCCTGCTTCAAGCTGACAGATATTAAATGGCTCGCCCAAGATCGTACAGGAAGTCCTGGGCTCAAAGACTTAAACCCAAATCATGGAAGTCCTTAGGTCCATAACACTGGTCATCCTTCCTCAACCACCACTTCAAAAATCACTTTTGCACTGACCATGCCAACTGCTTATGAAATTGGGTTCACTGACATCTTTTGTGGTAAAAAGGTATTTACAATCTCCCAAAGAGAAAGATCATGGTAAGAAGACAGGCTTATCTTGAAAAAAACAGAGAGGCAATTGTCAATTACACAATGAACTACAGAAGAGAAAAAAGCCTAATGCGTATTTTATAAAAATATTCAAGGAATATCAGAATCCCAGTTTCATATAGGGACAGAACACAACCCTATTCCCTGGATCAAGAACATGCCAGTCAAAGCTTAAAAACAATGTTTACTTCAAGTCCTTAATAGAAAGATTATATTTAATGTGGATAACAAGAAGAGTGTTGTATTCTAATAGGGTTCAGACATCCACAGGAAAAAGCCTGAAGCAGCATTAGTTGTGCAATTGTACAGACTCTATGGGAGATTCACTGGGCATCTTCACACCCTTCAGCAGTAGCAAATTGTTTGATCTGACTCAGTTAGCAAGGGGACTAATGCAGACAAAAGCTGATACTGACAGTGAAAGCACTTAAAATATGAAATTACCTGTTCCCAGTTGAGATAAGCACTCAAACAGGACAGCACCTCATCCTTGACACGCTGCCTGATAATTAATTGCATAGCTTTGTTAATCACACCTTGGAAGCAAAATATGTCAGGCCACACATTTGTGATGAATAAAATCAATTTCTCTGAGTCTGGAAAGTCTAAGAGAAAAGAAAGAATAAAATAAGTTTTTTAATATTTAAAAACAAAACATGCTCAGACACTAAAAGCTGATACATTCTACAGCAAGGTAACTAGCAGAGAAGGCCCAAAAGTAACATGCCCACTGCAGCCCAGGAAAGGGAGTGCATA
The DNA here is from genome assembly GCF_036370855.1 of Dromaius novaehollandiae. Lineage (NCBI taxonomy): Eukaryota > Metazoa > Chordata > Aves > Casuariiformes > Dromaiidae > Dromaius > Dromaius novaehollandiae. The sequence continues at coordinate 79,187,533 of NC_088099.1, read as the reverse complement.
CTAGTACTTCAGTCCCGAGAATAAACCAGCAAGAAATGAAAACCACCACTCCCCAAACCACCTCTCCCATTGTAATTTTATTCCTTTTTGAAAAGAAAGATGTTTTAGTCTAGAAGGCATGCATAACTTCACTGGACTTTTCTGTTGAAGGACAGCACCCTTGTTCCCTTTGGCTTCTGAGGTTAGCCTCACTTCATAATCCTTATCCTACTTTAGTTCACCTAGGAGCGTAGTCTTGGACCACAGGAACTGGATTCTTTTAGGAGTGAACTGAAGAAGATACCATCCAGGAGCCTACATATTACACTCCCACAAAAAAATGGATACTCAGATCACTGGACCAAACTAGAGCTAGTTCAAAAGAAAAAAAATCCTGAGATGTGTAATAATAGTATGAACATTAGATCTTCAGTACCGATCCACACTACTTGCTAATATCTCACACACATACACCTATGGAATCTACCTATGTAAAAACTCTCTTTTCCAAAGAATTTTCATACAATGCATACATGAAATTTGACCTTGCTCAGCAATTTTCCCAAATCCTGTCACAGAAATTATACACAAGTTACTTTATGTGAAGGATGCATGCCAAAATTCCTATTTCCACAAACACAATGTGTGCTACTGATACAACTGAAGAAATCTTACTCATGAAATTGTACTCAGATACTTGCTCTGAATTAATCACATTCAATTGAAGCTAGAAGTCATTTAAGTCCAGTTCTTTCCTCTTAGGCACCTGCTTCTCCTCCCATCCACCAAAACCCCTGTGTTTCAGAGCACATCAACTGTTGTTTCTATAGAGTTTGAACACAGGCAATGAAGAAACAAATGCATGTTTTGCTCTTCAGTAAAGGGTTGAATGTGCATAATTAGCTATGAGGGAAAGCTGAAATTAAAGGTATATACAGTACATTGTGCTATGGAAGACTGTATCCAGAACTACACAAATAAAGGATAAAATTCCATCCAGGCCACCTAAGGGAAGCTCATAGATCCTTCTGAACACTGGAACAGAGATCTTTTAGGCAAAATACTAAAATAGAAGGTGAGTGTATAGACAATAAGGAGTTAAAAAGTGCATTGGAATAAGCAAGAATAAAATATCACTTTCAAGCATGAAATGCTATATATACACTCAGAGAAAACTACTGTCACAACTAAGAGCTACAAAAACAACGAAGATTAACAAGCTAAATGCATGTTCCCTCTTCAGTTCAGCACAACTGTTACATTTTTAGAAATCACTTAAGAACTGGACAGCATATAAAAATACATCAAACCAAGAAACATTACTATATTCACTGAGCATAAGGAATTTTACAAATGACATCAAACTATGAAGAAGCAACCTAATTTAGAATTATTTAAAGGTACAATACTTGAAAGGAAAACAGAACAAAAATGGATAGAAAGAAGTCAAGAGAACAGATGATGCAAATCTAAAGAGATAGTACTGACTGCTCATAGTCAGTCTGGCAACTGCATAGCTGGTACATAGATTTCATTTGTGTTGCTAAGATTCTGATGACAATTAATATATGAAACTGTATGAAAGAAAAACTTAAAATGAACACACTGTATTCATACTAAAAAAATATCAGTATTAAAATATATTTATAGCTGTGCACCATCAAAAGATTAGCAATAAAATAAAAAATAAAATAAAATCACAGAACAGTTGCAACAGAAATTTAAGGCAATTCAAAGTATAGAGCAGAAAAATCACTCAACCACGCACGCATTTAGCCACTGAAATTTGGATCTTAAAAAAAGAAAAAAAAAAGAACACCACCACTAATATTTGCAAGAGCCCACAAAAAGACAAAAGTACCAAGCTACTACAAAATAAAAGACTCAATTGTTAAGTTAGACTAAGAAAGGCATTTGTCAAATAATAGTTTCAACACTGCACCATGTTAGAGACTGTTAACAGGAAAAGAGTGAAAGGAGAATTATGATGGACTGCATGAAGGATAGAAAAACAGCTAAGAAAACAAGAAGAGTTCCAGAAAAAAGATATACTTAAGAAATCAAAACTCACAATTCTTAATTCAAATAAAAGGAGGAAAAAAAATAGACAGGGATGTTATATGGAAGATAACCACTAACTCTGCTTCCCATAAGACCATCAGAAGTTGTTGCACTTTGTTTCTCAGGCTCTCAATTTTAATTTTTTCTTAATTTGGCACACAGGCACCAATATACTACTTCTGAGCCCTAGATGGCTTGGTATTTTCAAATTAAATTAAGTCCTTCCGGAATCAAGACAGACTCTTAAATTAGAGCAGCAATAGTATGCACATATTGCCTATGTTACTCCATCACCAAAGAGAATGGAAACAAAGGGAGACAGCATAACTCTCAATGAAGGGAAACTTCAGATAACAGAAAGTATTAAAACTTTAAGGAGTACACATTGCATAAATGGACTGGTTCTGGTCCAGGAATTGCCTGACCCCAGCACTGTTTTAAGCCAAGTCATGTTTTATCACACTTGCTTTATGAATCAGTGCATGCTTACTTAATAACAATTTTAAAAGCCACTAATAAGCAGAAAGTAAAGAATTCCCTGGATTCACAGTAATAATTTGGGGGTGACAGGGCAAAAAATGAAAGTAAAGAGGATCCTAAATCAAATATAAAGAAAAAAAAGCAAACAAAAGAGTGAAGACTACTAAAAGCCCAAGCCATTACCACAAGCATGAACAAAGATACACATATGGATAAACAGAGAAGGGAAATTGTTTCTAGAATTTTCTGTACTTTCTGCACTATGAACCAAAGGTTCAAGAAAAATGACCCTCTCCACAAATGTAATCGTTCTGGAACATCATAGCAAAGACACACAGCATGTTTAAGACTCAATATCACTAAGACATACTATACCTTCTTTGAGTAAGCTATAGCAGAATAGGCGGGCTCTTTCCAAATCTCCCAGTAGCCGACAAACTCCTACATAAACTCTACAGAGAGCCTGAGTGAAACTGCGATTTGAAGCAGTCTTCTGAGTCTTAAGTTTACTGAGAACAGTGTGCAGTAGTGACTCTGCTAAATGCTGTGAGGTACAAAAAAAATTGTTATACTATACTAGAGAATATAGTAAAGAGAATTACTGTTTTATTTGCAAAAATACTGTTTGCATACATGTTAAAAATGCACCTGATTAAATCAGGAAACTAGCAAAAGAGAAAATATAACCAGAGAGGAGTGACTTCCCAGAGCAAACGTACCCTATGCAGATGCAGAACAGGACTACTATTCTTTATTTAAAGATTGCTAAGGTATATGACTAAAAGCTCACTTTAATTAAAAATAAATACATAAATAAATAAGAGTGCACAGGAACCTCAATAACCTAATCCAAGAAAATGGAGCAACCTGACTTGGCTGCTCCTGGGGCTCTTACAGGAGGAGAAACACCCCATTGCCTGCCTGCAGGACTCACCAGGCCAGTCAGCAGCAGAGGGTCCCCAGATCACCTTACGGACTGAGTGGGGGGGTTACAGGACTCATTATGGGATGCACAGGGAAGGAACAATTTGGGATTATAAAAGACTTGCTATAGGATGTTAAAGGCAAGGACTAAAGAGACAGAGTAGGATGAGAGGCTTGGGGAGCCAGGTGTTGGAGAGGCCACAAGTCTAGGCCAGGTATTTGCAGATACCATGGGGTCTGAGTGTTGGCTGCTGAAGAAGCCAAAAGGTCCAAACAAGCTACTGGAGAGATGTGTGGGGTATGCGTGTCTGTGTATAAAACAAGTGGGGAAGAAGTGGGTCAACTACCATACAGACTGAACATCTAAGGCCAAGTACTAGAGGGATCCATAATGTGTACACATGTATACATTTTCCACTATCAGGCTTTCATCTTGATGATCTAGAGAAGGGAACGAGATCAGGGAACAAGATCAGGCCATTTGTGCTGCCCATGTTTGTGTGAGTGCTGCTTTCTGTCTGTGTTTAGCTGTGCATATATGTAATACAGGTTTCACGTGCACATGCGCCTATTGGGAGTACATGCTCAGCCTCGCTACTCCCTGAACCTGGGAGCAGAGAGCCTCACTTCTATGAGGCTACCAGATTCGGCAGCACCTAACACAGATGCCCTGACAACTCGATAAGCAGTTTTTTCTGAGTGCTCAGAATACTAATTTATCTCAGTCTGCTTAATTACTTTGGAGAACTGAAAACAGGGCAAAATGCTGTCATGTGTCCATTGGTAAATTGCTCTGCTGCAGACTTCAAACTATCTTTGAGAACGATAAGGCAATCAAGGCAAATTTTTTTCAACTCTGATGCAAAACAAGTTCTGAGAAACAAACTAATGAAAGATTTCTTCAATAATATTTGTTTGACTATCTTAACATAACATGCTAATCAAGGTAAACATGGAATGAAAAGGTATGCCACTATTATATATATATATAAATACATATACATATATGTATATGATACAGCTTATATCTCCTTATTTAATTGAAAAAAGATGTATCAAATTTCTCACTTTGTTTTTAACTCTACAGCATTTCTGTAGCTAGAAGAATTAACTGTAGAATGAGTTTTCTTCTCAAAACACCTTATGCAAATATCAGGGAAGCAAGCATATTTACAAGCATAGTTTTGCATCTTGGACACCACTGAACCATGATTTCCTGTGCTATTTTAAGTTTTATATTTGTCAAGCTTACACAAGCTTAGAATATGCTTGATAACCTTTCAAGACTACACTTCAGCCTAAGAGGTTGCCTGATTGAGAGTTTAACCAATGCACCCTTATACTCCTTTCATCTGCACAGAAGTCATTATTCCAATATAAAATGCTACATACCTTGTTTGTGATACCAAATTCATAGACAACTTCTTTCTCTTCATCTGTCATTACTGGAATCTTTGAAATATTGCCCACATATACATGACTTCGAATAACAGGTAACAAGTCAAAACAGGATTCAGCAATTTTCTTCAATGCCACAGTAACTATCTGGCAATCAGTATCAATAACCTTCTTTACTGGTAAAGACACTTCTGAAATGGAACTGTGCACTGAATCACTGATTTCACAGCTCTCAACATGTAAAGGCCCCTGCACTTCAGACATTTTATTTTCAGTAGTTCTGATGGCAGCAATGTCACTGGGCTCCAGCTTCGGTGGTTCACTGTCCAACCTCAGCCTCTTTGCACTTCTTGGCATAGATACTGGCATTAATGTCCTTTTCCCGAGATGATTCAATGAGCTGGAAAACAACTGCTGATTTCGCATGTCTTTGTCTTGTTCTTTGCTACTGTCAGATTTCAAATTGCCCCCAGTTTTAACAAAAGCAGTCGATGTAGACGCAATTGCTTTGAACCCACCTATTTGAGTCACAGGTCCTGGCAAATTTTGGCCATCTGAAAGGGCACTTCGGTTAAGCTGAATATTGCCTTTCAAAATGTTTAGTGTTCTTGCCCTTGCAGATAGCTCTGGATACATAGTGTCCAGTATTTTCACAGAGTTCTCCTGAGCAACAACTGGAGCAGCATTATCAGCTGCAAACAGAGGAAATCTTCCTGGAACAGGAAGTGCATGCTTTGGAATTGAAGTACAAAACTTCAAAGGTGAAGAGAGAATTCTTCTACCTACTGCCATTTCTGAAGGAGATGGAGGGGAAAACAAAAGGGCAGATTTGACTGTTGGAGTATCTGTCAATGGAGACATGAGAGGAGGAACAGGAGTTTCACGTAGTGGGGATATCAGATCATCAAGAGGAGAAAGCAAGGAGGATTGACCAGATGAAGTCATTACTGGGGATGCAGAATATGCAGCTCTTGGAGGAGTAGCAAGCAAAGGCAGTAGCAAAGGGGGCAGAGGAGGACCCATCTCCTGCCTAATTTTATTTATAGTCTCGGATGAGCATTTTGTTGGCACAGATGTATCAGCATTTGCGAGAACTGGTTGAGTCAGTTTAACTTTTAGGGTTTTTTTTCTTCCTTTACCTCGAAACAGCTTCTTCGATAGCCTGCCATGCATTACTTGGACAGCTGTCTCAGTTGAAACAGTAAAGACCTCAGATGGTTCTTCTACTTTGCTCTTCAATTTATTGCTCTTTTCGAGAGCAATATCCACACAAGATCCTAACTCCAACATGCATGGCTTTTCAAATGTTGCTTTTTGTAACTCGGAAGGCTGGCTGACCGTCTGAGAATTACATACTGCATCAGATAGGGCTGGATTTGGAAGAGGCTTGACTGAAAAGTTTTTTCCACCACTATTCACAAAGTCCTTCTGAGGACAAAAGGTACAACTGCAACAATGAGAAGGCTGAAAACCACCTGGCATAACATCAGTGTTGTTGTCTCTCAAGTTGCAAATAGTGACAGTTTGATTATGATTATATTCTTCAAACACTGACACCCCTATATCAACACTATGTAATACACTTTGCTCCACATTCGACTGAACATTTCTAGAATCATTTACTTCTAAGAAATTGTTAAGTGCTAACACTCTTGTATTTAATTTACTGTTTTTTAAAGCCAGCCTGTATGTTTCTGAGAATGTCGTTAACATCTGGCATAGCGGTAACCTATTTTTTGGAGCACTTTGCATTGCAAGGCTTTCTTTTGAAGTTCCAGCTTTTATCAGATTTTCCTCATTGCCAGGCACCCACTGAGCAGTATTAGAATCTCCCCTACATTCACAGGCACCCTCAGTATTTTCAGAGGTCTCTAATAAAAGCCCTTTTTCCACAGACAGTAAGTCTTCAGGATAACACTCCCTGACCAAACATGACAACTCATTTACAGTACTTGAAGAGGTGTTAGTTTCACAGTGTGCACCCGTATCTGCTACAGTATCTGCTTTTAAACCACTAACCATCACAGTGTTCCTTGGGCATGCTGTTGAATGAAATTCACATGCTTGGTGGTAATCAGCATCAGCAACAGCACCAGTTTCCACAGCATCCACCATAGCTGACTTGGAAGCTCCCAGTTCTTCTCTGAACACTGGAACACAGTCAGACCATTTCACATACCTGACTTTTTGTATGGGACAGTCTTTCTTTTCAGATTCATTGCTCTGCTCTGCGATTTCAAAAGCATTTTTAGACCTTTTACCGTCACTTTTCTCAGGTGTCTCAACACTGTCCAATTCTTTGCTTTTTCCCTCAGCTGTTAGTTGATCAGTTCTAGACTGATCTGTACCACCTTCCCACATAGAAGTCTTGCATTCTAATTCTTCACAAAGAAATTTTTGGAAACAGAAATTATCAGAGGAGTTTGCATTCAGAATCTGTTTTTCTACTGATGCCTGAGGTTCTTCATCTATTGGCTGTTCCTTCTCATCTGGAGTTTCCACTTCATTTTCATGTGTGTATTCACTCCCAGGGCAGTCCAGTTCTTTGCATGTGTGCTCTTTTTCAGTGGGTAAGATCTCAGAACCCTCTTCCAAGTTTGCTAAGGAACAGTTAAACACACTACACGTAACATCATTTTTATCTCCCTCATTTTCCCATATATGGGCAGAAGCAGCATTTTCTGTGAAATTAGTTCTAAACCTGCCAACTTTCTGAAGACTGAGATTTAGATCAGTAGGCAATGCAGATTCCAAGCCAATTTTCATTTGAACAGGTGGATTTGTTTCTTCGGTATTTATACAGCCTGCCTCCAAGACCTCTTGAGTAGACAAAGCCAATCCACTGTTAAAATCTTTTTCTGAAGTAGCCTGGCATATGATCTCTGAAATGTTATTTCTCTTTTTCACAATACTCTCCTCACATTTAAGTGAACAGGGACAGTTCTCAGTCACCACTTCCTTGCTTTGCTTATTTAATTCCCCTTCTATTTCACATTTAAAATTTTCAGTTACTGAGAACTGATTTACACATTTTGCAAACTGTGCCTGAGAAGTAAGTTTGCTTTCTGCTAAGACAGATTGGATGGTATCCACTTTCTCTGTTTCTAATAGCTCACTGCCTTCCCCTCCAAAATCTTCTGGTTTAACTTTGAATTCAGTCTCTTGAGATTCAATCACTTTTAAGTTCTGAGTTTTGGACAACCCGCATTCTAATGTACTACACATGTTTTCAGCTCGTTTCATTTCACCATTTCTTTCTGCAAAATCTAATACACATGAGACATACTTAGCTGCACCATTTTCTGCATCATTAATGCATACTCTCTTTGGTAGGGCCAGTGTACTTATCAAGTCTGACCTTTTTTGCAATAAATTACAATCTTTTTCTTCCTGGTGTGGTTTAACTTTTAAAGATTCTCCCTCCTTTATATCTAATAATACTCCTTTTTCTGCTCTATGGAATAATTCTGATGATTCAGCTATTTTTGGAACATTTTCTTTGTTCAATTTCAGGGCTAGTTCAATAGTCTCAGGTTTGGCAGTATTTACCTCGTGAATTTTGAGCTGTTCATCATCTTTTGGAATGGGTGAACATGGAATTCTGTCCACACCAACATTTTTGCCTGCGTCGTCTACATATAATGAATTTCTAATTCCTTCAGTAGCTGATAAAAATAAGTAATGTCTAGAGACATTAGAAGTCTCTGGTTTGCACTCTTCATCCACTTCACATTTTTCTGTATGCACACATTGTTTCTTCAGTATCTCTTCACTGTCATGTTTTATTTCAGAGCACTGAGAGTGAGCAGAGATCTCAGTAGCTCCAGTGTCTACCTCAGTCTCCATACCTCTTTTCTCCCCATCACACTGTATCACCAGGTCCTCAGCATGCTCTGCTTCATGGAAGAATTCAGAATTACTGCAGTCAGACTGTATGCTTTCAGAGAGCTTCCTCTTGTTATTTGCCTCTGCACAGAGTCCTTTCATCTGTATTGCAGCTGTTACTTCCTCTCCAATTACCACATGTTCTATGTTTTCTTCTATATCACTTGCCATATTATTTACTTTGGTTACATCTTTGAATTCATTTTCAACTACTTCATTCTCTGTCAACACACTAGATTTCTCCTCAGAATCTTCACTTTGAAGCACAAAGATGTCTTGCTCAGGTGGCAAGTGAACGACATTTTTGGGAACAGCTACTGCCCTGGGATTTTCTCTCTCTCCTGATAAACCATCTCCTGCTTTCATTAACTCATCATGGTTTTCATGCCTACCCTCATAATCAACAGCTCCAATTAAGACTACATCCTCCTCTTTTTGCTCTACCTCACTACATTTTTCCATCAGATTCTGAGGCTGGAAATCGCGTAACAAACAATCAGTTGAAGAGGTTCCATATTCACTGGGTATGCCCTCAATATCTCCCCTCTCTTCTTCAATGGCTTCTAATTTATGTGCTGTTACTTCAGTTAGTTCTCTCTTCTCAGTTTCCATATTCTCAGAATTCTCTTCCAAAAGCTCTTTGTTAGCTTCCATGTTCATAGCCGCCTCAGGTTGCTTTGTTACAGCATCTCTCTCCTCCTTGCTTAGCATCTTTGGACCAGTATGAACAATCTTTTCATTACTTCTCAGGTTACCTGAGATTCCTGCATCAAGACAATGCACAGACTCTTCACTCAGGTTGAGCACATTACAACAACTCTGAGGCTGAACTTTGCCTTCTTCTAAAATACCCTCCACCGCAGAAACACTGCGATCAACTTCTTCATCACTGGAATCCGTGACCTCTCCAAACAATACATCCTTCAAATAAAATACAAAGAAGTTAATTTTCCTGAAGTCCCATATCAATTCCAAGAACTGTATTTCTCTAAACAAATACACTGGCAGCCTTGACACACAATGCTTTTGAGATACTACGGCTGATCAGTAGAAATAAATCCCTCTCTATCATTGCTTTTCATAGCAAATGGAAACCACCTCTGTGAAACAGAAATGCTTGAAACGTCTTTGCCTACCAACTTACAGTCTAAGATTACAAAAAAACAGACAAACAAAACACTTGAGTAGTTTTCCCTCAGCTTTCAAGATTGGAAAGTTTGTTACAAAAACCATGCTTATGCCTCCCCCTTCCCCCCCCCCCCCAAAACAAGATTGTAAGTCTGTAGCACTGGGAAAAGAAGTTATAACAGCACTTGAGACATCATCAACTATGCTTTAAACATACTTCGGAAAACTGTTTTGCTCCTTTCCACAAGCAGAATACTACAGAAATCAGAGCAACGTATACATTTAGATCAAAACACAGAGACACAGACCCCTTCCAGCACACAGGACTAAGTAACACTGAATCTCAACAGCACCCCCCCAAACCCCCCCCCCCCCCCCAAAGAAACCCAAACATTCCAAATTGTTCTTTTTGCAGTAGCTGTAAGACCAAGTTACTGCCAATTCAGACACATCCTGAAACTCACCTGTGTAGCTAGTGGTGAAAGTTGCACTGGAGAAAGCAGAGCAGGGAGAGGCCTGGCCCAATTTAAAATATCCATCACGTTTCCACCTGGGCTTTTTTGCTCCTGATCAGAAAAGTCTGAACTGCTGTGTGCCCCTTCTGTCTGTACTATCACATCTATAGTTTTGTCCTCACAAAAAGCACTATCATTAGTACAGCCTTGCAGACCTTCTTCAGTAGTCCTGTTTTCAAGATGGTCATCTCCAAAAGGCTCCGTAGCCACTTGAAGTTGCACAGCTGAATTTTGCTTTTCAACACTTGCTGGTGAAGAATGCCAAGGTAGCACTTCATCAGACTTCCTAGAAACTGTACAGACCCACCAGAAAATAAGGAAACAAAAATATTGTTAAGAAATTTATATATTTTCCCTCATTTTCCTAATACTTCGAAGTAATAAAACTGCATTACCACTTTTTCAAGTAATGATCCCATAGACTTTAATAAGAAGCACTTAGTCTTTTTCAGAAATATTTTCCATACAGCAATCAGATGTTATTATTCACAAATATGTCTTTTTCCATGCAAAAGATATGTGAATGTACAAAGAGCTCCCCCCCACGGACCACCTGCTGACTTGGACTGCTGAGACCATTCTTTGCAACTCTTCCAGTTAGGAAGGCATACTGGGTCAGGCCAGAGGTCCACACAGCTCAGTGTTTTGTTTCCAGTTTTAGCCTAGTAACCAACACTCAGTAAAAGCAGGATAAGCATGCAGGGTTCACCCTTTAATTCCCAGTTTAAAGCAACGTGAGGCTTTGAGCCAGCAGCTGCACTTTTACCTTTAAATCATAACATTCAGGCCAATCATAATTATACCCTGCCTTAAACACAACAATATACCTAGTTTTATGATTTAATACATACAAGCTTTTAAACTGTTCATTCTTTAAACTGCACTCTTCAGGTTATTTGTACAAGATTCTCTGTTTATTTATGTATGTTATGAAAACCGAACCCTTAAAGAAAGCGTTCCCAGAAGTGTGCGTATGTTTTTCTTAAAAAAAAAAAAAAAAAAAAAAAAAAAAAAGTTGCGCACAAAAGATAGGAACTTGAACCACTTGGAGAAAGAAAGACACTGAGAGGTTGACAACCCTTCCAAAGCAATGACAACTAGATCTGTTTTATACAGTTATCATACTATCAAGAAAGCATGTCCAAATGTTGTGTGAAATTATGAAATTTGAGCTCTGCGATTCTGAAAAGGAAAAAACCCTTCCAATAAAACTAGCAGCTACTTCCATAGAAATTGACAATCCCAAAAAGCCCAGTGTACCACATGGAACTAGAACCTACCCTGTAGTACTTGCAATTTTTATATGACTTTTTTGTGCGTGATCCTGTTTATAGTGCACAGAAACACCACTGGACACAGTTTCAGCAATATCCAAGCAAGTTATCAAACTTGTTCTTTGCACAGCCATGAACCATTCCATTATATAAAAAAAGCACATGTGCAAAATAGTTTTGAGCAGAGAACTTATTATTTAATTGGCAGAATGGCATATGGGAGGTGGGGGAAGCATCCTTCATCCTTGCTATTGCTGTGGCTGTTTCTTCTCTGCTACGGCTTGCAAAGACACTCCTGAAATAGCCCATCAATGGGAAATTAGATTCAAAAATATTGATTTAGTTCCAGATATGAAAATACTCCCTCAGAGATCTGTCTCCCAACAGCCTTATAAGAATGTTCTGATATGTTGACTCCCAGTAAAGATTTAGGTAGGAAAACTCATCAAAAACTCCATTTCTGAGATCCATGTCAGTCACTTCATGTAACAGCTACATCCCAATTGCTACAAAGGACACTAGGAAGAGGGAGAGACTGTTCAAACAAGAGACCTTACCACCTTATTTTCCCATAGATAAGTAAGCTCTGACAATCTCCTTTGATCAGAGCAGCATCTTAGAAGTTTTAAGATCACACACTACTGAACTCTTTCCCTAGAGTCAGAGCTTCCAGGAAGTTCTACATCTCTTGTCATGAAAAACCTAGATCCTCTTTACTAGTTAGGTCCCCCATTGGACCATGTAAGGGAAAAGCTCCTTCACAAATAAGAACAAAGAGGAGTATTAGAAGGAAGAAGAAGAAGATGGTTTTCTTCAAGATTTTAGGAGACTCCTCTCATGCCTTTTTTGTACCAACCAGTTCTAAAATCAGAACTTCCTCCACATTGAAGAGGGCAGATATACACAGTTCCATGTTTTGCTCCTAGAAGAACTTCAAGTAGACAAGTGGGAGGTTTACTTTGAATGGCAAATGAAATAATAGTACTGAGTGATCAGGCACCTTCCATCCTATCCTCTCAAGAACATTGGTCATGTGGCTACATGGAGCCCTAGAACATGCAAGCATCACAGCTATGATTAAAAAAAAAAAGACAGTTTTACTGCTTTATTTGCATCCAATTCTAAAGTACAGAAATTAAATACATACCACCTACTGAGAATTTTCCCCAAAGAAATGGATCAAAGATCCATTATCATTTCTGAACAACTAAGAGATTCTCCAGCCTTCTCTCTCCATCCCCCCTCCTACTCAAGCCCTGATGAATTTGCTTGAATTTCTTCAGGGATCGGATGTTTTTCCTCATGGTCACCTCTATCTGGAGACAGAGTTATCACAGAAATCTCTGAAGGTTTAAGTTTATTCAGGATACAATAAGCATCTCTACAGGAACTAGACAACTCTTTGGGTCCTTAGAGATTCCCAGTTACCGACACTTCAGGCTCAGGAAAAGCCTTCCTGATACTGAATCAAGTTAATCCAGAGCATCCTCTCAAAGATCATATTCCAGAGATAAAATTTATTATTTCCAGGGAATCCCGCTCTTTTTCCACTATGTCACTTATCAAAATGATTAAGTTTCATCTTCAAATCTACAGTCAGAAATCTAGTCCATATAGTTTCAATCCCTTATTGCCACCTTCCCCCACTTCCAAGAGATGGCTAGGATTACTTTGAATCTGAAACACCACCCAAAGCTACTCCACATAGTTATGAAACACTTCCTTGACGAATGACGGAGAATGAAGAACGGAGATTAAATAATCCAATTCTAAAACAAACTGAATTTTACAACTCAAATCTCTGTTCCTGATCATCCCCATTGCAGGGCAACTCACCACTTCAAAACAATATCCTCTTCTCTCCCCACCACAAAAAACAAAGCAACTTTCTGCAACAAGTCTTCAAAACGTTTTTCCTCTCCAAGACAAGGACCAATTTTCAGCTTAAAATGCTGGATATTTCATCACAATAGTAATTCATCCTGCCATATAAATCTCTCTGGTTCATAACAAAAACTCATCACAATCAGCACAGTGCAACATGCCAGGCAGTGGCAATTGTCCACTTTTCAAGGACAAGCATCTATCAATATTTCTCAGAGGAAAAACCCCTCCACAGGAAGTTTCTCATACACTACTGATAACCCTTTTTCCAATTAGGTCAGTTACGCTAGTTCTTTAGAGTTACAGGCAATATTCTAGATTCCAAGACAGCAAAGCCGCACATCCCATCACATGATACAAATAACTAGGGAGAACCTTGCAGCACCTATAAACCCTCCATCTGAAACCAACTGTACAAGGCTATCCTATTTAAAAAGATGTTTCTTGAGAGATCTTTGCACTATCTTTAAGAAATGAGGTCTGCTTAGTAAACCACTAACATCATATGGACTTCCACCTCAGGTTCATCCAACATACAGATTAGGTCCTTATGGATTCAGTCTTAGCTTTCTATTTCACAGGTAACATCACTGCACAGAAGCCTTATCTCTCTCTCTCTCTCTCTCTTTTTTTTTTTTTTTTTTTTTTTTTTTAATATTAACACAGACACCAAGGTACCCCCAGTATGCTCTTCTCTAACTCTGCTCTGAATATCCTATACATGGCTTCTCCCTCTCGATCCCCAAACCAATAGGAAGATCAGATAAGATGGGTATAGTTCTGCACTAGGCCAGATTTGGCTCAGAAGCTTCTTGTATATGCACCACACGGAGAGGCTCAACTCCTCCCAGACTGCCAGATCTGGTCTTCCCATCTTCCCTCACCTTCTCTCCCCATAAGTATGCACATGGGCAATGCATCTTGAAGAATACCAATTACCAAAAACTCTTCAGCACTGTGCTGCAAGATTCTTCAAATGTTTCTCCATATGCCTCTTCACACTGTAGATGACTATGCCCAAATTATGTGGGAAACAGGTTTCCAAATTCTAAGAAAACAGCAATGTATTATTAACCTTAGAGTAGTGATGGTCAATGACAAGTCCAGCCAACTTTATTACTGGCAGATTTGGAACAACACTATCAAAACCAAGCCAAAATGTTTTTAAAATAAGTTTGGCAGAGTCTCATTGCCCTGTGAGGCTTTCACAACGGCGCAGTGCTTGGTAAAAGCATGAACAGAAAGCTTGATGAGTCTGAGATTTCATGTACAAAAACTTTCTTCAAGAAAGCCATTCAAAGTGGTCTCAATCCCAATAGAACAGAGAAAGCACTGACTGTTATGTAAGGCTTCTTATATCTTGTAGCACACGAGTGCAGCAAGAAAAAGGCCCAAAATATATATTTCTTAAAGACTAGATCTGGGCAGACAAAAGAACAGAGATCATTCTCAAAAAATGATGCTTTAACAATACCACCAGCAAGCTGATTTGATCCCAGAGGTGAAACTGTCATCATCTTGGACAGGAACGTAAGGCAAACTCCTAACTCATTAAAGAGGGTTTGTTTTTTTTTTTCTTCCTAGAAGTCTCCATCTATAGCCATTAGCATTTTGACCTTATGAATCCTGCTCACCAAGGTAACGGCAGAGCAACAAGATGGCTGTACTGGGCTTAAAGAGAAGAAAGGAGGGAAAAGAAAAAAAGGCAATTAAAAGTATGATGTACTTCTCCGATATCCAACCATCCCAACAGAAGTAAGGGAGAGACTGACTAGAAAGGACTGATGGACTGTAATAGACAACACTTCTGTGAAAGCACTAAGTCTCCGTCAGAAGCGAGTGGGGAAAATGAAAGAGATCAGTTCTGAAATCTAAAGCTCCCCTTGTGGTGGAAGGGGATGACACTGGAACCTGACACTCCTTAAGTCATCCACATGACAAGAACAAGCACAGCAATCTCTGAAGTTTGACCCTTGATCAAGAAACCAAATTCAGAATCTAAGGGGACAACTGTCCAGCTCAGTCCTAGAGCTGCAGACATGAGGCTGCAGATTTGCTGATCAGAGGCTGACAGAGGTAAGGGTGATAAACAGGCTTACAGATCTGTCCTTGTATTTTGGCGGCTATAAAACGGACTCCACTGTAATACTCTCTGACACTAGATTCATTAGGAACTACACTGGTAGCAAGTTTTCAGATTTAACAGGGCAAGGAGATGGCATAATTCATCTTCAAAGCCCTCAATAGGGTACTTCTCCCAGACAGCATCTGTACAGCCTAAACTATAGAAAATCAAAGTAATATAGAAAATAAAAGAAAAACTAAAGATTAATTAGCACACACTGGAGAGACAGCTACAGAAATACTAATGCAGTTTCACAGCACTTACTGCTCTTGAGGGCAGAAGGAAAAGGGGATTTGCCCTGTGAAGTTGAAGCAGTTCAAGTTTGGTGTCGATACGTACATGGATAACTACTGAGAGATCTTTTGGAATTAGACAGAAGATCACATTACAAAATTAAAGCAATGACCACGACACATTGTGTTTCTCTGTCACACGCATATTAAGTTTAACCCACCATTACATTTTAGTATTCAAGCAGGTATGCATGAAGAAATTGGTGGTAAGAGATTCTTACACTTTACAAAGCAACTATTTTACCACATGTTCATTTCAGGCTAAAAGAGAGCTTGCACTCCATAGTTCACATTATATACTATGGAGTTTAAAATGATGCTTTAATTATTACAAGAGAGGTAGGAGGGCGCTTTCAGTTTTTTTGATTATTTCTAAGAATTTGATATCACTGCAACAGTAGATTATAACCAGCTTATATTTAGAAGAGCATTCCAACCTACTCGGCTGTTGAAATTGAAAATAACTTTTGCAGTTATTTTCAGGTATTCTAACCACACATACTTGACGAGCAGTCATCAAGGAAGGCATTTAAGACCAAAAAAGTGTTATGCTAACAGTACCCAATCTGATGATTTATCCAGTAAGGATAAATTAATGCACTTGTGTACTAGAATGTTTACATTCACTGGAACCTACCTTGCATAACAAAATGTCTTCTTTTTTCAGGTCGTGCCATATCCTGACCAGGGGCTGAAGAAAGAAGTTAGCAATATTTATTTCTGATCAGAAAAACTGGACAATATCAAGAGAATTCCAAAATTTTGCATGCCATCTCACCCAAGATGTAATCATTTTCCTGATTCTCTCTTTTTCCTGTTGCACCATCAATACACATCCAGAGCTCTTTCAGTAAGAATTTTATTTTTTCTGTTAAAAGAAATATTTTTATAAATTAAGGAAAGCCTCAATTACTCAGAGAGCTAAAAATTTATGGGTTTGTTCTTAGTCAGAACACAGACGTGACTGCAACAAAGTGGAAAACACTAATTACAGAAATGCAGACAAGTAGCCATTTTAGCCTGAGAGGAAGTGATATTAGATGATATAAAGGGAATGGATGCTGTACTGGACATATCTACACAGCAAACTGAAGGAACAGCTGCGGAATGCTTTAGTGTTTCCTTATACACTGAGGGTGACAAAAAAGTTGCAGGTGCCACCAGAGTAACAGCCATGCAAAAGCAGATCTGAAGATAACATTAATTTAATTAAACAGCTTCCATAAGAACTCAGCTGATGCCAAGATAAATGGGGTAGGGAGTCTTTTATTAAAGCAGTATTTGCATCACTTTCCTTCTCTATGCCCACTCAGTAGTAACTTGTCTTAGTCTTAAGAATGATTAACAGGACACAAATGTGTCACAAACTGAGTACCAGACCACACCATTAGTTGATATTGCCTGGACTTCTAACAGTGTCATTGCTGAGGGATGCCAACCACCCTCATTCCTGGAGCAGAATGGGAGGGGTGGGGATCAAAAACCCAGCAACATCACAGCGACCTCACTTACTTATGTCAAGACTCAAGTTCAACAATCATCAGATCAAACAATTGGCAACCGAGAATACTGGTTTTGTGGCAATTCTGTAAGCCGAAGACCACAACAAACTGATACTATCTTATGAGCAGATATATTAAACACACATGCAAAAAAAAAAAAAAAAAAAAAAAAAAAAAAAAAAAAACAACACAACAACCCACACCTTTGCACATAAGAAAAAAAACATACCAATTTCTGCATGCTGGCTATTAATAATGCTCAGATTAGAGCTCAGATCTTAATCTTCCCTTTTCACCAAAACCAAATTAAGAATTAAAAGATGAAATTGGGTTCCATTTTAGTACAATCTAAAGGGGGCAAAAATGGACCAAGACACACAAGCAGTGACAAGGTCTCTTTCTCAGAAAAGATCAGTTTGAGGTGACAAAATTCATATATAAATATTGCAAAGTGTAAAGCAGAAAAGAGAAATTTTTCTTTTGTCTGAAAATTGCTTTCAAATTTTCTAGATAATTAAAAGAGTAATATTCAAAAGCACTGTCAAAAAAAGTGCAAAAATGCAAAAAAAATACGCACAGTTGCTTAAATTTTGGCTTCTACCTGTCCTCAGCAGTTTAGATCAGGTTAAGAGTTTGTTCAATTATGCAGTTGGGCTCAGATAATTTGTAGTGAACATTTCAAGTTGGCTGAAGAAAATTCAGTAGGATAAAAACAACTATTTCTACTGGATTTCCACCCCATTCAGACAAAAAGCCTCACACAGAAATGTTAACTGTTATGAAGTCTGTCTTGTGTCCTTTGCTTTCCATGTTTCCTGACAATCTCAGTGAGTTTCAAAGATGAAGACAATGGTATGGTTTGTATTTTTCTCAGTGGTTGCATTCTGTTTTATAATTGCAAATCAATCTGCCTTTCACATGCATGAGGCAGACCACAGTCATTTTAATGACTCAAGCATCTTCCTTACTGCAAAACTGAGAACAGTCATTTAATACATTAGTGCCTATGTTTCTTAATTGTGTCATCATCCTCCATTTCCACAAATGCAACTAAGTACTCCAAAAATGCAATTTCAAGTAACAGAATAAACTAATTTCCAGAAAAGTGACAAATTCATAATGATTTATATTGCAGAGAGAAAGGTCTTCTAGAAATCATACCTTTGTCTATATCTGCTGCAAGATCTTCACCAGAACTCTGGGTCTCTGCATGTTTAACTACTGAAAAGAAAGGAGGGGAGGAGAAAAAGAAAAGAAAAAGTGTTCAAACAACATTACCATGCATAAATCTGAAGGTAATCAAAGCTGAACACTTACTCTTTCTGCACTTCTCCTTAAGGACACCATCAAGCTTTCCCTGTTAAAATTAAATAATGTTAAGCTTTCATGAAAAACATTTTGTAGAGCATCTATGCTTAATTAGCATGAGATCTAAATCAGCATTTCAAATGGCATGTTTCATTTTAAGCAACAGAATATTTTCCAAATTTATTACTAGATTTGTTCACTCAACATCCCCAAAAAACCACAGTTCACTATTTCAGTATCTGCTTTATTAGCATAATTTCCTTTTTTCCAAAAATACTGAAAGAAGCCTCATCTAGAAAAAGAAAAGTCTTACTTGTGCCTTCTTTAGCTCCTTTTCAAGCCCCTTCTTTTCAGTTTTCAGCTGTCTGAAGTCTTGTGTATGCTTTGTTGCAGCCTCTTCAAGAAAGAGAACCAAAGTTCAAGTTAGAAACTACAACAGAGGGGACTACTAATTTAAATAACATGGGTCATCAGTCTGCAAATCAAATTACCAGGAAAAAAAAAGTAAATAGTGTAAAAAACAAATCCATTGAAGTTATATTTTTGGCTCATTAAGATTTGAAGCTTTATGCATAACTCATCCATGTATGTATGTTTTCTCTCACTGCATATCTAGTGTTCTAAACTACTATAATACACGTATTATTTTTCTCACTTACAAGAGTGGATCACACTGTAGCATATATAGTTCAGTAGCATATAGTACAGTAGCACTAGATTAAAAGGGGGTAGAAAATAAAAGGGAAGTGGAGTGTTTCTAATGTGCCCCAGAAGGCCTTTGAACCAAAGGTGAATTTTTTTTTTTAATTAGTTTTGAATGCTATCCTCATCCATCTAATGCAGTTGGCTGTGGTGTTTTTTATTATCTGCAGAGCTACGTAAAACAAAAAAACAAAAAAGAGAGAACAGTACATCTCTCAAAGCCTCACAGAGACCATGGAAGGGGACAAGTGGGTGGAAGTAAGGAGAACATGCAGGACACGACAGGTAACTGGGAATTGAATGCATGATTCCTGGGGAAATTCACAAGCCAGAGAAAACCTTGAGAAAGCTTCTGAGAGATCAGCTTGGTGACTCATGTGCAAAAGGCAGAGGAAAGAGACAGAGGGAACCTGTCTGCTGACCAGGTCAGAGAACAGAAGAGACAGTAGAAAGAGCAATGAAAAGGAAGCTCAGATGGTAGGCTGACAAAAAGTAACCAAGAGAAAATTTTAGGAGTGATATAAGCTACAATATAGGTTCTGGGATATTTACTGAATACAGAGAGTAACAAAATGGATTAGTCTCAAACTTGACTTAATGCAAGCTAACTCGTAGTATTTTGTTCTAGCTCTGTCAGAATTTATAAGTTTGGGTGTAAGAGGCTACAGAAATCTTGCTGCCATGTACTGGAACTACAAAACTCTCATCTAAATAAACACCCTGTACTTTATAGTATGATTTTAGCGGGGTTCTAACATTAAGATACAAGTCACTGAGGTCGCTATGGCCAGTCAATAGCAATTCATTGTTCTAATGTCTGTGGAAATACTTTAAATTGTGGTAAGCACAGCTGTACCCAAGTGTGCCATGCAGGAAAATGCTCACCTTGCCAACTAGCAGTACAGCAAGGTAAGTATCAGAATACTTGCTTGTCCACCTTCTACTGGCAAGAAAGGAAAAAAAACAACAGTGCCATGAGGCAAGTGCTTTATCTTTACTTAACAGGAAAAAAAAAATCCATTCCTAGAATCTTTAAATAAATCAGGAAACACATGTCAGCATCACTATGAATAAACGTGGCTAGAAGAATCCTGTCAAGGCAGTTAGGGTGCTGGAGCACTCACCCCATGAGGTGAGGCTGCTGGAATTGGACTTGATTAGCCTGAGAAGAGGTCCCTTCCCTTAGGAGGGACCTGATAGCAGCCTTTCAATACGTGACAGGAGGCAATCAAGAAGGCAGAGCCAGGCTGTGTGTGGTGGGAGGATGAGAGACAATGAGCGTAAGCTGAAATGACAGGTTCCACCTGGCTATAAGGAAAAACTTTTTGCACCATGAGGACAGTCGAGCAGTAGACCAAGTTGCCCAGGGAGGTTGGGCAGCCTTCATTTTTGCATGTTTTCAAAACCCAACTGGATAAAGCCTTGAGTAACCTGGTCTGGTCTCATAGCTGACCCTGCTTTTAGGGGAAGGTCAGACTAGATGACCTCCTGAGGTCCCTTCCAACTTGATTTACACTATAAGCCTAAGACACTCAACTGACAAGATTTTGCAGAAGGGCTGACATAATTCAGACACTTTGCACAACATATGGTAGTAGGCTTGCCTGGCTCCCAAGAGCCTCAGAGTTCAAGTAAGATCTAAACAACTTTTTACCTTTCACAATTACTTCTTTGGATAACAACAGAACCAAGAGATGGACTAAGACAATAGCACTGTTAACACAGTATAGAGAGTTACCTTCCAGTTTCTTCACTTTTGCTTCCAGTTTCTTTCTCCTGTTTAAAAAGGAGACATTAATACATCATTGTTTGTATAGAGTTATATCGTACAAAAAGAACACCAGAAAACCAATCCAATAATTTCAGAGTTAATAGGTCCTGATTCAATGAAGTGTGCTACATAATGCCAATGTGGCCCTGAAGTTGAAAAATTAACTCAGTGGCATGCTGCTGACATTCTTACAACTACTTCTGTATCTGCTACAGATGCAGAGTTTGCTCTTCAATTACCTTACTTGTTGCTATAAGTATATCCTGTGAAAATTGTCTTCTGTTTTTTGTATTTCTATAAAGAAATGCAGAAAGGCTAGCCTCACTCCTTTAAAATAATTAAGTCTTGTTTACAGTCTTTAAGATTCAAGCAATAAGATAATCAGGAATAGCATTCAGGATCACTTATTCCCACAGCCTCTAGTTTGGAATACACAAGTGGATGAAAAAAAATTATGCAACGTAAACAACAATTTTGACTTTGACATTTCCCATCCCTCCTTCCATTCAAAACATGCACATTGAAGAAAACAAAATAAACACTTCTAATTTTTCTCCACTAAAACCCAATATCCCAGCACAAAAGTCTAAAGACTGCTTTCTAGGTAGAGGACTCTAGGCTGACAAGCAAAAGCAAGCAGAAGCTAATGATGCTCACTGATCACTTTCATCAAAAGGAACACAGTTCATCCATTCCCCACATTTCAGCTTGTACAATCAACTGAGACTTACATCCTAAGCCCTTCTGGACCTGGAAGCTTTGATCATCTCTTCAGGCATGCACCAGAGTGCATCTGAAAATCCACATTGAGAAGGGGTGACTGACCACCTTTGGGATGTTCAGTGGTCAAAGCATTTACAGAGTAAGGGACCCATGTTCTTGGGCCTTTTAAGCCTGAACAAGTTCAAACCCACCTCTCCCTACACTCAGAAAACTGCTTTAACAATCAGTCCAGAGATGGGACAATTTCACAAAAACCTCCTCAGAAAACATGGGGGGGGGGGAGGGCAGGTTTTGTTTCTTCCTTTTAAAAAAATAACAGGTAATCAACTTGCTATGTTTCCCTGCAGATAATCTTCTGACCAAAGCACAGAAGCACTGCATTTATAAATAGAGAACTTGAATAACTACAGGTGACCATTAAAATGCCTTCATTTATCATTGCAATGATATTTGCAGAACAGAGTTACTTTCACAGGTGAAGTGGTATGCTGGCAAATTTCATCTACCTATGCAATTACATTAAGAAAGAAGCAAAATAGGAAAACATTACGTTTAATTATTTGAAAAAGCAAGGCTTGCAGATGATGCATTTGGACACAACTCTTACACTATGCAGCTCAAATGCTTTCCAAAGAAGCAAATTACAGAACATACCTAAATTAAGAATTCTAACATACTCATAGATAATCATAGCTAAGGTTATTTGGATTAAGCAAAAAAGCTCCTACCTGATCTGCCAGATGTATACAGGACTTAAGCTGACAGAGAGCTGAATTAGTAGAAGTTGCATTCAGAAGCAGAAGTAATGCAGTGCTATAATCTAATCAAACTACAAAAACCACTATGTCTGTATTCTTTTTTCCTCCCACTTTTGAATATTACAAATACAACCACAAACAACCGTCTGTCATGTTTACTTCATCCTTATAGAGAATGTGACCTTTTAATTAAAATGAACAAACTTAATTCTGAAATAGTCTTAAGTTTTGAGTACTTCACTCCTACAGAGAAGTTTTGAAGGATTTCACATCTAAAACCTTAACAGTGGACATGCTGGAGGATTTTTCTCAAGTATCACACTCCTTGTAAGCTCAGCAAAGCCAGAGAATTGGCAAACTCAACTAGATAATGCCCAGAGCAACCTAACTCTAAAGCACAGGCTCTGAGGGGCAGAGCAGATCAAATGATCTTCACAGGTCCTTCTAAAATTTAATAATTGTAAATTGATATTCGGTTTATGAACTCACTAGAATTCTGCTTCTGAAGGAACTCAACTCTGAAATCACCGAATGTGTGTGACCTACTGCTTAAGATGGCCTCAACACCAAAGGTATGCAAACTAGCTATACCACAGGAAGGCCAAAGTTAAAATAATGGCCAGCGTACACGGAAGGAAGGAATCACTAGTGGGGCCCCATGGGGATTTGTACTGGAACACATTAGAACTAAAAGCTGACTACAAAAGAAAAGAAGAAAATGAAGAAGGGTCTTAGAATTCTGAGCAACTAGATAGCAAATGTTAGCATTGATAAATGCACACAGAGGAAAATAGCCACAAATACAAACTCACAGCACCTGGCTGTACATTAGGTGGTTCCACTTGGAGATTTTAAATACTTTTCCACATAACACTAAGAAGTCACAATTCCCTGTCACAAGTGATTTAGAAGGTAGGAGTACGACAGGGTTAAAAAGCAGTTAGACAAAATCATTAAGAATCTATCAAGAGCTATAAAATAACACAGCCATTTCCTACAGCTAAGGAAGCCCTAGAGCAACTGGTTACTGGAAGGACACACTGGGGGAACTACCAAGGCACAATTTGACAATACTCTGTACAATGGCAGCAAAAATGGCTTCTGCATTCTTGATGCCAAATCCCTCCTGCTCATTTTCAAACATGGACAACCCAGTGTGTGCTCAGCTGCTTCCTTAAAACCCTTCAATAAAAAAAAAAATGTTTTTAATACAGATTACTTTGGCAGTATCACTTATATATCAGTCTCAAAGACTTAACAACACAACTGGAAAGGAAGGCAGTAACAAAAAGCCAAGACTAAGAACCACTTCAATCAGTACATGGAGAAACTACAACTTCTTCTCCAATCTCATTCTGTTCTTAAAACCCCTCACTAAACACTCTCCAACATCCACTTCAAGACAGGATACCAAGTAATCTAATACAGCCTTTCAGAAAGCTTGCTACAAAATGCAAGATAATTCTCCCATCAACTCCATGCTCTAAAAATCTCAAGTGTAAAAGTTTCAACAAAATAGAAAGCACAACTAGCAAGCTACAGGAACAAGTTTTGTAAGGTAAGTCAGAGAAAGAAAGGTGACAAAAATAAAAAAGAAAGTTATCACTCACGCAGCATCACTTTTTACTATTTCTTCTTTAATCCTAACATATTCCAGTTGACTCTCTTGATAGATCTTGAGAGAACTCTACAAAGAAAGAAAGCACAGTTAAAATGTGTCCTTATAGGAGATAGAAAATAGATGGCAGACAATTTACCTGCTCTAATGGAAACAACTGGACAGTCAAAAGATATATTCACTGAGAAAACAAGTGAGTTGAAGAGTCATATTATATTTGTTCTTTAAAGGCACAAGTTCTGACAACAGCAACAACAAATCTCTGGAGTCTGTGCCTCCATCACTTATTTGTATAGAAATTCAAAGCTGAAGTCAAGAGCACAACTATTATACACAACTATAAATATAATCCTGCTTTTTCTGAACAGATGCCATCAGGACCACCACTACAAATGCTTGCTGAGGGAAGATGGTTTAAAGATAAAAAACCAGTGCTAACATAGAAGAGAAACTAGGCATAGTGACAGGACAAATGTAAACTTTAAATCTCCCTGTAAGATAGGGAATTAACAAGAGTGAGAGGTTTGTTTTCCTTTTTGTTTTCCTTCTCTTGCCATAAGTAATAGTTACTGTCTACTGAATACCTGTATTTGGGGGGTTTGAAGTGTCAAAAGCTTTTCTTCTACAGAAGACTAAATCTCAGCTAAGGGTTGGGGAGAGAAATTAGGGATAAACTCAAGAAGCTAAAACCAAAAGCATGCATTTAAAATGGTAACAGAAGCAAAACACTCTTCTGGACAGATCCTCTTTGCCCCTTTTTTTATTATAATAGGTTATGGAGAATTCAATAACCTAATAAAATTGGAATGGAAACCTTAAGGAATTTGAAAATATGCGTCTCCTTCCTCCCTAAATAACAGAAAATTAAAAAAAATAAAATTTGATCACAAGTCACAAACTACAAAGGGCTGAACTTTTTCCCTATATAGATCTCACTACCATTTAATTAAGCTGACCTGAAACCAGAGCTACCTGTTCCAAAAAGCTGGAAATAACAACCAGGATCATTAAGATGAGAATTAAATACACACAGTTCCTTTAACAGAAAAAGTACAAGTTATTTAAATTTTAAGAGCACACCTTTTTCTCTTCCAGCTCTGCTCTCAAAGAACCCAACTCTTCCTGACACTTTTCTAGAGGCAGGATTTTCTGTAGCATCTGCTCCACTTGGCAACGAAGAGCAGAGATCTCTCTGAAATGGGAAGCATAATTAAAAACAAAACAAAATCACAGGTGTTTTAAAGCCTAAACTCAGCGTTCTGATTCTTCAGTCAACTGTCTGAGTATTTTCCTTTCCTTGATGGAAAAATGCTCTGCCAGGTATCCGAAGGTTTTTCTTACCTAAGTGATCTATTTTTTCCATTGAATCTTTTACACTCAAAGAAAATTAAAGATCTGATTTAAAAACATTAAATGGAGCATAAAGTTGGATGCAGGCAGGCTGCACATGTTACACAGTACTATCTCCCACCTGCCTACATTGAGATGCCAGGAATAAGTGTGTACACATTAGCAGTGCTGTGAATCAAGAGCAGAGTCCAGCTGTGGGAATTTTCAACAGGCAGGATAGAGTCTGTAAAGATGTTACTCTACCTGATTATGCAGGAAGAGGCAGCCCTAAGTAAGGTATCCTGCCACAAACTAAGTCAAAATGCATCAGAAAAACAGGGCTGTCCCAAGTACCTTTACATTTGAAAGGCACCAAAAGATGAGCTCCACATCTCCACTCAGTCACTTTATACTCTTAAGCAACAAAGGCCAGGAAAAGATATTAGCACAGGTACTGCAGAAGAAGGTCAGACAGTCTGACTCTGCCCTTCTCTGTGTCCCCCACATTTCTCGCCTCATCTAGGATATCTCCGCAAATTATGGCCTAGAAATGCTTGAAGAAAAGGATCAGATGAAAAGCTTAACATAGACCCAGGGCAGTTGCTATTACAGTGACAGGCTCCTAAAACTGCCTAAGATACAGAGAATATAGTAGATTTTAGTAAACAGTTTGGTATTCTTTCTTACCTTTCAGCAAACTGAAGCTGTAACCTCTTGTTAAGGTAGAAATGTACTGGTAAAACAGTTTACCATATTTTGTGTATTTGAATCCAATCCCCACTTACAAAGAAATACAAAATCATGAATTCCCTCCAACAAACAAAATGTATTAGAGAAACATTTCAATATGTTTGAAGTAAATAAGCAGAGGCTCTAAAATAACATTAGAGCTTCTTCCGATAAAAGACAAAACTTCAGTTGTTCTCAACAACGCAGCTTTAAAAGAGTCTGTATTAAGTCATATGTTAGGCACAGACAGATCTTAAGTGCATTAAACTTAATTCCAAAGCCCTATTTTCTGTAAAGTCTTTGCAAAGTCTATTTAGTCTGTTCATAGCTACACAGAGGCATCCTCTCTTAGCTCAAATAAAAGAAACTCAAGCCCTCTTGCAGAATTAGTATACCAAAATTTCACATACAAACATTAATAGAAAAACAAAGGATATCAGTGCATTTCTGTTGATACTCTGTCAACAAATGACTGCAAGAAAGAAAATAAAGACATTACCCATCAAATCAGCTGAGAAAATGAACAATACAACTGGCTTTGACAGTTATGTCTTACAACACCTTTCCTTTTGCTTTACAGATAAATGCAGAAGGCATATGAGTGGTCTGCAATTGCTGAAACAAGTCAATATAACCATTTTGACTCAGTAAACCATTCTAGCCTCAAATCACTTTTTTAAAACAAAAAAAAAAATCTAGCAATTACATGAATTTGTAGGCATTAACTATTTGCAGCCCTTTTAAGCAAACTATTCAGATCAAGAACACACACACACCCCACACGCCACCACATTACATCCAAGTTCTCAAACTCAACAGAATGTTTTCCTAGGAAAGAATATACACATTAGTGGAAGAAAAAATGGTTTAAAAGCAAAAGAACACACACATTCACAAAAAACCCACCACTACTACCACGGGAAAGCTATTAAACACTATTCTCCTAGCAGCCATAAGAAGAGTGTAGCATTTATTCTTACATAAGGTATATAGTGAGACAACGTACAATACAAAGGAATGTGCTCTCCTTTGCTCAAGTTTTATGTTTTTGAAGAACAGAGAGAAGAAAGGACAAGAAAAAGAAGGACCACGACAGTTACTTCAATACAGAGAGGTTTGCATTATTTTCTCTTGCAAGAGTTCAACTCTCACAAAAAAGAGAGGGGCTGAGCTACAAATATCTAAAGAGGCAATTCCCACAGAAAATATGTGCATTGGCAGGGATAAGAGGGCACAAAGTTTGAAGGCATCAGAAGGAATCCATGCATTCAAAGAGCGAAGGAACTTTGAAGAAAAGGGTCTCAGCTAGACAATGAGGGCTCGTTCAAATCCTTTCTGGAAGCTGGAATATAGGACTGGAATTCAGACTAGCGAAAGCCAGATTGACATGTATCTGGGAAAGGGTACATGAGAAATAAACCATTACAATTGGGAGAGGTGGTAAGGACATCAGGCCACAGTATGGAGGTACACACTCAAACATTTCTCCATACAACCATGTATTGATGATGATTGAGAAAAAGAAGGACGAGCTATTGCAGAAGAGAAAGCAAACTATCCGCAGCATTTTAAAACACCACTGTTCTGATCATCACTCAGCCTCACTTTCACATATTCTGATATTTAATGCCAGCAGCATTTCACACATTAATTCTAAAACTACATTTTCTTGAAAAGGTTTGTATATGCCTGTGGTCAACTTTTAGTCCTAACGAACATTCTTCATGACAAATAAAAACAAACAAGTCTCTCCAAAGAATTTATTTTGCTACATATAAGCAAGTTATATAGCTACACAAAACACCCCTGTTTTTACTACCATTACTCAAAGACATTTTAGGGCATAAACAAACAAGCCTTACAGTCTAGATTTAGGAACTAACCTGAAGAAGCTGTCTTATTTTTGAAGAGGATTTAGCTTTTTACCTTAATGAATATCTACTTTCCACAGAATCACATTTGCTATATTTCTTTAAAGATTCAAGAGCAATAAAAAAGTTACACTTGTGCAATTGTACTTACTCTCCATCAATCATTTTTTGCTTCAGCGCAATTAATGCAGCTACATATTCATTTAAATTCTGTAAGGAAGAATCTCAAGTTGGTAAAGAAGTTCCACCCCAGAAACAGTAACATATGCTATAAATACCTCCTAAACTACAGACAGCCATTAACTGCTGATGTTCTATACAATAATCTCCCTTTTTTCAAATTCACTCTTTGAGCGAAGAGGTTATTAGCTGATTAAGAATATATTTGTATTTACATGCACATACAAATACCTGTAAAAAGTACAGGCTCCACAAGAAAGATTGCATACTTAGACAAAGCTTTACTACAAAAGCTTTTAAAGCTTTGCCTTTACAGCAAGTTATATACTAAAAATCTCCCCATAACTTTCTCTTTCAGAATCAGATTAAGCCTTTGTAGAATATTCTCAATAAACAGTATCTACGTGGCGATTTCGCCGCTTCATAATTCAAAATCGTTCTAGGCTTGCCCGAAGACCTTCCTCTCATACAAAAGGGAACACCGATTGCCCAGGCCGTTACGCTGTCAAACCACAAGCGCTCCTAAGGGCACTGAAGGAGCTGCATTTCCCCGGGAACCCACATTCCCACCACGGCGAAGCAAACTCAAAAGGATACGTCTACGACACATGACAGAGCGGAAGGAGTTCACTAGCAGATCCCTCCAGCCATGCTGCAGAGCCTGGACTGCAGGGACACAAACTATTCTTCCGCCAGCCTTTCGCTCCGTTAAAGCCCGCCGCGGCAGCTCCCGCCGCAGCCCCGCTCCCCGCACTCGCTACCCGAGCTCCCGCTGCGCCGGTGGAACTGACCGCGGCGCCCAGTGCCGCCTGCCCGTTAACGCCCCGCGGCCGCGCCCGTCAGCAACAGCCCCCCAGAAGCGCCGGCGCCGCCCGGGCAACGGCCCGCTGCTACCTGCTGCAGAAGCCCGCAGTTGGCGCAGGCCGCGGCGGCGGTTGCCATCCCCGCCGGTGGCAGCGGCATCTCTCCAGGCATCATAGTCGCCGCCGCGCCCGGCGCTCCGCACCAGCCCGGCCGCTGCCACCCACCCGGCCCCGACAGCGGGGCAGGGACGGGGCGGGGGCTCGGCCCAAGCGTCGCGCACCGCGCCACCGCCTCTGCGAGGACCCAGCTCTCCACCTCCTCCCCGGGGGTGGCGCCGTCATTGCCTGACGAGCGACGGAAGCGAAGGCGCTGGAAGGCGTCCTCTGCTGCGGCCAGTACTGAAAGCGCTCTGTGAACGCCGCCTTGTCACAGGCTAAGAAGCAGCTTCCCCTGCATCTGCCGCCTCCCGCTGCAGGTAGCATTTTTTCCCGACACGGGCACTTCCTTCGGGCGCCGCTCCGGTCCCAGTGCGGCGAGCGGTGATCACAGGCGCGAGGACCGGCTTCTCACGGCTTTTCCCGCTTCTCGCGAGAGAACGGACAGGGCTTGGGGGCGGAGGTGCATGCTGGGATATGGAGGCCGGGAGGCGGTGCCGCTGCCGAGCCCGAGTCGGTGGTTGGCCGCGCCGCGGGGTCCTCCCGGCGCTGCCCCCCGCTACTGCTGCCGCGCGGCCCCGCGGTGCTTGGAGGTGGCCGTGGGGCTTCTGCTGCGGCCGGCGGAGGGGGAGACGCGCCGCTGTGTTGATGCCCTCGGCTGTTAAGCAGGGGAAAGCGGGACCGTGCCGCCTTTCTTTCGTATCGCATTGCCACAGACACGGCTGCGCTTTGCTGCTGCTATTCTCTTACATATACAGAGTCCAGTCTTGTAAGAGGTTTCTAAAGACATGCTTTAGGACTGCCAGAATCACAGCATGCTTAGGTCGTCGTAATCGGCAAAATAAATTGGCCTTCGTGTTTCTTGCGACTGGAGAGGAGAAGCAGCCAGACCCTTACATATGAACAGCAACTCTGTGAAAACAGCATCCGCAGTGGTCACACACAGCACACAGACTGTCCCCTCGCGTGCCGTGTGTCACCCTCAGCTCCCATCAGTGGCTGGGGCAATGTGGGTGACAGCTGCAACCAGGGGAAGTGAAGATGCCCAAACATCATCACAGGCTTGTGGCAGTCCCAGCTGTGTAGCAGAGAGGCCTAGTGTGATAAGTGTGAGAGAAATTCATGTTAGTCCAGCAGCATGTTTCCTTTCCACGTACTCCCCAGAAAGCTTTTGTATAAACAAAGGATTGAAGGCCTGGATGATGAAGGCTGTTTGGGATGTCTTTGGTTTTACTGTTTGAAGCTTCCTAGGAAAAACAGGTCTCCAGCTGGGACAAACCTCAGGCTGATTTTTCATCTTCAGAGGAATAAGGAAGTTTATTAACTGGAGAAATTGTTAGTGACTCTCGTTACTCCTGAATAATGGCACATCCTTTTTTTTTTACATTAGTAAAGAACTCTGAGTATGAAGTTCTATTTCATAAAACAATGTGTAACTGCAGAAAGAAAGCAGGAGAAATACTGATATTCACATGAAACAAGATGTGAACTATCAGAATGAAATTGCCACAAATAACTCTTGCTGGCCAGAAATAGCAGTTAGAGGGTAGAACATCACCTTATGAGCAAATTGAAAGCAAAAAAATCTGCATGTTGGATTTGAAGCAAGCCCCTTTGACTAAAAGGTGCTTGAGTGATAGCAGGCAGGTGCTTCCAGGCTAGGCCAGCAGTCTCCAAACTGCTTTTCTCTTGGGGTCTGTGCAAGGAAATAGAAACTGTATTTCAGTGGACTTTGTCACGCATACATTCTTACAAATAATACCGGGCAGTTTCAGGCTTTCATCAGACTGAAGTTAATGAAAAACACCTACTTATTTCAGTGGATTTTGGTTCTTGTTACACTTCTGAATTACAGTTTTCCAGAGAAATAGCTCAAAAAGTAGAACATTTCAGCTAACTGGGGTATTTTCAGCTAGCAAATTTCCGTTTTAGTAAACTTAGTTCAAGTGATCTTGACAAATAGAAAATTTTCCCACAGTAAGGCTACAGTTACATATTATTCCTGGGTTAAATACTTTCATCCATAGGCAGGGAAACACTGATTCTTTTATAAATCTTTTTAAGAAAGAAAATATAAAATAAAGTATTTGAATAAAGTAGATTGATTTAAAACACCAACACATAAGGAAACCAGACCTGCAGAGAGTAATGTGGAAATTTTATATAATAAGTGGTGAGGAACATGGATAACAGAACAAAAATCATATTTAAGATTTTCAGAGAGGGCATGGGGGTGAGGAAAACTATTAAGGTTAGGTGATTTTCTTCCACTGGAGCATCACAGGAGCTGTCTTCAGAGCAGTGAGGAGAAAGAGCAGTATTTAGACTGAATGTTGACCTCTAAAAGTACTCTCAGTTTGGGGCAGAAACACTGAAGAGAGGAAGAAAGCTTGATAATCTGATCTGTTGGGTTAGAACATCTAATTTTTACAGACCAGTCATATGAATCCTGATAAAACAGACAGGACATGGAAGTACTTCAGACAATCTAGGTTAGATCAGTCTTGCCTGCTAGATAATATAAAAGGAAATCATCTCTGTTTCTCAGTTTCCTGAGAAATTCTGTAGAGCTAATGTTCACCATACATTTTGAGATACTCAAAATGTGTTTCTGAAAAAATGAGAGGGCATTTCAAGTGTATGTTATTTTGGTGTGTCTAACCCAAAGGACACACTGCTGTGGTCCAGAATGGGAGGGATCAAAGTCTATGGTTCACGAAAACATCCGATAAACAATAGGTACCTGAATCCAGTTCGAACTTCACAGCATTTTATATTTCATTTAATGTTTTTGAATGTTAGATACATCTCTATTAAGCCGATTTTTCTTTGAAGGTGTCAGGAGGCTAGTACGCTCTGACCAGCTCTTTTTAGATATTCCACAAGCGGAGGGTTTAGTGTTTAATACCAAATTTTCTCATTTTAAGTTATTTGATATGACACAGGATTTAAATTTAGCAGAGTGATATAGCAATACGCTTCAGTCACAATACAAGTACAACTTACTCTTAGCAGAGTAATTGCAATATATAGTTGAATCCCAATACAAACGTGATTCTCATTACTGGTCTCTATAATATGCTTACCATCTGTGGCTATTCACTCAACCCCTGCTCAGGCTTTGGGCCTGACACACAGCTCATGCTAACACCTGATGTATGCTGGGAGCAGCACTGCTAGACTAACCCAAGAGCAACACGTACACCAGATACTCAAGGACACAAAGAACAAGGTCTCCTATCCTTGCAATTTTACACATAACCGCTCATTAACACCTGATACGACCCAAACCCTTCAGAATTAAGCAAATTCTTGCCCAGTAATTGAAACGACTAATATGAATAATATAAACCAAACTTCTGAGCTGGAATGTACCAGTATGTCAGCTCACCCAAACACCGTTTGAAGCAGATCCGTCAGCAGCTGGACTACTGAGGCTCTCATGCATTCCAGTGCAATTAAGGGGACGCCTTCATCATGATGGACAAGGAATGATGAGCATGCTCACTGTTGGCTAGGTAACTATTTTGCTCATAAGCACACAAAGTAGTGAATTAATGAAGTAATTAACTAGAAAATTTTCAGTTTAGTCTAGTCTATTGAAAAGGGATTGAGCCCTTGTTTACCTTTTACCTAATGAGCTCATGAAATAAAGTTTGATTCACACAATACATTGTCCTGTGAATTTGAGAGGTCACAACAAACCATGACACTTACAGTGCTGCCTTCCAAGCTCCTTTTGTCTGTTGTTCAGTTTTTATACTTTGTGTTGCGTTGAGTTTTGTGTATGCATATTACCTGTCCTTATTAGAGAAGAGTAGAACTGATTTTGCACAGAAGAGCTTCTTTTTTTAAAAAAAATAACAAACTGGATTTCTTCTGAGGGACTAGCAGCTACAATTGCAATAAAAGGACTCATTACTCTATTGCTACCCTGTTTTTAGAAACTGCAATTCCCAGCAATTTCTGTGTTCATCATGATGTTATGATTTCTCAGTCTGTATACTACGAGCTCAGAATATCTCTAGCTGTCATCTCAGTTTTCTAGAACAAGAGGACAAGGTCAGCTTTTATTTTTTCCAGCTATATAAGAATTCCTTTAGCAAAAAAGGCCCCCCAAAACTGTAGCCACCTAGAAACACACATTTCTGAGCTAAGAAATTGCTATCTGACAAGATAAAGCCTGCAATGACGCCTTCATACCAGTCACATTTTTGGATGCTTAATCCATTGTGCCCAGGTTTGGACTGTCTCCCAGATTGTACATATATGGTATTGTCACTAGCTCAAAAATCATGGGTCTAAAAAAGCATGCTCTAAAAAGC
This sequence comes from Dromaius novaehollandiae, assembly GCF_036370855.1. NCBI lineage: Eukaryota > Metazoa > Chordata > Aves > Casuariiformes > Dromaiidae > Dromaius > Dromaius novaehollandiae. The sequence continues at coordinate 79,153,812 of NC_088099.1, read as the reverse complement.
ATAAAGTTGGCTTAAAAATCATAATATGTTCTAAATCAATATATTAGCCTTTTCTTTTTTAAAGCTATAGGAAAAACTATTCCAAAATGTAGCTTCAAAGAGTAAAAATACATTTTTTAAGATATCTGCCACACTGAGTATCTATTTAAATGCCGTGAGGGTACTTCCCTTTCCTAGCAATGGAAGATACCTTGAATGCTCCAATAGCTCCTATCATTGACAATTTCCCTCACATCTAACTTTCATAGGCTCTCCGTTGCTCTTCTTTTAAGTCCCATCTACCTCTTTGGGCCATAGAGCAGGAGCAATTTTGCCCATGAATCTGCCTTCAGTTTCATTAAAATCAATGATGGCAACTAACTTTACTGAGAACAGCTGCACTTCTGTCTATGGATGGGGAGAATTTTTGGTAAGTGGTAATCGCTTTGCTGGCTGCAGCCCTTCTGATAACTGTGACACACAGCAACCATTTTTATAAAGGAAAATTCATAAGATGATAACTTTCATCTTTCAATAAACAGGCACCCCTTGCCTCCCCCGGTTAGCAATAGCATAATAAGAATTGGTCACAGGTGGATAGGGCTTAGGATGTGGCCTTTTATTGTACTGAATGGCTGAATCTCTTCCAGGTATCCTTACAAACAGGAAAAGGATCTAGTTTATGCCTTTTATATGAAACTGTTACTGAGTAAATATAAAGTCTTTGGAGTATGGACCAGAACATTGCCTTCCTTGGTGAGTGCCTAGACTATTTATTCTTTACTCTTCCCTTCTCTTTCCTTCTTCTTTAAACTAAGGAATAATGTGATTTCCTTTTGTGGTGTTTACCTATAGAATCTTGCTTTCTTTTCCGAACAGCTATATGTTTTTCACCTCCTTCCTTCCCAATCCAGAACAGCCTCTAGACTAGTGATCAGAATACTAAAAGCGGTTCAGTCATAAAGAAAAAAAGATTTACTGACATAATAACTATAAGATGGAACACTTTAAAATTCTCATGCTACTATCTGTACTGGACATGACTTTTACTAGGACATTGAGAGAACAAGATCCTCCTGTGTCCCTTTATGATAATTTCAAGGACCACATGAGTTTGTATTTTATCCTGTATAACTAGGACATGTACAAGTAATAATTAGCAGATGAATATGAAGTTTAAGAGACTTGATCATAATCTTTTTCATTTGGAAGTAAGTAGTGATTTTAGTTGGCTGCTTGCACGATTGATATATGTATAAGATCAGAATCAAAATTATTAGTTTTACTTTACATTAAATTTTATATTAAACCAATGTCAAGGCTATCACCTCAGCTGAAATCATTGCCCTAAACTATATTTCTCCTTGAATGCTTCAACTCCTTCTTTTTAGATTTATTTCCTTCTATTGCAAAGCTACCGCTGTGATAACATACACCACTTAACTTCACCAGATAGCCAGAGTCTTCAAGTTGCATTTTTTTGCAAGAATATCAGTATTTTGTTTTTCTCCCTCCTTTCTCCCCTGCCCATATATTGTATTTTTCACTTGTGCAAAAACTACGTTTAGTGAGTTTTTCAAATGGCTATTGTCATGTGTCATCAGAGGCAGTTCCACAACATTGAACTACCTGCATGTCTGCACTTTTAAGATTTCATTCCTCTTTATTCAAGCCCTTGTAAGTAAATAATCAGTTATCTGTTCGGACTGCTGAACATTAATGTTTTGGAAGCAGATCGTTGCATTAAAAGGGAATGGAAATGAAGGGAAACTCATGAATTAGTAGTCCCTAATACAGTTTAATCTCTGTGTGTATTGTTTCTGTTAGAAATGAATTGCCTTTGAAACACTTTGGAAAAGCAAACATTTGCTTTGGAAAAGCAAACATTGAATATGTTTGGTTCTAAATGGCAGGAATGCTAAAAATAGTCAAAAAATATTCTCTGGCACATATAAAAAGTTACTACATTTCCCCCATAGCAAACAACCTGAACCCTACGTGTTGCTACCTATGTGCTCGGAGTATTTTTTTTCTAAGAAGATGATATCACTAAGTAAAAATGCATTTAGTATAAGTTTGTTCGTCAAGTGATATTGTCTACATCTTTGGTAATGATTATGAGAACAGTCTTTCTTAAATAAGGAAACAAATAATACTTTCACAGTTTTTCACCCCCTCCTTTCTGGAAGTAAATGCTATGAGATCATGCAGGTTTCATCCATCTCTGGAAGAGAATTTTTACATATATTGCACAGATGGAAGCAACCAAATAGGTCTAGTGCTACCAGCTGCTCTGCCGTCTTTCCAGTAACTTTCTCCTAAGAAAATGCTTAAAATACTGAATTTCTCCCTGGAAAAATAGAGTTTACTTCATAGCTGGTAATTAATACTTTTTAAGTACCATATCTCTTTCATGTGCCATTTCTTTTTCTACAGTACTGTACTTGGCAATGCTATGCATAAAAGGAAAGAATCATATGAAGAGCAATTTAAAAGTTCAGTAAAAAAGGAGGCCTGAATAACTATTGCTGACATAAAACATACTAAAATACCTACACAGATGTGATGGTACAAAGGTAACTTATAATCTAGGAGTTAAACTGATCACTGAGAGTTCTGTTGTGAAGTCTGGATCAGGTAGAGATTTGCTGTCACACTTCAAAAAACCCAAACCTCTGTCTTTTTGTTTCTCTCGTGCACAATAAGGAAAGAAATTATACATCATGCATGAGCATTGCAACACTTTTGACAACGTGAAGCATACAGAAGCTGGTGTCCAAAAGCGTGTTAATGACATAGCACATGTGTTAATGACATAGCACATGTGTTAATGACATAGCACATGGAGAAATGCCATTTAGTTTACAATAAGACATTAGTCCAGGAACTGGACATTCTAGGGAAGGCAGAAAATTTAATGAAGTCATGTTTAGAACCAGATTCCTTGAAAGTGGAAGGATTTATATCAGATTGTCACATCTCATTTCGTACTTTTCCCTTCTTTTTAGGTTATTGTAGCACAAAAAACTTGACAAGGGAGCAAAGTATGTTCTGAAGAACAATTTTAAAAGCAGTAAGAAAATGGTGCTTATTTTTTTTTGTAACAAGGAAAAATTATACCATTTTTATTTATTTCTTCAGAATCCCATATATCTGTTTTTATAGCCTCCTAATATCCTCAAATACTGTGGATACTCAGAGTGGAAGCCATCCACATGCAGGATAGGTTAGCAAGGCTCCTTTGAGACTCATTAGAGAGGAGAGGCACATTCTGGAATGTACTTCAACTGACCTATTTTTGCGATGTAAGAGAGAGAAGGTGGGATGAATCACATACCATAAAAATACCTTTTTCTGACCGTTGATTTATAGGAATCTAGAAGACAACTTCTGATGTAGATACCTACACTATGAACATCTACATGTGAACACATGAATCCCACTGTAATGTCCTCTTTTTTGTTGTTTTTTGTTTTGGTTTTCTCTATTGGTGCCTTTGACAATAGCATCAGGAATTTAATTTGCAAATGCTCATTTATTTTTCTGGCATAAAATGTGACTGGTAACTTTATGTTCATATATCAAAAGTATTCCCCCACACAAGAGCAACTAAAATAGCCAAGGTACTAATATGAACCTGAAAAAAGTTTTTTTTAAACTACATAGCCAGAATAAAAGGAACAAGCTAAATTCATGTTCTGTAACTAAATCAGTGCTGCATATATAGTTCCTAGCTAAAAATTATTTTCAGTTTGTGTGTTATGTTCCTCCTGCTTCTGCACTGGAGAGTAACTGTACTTTCTGAGGGGAGAGCAGATTCCAGGGACTGCAGTGTACAGCAGGCAGAAAAGAATGAGAGCAAAACTCAGATGAAAGACAGAAAACTTCCTAGGGAACAGAGAGGAATGTGCTATAACAAAAAGGCATTAAATTCACAAAACATAAGTCTAGAAGCAACAAACCCACCTTCAAGGCCACAATGCCTTGAGACACCATTTATAATTTTTTCTGCGTGTGTTCTGTCTAGCGTTCTAATTGGTATTTCAATAAAACCTGTATTTTTTGAATTTGAAGAAGTCTTTCCATCTTCGTTGAGAGCTTACTATAAAGAGATGACCTAAACCTCAAAATTTTGGCTACATTAGACACCTAAGTCATGCAGTTTCATCACTGAATGTGATTAGAATTATTGAAAATGCTGGAAATGCATCAATCTGATGAGATTATTCAGAAAGGGGCTCAATTGTTTTAGGACCCATGATGCTTGGTCTGGAGCTTTGTTGATGAACAATCACATCCAATCTAGATCATATGTGACCACAGCATTAACAAGAAATGACAATGATTTTTAAATATCTCTGAATTCTTACTAATCAGTTTTTCTTTCTTGCCTGTTTTCACTGACTGAAGAAATGAAATAGCTTGAATCAGACAAGCTGCAGCATGCTAGATGTACAGGTGGCTGACTCTCAAGGTTGTGTCTGCACTGTCAGTTTGGTGCAGCAAGTGTATTGTTCTTTATTTCCTGGTCAGCTGAACTGCTGTACTAAATACAGATTAATATGCTCCAGAGCACTCACCTGGAGTAGAGGAACTAGATCATTTTAAGAGGAAACCATGTCACATTTGAGAAGATTTGTTTGATGTCACTCTCACCTCAGGCAAGCATGCAATGTGAGCATGTAATATGTATAGCTCCCTCTGTTCTGGAGAGCCTGCTAGTGTTTTCCCTGCCAACCTCTTGTAAACATAAGGCCAGAAATGTCTTCCCACTTTGCCTTGGCTATGTGCCCTTGGTTGTTCTGTGAAGTCACACAACCCATTGGTCACAAAATAGCCATCTCAAAATTTTGGTCTCTTGCCTTACTGTTGTTTCAGCTGCTCCTTGCTCATGCTTGCTGCATCCCTTCTTAGCCAGTCTCAGTGACAGGCTGCTGCAGAGAGGCACAGATCACCAGCAGTCTCCTCAGAGCTTTCCAAAAGATTTTCTCCATGCCACTGGCCTGTAATTCAAACCATATATCATATCCCTGACCTCCACTATCAAGTAGCTTTCCAGGTCAAAGCAAAGCAATCTTACAACTATCTAATAAAAGTGGAGGTGAAGAAAAATCTCCTGAAGATACAGTCATGACATGAGAAAAGAGTCAGAAACATACATATGTAGAAAAGCTACAAATTCCAGACAATACCTGAGATGCATTATATGGGATCACCATGTCAGATATTCTGTGAGGATATCTGGTTTGACAGGATATGTGGTTAACAGATACTCCATATAAAAGACAACAGACAAGAGAAGTAATAAGTCAAACACCCAGATACACAAGCCCTAGTAAGCAGGAGATAATGGAGACAAAGACCAGAACTCTTAGTTCACTGATTGGTGGGCCTTTGAAGGAACCACACAGGCATGACCTTGAGCTGATGCAACCAGAACTTTGTTACTGGTGAGAAGGAGGGAAATAAGATTATCATGGGTATCACAGGAAAGAGCAAATTTATTATGGGATATTTGTGGAATTGCATAAAACTTACTGTGGGGTGCTTTAAGGGGATTGTAGGTATGTGTGAATCTTATGGGTGCACAGGGGAAGGGCCAAAGGCAGGGCAGTGGAGGAACAAGCATTGGAGAATGGAGAGAAGAGGGGATAAGAGGGGCTGATCACTTGTGAACAAGCTGCTCATCTGTATGCTTGTCTGGCCAAGTCCTGGACCTGATTTACTGCAGTCTATCCTATCCTCTTTAATTAAACTCTATTCCTAACTATTTTATGCATGACTTTGCTCTCTCTTCTGCAGGGGGTGGGGAAGGGGAGTGTGATTTGCTAGTGAACTTCAAACTGGATTAGCCAGCCAAGAGATCAGAATCTGAGAAGACTCAAGATTAGAGGTCAAGACTGGATAAATGGGGCCCAGGGTCTGAGCATGGATTCTGGACACACTTACGGTCTGGTCCAGGGTTTGAGGGACCTGTGGATGTATATGTATGTGTAAGGTGAGTGAATGTGCACATGTGCACAGAAGTTCTGCCAGAAAACTTCAATCAAGCAGGAACACCCAGCAAATAGGAGGAGACAAGTATCTGCAAAGACCCAAGGTCTGAGCTGGAGATTTGATAAACTGGGCTGAGGGTCTGGGCATGGATTCTGGTAGACTTAAGAACTGGTCTAAGGTTGGAGGAACCTACAGATTCACATGTGCCTGTGGATCAAGAAAGTGAGGGTTTGTGTATGTCCACTAGTAAACTTCAATCCTTATCAACTAGAGAGAAGGAGCAGGATGGGGCTGAGTTGTTCAGGTGTATGTGAGTGTTGTTTGTATTTATGTGGCTGTCCGTAAAGGCACTGTTCTCTGTGCTGATCTCTGTGATCAGCCACGTGTACAGTGTGTGTGTGTGTATCTTTGGACTATATGCTCAGCCTTGCTACCATTTGGACCAATAGCAGATGGGAAATCAGAGGAGAAATCACCAGGCTCTTAAAGTCTACTGCATTCAGACTGCTCTTGACAATGTCAAGTTGTAAACTTTGTCCTTAAGATGCAGGAATGAGGGAAGGCAGAGTATGGGCAGTGATGTAGTGCCTTGTATGTTTTTAGTCACTTCAAAAGACTTGCAGGCCTGCAATCCTTCTTTCCAAAAAGAAATTGATTCCCCAGAGAAAGGGTCATGAGAACTTGAGGCAGAGGGCGACCAAGGAGCTTCTGCTTAGAAGCATTCTGCACATGCTCTGGAGCAGGCAAGACTGATAGCTGGATCTGTTGGAAAATCACCTCAAATATTAGTGCATTAGCCCGCCAAAAGAACTCTCAGGCAATTCTTTGAGGCCAACAGGGACCTGAAGAGCAAGACAGAAGAGAATACAAGCAGGACTCACCCTCTTGTGGGAGGAAGTCAAACTCTGCCTAGCCTTGAGCCTCCTGCTACAGAGAGTGGTTGTGATAGCATCTGCTAGAGAGGGCCCACCAAACCTTATTACTTCTCCCTCTTAAGTAATCCACTCCGGTAGCATCTGGATGCAGGAGTCAGTATAACTGTCTTTCCCCTAGAGGAACTCTTTGAACCACTCACTGTAGGAGTACACGCTACTGTAAACAGCAGTCCAACTTCACAGCCCTCTGTAGGCAATTTTCCAGTCAGATGCACAAGTAGGAAGAAGCAGAGGACACATTGTACACCCCCAGGCTGTTCCATGTACTTTCTTTATTTTGCTGGTAATAGTTTTATCACACAGATAGCAGAAATCCAATTAGGCTCCAGGGAGAGAAGGAAGGGCTTACAACCTGGACTTATTTGCAGATCAAGTTCTCTCAAACTTCAGGAAACAGACATGGTTGGCAGGACATCCTCCTGGACCTGTTAGAAGGCTTGGTGTACAGACTGGGAGATTTGCTTAGCATTCCCTAAAGAGCACAGTTCCACTTGGGAATCCTGAAAGGACAGCAAGTATGAATTCCCTTTTGCTGATCTCCTGGCACAGGCAGGAAACCTCAAGCTAGTAAGTGAACCTCAAGAGAACATCAGCTAGTAAAGACATTTCTTAGAGTACAATAGGACAGAGGAAAGATAGTTGGAATTTCTCATTAGTCATGAATGAAAGTGATCTACTTAGGGCAACTCCTTCTTCAGAAGCAAGAGAACAAAGCAAACAAGATCATATAAAGCCATGTGCACTGAGTAGGAAGAATAGCATGTCTTTTGAAAAGACCCACCAGCGAGATGATCCTCCCATTCTGTCACATTGTTTCCTGAAGAAATGAAAGATATGCAGTCACATTATGTGTGTCATCCATTCCCTCCTGCCTGAAAAACTTTTGATGTGTACTGTGGGATGGGGAGCTCCTGTGGGAATAGTGATCTTTCCCTTGGTAGCATATGGGCTTCGAAGTTAAATTTTCCAGAGGAGATCCTAAGAAAAAGTATATCCTAAGTTTCATCTATGTGATCCCTGAGTATCAAAATTTGGATCCATTGTATCTATGTAGTCCCCATGGACCAAGCATGAGAAAAGCTTTGGTGCGAAGATGACAGCTCCAAAGCAGATGCTAGGAAGTGGATCTCAAAGAGTATTCTAGGCAAGACAAAGTGGCTTTACCACAAACCACAGCATTCCAGGTGCTAAAATACTGAGAAGGACAGAGATCAATACTGCTGAAGAGACTGGTGTCAGCTGTGTAAAATGTAGACCTATAATTTAATTTTATTTCTAGTAATCCTTAGTATAGGCCATTGAAATCAGATAATACAGGTTGCTCTCTGAGGTGATTTTTTTATGGCTATTTACATTATGAATGACAATTTCATAACTGGAAAAGAATGTATCCAATGGGACAAAATTTTATATTAGATCTCAGCAGGCAAAGAGGGTCAGGCAACAAGGAAAAAAGTAAAAATTGTAATTTATACATGTTGTTTAAAAAAGTTTCACAAAACTGAAAAACATTATGAACAAAACCAGGTGAGAGGAAGGCTTCAAACAAAAAATCAAAAAGGAGAGTCACACTGATTTCATCATTGTATTCAAGTGCAGGCATTTATCAGAAAAATAAATTCCCATAAAATTACTGATTTTTCAAATTTATTCCCATGACAGAAAACTGAAAAGAAGAATTATTTGCTCACATTAGAGATATTGGTCCTGAACTGTTTTTACTCACACAAAATGTGGAATCTACACAAGTGAAAGAGCCCTCATTGTGGATTCAGTGCTAGAAAGAAGACACTAATTTTGATGAGGCTGTTAGGGGAAAACTGAAGAATGAGGCACTTTCTTCTGAAGCCATACGCTGATCCATAATTCATTATCTTGTATCACTTGGCAATTGTAAATTGATCTTACTGTGATCTACACAAAATATCTCAGTCTTGAGCATCACATAAGATGACTATCAATCAGGCTTTACCACTGAAAAGAGACCAGTAGATTTGTTTTGTGTGCTTCAATTTGTATGAAGCTCAGATGAGAACATCAAACTTATCTATTTTACCTAGAGGAATCAGCAAAGAAAACTAAATTTGAACTGGATGAAAAATTAATACAATATTCTTCTCAAGTTACTTCTAATCCATATTAAAACATCTTTAAAGACTTGAATGTTATAAAGCTCTTGAATCTCTATTTCAGAATAAGCTCAAGCTTCATATTATCCTTAGAAATGCTATACAGGAATCTCAGTCCTTTGGAAGAGGGGGCTGGGATTTCTGGAAATTTCCCTTACAGCCTTCCAGTCATAGGTTTCTAGATCTGGCAAGATTTCCAGTGTAATTGAGATTGTCTTTGGGGAACAGTAGTTACTTAAAGCTTCACTTCTGCAGACAATACAAGGAAACTTTTTTTTTTTTTTTTTTTTTTTTTTTTTAGGATGAGGGGGTGTAACTCTTACAAAAAGGCTGTCCTTTTTCCTAGCTAAAATTAGTGACATTAGTTATGAGAAAAAATTAGATTCTTACTGCATTTTTAAAACGAAGATAATGTATTCAAGCACATCCAAAAAGTTAGTTGTGTAGGATGATAGCGTTTGGACTGTGCAGCCAGATTTTGTATCTGTTCACAAGCTATGTACAGGATGTAGGAAAAGCCAGTGTTCTTATCTGCCTCCTTCCAAAGAAAGGAGGTCTTTCAAAAGCCTAAAAGAAAATGAGTTTGGAAACACAATGTCAGAAAGCAGTAAGGGCCAGCCGCTCCCTAAGTGACAGGGAGCTGGGAGCCAAAGTGGGATGAGACAGCCAGCAGGGCTGGGGCCTTGCCATTGACAGTCCCCGAACAAAGCAAACAGGGCAAACCTGGGGGTAGCAGCCAGGTTCAGCCAAGAGTTCAGCTCTTCAGGCAAGTTTGTGGTGATTAGGCAGGTCTGAGGTTCAAACTGGGAAGACATTAGGATCAGGCCCAGTGAAGGTAATCAAAGTCAGACGCAGTCCAGTCATTGCCACACAAGTGCATAGTGACAAGGGAGGAAGAGAAAATGAACGTGATTGACAATGGTAGAGCCATCTATCTTAAGGAGATCTTACCTCTATTGGTACTAAGTCCAGCCTGGGGTAGCAAATAGCTCCAATTCAGATCTGTTTCTTTCCCACAACAGTGAGCACTGTTTTAAATTGTATAATCTGTGATTTGTTCCATGTTCTGTAAGAAGAAGGGAAAGGGCCTTTAAACACATGTACAAGCTAACACAGAGTCCTAACTGCTTAATCAGAACTTGTATTTGGCCAGTGTAAAGCTATATTTAGTATTTTCACCCTTAGATGATTGATTATTATTCCTATAATTCTGTTCTTTGTTGTTCATCTCTAGGTGTCTTTACCTTCAGAGAGTCTGAGCAGCTACATCTTTGTTGCCAGGCAGCTTCTTTTTAAAAGCCATGAGTGATTTAGGTATCTCAGCTGACTTTGAAAGCACAGGCATTAAGATCTAATTATGGACACACTTATGCAGTAAATCCCAGTTGGGTACATGAAAATCACATTCCTGTAACGGAGAGTACAATTTGTTTATTTTAACCAAATTACATAGAACTCTCACTTATTTTAAAAAAAAATTGTTTTATAAAATCTATCTGCAAGGAAAATTTTAGTTACAAATGAAAACAAATATTACTTAATTGCCTTTGAATAAGTGGCTAGGCACCTCTAATGTATGTCATATAATTTACTTATTATTTAGAACCAATTGGGAATACTTTTTCCTTCTTGCAGATGCCTGGGTTTGACATTCCAGCACTCCAAACAGGATAATGCTGTCACAATCAGCAATGAAGTTGCTCAGCTGTTGTCAGCTTTGGCACTTTTGGCATATGGCATTTGAAAGCTCTTATTAGCTTGCATGTAATCCTTTCCCAGGTTACTACCAAGGAGGAGCAAAAAGAGGTATTGTCCTTCTGCCTCCAACTTAGAAGCAGCATGATATGCTTATGTAAAGTTTATCACTGAGCCACCACAGGGATCACCAATACAGATACTAGATTCTTTTTTTTTTAATATTCCCATGACTAGTTCAGAATAGCCATGTCAGTTATAAACAGTTAGGAAGCAGTGGGAAAGCTACTGCTTAGCACTATGATCAGACCTGATCAACATGAAGATATGGGAAAATTTTCTTGAGTGGCATTAAGCATCAAACTTTAAATAGAATTTGTATGGGGCAGTTGGTATGACATCCATGCTCATGCTTCATGCTTTGGTGATATGTGGCTGCTTCCAGCTCATCAAAACTGTATTGACTTTTATTACTAAACTCCTGAAAAAGTGATGAAGACAATGTTATTGGGAGACTTATTATTAGTGGGTTACCACCCCAGCATGTATACATAATTTATAAAGAAATTAGGAGCACAGAAGCTGGAAGAAACCTTGTGAATCATTGAGTCAAACACCATGCAGTCACATTTAATCCTTTACAGCAATTATCAGCTATTTAGACTTCTCATTCTGTCTACATTTATTGGGAGTTGTTCCAGAACCTCACTCTTTGAATGTTAGAAGCTTATTTTTAATTTTCAGTTTAAATTTAGTCATAGCCAATTTATATCCTTCTGATGAGCCAGTTTGTTGTTTACCTTAAATATCTCTTCTCAGTTCTAGCTGTGTTCTCCCGTGCTGTATTTACAAAGAACAAAATCAAACTTTATTTTGTTTTTTGTTGACCCTGTCCTGCTTTGTTTTGGCCTCTTTTAGGCTAAGCAATCTGAGTTGTCTTTGTTTTCTCTCAGAGAAGGAATCTTCAGTTGCCTGGATCATGAATCACATTTTGTTAAGCATAGGTGACCAGAGCTGTACATGAATTAAGTTCCAGATGAGGTTTTACTTGAGCCGTGGATAATGGCAACTCAGTTTCTTTAATTTCACTGGCAGAACTTGCATCTGAAGATCCTGCTTGCCTTTTTCTTCCTAAGTTTCTAAATATTGTTATTAGTTCCTATATATTTGAATGGCCTGGTTATTGGACTATTGAGATGCTATCACTCCATTCATCAAAATATCTAAGCATGTGCTATTCCAGCTCTCCATGGACAGTGCTTAGTGTCAGAAAGTTCTATTAGCATGGACCTAATTTGGTGTGAAATCCGTTAATTAAAATAAGAAATAACGTTAGGCCCTGGGCTGATTATTAAGGAGTTATATAAATAAAGTACCTTAGCCTGATATCCATCTTAACTGTTTTACTTTCCTTTAATTAGAGCCTTACTCTGCTACAGTTCTTGTACTAAGGTAAATTTTTGCTAGTATAACTAATACATTTCCTACAATATATTCTTTCAAGGGCTTTACTGGCATCCATCCTGTACATCATGAGGTTCCTGGCAGCTCATCCCTCCAGCTTGTCAAGATCTATATGAATGACAGCCCTGCCATTAAGTGTATCAGGTGCTTCCCTCAGTTTTATGTCATGTGCAAACTTGCTCAGGGTCCTTCTGTGCCTTTTTCCAGGCCATTGCTGAAGATGTTAAACATCATCAGCCACAGTGTCAACCCTTATGCCATTCATGGCTGCCAGCTAGATTATAAAGGGCTGACCACTAATGTTTGAGTCTGACCATTCAGGCAGGATTTTTTACTCACCTTGTGGTCCACCTGTGCAGTTCGTATCTTTTCAATTGTGTTACAAGGTTACTATTTCCCAAACACTCACATGCTTGACATACAAATGACTGAGGGTCCAGTCACTTTTTACTGATCAAGTAGTAAGAGAGGACTTCTTTACCCCTTGTCTGTCTGGTACTTTCAAGCTGTTCTTCTCTCTCTTTGCTTGTTTCTCTTTCTCTCTCTCACTATCTCACTCATCTGTGTACAGATACATACACACACACACGTTCTGTGCAACAACCAATTTCTGTTACTCACATAAATCGACAGTAGAGGAATTTTGGAAATAATACACTTTTTTTTCTTCTTCTGAATGGCTCTCTTTTCACCTGCTTTTTAAGGTTTTCCCTCTAGTGTAAAACAAATCCAGATACAACAGATAAGCAGTATGCTCAGTATTGCAGACTGTCTGCAGGGTCATCAGCGCACAGTATTCAGTCTTGAGAACAAATACACAGGAATTGTTTCACGTGAGTGTACTACAAAACAGAAAGTGGGGAGTAAAGACCTTTCCTGAAAGGTGCTTTCTAGTAATGCTGCTTGTTTTCAGTGACCAAAAGCTTCTTTTTCTGATAGTCTCACGGCTATCCTGTAGGAGGAACCTTAGTGAGGCAACACCAGTTCAGGGTGAAAATGGTGAGTCAATTTCTTATCTTCTTTCTCAGGTTTTCTCCTTCTTTCCCCTATTTTCTGAGCAGTCTGTGAATGTTTTTTGAATACTACCATGCCTCTTTTTTATATATATTTTTATTTTCCTCCTTGATTTTTCGGATATTGGAAAGTTGGTAAGTGCTCTGTTGCCACTGACTGCTCCATCACTTCACATACCATTTCTTCTGATCATGAAAGCAACTCTGAGAGTGACTGTGATTCTTTGTTCAGTTACCATGACATCGAAGATATGTTTCTGCATCATTCCTGAAGTATCATTATTAGAGCATCTTCTCAGTATTGGGAGAATATGGAGGAGGTAAATTATCTAGCCTGGTTTTCCTGTACATGATAAATGCATGAAGTCAGTTATTTTATATGTTTGCCTCTGGTGTTTGAATAGTAAGTAGTAGGAGAAGAAGAGCATATTGGTCACAAGGATCTGTTTGAAATCCACCACGTTTAAATTTTAAGCTCTTTCATAAAGGAAAGCTTAAGCATATTGTAGTAAATTGGGACACACAATATTCGTAGATTCCACTTGTATTCCGCTGCTTAAAAATATATATTCAATTAACATGAAGTCATACATCTCTTGTTAACATAAAATTAACTAAATATTGCTGTCCTTCTTTTTCTCAGAAAAAAAGGAGGACATTTCTTGTAAAAATTTGGGCATATAGTAGGAGGTCATTATTTTTCTATTTATGTATATATGTTGCAGCATGAGAGTTCTCTCACAAAACAGGAATAGAGCTTTCCACCTTGGTGTTCTCTTCCATTACAGCATGCTTCATCTCATTATCTTCCAGTCTTGTACTTTGAGAGATATATGCACACATCATTGGGAACGCTCAAATGACAGATGGAAATACACCCAAATCCATGTGTTTAAAAAAAATCAAAAAGTGAAGTTTACCGTGCTCCAGAGCAAAAATCAATGGAAAATTTGATTATTTATTTGTAGAACATACTCTATAGTCTTCTTCCATGTTATTTGATAACATACGCATAGCATTCAGATCTCTTAAATTTATTGCTAAAAATCATAGTAATTAAATTAATATCACTGTAGTTGTATCCCGTTTGAAACAGCAATACTAATGGCAGAAGCTCACTTCATTGATGTGTAGCTAGTACAGCATGCTCATCCGATGCTTATTTTGTACAAGTATCGCAAAAAAGAAAAACTTTTTAAAGCAGAACAAAATTGACAGGCTTTAATCTGGATATGTTATGGAGTAGAACTGTATTTATTTAGCATACTATGCAAGTATATCTATCACCTGACACTGTTTTTTTTCAACAATTAAATTAAAGTGGTGTTAGCACAGTGAGACATACAGATTTTATGACAGGCATTCTCTTCTTCTGTTCAGAAATTCTGTTTCGGTGGAAAAGCAGGAAGGGTTGGTGAGGAATTCCAGGGACACGACTGTTGTGTATTTACAGATCCAGCACAGTCAACGGTAAAACAATAGAGGCAAAAGGAGCAAGTGTATTGTATTCTGGATAAAAGTGTACTTATCGGAGAAACGGAAGAATGGTAAGCCCAATATGTTGGATTTGCTCATGGGCATTGGAGATGCTTTGTGTTCCTACTGGACACTGCAGCGCCACATACACTTGTTGCATGTTGTTGGGATTTTCTGGATGGAACTATGGATGCCCTGAAACTTGCTAACAATGTGTAGTTCATGTCTATACAACTAAATTCAGTGAACTCTCTGAGCACCTAGAGGATCCTTGCTGCTGACAAGAGAGCAGAGCCAGGCAAGGACAGCAACAGGCCTTAACTTCTGCAGGGAACCCTAACCCTAACCACCTTTGCCTTGGCCTTTCCCTTGCCTTTGCCTTTGCCTAACCCTAACCACCTTTGCCTTTACCTTTGCCTAACCCTAATCGCCTTCGCCTTTGCCCAACCTTAACCCTAACCCTAACCGCTTTTGCCTAACCCTAACTGCCTTCACCTAACCCTAACTGCCTTTGCCTTTGCCTAACCCTAAGTGTAACTGCCTTTGCCTTTGCCTAGCCCTAACCACCTTTGCCTAACCCTAACCACCTTTGCCTAACCCTAACTGCCTTTGCCTTTGCCTTTGCCTAACCCTAACCGCCTTTGCCTTTGCCTAACCCTAGCCCTAACCCCCTTTGCCTTTGCCTAGCCCTAACTGCCTTTGCCTTTGCCTAGCCCTAACCGCCTTTGCCTAACACTAACCACCTTTGCCTTTGCCTTTGCCTAACCCTAACCGCCTTTGTCTTTGCCTAACTGCCTTTGCCTTGGCCTAACCCTTACCCTAACAGCCTTTCCCTTTGCCTAACCCTTACCCTAACAGCCTTTACCTTTCCCTTCGCCTTTGCCCAACCCTAACCCTAACCGCCTTTGCCTAACCCTAACCGCCTTTGCCTTTGCCTTTGCCTAACCCTAACCGCCTTTGCCTAGCCCTAGCCGCCTTTGCCTTTGCCTAGCCCTAACTGCCTTTGCCTTTGCCTAACCCTAAGCGTAACTGCCTTTGCCTTTGCCTAGCCCTAACTGCCTTTGCCTAGCCCTAACCGCCTTTGCCTTTACCTAACCCTAACCCCCTTTGCCTTTGCCTAGCCCTAACTGCCTTTGCCTTTGCCTAGCCCTAACCCTTACTGCCTTTGCCTAACCCTAACCCTTACGCTAACCGCCTTTGCCTTTGCCTAACCCTAACCCCCTTTGCCTAACCCTAACCCCCTTTGCCTTAGCCTTAGCCTTTGCCTAATCCTAACTGCATTTGCCTCTGCGTTTGCCTGTGCCTAACCCTAACCGCCTTTGCCTTTGCCTAACCCTAAGTGTAACTGCCTTTGCCTTTGCCTAGCCCTAACCCTTACTGCCTTTGCCTAACCCTAACCCTTACGCTAACCGCCTTTGCCTTTGCCTAACCCTAACCCCCTTTGCCTAACCCTAACCCCCTTTGCCTTAGCCTTAGCCTTTGCCTAATCCTAACTGCATTTGCCTCTGCGTTTGCCTGTGCCTAACCCTAACCGCCTTTGCCTTTGCCTAACCCTAAGTGTAACTGCCTTTGCCTTTGCCTGGCCCTAACCACCTTTGCTTAACCCTAACTGCCTTTGCCTTTGCCTTTGCCTAACCCTAACCGCCTTTGCCTTTACCTAACCCTAGCCCTAACCCCCTTTGCCTTTGCCTAGCCCTAACTGCCTTTGTCTTTGCCTTTGCCTAACCCTAACCGCCTTTGCCTTTACCTAACCCTAGCCCTAACCCCCTTTGCCTTTGCCTAGCCCTAACTGCCTTTGTCTTTGCCTAGCCCTAACCACCTTTGCCTAGCCCTAACTGCTTTTGCCTTTGCCTAACCTCAACCGCCTTTGCCTTTGCCTAACCCTAACCGTAACCGCCTTTACCTTTGCCTAATCCTAGCCCTAACCGCCTTTGCCTAGCCCTAGCCGCCTTTGCCTTTGCCTAGCCCTAACTGCCTTTGCCTTTGCCTTTGCCTAGCCCTAACCACCTTTGCCTAGCCCTAACTGCTTTTGCCTTTGCCTAACCTCAACCGCCTTTGCCTTTGCCTAAACCTAACCGTAACCGCCTTTGCCTTTGCCTAATCCTAGCCCTAACCGCCTTTGCCTAGCCCTAGCCGCCTTTGCCTTTGCCTAGCCCTAACTGCCTTTGCCTTTGCCTAACCCTAACCCCCTTTGCCTTTGCCTAACCCTAACCCTTACCCTAACCGCCTTTGCCTTAGCCTTTGCCTTTGCCTAACCCTAACCGCAATTGCCTAAACCTAACCGCTTTTGCGTTTGCCTTTGCCTAACCCTAACCGCCTTTGCCTAACACTAACCACCTTTGCCTTTGCCTTTGCCTAACCCTAACCGCCTTTGTCTTTGCCTAACTGCCTTTGCCTTGGCCTAACCCTTACCCTAACAGCCTTTCCCTTTCCCTTTGCCTAACCCTTACCCTAACCGCCTTTACCTTTCCCTTTGCCTTTGCCTAACCGCCCTTGCCTTCGCCTTTGCCCAGCCCTAACCCTAACTGCCTTTGCCTAACCCTAACCGCCTCTGCCTTTGCCTTTGCCTAACCCTAAGCATAACTGCCTTTGCCTTTGCCTAGCCCTAACTGCCTTTGCCTTTGCCTAGCCCTAACCGCCTTTGCCTTTGCCTAGCCCTAACTGCCTTTGCCTTTGCCTAACCCTAACCCTTACTGCCTTTGCCTTTGCCTAACCCTAACCCTTACGCTAACCGCCTTTGCCTTTGCCTAACCCTAACCCCCTTTGCCTAACCCTAACCCCCTTTGCCTTAGCCTTAGCCTTTGCCTAATCCTAACTGCATTTGCCTCTGCGTTTGCCTGTGCCTAGCCCTAACCGCCTTTGCCTTTGCCTAAGTCTAACCCTAACTGCCTTTGCCTAACCCTAACTGCCTTTGCCTTTGCCTAACCCTAACCCTTACTGCCTTTGCCTTTGCCTAACCCTAACCCTTACGCTAACCGCCTTTGCCTTTGCCTAACCCTAACCCCCTTTGCCTAACCCTAACCCCCTTTGCCTTAGCCTTAGCCTTTGCCTAATCCTAACTGCATTTGCCTCTGCGTTTGCCTGTGCCTAACCCTAACCGCCTTTGCCTTTGCCCTTTGTCCTTTGCCAGCCCTCTGGAAGATGATGGCCCCTATGGCTTGATTTGAGGCATCCGTTTCCACAACTTAAGGCTGACTGCAGTCTGCGTAGAATAGGACAGGACCTGTGGTGAATACCCATTTTAGTTTCTCAAAAGCCACTTGTGCTTCAGGCATCCATCAAAAGCAAGCTCCCTTCTGAGTGAGTGACCTTGTAGGAGCCACAGCACCAGAAAAATCTTAGGATCTTTTGCAACCCCTGCACACCAGAAGGGATCTGGCAACATTTGTTTGCTTCAGCTTTTTGGGGGTCCATATGCAAGATGCTTGGGCCCATTAGGTACCTCAGGAACTCCACCCTCTGCTGGTCAAAGGAGCCTTTCTCAAGTTTGGGATAGTTGGTGCTGCCACAGGTAACTCAAGCCTCCCAGACATGGTCTATGCGTACCTCTTAAGTGGTGCAGAATGTGAGAGATATCATTTAAATACACCATGACCTAGTAATGAAGCCAGTCCCTCAGGACATCATTTACAAAATGATGGAAGCTGGTTGGAGCATTGCAGAGATCAGATGGCAACGCAAGATAGGCTTAGTGGCCCTATGCAGTGCAGAAGAGTCTTCCTCTGCTGGATTTGGAGTAAACTGTAGGACTCTCACAGGTCCAGCTCTGTGAACAAGCTAAGTCCCCTGCAGATGTTTACAGAGCTCCAGGGTAAGTGGCAGCAGGTGCCAGTCCTTCATCATGATGTCGTTCAGCCTGCTGTGACCTGGTGTCACGTCAATGGGGCAGTAAAATGAACAGGGTAGTAATGTTTCTGACCCCTTCATCTCAAAGACATCCAGATTCACTGTATTCATCTGGGAGCACAGTGAGGGGGAAGGGGAGAAGTAGAGTCTAAGGCAGAGATATAGTCTTGGGAGCCAGGCAAGACAGGGCTGTGGTGATGCAGGTGTATTGAGGCTAAGGCTGTGCTGTCAAGAGGGCACAGCCATGATCTGGGGGCATCAACTTGGTGTGGCTGTAGCATAATTACACTCTTTGGTCACCACCCTCCAGGGTGAGGTTGTAGGGCCATCAGCAGGAAACAGGGTCATGAAGGTCATGCAGCCTCGCACTGTGTAAAGCCAGAAACATGGGAATCTCTGGATCCACCCATATAGGGTGCTGAGGTTGGGAAGACAGCCTAGAGAAGATGCCAGGGCAGGGTCTTGCCCTCAGGATCTAGGAACCCCTTCCTGTAGGGAAACACAGGACATCCAATTTCCAGTCAACAATAAGGATGTGCTTTTGTAACCCAGTTGACTGGGCATAAATTGCAGAATTTAGGTAGCAGGGGGCTGCCCAGGTGACATGTGTGGGAGGAGATCATGAACTGCCCTGTTCAAGTCACAGCTAGTTCCAGCTGGCTCTGAAACCAATGTAAACAAACCATTATACACCAAAACTTCAGCCAGTGACAGAAGCACATAGAACCTGAGTTCACAAAAATTTAAGAGCTGCAACCACTGTGGGAGAGGAGGAGACACATTAGTGACACAGCTAGGGACACACTCCTGAAAGGAAGTACTCAATGTCTGAGGAGGTGCACTCCTGAGGGGACTGCAGTCCATGGGTGAGCCATGCTGGTGCAGGAACACCTTCAAGGAGATCACAGCCTGTGGGTGAGCCACACTGGAGCAGAGGAAGATGAGCAAGAAGCAAGGAGCACTAAAGTAAGACAAGTAAGAAGCAAGGAATGGCAGTCCAGTGATCACCAGACACAGGCAGGGTGATGAGTCAGATCTGAGGTCAATCTGAGAAATCCAGTCAGCGGATCAGCAGCAGCAAAAGACAGAGCTGGACATGGGTATGCCTATGATATATCTGTGACATAGCTCAGGCAAGAACTAAAGACCCAGGTCTGAGCTTCAATGGAGCAAATAAGGCCTACTGATGCATCCAGGGCCCTGACAATTTCTCTATATGGCGCATTGAGATGCATACTCAGGTCTTACGAACAAGAGGAGCCATTTTATTATTTGTATCATGCAAGCACCCCACCAGCATGTTTTGTTTCAGCATCTGATTTGTCTGGGCTGTCAGGGCACCCATACTTGTTAGGTCAAGCTAAGCTTAATCTTCACATTTTACCTTCACTCACTGCTGCACCTGCCTGGCCAGCTCTACTGCTAATGATCTTTTATTTGACATCATCTGTCAAAGAATGGTAGGGTCAGTGCTCAGTCCGCTTCCTCCCTCCATGCTCTACATTTTACAAACTTCTATCATTCCATCTCTACTCTTCTCCAGGTTTATGTAAGTCATTCTTTATGCAGAAGCCATTTCATGCTTTTCATCTTTTCTTGCTCTTTTCTGAACCTTTCCCAGTTCTTCTGTGTTCTTTTTTTTTAAATGAAGAGACCAGATTTCCCTCATTATCAATTTATACACTGTCTTAATATTTTTTTTGTTATATTCTTTACTCCTTTCCTAGCAATGCTTAATAGTCGATTTGTTTTCTTTCACACTGCTGGGCACAGAGATGACACTTTCATAGAGCTATTCGTAATAACTCTTGTTGCAACAGCTCAGGGCTCTTCATTTTAAATATGAAGATAGAACAGTTTCTTCCCATATGCACTACTTTACATTTAGCTTCCCTGAATTCCACCTGCCATTTTTTACCCAAACACTCAGTATCATAAGACACTTCCGCTTGTAGCTCTTCACAGTCTGCCTTGTTTATACTTCCCTAAATAACATCGTACCATCAGCAGACTCTGTCACCTTACCATTCACTGCCATTTCCAGAACAGATCAAGCCTCAAAACAGGTCCTTGTAAGGCCCTGCTGGTGACTGTGAAAACTGACGATTGGCTCCTACTGCCTATATCCTGTCTTTTAACTGGTTATTTATCCCTGCAATTATTTATTTCCTGGCAGTGTAATTTTTAAGAGCTTTTGATGACTGACCTTTCTGGATAACTTCTGGAAATTCAAGATCAACTTTATCTCCCTTACCCACAAGCTTTTTGACTCCTGCAAATTCCAACAGGTCTGTGAGGCAGTTCTTCCCTTTACAAAAGCCATTTTGACTCATACCCAATATATTATCTCAATATATTATCTCTATGCATATGCTCACTAATTCTAATCTGTTTTATAGTTTCCATCAAATTGCCTGCTTCCAGATTTCTTGTGGTGTCCTTTTTAAAAATTGATGTTACATGAGAGACATCCCAGTCTCCTGCTACCAGAGCAGTTTTATACAAGAGCTTGTCCAGGAGAGTTTGTAGTTCACCCTTGCATTCTTTTAGAACTGCCAGGTATATACTATTTGGTCCTTTTGATTTGTTACTATTCACTTTGCCCATTTGTTCCATAACCTCTTTTAATAACACTTTCAAGACAGAAACTTTGGTGAGCCCCACCCCTGCCCCCCAAGAAGACAGCTGGCTTGGGAATCTCATCCAACTCTGCTGTGGTGAACACAGATGTAAATAATTAGTTTAGATTTTCTGTTATGACTTTATCTTCTCCATATGCTCCTTTAAATTCCTTTTAATTCTCCTGGTGCTGCAGACTCTCTGGCAGGTTTCCAGAGCTTGAAGTGTTTGAAAAGGGATTTATTATTAGATTTTATGCCTTATGCAAGTTGTTCTTCAAATTCTTTTGGCCTGTCTGATGGTGTGGTTTACTTTTCATCTGTCACAGGTTAAAATTCTCTTTTCAATTTCAGACCCAAATTTAGTTTTTTGAAGGATGCTTCTTGCAGAAGCTGTCCCCAGTGACAAGCTCCCTTGTCTCTGCTGTTTAACCATGGCAGTATCCTTTGAGCCTCCAATATTGTACCCTTACAGAGTTTCCATGTAGCCCTCAAAGACATCATTCTTTTAGCTGCCTGTCTATTTTTAACAAGCATCTTCATTTTTAGATAGTTGCCTTGTTCTGAAATGAAGCACAATATTGGTAATCTTTTTTTGCTTGTGTAAGGGCTTTATGTAAGGAAGGAAAGGGCAAAAGAGAACATCACTGTGTGCCGACAGCACCTTATAACTCTTCCCATGCCTTCTAGAGGGGTACATATTACTGTACTATACTACTGCTTCTGGTCAGTGGGATTGTAACCCCAGTGGCATTTGGAAACATCTAGAAACAGCTTCCTTAAAAATCAGGGATTCCAGGCTGTCTATTGCACAAAAGGATATCATGTTGCTGAAGGAAACTCATGCTGAACATCTATACTTGCAGCTGAGTAGCTGGAGTCTATTTAAGGCTCCGTTCTATCTTCCTCACTAGAATCTCTGCATCATGGCAACGTTGTTCTCATGTCAAGGCATCTCTGGGGCAGCAGTCACTGACCCCATTGTGGGTTGACTGTTCCTTAATTTGAAGCAACTATACAGTAATGCCAGATTTGGAATTAATGTGTTTCATTAGCAGATATGTTTCCTTGAGCACATACGCATCTTCCTTAGCATTCTGGCACTGAGAGTCATTGCTAGGGATTACCTTCCTTTTTGTTTCCTACTTCATGTCCCCTCTCCCTTGAAGGCAAAGCTGTTTACCAGCATCCCTGCTGCATACAGGAGAGATACTGGCTGTCAAGGCCCTGAGTCCATTTCTCCCCTACCCCTTCCTCCCCTCCCCACCATCCTGGTAGTTTGTCTGTCAGGGCTCACAGCCAATTTTTACATGCAGTTTTCTGGCCTTGAGAAGCTTCAGTGGGTGCTTGTCCCTCTTTCTCTCCCAAGCTGCTTTAAAATTTAGGCTCTCGCCCTTTGTGTCTGCCTGAGCTATGCTGCAGGTATGCCCATGTGTGCTGTCCCTGATCCTCTCCCACTAGCGTGACTTTCTGGCTTATGCTACTCTGTCACTACAGGCTTGCCTAGCAGCCTGTTGCTGGACCTGCTCTGCTCTGCCCTTCTTTGGAGCCAGCATGAACTTTGTCTGCTAGAAGGGGAACTATGCAGCAAATGGGACTTCGGCCAAAGAACGTCATTATGTGGGTGTGCCAGGCAGAATGCAGAATCCATGCAGCAGTGCTCCTCAGAGGTGCCCTTCATCAGAGGTGCAGTTGCCATGGTACTCTGAACTTACGCTGCAGCATCTGAACAGAGCAACAGCTCTGCAAGGGCTCTGGAGCCACACTGCAGTGGTACAAGCAGAGAGCTGTTCTGCAGAGGTACTGTAACCATGGTTTTGCAAACCTCTGCAGGGAGGTGTGAATCGCACCACGGTTAAACACAGGAGCTGCTGCATGACAAAGTGTGCAGTTCTTCAGAGCCTTTGCAGCTGCAGCATGGCACGATTTCACCGCAGAGCAGGCTGTAGTATGGAAACCCTCATGCAGGCTTCTTTTCCAAAAGAAGCTTCAGTTCCAGCACGGTCCTGGGATGAAAAGTGCGTGGCTCGCCCCTAGACTACTGCATACAGATGCAAGAGATACCCTGGTAGCAGGCTCCTGCTTTCTCCCCCATGCCTAGAGAAAGCACAATGAGATGCGCAGACAGGCTGTATGCTAGCCCCCCACCGGGCGCTCTCCCGCTCTTAGCCCACTTGGCCAGGCAGCCAGGACAGCAAACCCGTTTCAGGACAAGGCCGCAGAGGGGAAGTTTACTGTCAACCAAATAGGCAATTTACTGCGAACACTGGTGCTTGTTCGTTGCTCTCGGTTTTCGCTCCCTCCTTCCTTCCCCTTTCAGATCCGGTTCTCGGTTCCCGCCCCGCCCCAATGGACCTGTCCCAACGGCCCCGCCTCAGCGGAGCGCAGCGCAGCGCAGCGAGCGAGCGAGCGGGCGGGCGGGCGGGCGGGCGCGCGCGCTCGCTCGCCCGCCCGCTCCCTCCGCCCGCTCCCTCCGCCCGCTCCCTCCGCCCATCTCGCGCCCGCGGTCGGGGCACTAGTGCGGCTGCGCGCTTATAGCCGCGCGGAGCCGCGGAGGGAGCTGGCACGGCCGGTGTGCGCATGCGCGACGGCGGAGGAAGTGGGCCGAGGGGTGGGGGCAGAACGGACGTGTCGGCATGGCGGAGGCGCGGCCCGGCGCAGGTAGGTGCGCCCGCGCTGCTTGAGGGGGAGTCGGGAAGCGGCTGGCCCGGCCGGCCAGCCGCGGGTGGAGGAGTGGGTAGCGCTCCACAGGGATGCGGTCGGGCGAGGGGCTGAGCCTGGGCGGCCGCGGCCGAGCTCCGAGTGGGTCGGGAGGCGCTGGGGCTGCGGCACCACCTGTTGCCGGGCGTGCCGGCCTGCCGCGGCTCTGTGGGGCTGGTGGTGCGAGAAATGGCCGAGCCGTGCCTGTGCCGCAGAGTGCGCCCGGAAAACTTTGAGAGAAACGTTCGGGTTTGTAGCGTGTAACGAGCAGACGGGAACGCCAGGGAATACCGAGACTCTGCTGATTTGGAAAACTCGCCGTCCTCTCCCTCCTCCCCCCGGCGCATCTCCGTGAAAGTGCCGCGGGCCGCGCTGTCTGCCAGGCGCTGGAGCGGCCTGCCGTGGGGGCACGGGCTCAGGCAAAACTGCGGTGCTTGCGGCGCTACACTTCAGGAGCGGGAGTCCCGGTGCCCGCTGTCGGGGCGCACCCCCGCCCCCTCTGCGGCCCGCAGGGACCGGGCACAGTGTGTGCCGCCTGCCGAGGGTGATCCGGTCGAGGGCTCGCGGGTGAGGAGGGGTCTGGGTACCTCAACCCCGGGGTGGGACTGAGCACCACAGATGGACATCTTTCGGTTTTCCCTGCCGGTCACTAAGGTGCCGGTAACCTTCATTTTATTGGGTGCAGCTGCTGAGCAGGAGGTTCCAGCCTCACATCTAATGACTTTTCATGTGTTACAGGCACTTAGCAATTGAAGAATTCTTATGCAGTTGTGTCTTGGGCATGTAACTGGAAATGACACTGTTGCCTGAAGTGACTCATGGTATTTAGTGTTTTAATCATATCTCTCTCTGGGTTTTTTTGCAGTCCAGGTTGACTTCTCAGATAATCGGTATCACTTTGGATCCACTGTCTGAGCTGATTCATTTCGTTGTTTGTATGGCTGTTTCTTGCGGCAAGATTTCTGGACTTAAGCAGCTTTGGGGGAGGGGAAGAAGAGCTGCAGCTCTACTTTGGGCAGCATCTTCAAGTTTATTCAGCTAAGGATATCATTAAACTATATCCTGTATAGACTCTCATCTTAGCGGCCAGGCCGTAAAGAAAGGAAAGTCATTTGAATTCATTTTTGATGGAAAAAGAATGGGACCACAGCTGCCTTAGGGGAAACTAGAATAGCCTGGGATATGGACTGGAGAGCAGAGACTGATAGTTTCAGTAAAGAGGAGCTGGTGCATGCAGCTGTCTGCTCTGTCTGTTTATCTTCCATGCTGTCAGGCTGTGAGTCAGCTCTGATCCTGAAGCCTTTTATGTAGTGCACATACATTGGTATAAAAGGCCTTAAATAGGTATACTGAGCTTTAATGAAAAATTAGTCTGGTTGGTACACCCTTGCTACATCTTGCTTTATAATACACAAGCTAGCACAGGTATTGCCATATGGCATTAAGTTATGGAATCTGCTCCTCATTATGGTAATACATACAACAAAATGTTTTGCGGGTCTGTCTCTTAGGTAAGTTTGGATCTGTGCTTGTGCAATATTAGAATTGGAACTAGCTTTTGCCCAGCAACTTCATGGACAGAGGGAGTTTATGATTTTGAGACCCTCAATATGAAAGATATTTCTGGTTTCACAGTAAATTGGGGAAGCAGTCAAGATCCAAGAATGGCTGCTTTGGACCATTGCAGGCATGCGGCTTGTCCAGGATGTTTTGCTAATAGTGAGTGGTTATTGATACCCAAGAGAAGAATATGAGAAATAAGGCACCTATGGAATTATTTGTCTTGGTATACCTTTCCACTTTGCAGCCCAGTGCATCTAGAGGGACAACCCAAGTGAGATGTTGTATTTGTATTTAACAGCTGTTGGTTAACTTTTCTTCCATTGGTTGGTGTAGTTGCTTCTGAATGTGGTTATGCTTATTTTTCCTTCACAGTGCCCTTAGTAACTGGGTTCTGTGTTTCATACACAATGCAGCTTGGATATGATGCATGAAAGTATCAGGGAGCTGCTTTAAAACACTGAGTAGACTACTGTAAGGGTGAGCAAGAAAAGGAGGATTCATGTTGAATTACTCTCCTTTATGCAAAATCCGTTCTGTAGTAGATACTTTGCGTTCAGTTGATGAAGCTACTTCTGGTGAATCTGTATTTCTTATCCATACTTTTTATATTCCTCTGTTCTCCTGAAATGGGCTGGCTAAAACTTCATGTTTTGTTCAAAATATGAGTGCACTGGATTTGGACAATAACATAATTATGATTCTGTTTGTTATTCCTTCTTTAGTAGCCTCTGACAAGAGTTGCAGGAAGGGAACATATCTTTTATTAGGTGGGCTATTACAGTTGGAATAAATGGGCAGGCAGACTGTTTCAGGTCTAAAGAATCAGCAGTGCAACCTGTCTTTGTGCAAAAGAGTGTGACTTCTGTGCAGGAAGAAATCCAACCTTCTGTAAATCTGTGTTGCATGTGACAGTCGTAGAAGACCAGAGGTGAATACGTGTTATACAAAATGACCAGAGAAGACACAAGGACTAAGGTTGGTGTTCTATGAAGAAGAGATTTATTGCTTCTGATGCCATGAGAAAGCTTCACAGTTCCATCATGTGCCACTTGTTTGGTGCATTGTAATGCACGTACCCTAAGATCTATAGGGAGTGTCTTCCCTGTAGTTTGTACTTTGCGTTCAGCTGATGTGACTGTTGTTTTGATATGCGCAGTGCTAGCACAGATGGATTAATGTGTACACACACTGTACTATCATCTGTCTTTAGCTGAAAGAATGGGTTATTTGAATGACTTGAAAACTCAAGACATCTGTCCTGAAATGGAGCCAGCGTATAAGCAGAATGTACAATGGCTGGTGATCACCACTAGTGATGCTGCTAAATTTTGAACTTCTAATTTCCTTCAAGATCACTGTGTGTATTTCTGCTTACAAACCATGGTACTACACTTGACTGTCATTTAGGAAGATATGGTTCAATAAATACAATAGGTGGGCAACCATTTTGATAATTATGGAAGAAATACTGTTTATGAAACCTGTAGATGTGACCCCAGAGTTAGTCAGCAGAGCTTCCCTCTTATGTGCTAAATTTAAGTGACAGCTAGGTCTTTGAAAATTTCTCTTTTTGTGTTCTCTGTCTTTAGATTCAATTCAGTATTTTCCTCCATTCTCGTCTCTCCAAAACATTTGAAGATCTTGAAGGGTGGCATTGTTGAGAGATGAACAGCATATTTTCCTACCATTGACAGCAGATTGTCCTATGACTTTGTTTTCTTCCACCTGCTCTGACACCCTTCCCTCTTTCACTCCCTCTTCCAGGAACTTCATAAAACTGTATATGCCAAATCCATGGAAGAGTGGCCTGATAGCATAGGAGCAATTGGTCGTCCTCATTCTCATGTAACTCAGAAGTAGTATCTCTTCTTATTTCCACTAAGAGAGGTACCATCTACAACACATAAGAGACTACCCTGTGGACTGTTACACCAGTTATATTTTTTTTCTAGGTGGGCTTCCTCATTATAGTTACTTTCTTCTGTGTACTTCTCATAGGATGAGACGATACAGGATGAAGGTTGACTGCCATCAACTTCAGTTCATGTATTCTCTCCTCTGGTTAATTAAAGCACATTGCTTAATAGCTGTTTAAAATCTTAATGAATTTGGCATGCTGAAGCTATTCAAGAAATGTCACTGAGGCGTATGATATCTGTAAGCAGTAGCTTCAGATGTCATAACTGATGTCGTCATAAAAAGAGTTCTTAAGATGTTATGTGTGAGGGCTCTGCTAGCTCCAAAAATAAATTGTGTTTTTGAAGTGGAATGTGTACTTACTAAATTGAGACATGTACTTACTACTTTGCTTCATATTTTAAAAAGTGTCCTTGTCCAAATGGTTTTTCTGAAGGGTAGTTCACAGAGACTACATAAGGTTGCCAGGATATTTTGGCTCTGTCCAAGTATAGTGTCTGTCCTAGCTCTGTCCAAGAAGTATAATGTGTGATGTTGTGACGGACTGGGCAAAAAACCATGTTAGTGTTTCATATGCTTGGTTTTAATTTATAGTCAAACTCTTAAGAATATTAAAATCCGAAATGTAGATACTGTTTCTAAAGGTACTCTGGTTTTCTTTGATTATCACATAGAAATACAGGCTGGAATCCAGCTTTGGCAGTTTCCTTTTTCTTGGAGTTTGTGTGTGTATGTGTAAACATGTGAGAGGAATTTTGTTCCAGTGTTAGCTACTGATTATCATACTTGTGTATCTTTACGTATTTAGTTGGCTGTTTCTCGTCTTGGCAAACAAAAATAATTAAGTTGGTGGCATTTATCAGATCTCTGGCTTTTTTTTTTAAATTTTTTTTTATAATGTAAAAGCTGGCAGTAGGAAGAGAAGTCCTATTCATGGAGTCCTACTGAATTATTCATATTTTTGGAGGTGGTTTTAAATATCTA
Organism: Dromaius novaehollandiae; assembly: GCF_036370855.1. NCBI lineage: Eukaryota > Metazoa > Chordata > Aves > Casuariiformes > Dromaiidae > Dromaius > Dromaius novaehollandiae. The sequence continues at coordinate 79,125,496 of NC_088099.1, read as the reverse complement.
GGTTCGTTGTTTTTCATCCATTTCATCGAATTTAATACATTAGTTGGAAAGTGCTTTCAAATGCATGATTTGTATAGCTGAATAGTTACCACATTTGTAAAATTGGTTATTCTTTTTTTTAGAGGCCGCATTCAAAAGTCAAACTGACTATATATTTTATAAAATTAAATCCAGTATGTTCCTATGTCAGTATAAGGTTGTATGTTTTGCTTATCTGCAAAATGTATTTTTTCGAGCTTATTTATTGCATTCAGTCGAAAGTCCTCTGCAGCAATTCGTTTATAATCAGTCCATTCATTTTACATACCACATTCTCATAACCAAGAAAACAATGGTTTTAAATAATACCACCTTCCAGAGCAAAGTTATGTAACTTTTTTGAATAACATTTATTAAACATTAAGAAGCAATTCAGTTTAACTTGTTATATCTGCCCTTCAGGTTTGAAATTTTAGACTCTACAAAAGAAAGTTTAAACCAACTAATAAAATGGGCAGCTTCAAATGAGGTTTATGTATAATTATAAGATTTCATCCTACCTTCAAATCAAACAAGGAGATGGGAAGTTATTTTCTAAGTATTCTGTACTGAATAATTTCTGTTACTTCATAGTATACAACTGCACCGTAATTTTGCAGTCCTTTTTGTTAATGATAGAAAATAAACTGGCAAAAAATTATGGCAGAAAACTGAAGATTAGTGTAGCTGTAGAAAGTAAAAAGGACAACTTTATATATCCTCTCCTTCACAGAGGATACATGTGTAAAGATAAAGACCAAAGAGTGTTTCTAGGGAAGCTTCTTGAAGTCTGTATTCTTTTCAGATGTGTAAGCCTAATATATTTTGTCTCTGCTGAGATTTGCAGTATTCTTAATTCATTTCCCAGCTGTTTTAAAGGATCTCTGTGTGGTGTTCAGATTACATTGTCTCAAAATTTGATTAGTATTAAAATTCTTTTAAAAAGAAGGAAAAAAAGGAAAAAAAATATTTTCTCCTTAGTGTAAATTTGAAAAGACAAAGAGCAAAATGACTTCAGCTGAATCTGTTTTAAAAACAAGTATGAATTAGATTATGTGGTTAAGAACATCTTTAAGTATAATCTTAAATTTGTAATTTTTAGTTTGTTTAAAGGTTCATTTCCACAAAGGTATCATATAATTTGGGATGTTTTAGCCATCCAATCCTATGTAGTAATTATGACCATTACTTATTAGTATTTAAAAAAAAAAAAGCCTATTGAAAGTAAATGAAATTCTTTGAAAAAGTTTGTTAATACTTTGGAGTGTTGTGGTTTGTTCTTCCCTTCAACACTGATTTCCACAGTCTTTATTGGAAAGGAAAAATAATAGATAGTTGAGAGATCCTAGCACCCGGCAGCTATAGCCTCTGCCTCTTCTTGGAAAATGTCTTTTGTCTGTAGCCTGAGTGCTTGAGTCTCCCTGAATTGTCCTGAACGAGGAACATGCTACACCTGCCCTACCATCACAGAGGTAACCTAAGATGTGAAATCTCATGGAAGTAATTTTTTTTTAACAAGCCTCTTTTTTACAGTACTATCTAACATTTAACAGATTTGCTACAATCCATTAAACTGTCACTGATACCCACCTGATAGTTCCTGTTGCAGGCGGGTCCCACTGGCACAAAATAATATTGAATTGTGCCAGGTGGGTTTTCTAATGTGCATCTTCTGTCTGTAGAGGCATGGAAATCGGAGAGGGAGACCTCACATGCAGAAACATGGCTCATGTTGATGGTGTTGTAACAGAATAATAATTATGCAAAACTGCCCCGTGTAGTTCCTTTATCATTTAATGTCTGTATGTAGAACAGTGTAATCAGAGTGCATGTGGCTGTTGCTACTCTTTGGAGTACTTTGGAAGTACTTTTATACAACACTCTATGATTCAATTCTAGTTTCTGGAAACTTGTTTGTAGTTGTCTAGTGTGGGATTGATTGAACTTCCAGACCTTTAGGTATATGGTAATTTTGCTGAAAGAAGTTGTTTACTATTTTACTTGTTTGGTGGTGGGTGTTGTGGGGTTTTTTTTGTTTTTTTGTTTTTGTTTTTGTTTTTTTTTTTTTAGGCGCATTGAATTTCAATCCTGATGCAGCTGACTTCATTCCAGGAGAAAGACAAGCTTCTGATATAAACTGGGTAAATAAAGATAGGATAGACTCTAATCAGAATAGAAGCGATTTACCATTTCCTAGTCAGTCTTCTGACAGAAGTACAGATTATAAAAGCTCTTCCAAAAAGCAGCCTGGCTTTTGTAATCCGGAAAGTCAACATGGGAATTGTCAAGACTTTCACCAATTTTTTGGTACCGGTAGAAGTTCAAAGAATCGCAACTTTCAAAGCCAGCGATGGCACAGGTCAAGAAATGATAGCACATGTCCTAAAAATAAGATAAGGCAAACTGCTACTGATGCTATTGCAAGTCCAGGAAGTTTAGACAATTCAGTGGTACCTGGAAGAAGAGCAGCTCCTAAAGGATACAATGACTTTCTCTCCTCAGAGAGTGATAGAGAAGTATCTAATGCAGATAGCAGAGGAGCAAAGCCAAAGAAAACACACCTGATGCATGCATCTGGAAGAGGGTTCAAGGAGAAAGGAAAGCAATTACCTGAGCGGGAAAAGGGAGTGAGCTCTAAACAAAAGGTTGAGCTGTTTGAAAATGCACCATCTTTGGATCTGACTCAGTCTGACTCTTCAGAATCATCTGTTGGAAAGGCATTCTGTGAGGCACCTGTTGGTAGTGGGGATGAGCAGAAAAGCTACAACTATGTTAACAAGAGATATCCGCGGAAGCCTGTGTGGAATAAGCCGCCAATAGAAAAAGAGTATCAGAAGAGACATGATTCTCAACGCAGTAAAAATACAAAAGTAGGTAAGAAGTCTTCTCTTGCATATACTTCGAAAGATAAAAATGAGAGGAAAAAAGAATTCTCTGTTCACAAAAGTGATGAAACTTCGACCGGTGAAATCAGGCATCAATTGTCTGACTCTATCAGATGTAATGGAAGAAAGTTCCTGCTAAAGGAGGATCAGGCACCTTCCCTTCATTTCAGCTGGACCCAGTACTGGAAAAAGCAAAGTGATGTACCAAAAAACAAAGAAACTCATACAGGTAAGCTTCCTGGACTGTCTTGTATTCCAGTATTAAAGATGAATAATTTAAACTGCCTGCACATTTGACTAGGTGAAGATGCTTATTATTTCACAACAGATCAGTATCAGTTTGGGGGGATAGAATTAAATGTAAATATGTGTTTTGAATGGGAAGGTGTTCTTTAAGGTCATTACGCAAGTGTTCTGTTTTTTTTTTTTAAGGGGTTGATGGGGGCAGGGGGAAAGGGGTTTTGGGGGGCAGGGAGGGTTGTTGGTGGTGGGGGTGTTGTCATCACTACCAAACTGCAAATGGTGGTCTGGTTGGGCACCATGTTAAAACACGCACCTTTGGTGTCTGTGGGGGAGGGTAAAGTTAAAACACTTTGGACAATGAGACTTGGAAGGGGCGATCCTAAAATTTGCAAAGAAAGTTTTCTGATGTTTTATATAAAAGTAGGAAAAACTGCATTCTGTTTCTAGCTGGATTTTTTGCAATCTCTTTGCAACAGTAGTACCAAAAGCTAATTAGAAATACAGAAAGCCTCTGGATACTATTTTTGGAAGTTCAGAATAGAAAGATGTGTCATTGATAGTGAAAAGCAGACCCCCAGGTCTTTGCGGAGTTAATTTAGTGCCAACTCTCATCATTAGAGCCTTAAAATGGGGAATGGAAATCAGCTGAATCTCTTCACTGTCACAGCACTGGTTTCTCTTTCTCCAGAAATTGTTTAACCTGTGTATCATGTTTTTTATTGTTTTAAATAGAAGAGCTTAAGTGTGCATCGAGAAAATAGTCTCGTTGTCCAAAGCACCTAGGAAAAGGAATCTTATTTTCTTTCAGAGGCAATAATTGAGGAGAGAGATTTTCCATTTCTTTGTCTATTTCTAACTGAACAAACTGAGAAATTTATTTAGCTTATATATTAATATTAATTAGCTTATATATACAATATATAATAATATTAAGCATCTCACCTTGGTCTCCTGCTGCCCAGAATGACAGACCTGAGTAGACTAGTCTGTGCTGTTTTAAGTGTGGTATTGAATCTTCTGAAGATTTTGTTTCTAAACATCTTTCAGAGCTGAGGAAGTAAGAACAAGGAAGTGTAAGTTATTTCCACCTGGATTATGGAAACCAGCTGCTTTAGGAGTGGAATTACTGGGAAACAACAGCCAAGCACAGGGCCTTTTGAGCCAAATGAGAGAACATGAAAGAATTCTTAGAAAATAAAGGAAGAAAGCCTCAAAATGAAACAGGAAACAGCCTGAAAACAGTTAGATATGCAGATGCAAGAAGGGCATTACCCATGAATATTTTCTGTGTGATCTTCCATTAATACTCAAAGATGGGAATTAAGTTTAGTTTTGACTGAGATTTCTATACTTGTTAAGAGCTTTAAACTTTTTAGTGTAAACTTTATACAAAGCTGTTTCCCATGTAAAGTGGTGACTGATATCTCTAACTTCAGCCAAACTTAAAGCTATTACTATTTTGTAAGATCAGAATGACTGCTATGCCACAATTGCAATTATTGTTGCCACTTTTATGCAAATATCATACAAATACATACAAAATACCAAACTAGAATCTTCCAGGAGTAAACTAATACCTTGGTTACAGCCAGGCTGGAGAAATAAATTCTGCTATAACTTAAATGAAATTCTGGAATTTTATTTGAATATTATTTTTCAGCTAGTGAATGTTTTATGCATAAGTAATACATGTTATTTGCAGGGTCCTTGATTGAACAGCTGACCACAGAAAAGTATGAATGTATGGTATGTTGTGAGGTGGTCCGAATAGTAGCACCAGTGTGGAGTTGCCAGAATTGTTACCATGTGTTCCACCTGAATTGCATTAAGAAGTGGGCAAGATCACCAGCTTCACAAGCTGAAGGTTGGTATGCATGTGTTCTTACTTGTTTGCACACGTACTCGCTCGTGCTCTCTCTCATATATTAGTTTTTCATGTGTTTCTTATTTTGGATAGCTAGTTCTAAATATTGCTTGATTATGAGAACCAGTAAGCTGTGAATAAAGCAAATTTTGAAGCAAAAAAGGGTGTTTGGGGTTTTTATTGCTACTAAATATATAACTCTTCTACCCTTTTATATGCTTATATACACATAATGCTTTAGGTACTTGCCAGTATTCTGGCTAAACTAATTTCCAGGCTTGGATATGTAAATATAAGATCAGTCGGTGAAATCAGTGCGTCAAGGTGCAGAGCTCTGTGGCTGCACACACCAAGAAATATCTCATCTTCTGTTTGACTAATCAGCCAAGCATGGGTGAGAGAAGCAACACTCCAACTATTAGTTGTCTGCTTTTGCACAATCACTCTTCAGTTCTGTTCTGAGATAAGGTACTCCTGAAATCCTTCGCTAATGCCATGCAGTGAAATGAAGTCCAAAGAAGGCAAGAAGCTTCTAGAGCTATCATGAGTTCAAGCTAGTTTAGATTCTTTATATTATACCCCTTTCTGAAACTGTAGCATCATGTCATTCTGCTATGAGAATGTTTTGGTGTAAATTAAGGCTGAATTGTAGCCTCTCTGTGCTTTGCTCTGTTGTATGATATAGATATGCTCTGAAGACACTAATGTTCATCTTATTATAGTGTTAATTTTTCTGTACCCTGCCACTTTAGGCTTTACCATTCTTTTTTTGTCTGTCTGTTTCTGGGCAGACCAAAAAAATATGTAGCAATAGTCCGTCAGCTATTTTGGTTAACCCTTCAAATGGCAAAAGTGGGAATGTTTGAGAGAAGTTCTTACAGAAGGAATTGAGGAAGTGCAAAGTTCTTGGACTTCACAACATGCTTGGGCAGCATGGATTTCATAAGATGCTTAGACTTCTGGAGAGGGCTGGTGGTCATGCTTCATAATGACAGTAGAAAGGAAGTTGCAAAGATACCAGAATATTTAAGAAGGGAACAGATTTTTGGGTATGGTTATATGAGATCCTAAGCCAAACTGAGAGAGTCTGCTAAGAACCTATATCTCCTGGCTGTTTTTCTGTTGCTTTCTTTTGCAGTTTGTTTAGCTCCCTGAACCATCTTATAGCATAATCAGAAGAGCATGATCAGCTCCCTGAACCATCTTATAGCATAGTCAGAAGCACATCTGCTTGTGCAAGGGAGGTTTTGCATGTCTGTTGGTCAGTGGCCTTGGATATTTTTATCTTGACAGCTTTTCAAATGGCTGTATCTTTTGATCGTTTGCTTTTCTTGTAAGAATTTGTAGAGCAAATATGTTACTGGATCCTGTATATGAAAGAGCTGAACTGAAAAATTCAAGTTAAGGATGATGGCTTTAGTAGAATTGAATCCATAGCTCCAGTAAGGACACTGATGTATATTTCTTGACAGACAAGACCCATCTTGGTTAGGAATTCTATTTCAGAGTGTATTTGTTTCATGGTAGGCTTTTTCCAGTGTAGGTTCTACTTTTTTGACTTTTATATAACATAAAGGGTAATCACTAGAATTCTAACAGTAGTTATTCTTGGCCAGAAGAGAAATAGGTCACTAATCCACCTAAGTCAACAATTTGGCTCATAACTGGTGTTTTTTTGAAAGAGGTTTACTTTAAATCTGCTCGGTTCTGCAAATGTGTAATGAATTCCAGGAAACCCTGTCTAAACTCAGCACCCAAACTTCATAGTTGCTACATTTGGCTTCCATCCTATTGAGCATCTTTCACTGACAAGACTGGCTTGTGTTCATTCTCTTAGGTTTTCAAAGCAACTGGTTGCTTCAGTGAGAATATCCCTCAATTTGGGGTGTTATGGCACAATAGGAATCGAAATTGCAGAGTATGTGTACATCATTTCTCACAGTTTATTCTGTTTACACCCTAATGAATTGTAAGGTATCTGAGAGAAATTGGTTCTGCATCCTCCTTGGATGAAACTATACAACATCGTTGTTGGGTTATCTTTTTTTACTTTGCTCCATCTTCCAGATCAATAGTAGTGGATAACTGTTCTCTGGGACTCAGTGTTCATATTTCCACAATATAGGCTTACAGTGGCCTCTGACATAAAGAATGCATGTTCAGTCTATATTAGAGATGTCCTCGTGCTGTAGGAGAGCCTCTGCTAGGCATCGCTTTACAATCATGTAGAAAGATTTCCCCCCCCTCCCCCCCCATAAGAAAGAAGATAATTTTCTCCTTAACAAATATTCTTTCTGACATTTTAAATTACCTCTTAGAGGAATGTGACCTTTAGGTGTTGCTCAGCTAAGGTCAGTCTGACACCAATACCTGTTTAGAACTCAATGTTTTCCTTGTTCTCTTACTATTACAAAGGGGAAGATTAAGTGTCTGGACCTCTTCTTCCCCCTGTCCCTTTTAAAAACTAATGCCTCTGTGGTGTTTGACTTGTGCCCTTGCATTATTGATGGAACAAGTATTCAAGTTACTTGCTGCCTGGAAGGATTGGAGAGATTTGACCTATTACAACTGTCCCTGTTCTGTTTCCTCCACTCTGACTGCCTCTGCTCCCAGATGAGCTAATGATCTGTACCAATCCAAAATCAGCCTCTAAGATGGCTTCTGAATTTCAGTGCATGTACCTAGCATTGTACAGATGTTGAAACTTCCTGCTATCTTGTTGCCTTTGGGAACGAAGCCTTTTAACATTGACCCTTTATTCCAGCAGATGTTTTTGGATTCTTCTTTATATAATCACCTGTGATGTGAATATTCATCTAGGCAAGCGTGTTAAGAAGGAGGAGTTGCGTGTTTGAAACTTCTCTTAAAGATCTGTAGTCTGCAGCTGTATATTCCCAGCTTTTCCTACTCAAAGCTCTTTTAAGCCCCTTAATCTATTAGAATTCTGTGCACTGAGGAGATTGTTTGCTGTGCCTTCATGACAACAGGTATGCAATAGGAAGGGACAGAGTCTGAGGGTGCTATCACAGATAAAGATTTTATGGTTGAAAGTGCTAGGGATAGGGCTGGCTGCAATATGAAAGTGTGTGGAAAGTATTTTGGGGAGTACTTACAAGTAAGGAATCTTCTATCCTAGTGGGATAAAACTGGGATAAAACCTGAGCAGTTGCTTATTGACTGCGTCTTGCCTGTTTTTGAGTTTAGTTGAACAAGCAGAATGATTTTACTTTCAGGAACTTTCGTATGTTCAAGGAGCTCTTCTTGGTGTTAGACATAATCATCCATATGTTGAACTCAAGTTCTCTTTGGTAATTGCTTTATGGAATATAGTCCCTCCTCTGGCTTGATCCATGATCTCTTTTTTGAAATACACACCTTTCCTTATGGTAATATTAAAACATGTTCTGATTGCATGCCAAATACTAAGAGGCACATCTCCGTGTATTCATGTCTTCTTCCCATCATATACCACTGCAGCAGTCTTTTGTTTCATCTGTTTATAGATTGTGCTTTAGGTGGCTGTTGTTTTTTTGTTTTAAGATAACTGACTTTAAATTATAAAATCAGGCTCAAATTCTGATCCTCCAGTACACTGTTCGGTGTGCTTAATAGCCTTTTGGCAAGACAAGGAACTGGTCTAATAGCAACAAGTAGGATTAAGGAAAATAGCTTACACTGTGAGCAGGTAGATGATGATGGGACTTGTTTACAAATATATACTTCACCTAGACTGTCAGTGGGCCTTGGTGAAATATAGAAGCAAGAAAATTACTGTCTTATTAAACACCAGCTTCAAGAATAGTGTCCTTGTCAATAGCTAGCTATGGTCAGCTTGTAAGTAAGCTAAAAAAGATTATTCTGATTTATATAGCATTAACCTACTCCAGACATGAAGCAATACTAAATTGGTCTTCTACAGGACATTTAAACTCATATCGTGAGAGGATGACAAAAATAGGTGATGCTTAAGACTGGAAAATTTTTCTCACCAATTTCCCATGTTTTAACACTTCCCCCTCTCCATACTTTTAGATATGGAGACAATCTATATTCTGTAAAATAGAATGTCATCTTATAATGGTGTATATGATAACATAAGCCTTGTCTTTATAGTGGGATGCATAATAATGCAAAATTTCTGAAATTTGTCCTTGCCTTTATATGAAGTGACATGATGAAAGCACTTATTCTAGGGTCCAAAATTGGCTCCTTTAATTACTTTACATAATTTTTATCTTTATTTTTAACTTATCTGCAGATGGTAATGGTGGTTGGAGATGTCCAGCTTGTCAGAATGCTTCTACACAAGTTCCTTCAACTTACACTTGTTTCTGTGGTGAGTTTCTTGCTGCTTTTTGCAAACAAGAACAATTCTGTCCTTTTGACCTTTATTTTTGTTTGAATTTTATTGAATTACTTTTTTTCTACATCCCTGAAATGTGTGCTTAGTTAAAGCTTCACTGACCTTGAAGGCTGTTGCACAGAGAGTCACTCCCATTTTTGTTGCTTAAAACATCAAAAAAGTGAAATCATAAATCCTGAATGTTTGCACAGCATTAAATAAAAAATACTCACTAGAATTTGGCTGCTAGCCTAGAAATTTATCTTTTGTAGAAGGATTGAAATAATCTGTATTTGTTACATCTTCCATTGTGGCAAGATGTGCTAAAATAATATACAATTCAAGCATACAACTGATATTATTGCAAGAAGGTAAGTGTGAATGTATAAGCTTTTTGATCAATTTAGCGTTTTTGACATTTATATTGATCAGGGACAGGTACAAGTTAAATAGGAAAGTGTTAAACCCAGTCAGACTTTTATGTGGAGATAGCGTAATAAAAGTAGTAAATTAGGTTGCTATACCATTAACTAAGCCATATGTATATCAAAAAAAGGGGGGAAATGAATGATGTTACTTATATGCATGTATGTGAATAAATTAATGTTGGGTGTTACTTTAGAAATTTGTTAATTTTATTCAGCTGGCACTTCAAGTCTGTCTGTCGCAGGAAATTTCACCCCGCTTCCTACAAAACAGTATATTCTGGAAGTGAGCTAGGAACTGGGAATCAGTGAACTTCCACTAAAGAAAGTAGGCTTTTTCTGTATTGGGTAACAATTTTATCTAAAGTTCTCTTTATCTAAATAGTGCAGTGAGTCAATGAAGAGCAATGCAATGCAGGTAAGATATTTAGAGTTTATATATGACATTAGTATGAGCTGTGTGAAATCGTATGAGTATATGGGTAACAAATCAGGTAGAATGAATGTTTTGATTCCAAATGAAAATCATACTTTTAAGGTAGCTTATCCATCTGCTAAGCAAATAGGAAAGAAATTCTGCCTATACTTAGAAACTGTTTGACAGTTTGGAGAGATCTACAGTAGGAACCACAGGATGTCCTTGAAGTCAATACTAGCAGAGCACCATGATGGAACAGGAATCTTTAATCTTCTGTAGATAATTTTACATTAGCTATAGGGCATTTGGATATTACCAGTTGCTAATGCAAAGCTGTCTTCTATTTGTTGCCATATACTAAGTATCTGTTGAGTGTGGTCAAATGTTGCTTTTTTATCTTTGCATAGGGAAATTTCTGGCTTAATTTTTTCTGAATTCTCTAATTTTCAAGACTTTCCTGGGCGTATACTACTAGTTTAACTGAAGCTCAGGTGAATAAATGCTATCTGTGGTGTTTTTTCAACTCTTCCTGACTTACAACTTACAGAACAATGAAGGAATACTAAAAGTTAAAATGATACAAATGTATCGTTATGTATAGGTTTTCTTGTTGTTCTTAAGGTTGGAACTCAAATTTGTAGCACTGGATCCATTGCTTCATTGTTAATTTATTCCCCCTCTTGAAGAGAGCCAGATTAGGTTTGTTTGCGTAATAAAACGTGGTCATTAACTGTCACCCTGACGATCACCTCATGCACAATACGCTATGAGATTTGCTAAAAATATGTGATATTATTTAAAATATAGTTTCAATGTTCTTCCGAAATACTCCCAGAATTGTAGTGGTACTTGTTTAGCCATATGTTATATATGGGGCTAAGTTACTGGATTTATGATTTCTTGTTCACTATTTCCTGCTGCGTTCATCAAAATGTCAAATATTGATGTTTAAGTTTATGCAGAGTCTGTTTCTTTTTAGAAAAGTGATTTTTATAATTTACACAATCTCTTCCTTCTGCCCCTATCACCTTACATGCTAGATCTTACTGGGCATATTGCCTTTTTCTCTGTGTTGAGGCAGCAAGGGCTTTGCACCCTTTGATTTTCTTACTGAATGTGAAGCCTGACCAACTAAAGGAGAGTTCTCATTTTCTTATATTTTATCAGATAAACTTAATGTCAGATACCAGCCACCAAAATGCCTGCTGAGAGCATAAAAAGAAAGAATCCTCTGGAGCTTGATATTCCAATTTTAATTTGCAGGACTAATGGAATATACTTTTAAAGATGTAAAGTAACGGGTATATGTCACCAATGAAAGATGGGGGGGGGGGGAAAAGGGCATTTTGTGATTTTTGTTTGTTTATTTTTCAAAGTATACTACTGTCAGTATTGAAAATATGGCTTTTTTATGTGGTATGATGTTTTTCTAAAATTCGCTAGCGTACCAAAGTCAATAAATGTGTTTTTTGCCTCTGATACCTTTTAGGTAAGGTACACAATCCTGAATGGAATAGAAATGAAATTCCACATAGCTGTGGAGAACTTTGTGGAAAGAGGAGACAGTGTTTGGACTGTCCACATCTTTGTAACATGTAAGTAAACATGTATTGTGTAAATGTCTTGAAATGATCTACAGAACACTTTGGAAAGCTATATTTGGATGTTCTTTGACTATAGGGTACACTTATACATATAAGCCTGGAAGAAATGCAGGCTTTCTGTTTTGTGTATGTGTAACATGAGCTCTTATTAGAGGATAGACAGGAGGTCAGCTAAAATAGTTGTAGCATTGTTTCCATCATATCATAAGGACTGAACCAACTGCCTGACTAGGTTTCAAGAACTTTTGATGAAGTCAAGAAATAGTAGAATATAGAACTCATCTAAATGCATACCCAGTGCTCCGACAGACACTTTAGCTTCTTCTTTTCATGTAACAGCATATGGATGTCCTAATTTAAGAGCAGTGGTACTGGGTTAGACCAAAAGGTTTGCTTACTCTTATCCTTTGCTGTTTTTTTATTCCTTCCCTTTTGTTTGACTTCTCAGTCTTGCACATTGATATAAACTTATTTATTTTCATATGCTGTTTCCTTAATTTGAATTTGTCTTAATGTAAACTCCTTTCCATGGTGTAGTTCTTGTGCTTTTTCTTCTCATTGTTGTATTATACTTGTTCAGATTTAGCACCCATCTGGCTATAGGAAGCATTTCATTGTGCCATTGACAAAGTTTAGTTAGGTGCTTGTGTAAGTGTGGCACTAACTAACCCATTCTGGTGAAAATGAGTAAGGTTAATTTATGTTCTTTTTGTAATAGATCTTTAGCCAATATTCACTTGGTTTTATTTAGATGTGTTAGAAACCATTCATATAAACAGCTTTTATTGGCAGATATGAGGGAGAGAGACAAGCAGCTGTTTGAAAGTGTGCTTTCTCACTCAGTGAGCAAATGCTCAGGCTCTTACTAGCATAAGCTATGGCCTACATAGCTCTTTACCAAGCAAGTTCTCTTCATGTTTTTAGTTTAAATACATTTAAATTAACTTCACTCTGTAGGGTTCTGTATTAAAGAAATACCTGTTTTAACCTTCACAAAAATGTTCCCAATAATAAACTTCACACCAAACTTAAACTTTTTAAGAGCTTAATTCTGAAGTTCTCCCTGCCAGCTGGAATTATGCCAGGCCTTGACAGCATTTGAGAGAGCGCTTGCAAAGGCAATGAATGAAACTCTCTCTAGTAGTTTAGTGTTTGCTACGAAACTCTCTCTAGTAGTTTAGTGTTTGCTACTTCTTTCACAGATCTCTGGTGTCATAGTCTTCTCCACAGCAGTTGCTGGAAGTCCCTTTGGACAGTATTACAATACTTGTATTTGCCAGACAGTGAAAATACTAAGTTTAATTTTTCCAATGTCCATCTGTATTTATCATCACAGCAACCTTTCCTGTATGCCAGTTCTCTATAGCAGCAGCAATGGCTGGTGAAAGAAGTCTATGCTAATGACAGATAATTGAGCTTCAGTGAAAATAAAACTATGTATGTAATGAAGAGAAGTTAATACTGAAGTCTTCAGCTTCTGTCTTTTTTATGTAGCTTGTAACACTGTTTAGTCATTTAACTATGTTTTTTTGTTTTTGTTTTCCTAGTCCCTTAAAATAGACTGAAACTGTAAGGTATCACCTATCTTTATCATTTAAAGAGAATTTTCTGCAATTTCTGTGTGCGCATGTGCTATCTTAACTGTTGTATTGTCTAAGTCCTGGAAGCGTAGCCATACCATAGCTTCTGCATTAAAAAAAATTGTGTCAAAGCTTTTTACTAAATAAGGAGTATGTGAGTGCATATATCTGGAGGGATACATAAAGGACACTCCTTTTTAAAATTGCAAGTTTGGTTTTAAAGGCCTGGTTTGGGCATTTGGCAGAATCTTTCTGTTCATTACAGTGACACAAGTTTATTTAAAACTGTCTCAGAAAGGCATGTTTTCAAAACTTGGAGAGGTCTGTGAATTAACTGTGTGATACTTTACTTAACAGTATGTCAGAAGAAAGTTTGCTATAAAACTGCAGTCTCTTATTATAGATATTTAAGATTTAAAAGTAGCTATGGTCAGTATAAGTTGCTGCTAAGTTTGGTACGGTATCATCAGAAAGTGTGTCAAGACTGTACTCACGTAGGCAAGATCTAAAATGATAATGTTAACATTGTTTGAATATGGCAATGTTGAGGAAAACAGTATGCCAGGTAGCAAACATAGTGTGAAAAGATTTCTAGAGATTTTTGTCTTCCCCTTCCTTCTTCAAGTTATGACCTAGATCATAGCTAATATTTTGAGTTGATACTTCTAATCAAATTCTTTAGTTTATGATCTGGTTTCAGGCCTTTAGGTTCTACATGGGTCTTTGGGAATTGAAGTCAAGACAGTAAAATCTGTAGCACTGTGGAACTATGACCTTCATATGAGAGGTTTTTTTCTGTTGTAAAGGGTATTAGTTCTCACCAAGAGTGAAGTCCTGTGACACAGTTTTAACTAATGCCCTGGTCTTCTTACTGCTTCCCTTCTGTTTCCTCCATCCTTCATCCAGTTGTGCTCTCTTCTCCCTTTCCTCTTGCCTGCTCTGCTCATTTAACCCTTCAGGAGGCCAGAAGGATTAGTCAGCTAACCCATCAAAAAAAGACTTTTTAAACTGAGTTAGCATTTTGAATTGACAGTGGCTTGACTTTATTGCTAGAGCTGGCAGAAGCTGGATGGTAGGTTAGGCCTTGTGTTAATAATATTTTAATATCCTTCAAGATTAAAGGTTGTGTGTATAATGTTCTGATACTTTACTGTTGCATTAAAAATTGTTATACTTTTGGGTCACTGCAGATTGTTTCCCTGTGAGTGTTGTAAAGTTAGAGGAAAACATTGTACAATTTTGTTTTTCTTTTAAACTTATTTTTAAGCCTCTGCCATCCAGGACCTTGCCCTTCATGCCCAGCCTTTGTGACAAAAACATGCGAATGTGGACGAACAAGGTGAGAATGCTTTTATTGTATTAAAAAGATAGTTTTTTCTGAGCTTTAATGTTTGTTGACTAAAATCAGTTGGAGAAGTTTATTTAAAAAAGGGAGAGGGTGATTATTTTTGCAGCTTTTTTTTTTTTTAAAGAGAAATATAGTTGGCTGCATTAAAATTAGATATGATACATGGAGCTGAATTGTCTTGGGAATCTGTGAGTTGATTTGATTTTGCAGTTGTATACTAATATTTATTTATTTTCTGTTGTGGAAGACCCAGATAAAGAAGTAGAGAAAGTTTCATGTTCTGTATTTAAATTGAACATAATGCTGAGTTTTATTCAATTTCAGGAGTAGTAATTTACTTTCAGAAATAACATATACAGTTGTGGGAAGCTGTACCACTAACAACAGGGAGGTCTATAGCATACTCCAGATCTGAAGATTTGTTTCTTTGCATGTTTGATGCCTATAGTATCATTGCCAGCAGCAAGACTGTACTGCCCTTATTTTCTGTCACACTTTGTGTTCAGTCATTCTGAGAGTATTCGATCTCTGCTGTAGCTACCTAGAAATGATCCCCTGTAATTAAATATTTGGTCTGTGCTCATTTCCAGAACTAAAACAAACAAAAACTAATTTCAGTGTTAGCATTCTCATTCTATGAAAAATGATTGCAGGCTTCTGCAAACATTTCAAAAAACTTGAGTATAACATGAAGTGGGTTTTTTTGCTTTTTGTTTTTTTTTTTTTAAGGATGTGATACTCTAGCAGATGCAGCTGTTTCTGTAGAAGCATTTGTAGCTGAAAGCACCTGATCTTCAATAGAAAACTGTATTGGTTGTAAATTACTGAATTCTGTTTTGCATGATAAGGTCTCTTCCATTTTTTATATTCTGGCTATTCCATGTTTAAAATTTTAGTAGATGCAAATGAACTTGATTTTTTTCCCCCCACCGCTATTCCTCCCAGCGCCAGCTGCTTGCACCAGATTGCTATTTTTTTGTAATACTGCATTAGCATTTAAAACTTGCTTCTAAATTTCTTTCTTTCATTATGTACTGTATCACCATCCAGGATGCGTGGCATGGCACCTCTGACTTTAAGATGTTTTAAAGTTGCTATTTCTCATGTACGTTTTAGAGTCATTATGTGAGTTCTGTTGGCCCCCCAGGCCAAGGGATGAGCATTTAATGTTTTGTCCTGTATGTCTTATCTCACAAGTGCAAAATAAAAATGACCTTGTTTTTGAATTTCAGGTCTGTTTATTTTATTTTGACATGTAGAGTATGAAGTCACTAATGCTATCCAGAGCAGTGGTTTGATCTCTTTGGTATTACGCCTTTTTTTTGTGTGTGTTACATTTGCTTTTTTCTTTTAAATATATTTGATTAATCCAAGAGGAACTTGGATTCTACTGTAAACTGTAGGGAAAAATGTGGTGTTTCTACAGTAAGCAACAGTGGTATAACAAATATAAACCGTGCATTGGGTACAAGTTGGTGAAGGGGGGAAGTGAGTGAAGATTTCCTAACAACTCTTCTGTAAATAAGTAAATGTGCTGAGAATTTTAAGACAGCTGATAAACTATGGTGTGTTTTCTCTACAGTCACTCAGTTCGCTGTGGCCAGTCAACAGCAATTCATTGTTCTAATGTCTGTGGAAATACTTTAAATTGTGGTAAGCACAGCTGTACCCAAGTGTGCCATGCAGGAAAATGCTCACCTTGCCAACTAGCAGTACAGCAAGGTAAGTATCAGAATACTTGCTTGTCCACCTTCTACTGGCAAGAAAGGAAAAAAAACAACAGTGCCATGAGGCAAGTGCTTTATCTTTACTTAACAGGAAAAAAAAAATCCATTCCTAGAATCTTTAAATAAATCAGGAAACACATGTCAGCATCACTATGAATAAACGTGGCTAGAAGAATCCTGTCAAGGCAGTTAGGGTGCTGGAGCACTCACCCCATGAGGTGAGGCTGCTGGAATTGGACTTGATTAGCCTGAGAAGAGGTCCCTTCCCTTAGGAGGGACCTGATAGCAGCCTTTCAATACGTGACAGGAGGCAATCAAGAAGGCAGAGCCAGGCTGTGTGTGGTGGGAGGATGAGAGACAATGAGCGTAAGCTGAAATGACAGGTTCCACCTGGCTATAAGGAAAAACTTTTTGCACCATGAGGACAGTCGAGCAGTAGACCAAGTTGCCCAGGGAGGTTGGGCAGCCTTCATTTTTGCATGTTTTCAAAACCCAACTGGATAAAGCCTTGAGTAACCTGGTCTGGTCTCATAGCTGACCCTGCTTTTAGGGGAAGGTCAGACTAGATGACCTCCTGAGGTCCTTTCCAACCTGAATTATCCTGTGATCCTGCTTAATCTTTCAATATAATTCCAAGACTTCAGTAGTAAGAATAGGAAGAGCTGCCTGAAAACACACGTCAACAAGCTGCTTTTCATTTCTGATAAAGATATTCTAAACTTGATCTTGAATGAGAATGAAGATATCTAAGAATGTAAGCCAGTATACTATTATGTTTTTGTTGAATAGTTTATAAAGAAAATTGCAAGCGTATTTTCTTGACTTTTAAGGTAATACTTAGCTTTGATTACTTATACTGCTTCAACAAGTAAGCTTTTTTTGTGCAGGCGGTACTTTTCCTTTTCTTATCTTCTTGTCAATACAGCTAAAACAGGAATTCCAGCTTCTATAGAATTGAGAAATCTATATAGCTGAATTGCATCTAAAGAAAAGCAACTTTGTTATCCTTCTAAAAGCTAACTGATAACAATTTCTCATGTTTTAGCTTTATATATTTACTGTTACAAATGTTTTTCAATGGTATTTTCTTGTGTTCTTTCTGTGGAATATTGCTTTCTTTTAGTGTGTTACTGTGGGAGCAACTTTAAAGATGTATTATGTGGGACAAAGGAAGAATTCTCTGATGGATTTGGGAGTTTCTCATGTCAGAAGATATGTGGCAAGTAAGGTCACTAATTCAAGCTTTCAAAAAGAAAAAGGTAATTTTATTCATACTCAGTGATCATGATGTTCTCAGGTAATGGTTTTCTTTTTTTTTCCTTTTTTTTTCTCTCCCTTCTTCCCATCCCCATTCCCCAGAAAATTAAATTGTGGAAGGCACAACTGTACACAAGTATGTCATCCTCAGCCTTGCCAGCTCTGTCCACGACTTCCGCAAGTAGTGTATCGCTGTCCCTGTGGCCAGACTCCTCTCAGCAAGTTACTGGAACTAGGATGTGTTGAACGTAAATTATGCACAGATCCTATCCCATCGTGTGGAAAAACATGCGGCAAACCTCTTTCTTGTGGTAGCTATGGTAATTAGAACTTTCTGCCTTGAAATATTGAAAATTTCATTGTTAAAAAGATGGCTGATTCGTACAGTTAGATTTCAAAAATAATTATTTTCTTAATGATTTTGAGCATTGACTGAATTGAGTGAAAAAGCCGCTGCAGAGCCTGCAACCTGGCTGTGTTTCATCACAGTGACACCTTAGAACTAGGAAATGTATCTGTCTAGGAAGGAAAAATGACATTAGCTAGCTTTAAAACTTTTTGTTTACATGGACTTCTCCTGTATTAGAAGAGCAGTAGGAATTTCTAGAGAGTAATATCTACTGTGGTCTTTTGAAAGCCCACCTAGGTCTTCATGTCTTTTATGTGAAGTATGTGAGAGTAGACCTGGCTCATTCAGATGCCTCCAGTAAATCATCATTTCCTGCTGCTGTAGGAGGGCCATGAGGGAAAAGTCATGTTGGAAGGGTATTATGTGCAAAAATGAATTGACACCTGAATGAGTGTGTTAAATAACTGAAGTTAATTTACTGTGGGATTGTGTGAAGCTCTAATTTTACAAACCATGTATTAAATCATGATTTGTTAGGCTTTTAGAGAGTACCAGCGCTGCCAAAATAAGGACCTCTTGGTAATGACTGATCCACTCAATCTGCCTTACTAAAGGACCGCAAGTAATAAGGGAATGAATAATTTAAGTTTTAGTGGAATTTCAGTTAACCACGTAAATGAAATGTGAAAGTATGCATAGCAAGTCCTTTTTTGGGCTAAAAAGGAAGAGAAATTTATATACTTACATAAATTTATATAAATTCCAGAGACTTGCATGCGATTGTGTCATACAAAATTGGAGTTTTTTTGTACATATATGTTAAAAAAAAAAAACTTTTTTGAATGTGTGCATTTTCAATGTTAGTTATAGACCTGACACTCTAGTCTATATATTCAAGATTTTAAACTTGAAAATAATTGCAAAAGGTAGGCCTGTAATATTTTAATATTTTGTGAATATTTAATGCATAATATTCTTCATTTGGAAACCCAATGGCACGTATGCATTTTTGTGTGGCCAGTGATGCTCCTAATAAATATCAAGTCATGAATTTAATTTTTTAATTCATTTGTATTAATGTTGTTTTTGTATTTTTCTTTTGAAAGAGTTTATTCATACATGCGAAAACCTTTGCCATGAAGGAGATTGTAGACCGTGTTCTCGTACATCGAATATTTATTGTAGGTGTGGCTTCAAAAAAAAGGTGAGCGTGTAAAGCTGGACCATGGAAACAGGTTATCTTTGGTGTTTTTTAAAGCTGTGTAGAAAAAGGAGCTGACATGTTTGAGGAGAAGAAAGCCAAGAAGTACAAGAGCACCAAGAAGATGCTGTGCTGCTCCTGTCAGTTGTTGCACAAGAGTGATTCTTGCTGCTAAAGAAGTTAACTGGATTATACTGTGAAGTACTAACATAGGCTACTTGCCCTCGAGACCATTTCTTGAAGTAGTTTTGCAGGCTATACATACAGTTCTGTTTGAGCTGGTTGCAAAGTCCTGTATTATCCTGCTGTATTCGTATAGTATGAAGCATGATGATTTTACCAAGAGTTATGTAAACTAAGAGAAAGGTAGCCTGAATTAAGTGGGGGATGTAAAACTGCAAGTTCTTGTTTGTGTTGAAACTCTGAAGAAAAAGTATAATGTTAAAAGAATCAAGGTTGAAATGGTAAATTAAAATGTGTGAAATAATGCATGAATGAGGGTTTTCTCTGGCTTTTGTTCCTCTTCTTGTATTCAAAAGAGTTACGAAGGTTAAAACTGAGTGCTGTTTTTTTCTGTATCACAACTGACTAGATGTTTTCCAGATAAGTAAATTTGAATTGTTAAGTTTGTTTTGATGTAATCTCTTCCTGTTTGTTTCCTAGGAAGTCCCATGTGTGCTCCTCAGAAATAAAGGTATGTTGTTATAATGTTACATATCTATTATGAAATCACTTTTAAAGTTTGTAAAAATGATAGAGTTCATACTAATTTTGGTTTTGCTTGAAAAAGTTGGCAAACATCATCTGATCGATACTGCCAGTTTTAGCCATGTTTCTGTGTCAAGTTGGTCTCTTCTTGAGATGCTGCTAGTTTTTAAACTGTTCGAAATAAACCGCTTTCACTTCTATCCGTCTCTTATGTAAAAAAAGAGTTCTTCAGCACTTAATTTTCAAGGTTCTATTTGAATTTGAGCAGTTGCTGAATATGGCAGGTGGCATAAGAAAGCACCCCCCCACACGCTTTCCTGTACATGTTTTGGTACTCTCTCACTGCTTAGATACAAAGTAGTGATATTGCTCTGCTCTTGTTCGAGTTTCTGTGGAAATGCAAGCTTTGATTCTACTTAACAGTTGTTCTAATGCTGCTAGTCATTGTTTATCAGCTCAGCAGAGAGCTTCCAATAGACAATATGTTCACTTTTTAAAAACTTGGAATGTCCTGAAACATGTTCTGAAAACTGTGGCCAACACCTTCAACAAAATCAGTAAGTGATCCATGGATTTTATGTCTCTATATCAAAGTAAAGGACCTAGCTGCAAGATTGTTGTCAGTCTCACTTCTGTAGAGTAAGCCTCTTCAAGAAGGGCCTTTCAGATTGGATTAGTGAAGCATTTCACACCAAGGGGATCACCAGAGCTGGTAAATATAAATGGATAAGAATGTGCCTTCCTGTATCTAGGACTGTAGCACTATTGCCCCATGAACCCTAAACAGTCAGTCATGGGGAGCCTCTGGTATCTGCTGATCTTGTGGATGAGCAAGAGAGGTATTTTTAGAGGAGGGAAATAGAAGCATGTGATGTATGCTTCCAGCCATGTCCTCCCCTCTAGACACCATCTCAGTCCTGGAAGAAAACAAGGAGACCTGGACCATCAGTAAATAGAGGATTACTATTGGTGTGCAGTATCTGGCTGAACTAGCATGGAAAGAGGTCTCTAAGTACTGTCTCGGCTGCCTTTGCCTTTCTTTTGGGAAGGTTGTTGGCCATCCAGAGCAAGGATACTTGCTTGTAGAGGTCATGCCTGTTGGCCACGTACAGAGGGAGTTACCTGTTCTGCTTTAGACATAAAAACGTGTATTCCAGGTCAAAGATCACCATTCTCCGCCTACTCCTGGTTTGGCAACAGTGGTCTTGGGAGTACTTACGAACACCACTTGCTCAGTTGGCTTCTATAACCTAAATTTTGTCCTATTGAATCTTTAAAACTATTTGAAGAATCTTGATCTAGGGAAATGTTTCCTTAATGGACCTCTAACATACTAAGGTACTTGTTTACAAGATATATATAAGATAGTAAGGTGCATATTTCCTTTTTTGAGTTTTTGTCTCTGAGGACTTTGCTCTGCAGAATCCACAAGTGATTGCTCTTGTGTGAATGGTGATAACAATTTTTTGTTTGTGCCAGTTTCATCAGCATATAAACAGTAGCTGGATTTCCTGATATACTGCTTTACAAGTTTGAGCAGTCTTAAATTTGATGTTTATGGTACTTTGCTGTGTCAGGAATGTTAGCCTTTAAAAGATGTGATATTAATTTTGTTAAGAAATCAGATGTAGCAGTTTATGTACCAAACTAAATATAGATGATTGTTGTCTAGTCTCAGAAACTTGATCCTCTCTGGTGTTGAATTTTATTCTCTATTATGTATACATATATCCTGTTTTCTTTGTTTTATTGCGCAAGACTAGGTCTTGCAACAACCTTACTGCAGTCTTGTGACTGCAGCTTTTGTTCTTGGGATGAACAGAGATATAAAAGTCATGTTTTGTTTTGTTTTCCTTGGTAATAGCTGCTATTACATTTATGTGTGACAAGCGATGCAACAAGAAAAGGTCATGTGGACGACACAAATGTAATGAAATTTGCTGTGTGGTAAGTTCACCTGTGTGGTTTTATGAAGTTGTTCATTGTGAAACACGTTTGGCTTTGGTTATGATTTTAAAAGTCATTTTTGCTTTTCCATCTTTGCGTTTTGGTGCATCTTCAGTCTGCTTGCAGTACTGGTCCTGCTCATATGTTTGTGTACCTATACTAACTCTGCATCATTCATTTTATGGGTATAATTATAAAATGTAAAACTATGCTGCAACCTTGGTATGGTTAAGTCAAGTAAAGGTACTTTATGTCAGTACAGTGATTCTTGGGGAAAGGGAAGGGGAGGGAGATAGCTATGTTATAACCTGTACTTCATAGATGAAGTTGTCTGCACTAGAGACCTTAACAGAATCAGTGGTGAAACATGTATAGATCAGGCCAAAGCTGATATAGTGTGCTATATGTTTTGACAATTGCTGGATTATGACCTAACATAGAAACAAGAAACCAATGGATTTCATAATTCAGCCTTTCTTTTTTGCCCTCCCCTAGGACACAGAACACAAGTGTTCTCTGGTTTGCGGGCGCAAGCTCAACTGTGGGCTTCATAGATGTGAAGAGCCCTGTCATCGAGGCAGCTGTCAAACGTGTTGGCAAACAAGTGAGTTAAATGCAAGGCTTCATTAATTCTTAAAAGTTATAGAAATTTAGTCACTTAATTTGTCAGAGCTGGAAATAGAATCTGATCAGAATCTGAATATAGGCAGGTGATTGTAATTGGTATTTTTTCATGGAAGAGAAAGTTATTTAATTGTAGATGAATTTATTAAGTGTTGGATTTAATACTTAAATATATTCAGTTATGCATGTAGATCCAGCAGTCACTTAATATTTTTGAGGAATCATGCAAAAAAAAAAAACCTCTTAAGAGTAATCTGTTTAGCAACATACTAACACTATTAAAGGTAGTAGAGTATATAGCAGAAGTCTGCTTAGCTGCTTAGAATTCAGACATTTCCAACTTGGTCCACTAGTAATTTTGCTCTGGGGAGAACCATGTGAAGAAATGATAGATGTCAGTCTTGTGTGTCTTAAGCTTTCTGGTCACATGTTGAGTGGTAAAAATTACCTCTGAATTACCAGAAATAGATTGGCAGCCATCAGGTATTAATTTTTTGGTATGATTACTGAACTTTATACAGATTTAAGGCAATACAATAGTTTGACGGGTATGTGCTCTGTTAAAAGCTGTTCCAGTTGATAATAGTATTGCACAACTGCTTTTTACTACCTAACATAGGGGACTGCTAGTTGATTATTTTGCACCATTTTAATAGATGTTAACCTCTCTGATTCAAGCCTGAAGCAAATAGAAGAAAGCTTATATGTTTCCTTCTTCTAGCAGAATCTTAAATTGATCTGGAACATCACATGAAATTGGGAGGGGCAGGGATTAAAATGTCATCTCGTGTTTTAATCTAGGTTTCCCCTTTCTTTATGTAGATGTACTTTACCACATAATTTATTATAAGCTATTTATTAAATGCAGGTTTTGAAAGTTGGGCGGGGAGACCACTTAATGGATCATTCATCATTCATCTTTCCACCCAGTCTTGGGTTTGACAAGTTCAAAATTTTTCTTTAAGTCCAATATCCTTAGTAGTCTTTCAGCTACTTTTATTTTTGCTTTTCTTTCAGTCAGGAAAAAAAAAAAAACGAGAAGAAAGTGTTTCTTGATGAACAAAATCTAAATACTCACTTGGAGTTCCACTTACGCTTTCCTCAAGCATGTGTGTTGTCCAGTAGTTCTGCAGCCAGTCTTGGACAAAAACTGAGATTTAGCTGACTGAGCAGACCATAGGAAACTACTGGATGTGTGAAATTGCTGAACGTAATAAATACCACAGTGAAAAACTGAGATAAGTTTCAGGTAGCACTGTGAGGAATGGCTGGACTTAACAGATAGTTAAGGGTGAGAGGTGGCTGAGTTTTTAACAGATAGTTGGAGGGGAGTATTGAGAACACTTTTGGGAGTGGAATCTTGAAAGGCCAGCAACACCCAGGTAACCACGTCAGCAATACTGATGCAGAGACAACGTAGAATATGGTATCAGAAATACTAAATTTGGGTATGGTATACTTTGTCTTTACTTGTTGAGAAACCTGTCAAACTGTTCTTTTTGGAGGGATGGGGAAAGTTTCCAATAGGATCTGTCTCGGACTGAAATATCAGTAAAAGAGATCTTTGAATATATGGGCAAAATGGAAATAACAGATCTGAAATACTGTAACAGGCTGATATTCACCAGTAGACTGTAGAGGAGCTTGATGATGTTGACTTGTAATCTCCAGTATGTAATATCTCATTCAATACTGCCTCAGTCCAAGAGAAGTGAAAGTCAACAAACATGATGTCAATTTTTTAAAAGTGGGGGGCAGGGGGAGAGGGTGTCCAGGGATCTATTAGAGTAGTGAGCCTGATTTTCAGAACAGATAAACTGGTAGAATCTACTGTGAAGAACAGAATTAATGGAATTGGAACATATATTGCTTGGTCATTTCTATGTAGTTTACTTGTTCCTTTGTAATTTTATCGTTCTCTAGTAAGGAATTGATAAGATTCCCTTTGTTTCAAACAAACTAAAACTCTTCCTTTAGTTATCCTTAACTACATTACAGTGATACAGTGAACTTGGTAAAAACTGTCTATATATCTTAACTACAGCTTATATTTTCACCTTTTTTTGTCTAATCTCTTTATTACTCCTTTCACCTGCTTTTTTTATTCTATGCAGTTTTTTCCTGAGATGTGAAATCAAGGCTTTACATGTGCTTTATGCTAAACAGTGACCAGTACCAATTTGTTGCTATTTTTTAGACAGATGAGGAGTTTAACTACAGGTATAAACTGTAGCCATTGAGATGTGTTTGTTTTGTGGGTTGCTCTTTCAGGTTTTGATGAGTTAACTTGTTACTGTGGTGAATCAGTGATTTACCCCCCCATCCCCTGTGGCACTCAGCCACCAGAATGTAAAAAAACCTGCACCAGGCCACATGAGTGTGATCATCCAGGTAAGTCAGACTCAATGGCTGCTTGGCTTTAAAAAACAAACAAACAAAACACAAAGACAACTATCAAAATGTAGTAAATTGTACATGGGTCTGTTTGAAAATATTTGCTTTTTTATTACCACCTTTTGCAGTAGCTATGAATATTTCTCAAAGTCTGCATTTAAAAAGCAACCAACTAAAAATTTACCATGAATATCAGTGATGATACTTCTGACTCCTAAAATGCTGGGTTTTCCTTTATGATCCAGACAGCAAGTTCTAGACATTATTAATAATCGCAACAGATTAAATATTATATTCTAAAGATTAAGCACTCCATTGAAACAGCAGGGTAATCTAGTTGTCAATTTGTTTCTAATTTCTCTGAAATTACACTGGCTGATTGCAAAATACAGAGCAGAGACTTGCTTTAGAGTGAAAGATCTGTTTTCTGAAAAATTCTGTCTAATAGCATAATCCTGCTCAGCATAATCCTGCTCAGAAGATACTAATGTTTGCTATTTTCTACCATTTACTTTAGAAAATAGGGAAGAATATTTGCCTAAAAACCTGCCATCTTAATTTTCAAGAGTATTTTAAAGAACAGATTACACTTGCATGAAGCATCATACTTCTCTTAAGTTGTGTAGTTCTGAAGTACTAACTCATGTTTAGTAGTCCTTACCATCTTCTTTAAAGCATTTAACTGGACTATAGTAATAAAACTGCTTCTTATATTTCTGTGACTGCAGTGTACCATTCATGTCATAGTGAGGAGAAATGTCCACCGTGTACCTATCTCACTCAGAAATGGTGTATGGGCAAGCATGAAGTAAGTCTGGCCATTTAGTGTTTTTTTGAATACTAAATAATGTGTAGCTTGAAAATATTTGTTCATGTTCAGGATATACTTTTTACATAACAAGCATTTGTTACTTCACTTTCCAAGACTGATGTTTTAGTTTGTTTGTTTGTTTGTTTGTTTGTTTGTTTGTTTGTTTGTTTGGAATAGAATACGTTACTGGTGTTTGTGTTTAATGCGATTAAATTGACAGAGTAGATCTTTCATGCCATATCACTCAGGCCAACTGCCATATTGGACTATTATATAAAGCAAAACTCTGGTGTTGTCTTAAAATGTTCTAGTGTTATGGTTCTTGCGCAGACAATGCTGAAAGGAGGTGTGAACAGTAAAAGTACTTTGAGATTTGCTTTTATAGTTGCTCATTTTTAGTCATAATGTGTTATTTTCCTCCTCCCGTCTTCCAGCTGCGGAATAATATTCCCTGCCATCTCACTGATATTTCCTGTGGACTTCGCTGCAATCAAATGTTAAAATGTGGAATGCACAAATGTAAAAGAATCTGTCATAAAGGAGAATGTCTTATAGATGAAGAATGTAAACAGCCATGTACTATTCCAAGGCTGTATTGCAGCCATCCCTGTATGGCTCCATGTCATCCTTCTTCACCCTGCCCAACAACTGCCTGTTCTGCTAAGGTTAGATACCCAAAGAAAATTCATTGTAATTTGCAGGCAAATTGCATCATTTAATTATTGGCCAATAACAGTAGTGACAAAAAAGTATTACATTTGTACATTGATATCATGGCATTTTTGCTGTAAACTTACAATATTGAAAAATATGAAGAAGTATTTTTTTAAACTACTCATCATTTTGAAGTAGCCACTATTTCACTAAAACTTGGACTTTTGAAAGAATATACTTACCTACTTCACCCCACCTGCCAAAAAAGACGAAAGTAAAAAAGCTGCTGTCTTTTGTTGATACAACAGGTTGATCTCCATTGTGAATGTGGAAGAAGGAAAGAGAGTATGATTTGCTCAGAAGCATCTAATACATATCAAAGGTTTGTACTGCAATAATTATTTTAATTCCTGTATTGGACTTTACATTTAGTCAAACTGCAAAAAATTGAGCTTGACTTACTATATTTAATTCACAATCTTTCTCACTATTCCCCCAAACTTTTATAGCAGACATGTTGTATTGCAACATACTCGTCTTCTCGCTACTGTTAGTCTGTAAATGTGATGACACGTCAAAGCCTGCATCTCCTGTCTGTGAAACTGCTCTACCCACACAGAGCAGTTAGATGCAGATTAATTGGGCAGATCCAGATTCAGACACCTGAATATAGGTGACTACATATAAGATTCCACATGCAATTTGGTGTCTGAGTTCCCATTATGTGTGATGGAAACCTTGTCACTACAGGCAATAGAAGCAAAAGGGTCATTTAAGTTCATCCTGAAAGAGACAGATAAATCTTCTTAGATTCCATTGACTGTAGTGAAAGCTTTGGCATCTAAATCTTTGTGTCTTAATGTGAAAACTAAGTCCTACCCAGCTCCATTTATTGCAATGAATTTATCTCCAGATCTTTCTTCTAAGCTTCCTTTATCTTTTATTTTCTCTATTGTGGGAGAGGGGAAGGAAAGGACAAGGAAGCAAAGAACACAGCAAGGCTTTGGAAATTCTGAAATGAGAAGGGCAAAAAATGATTCTTCCTCTGAAGCAGTGATTGAGAGGAAATCCAAAAATGAATCTGGAGAGTTGATAGGCAACCAAAGTTTTGCTCTGCATCCCAGTTGATAGGAGACAGCAGTCACAGATTGTTCCTGTCTCCCAAAGAAAGCTTCTTAATGATTGTTTCTTTCCTTTAAGCACAGGTATTTCAAGACTTGATACTAGCCCAGTTTAGAATATACTGCTCTGTTGCTGCTGAATATTGTGTAGACTTAAATTCTGTCATAATTTGCCTTAATATCTACTTGTACTTACTGAAAATGAAGTGGAAATCAGAGACAGTTAAGAACAATTGTAATCAATACTAAGTTGGATGCTAGGTAGACTTAAGAGTGATGATCATTGTTTTCTGAAAAAAAAAAATCTTAACAAAAGTTTCTGTAGTTTAAACAAATTTCTCATTGAATAAGCATAGCTGCATTTATTTAAAAACAAATCTCTACCTCGCTGTGAACTAAAATCAGAATGTTAACTTGACTTTGAATTACCAGTTTAGAATTGAAATGTTTGTCATTAACAATCAAGCTACCTTCTTAGCTTGTTAGAAGTCCCAAATTCTTGAAGGCTAAGATACTTCTACTGTCTCTGAGGCTTATGCACTTCAAAAATATTTATACAGGGGAAATGTTTTTGAAGTCTGCAAGAGTCCTTGCATACATAAATATCAAACACACCATTTATCTAATGAAAGCCCAAGTCAAGAGGGAGGGAAAACAATCATCAGTTTAAAGCAAACCTATGTATCGATAGCTTCAAATGTCTTCATATATATTTAATTCTTGGACCTTACAATAAGTTAATTCTTGGCCCAGTTGATATTAGCGAAAGTGCTATTTAGTGTTAGCTAAGTTTGCATGATAAATCCAACTGTTCAGATTACGTTTGTACAGATGATAAAGGTGCACGTGTCATTATCATCTAATGGCACATTAGCTTGACTTTGTCATTGCCCAATAAATTTGAAGCTGATGCTGGCTCTCACTGACATTTGCCATGGTGACATATGTGTTGTTTGATTATCTTCCTGATGGATGATTAATTTTTCTCTGAATTCGGAGTGAAAGGTCTGGAGAAAAGAGTATCCTTTTACATGAAAACCAACAGGAAAGAAAGTTCAGAGGATAGAATTTTCCATTTTCAGAATTTTGTTTGAGGGTGGTGTGGTATATTTCACCAAACACTCACTGTGCAATTTTAATCATAGAGATTTTAGGAAGAAAATTGGATTGGGAAGGCTAATTATTAATGGGAACAGTTTTAGGTATTTGTACTCTTTCAGGAAACTCAATTTACTGCTCCTTCAGGAAACTCAATTTACAGGTTTTAGTCACACAGTTAAGAATCACATGAAAGTTGAAATGTCAGAACTGCAAAACTGCTTGAGAAGGAAATTAATTCTAAACCTATATGGTCAGCTGTGGTTTGAATATTAAGCAGGTGGGAGGAAAGAATATTTATTTTGCCTTATTTACACTTGGATAGAATGGGTGCTCTGAATAATCTGGAGAAGCAAGCTTCCTGCTTTTAATTGTTCGAGGGGGATTAGAGAGAATAACCTTTTAATTTATGTAGCTGGTCTAAATTCCTAAATCTAGATGATGTGGAACTAGGTTCCTTTCTGTAATCTGACCAGGAAACAGTCTGTCTGTCTTCTCTTTTTCCAAATGGAGATTTAAATCTACAGCTTCATACACCTTTTCAAGTTTTATGCATGACATAAAATGAAATTTCATGCTTTTTTTCAGAATAGCTGCTATATCTATTGCCACTAAGTTAACAGATCTGCAACTTGGAGACTCTGTGGAAATCAGTAGGCTTATTACAAAAAAAGAAATGAAGCAAGCCAGGTAAGGATGTTTATTTGAACGTGCATACCTTTGTGTACCTGAAGTGTAGATGATGTTGAAAACATAATATTGTAAGCAGATTCCCAGCTAAAACAGGAATATGTTAAATAGGCTGACTGTACTGTAACAATACTGTTAATAGAGAATTCTGCAATTCTTTAGCTGTTCGTGTTTTTGTGTAGAAGTTGTTCTCTACCATTGGCTGTTTTGTTGTAATACTTATATTTATGTATGGAACAATATAATTGTGGTTTCAGAGTTTGTCTACTCCAGCAAACTTTCTGGAGTTTGTCTGGATTTGTATAGATTGCCAGGCAGTGTAATCTTTTTGCCATCGTATTCTTTTAACATTCCTTCCTGGATGGCTAATAGGGCACGTTTTTCCCCTAGTATTATCTCACTATTTATATTGTTTTTGTGTTACCCTGTTTAGATACCTTACATTTGTTTCTTGACTTATGCTTGGATTTTGTGTGCTCTCGTAATGTTTGGCACTGCACATCTGCTTTCAGGTCACTAAAAATACTTTGGATTTAATCAAATTGGTGGGTTTCTGTACCTTTTGATGTTCATCTGGATTGGGAGAGCTTGTGGTTTTGTTTTAAATAACTAATTCTTTAAGGAATTTCTCCAGCCACCTTTTTGCTTTGCATTGAAGGCAAACCTGTCTTGCATTGAATTTTACTGATATCTTCACTCTTGAAGTCCATAATTTCTGGTTTTAGGGGTTTTTTTGTTGTTGCGATCTTTGCTCTCTGAATTGAGAGTGTGATTATTTCAATCACTCATTTTTGTTAACATCTAACATCGCTATTGTTTCACCACTTCCTTTATCAAAAGCAAATACCAAGATATTTCAAGAACTCTTGCTTGTCATTCTGTTCTGTTTTATTGTTTTATGTCTATAAAATTGGAGCATGTTATTACTATGTTTTTTGGATATTTTTCTGCACTGACTGACATAATTTTAATTCTGAGTGTATGGGCAAGATGAAGCAACTAATACCAGAGATAATGCATTGGAGCACTGGCTCACCTCAGTCTCTGGCCTCATTCTAGTTGGGCAGGTTTTAAAATTCAGAAGAAAATGAAAAGAAAAAAAATCAATGTGGAAGGAGGAAATCCTTAGTAATTCCTCTATGCAACTTGTAGAAGCATGGTATTAGTGCAGTATAAGCATGGTGCAAGAAGAACACAATTAACAAACAGTAATTGAATCTTTTTTCAGCCGACCTTGTGTGTTTCAATTAATTGAATACTCAGCTTACAGCATAAGCATTATTTTTCCATCTCTAGAATTACTGTAGAACAATCTTTGTTTTGCCCAGATTAAGCCTCAACCATCTTGTTCTTACTTGTTTCGCAGTGCCAGTCAGATGACAACAATATAAAGCCAGCTTAAGTTGTAGTTAATAACCCTTTTCAAAAGCTTATCTGTACTGTGGTGTTTTTAGTGCTTTTGGCGGGGCTTTATTCCTCCACACTGTTTACAGAAAGCAGCCGTTTGGCAGTGGTAGACCTTGGAGGCAAAAAAACATTTTAAGCTACTGAAGCTGTGAGTCTTCGCTATTGTATGTTTGCTAGAAGGGCTGAGAAGATGGGAGTGCCTCGTGTCCCAGCCTTTGTAATATATAGTACAAACTGTATGGTGTAGGCACTGCTGCACCAGTTTCTGTGCCTTCCTACCACAGGAGTGTAATGCATTCATACAAGGAAATCGACACCCCTATCTAGAAAAAGATTGGAAGTATTTGGTTTAATGAACCTAGCTGGGGGTTATTTAAATTTTCATTGGACCTGTGTGGTCTCACAGCTCAGATTTGTAACTGAATTCTGAATATCATTAGAAAACCTGCAGTGAAGTAGACCAGTTCTTGAATGGTTGAAGTGACCAGAGATGATTTTTCTTTGAGTAGACCTTTCCTGAATCAATTATGATATCTAAGCTATGACAGGTAATCTTCATTCAAGTATAGCCAGAGAAAGTATTCTGCCTTCCTTCTTCCCTTCTTGTTTACCAAATGGGTGGGAAAGAAGGTGGGAAAGAACTTTCTTCTGCCACCTTTAGGAAAATATGGTTCCAAACATAGTATATATCACTGAGTGAACCATTTACCTGTATAGAAATTAGTTGATTGAAACCAAGCAACTGTTATCAATAGGATGAAATCACTCTTGCTGTCCGTTAAGGACAGAAGTCTGTACTTGCCAACTGTGAAAATACATATATATTTTTTTTAACAGAACTCTTGCTCCATCTCTGACCTTTAAATCTCTTAAAGTAAAATGACAAAACACCTTTCAAAGATGAGCAAGGAAACTGAAATTCGTGACTCTACTGACACTAGGAGTTACGGATTTAGCAGAGATACTGATTCTTACAGTGCATCATAATCTTTCCTATACATAGCTAACTGTCCTGTTTTCCTCAGTTGATATATATATATATGTATATATGTATAAGTAGGTATATATATTTTTTTGTTGTTGTTGCTTAGGAGTAAGTGACATTGTCCCACCGTCCTTTGCTAATTTCCCATCCTTCCCAGCTTCCCCTCTGTGCTGATATCAACTCTATTTTTCCTGAAATGATTGAGTTTACCAGTATAATCAAATCTAATTTGGAAGCTGTTGTTCTCAGCTTGTATTTAGCTTTGATAATTGCTGCTTCTATTCAAGACCTGAAGAAGGACCTGTGCACTTGAAAGTGTTTTTTTCCAATTATTTTCTGATCTAATACAATAAACTATTCTCACATACTGTTTATTTCCTTAGGCTATGATAATGATACAGTAGCAATAAAACTACAGCTTAAATGTATGAGGGGAAGTGTTGATGCTAATTATGTTTTTCTCTAATAATTCAGGTTGCAATGTGATGAAGAATGCTTGGCTCTTCAGAGGAACAGGTAGGCAATGAACGTTTTTTGGTTGATGATGATGCTGTTTTTTGGTTGATGATGATGCTGTTTTTTGGTTGATGATGATGCTGTTTTTTGGTTGATGATGATGCTGTTTTTTGGTTGATGATGAATTTACAAATTCAGAAGGCTAATGCTGTGTGGAAAATCTTTCCTGTACAACCTAGAGAGCTGGAGAATGTCAAGCTGATCCCTGTGTTTAGGGATCTGTATTGGGCAATCAGAATTTTTACTAGAATATTTTAGTGAAAAGTTGGAGTAGTTTCAAATATACAGACTAGATTTTTTTTATGAGCTCTTGATCTATGTTGGCAGCCTGTCTCTTCAGTCTTCAATGACAAGGTGTTCTGTTTGTGTTCCCACAATCCCTGGACTTAGGCGTCTTGCCGAGGCTCTTCAAATAGATGATAATTCTGACCCTTTTAACGTCCGCTCTTCTGGGCCAAAGTACAGTGACCTTTTAAAAGAAGATGCGAGGTATGTGTTTTCATGATGACATAGACCTCGTGGTTAAGATTTATGTATCTATTTTTCCATCTACTGTGTTCTAAGATTCTTCTAATTATGTTAGGTGTAACAAAGTACATACATAGGTGTCATAAGTAAAACAGGGTTCAGAGCAAGGAATAAGAGTTGAGAGTAGGAAACAGAAAACGCTTCTATTTACTCTTGTAAAAATGCCTGTGTACTCTTCTTTCTAGCTTTGGCACTAGGCGATCACTGAGGCAAAGCAGATGATGTGTGCTTCTCAAGACCACCTAAGTGAGAACCTGAAAAATAAAAAGTGCGTGTGTGGCCAGTTCATTCTGTAACAGGACAGGATTTAGAATAGTCTCCACTGTTTTCACTGTGAATCAGTACATGTGCTTCCCATATCTCAACTGCTTTCACCCCCTTCTACCCTCCACCGTTTCTGTGTAAACTTGTCGGGACAAAGACTAAAGTAATAGTTTAGTAATGAGATATGCCCTCAAAGCATGACATTATTTCCCTCCACTAGTCCTATTTACTTGTTTCCCATACTGCCTTTATTTTCAGAACAAAGAAACTGAATGTCTTGTGGCATATATATATTTCTCTTGTATATTTTATTACATTAAACAAGCCAGGCTCTTCCATATCTTCCTTTTCAAATGTGTTCTGTTCTCCTGTCTGCCCTTCTCTACCCATTGTAGAGTTGTAGTTCATTTTTTGTGAACAGAATTGACCAGAATCATGCACCGTATTCCAGATGGTCTAATAGATGCCTTGAAAAGTGAACTTAATGCTTCCACATTTCTTCATGAAAATATCTTCATTCTACAGTTCTACTTGTACTCCTGTCATAACTACGTTATGTTGGTAACCCATGTTCAACTAATACATCCAGGCTATTCTTCTCACTTGTTGCCAACTTCCAACAAAAACTTTTTAGTCCTTAAGTGAATGACCTTACACATTGAATTACCTAATTTAATTCCTCTTATTCTAGCCTTCAAGATAAATTTATTTCTCTCTGTATTGACAAATCTTTTGTCAGCAGCAAATTTTATAAAGCTATGGTTTTATGACACTTACTACCTTGACCACTCTTGATGATGTTTCATCTCAGCAGTCTTGAAAAGCTCTGAGTTTACCTTGTAATGGCAGGATCTACAAAGTGTATGTGTGGTTTTTTCTGTTTTGTTTTTGTTTTTTCAGGCAGCTCAGCATGTTTTATGCAAGTTTTGATGAATGGCTTCTTGCTTGAGTAGGTTGCTCCAATAATGCAAGAGCTTAGGGCTTACGGATTTTTCTGCAAAGTTTTTGTTATACATCTGTGTACTGGATCTCTAGAAATACGACAGGCTTCACATGCATTCAGGATGCATCAAGAAGGCAGACAATACTGCTGCTGAACCCACAAGTAGAGTGTATTTCCTGTCTTATGCAGGCAAGCAGTTGATCTGTGAAGCCAATGTGTTGCCAGGGGCTGAAAAAGATGTACATCTGCAGATGAGTAAACTTGAGAAAAGCTATGAGAGGACTCCTTATTTTGAGCTGTAGTCTTTCACTACAAAACCCCAGAGCTCCAAGATGCAGTACAACTCCTGATAACAGGAGGAGGAGGAAGAGGTGGCAGGCCAAGATAAGGTGTCATTTGCAGGAAAGTGAGGGGATAGGAGGCACCAGGAATAGCATGGTAATGCTGCTGTGCACTGATCTGGCTATGTGGTTGTGAGAAAGGTTAAGAAGGCAGCAAGTCTGCAGCATGCTACTTTATAGGAGATATTCTGCTGCCAAGGGGATCTACCTTCTAGCACTGAGATGACTGTACCAGCACAGGCAAGTACAGATCAGGGGTACAAATCCATTGGGTGGACACTTCAGCACTGACTGCCCCAAGGAGGCTCCAGAAATAGACACAGAGGAGCAAGCAGATGCCCAAGCTGGTCTGCTGATACAAAGTTGGAGGACAGACTGGTACAAGTGTAAATGCCCAGCTTGAGAGGGATGGTGCTAAGGCAGCTGAAGCTGTTATTTGATGAATTAACATCAATGGAGAAGGAGAGGAGGTGATCTGGAGTATCTAGCCAAATGAAGCTGCACAGAAGAGGATTTTCTTGGCATTTCGTTAGCTATGCAAGATCACATGGCAACTGTATGGACAAAGGAAATCTTGGGTCAAATAGTAGAATCTGGAGAGATAGGGAGGGAGATGAGTCCTTCATGGGCATCTTCTTAGCCAGTTTTTCCAAGTATTAACCCTCCACATCCTGTTGTGGACTTGATGAAGACAGAGCCAAGTACACTTACTTTGGGTGGGCTGGCAACAGGAACAGTGTACGGGTTTGAGAGTAGGAGACCTTCATGGTTTTCTTAAACAAGAAACAGAAGCCTGAAGGGAGGGGTGACGAGGGCAACTTCTCAAGCAGATGACGGGCAAACTACAAGCCTGAAATGTTGCCTAGAGGCAGTATCTTGCACTAATAGGTGTTGCAAGAACAAGGAGGTTTTTGGCAGAGACAGCAAAATCTGGGAAAAGCAAAAAATAAATAGCACTAAGTACAGTGAAAAATCAAGCAACAGAGCATTTCTATTTAGCACAGTGGTTGAGAGGATCTGAAATAGTGGTAGGCCTGCTCCTGCTTACATGTAATGCAGGAGGGAGATGAGGAGATGGCTAATGTGCACCATGGACACTGCACACTAATAGACCTTCCAGTCCCACTCTATGGAGCTTCGGTATACCCACTGTCAGATTGGACATCTTGATTCTAAGAACCACTTTCTTTCCTTGCTGTGCATTATTTTCAGTTAAATGTCCATTACCAGTTAGATCATATGAACTCACAATGAGCAGTTAGCTAGTTATTTGACCATATCCAGCCATAATAAATTAGTGAAAAGAATCATGTGAAAAGCATGATTGATTTTTGCTAGTAAGCAATACCAATACCTCTAAAAACATTTGGTGAAACTTAGAAAAGTAATTTTAAGAGATCAAGCAGGCAACCTACACAAAGTATTAGAAATACTGAGAAATTCTTCAGTCAGGTAATAGATGCTCACCAGCATCCTGGGAAACAGAGATGCTCTGTTTATTTTGGATAGAGCAATATAACCTGCACACTGATTAATTTGTAAATATACAAACCAGCTCCAGCAGCAGGATGATGACAAATAAAACTCCCCAAACATGAAATGAGCAAGCTGATACAACATCAGAACAAGCCACCTAAAACTGGATAGAAGTGCAGTAGTGAAATATACAGTAGCCAATTACTACTACCCCTCCTCACTCATTTGTCCGATCAGGCTCCTGCAGAAAACACTACTGAACCTGTAGCATCTTCTTCATCCTCTTGTGGGCTGACTTAAAGCAGGCTTCATTCTGTTGCTCAGCTTAATGGATGCTCTCTGCTACCCTTGGCCTTTCAAGATCTTTGCCCAACAGTGGAGCCTGACAGTGTTGCTTGGCAACTGCAGGCTTCTCTGCCATTCAGTGAAGTGAGTGTTCATGCCTTCGTATAGTTAGGAATGCAGAATGCTTACTTGCATGTTAACTTGGCACTCCTCTTATGACTCCTCTCAGAGCAACCTAGTGAGGTATGCCCCCAAATTTGGAAGGGAAAGACTGCATACTGTTGAAAAGGGGCTATACTGTTTCTTTTTCACTTTTTCTTTACCAGTTTTATCAGGTGACCTCAAAGGCCAGTTTTATACTCTAAAGAAAACTTTACCTGTGCTTTTTCAGCATTGGCAGCAGAGGAGCAGACTGCCTCAAATGCTCCACATTTCACATTTCAGTGTGCTCCACAGGGAGGTGGATATACACAATGTATCTTTGTGTTGGATTGCCTCAGCTCTTCACTGGTGTGGCTCATGCTATATACAGAGCTCAGAACTCTCTAGGGCAATCTAGATGTCTGTAAGAGGTATCTCTTTCAAAGGAAACCTTTTGTTTAAGGAATGGTAAAATCCAACGTTTCTTTAAAATTTCCTGTACCTACTTTATGCTCTCTCAGTCTTCTCCATGGTTTCAAAGGAGAAGCAAATTTTCAGCCTCTCCTACCATCTCTGTTGCTCTGGCTTGCAAGTTCCTCTGTGGACAATCTGTAGATTGGAGCCCACCTAGACCATTGAGTGGCTCAGGGTTGATGTTCTGTGGAGTTCTCCTTTATGAAAGGTTCTGGAAGGACAAGTGCACAGAAAGTGCTTGCCTCAGCTTTGGTCACACACATGGTTGTCACAACTCTGCTACCGTGTAAAAGGGAACAAGGTCCTGTTTCTGCTTTTTAAGGAGGCAGTGAAACTGTGGATGTTCAATATTGCCCATGAAATGAATTTCTCTGCAACTTATCCCAGTACATCTAGCTTTCCAACAGGATGACATTCTGTAAGTCAAATGATTCTTCCTCACCCCCTCCCCAACACAGTATGCTTGCTGTTTTTGTCTTTCTGTTTGGATTCTTCAGTCTTGACTGTCTTGGACTTTCTTGAAGCTCAAAGACATTGGTCAGTCTTTCCAAATATTTTTGAAAGGATGTCCACCTGGCTGATGTCACTGATCGCTTCCAGTTGATAACTCTGTTTGGTAGGCTCCTGGGGGGTTGATTTTCAATGTATCCTTCTGTCTGAACTGCTTTCTCAGTGGGTTTCTAAATCTTAAGCGTCTGATGCTCATGGGCCTGCTCTTTGGATTGAGTGCTCATGGCTGCTGCTCCATGTAGCGTTTGCTTTCTGACTCCCTGGACTTGACTTAAGCTGATTCTGGGAGTGTCAGTGTGTTGTTTTAGCCAGAGAGGATGATTATTCTTTCCAAAGCCTCAGATTGCATGGGCCAATACTGTAGTTCATACCTATGCATCTGGAGGGCCCTTTCTTTTTAACTCTACAGGTCCAGGTCCTTTATGGAATTCTCCCAAGTTAATAGTTTTCTCCACAAAAGATGCAGGGGTTCTCATAACTTCATGCAGTGTCCATCCACCATATCTGTTATGAAACTTTGAAGATTTTCCAGTGGTGCACTGACTGCATCATAGTAGTGATCAGGTGATTTTGATAGACAGGCTACTCAGTGCTGCCATTTCACATGTTTGCTTGTGACCACTTAGTCTTCTAGTTTTTTCACTTCAGTATCCAAAACTTTGGTAGGGCATCCACTTCTTGACAGATGAAATTCTGACATCATTCTCAAAGTGGTGTTTCACAAAGATAGTGCTCTAACAAACATTAACCTTATTTTTGGGATTAGTTTACTTGCACACTTAAGAACAGAGCACAAACCTCACCCTGATGTGCAAGCTTGGCCATGGCTCTGAAGGTACCCATGATGTCTGAAACTCAAGGGCAGATTTACTATGGCCCAGGACTGGCATATAAGCAATTCTTGTTTTAATCAGGTGAAGGTTGAAAGCTCCTGGTTCAATCTTAAGTGTAAAATGTGTCTGAGCCTTATGTCTCAAGAATTGAGTCCCTTTCATAAAAACTTTTCCATAGAATTTTCTTTTCAGCCACTGAGCTGTGGTGTAGAGAACCTGAGATGAATCTTTCTGCAAGATCTGTTCTTCTTAGTAATGGGCATAAAATGTCCACAGCAAGTCAGATTGCCACGTATGTTTGTTGTCCCAATCACTAGCTATAAAGCAATTACAACTTGACAGCAACCAAAAGTGCCAAAGCTGTGAAAGCAGAAATAGTCTAAAACTTGTCTGTACAAAAGCAGCACAGCGTAAATTGTCAGCCTGATGTAGCATAGTATTTCTTTCTTTCAAGAAATAACTTGCTTTTTCCCTTGGACAATCACAGGTATACTTTATAGGTCAAAATCTATCTTTTTATCTAGGGAAATTCTTCAAATAAAGGATATCTTAAATCTGATGGATCTGAACTACCATATGATTAAACAGGGTAAAAAAAAAAATAATAATAATAATTATAAACTCCTTAATATCTTGTGTAATGGGCCTTTTGTTTCCTTGCAAGTAGCCTTTTGTCTCTCCCTCTCCCTTTTTTGTTATGCTGGACGTGTTGAAGACCAGAGTCAGTGCACTTTTTCTGTCTTGGGGAAAAAACTCCACACTGTTTACCCCATCCCAATTCCCATCTCTAATTGTATTATAATTAAAGAATTTCCTTAATGAGAAGTAATTTAAAGATACTGGAAAAATGACTTCAAAAACTAAATTATGTATTTGAAAGTGCCAAGCTGTATCATCACACAATAAAGTTGTATCATACTATTTTAGATTTGATTTCAAGGCCTGAAGGGAAAATAATTCAAGATTTTTGTAACAGTGGTGACATGCTAACATTTTATTTATTAAAATAAATAAATAGAATAATGTACAACCCAAAATATATTCTCGCTCCTGTTGCTGTTTCAGTCGAATGATTAATTTTGTTTTTTGAGAATAATATTGCAGAAAATGAAGACTGTGTATGAAGGCATTGTCTCTTTTATCTCTTTTACCTGGTGTGTTGTTCTTGCAGGAAAGATTTAAAATTTGTCAGTGATATTGAGAAGGAAATGAGAATGCTTGTGGAGGCTGTGAATAAGGTCAGTGTTCTTATTGTATGAACTACTAAGAAAGTTTTGGGTTTT
The DNA here is from genome assembly GCF_036370855.1 of Dromaius novaehollandiae. NCBI lineage: Eukaryota > Metazoa > Chordata > Aves > Casuariiformes > Dromaiidae > Dromaius > Dromaius novaehollandiae. The sequence continues at coordinate 79,086,202 of NC_088099.1, read as the reverse complement.
TTGTATTTTGGGATTTTGAGTGTTTTTTTTACTAAAGTTTTGAGTTCTAATAGTTACGATCTGACACTAGATCTGTTTGGACTGTAATGAAGTGCACATTTTAATCATAAATAGAACAACATTTTTAGGAGACATAGTAGTTCAGGATCACTTTTGTGACAGCCAAGCTTCATTTAAAGATTCAACCAGTGCTAGGCTTTAATGCAGCAGTAGGTAATGATTCATTTCTAGATCTCCATTAATGAAGCATTAATCATTAAATATGGCTTTTAAGGGCTCAAAGATTTTGAGGGAGAAGTCCTAAGTTCTCCAGACCCTGGTAGCAGAACTTGCTCAGGAATCTGTGGATATCTTCCAGCAGACATCATCTGTGTTAGCCCTCCATTAGCAAGGCCTTGTAGGCTCTACCACAGTTGTTTGGCAGACTCCAGTGTACCTGGAAAGGTCATGTACAATGGACACAATAATATTGCAGCAGAATTATGCCTTTAGGACTGAAAGGTTAGCATAGGAAGCACTCCTGGCTTTCTGCTACACCATACCTGTGACCTGGTATGCGAGATTAAAAGGACATTGTGAAGCAAGCTATACTCGGTTGCCCTTAGTTCAAGAAACAGTAACATTTCGTAGAAAGCATTAACCTCATTTTCTTTCCACCTTCCTCCCCCCTCTTCTCCCTCCCCAAGTGCTTATGTTCTAATTCAATTATTTAGCTTTATTCCTTTTCTTATATATGGTGGTTCTTAAACAATCTTTGTGCTTCTCTGCCTGTCTCATGTTACCCATTTTTTCCACCTTGGAATGAAAGACTAGAAGAGGCTGTGTATGTCTCATTGTATTCAGGCTTCTCCAATCTCAGACATTCAGTAATAGATCTGTTGAACATCTATTATCAGCTTAAAAAACCTTTTCCAACACTATTGCCTGTGATTGTCCTGTTTAAGATATGTATTTTTATATATATAAAAGTATATTAAAATATGTGTGTGTATATGTATAATAACTACCTATAGCAATATATATACACCTATGTTAATACCCGACTGATGTACATAACATATACTAAAAAAGGACAACCATAGGTCTTGAATTTGTAATATATCATGAATTGGCAATATAAAATACAGCAGAACAGGAGAGTTCAGGAGCATCTGCAGTGCTTTAGTTTTCAACAGTAGCCAAGCATTCGTTAAATAATAATTCTACAAAACAGACCATTGAGTGTCTACTGAAAAGAGTGCCTGCATTGTAGAAGAGAATGAAAAATGAAAACAAACTGTATATGTGACAGTCCTTTCACTGTCTGATCTGAAGGGAGAATTACGTAATGGTTACTTAAACTTTTATCATGATCAGGATGAACCAGTTAGGCCCACATAACAGTTCAGTACCTCAGGGATCAGTTCTGCACCATCCTGCCCCTCAGGCAGTTGGGAATTGCCATTCCATAAAGTACAAGAACTCCCCAGAAGTCAAATTATACTTGAAAGGGAAGAGATTCCTTTCAGGATACCAAAAACATGCTACAAGTCTCGAAGCTTGGAATCCATACATTATAATGCAGGTGCAGATAAGAAATCATTCTTCTTTCATAAAGCTTTCAATGGGCCAACCCAATAGATACATGAGGAGTCCGATTGCAATCTTAACGTCCTATCCCCAGAAATTCTCTAGTTACATGGTGAGTTTCACAAGGTTGTCAAACTCCTTAAAATGCTTAATCCTGACTCCCATTTTCCTGATTAGAGGACCATTTTAGATCTACGTTCTTTGCACTGGTTACAAACTTTCTGTGCTTATACAAATGATCTGTGCGTACATGGTAACAGTAGATTTACTTGTGCCCTGCTACCTGAGACCAGAGTTGTTTCTTTTGGCAGTGTATGTGGAGGCCATGCTCTGTCTGTCTTTTCTTTCCAAACTGTTGAGTATATAACTTAAAAGGGATAATGTCCATTGCACTGTGATGTCAGTGTGCTGCTCTTGGTCCTTCTTATGGCATACTTTTTCTCTGCCTTTTATGTCTTGAAGTGTCAGAGGCTTCCTTGTGCCCCCATTTCATATTTCATCCTGCAACCACAGGTACTTGTATTGTTTTGAAGATATCTCTGAAGTAGGTAAGTGTTGTCACTGCTGCTCACTCAGGCCTCTGGCCAGCTTGACCAAGTCGGATTAATTGATTAGTTTCAGTCTTGTCCAGCAAGCAAGCAGATTCCTCACTGTTGGGGAAAGCCTCTAAATTTTTTGCATGTATAGGCTTAACACAAAGTGCTGCAAAATCATGCCTGTCATTTATATATGGCTCTGGCTTGTCATATGGAAGACTCCATAGAGGGACTCCCTTTAGAGGGAGTCTCTTTGAGGATTGAGGTCCCCTTTCTTTAATGGATTTTCTGCATACCTTGCATTCCCACTAAGTTTTTTTCTAGCAATACTTTAGAGAAGTCCTGGTTGAAGGGCTTATGAAGCATCACAAGTCTCCTAATCCCACTGCACTTTCTAGCTTGAGCACTTCTGATTCTGGAACCTTTTATGTTGGCTCATAAGATAGTTTCATGGTTTTATTTATGAATCTGTTTCATTCTAGAGGAGTCCTGAAACAGTGCTTTATGGTTCTCTGTGTTTGCTCAAGCAGTTGTTTTCTTTAATCATTTTCTTCTGATGCAGTATTTTCTGGGATTTTTTGTGTGCTAGAACAGGATAGTGTCCAAGATCCACAAGCTAAAAATGTCTCCTTCCAACGATAGCCATGTTCTGGCCAATAATAAGGATGTTTTATGCTCATGTTTGCTTTATTTTTCCTAAATTCATATCACTGGTAAATGCACTATTTGGAAGCTCTTTAGGCCAAATACAAGCAAAGAGCAGGAATTATGGTTTTGTTCTATCTGCTGGAGCTTCTTACCCATGCCAGTGAGTAGCTACTGGTGCTGCTGCTATTATGTCAGTCTTGCCTTGCGTTATATTCCTCTTTTGGTTGTGTACTGCCAGTTTGTTAGAAAGAAATAAAAAAAAAATAAAGTATTTTGTTCCAAACTTGAATATAAATGGGCAACTATTTTTTAACTTAGTTGACTTTTATCACATCATATTTGGTTCCTGTGAGGTTAACTGTTATTGAGTCATCTGTTGATCATCTTTTTGACAGGCTAAACAGATTATATAAGGTGTCATCCACAAATACTTTGTCCTGGCTAAAAAATTTGTGGAGCTTTTCTTGTACCTTCTTAGTTTGACGATATTTTGGGGCATAGACACTAGAATAGTATGAAGTATTCCACTAATATTTTTTTTAATAGTATATTCAATATCAATGTCAGCTGTTCTTTTTATGTATCTGAAGATCAGATTAATATTGTTGATGTGACATTATGGTAGAAGACTATGTTTAATTGTTCTTCTGTCATGATTTCTAAATCCTCTTGTGCTTGAGTCTACATTCAGTTGTTCGTTTACTGTGACTTCTAAATCCTTTCTCACTCAAAATGTGGGTTGTATTCTTCTAGATATAGAGCTTTACGTACTTGTATTCAAAGTATTTTGTGTGCTAGTTTATCACGCATTCATGTAGCTCTGTTCATATCAGTACTGTGTCTTCTGTACTGATTATTCAATAGGCTGTTACTACTTATGCTTACACATTTCACTTTTTTTCAGCCTTCCTTTGGGGATATCAACTTCAGCTTAACTGGATAAACGAATAATAAAAAGGATTTGGACTCTCTGTCACTTAGGAGCCTCAGCATTAGTGTGTTTCAGCCGCAGCTCTTTATATGACTTGTCTACACCGATCATTGTGTACTAATCTAGCAAAGTAGCATTGTCACTTTTGACATACAGAGGCAGACAGGACAGAAAACACTCGTATCACCCAGGTCTGTCTCTATACAGACAGAAATTTTGCTGGTTTTTCTGAGCCTGGAACCAATCACCACTTTTTTTAAAGGAAGCATTGCTAGTAATCATAAATAAGTACAGAATTTCTAGAGGTTTTTCTCATGCAAATATTTGCTTATATGCGTAGCATTGTCATGGGTGGGAAATTTACTGCTAAGTAAAGATTCTATCTGGACAGCATGTGATATTACCCTGAAGAGCAGTGACTCTTGGGAAAGATTGGTAACGGTTTCAGGTCCTCTTACTATCCTTAATTTAGCTATTTTACAGCCTAACGGGAGGCATGTTTTAATCCTCCAGTTACAGTGTAGCTACAATATATGCCTGATGTACTGCTCTGTTACATGTGGTGGTCTTGAGAGGAATTTAGGTGACTGTAGCAGAATTAGTATTTTCTTTCTCTCAATGGAGAGGATGAGTTTTCTCCTCATTCTGCCTGTCTCTGTAAGAACTGGTGATTAAATCTCTTGCTGAGCTGGATAGAAGGGGAAGGGATTATGACAAATGGGATTACTGTTAAGTAGCTTTCCTCTTTCTAAATAACTGTAATCAGTATTACAGTAAAAGTCCCAAGCAAAGATTTTAAGAACCTGCATGTTGATTACTGCAGTAGTTCAAATAATTTCCAAGAGTCTTTATTCTTTTACTTAATCTAATCTGTTTTAAAAAGGTGACATTTCTAGACTATATTAAATTTAAGTTTCCCGGACTATTAAAACTGAAAGAATACACAGTAATGCATCAGAATTACTTCATGCAATACTGTGATAGGTGTGAATTATTTCTTATGTGGTTTAAGATTTATCAAAATTGCCCTTTAAGATACTTGATTCTTAAATTAGTTCCTCTGCATCTTACCGAGTTAGACAAGACATTTATTTGTCAAGTGACTGCTTTTAATGTATCAGTTTTCGTTGTGTAATCCAGAAGTGCACCAACTGGACATTTGCATTTGAATGTTAAAGACAGCACAGACTGTCAGAAGATGTCACAGAGACTGTTCAGTTTGGAAAGGATCTCCAGAGATTACCTAGCCAAGCCTCTTGCTTGAAGCAGGATCAATGCTTAATTCAGACCAGGTTGTTCAGGGCTTTGTCCAGTCAGATCTTGAAAACCTTTGGTAAATCCATGCTGGTTGCTCCCACTGACCTTTTCCTTCCTGTGCTTAAAAATCCCTTCCAAAAGGATTTGCTCTATGATTTTCCTCAGGGATTGAAGTGAAACAGATCAGCCTGTAGTTCCCTGGGTTGTCTTGCTTGCTCTTTTTGAACATAGGTCCCTTTCTCCAAGTTGTCAGGTACCTACCCCAATCTCCACAGCCTTTCAAAGATAGAGTGGATGCACAACAGCATCGGGCTGATCTCTTCTCAGCACCCTTAAGTGCACTGCATCTGGTCCCATGAACTCATATAAGCTATTTCTCAAAAAATCCCTGACTCAATTTTTTTCTGCTACTGGTAGTTCTTCCCCTTAAGCCCTGTCTGAAGGTCTAAAGGCCTGGGAGACCTTGGTGAAGACTAAGGCAAAGACCAAAGCAGAGTGTCAGAGTCCCTGAAGCAGACTGAGGCATTGAGTGCCCACTCTTTAGCCATGTCCGTTATCAATAAATCCCCCAAAACATTTGAAAAGAGACCCACATTTGTTGTTTGTTCTTTTACTGTTTATTTAGCAATCAATGTTAAATCAATCATTAGCAGTTAGAAACTAAAACTTCAGTTTTGTTGCTTTTTAATAACATCAGTAGACTTTTTCTATTACATGGCAGATTTTGCAGATAAATTGCTGGTTTGGTAGCAAGAAGTATAGTTAAATCTGACACCTTCATAGTAAAATGCAGTATGCAAATTGCAAAATCAGTCTGAAAAATAAACTGCTAAGGTTTGATTCTAAACTGGAAAATCATTCTGAAAAATAAAAATTCAGAAAGATTACTGTATGCTGGTTCTCTGGGATGTGAGTAGAATAGGTGAAAATAACTTAAAATACAAATCATGCATGTATTGATAACTTAAAGATACACACGCGCACATACACACTATGCTTTGAGGTGATGTGAACAATAGAAAATATTATTTCATTGATAGGAATTAAATGGACTTTTTAGGTGAGTTTTCTATCAGTACTGAGATATGACCCTTTTGCTGCACTAATGTTGTTATAGTGGCAAAAGCTTAGAGGTAGAAGCACTTTTTTTTCCCCCCTCCCTCAGAAGAAAAACTTTACCACATTTTTCTTTTTCTCTTGAATTCAGGGCAAGCATACAAAGAAGAGTCATTGTTACCCACCAATGAACAGAGATCATCGCAGAATCATCCATGAGTTAGCTCAGGTTTATGGCATTGAAAGTGTGAGCTATGACAATGAGCCAAAGCGTAATGTTGTTATTACTGCAGTGAAGTATGTAACTCATTTTTTCTGTTAACTGTTGTTCAAATACTTGGGTGTTTATATCAGTTATGTGAATGAGTTTATTTACAGTGTCATTTTGCAACACGCATTAACTTCCATTAGAATTTGTTTAAAAGCAGTTTGAAATGGATAAAGAATAAAGATAGAACTTCATAAGCTTCTGTTTCCAATGGTCAGGTAAGTCTTCAGAGAGGAAACCAGATTAAAAAGTGCAATAATTAGAAAATAAGGTTTTGCAAGGCTGTTTTCTAGTCATCTCATCAATAGCTTTGTCTTTTTGCCCTCAGCTAAATTTGACATAGCAGTAATAGTAAATTTAATAAATTTTTTTAGAAAAATTGTTGCATGGAAAAGATACACCTTAACTTTCACCTTCTTTGAAGAACTCTGTTACTGGAACTTACTTGTTTTCTCTCTTTCTGAACCTGCCACAGAATATATTCCCTCTTTAGTTAGTGGACAAAGAGAAAGATGGAATTACTGCAAATTTAAGGGATCTTTAAGCAGACCTGTGGATTTTTGGAGAGGAGCCATGGAAAGGAGTTCACAATAGAGGAGGAAATGAAGGGAATACAGTTGGGACAAAAGTAAGGTTATTGCACTAACATAGACTAGACATCAGTGGGAAAACTAGGCTTCCTTGACTCTGCTGCTCACTGAGCAGCTTATTTAGTTTAATGCTGTCAAATTTAGTTTAGCACTGTCAAATTATGATCTTTGACAGCCAGTTGCTTTAGCTGTGAATCTTGCCTGTAGTTATAAGAAATGGACGCCTTCCTGCTGCTAGAGTGCCGCGAGCTGCTCCTGAGCCTGCTTATGGACTGGTAGCTTTGCTAGAGTCTTGAATTCCCAAGAGAAATGGGGCACCTCTTTACCTCTGTTTCTGCTGAGGGGAAAGTGAGAAAGGAGGTCATACTTGAAAAAGCTCAGTTTAGAAAAATCAATGGGGGAGGGGACAAGGGGAATGAGAGATTAGTGAAGAGGAAAGTGTCAGCGAAATGAAAGATAACTATGCTTTAAAAACAAAGGCTTTGCATCCTGCAACTTGAGAATGGAGAGCTTTCCTCTGTGGTGTTGAGAGGGGGCAGAGCTGCTCCTTTGCTTGTGTTGTTCAGGGAACAGCATATAATGCAAAATGAGCATGCTGCGTTGTTTCACCTCTGCCACTCTTAAAGGCGTTGACTGCTCTACTAAGAATCTGCTTCAGCTGCATAGCTGTGTTCCTCACTTCAATGGCTTCATCCAAGGCTTCTTTTTATTGCCACTTCTTCAAGTTGTAAAAATTATTGGAGCCTTAGACAAGTGATAACTCAAGCTCCAGGGTGATGTTGGATTATTTGACGACAGCCTCTTCTAGTCCAGAGGCTAGTTGTTGCCAGAAAGCCAAGTGGTTTGGTTCAATTTGTTTCATTCTGCTCTCGGCATTCCATAAAGATTTCTGTTTCTTCCTACTTATTACGTGTGCATAGCGACTGAACGTAGCATTACTGTTTTGCTAACCTGAGAGGTTTTAATACATAGAAATTATGTAAGTCACTGTATATTTAAATTATACTGTGTTTTTAGATAAGTTGTATGTTATTTTTACTAACCAAAGTAATTGCTAGGATATTTTCTCCTCTCTTAAGCTGCATGTAGTTAGATTTCAGTTAGATGTTAATATATAGTTAGATGTCGTATATGGATTTATATATATCTATAGACAAATTTATCTATATGGATTTATATATATATATCTAGACAAATAGATTTAATATGAGGTTAGATTTTAATTTATAATTACATAAGTTCTTGTATATTTAAATTATTTTTGTATGTATTTCACTTGTTTTTACTAACCAAAAAAGTCATTAGGATTTTTTTCTTAAGCTGCATTTAGATGGAAATTAACCCCGAAATGCGCAATTTGTTGTTGAATAATAACAATGAAATGGAACTATTCTTAAATATTGTAGTTACATTAGGAAAATGTAAATTCTTTAAGTCATATTTTGTATTCTGAGTTGACTTATCAAAGACATAAAAGCAATAAGAATAATAAGAGAATATATAGAATGGGTTCTTGGAAAATGACTTAAAAGGGTACTATAGAATTGTAACAAAGATGTATGAAATCATAGCCTAAGTAGAGAATGTATATTGTTTCTCCTCCTGTTTTTCTCTTAGCGTACACAGTATGAGGCAGAAATAAAATTACCACATTTGAAACAATTGCAAGAAGCTGCTTGTTCATACAATGTGTAACTAAATTGTGCAGTGGAATGTTTGGAAAGTCAGTAACTTGCTGTATGTAAGAATAAACGGCAATGTCATAGCATATATATGTAATTCAAGAATAAGGTCACTAATCTGCTATTTGTATATCTGTTAGATGGTGGTTTTAAATATAATGATGCTTGTGAGAATAAAAATATGGGCGGAGATAAGGCTGCATTAAATGATAGTCATAAATAGGGAAATATTTGTTGTCAACGTGGAATAAAATTAACTATTAAAGCATAAATACAAGATAGGTGGCAAAGGACAGGAGGTAGCATTTACTTATCTATTTTCAAATCTAGAGGTGCATCTAATTTTATTCTCCATCTGAAAAAAATAGCTAGCTAACAAATGATATCATGTACAGATTGTATTTGCAGAAAAAGAATCTGTGTCTTGGAAAAGCAATGAAGTATTCCTTAGAAATAGGAAAGCAATCCAGTTTAGTGTACACAGAATTGCTAAGATCCTGCTACAGTAGGATTCAGTTTTGGTCTTAAAATATCAATACCACAGGATTAAGGGGAGTAAGATATTGACCCCTGACAGGGTTTAAGGATGTGTTAATTTATCTAGTTTACCCCCCAAAACAGATGAAAAAGATTCTGCAGATGGAAGTTTTTTTCAATTTTGCAATTAAATCATAACAGTGGCTGAAGTTGAAATAAGAAAAAAATATTCTTGAAATATCTGTCACAAATTTCAGGAAACATTAAAACAACTCCATGGCATGTTTGGTACTTATTGGACAATTTTTGGATTAGATTCCTTTTTAGAACAGCCAGAGAGTGGCCCTTGCACTGCGGAGAGGGCAAGCACAACTGGGGTTCTTCACGGTGCTGTCCTCCGTGGTCATGCAATAGAATGTAACTGGTGTGGAGGGCAGGGAGAGCAGATTTTTTTGCTAATGCTTCATGTGATTTTCAGCTCTTGTGTACCTGGACTAGTTGACAAGGAAGAAGCATTGTTGCTGCATTGTTCTTGAGAGTGCTGCTTAGCCAGGCTTCCTTGGAGTGCTGTCCTGTTTGATTTTTTTTTTTTTTCAATCACTTTAACATAAGTTACTGTCAGATTTTGAGAATATGGTTCCAAAACGTTAGACATAATCTTGCAAAGATGGAGTAAACTGTGTTCACCGGAGGTCATGCTAACTACAGAACTAGAATAAATTACAATTATTGCTTCTGATTATACATCTGTTCTATGAAAGAACAGCTATAAAATCTATTCTGTGAAAGAACAGATATACGTTATCCTAGAACGTTAGTGTTGTGCTTCTGGTTTTTTTAACAATTGATCGTGTTGGCACTTTATAGGTTCATGTGGAGAAAGCAGTCTGGGCACCAGCACTTCAATATAGTGAGCTACTTCTGCATCTCTTACAGGCATACTAACCAAGAGACATTCAGAATAGTGGATATCTTATTCTCAGTATTTGAATTTGCACATCATTTGGTCTCCATTCATAGTTCGAAAGCTAAATATTTGTATAGATAGCTTAAATATACAAATATGAACACTGACACCAGGACCACTAGTTGTAAAAGTAACTTTCTTTGCTTCTCTTAATGAATATAACTTCCAGTTGATCATGTAAACAAAATAACCTTTTGTTTTCTTTCTCTAGAGGGAAGTCTGTTTGTCCAAGCAATACCTTAACTTCTGTGCTAGATAAAGAAATGCAGAGCAGACCTCCACCTCCTATTCCTCACTACAAACAAACAGATAAGTAAGGAACTTGTAAAATCGTGCTCTTTATTTAGTGCTGAGTTCACTGGGGAACTGTTCAGAGTTCACTGTTTCTTGGTTTTCTCAGCCCATGCACAGCTTTGGAGCTTGCAGCCTGCACTGAGATTTTTTTTCCACAGAAGTAAAATTGAAATGAAGTGCTAACGAGACGTAGGATTAACTAGGTGGTATAAGAGCAGTAATGTTGCAAATATTGTGGACTTTTTTTTTTTCCTTTTTTTATACGAAGGTTAGACAGTTGGGGGGAAGGTGAGGGTTTGGGGGCTTTTTTTTAACCTTTAACTGTTTAAAAGAAAATGAGTAATGTCTTACTGGCCTAATGATTTATTTGGACAGTTTGTAAATTTATTTTTCTTGTGTAGATATCACTACACAGTTGGCTAAAGGTGAACTACATTTTTCTCAGATACTGAAAGCTACTGAAGATGGGATGTATAAAGCTTCTTGGCAGAATAGTCTGATAGAACAGTCTTTACTTTTTATGACCTGTCAGCTTCAGGTACCTGTAGTCATCTCGTAGTAATGAAATTTTTAAAAAGGTGGCTTAACCTTTGTGCGTTTTTACCTTTCAAAACTTATTTTTTTCCCCCTACATCCCCTAGTTATTTCCAAATTAGCATTTGAAATAATGTCTCAGGAAGGAGGAGGGCACAACTCTCATTTGGAGGAAGGGACAGCTTAATTTTGCTGCAACTATTGCAGTAGGTATTGGGTGTTTTAGGTGCTGCTGGAATACAAAATAGGCAGTTCTGGAAAAATTTTAAGTTTTAGAACTAAGGATTTAGAGCAAAACACCATGTCTAAAATGATTGCTTACTGTGTAACTCGACCTGATTTGCTTTTTTCCAAAAAGGTTGCTATTCTTTATTTTCACTTCTGTGGGATTCCTATATGTTCAGTGCCCCTATTGAAAGGGGATCGTGTGACAACGTTGTAAACCATTTTAGCCAATTTAAAATTAATTATTGGAAGTGAAGTTTCTTTAGCAGTGTTTTCTTCTAGAAAATATTTTGGAAGACCTAATACTATCTTGTCACAAAAATCTTTACAATATTTGGATTTAGTATTACCATATATCTTTTTCAGTAACTTTTTGCTTTTAAATGTGAGCAGATTTAACCAGTGACTCACTTCAGTATTTCTTTTGCTCTTCCTTTTAAAAAGGATGGCATTTGAACATCTAGTCTTCAGTGTGTTACCGCTTGCACAATAAATATTATAGTAAATGGTATTTGCTATAAGGCCTAAAAATAAATTTATCAATTCAGCCACACACATTATGCATATTAATTTAATATAGTATGTTTACTTCCTAAAATCACAGTTAACAAAGGTGGTTACTTTTTTGCGCACTAAGATACTTTTAATAAAACATAGTTTAGTAATGCATGCCATTTACCAATAGAGTGTGCACATGCACACCGAGATGTTATGGGAGTTGTGTCAATTTATTTTGTATCTTATTTTTCATGCAGGTGAGTAACATCTAATATTCTTTTAATTTCAGGAGTATTGGAAACAACGGTTTACCAAAATCATTAAAAGAAGAGCCAGTAATTGACTACTTTGATGTCCAGGACTGAAGTGATTCATGGAGAATTAAGATACAGAAGTTTAGAGGAGGTGAAGATGTTAAATTATTGTGCAAGGCACTTTTTGATTCTGTCAGATGATTAGTTGTCATTATAAGATTTAACATGCATCTAAAGTTAGATTGATTATATGTTAAAATTATATAATTTTACAATTTACATAACTGCATAACACCTAACAGTATGGAAGCTTTTTAAACCTGGGATTGGTGCAATTTTTTACCTAATGTGCTAGAATGATGTAAATCTACACTGATGCCTTTTAAGTGAGAGAACTGGTAATCAGAAAGATTCTTTGGGGTGGTAAGAACAGCGATAAATCTCAAAGATTTACTTTGACAGATCTCACACAATTTAAAATGGACCACTAAACAAGAAATATCTGTGTTTAAAATACTAATGTAAAAATTCTAAACATGATTTCCTATTTTACTCACTTTCATGTTAATATGGTAATTTGGGGGATTTTAGTTGCTCTTAGGTGGAAGGAAATGCAAAATTTTTTCAATGTCTAAATATTAATATTTACTCTAAAATAACTGGGAAATGCCAGGTAAGAGTTCGAACTTCCTTTGGTATCTGAAGGACCAGTATTTGGGGAAGGTGGGGACTTATTTTGCTTTATCTCAAATTTGACATTTAAAAAAAAAAAACAAAAAAACAAGAAAATGATTAATATGCAGATACTTTGTTACTCAAGACCTTGAACAAGATCAGACTTTATGTATTATTTTGGCGTTACATTCAGTTTAATTTATATTTAGAAACGTTAGCTTTCTGATTTGTTTTGCATGATTTTGTTGGGGGTTTATAGTTTTTTCTGTATTGTGTGAGCTTAGGGTAATGCACTGTGAAGTTTGGTTTAAGTATGATTTGAGTTTGGAACAACATCTGTAAGATTTCTAAGAATGTCTGTCTTAAGTCTTTGGCTACAGAAGATCTTTGTTGCACGGGAAATGCCATAAGCAATGGGCTAATGGTTTAAACAGCGTGATTGTTACCAAAACATTCTTATAGATGGTGAATTGTTTCAAGTTGTTTTGCTAAGGTAGGCGAGAAGCTCTTTGGGAAAGGAGATTAATAAATTGGCACAGCTCTGACTGAGTGGTGTCTCTTTGGCTGAGGTGATGGTTCTTTGAATTAATGTGTTTCTCAACTCTGACACTGTTTTGCTGCTGCTTGTTTCTTAGGGCTGCAACTACCATTAACGGTGATTCCCCTGTACAGCACCAGAGGTGGCTGCTGCTGAAAGGGGCTTAGCACAATGAAGAAACAGATCTGGCAGAAGATTAATCTTCTGTTGTTGATTTAGTTTTCAGCCACCTCACTCAGCTGCAGTGCAAGGGCTGTTGCCAAGATCATAGAAGTCAGTGGTCCATGCTTAGACTCACTTAAAATTATCATGAAGCCCTGAATGTGATCTTTGATTACATTTCATCCTAAACAGATTGTGAAACATGTAAAAGTGAGCAGCAAACTCGCAGACCACATCCCACCCCCCCAACAAAGTTTTCAAAATGAAAATGAATGCTGTTATTTCCTATTTTTGCATGTGCTTATTAGTTCAGATAAAAAAAAATATATATATATGCAGTCTTACACATCTCTAGATGTTTGAAATGCACATCCTTCACTTAGAATAGTTACCAAAGGGATTCCCAACACCAAAGATTGTTCAGGCTTTTAACTTGCATGTAGTGGTTTAAATTTGTTTTACTTTTTTGTTTTACATTTTGTGAACAGAAATGAAAGATAAATAAACATAGCTTATAAGGCCTTGAATTTCTTAAGCAAATTAATGTTTGATCCTACAAGGTACTGCTTTGCCAAGTACAGCTGAAGAAGCAAGTTTCTCAGCATCTTGCCAGGAATGTATTTCTTCCGTCCTTTTGTGAGGAGTGTATCTATCCCAAAGCCTGCAGACAAGTGCAAGCTTACTGTGGCCAAAAGACAGTTATGGTTTAGAAACTCAAGAGCTGTGTTAATTTAGCACTGTTCTCAAGCTAATAGCACCTCTTTGGGAGAATGTACATAGTTATACTTCTAATGTGGGTTCTGGACAGGAGCTCACACATGTCTGGCCAGCTCAGAGTTGTAGGTAAAGTAAGCTCTAGTATGCTTGCATCTAACCCCATTGGTATACCGTAGGTAGTCCTAATGTTAAAGAGAATCCAAATGACTTAGCCGATACTAATTAGACTGGAGCTAAAGCCTATTAACTCTTTGTACAGTTTCACATGAAAACACCTAAAACATCACATTTGTACCTCTTGTTCTGAAATGTAAATCCTACAAAGTTTTAATAACATTATATTCAGTTCTCCTGCTTGGAATTTTTATTAACAAATTATGACTTTAACGTGAAAATGTGAGCCTGACAAGGTGCACTTCAGCAGATATTCAAGTATTCTGCTACTGTTTTCTAATTATAAAACGTGGGTAATCTTCAGCTTATCAAGATGAGACTAATAATTATACTGAATCTGTTTATACTAAGAAGTCATAATGCTTGTCATTAAATCGCTAAACTACACATGTTAAAACTTGTTCACAGATGTGCACGTTGTGCATCTTTAAATCATGGCTGTTGGATCCTATCTGTAGTTTTGAAGCAAGTTGCATGAACAGGAATGTTTACTTTGAAATGTATTTTAACAACTTGGTTAAAAGCATGATGCCATACATCTGCCCAGGGAAGTAATACCCCCAAAGAAAAGAAAAGGGGGGGAAAAAAAAAAGAAAAAAAAAAAAAAAGAAAAAAGGTACTGATATCTCTCTTCTCAAAATATATTTACATGGTCTTAAAAAGAAACCCAGCTAAGTTTGACAGTGGTGCTCTCATCTTTGTTCTGGTTTGCTTTTGCTGCAGCTTATCTGTGACTTTCATGTGAAATAGTACTAAAGGCTGTAGTTTTGAAATCCGCGATAACTAGTTCATTGTCATACTGCGTGTGTCTGAAGTATTTCTCAGATTGCTATTTTGCAAGTCTCTGAACTGGCCCTTACACCTTTTATCTAATAGAAAAATTAGTAGATAAATCTTTGCATCTGTGAAATCGATGGCAAAAATTCTATTGACATCGCTGGAACTAATCAGTGGACTTAACCTTCAGTATGCTAGTTATTTTCCACAGCCCTCAGAACAGTATTGTTTACTGTAAATTACTCAGTATAAGTACTCTGCAATAAGTATCTTGAAGTAAATTGTGTGACATCAATTGGAGTTCATGCAACTTTATGAAGTGCTTTTAAACTTGTGTATAAAATAGACAGATATTTTGACATTTGGCCTGTGCTATTACATAGCTAGATTGTTTACTGCATTTAAAGTGCTCTGAATATTCAGTGCTTCAGGTACAGAGTTTAACCCAAAATTGTGTAAGATGTGAAAGTTGATTTGAATATCACTGTTTCTGTGGCAGTTTTGTACAATATTTGCCACATAATGAAATAAGCAAAATAAAATTATTCTGAAACACTTATTTGTTGAAAGCTTTATATTTAACTTAATTTTTTCAAGTTTATTGGTGTAAAATGACTTTCTATATAAATCTGTAATAAATATAAGTTGAAAGTTCTGTGCTTTGGAATCATGTGCAAGCTTTGTCAAGGTATTCAAAAGCTGGAAGACTGGTGTGGTATCACAGAGAAACAAAGATTTAAATAGAAGTTTGGGGGGGGGGTCCTCTTCCTCAAATTTTGAAATATCGGGTGTGATTTCCTGGATTTTAAGTGATATTAAATGAGTGTTGTAAGGGGAATGGAGCAAGTGAAGAGGGACTCCTCAGGCAACAGAATAAGGATTATCTGCTACCTTCTTGGGAGTCAAAAATACAGATGATTATCTAAATAGCAATTTACAGGTGGGTGAGTTTGGGGGTTTTTTTGTTTGTTTGGGCTTTTTTTATCTAAACTGCCTTTTGCTATGTATGCCTAAATGCTACCTGGCGAGAAAATGTATGACTTTAAGTGATTGCCTCTTCACTGTTGTTTGCCCACCATTCAGCTGTAATGATGACTTTAAGGAGGAGTGGTATTTGACAGGGGAAAGATCAAAAAAAAAATCGCTTAAAATCGCTTAAAATCCCCTGAGAGCATTAGATGTAACAAATACAGCATAAGGAATGTTAGGTAGGTAGGAGGTGGAAGGAAAACTCTCCCAAATCAGTTCAGTAGATAGCAGGGAGACTCAAAGAAACAATCTGCAAATCAAGTTTGAAATGGATTGAAGTGTTCATCCTGAAACCTTTGTAATACCAAGTAATGCATCGCCTGTGGCAAAAGCCACAGAAGTGAAGAGCAACAACAAAAAAGACAGTGACCTGACCTTATATTTCAGATGGAGTGCAAGGTGGCTTAGAGAATTCAAGAAATGATTCGAAACTGAAGAGCTCTTGAAAAAACAGCTGACAAGTTCTTGGCTTACTGCCTCAACTGCCAATAAGACTTGCTTTTCAGGATGTTGTGGAAGATGAAGATGCAATGTAGCAGGTATAAGCACTGCAGAACAGATCTCAATTGGAAATCTCTGCCTGAAAAGATACTTGCACTTTAGTTTAGGATTGTCATTGACTAGAATACTGGTGTGTTGTCCTACCAGTGCATGCAAATGCCAGCAGAAAAGACAAATCAGTATCACTGTGTATTCACTGTCCATCTTTCTCAACAGTCATGCAAGTCATGACATGGTCACAACAGTCTCGTAGAATGCTGTGCAACCTGATGTCATTTTACTATCAAAAATTTTCATACAGATAGTAAATAAAATAATTTTTAATATTAAAGACAGTATAATTAAGATGTTTCCACCTGAGTTTTCTTGCAAGTCATACAAGTTACACTTGATACTTCCTCAATGTTGCTGGGATTGCACAGTTTTATTTACTTTTTATAACTGTCATTATTGCAGAGAAAAATTTGAAAATTTAAGCTCAAAGGCACAGGGCAAAGACACACTTTTTTCCTTGGTCACATGATTTTCCAGGCACCTGATTAAAATATTCAGAATTGGTAATAATACATCAACAGGAGTGTCCTATATATTAAAAAAGTCTCATGTGTTGCTTGGGGTTTTGTTTCCTTGTGTGGGACTCTTTTTTTTTTTTAAACAGGCAGATTCTCCCCCTTCTGTGGTATGCAGGCAATATATATTCCAGTGTTTTCCACAGGATTCCAGTGTTTTCCACAGGAGCACAAGTTTTCTTCTGTTACATAAGTCACTTTTGGTGCACAATTGAATTTTGAGATTATTGTTTCTTCCATTTTATGCTTTTTATTTCTGCCTATCTTGGGCAAGTTTTTTCTCCATCCAGCTGTATGTGTTTTTCCCTTGTGATTTTGATTTTGCTTCCTCCTCCTTCTGTGTTTATTCCTCCTTACTTTCTCTGCTGGATCTGATCTGTGTTTGTGTTTTATGTTCTGCTTTTACTTACTTGTGTAGAATGTTTTCCATTCCCCCCCTCACTCCCCTTTTTTAAATGTTTTGATTTACTGTTCTAAATTGCTCTAAACTGTTGTTTCAGTCTGTAGTTCATGGAGATTCAAATCTTAAGATCAGAAGACATCCTTAGTCTGGCCTACATTTTGTAGTGTATAACAAGTTTAGATTTTTTCCTTCTTAAAGTACCATTTTTCTTCCCCTGCCCATAAATCATCTCTTTATCTCTTTATCTGTCTGTTTGTTTGTTTTCTGTATGTTCTCTGCTTCAACTCTATTCTCTTCCAGCCTGAGAAAACTTATATTCATACTTCTCATTATAAATGAGCCAATTTTCCCACAGGCTATCTTTTTGTTCATTCAATCTTTCTTTTGTCTCTAATTTATTTTCTGCCCCTCCCAAGGCCTCCACTCCATGGATTATCAGTTGATTTGCTCTCTAAACTTTTCTTAAGTAACGTGTCCCTTCCACACATTTTGTTTGCTATTCCCCTGTGGTTGGGCCTACTGCGAAAGTTTATCATCTAACTCAACTGCAGCCCCTTATCACTGACTACTATCTATGGGATTTCAAGCATTCAGTAACTGAGACAAAGATTAATGATAATAGTCGTGGGCCCCTCCTTTATGAAGTACATGATATATAGGTTTCTCAGTCTTGTCTGTATGTTCATATTGTATCATGTTGCCCACCATAAAACTTTGAATGAAAAACTAGGGATAGCATGTTCTAGGGTCTCATAAAGGTTGTGGGTTGCCTGAGCTATAGCCCTTATTTCTGATTTCTTACTGTATCAAATTGTTTTTCTTGTCAACAGTACTGGAGTGAGCTGGTACCTAGCACCTATACTGACTGACTGGTGTGGAACTGAAATCTATATTGAACTGCAGGGGACCTCATTGTATCCAGTGCCATGTAAATGTAGGCATCTTCATCACGCAGATTATTTTTGTAGTAGTAGTAGTAAGTCCTACCTTAAAATTGGGTTGACTTCATATTCTCAGTACTAGTGTTAGACTCTGGGACAGGCTAGGCTCTAGAGCTTCTGTGATTTGTAGGCACTTCCTAGTTTTCATCTGCTGTTGATCACTGGGTAGTATATACTGTACTTCAAGTTAAATGGGATGACTTATGGGGGAGTTGGGTGAATGGAGTTTAGTTTGTTTCTGAAGAGATTATATGATGTGATTGCTTAATGAGATCTCATACCTGAGAAGAGCATTCCAGTCACACCTTCCTGTATACCTTCTCACTTTCTGCTTTAAATTTAACCAAGTTCTTATGCTAAGCTGCTTTTAGCATAATGGAGTACTGTGCAGAGACTCCCCCCAAGCAATTTCTAAATGAGTTAGCTCCAGAAATTGAGGCAGTATTACAGGCCTGATTACCTAGAGCAGAGCACTGTACTGTGTTGATTGAGAGAAAATTTCATGCTGGTATCTGTTCAAATCATGTATGGATCTTACAGCTCATTCAGGTAGATCTGGAAGGTAGTGCTATGCTACGTGGACCTCCCAATACATTTCTTTCTAGGATAGATTTTCTGTTCCTGAACCTTACAAGTTTTAATTGATTTTTTTAAAAAAATTGGAAACTTTAATTAAAGTATTTTTTACCCTCCACACCTTTGCTTTTTAAGACAGTGGCCAGAGTGTTACACAGCACTCTGCATGAAATCTTACCCGTATCCTTGTAAAGGCACTTTCTCTAGAAATGTCTTACCTTATCTGTCCTGTGATTATATTTTATCTCAGGACTGTTTCAAATTGATAGGCTTGTATCTGAAGTCACAAAATCCAAGTTTTTCTCCTCTTCCACTTCCCACTGATGGGCTCCTAACAGAAGAAGATTTTTTTTATTTGTGTATGACTTTATACTGTATTTGTGCTATTTCTGTTGAGCAATTTTTTTTTGCCAGTCACCTAGTTCTTCCTGTTTAATGCTCTTAACACTTCTCTGTTGAGATGCAGTTGTTTAACTTCACCATCAGTCCAGAGGTATGTCTGCTTATGTCACTATCATAGTGAATATTGCATTAAGTAATTTCAAGACCACTCCTTGACTATTTCTACCAACAAACGCTCCACAGTACTACTTTCAGCCCAACCTGTCACAACGTCATTGATGGTAGTTTGAATCCTAATTGCTAATTCTTGTATCAATTCCTGTATGCTACAGTTCAGAAAAAAGATCTTACTGTATAAAATGGTTTTTTTTTTTCCTGAAGACTACGGAGATTACTGCTTTAAAAATTACAAAGCCAGTTACCAAAAAGGCATTGATATACATAGCTAAGAAAAAAAGAGAATTGTCTATTTGAGAGAGTTTTTTCAGATCAAAACATTAGGTGCTTATTAATGATAGCATTGGGTTCTTGATACTGGAAAAGGGGATTATTCGGCCAAAGGCTGTACATCAGCTGAAAAGGGAACATCACTGTGAACTGAAGAAGCTTTTTGAGAAGATAATTGGGTGTTAGCACAAAGGTGTTAAACACTAGTTCTGATATTGTCAAGTAAACAGAAAAGAGGTTGCTCAGATCAAATTTCTCCTGAGATAAGCCTGCATGCCTCTTTTAGTGCCTCTCCTGTTGGCACAAAAATTGTGGATCATTTTTGATGCTAGTTATCCAGAGTTCTGGATCAGGCTCTGTGTTGCCCTGGAATCCCTCTCAGCTGGGCCAGTCTCATTCCCAGAAGGGGTCCTCGGAAACAAAAATGAGTCCTGCCAGCTGCAAGGTCACAAGTGCTGAGCTTACCACTGTGTTATTGCTTGAGCCTAATGTCTGGTTAATAAGTAAACGCTTCCTCTCTGATTAGAGGAATCTGTTGTCCGTTGTGGACAAAGGAATTGAAACTCTGCACATGTACTCAGGCCTGCATTCTGCATCATCCAGTCTATTACAGGCCATGCCAGCTCCTCAAACTACAACCTTTTGTGCCTCCCCATAAATGAGTTTATATCCTTTACAGGTGGCGGAAGATACACTGTCAGTCTTGATTCAACTGTGAAATAATTCATTACAGTACGATCCTGCTCACAGAGCCATTCTGTTGATGAGAAAAGGGTATCTGGTATCCTCATTGTGCAACAGAGGGTGGGTGCATTCCTCATGGGGAGAGGGCCAAAAATGGGAGCATAAATTCTTTCTTTGTAGGCTGAATTTTGTGGCAGTGTAACCTGGAACACCTCTACCTGTGGGGATGGACAGATGGAAGGAAGAACAGAAGGTGATAACAGCAGCTGTAGAACTACACAGTCCTCCCTTTGGGTATTTTGTATGAGGATATTTCTTTGAGGCTGACAGGTTGTTGTTTACCAGGAGATGTCCAGTTTGTGATGCTGTGGCTGATGTACGCTAATAGTAAAAGAGCCTGGAATCCCCAGTGCACTTTGAAAACAAAGTGTGAGTTGCTTGAGATATTCCTATATATATATTGGGTGTGGAGGGGCAACTTTCTGTTACATTGTGATCCTTGATATGATATACATGTAGCAAGGGAAGGGGAGAAGAAAGGAATAGCGGCTAGTGTTCTTTTCTTTTGCAAACACTAGTGCTGCTGGGCACAAAGCAGTTGTTGTGTCGTGTAGGGCTATGTATGGGAGATTTGCTGGTCCCTTTGGTGACCAAGAAAATGCTAGCGAGAGGCAAGTTCATTTGAGTAAAGTGAGAGCCTGAATTGGATTCACAGAGAAGAGCATGTGGGGAAAAAAGATTTGATTCACAGGGGGCTGGAAGGCAGAGAATTTTGACTGGGAATATTGGGATCGAGGCTTCAGGCAAGTGGTCTAAACAAGAACGGTATGTGAAAGATAACAGGCTCTTATGTGAGCTGGCTAATGGAGGATGGGACAAAGTAGCAGTGCTTGGTATAAAGAGGGAAAAATCGGGAAGTCTTTCCAAAGAGATTAAAGGTGACCAGCAAACTGAATGACAGACCAAATGAGGCAGATTGCGTACAGGACAGGGTGTTGATACTCAAGGAAAGCATATGCTGATTGCATAAAATGCAAGCGCAGCCACACTTCACTGGGAAGCAGTTGTGAGTAACGGAGTGGGATCCAGCTGTGTATAATGCCATGGTGGCGTATGGCTTTAGTTTCTGCAGTGAGAGTGGAACATGTTCTGTGTTATGAGTATAACTTAGAAAAATTAATAACGTGCTCTTTCACTGTTAAAGAGCACACATGATATTGTACCTTAATGCTCTGTTGAAAATGGTAATTGCTATCATTAAATTTTTGTGCTGTCCAGCTTATCTTCCATTGTCATTTCTGCAGATGTTTGGAGTCTGCCTTTGATTTCTCAGTGAAGTTGGGAATGCCTCTTGCATTCCCAGTCCCACAGTTTGTGAGGGACAGGTGATTAAGATCAAACAATTAGGTACACTCAGAGACCCAGATGCAAATCTAGTAGAGTAGATATATAAAAGTTAGAGACTGCAGAGTTCATTGTGGATTTCCAACAGAGAATCCAAACCTGAGAGCATGTAACAACATGTCAATCCTTTCAGTGCCTAAGCATCCAAAGGACAGGTGAGTGTGTTTTTACGTTCAGTGGGTGAAATCTGGATGGAGTAAGGAAAAGCAAGTATGATTTGCTTCCTTCCAGAGTAGAGCTATGGTGTGGGTCAGGTGCCCTTGCTGTAGGCTTATTGCTTATTCTGCCACACCAAGAGCTGCTGTTTATGGTACCACATATTTTGTTGAAGTCAAGTTCTCCAGTTTCACTCTTGCATAGAAAATACAGGTCTCTTTTGCAACAGAGGTTGGGTTTTGCCACTGCAAAAATCTTTGTTTTCAGGGCACAGACCAAGGCATAGTGTTTCTGGTGTTTCAGGCAATCCTCTGTAAATTCAAACCTTGGTTTAGGTTCCATCCATGTATAATCCACTGTTGCCTCCTCTGGAGCTGTTTTCAGTGAATGGAAGGAAGGACAAAACATGTCTGTTGTGGTGTGGAGATCTGCTTTGCTTGCCCCTCATACCTTTTTTTCTTTTTTTTTAAACTTTCTGTAAAATCATATATTCAGAAACTGCCACCCAATAAATGATTCAGCTTCCTGCTGGATTTAATATGTCCTTATTCCAAAGCCCAGTCCTCTCGCTGCACATTTATTCTCTCAAAGCATGGAAAAATTTTAATCTAGTCTGAGAAGAAACTAATGGAGGTTATCATCCTTCAGTTTTGAGGAGCTGAAAGACAAAACACTAAAGGTCATAACCACTCTCTAATGGAAATTCAATATGGCACTGTTTATATGGCAGATGGGAATGAAGAGGCTTTCTCTGTTTCAAAATTGCCTATGTAGGTAAGCTTACATGTTTTACTAGGGAGCAGCTTCTTCTAAATAATTGACTTTCAAACAATATGATAAGGAGAGTACTTTCTGTCTGTTCAGGGTGCCTAGAGATCTTGCCACATTTAAAAAACAATTTAAGTAGTTTCAGAATTTTTTGCTTACCCAGTAAGTTAGATACATCTTAATAAATAAGTGCTGTTTCAGGGAGCATTAATTAAAAAGTCAGTTCAGTTCAGGAAATCCTAGGGTAAATACTGATTTAGGTTGATGCTTAAATTCAGTATGTTGGCATCAAATAAATAGGTGCCAAGTACATTTCTAATTAAGTAAATGTCTCTGTGATTGTTTGAGAAGGACAGTGCAGCAAAGGCTTATGCAATTCTAATTATACTCTACTGAAGTAGGCAGTAATTAAACAAGGCTTAGATTGGTGCCACTGTTATATCAATTAAGTAACTCATTAATGAATTCTTACTTAACTGGTAACTTTATTAGCCATTTAAGGAGTGCCACATTCTGTCAGTTAGCTGACATCTAAGTACCTACTAAGACAGGTGGCTTAGAAGTAGATGATAAAGCCCTTTATAAAATCAATGAAATTTTTATCCCGTAATTCTCCCATTGAAAAGATTTTTCCAGGAGTTCTGACTATGAGAAATTATTCTAGTCTTCAGCCTAACCGTAAGGAAAGCTCTGCATATGGGATGCAATAACCCCAGATAACTCTACAGGCTGGAGCCAACTGTCTATAAAGCAACTTTGTGTAAGAAGACTTGGGAAGGTCCTAGCAGACAGCAAACTGGATGTAAGTTCGCAGTGTACCCTTGTGGCACAGGCAGACAACAGCATACTGGGCTGTACTAGCAAGCCTGGAGAGCATACTGGACTGTACTAGCAAGCAGGTTGAGAGATGTGTGTTAATCAGATTCTTTCTATATCTTTGCTTTAATGGGCAAAGACATCTTGGTTCTCCTGGATAGAGATCTTGGCTTAACAAGATAAGCCAAGATCTTTAGCCTGCTTTTGAACAGTCTGACAATTTTTTGTATCATCGCAGTCTGTTTTATTCATCTTTCTAAACATTGACTACTAGCATTGTATACAGTCTTCAGAAGCCTTGAGCAATTGCATTGATATGCCAATGTCTACACTATATTTCATTTGCTTTCTTCTCAGAGACCTCATGATTGCTTAAATGAAACGAGGTAATTATGCAGTCACCTTACAGCTTCTTATGTTTGTTTTGTTCAAAAACTGGTAGTTGTTCATACAAATCTTTTTTGATATGCCTTTTGTACTTTTCTGTTGTCTACTACTCAGAAGTTTTGCATGTTTATGGGTAGAATATCTTCTGATAGAAGAAAACGGATCAAACGAAATAAAAGAAAGGTTTCCTGGGCTCCTAGGACCCCAGAAGCTGCAAATGCAATTTTGTAACTAACTAATGTTAAGGCTATAATTCTGCAGTTGCTACAGTGTTTGGAGATTCAAAGACACTTAGAGTTAAATTCAAGTATTCAGTTTTGGGATAATCACTTAATAGTACCAGATTAAAACAAAATTGCTTGATTCAGTGCAATAAACATCTTACCAGCTATATCAAGAAGTTTTCTGTAGAAAAGTTTTGCTTTCAGAAGCAAAAAGATTTGCAAAAATATCTAATATAATCAGCTGAGTAGTGACAGATGTGTTTCTCTTCAAGTGGAAATGAGCTAAAACCAATCACTCTGTAAAACTTTTTTCAAAACATTACCTAGGTCTACAGCATTAAAACTTTAGTGTGAAAGAAACTGATTTCATTAAAAAATGTTTTAGAAATATCTGCATTTAGAGTTAAAGACTAATTTTCCCCTCTTCCACACCAAGATCACAGCTTTTGATTTAGTCCATAGCCCACTGGTTCTGTCAATTGCTGATCCTTGTTTGATTGTTCATTTGGTCCTCCAACCAGCTCAGTAATGATTTTTCCCCTTTCAAGGTCCTAAAGCCCCAAATTGTTACTAAATGAGAGTTTGGGCCACTTTAGATACAAAGCGGGAGGATGTTGTCCCCATATGAACCACTGACAGAAGAGGAGTTTTAGGGAAAGCCAATTGGGCAGCAGAGGGAGGGGAAAAAGACATGGAGTCAGGTAATATTTGAGGATGTTTGTTCTACAGCTGCAGGAAGATTGTATTTACAGCTGGCAGTCTTTGGTAATAAGGGTGCCAGACAGATGGAGAGCACTGGAAGGGTATGGGACAGATTTCTTTTTTTTTTTTTTAAGGTTTGAAGGTGTGGAGGTAGCAAGATAGTAGTAGATAAATGATATTGGAAACTGGACATAAACTATGTGCCTCAGAAGTGCTGTTGAACTTGTCTTCCCAATACAAATGGAGAGGTCTGTGGGCATAAGGCAGGCAGGAAACAGCAGATTTGGCTGACATACGGGGGGAGAAAAGCAGGAGGCAGCACATGTGGTGAGGCGCAAGGGTATTGTTACTCCAGTGACCCACATGTGGAGAGTCTTCTAGCACACCTTAGGGTGCTGAAGTCCTCAAAGAAGGTGTGGAAGGCAGAAGATGTTGCTCAGCTGTTTTCTGATGAAAGGACAGAAAATCAGGATCTGGAATAGGGTACTAGTGATGGTCTTGTGGTGATAGGAAAAGATTGCAGCAGAAGAAGAGAAAAAGAGGATGAAAGGGAGACATCCTCAGTATTTCTGAGCATATTGTAAGTGGGACAACAGCCAGCAACGCTCTTAGAAAACAAATGAACATTTGGTATACATGGCATAGACATTTTGGAAAGTCTAGGCAAACCATTCTGGAGGCATATTGTGGAACAAGATTGCCTGAAATAAAATGGCAGATTTAGGCAAAGTTGAGTTAATGACCAGAGAATGTGATCAAGGGGGAAATATGTGGGTTATGCCTGTAGATCATGTTTACACCAAAGCCCACAGATGAAGAGGTTTTGGATGATGGTCAACAGTGGGAGGAGAGAATGAGAAGATCTGTTCCTCTAGGCTTTTCCCACAATGTTTCAAAGAAGGGCAGCTTTGGCAAATCTCATCCCCTGACCCCAAAACAGTGGGAGGAGAGAATGAGAAGATCTGTTCCTCTAGGCTTTTCCCACAATGTTTCAAAGAAGGGCAACTTTGGCGAATCTCATCCCCTGACCCCAAAAATGTGTGCACTGTGAGATGCAGGGGTGGACCCTCAACCAGAGTTTGGCCACAGAGGAGTGGATGGGAATGCCAGTACACCCAAGGGAGGAAGGCTTAGGAGATTTGAAAAGTTCCTTTTGTAATGGGCACTGAGTTCTCCTGAAGGATTAGCCCAGGAGGCAATGTGTGGCATGCTTGCTGGATTAGTTTCCAGAAGGCTTCCTGGTTTCCTATGGTGGACAGGGTGCCAGGTAATAGCATGGAGTTACAACTGATCAAAGGATAGAAAAAAAAAAATTGCTCTTGTCCTGCAATGATTTGCCACTTAAGGATGAGCAAAACTTTCCCTCTAAGACCAATAGCTATTAATGGTCCAGTGAATTTTGGATGCGCCACCATTTGCGCTATGACTGTAAGTATAAATTCTACTCTAATTCTATTCTTGCAAAGCATTCAGAAATGACAGCATGTAGTCCTCTGGTATGCTGTGTGAGATACTGTCTCTTTGGCTCCACATCTTCAGTGTGTTCCTGTAGCTGTAGAGCATGGCTTACAAAATATGACATCATCTTAACTTTTTTACTACAGATGGTTAACCCCATGTGATTTTGATCCACTGAGATGACAATTCCAAGGGCAGGCCCAGTGGCTGCTCAATAGCTTGCATAGCCTTCTGAGCAGTCAAGCCCAATGCTAGACTGAACAAATCCAAATGATTGCTCTTGTCATAGGTCATCCTGATGACTTTCTATTTGTCGCAGAACATACTGGGATTGTGGCTGGATTTCTGGCATTTACAGAGCAGCCGAGATTCCTGCTAGCAGGAAAGAAGGCAGAGGGAAAACTATATTGTGTAATACGTGGTAATACGAGTAGGAGTACATTTTACTGCAGTGGTTAGGGCCTTCTCAAGCCTGGAAAAGCCAGACTGTCACAGAGGGATAAGAGAACTGCACAGTGTACAGACCTCCTTTCTGAGACACTAGTGGGCAGTCTGAGCTTCAGGGAAAAGGGGACCCAAAAATTCTTCATACCCATGTGATCCCAGAACACCTTCTGACTGGTTTCTCATTTCCTTTGGGCCAGAAAGTTCTCATGTATAAAATATATGTATTATAAAAATGCATATATATATATTGCTTTTAAATATATGTTTTAACTATATAAAGGGGTATACAAATATGTATAAATATATATAGATAGATACACTTTAAAATACATATTTTTATACATTTATATGCACATAAAATACATATAAATAAAATATAGATATAATCCATAGAGGTGTATGTATATCACATGTGTTTAATAAGAGCTAATTAAATTATTAAAGTTTAAAGCCTTATAGAATGAAAAGTACGTAAAAAGAAAAATACAGGGTCAGGACTACTTATAAAACTGTGTGTACAAATTGTGCAAAATATTCTTTATTAGGAGAAAAAGAAATTAACAACTGACATTTAAATGTGAATAGCAAGTAAATAAATAAAAGCAAAAAACAGGTTTGAGGCCCCCCCACTTCACAAGTCTGCTGAACATGCCTAATGTGTTTGGCCTGGGGTTTAAGAGGGTGGGATGTTCCAGAGGGGTGGAGGACACAAACAACTTAGGACGAGCGTGAGGGCCATGGACCCGTCCAAGGAGGCGAACAGGAAGCCCCCCCTGCCCAGCCCCAGACCCCCAGCATGACCATGCCATAATCCTGGGGCAGCCTTGGCACTTTGTGCTGTGCTGCAGGACACTGGCAACCCTGTCCACTGAAATGGAGAACCAGAACAAAACACCAACTTCTGAAGAACATACAGGCAGAGATGATAAAGGAAAGCTCTAACGGGCTTCCTGCAAAAGACCGCATTAACTAGGAGACACAGCCAATGGGCCCATGAATCAGCAACTGAATTTTGAGATACATTTCACACCAAGACAGTGGGTAGTGGTGGGGAGCTTACAGCTACTTGTAAGACCCTTATGGGCTGCAGGCCTGTGGCATATGTGTTTCCTTGTTTTGCAAATAAGAAGCAGAAGACTGAGAATGAACTTGAGACTGTCCTGTTAGACTCTAGTAGACCCAGGCTTTGGGACACAGCCTGCAGACACACAGCCTTAGAGACCATAACTATGGGGAAAAGAGCAAGTGGAGGTGAAAAAGCAATGGGCATTTTGCAGAGCTGAAAGACCATGATTATTTTTGGAGTACAGAAGAGTGGTAGGCAAGGGGGGAGGGGTCATAAAAGCTTGGTCCCTACCAAGTGTTGAGGAGGCACTTGAAAGCCCAGCTTTACCTCTGCCCTCAAACAGAACAGAGAATGTAGAGGGGGAGGTAGCCTGACCCATGACTTCCCTGGAGCAATAGGAATGGCCCACTCAGAGTGTCAGTGCTAGGCAATATACAGAAGAGCACAGATCTGTTAACTTAGACCAGGTATCACTCCATGATGCTTATGAAATGTTTGTTTGGGGTCTAGAGCAAACTTTTAACCACCTATGCAAGCTGTTTGAACCGGGTGATTATGCTCAGCTTTATCTTCAAGCTATCACTCACTGATGTAGATAACAGTGACAATAATATCTGTTTTGCTGAAAGGCTCACAGCACTTACAGCAGTGAGGGATCTGACAGATGCACAACTATTGAGCAGTGCCATAGAGCTGCACAACAAACTGAGGTGGTCTGTGCACAGGAAGGTCATGTTACGTGAGAGCCCACTCTCTGAGGATCTGCTGCATGTTAATACATGCACCATCCTCCTATCTGAGGGAAAAAAGGTTTGGGGGATTTTTTAAGCCAAATGACCACCTTAGATATCTCATAACCCCTTTTCTTCTTTTACACAGTGAACTTTATTACAGCATTGCAGAGATCAAAAAGGTATTTGGGATGAAAAAAAATGTGAGCTTTGTCATGCATTGTATGATCATGCCCACAGCTGTAAATGTTATTATTGGTACTGCTTGCCTCACAACGGTGCTGGTAGCATGGCTGTGAGAATAACATGCCCTAGTTGCAGGCTGAGGTGCAGATCTGGTGAATGATTACAGAGGCACAAGGCCCTTGCTATTAAAAATCAAACTGATTATCTGACTATGATTTTATGTGGGAAATGCGAGACGTGGAAAAGCATCACAACTGTAAAACCTGGAAGTGTGTGATGTACTATGAACTGATCCATAGCATAAACTAGCATCTCTGGTTTATGCCTCTAATCAAAAATCCAGAAGCAGGACAGGGCTGTATTATCTGCGACCTGGAATGTATGCAGGAAATTGGAGACATATGTCCCAAATCACATTTTTTGCTGTGGAGATAGCACCAGAAGCACCGTGGGATGAAGGAGTGGTAATGAAAACTAAAGGAGCTTAAAGGGGACAACAGGCTGTGTAGACTTTATTGGCTTGTTTATGAACACAAAGTCTTTGGGCTACTCTTTACTAGCATGTGCACAAGTGGGTGGGACTGGCAGAAATACAGTATCTGAACAACTGGAATAACATCAGTGAAGACCCCACTGTTGAAATAGTGCTGCAGTAGATGTGACAGTATGTTTTGCAGAAGGGGCATTATCTGTTCCTCTCCATGGTGAGGAAACATGTAAACAATGGTTAATTAACTCCCACAACAAAGCTTCAGCCACAGACTCTCCAGGCACAGGCCTGCTCTACAATTCTGGCATTAGGAATGACTTTTTTAAAAAAATGGTGGCCCCCAGGGACAGAAAGATGGAGTAAACTGACCACATAACCAGAAAGGGGGGGCGGGGGCATGAGACCTACTACTTCTTATCGCTGATAGATGGACTTATACTGCTGGCCTCATTGACTACATGTGCTCCTGGATGACCTCTATACTTGCAGCAGAGGTAACTGCGCCTATGCTAAACAAGTGACTGCCAGGTTTATCTGGATTCAGCCCTGTTTGGTTCAGTGCTGTCTAGGTGACTGCCGAAAACTGAAACACAGTGAATTGAACTCTACTTCCATGTGGAAAAGGGGCCTGTTTCCCATCTTATCAGTGCTGTGAAATTCTGTAGTACTGTCACTGGGCAGTCCCCAAGTCCAATGTTTCATATAACCTAACTGAAATTACTAAGTCTGTCTGACAAGTCTTCCATCACCTGAACACTTATCTCCACTTGCTGTACATCCTTTATCCCTAGCACTCTCCAGGCCTGTCCTCTGCTGCCAGTCAGACTATCAGATAGGCTTGCTGACCCAGAGTGCCTCGTGGGTGCTCATTGGAAAGGCTGCCTGTAATGCATTTTGTTGCTTCTTCCTTCCAACTGCAAGAGTATCTAGTATTCCATGCAATACCTCTCCTGCAGCAGGGCTCTGGGAATCGTAACTGTTTGTGCTTCTGAGCCCATCAGTCTACGGATCTCCAAACTAGGAAACCTGGGCATGTGGATCTATAAAATTCATTAGCCTTCACCAAGAAGCAATGGTTGCCTGTTGACCACGCCTGGTGGAAAGACCTATAACACACTGCTAGTTGATAGTACAGAGGCCTGTTTTTTTTTCTCTCTCTCCTCCAAAGCTCTTCTGGTACATCAGCATAACCTAGGGCTCCCCATTAGCTGGGAGAAGATGGGTTTAGCCTCTTGTACTCGTTATTTGGAAATCAGGGTGAAGCGTTTGCTGTTCCACTGCTGATCTCTACTATGCAGTCTATGCAGAACAGCTTGCCATTTCTGGGCAAGTGAGACAAGTAACTGCAAGTTGGGAGGAGTCTTCCACCAGAAGTCAGGGGAATGGCACCTATCACATCTTTGATGAATATGTACTTATATTACTGAGACCCAATATCTGCAAGATCTACAGTCATACTAGCACAAGGTTTGTAACTGCAATTAACAGCACCCAGAATATAACAGCTAATATTGCATCAACTGACCAGTGTTACTTAAGATCTGTGGGCAGTCTGTCATACAGTGGCCTCAGAACAGTATCACATGTCAACCTCTAAGGATGACTGGAAAAGGACTGTACGGTTCAGTGGTTAGGAAAGAGCAGGATAGCAGTGTACTAACTTGTTCCAGCAGCTTGAACTAGGGCAGATGTGAACCAGACATCTCATAATTCAGTTGGATGAGAAAGACCTGGATAAAGTACAGTAAGAGGAGACAAAACAAAACCAAGTGCTGTTAAATGTCAGAATTTTCAGCCCCTAATCCCTTTTCCAGCAAAAGAGGTCAAGGTGAGTGTGTGCTAATTTTGATGGCACAAGTGGACTTGGATGTGTGATCATGACTTACTATAAAACATTAAATAAAGTTCCCAGTTTTCGATGTAGACTTCAGTGTGCTTAGCTTTGTGACAAATTCAGTAGAAAATGTATGCTAAGTTTGACTAAGTACTAAAACGTAAGGTTTGAAAGCAAAACACTTTTGATATAAGTTAAAACTATTCTACATAAAACAAACTATTAGACACACTTACTCTGTCAAACAAGAATTCTTAATGGTTAAAAACCTGTTCTGTTAATGTTTGTCAGTGGTTGTGAGAGGGGCAATCACTTTCCTTCTTTTATTAAATAAAAGTCAAAGGAAAAGAGTGGTAAACTGTTAAATACGTTTTTACCCCTTCACATTGGTGATAGAACAACAGTTTGTCATTTTTCTGAAGATGTAAGGAAAATATAGAGTTGCATAGGAGATGGCAGCTTGACCATAACACCTGCTTTATTGGACAGAAAGATGTTGGACTGGATGAAGAAATACTCAAGGTAGAGAGAGACAAAGCAAGGTTGCCCGGGTGGTGATTGTGTGGTCCTAATCTTAATAGATGTCAAAAATATGAATGTCCACTAATAGATTTGATTGCTTTATTAGTTATTTAATGCAATAAGGAAAGTTTCATTAGGAGCAGTGGGTCTGAAAACATTCCACTTATGCAAGTACTCTGTAGTCTGCTTTTTCCTTATTCTGGCCCAAGTTTCTATGGGTATTTAATTTTATTAGCCATGTGGAGACCCATCTGTAATGAAAGATGAAACAAAAAAGTATGAAATATTTGACTTTTTTTCTGTACTGACTCTTAGCTGGGCTTCCTTTTACTATTAATAAACTATTTTCTTATTACTGCTTATGACCCTTGCTAGTTATGCCTCATTTTGTGCACTGGCCTTATTGAATTCTGTTTCCAGAAGCAAGTTGGTGGGCAGCATAAGCCTTCATTGAATTACATCCAATTTCAGATATACCTGTTTTGGTTGATTTATTTCCACTTCTGTATTCCTTTTGTTTATCAAACATAAATGTGTTAAAATTCTCAAGTGATACTGTAAACAGAAAGTTTACTAATTTTATTTTCTCCCTTTTCTTCACCCTTTCTCTATAGTCCTACTCTTTCTGTTAACATTCATTGATCTATTCTGTTGAAACATATAGGCTCCCTCTAAATGTCATTACTGAAATCAAAGATACATTGATCTTGACAGCCCAGATGTAGCAATATAGTGGCATCATCTTCTCTCTTTTCTATCGGTGCTGGTGCTGAAAATCCACATTTTTCTAAGATTTCCAGAGCAAAAACAATAAGCTACAGAAGAAAAATATACCTTTTCCATTCAAGGCCAACTGTTTTTAAGATATCACTATGAAATAAAGTCACAAAAATCATTCCCCTCATTCATTGTAGCGCACTCTTAGGAATCCTGGAGAGGAGGGAGAGCACTCTGACCGCTGTATAGGAGGAGAAGACTACCAGCCAGAAGAAGTTGCTTTCTACTCAGCTGCATTAAAAAATAAAGCTAAAAAACATGAGTACTCTTAGTTCCCAGTTGAGAACTAATGGCCTGGAGCTCCCCTGGCAGTATGCGTCGAGGGACCAGCCTGTCTGCATCCAGGGCTTACTCATCTGACTTCAGAAAACAACAGTCCCGTGAGCTGCCTAGCTACGGAAAACAATGCTCTCTTGTTTATGCCGAAAAAGTTCAAAACAAAATTAAGCATCACTTCCTTGGCTGAGGCCATGCTCTTGAAATGCTAACCAGGCGATGTTTCATAGAAGAGATACAAGGCTTTGCTCCACACCCAGCCCTTTCATACAGTTTTCTGAACTTCCTCTTAGAAAACAGTTGAAAGTGTAATGTCTTTAGCAAGGGGGCAACTCAAGTCAGGACAGGCCTTTGCATTACAGCATGTGTATTTATACCTGTAAGCCAAAATTAGCTCCTATTGAGGGCTTACCTCTAAAGGGGAGTTGTGAAAACAGGTTGCTGTAGAGATGTGGACAGCCTTCTAAAAGAAACTAGCATTTCTCAGCTGATTATCTTGCAGTGCATAGTCTCCAGATAAATGTGATCAAAGTCCATACAGCAGGAAAGCAGGTGCAACAGACCACATTTTCCTGGACTCCACCATTGCTGTGTTAGTCACTGAACATGGTTAAATTTGGAGGGGGGAGTCTTTTCCAAAACTTGGTTCTTGTTTCCACGGTCTTTAGTCACCAAAAGATGCTGGTGCCTCCCTGCATGCTTCATTCTTGGGTGAACAATTCCATTTAGATCTTCACTGGCCATTTTATTAGCATCTAAGTGCTGTTTAATCACATTTACTTCCTCAGACCAGAAAAGCCATTAATCATTGTTTTACTACCTCGGACTACTCCAGTAGCCACCATCCCACTCTACTCCACTGGATGACAACATTGTATGTTGTATACTAATATAACAATATGGGCAAACTGAGCCATGAACACTCATATTAAAAAAAAAAGAAATGATCCACAGAGACTATGAATTCTCAGCTATTATGAAAATTATGCTTTTTTGAAAATAATTTAATACAAAGACTAGTTTTTATAGTTATTTAGTTGATCACAATTATACAATGAAAAATTATGTTAATCATTACTTCAGCATGAAAAAGGGTATTATAATTCTAGTCAATAAACAAATTTGAGGCTTATAATTGTAGCCACTGCACTGGATTAGTGTCTCATTTAGATTAGCAGTTTTCTATCAGTTTGCAAGCTCATTAAGGTTGGCTAGCTATCCTGATACATAGAAGATATTTGCTCTCTTTGTTGAGAAATAATTGGGCAGTACGTTACAGAAGCACTGCAGTTTATAGAGCTCCAGTGTTCAGTTTCCAATTTTGTTTTACAATCCCCCAATAAGGAAAGGAAAGACAGCACCCAAGGAGAAAGGCAGGGGGACTCCACCTCTCTTTGGAAGACATAAAGGTGAACCCAGCTGAATCTCCATAAAAACAGCCAGAAATATTTACCATTATGTTTGTGTGTATTTTCAACTTCTATGCTAATGTCTGTGACAAATTGAAGGATTAAAAGGAAGAAAGAGAAACTATAACTAACATCAGGGCGTTTTAATCTCAGGATTTTGGAAGCAATTTTCAAAATTTTTTTTGAATTCCCAGTCATTTCATGTGATCTGCAGATGTAAAATGAGTAAATTTCCTGTGTCACTCCTAAACACTCCTATGGCATCTATACACAGATGAAGTACTCTCAGGTTGTGGGGATGGATAAGTTGCAAGATAAAGTAATGTGTAACTAAGATGAATCCTTGATATTATAAAAAAAAAGTAAATGGACATAACTGATAGAGGGAGAAGGAGAATTGCTGCCAGCTGATTCTCACAAGTGCTTCAGTCTTTTAAAGAGTCAGTTATAAGCAGCCACAAATAATATTCAGGCCATGTTCCTTTGCACTTATCACAGGACACAGGAGGAATGCAGGTGCCTGTGTTCAAGACTTGGATTGAGAAAACATGCTTTCTTGTACTGTTTAGCACTGCCAGTGCCTTGCTTGTTTCAGTCAATACCTGCTTTTCGATTTGCAAAATTTCCCTAGTGCTTGTACTTTGGCACCTTTACACGTGAAGAATCAGCCTGTTTGCATAAGCAGTCACCTAAGATCTACCACAATTCAGACACAAAGCAGAGAAACACCTAGTGTGCGCAAGTCCTCATCCAGCACACGTTGAAGAATACAGAGTATAACAGTCAAGAGTTAGTTTAATTGAAAACAGGAGAGAGGAGTGACTACATTTAGCATAATAACCTGTTATTTGGAGTACTCCTCCAGTCCTACTCTAAACGTTCCTTACCTGAGGGGATTCAGCTGTGCTGCTCCCATATCCCAGACTAATATCCTAAATGAGTGTGCTAGGAGCTACTTCCAGCCCGTTTTAGGGAAGCCTTGGCCCAGTGCAGCAGAGAGCTCAACGTGCAGCCAAGGGAGCACATACGAGGAAGCAGCCAGTGCTGCAGTGCCGCAGCGTGGGGCTCTCACCGTACAGGAGGGACTCGCGCTTTGAGTTGAGCACAGCTTCTCTGCACAGGGGAAATGATGAGATTGGTTTTGCAGTGCTTTTCCTGCCAAGTGCTCCATGTCAGCTGAGCAAGAAAACACAGCTAGAGCAAAATAGTATGAACTTCTATTATATTATCAAAATGATTTTTCCAAGCTAGTCACTTGGCTTGGTATTGGTCTTTTAAGAGCTCTTAATACATTTTGCTAGTACGTTTCTATGTCCTGCTTACGTATTGGGCTTTATGGAACTTGTTTCGGAATTAATTTAAACCATGGCAATGATTAACCTGCAAGGCTAATGTTGCAAGTCAATAGTACTGTCTGCTAGCAGAAGCCATTGAGAGTTCATTGAGTTCATCAGGCAGAGTTGTTTTAAATACTTGCATGATGAGTGCAGTGTAAGGATTTCTCACTTCCCCGGTGCAGTGGTCTGGCAGTGGGGAAGAGGAATGGGTGCATAGAAAAGCTATGCCAGCATACTGACTTAAGCAAGCATCTTGGCATTCCTACCTTTATTTTCCTGAGAGGTTTGTACTGCAATTTTTTTAGTCAGTAAGAATTCAGAGCAGTGGGTTATCATTCTTAGCACAGAAAACTCTATTTGACCATTTCCATAACTACCAAAACTCCCTCCCGTTTGTGCATATACTGTGCAGTGAGAAAAATGCATACTCTAAGGGTGCATCTCCCAGTTTTTGCCATCTTTGCACTCCGCAATCTCTAGAATAGGTTAATCAGCTCAAAGTATACATGAAACTCTAGATCAAGTAGACTTAAGGAACAAAAACACCATAGTGCTATGAAGACTTGAACTGCTGCCTTTTGAAAACATAAGCCCATATGGATAGATCAATATTTAATGCAGAGGCCAAAGAAAACTAACTTTCCATTAGGAATTCTGGCATTGTCTCAGAAACTGTCTAATGGTAGCTACTTGCAAATATGTCGACGTGGTGTGCTATATAAGCAAAAAGATGCAAAAGCATAGCCTTGTGCTCTTCATTTCTAAAATTCAACAAAACGAAACAAAATTAGCAAATTATACCTTTGCACATTAATGGTTGCAAGATCTTCTCTGTCCAAGAAGGCATCAATGTCCCAACCCACTGAGTCATGCAAGCTGAGCATGGCTACAGTAAGTCAACAACTGTCAACGTCTTCAAAGAGTTGTAGCAAAGAGATTAAGAATTTCCCAGAGGCACTGCATGCTAAGAGAAGCAAAGCTACCCGAACAATAAATAGAAATACAAACAATAGAATGAAAAATGGAATGAGACAGGCTGAGGAGCCAGTGTGTTCTGACACATGCTGCTAAAGGAAAGCAGAGAGAAAGGGAGGAGGGAAGAGTTAATTTTGCTTCTGATGTTGAACAACATAACAATAATCAACAGAAATAAGAGTCTACAGGTCTCTAAGACAGCAGTGCTGGACTCAGTGTAACACAGGCTCGGCCCCTTTCACTGGTGGAGGTGGCTTTCATCCAGCTTCATCACCAGAAAAGATAGGACTTGTTGCAATTAATATTCACTTAGTTTTTCCTGTTTGGCATGGCAAACTGAAAGAGCGAGGACTCATGATGTCCCCACACCTCAGTACACTGAGAGAGAAAGGCAGAAGGGAGTGGAAGGGGGAAAATCAGGTGGTGTAGAAGCTAAAGACCACAGATAATACACCAGCCCCTCTAGTGTCTCCCTCTATTTTTCCATTTGGTTAAAAGGCAAATTCCATTGTATTTAGTAAATAAGGGCTAGTGGTTGCATTTGTACAGAACTGGAAAAAGGTAGTTTTGGAGGGACCTCTGGAGGTCATTTAGTACAGCCTCTTGCACTAAGCAGGGCTAACATCAAAGGTACATCAAGTTGCTCACAGCCTTGTCCAGGCAAGTGTCAGGGAGCTGAAAGGGCTGGCTGCTCCCTTGGAGAGCGAGCCAAGAGCCAAGCATAGTAACAAGGCTGGCAGGGCACAGGCCAATCAAACTGGACACACTCCAGATGAGCAGAGTGCATGACCAGGCACAGCTGCAATGCAACTGGAAGAAAGTACACCTAGGACAAAGCTCAGATAAGGACTGAAGGCCCACACCCGAGCTTAAATGGATATCACCAGAGACAGAAAAGGACAAAAG
The DNA here is from genome assembly GCF_036370855.1 of Dromaius novaehollandiae. NCBI lineage: Eukaryota > Metazoa > Chordata > Aves > Casuariiformes > Dromaiidae > Dromaius > Dromaius novaehollandiae. The sequence continues at coordinate 79,049,010 of NC_088099.1, read as the reverse complement.
CAGCAGCTTTCTTTGCTAGGTTCCTTCAAAAAAGAGGATAATCAGCTAGAACAAGATCACTCTCCAAACAGAGGAACATTAGCTCTGCTGGTTGGAAGAAATTGAGCTGAAGTCTCAAAAGAAACTTGCCTGGTGTGGGGATTTTTGGCTGCTGGCCAATCCAGCCACTTTATATGGCTTTCCTGGAGTTGAAACACATTGTGTAGTTTATTTGCATCTGTTTTTGCCGTCACTTGTGATGGCTGGCTATTGGGACTGGTCCTGGGGGCAATCAGATCTCCTTCTCTTTTTGGGAGTTCCTCATCTAATGGCTTCTCCTTCTCTGCCTGCCACACCCTGCACTTTTGAAACTTCCTCTGTTGACCAATCTCAGTCATTCTCTAGAAAGGAGGAACTGCATTCCAGACTCTAATGTCAGAGACCCCCTGCCATGCAGTGCACTAGCCAAGCCAGGTGAACACACACTTCTCTTTGCTGCTCGTCCATGTGATCTTTTCAACAGAATAGACAGTATGAAGGTTTTTCCTATAGTAAACTGAAACCACAAATTTAGGAAATGCTGCCATCTGTCACAACACCATAAAAGTCTACCCAGCCTCATGGACTAATGGATACAATGAACTATGACCACATGAACTCATGGTGGGGCAAAGTGACTCAACTCAGTCTAAGGATTGCTAGCAAGTTTAACAGTGGGAAGATTTATCAAGCCAATAAAACTCTTCAGTTTTATTCTTATTAAAGATGCTATAGGAGTTTATCGAAACACAAAATTATTTCAGGTAAAGCCTGCTCATGAGCCAACAGCATCGCTCCTCTAACAGTTCATCTAGGGGCAAGATATGCAAGTGCATTGAATGCAGAGAGGCTCAGAAAAGGATTACAATTACAAAAATCACAGTCTTATCTGAAATCTGTGTTGTGATACCAGCATATGCACTGGTATATCATTACGCAGTAAGTACGCTGGCATCATAACCGTATATGACATCCCTGATTTCCCCAGCCTCGGATCAGCTAAGATTCATATCCTGTTTACTGCAGAGCCTTCAGGGTGGAGGAACGGTTGTCGAATCCAGCTGTGTTCTGAGCCTTTTATGAGTGAAAAGACTTGCCACTGTTTTTGCAGACACTGTTTAATAATTACACATACTCATTTTTTTAATCCTGGTATACTAACTTGCTTCATACAGTGGTGGATACAGCTTCCTAAATCATTACAGGAAAGAATTCTCCAGCATGTTGTCTATCACTGACTTGGTTATTTAGGAGGAGTGAGGAATCAGCTGCGCTGCTAGATGCCTATTCAGTAGCATTTCACCCTCATATCAGCATGTGCCCTCCTATCAGCATGTTCTCATCCTGGATGACTATAGCCAATTTACTACTTCTATAACAGAGAGGGCACACAGGGATGCTGAAGCTGCTGCAGCTTTCATCCCACAAAACACTGTGAGTCCAAAATTTTGGTTTTGTTCAACCTGCCTGGAAAATGATATTTCAATAGTTGCACTGACTACATTGGCAATGTCTAGTTGCATCAGGTTGTCATAAGGTTTTCACTTTCATGTGGTCCAGCTGCATGGTAAGACACACAGTTCAACACCTTGCTTTAAGCATATCTTAATGATCACCATAAATACAGAAAGCTACTGCAGCATTTCTACAGAAATGTCCTAGGTATGAGCCCTTGGGCAATGAGAACACTCTGGCTTTCAAGATGTGGGAGTCCACTGTGATATGCTAACCTGTGTTCTTGATGACAGTGATAACAAACTGTAAGGAGTCATGTGATGGCAGATTGCAATGCCCTGGGTCACTTAAGAAAGGCATGTTGTCAACAAAGTAAATTTTAGAGCACTTTCACATGGCATGGGATGTCCCAGGAACCTGGGAAACAGTTGCTTGCACCTGAGAAATAAAAAGCACAGTGTGGCTGCCCTTGGTATTGGTCACAGGATGAGACAAGTATTGGAAGAATCAGGGAGGTCTAGCTGTTTGAGAGCAACCTTCAGATTGCAAAGGTGTCATACTAACCTATTTCTTATTGATAACACCACATCCTTTTTTGAGTCATTGCTTCTCAGGATAAATGTTCACTTACTGCGGTCCTGATCCTCAGGAGTACTTACGGCTACATTATAATGTCTTTATCTGCTCAATTTGTATTATAAACATTGCCCCCCTATTCTTGTTGCTTCAAGCTTTCTGTCACCCATAGACTTTACCGGAAAATCTAAATGGTTGATGAAAATATTAAAGTGTCAGAGCAAATCCTAATCTGCCTTGCTCCCTGTCTTGCTTTTTGATATCCTTCTGCCTCTGTTAACACCTTGCGGTCTGTCAGCAACCTGTTCTGAAACATGTGGAAAGTGTATGGAGTTAATTTCTTAGAAGTTTCCAAACAAATTTCAACTGGTACCAAATCAAATGTCCTGGCTATATTCATATGGGCTGTAACAACAGAAGAAATTCAATCAATCATCTTTCCTCAAAACAAAAATAACTAGTGTCAAGCCAATCAGCTCAACTTTCTTGAGTCACTCTTTTCCTCTTTTTTAGGTATTGATGTCTAGGTATTGATATGGGCAATCATTCAATCTTTTGGAATTTTCCCAGTTTTTCAAGAGTTCTAAAAAATTAGCCTTCCTGACTGGGAGAGGTCCTTGGCTACTTCATTATAAAACTCTAGTACATTAATTGCATAAGCCCCAATGACTTGAAAAATGTCTGATTTTAGTTAACGCTTCATTTTCTATTAATAAGCTTTTTATTGTATCAGTCACATAGACTATGAGCTGGATATATTAAACATTTTTCTTCCCTACCTTGCTATTTTTTATTTTACTTTTTTTCCTGTAATTTTTTGGTTTCCAGTGATTTATTTCTAATAGCTTAATAATATTAAAGGCAATAAGAGTTTTAATTTTTTTAAAATGGCTTAATGAAATCATTAATTTCCTTCAGCTGCTGTCTTGCTTTAGCATTAATTTAATCCTTTTTCTATTCTTGGTATGTAAACTAGTTTCATTATACTTTCACATCTTCTCACATGTTCTGTGTTCAGGTTTTTCTGAGCATTCAGTGAAATATCCTCCCCAAATTCTGTTTTTGTTAACAAGAGGAGGGCCATCAGGATATATCTGCTTGAACTGGTGGTGCACCTGCAGCATTCCTATCTCACCACAGAGAAAGATGTTGGTGGTCCAGAGCTCTGTGTTTTAAGTCAGTGTGTCACAAGTTCAAAGGTTTTTTTATTATTATTCTTTCTTTTTATGAAAAACCTTAATGTTATGATTACAACATTCTGTATTTTAGACACAGGCCTATATAATGTTTTAATCTTATTCTGGTTTTGCTCTCTTTTGTTTCTTATTCCTAGAAGGGTACCATCAGGCTACTCTATTGTTAAACCTTGCATTTACCACAATACTACTTATCTCATACTATGTGAAGGGAAATTACAATAAATTGACATAACAATCAAAGCACTCTTCTTGGTCTCAGGTCCCCATTGTGCAAAGAGTTTTAAGAGGCTCACCAATCAAAGCTCTCAGTTTACAGAAGACACACAACCCCTGTATGACCTTACCATCCCTGCTCCATTTTCCATTGAATGTCTCTCCATGGTTATGACAGAGGAAGCAGAAGAGACTTGTAAGAGAAAGTGCAGCCTCTGCTCATTCAAAAGTTGTTTGGTCCAAAGCTTCTCTTTCTCTGACTCTGAGTTATTACATAAAACTTGTATCAGATTGAATTAAAATTTAATGAAGCAATCCTAATTTCCCCCCCTCCACCTTTTGTGCATGCAGTATGCTACTGTGTGATACAGTTTTCACCTTCTTTATTGTACACAAATTTCTTTCAGCTGACTTCTCAAGGTACTTTGTGGATGGTACTTAACAAATGAGCACCTATTTAGAATTGTCTTTTCTGCTCAATGCTCAGTATGTAATTCTATGTCTTATATATTGCACAGCGTTCAGTCTTTGTTCTGAAGAGGCAGTTATTATTTTCCATATGTGCTTTTTAATTACATCCACCATTCTAATTTATCACACCTGGTTCCTCAGTACCATTAATTTTGATAATAGCCTGTACTACGAGGAAATGAGATTTAGGTGAAAAAAGTCCAAAAATATCCTTGCCTCCATAGTAACCTCAGTAACAGATTAGAAAACTGCTATCGCTAACGAAGACACCCTCCCGTTTGCTTTCTTGAGCCTGGAAAAAGGCAGGGGAGGATGAAGACATGTATCCCCAGCACAGAAGCTCCTTTTCCACGCAGCCATCATTCCCATTACTGTGGTTACGTGATGGTTTGAACAGGGGCAGAACTGCCAAGCTTATACCGCATACTAGCTCTTATTGTGCCCCTCTCCCACTCCTTTTCCTGCTGGCCTGACCCGCCATCCACGAGCCCACCTCCATGCCTGCCATTTCACTATCACCTCTGGTGGCCAGAATCACTCTCCCCCTCCTCGTTCCTCGGAGGCCTCTGCTCCACAGGAGAGGCTGTAGCGTTGAGTATATGTCATCCACTCCACTGAGGTGGAGAGACCCACAAAACCATCAGTCTTCTTCCAAAAGACATGGATACAGACAGACATGTCAGGGTGGAGAAGGCACAGCCCTGCTCTGGGAAAGACACTTGGGGTAACCAAGAGCTACTGCTCATTGCTAATGCCACATCATTAATACTGATTTTTGGATACACTGCTGATCCCTACTGTCTCTTGGGATCAGCTTCATGCCAGGTCTGAGCTGACAGGCTGACTCTAGCGTGGATCATGAAGCATGGTCACCTGCAATCGTCGGCTGCTGCACAGGGGAGCAGCTTTCGGGAAACCACCTTCATCCCCTGGTGGTCTCAAGGTGCACAGAGGACTTTCTCCTCCACTCATCCTGAGGGGCAGCTGCAAAGCTCCTGCCGCGCCTGCTGGATGCTGGTCACCCCTTTCAGACCTGCAGGGTCAGGGTCCTGAGTGTGGCCCTGCCTTCCTTCGGAAGAGGGTTTCTCCCTGCCGGGCTCCAAGCAGCAGCGGCCGGGTAGCCAGAGCGCTGCGAGGACACTGGCGAGGCACCACCTGACCAGGAGAGAGGAAACCCCGCCGGCGCCTGGAGGGCGTAGCGAGGCAGCACGACGCAGGGAAGCGGCGTGCGTGTAAATCCGAGCCAGTCACAGCACCTCCCCGCCCCCGCTGCCTGCTGCGCGGCGCGGCCGGGCGGGATCCCCCGGCGCTGCCCGCCCCCCCCGGCCCCCCTGGCGCTGCCCGGCCCGGCCCGGCCCGGCCGGGCGCGGCGCGGCGCGGCGCTGCGGGCCGCGGCCCCGCGCTCGCAGTGGCGCGGGGAGGGGAGGGGCGCGGAGCGGAGGAGGCGGCTCGGCGCCGGCCGCCGCCCCCCGCTGCGTGAGGAAATGGCCCTCACGTGAGGGAGGCGGCAGCGCCTGGCTCGCCGCGCAGGAGTCAGCGGCGACAGCAGCCGCCGCCGCCGCCAGCCATGCCGACCAACTTCACTGTGGTGCCGGTGGAGGCGCAGGGCGAGGAGCGGGGCCTGCCGGAGCGCGACGGGCAGCGGCAGCAGCAGGCGGACAAGGACGAGGAGAAGGAGCGCGGCGCCGGTGAGCGGGGGCGGGGAGGCGTCGGGCACCTGGGCCGGAGCGAGGGAGCGGGGCCGCTGGCGCAGGGGGAGTCGCCGGGGGTCCGCGCTGCCCGCGGCGGCGGGGCTGCGCTTCCCCGCGGGAGCGGGCGGCTCGGCGCCCACCTGCCCAGGTGGGAGCGGCGAGGGCGAAAGTCCGGCGGGCGGGGGACGGCCTCGCCGGGTCTCGGCGTGCCCCGCAGCCGCCGCGCGCCGAAACGAGGAAGTGCCGCCGGGCAGCCGCCGCTGCCGGGCGGGCGGGAGGGCAGCGCCGCTGCGCCCCAGGTGCGCGCCCAGTTGGCGCGGCGTGTCCCGCCCGCCGGGGAGGCGGCGGTCCCCGCTAGGCCGCGCCGCGGGAGCTGCGGCGGGCTCGGCGCGCCATGCGCGGCGCCCCGCTGCCGTTAGCGCGCCCTGCGTGCCGCTTTCCCGGCTGTTGAGTGCTCGCCTTTGGAAAGCACAGGTGTTGTGAGAGACCGCCCCTAGTAACGGCAGTTCCTCCTCCTGGCGGTGCGCCTAAGTGGTAAGGATAATGCTGTGCAAGGTGGCGTGTGAACGCAAAGAGATTAAAAACAAACCTAATAAACTACATCACTTTTGTTTGGTTTTGCGTAAAGGCCCTTTGGGAAGATGGTCTGGTAAAACCCGAAGCTGACGAAACTTTTATTCGGAGGTTCCCCCCACCCCATCCCCCACCTACCAGAAACAGGTGTATACTACATATAGGTGCGTTTTGCAAGTGTTATAATAACTGTCACTTTTCTTTCTTTTTCCAAAATCAAATGAAATAAGAAAATCAAACCAAATAATATAAACTGCAGTGGCAGCTCGATTCTTGTATTGGCTCAGTAAGGGGTGGGGAAAAACGTGAATTTCTGAAGTGTGACCAGAGTACTGAACGAGTACTGTCCAGGCCGCCTTTCTTACTGGTAGATGCTTCAGTGAAGAGTTAGTCAGACTGATTGGGGGGTATGATGCTGAGCCTTATGGCATCTCAAGGTACTGAACACATATACAGTTCTAGTTTGATGCAACTTGTCAAACCAGGTGTACATAGCTTCTGGAAGGCCTGGGAGGGGGAGAGGATGGACCTAGCATTTTTGCAGTGGCTTATTTCTAATCATTAAAACAGTAAGAATTCTTATTTTTCATGTAGTTAAGTAGGATTTGTGCAGGCTAACGCTTGCAAAGTAAGTTTAAATACTCTATAGTCACAGAGCTCCATTGCTTGAAAAGATAGACTTAGGTATGATTTTTTTTCCCTCTTTTCTCCCTTCTTAATGTATCCCTAAAATAGGGAGCAGAAGGGAAAGCACTGACTAGAGGAAGCCTTGACTTAAAAACAGAGTATATTCTCAGAGCTCAAAGTTAGCTAATGGAGATGAAATGCTCTAGCAATAGAGAGGCTTGGGAAAGGAACAACACGTGTTATATGGATGTGTGTGGTATGTAGACCTGTAATGCATAGAAATTGTTACATTACTGCTGTATAGTCAAATAGTTCTCCTGATTTATTCTTCTGAAAATTTTAATTCTAAAATATTAGTACCTCTAAACATCATTGTGGTTAAACTCATCTAATGGCCTGCTGCTCAGGGGCAGTGCTTGCCTTTCTCTCTGCTTCCAGCCTTGGGCAGAGGGTAGGAAGAAGCACTCCTCTCTGTGCCCTCAGCTCCCTTCCCTTCTTGGGCACTTGACCCTGGTGCTTGTCAGACACTTCACTGAGCTGGTTCAACATGCTAAACCAGCAGAAAACTCAACTCTTGCAGAGGAAAAACAGGCTTCCCCCGCCTTGGAGTGCAGTGAGGTGAATGAGTGCTGCAGGAAGTCTGAGAATCGCTGGTGTTGTCTCGAGGTGGAAGGAGGGTGGCTGGTCTGTGCAGCTGAGCAGTGGTGGGAGTGGGACCTTCCCTAGTGTGTCCCCCTTAACATAGCGAGCTCAGCATGTAACTTTGTTTTTGTTAGGCGATCTAAAATTTATCAGTTTTGATTGAATTGCCTGGCTTAAAAACAAAGCAATTGTTCTGGAATTACCCTGCACCCCACCCGCCTGCATGCCATTTAGCCATCAGATCAGCAGTTGAATGGTTCTGGTGACTTATTAGCAAGGTGTTGATTAATTATTCCCTGTACTTCTTAGCCTACACAGATACTCATCTCGTTTGCAAGAATGGTAAACCAGGAGGTTTTTGTTCTGTATTTTTCACTCCTTCGTTAACATCCAAAATGCTAGCCTTGTTTTTTCTAGTTATGTGCCACTCCTGCGTGTGCGAGGATGCAGAAAGCTTGGGTGAGTGGCTATTTGGCTGAACTAGAGCACTGGCCAAAGTAGTGATGGTGAAGAGCAGAGGTGCAGGGTCCAACTTAATGTTTGGACTTGACAACATAGTTGAGGGTGAGAGTCTGCTGTCTCAGATATGTGCAAAGTAATGTGAGGAATTTGCATGTGCCTGTGTCATTTAGTCGTCTTTGTAATACACTAGAAGAGAAGAGTGGTCAGGATATAGTAACTGGCAGAAGAAAAGAAACAGAGAAGTCTATTGCAGAGAATAGTGGATGAAGGTTTAAGAGAAATTCTGATCTTGTTTTGTTTTTTCTCTCACACATATGAATAGTGACTGGTTGTTGGATAAACCTGTCAAAACTTCTGTCAAAACTTTTGCCAAAACCAGGAAATAGTTGAGGCAAACATCTATATACGCAATGGAGGGAAGACAAAGGCTAATCTTGCAGCCAGCTGTAGCGTATTCTCAGTCAACTTCTGCTTGGACACAGAACCAGTCTACATGTGGTCTTTGGTTCAAAACTTACTGCACAGAAAAATGCTGTATTATATTTTTGTATTCCCCTTCAGAAGACTGGAGAAACCGTAACAGGATGAACACAGAAACATGCAAATTGATTACTTTATTTTTTTTATCTACCTATATTACATGTATCCTTCTCTGCCCTGTTGGTGTGCTTGATCAGTTGTGTCCACAGTGTTTCCAGTACTGGCCAAAGCCTGATGTCAAGGGATATGCATGCGAACGTGACCTGGCAAACCTGATACTGTTTCCATATGCTCTTCCAGGCTCCCACTATCTATTGCTCAGAAACAGAAGAGGTTTTTGTGAAGCTGTTTTGTTTTTTGTCCCCCCCCCCCCCCAATTTCTGTGAATTTAGATCTGTAGATTTAAATTCTAAACTTGTATTCTAAATACACTCAGGGGATTTGATTTCTCTTCCATTCTCTTGTGCAATCTTCCCTGGAACTGACATACTTTTGGCATTACAGCATTTGTGGCAATAAGTTCTGCAGCTCAGTGGCAAATCACCTCATTTATTTATGGACTTACTTTTTTTCCGAACCAGTCACCTGATCAGAGGCATCAAACTAGGCTAATTCTTGCCCAGGTCGCTCAGGATCTTAAAAATGTCTATTCTAGTCCCATCTCAACCAAGTCATCTTTTTCCAAACGGAAGACTCATTTAGTCATTCCTTATGTGGAAGACATTGTGTGCTTCTGGCTGCCCTTACTGTCTTTCTCTGAAAGTTTTCCACTTCCATTCATTTTGATTTGGGGGAACTCCAGAACTGCATATGATCTTCAAGGTGTGAACGGGCTGTGGCTTTGTACCGTTGCCTCATAAGGGCTTCTATATTTATTTTTTATCCTTATCTGGATAAAAAATTCCAGATTCAGACTGTGGTTTGAAAAGCAATCGTCGATCTGGTGGTTTTTATGAAACAATCATAAGCAAAGGACTTGTTCCTGAGTGGCAATGGTCAGCTTGGAGTCTCACTGGCTTTGGGTTGTTTTCTTCCATGTATGTGCATCTCTACTCTTAAAAAAATAAAAATAAGCAACAGGCCAATTTATTTATTTTTAATATGCATTTAGTCTCAGGTGCTGTGCAGCTCTTCAGTTGGCCTGTATCTTAACTACTCTAAATAACCTGAAATAGTATGACTGACACCTTACTGCTTGCCTTCCCCCTTTTTTTTCCCCTGATATAGAGAACAGTACCTCCCTGAGAGTAGACCATATAGTACTGCCCTTTATCTTCTATTTTCTTACTCAGTTATTTACGTATGTCTTCATGTAAGACCTTCCCTTTTATTCTATGGCTGCTCTATTTCTTTATCGTCCTTTGGGGAAGGACTCTTTCAAAAGCCTTCTGGAGGTCTTGGCAGACTGTAGAAACTGATTTCCCATATCCATTTGCTTGCCGATACCTTCAAAGAACTCTTGCAGGTTTGTGAGACAGGATCTCCCTTTCCAGAAGGCACACTGGTTCTTACTGCATTATACAATAGGATATTCTGGGAGTTGGAATGGAAAATGCTACTCCTGCTGTGGTTAGCTGTGTATCTGACCTTTGGTTGCAGGCACGAGGATTAGGCAGAGTGATTTCCTTTGCTCTGAGGGGCTTTGGCTGCCCCGGTCACTTTAGGTTTTGTGCCTACCTCTACCAAGATGCTCTAATTGCTTCTTTCACTGTTTAATATAGCTACATGTGTCATTGTGAATGCAGGTGACTTCTGCTGGCTGTTGCAAGCTCCAAGGAAAATGAGGGGAATAGATAGAAGAGGCAGAGTTAAGGATTAGGGAAAAAAAAAAACCCAAAAAACTAAATAACTTCACTGTATAGTGGTCAGTTTACATTTTGTGACTGTTTAAACTTTTTTTTTCAGACTGTGGCAAGAGTCTTTTGTGAAAGAGAAATGTAATGCTAAAACGGACAGCAAATTTTTATTTTTACTCCATTTCCATGTGGATTCTATTGATTCCACGTGAGATAAGTGCTAACATTCCTTTGTAGTACAGCTGTAGTAGCTGCCAAAGAGCTGAATATGAGTGATTCTAGTCACGAAACAGTATTTCAGGAGAGGGTATGTCAAATGTAATGCCATCAACCCTCAAAACTTTAACTTCTATGATCCTGTAATGGAAATACTATTACCAAGATACTTTGATCTTTTTTACTGTTGAAAACCTGACTCTCATTTGGAGATCATGCTGAATGAAGGTCTTATGGTGTAACTGCATCTTTAACTGTTTTTCATAACAGAGTTCTGCTGATAACGTTTTGTTATGTTGTTGTTTTAAAATTACTGTGACTTGTGTAAAAGTTCACAGGTGAACAATGTAAGGGCTGCTTTTGCTAAGGGATGTAGTTTGATGTTACAGCATAGCTGATCTTACTAGCTGCTGCTGATAGTTTTATTCTCTCTAGTGCTGTTACTTGTGAACTGGTTCAGGGAGCCCAACCAGCAGGAAGCAGGAAAACTCATTTGAAGAGTCTTTATTTCCTTGAATTGGCTCACTGCAGGAGAACAGCTCCCCACCCCACCCCCACCCCCCTGGCAGCAAATACCAAAATAACTCTTTCTGCATCTTCAAACTACATTGTTGCATTACAGGTTGACTCAGAAAATAGATGCTGAAACAGTGATAATGAAATAATTAGGATTCATTGGTGACTTTTTTTTTTTCCTGACTGAATGGGAAAGTTCTGAGGATTTTTTTTTCCCCCATGCATGCCCCCATCCCAGCCTCTTACTGAAATATGTTGCCTGTTTCAAATGAACTCTCTTCCTGCTTTACAAAAACTTTTATTTTGGAAAAGGCATGTTTATCTGCCAAAGAATAGTAAAGATCCCTTTCTCTTTCTGCAAGAAGAAATGAAAAACTGGTTCTGTTTCTTACTCCCTGACAAGGGAAACATAAGTTTGTTCCCTTTAAAATTCAAAGCATCTTCCCACAAGGTCACTTTTTGAAGAGAATAAGTTTTAGCGGGTTATTTTCATCTTGGAGAGTGGGAAGCCTGCATGTTGTCCTTTTAGCATCAGAAGGGAAGACTTAAAACATTCCTTGAAAACCTGCCCAAACTTGGCTCTGTTACCTGGGAAGGTGTCCTCAGAGCACCTTCCCAGGACTTAACAGTAGGACAAACAATGTAATGGTGGAGTCTATTGATCAGGGAACAGATTTTTTTTTTTTTTCCTTTCTTTTTCTTCCTTCTTCTATGGGCCTCCCTTGCTTTGTGCAAGCCCCCAGCTGATGCTTTACAAGCTGCTTTCTTTTGCTAATACAGCATAAGAGAGTGTCCTGGAAAAAATTCAAACCGGGGAGGGCCAGAAGACCACTTCTTTGCAGCATCAGTGAGTTAAAGCAGCTCTTGGAGGAGTCCAGCAAGTATCAGAGCTGGTGTTAGGAGAAGGAGGCGCTTTGGGGAACAGGCATGGAAGGCTCCTCCCGCCTTTCTGTAGGCAGTTGTGCTGTGCCTAAGCTTGTGGCATAGGTGTTACAGTTGCAGAGAAAAGTAGATTTCAGAGGCCACTCGGATTTGACCACAGGAACTAATCTGTTCTAAGTATTTAACATCCATTTAGTAGAACTGAAACAGTCTGTATGAGGTTGTTTAAGGCTAGTATAGAATATATGCAATGCATAAAAACAATAAAATATCAAATCTGAAAGAGAAATAACAACTCACAGCTCTAGTCTTATGGTGTCAGTCTTAAAGCAGGTTTTTTTTCTTGTGTATATTTTGAATATAAAGAGTATTTGCAGAGTTACTAGAATTATATTTTGAAGTAATTTTAAACTGTTACATCTGAAGTACAATTAGTGCAAACTCTTTCTACAGAGAGTCAAGGTTTAGCACTCATGCTGTTAATAACATGTTTAAGAACTGCTAATGTGTACTTGATACCTAATATTAGCTTAACAAATAGGAGATCAGCCTCTCGAATAGGTTACTTGTTGCCAGTGTACACTGACGTGCTTAATGGAAGCATTTTAAAACGAATGTATTTGAAGGAAAGAAAACTTTCAACTATATTTATTATTAGGTAAAGACATTTGAATTTCAGTAAGTTGATCTGGCCCTTATCACTAAGCATGATGTTTATTGCTGATAAAAAATCCTCCAGCTTACTTCTGTTTGGAGGCTTGTGCCCCTGTTGGGCAGTTTGGCTGTGTCATGCGCATGTTTCAAACTGCATGAAGCCTTAATGACTTGCTCTAGGATTAATCCAATACGAGTAAGAAACAGGATTTGAGGTCTTAAAGCAGGGATGAAACAACTGTCAGTTTCTTGTTTCATTTCTTGATACCTGAAGGATCAGTGGAGTGGTTTGGGTAGGTTTTTGCTTTGTTTTGTTTTCCCCCTTAATTATGAAAGAACAAGATTATGAAGAAAGTGGACGAAACCCAGGTAAGTCTCTTTAAAACACAATGTTATGGATCTAATGACTGTTTTACTGCAGTAGCAAGGCCTATACTTTCAGCTGTATTAACAGCTCTTGCAGCATGTTTTCATTAGAAGTACACTGTGCTTGATTGTAATAGCAGCCTAAGTACAGGAAAAATTAAAGTTTAGTGATGTTGACAAGGTAAGCGATGGGTGCAGTATTAGAATCCTCTATGTAAAGGGAGCTTAACTACATATACAGAGCTTAAGCACATCTTGTTCTGCTTTTCAAGATGAGTAAATTGTGCAAGTTACTGATTTTTTTAAAAAAAGCAAGAAGATAGTTTAGTGCTATAATTAAAATATTTAGACATTATTTGGTTCACAAACTTGATTTTTTTTATAAAGAAGATTGCGCTGAACACTTAAACTCATCCCATGCAGAAGTTATTGTAGGCGAGATGTGTTCAAACAAGGTGGTTGTTGTCTTTTTGCAATTTGAATTAAAGCTAGGTAATTGCTTTTGAAAACTCTGGTTTATTTTTAGAGCTCTGAAGAATACGTCTGTATATTTTTGGAGTGAGAGGTGTAAGAAATTCAAAATTAAGGTTGTCTGAATTTTCTTTAATTGCCTGCTAACCGAGAATTTGGACATACAGGAAGTGCATGGTGGAGAGGATAGTGTTACAGTTCTTGCCACAGTACAGTTTCTTGGCTTTGTCATTTCTGTATTTCAGTTCAAGTGACTTTTAGCAGACATCTGGAGGTAAAAGTAACTAAACAGTAAATGCTTATTGTACAAATAGGATTTTATCTTTACGTGCCTAGTTGGTAGTGTTTTATTCTTAATGTGAGCCAATACCAACTTCATGAAAATGTTACTATAGTTTGTATTAGAAATACTTTAACATACATAGACTGTGACCAAGCATTGCCCTTTGAAAACTGTTAAAGGTTAGGACTTGTCTGTGAAAGTATTAGTTATTTTCCAACTGGATTCTGCTTTAGACCACACTATAAAGTTAGAAACTTCCCTTGGGGAGCAAAGCTTTTTAGTTTGACAGATTTCAGTATCCCTTAAAACAAAAACAAAAGCCTACACCTGTACTTAGTTATTTAGAGAACAGGTATATCTCGTCAAAGCGAAGGTGTTGTATTTGTGGTCACATGGTTCAGAAGTTTCTTAGATAGTTCCCATTTCTCTGAACACCTTTTAGATCCTTTTGCCAGAGGAGAAGACCCTGCTTCTGTTTTTCAGGTTGTTGTGAAAACTGTTGAACTGTTGCAGCATGACAGGAGAGGTGTATCCTTGCTGAATGGGGTTTGTCTGGACAAAATGTTCTTCAGTGCAAAGGCATGTAGGAGCAGTACTTGTCTATCATTTACTGTTCAAATTCATTTAGTTAGGAAGCAGTGAATCTGGAGAGGATTTAGGGGTCAGCCTGGAATAGAATATCATGAGCTTGGTTTAATGCTGTGGCAAAGAGGGCTAATGTGATCCTTGGAGCAGAGAGGCGATTATACCTCTGTAAATAGTGTGGGTAAGGTGGATGTTAGAATACTGTATTTGGTTTTAGAGTATGAAATTTGTTTTGCATATCTTGAAAATGCAAGAGGATGGGGAATGCTGCCACAATAATGATTGAAGGTTAGAAAAATATCTTAGTGAGCTTAGCTGATTTAGTTTTTCTAAAAGGCAGTTTGAGGTGACTTGATTGAAGTACAGGTGCTTTCACAGATAGAAAATGCTAAGTGCAGATGGTTAAATTTCTAGCCATAAGCCCCCAGTACACCTTCTAAATTTAAAGAGATGCATTTAATTTAGAAATGTCACAATTTCTTTAAGATTTTTCCAGTAACTAAACCTTAATCATAGTAAATATAGTAGTTTCTTTTCTTAATTCTGAAAACATCAAGAAATACACTGCTCATACCTAAGTGTGTTTTCTCAAAGTTAGAGAACCTAATGCAGGAATGAAATACTGTGGAAAGACAGGAAATCAGATTAGATGGTCTAATGTTTTTGTCCTTAATCTCTTGGTCAGATTTCCTAGCACAAATTTAGGGCCACTTAAATGACCACTTTTCCACAGATAAGACATCTGTAACATTTTTTTTTTTTTTTTTCATGCTCCAAATGTTTTGATTTAGAGTGTGAGGGCAGGGAGGGAGACTAACCTTGGTTTTGTGAGAGCTGAGCTCAGTGGAAAGAGATGGTCATGCTCTCCCCGACTGCTCATTCCCATCCTGCTGCCCTCTCCCTAGTGACAGCAGAAGTGTCAGTGCAGTGAACGCACTGCCTCATCTGGATTAAAGTTAGTGGCAAAAATGAAAACAAATTCACAACCATTCTTCCCCGGTTTGGCTGGTATCGACCTGCCCCAGCGAGCCTGTGATAAACTGGGCTGCAAGCGGGCAGAGCTGGGCGGCGCCAGGGCCGGAGCAGGCGAGTGCCAAGCGTGGGAGGGTAGTGAAACGGGGAAAGGTGCTTTCTGCCAGTTTAAATTGATCGTAATCTATACTGTTGGGCTCAGTCTAATTCTGTTTAACATAGGCTGTCCCTTGGATCTGTTTAGAAACATTTTAACTGTTCGTGTGCCTTAAAGTATCCTACTTGTCAATGTTTAGGAGGACCGCTGCTCTTTCGGCAACATGGGGAATGTGAATTTTAAACAGTGCTTTCTTTTGCTTTTTATGACTGGCCCTTTGCATTGGGGTGCATGTTTGATCTGCAAACTGACTTCCAGTGCATGGTTTGTTTGATGTCTGGAAATATTAATGAGAAATGATTTGATGGCATTGGCCAGGAATGTGGGGGTGGCACCATGTGGGGCTGGTTTAGGATGGTAAGTGTGGGTTACACTGTGTCTGGTATTGGAAAACTGGTGCATTATTGGGAGCTGAGATGATAGGGCACCTAAGGTTGCTTCTCTGATAACTACGCTAGAGAGGCCTGGACAGTGTTGCCAGTCTGTATTAATTGTTCCTTGTCTGGAAGTGGCTCTTGGCAGCCTGGCTGGTGCCACAAGAAGAACCGCCTGCAGAAGGCGATGCTTTGTACGTAGGTTGGTTGTGCAGTGCTGAGGCACTGGTGGGGCGATGGGAATGGCTCTCTGTGTGTCTCCTGAGGCAAACATCCCTGCAAAGGGGTGCTCACACAGGGGGCTGTCTCACAAATGTGGGGTTTACAGACAACTCTGGTAGTACATAACAGTATTGGAAAGGACTAAAGCATTCCTTGGACTCTGCTGGAAATGTTTGGAAATGGAAATCATTATCACTTTCTCAAATCTAAGAAATTAAAAAGCAGGTGTGTGTGGGATGGCACACTGTGATCATCTGCTGGACAGTTTGAATATCATGTCCCGGATTCAAGAGACATGCCTCTTACTGTCCCTGTTGTTTCTCTGCTTGCAGCTGTACATCTCAGTCAGAAAAAAAAAACTGTGATAATTTGTTGCAGGTAACCCCCCACGTGAATATAGCTATGCTCACAACAGTTTTTGAGAAACTGTAGAAATTAGGAGGGAGGGATCTTTGCATGTCCTATCAACAAAGAAACTATCAGGTAGGTTTCTGGGAAAAGTAGGTTAGTCATGGTGTGAGTTTGTTTGCCTGCTAGTCTGTCAGCAAGAGCAGAGTTGTGCTGTGATGTGTGAATGTTCTGTAGTTGACTTAACAACAAAAACGCACATATTCAGAGGAGAAAAATCCCAAATTTATTTCTAAAGCTTAGGCTTGGGTGGAATGGAGCGTCACATCAACAGCTGTGTGTTGTAAGACACAGGAAAAGTTATAAACCCATAAATGGCTTTGTGTTTTATTTTACTTTTCTTATGGATCTTCTAATAGCAGCAGTGATCCAAGATGAAATACTGCCTCGGGTGGACTATTAGTCTGGTCCAGACGTAAGATCTTGCATGTATGCTCTCAGCTTGAAATCCACTCACAAATCAAGCAATGGCAAGTACGGACTTCGAAGTGCAGAACTTTAACTGGAATGAGGAGCCATGTGCCAGTTAGAGGAGTGTCTAAAACTACATTAGAAGTTTTATCAGTTTTAATATTTATTGAACTCCTCCTCACACCTCAGAGCAGTTTTAGGATCTTTTGTTTGAGTTAACCTTTCTCTCAGGCTTCTTTGAAATTGGCTTATCTGATTATCTTAAGCTTTGACGTACAATTTAAGGGAGTAGGGTTAAAACATAAAGCTGTGAATGGCTTCAGACTTGCTAATGGGATGAGGCACCTGGTTGTATGTTCTGTGCTTCCCCAGTGGAAGGAACTGAGCTAGAGGTTTTTCCATTAGCTCTGTTCCACTTGATGTATGTGCAGCTTTCCTGAAAAGCTTTTCCTGAAAAGCCAAAGTCATGGCTTTGTTTTGTTCTGGTTTTCTAACAAATGCCTAGTTTGAGAAGGGGACAGGCTAAATATTGGAATAGTTGTTGTTTGCTTTTGTTAGCCTCAGCATAGCCACTAGCTGTGTGTTGAGGTTGTAAGATTAGTTCTTTCTATTGGATAGTGTGATGCATTTCAATTTGAGTTGCATGTTTGTAAGGCATGCTGTGTTTCTAAGCATACTCCTTTATAATTGTAGGACCAAAGAGCAGGGGAGAGAGTATTCATCAGTGCATTTTTGCAATCACTTTTTCAGCTTTGATCCTTTCTTAAAAAGGAGCTTAAAAACAGATATGCTGATCACATGGGAATGTGTCAGATAATAGGACAATGTGACAAGCATTGGTAAAGTAAGAAAAGAGACAGCACGAGTATAGAAGAGGAGACTTCTGTAGAGTCTGGTATTGAGAGACTGGTATTACTATTTTAAAGCTTTTTAAGAGCCTTCAGAATAGGTGCAGTATTAGTTGGAAACATTAATGAAGGATTTGAAGACTAGGAAACCTAAATTTTATGTTCTTCTATTTAAAGTCTGTTAGGTACATTTGGCAAGATTTGTCTTTAAAGCATCTGTAAGGTCTTAATCTTGCTGGAGACATTTTGCTCCAAACTCATTCCTGGTAGAACAAATCCAAGTAGCTGTTTATATGGGAATACAAGCATATGAAGAAAGACTTTAGTATTCCCCTGCCTACAGTTTAAAATATTCAGTGTACTGTGCTGAGATGCTTATTTTATCTCCCAAACTGGTAAGGCAAAACTATACACTTTAACATCAGAATTGTGAAGACTGATTAAACTAATCAAGAATAGGGAATGATTGTTATTCAGATAGTAACTTAAGTGATTTTAATATTTCGTGTGAAACAGTACTGTCTTGAAATTCCTCAACTCTCCTCCCCCACCCCCTTTTCTGAAGGGTAATCCATCTTGAAGTGATTGGAAGTACTCTGCAGGGTATTGATATTTAACTAATAAGCACAGCTACCAGCTGTCAATAGGCAAGAAAAAGCAATAAAAGCAGGGTCTTAGGTGGCTCAATATTTGTCTTCCTCATCTAATGTAAGAATATGAACTTGGCAATGTGCCTTAAAATGAACATTTTGTAAAAACTTTAGCAAAAATGACATTGCTCTTTCAAGGAATGGAGCTAGGAAAAGTGTTTCAGTAATTCTGGGAAGAACGTGCAATGGACTGGTCTGGTTCTGGTCTTTCTATGCTTTAACACAGTGACTTGAAAAATCAGCATGTAGTTACTTTGGGGACATAGCTTTTCCACAGACAACAGAAAGCAGCTAACTAAAGTACCACAGAGGATGAATAAGGGATAAAAGCCCATTCCTCTGCCCACGCTGTGCCAAACCAGTATGTCCCCTGCGCTCTAAGCAGTCCCAAGGTGTGCATCCATCAGGGAGATTTTGTTTGCAGGGCTCCCTCTGCTCACCCATGGGTGCTGTGGCTGCATAGCAGCCTTTTTGAAATGCAGGACAAGCTACAGATGGGGTGAAATACAAAAAAAGTAAGTGTAAGAACTGCTTATGAATTGCAGTTGGTATTAAGCAATGTTGGAGGAGGGACAACCAGCCAGGCTGTAAGACTTGGAACAATGGGGGGCAGGGGCAGTTATAAACTGTAGAGAAATAAGTCAGAAAAACAAAAGCTGGAGGACAAGGATAGAAGGATATACACTAGATAAAAACAGTAGTTGTGGACAAAAGCAGCAGCGTTTTTTTCCGTGGATTGTGGAATTAGTTCCAGAATCCTGATGGGCTATCGAAGTTTTTTTGGATCTTGTATGATAATATGCTGCTTCTGAGTCGTCATACCAGTAAGTATTGTGATACCATGGAGCCTTTTAGCCAAGGGAGCTATGGTGAGTTGTAGGAGTTCCTCCAGGAACATGGCTAGTCTCATCTGCTTGAGGGGCTGGGGTCTAGTTCTGGCTTATTCCAGCCAAGACAGTGCTTGATGTGCTGAGGCTGCCTTCTGGTGTCCAAGTGTGCAACAGCTTTGTTCCAGGATTTCAGGGGTGCACAGGGGAAGTGCCCTGGCTGGGGCAGAGGGAAGGGCACAGGGAAGAGCACAGCATGTTCTGCAGCTCCTGTGTAATCCACTGTTGACAAGAGCACGCAAGTGCCATTGCTGTGACTTGTGAGTATCAAAGCAAAAGCATGAGACAGACAAACTGTCATGGAAAAGGGCTTGAGACTAATATTACGGAAATTCCGATGTTGTGACAGTACCACCACTTAATACTTTTTGTATTGTATGGTGATGATGAGCATGATGATGAACATGATGTTGTATTTGTAAAGGAAGTTCCAGGACAGGTGTGGCAGGAGCTACAGCTTCATGAAACTGGTATTTTAATAAGGAATAGAGTAAATGTAATATATCATGAAGAGTCTGCACAAGGTATCAGAAGAGTCAGCACAACTTTTACAAAATATTTCCTTCTACAAAATTTTTTGTAAACTCCTGCCCCCAAAGTATTAGTGTGTGTGTGTGTAGGGGGTGTTTTTGTTTTTTGAGGGAGTCAGCAGAGTATGGAAAAGGTAGATGGGGTTAATATGCTTTGCTGCCCCTGCTTCCCCCTCCCCCCCAACCTGAAGGTTTTTGTCAAGTGCCATTATCAAGAACTTTTAAAGAAACTAAGCAACCTAGAGATGGGGGGGGGGGCAATTAATATATGTATTAAAGAATAAGAGATAAAAGTTAGAAGACAGGGTAGACTAGTTTAGTTCTGCAGTGGAGTTCCTCACAGATCTGTGCTGTTCAACACAAGATTTTCAACAAATCGTCTGGAAAAGGGAATGCAGCATAAGTTTGCAAGAATACGATACAAACATATTACAGAATGGAAGAGATGAAGGCTGTCTGTGACTAATTAGAGCCCTTATGAGACTCAAAGATAAGGTATAAAGTGGCAGATGGAATTTGGTGTAAATAAATGTAAATTTATACATGTAAGGGAAAAATAGTTCTAACTGCATGTGAGTTAACTGTAATCCCCGAGTGAGATCTCGGGGCATGTACAGAGTTTTGTAAAAGCATGAGGCTGTGGTTACAGAACTGTCAAAAAGGCAAACTTGACGTTAGAGGTTACCCCAAAAGAAATAGAGGGGGAAAACCTTTTTTTACATCAGTGTATGAACCCAAGGTTTACCTGCATCTTAAACTGCATGCAGTTTTCATCTCGCTACTCTGCCATCTAAAGGCTGTAACCCAACAAAAGCAAGCAAAACCCCCCTGAGGGCTTTGTTGTTCACTGTCTTATCCTTTACAAGAAGGGTGCATGAAAAGAAGCTAACAGTGGTGCATTTAGAACAAAAGTGACTATTTTTGACTTAATGTGTAATTGAGTGTTGGAATGTCTTAGTCTGCAACATCTGGGGCATAAACTGCTGTGACTGCAAGGTGAGACTGGATGAATTCATGGAAGAGAAATCTATTGAGAGTTAATAAATACATAGAAACCACACTTGGCTCAGGAAGCCACTGAAGCTCAGATTATTAGACTTTGGGAGTGTAGGTAGGGGAAATTCCTTTTTCCTAGGAATTTGAGTGCAGCCACTGTTGTAGACATGGCACTGGGCTAGAGGACCCTTTGGTTTTGCTCAGTCCAGATGCTTTTAATATTCTTTTATAAATAGACATACATATGTGTGTGTATATGTCTATAAAAATAGAATCAATATAGTTTTATGCAGACATGTAGTAGTAAAGAAAATTCCAAATTTAATACTATAATGTTTCTAAGAATGATAGATCCAGATCTCTGTTTATATTTCTGCAGGGTTTTTAAAGCTCTTGAATAACATTTTCACTTTTTCAGGCACGCATATCATCAGTGCTGTCGTGCTTAATTCTTAATTTTGCTAATTTGGTGCTTATTTAATTATACATGAGCTTGTCAAACTGTCAGTCTCATTCTGGCAAGGTGATGTGACACTTAACAAGGTTATGTATCTGATTATTATAGTTTGGTATGCAGACAGCTCAGTACAAAATGTATTGTGTGCATTCTGATTTAAAAGCAAAATTGCCACCAGCAAAAACATCCCTCAGTTAACTTGGTGTACTGGATTTGGTGCTGCCTTGCTGATGGACTTACAAGTTACCTGCTAATCAGTTATCAACCACTGGGGAACTTGTAATAGGATCCCACAGAGATTGTCCTGTGCTTCATTTATTTTTTAAATGTCATGAACAAGAACTACTTACTGCTAAGGCCTTCAGAGAGCACTGGATTACATCCTGGAATAGTAAATAATAGTGAGATTTCTACAGAGTACTGTGATTTACACAGTGAGCTGGGCAGCCTGTAAATGTGAGATTCTGCAACCAGGCACAACAGTAGGGGTCCTAACTGTAAACCAGAGGTTTGTGTAGAAAGGGTGATGCCAAGGAGGGGCTGCAGAACAAAAGCAGGAACTCCCTCGGGACAGCAGCGGCTTGAATTCCGCAGTAGCAAAGCAAGGGATATAGGCAATTTAGCTAGCTGCTTTCTGTACAAATACTTAATTCAGTCACAGTTTCAAAGTCCGCTAAGTGTACCTAACACTGCCAGCAGAGATACATGGATAATGCTTATTTAACTTTCTGTAGTCTTGCGAGCTTATGACTGAGTTTGGATTTCTTAAATGCAAGTCAGCAATTCAAAGGACAAATATGGGATCTCTAGCTCTTAAACTTGTGTTAACATAAGTCATGGGATCTCACTGAAGTATTCATGATCACTTATCCCATATTTATTTCCTGAACTATTTCAGAATTCAGAGGATGATCAAAGTTACTCTGAGTTATTGCCTCAAAGGCTCATTCTCCCTTCCTCTGTAGTATGTGCAATTTCAGGTGTGGACCTTTTGGGGAAACGTAAGTCAAAAGCAGGTTTATAGCAAGAAGCAGATTTTGCTACAGTAACACGGTCAATAAGAACATACCTAATATCTAAAATACAGGCACATGCACATCAGCACTGTGCCCTGCTGTGATTCTTGCCTCAGTGGATGCAGATTCTCCCAAGGGAAGAAAACTGTGTGATAAAAGAGCCATGAAAACCCTTCTCTGCTGTCTGCTTCCTGCTTTTCTCTTTTCCTTTTGTGGTGTCAATGGTCTGGATCACTGATGCTTGTCTCAAGTGTGTTGAGAAGTGATTTATTGAAATATAGAATGGCTATTGATGTAACAAGATCTTTCCCTTCTTCAAACCAAATTTCCTTAACAGTGGGAACCTCTTACTACCCCTAGAGTAGCTGTAATTTTTTTTCCCCCCTGGTGAAGGAGTGTGCCACCCATCAAACCAGATTAAAGGGATTTAGCAGTGAGAGGCTAATGATTCACTGAAAGAATGGCTTGGTATTTTTGTGGTTTGCTTTTCACCTTTAGACTTCAACAGTGCATGTGAATTTTGAATGTTCTAATCAATTGTATCAGAATTATTTATCAACTTCTGCTACAGTTTTTTAAAAATAAAACAATAAATTGCTATCCCTGCACTTTCAGGTGCCTTAGTGCTTTTGACTTTCAAGGGGCATTAACTTTTGCTGGTGGTATAGCAGTATAAATAACAGTCATTAGATTTAAAATGCAGTTTGTGGCATGCTATGCTTTATTTTAAAGCACTAGCAAGCAGCTGAACTGGATGTGTTTAGGGACTTCTTAATTTCATTTAAGTAACTGGAAGTGAAGAGTAAAACTAAAAGGACACAGTAAACTTGTTACCCCAAATGTGCAGAAACTGGCTTCCTTGAACTGGCCCCTGGGAACCAAGGAAAAAATGCTACAGCATGAGCAGCATCTTTAGTACGGGGCTTAAAAATCCTATCCTTACAAAGTGATTAGATGAATTGGAAGACTTGGGGCTAGCGTGCCCTTCCTTTTTGGAAACAACGACTTTAAACATTGTTTGAAAATTAATAACTGTGTTCCTTACAGCCTAGGTATTTCAAGGGATCTGTAACTTTTCAGAAAGGTGCTTCCTTGCCAGGACAGGCCTTCTCTAATGGTAATCTTTCTGGAGTAGGGCTGGGTGGCTTCCCAGAGTAGGATGAGATTACTTTGGACAAAGCATTGACTTTCAATGGACTCAAGCTGCTCAGCCCTCAAAGTGGTCACTTTATCAAGGCTTTTTAAAACTTTTGTGGCAGAGACTTTTTAAAAGATGCATTACAATAAGAGCTAACTGATCATTTAGAACAGATGTTTAAAACTACCTCGTATTTTTTTCAGGGGACACTTATCTACTAAGTACTTAGGCACTTTAGAAAAAAGTAGCTTTTACTTTCCTCATTTGCTCCCTTCTTCCCCTCTGTTCCCTGAGACAAAACGAAGGGGGGTTTGTTCCTGACATCTGCATAAGATAAACATATGCTTACGTTTTTCCAGTTGGTTGAAACCGTGAGCAGAGAAGCTTAACGAATTTGCAGTAAGCGATCTAAGCGATCGTAGAGATCGTTCCTAACAGTAAATAAGTCATTGTGCCTCATGTAGCCTGTTAACTGTCCTTTTTTTTTTTTTTTTCAAAAATACATAGACTGAATTTGCCTCTCTTTCAAGGTAGTTATTCCTTCTATTTTTGTATTGAGGCTTTGTACCAGCTAGAGGACAAGTTTTTAATGTAGAATCTAAGAAAGGTTAATTTTTTTTTTTTTTTGAAATAGATGAGTCTGCATTGTTGCTTTCTCTTAAAGAGCTTTGTCACCAATTCAGTTATTACTGCATCAGAATATTCCCAAGAAATTGACTCTTCATGTATTTTTAATCCATCTATATTTTATACACATATAACATGAAATTATATATTCCATGTAATATTACAAAATATACATTATTATACAGAGTACGCACAGTATACACACACATGATTTTACAACCCTCTACTTTCTCATCTTGGTTAGCTTCTCCCCCCCCCATCCCCCCCCCCCCATCCCCACAGTCTGGTCACAGCTTCATTAGTCACTTGTTCAGCAGAAGTTTTTCTGCTTGTTTGGTAGTATTTATTTCCTTTTTAGGACTTTTTCTATCTTAAGTATATGCTTTTTCAGAGGGGGGGGCAGGGGCACAACTTTCAACACAAGGGCAAGCTGGAGTTTGTACAGTGACCTAGTACTACCCTCTCTTGGTGTCTTTTCCTTTGCTAGCAAATCCTTGGCTTCAGCTCACTTCCTTGGCGGCCGCTGCAGTTGGAGCTTGCGGCTGTATGGGGCCATGGGGTGTCTCAGCAGTCCAGGGCCTCCCGCTGAGCACGGACCAGGGGCAGCGGCCCTGCGAGCCAGGTTGGGGCTGCTGCACGCTCCCTGTGTTACCTTGCCTCTGCCCGCGCTCGAGGCGCACGGTCGTAGTGGGCACTGCTGTTGCTCCCTGAAGTCCCCCTTGTTCTTGTTATTCTGAATGATTTGGTATCATCAGGAAACTTTATCACCTCACCGTTGAGCCCCTATTTTTACCTGTGTATGGTTGGTAAATTATATGAGTCTCAGTACAGTTTCCTATAAAAAGGAAAAAAAAAATCATTAGTTAACAAGCTGGCTGAGCTCGCTACAAGCACCAGTGCTGGCGTGGAAGGGAAGCAGGGAACTCGGTGGGGAAGCGTGGCTAGGATGGAGGCACCACGTCTGGCGGCTGCTTCCAGTGTTACTAAAACCAGTTTTTAAGCGAGTGTCCTCACTCAGTATTGCTAGGCCTTTTATGTTTATGGTATATCCTACTTCTTTTTTTTTTTCTTTTTTTTCCTGCTCCTCCCTTCTTCTGACTGTTGTGCTTTTCCACCAGGGGATGGGACTGCCAGGGAAAGTAGCCCTTTTATCAACAATGCAGAGATGGACAGAGAAAACTTGTATGAAGGAAAGAATATGGCTCTCTTTGAGGTAAGTTCTTATGTATATGTATGTATTAAAAAATAGCCAAAGAATTTGCTTCACCTTGGGCTGAGGTTCTGGTAGTAAAATAAAGCAGACAAACAAAATTCTGTTTTTCTTGTTGGGATTTAGTGGGGGGGAAGGGAGAAAATCAGCTTTATAACCTTTTTCAGCAGCTTGGTTTCTGCTAACATTCCATTTCAGTGGATTTTTTGAGTGTGAATGATATAACTTTAAAAAAAAAGCTTAGACTTTTTCTATATTTTATCACATAGCTATATAAGAAAAGATAAATACTGGCATACTTTGCTGTGACTAAATTTGCCTTACTAAATTTTAAATTGTTTGGCTAGGATCTGGAAGTTACTGTAGCTAAACCTGCTGAAAGCTAAATGTGGTGGCTGTAACAAAGCAGTATCCAGTTTTAATGAGCATCAGTGAGTATATTGTGTTCAGCAGGGGGAGAAAAAAAGACTTCCCTTAAGGCAGTGAAACTATGATAGGCTGTAGCTTAGTAGTATTGTTCAATTAATGTATAGCTATTTCTCATTCATAATGTAAAGATCTACTTTATAATCCAAGCTTAATGCATATTTAATTCAGTGAATAATTATGATGACTTGCAGAAACAAGTATATTGATATTGTACATTTAAGTGCTACTTTAACATAATGAAACCGTTCCTTTAGTAATTTGAGTTCTTCTGCTTCATATGCTTAGGAGCATCAGCTTTGGTTGCTGCTAAAAATAAGGTTTTTTACAAAGCTTGTTCATCTTGCTGTTGCATCCTACCCGCTGTTCCCTTGTTGCTGTCTTACCTCCTGCCTTCTTCCTTCCATGTATCTTTGCACAGAGAATATGATCGTTCAGTTCCTTTCTTCTGCAGGACCAAAATAATGCATATTACTACTTTTGGCTAAGTCTTCACAAAGATTATGCGAAGGATCAAAGTAATACTGATTATTAGCTTTTTTTTAATCATCTATGGATTGATTTTTTTTTTTTTTTTTTTTACTATTTTTTGACAAAAATAATGCTAGTAAAGTTTTTGTTACCAAATTTCTCTCCTTTTAAGCTCTATTTCTTAGAGATGTCCAAAATTATGTTCAAACTAGCTGTTGTATTCATCAGTGTTGATTAAACTGGCCATAACTGCTTCCCCCCATTTTTCATAATATCCTTTGAATATACGCTTCCATCAGTTACTTTGAATGCTGACTGAGATTAAATACTCAGCTGATGGTGTAATCAAGACCATCTTTTGCATATCTCAGATTACAGATCACCCTATCCTAACATTACGTGAAAACCTTCCAGTTTGTCGTCTTCACCATTTTTTTGTGGTGGTGAATCTTCTGGTAATACATATCTCTTGTAGTACGTTTCCTATAGTTTTATTCTTCACATGTTTTTAGCTGATGATTATAATGATCTAATAAATTGCATGCCTCAGTAGGGATGAATGCCTTAATTCTTATGTTTTATTGATTGTGATCCTGATCTCATCTTTCTTCCAGTGTTTAATGTTACCTAGTTGACTGAATTCTCTAGTTCTGCTTTTCTTGGAATCCTTTTGGATATTATTTGTTTTAGCATGCTTTGTTTTGTAGCAGGTGTTTCTTTAAAGAAAGAAGGGCTGACATCCTGTGTGTCAAGTAATATATATGAATATGTGACTTATTCTTAGCAAATCTGTTTTAGAAATAGATACAATCTGTAAGCCTGCAACAGCAGCCATGACTGACAGTACTGTTTGAGCCACTGTCTAGCCAGATTTTTCCAGCATCTTGTCTAATGACACATGCCTGTCAGTACAGTAACCTAAAAGCCTATTGTATGGTGATAGGAACAGATGATTATAATCAAGGATGACACTTCTAAATATTCCATCTTTACAAATTGCATATTGTGAGATAATGTAAAACAGTTAAACATTACAATATAGCCATGTTGCATTAAACTTCTAGAAAGATTTAGAAGTCTTTTTGAAGTCAGCTGACTAGTATTTTATCATACTGATTTCCAGATTTGAGTGAATCAGGGCTGTCCTGTCAGTATTTGTTTGAAATAGTACCATAAATTCGTGACTTAAATACGTTATTCGTAAAATCCCAACAGGAAGAAATGGATAGCAATCCCATGGTATCATCTCTTCTTAATAAACTAGCAAACTACACTAATCTGACTCAAGGTGTGGTGGAACATGAAGCAGATGAAGACAGCAAGCGAAAGGAAGTCAAGGTACTTAAACTTCTTGTAGTGGCTAGCCTTGTTATGATAACATACAACAGGAGCATTACTCAATTTATAAAGAAAGTTCATGGATGGCTTAAAACAGGAGAGAGATTTATAACACTACTTAAAGTGGAAGTCTTTTACAATGGGTTCCTCTTAATTCAGTGTTCTTGATAGCATGTTTTAGCAAGATCTTTGCTGTAAAGCTAGGACCTGAAACAAGCAATACATGCATCCTAAGTTTATCTTCCTTTCTTCTCTTTTTCTTTCTATCCGTGTATGAGCATCAATACCTTTTTTCTACCTTCAGTGGGGATGCAGTATGATTCTTGTTTTATTAACATGTTTTAATTGGCTGGGTGTTTGTCTCGGGCTGAAATTTGGGAATAATTTTAAAGGAAAACAGGCCATTTCTTTAATAATAATAATTAAATATAATTAAATAATAATTTAATAATAATTAAAAAAGCTCTGTAAATGCAGTGTTTTGCTCCCACTAATTTGTTAGCAGTCTGTTTTCTGAGCAGTTCTATTGTTTGTATGCATTGGAGTAAGCACTTGAAGTTTGGGAGAATGACCATATTTCAAGGAAATGCCTCTTGTTGCATAGGTGTAAAACTAACAGTTATCTGTTTCTGTGGGGGAGGGGTAGGTGCTTAGCATGTACTTAAATTTGCTAGAAGATAGCAGGAGGAATCTCCAAAGACTGTCTTCTGGATACCTAAGCTGCCTATCTATGACTGGGTTGCATATGCCCCATTCCTACAGAGGTCTAGAGTCTGCAGCTGGATGATGGATTGGTCCCTCTGTAAACATGGATTGCTTTCAAAAGGAGAAAGCCTGGATCGAAAACATAAGGCCTGGCAGAGCAAGAGTGACATGATGATAGGCTGGACTGGTTGGGCATGGAGATACTGGGTAGATCCTGAGAAGAGGAGAAGGCTGGGAGTCAGTTGTCTTTGGGTAGGAGAAGGGGGTGTTGCTGCTGAGTTTGTATATCTACCTCCTCCTTTGGGTGAAAGGAGATGCAGGTTAGCATGGGTAGAGGGAAATGGGCACATAGCAGAAGAGATACATATGAAAAATTGCCTGAAAGTGAGGCAAGAACAGGATCTTATTTGACTGGAGGAGAGATTTCGTGATACCTACCTTGAAGTAGGCCTTACTGGTATGGGAAGTTAGTACTTGGACAGTGGGTGAAGGTGGAGAATACAGTCTAGCTGCTTGTTTTAGCTTTTTGCTTGTTCTGCTTTCATTTCTCCAGCTTAGCATCTGACAGTGTCAGTGCTGATGAATTCACACACTCTGCACAGTGATTCCTCGTCCTCTAGTGTGCAGGGGTTTGTGCTTGTGCAGCGCTGTGCTCGTCCCTCTGGAACTAGCTGGCCATATGAACACCGCCTAATTCCTTGCGCTCCATCCCTTTTGAGCACCATCTGCTGGCCTGAAAGTGTGATTTCTCTGTGTGGTTTTGTTTCCAGTTTGGTTTGGGAGGTTAGCTGATTGTTACGTAGCAGCAGAGTGGTGTTTTTAATGGCATGAAAGTTGGTGTATTACATGCCCTGGGGGGAATGTGGCAGTGAAGCATGTACAGCAATGTCTGAGGGAGCATAATTGCACCCCTTGGCATGGGTTATTTTTAAGAGCCTGAAGGGGACAGAAGAAAACAGCCTGTTGCATCTTGACTCTGCTGCTTGTTGGAAATGGCCTAGAGCAAAAGAGCCTTGCAGCCACCTCTGGGTTTTGTGGTGGAGGCTGGCTAGCATAAAGATCTCCAGAACAAATGAGTGTCACAATGGGAATGGTCTGTGAGGGAAAAGTAGTTTTCCTACTATGTAGGAGTAGCAGTTTTCGTACATAATGAAGTAGGGAGTTTTACTCACGTAATCAAGAGCCAAATATCTCTAGTTACTTAGCTCATTTCATGATTTCCTGATGTAATTCACATAAAATCAGCATTCTTCCAGTCTTCTAGAACTGCAATCTCATACTAATATTTGGGGGGGGGGGGGAATAGTCCTTTTTGGCTATCTGCAGTATTTTGAGAATCAAGGGTATTGCAAAGAGGCACACTTAGCTTGATCAAGCTTTTGTGGTAAACTTCAAAAAGGTTAACAGTAGGTGTGAAGGGGTAGTGGAAATGTGGCCTGTTTTGGTGCATTGTTGGTAAATTACACTCTGGTTTACCCATTCATTTGACTGTGGTCATGTTTCAGAAAGATCTTGAATGAAGCTTGAGTTTTTGGCTGAAAGATAAAGTTAAGCTAAGTCAGTAAGCAAACTGGGAATTTATGATGTCTTACACAGTTCAGGAAGTACACATAACTTAAATCCAAGACTGCTTGGTAATTTCTTTTGCTGCTGCTCATAGAAACTGATCAAATGTAGAAGCTTTATTTTATCTTGACACTTAGCAGATTTTTAGAACAGCTTAAAAAAGAAGGAGGAAGATCATGAGACACAAGTTTTTATCCAGCATGGATTATGCAGTAAAGAGCAACTTTTGAAGATAAACTGGGATCTTTTCTTTTTATGAAAGAAAACATTCATTGAAAATAAGGACAAATCACAACTTCAGTTTACTAAAAGTAGATTGGTACATATTAACCTGGTTCTATATAATCTGGTAAAATAACAGAATAGTATTCTATCCTATATTCTGTCCAATACAATAGGATCCTAGTAATTCTTTGTCTGAAATGAGCTCTCCAGACTTCTCTCCAAAGTGTCTTATTGTGTTATGTGGGATGTTATACAGTTTTCTTCACCTTAATTTATAAATTACAAGGTTCTGCTGAAAGATTTGAAAAACAGTGATGTAGAAGACTTTAGTAGCTAATCTCATGAAGAATTGGTCATAATGATGCCGGAATAAAAATGTTATCAGTTTTGCTGATCTCAGGAAGTTGAGAGGCTGTAAGGATGCTGATGAGGATTAACGTACAATAGAAAGATTTAAAGACCACGAGAACTGGATTAATGATGTTTAAAAGCAGAAAATGCAAAATCATGCCTGCATTTAGAAACTAGAGCTGACCTGTTAACTAGTTTCTTACTTTTTGTTGTTTATCTTGATTACTGCAGGGTGTTTATGAACTAGAGTTCAATGTGGGACATCACAAAGGTGACAATTCATGTGACAATGTCTACAGTCCTGGTCTGTATTCTAGAGTGATACTTTGAAATGATTTGTTAGACCTCTCACCCTTCCTATGAGTTTATTTTAGTAGGTCCTCCCAGGGCTGGGCATGGCATTGTGATATGAGATAAAGAGTAAATATAGGGCATTGCAAACTGGTCACGCTTTTTAATATATGACTTAAGAATTCTAGAGAAGGATTGTAGACAGTTTTGTGAGAGGGGAAAAAAAGCAAGCAATTTCCACTGTGTAAGGTATGGGATGGGAATTGCTGTAACAGCATTATACATGCGAAAGTCTCTCAGCTTTTTTCTTCTGGCACCTGCTGTCTGGTTCTCATCATTGTACCTCAGAGAAAAGAGCGGAAGTAATAGGGTTTGGGGTGAATTGTCATTCATGATGGGATAAGGAATCAGGAAAGTTCCTTGCAAATGTGGTCAATTTACAGTTCTCCAAAAAAGCAGACAAAGTAAAAACTTGTTAGAGTTTTAAATTTTTTCACTGTGAAATTGTGTGTTGCCATTTAAGGCTACAGGAGGTGGCCAGGATTCATTTTTGTGAAATTCATGGAAGAAATACATCTCCCTTTTTTTTTTCTAGAATTAGATAGAAATGATCTAACAGTCTAAATACATCTAACTACTCTCTAAAATTGCTGGTAGCTGTTATTTTATATCCCACTACCATCTACATCTTCCCTACCCTCTGAGGGGTATATGTAATATGCTGTATTTGCCAGTCTTAAAGTCCTTATGGCCTTAACCTGCACGCCCCCCCCCCCCCCCAAAAAAAAAAAAAAAAACCTGAATCTTGGCAAAAACAGAATGGAGAAGACAATGGCGATGTCACTCCTGCTTTTGAAGGTTTGCTTACATACTTGGAGAGAGCAGAGGAACTTTCCCCTTTGACTAGGATACACAAAAAAAAGTGTGATTTGAGAGTCAGATTTTGTGGGTACGCAGCGATCCAAAGTTTCAGACTTTTTTTAGCAGAAATACCAGTGTGAAATTAAATTTCATTTCCCAAAACAAAGCACTAATGTGTTTGTAGCCTTTTATGCTTGTACTTTGTTTATGCTTTAACTTTCCACATATAAACACTTGAAATAATCCTGCTGTCTCTTAAAGACTGCTGTCTCAGGCTGATAGTAACATTGATGTTGCATGCAGACATTGTCCATGATACTAAAAATAAGACTTTAATCTTCAAGTGGCATTCCTTGGGTCCTTATATGTATATAAATGCTTGGGTGGATTATTTAAATGCATAAAGCACCTAAGTTTGCCTATTTATTTAAATTGGTTGCCTTTTTTCTCTTTTTCCCTCTCCCTCCAGAGCCTGAGTTGTGATTTAAGAATAACTGCTGTAACTGGACACCTACTGTGTGCAGTTATTGTTTCTAAATTGAGAAAAGGCCTGATGTTCGTAAATTGTAGAAGGAAGTTGGAATTTTAACGAGGGAGCCTGAATGCTTTTGTGTGTGTATGTCTTGATCCATGTTCATCACAGCAAATAAAAAGTACTAACAAATATTCCATGTTTGCAGCACTTTCTGCAACTTTTGGAACAGTAAATTTCTCTCAGCTCTTTTTTTTTCCTCCTTTGTCACAAACTTTTATCTCACTTGTAACTGAAAACACTTCTTGTCGA
This sequence comes from Dromaius novaehollandiae, assembly GCF_036370855.1. Taxonomy (NCBI): domain Eukaryota; kingdom Metazoa; phylum Chordata; class Aves; order Casuariiformes; family Dromaiidae; genus Dromaius; species Dromaius novaehollandiae. The sequence continues at coordinate 79,016,913 of NC_088099.1, read as the reverse complement.
ATGTCACTTTGTGGGCCAGCTACCGGCAGCTGACAATGGCCAACTTCTTGCAGATTATATTTGGGATTTTGAGTATGCCAGTAACTGGTCTTCAACAGTAGCCTCTAACTGGTACTTCAGAAGAAGGATGTGAAGTGTTGTAGTCAATGGATAAAGGTGAACTTACTACTGTGAAGGCTTAATCCTAGTTCCTAGAGAGAAATAGGTTTTGCTATTACACAGTTTTCTGTCCTCTCAGGAGCCTTTCTGCGTAACTAACCTATGAACATCTGTAAAACAGGAAAATCTGAAGATACCATCCAATTCCACTTGGCTCTCTTTTTTACGCACTTGTGATAAGTCTGTGGGTTTACAGTAGGGAGTGCTTACAGACGTTAATCCTTTCATGTAAAGGAATTAATGTTCTGTCTTTGTTTCTAGGTTCCACGTATGGGCACTTTCATTGGTGTGTACCTGCCCTGCCTGCAGAACATCTTAGGAGTCATCCTTTTCTTGCGTTTAACGTGGATTGTGGGGACAGCTGGAGTTCTTGAGTCTTTCATCATTGTGTTCATGTGTTGTGCTTGTGTAAGTTAATCATATTCTTTATTATTTGGCCAAATCTTCTGTTAGCACAGTACTGCTCAGCTCCTTCATATGCATAGCAGAACAAGATTTCTCCTTAATGGTTAAATAGCAGTGTAACTGAGAGGTGTGGGACAGGTTCAGAAGGCATTCGTCTGTCTTTAAATTTTGGTGGTGAATGTCACTTGTCATTCCAGCCCTTATGGGATTTCCACTGAGCTGATCACAGTATGATTTAGCTTCAATTATTTTATTCACTAACTAAAACTGTCTTATGGGTTTTACTAAATCAGGTTTTAGCATGTATTTCTTGGTGTTTTGGGGTGGGGTTTGGTTTTTGGGTTTGGTTTTAATATTGCAGCCTGACCTGTAGAGTTGTTTTTGCAACTTCAGGACATACTGAAATATGAACTGCAAATCTGTCTCATCATCATGTTTGTAAATTCAGTTTGTGGGTTGTGAAATCACTAGTAGAAGATGCGCTGCAACAGTGATGCTTAATCAGTTTGTCACTACTATTTAATTGGAATAATGAATATTTTATTTTAAGTATACTAAAAATCCTCAGTAGCTTGTATTCTTCCAGCTGTGTTTGAAGGTACTGCTCAGAGCTGTCTCAAACATTCAAATTAACTAAATTCTTCAGTGGAAAATACAGTGCTTGATCTATCTGGAAATCCATTAGCCTAGGATATTCTCAATTTTGGCTGCTGTAGCAGTTTATACAAAGTTATTTTATTTCCTAGTTTCCTTTGATCACTGTTCTCCTGTACCCTTTTTTTTTAAAGAATACTTACTCAGTTAAATTTTCTCTATTCTTTACACAGACTATGCTAACTGCAATATCAATGAGTGCAATAGCAACAAATGGTGTAGTTCCAGGTAATTTTGGCTTTTTTTGGTGTTTCTTATTTTTATTTTTTAATCTTAAATGTAAGCTAATGATGCATGGTCAAATCTGCAATATGAAATTTCTGTGGTTTTAGATATTAAAAAGCAGTGTTTGGAGATTTGCTTAAAGTGCTAATTTTTTTGGTCTCTTTTTAGAAATGACTTTTTTAATGTGAGCTGTAGTCTAAGTGGACCTTTTGCGAAATATGGGCCATAGAACATATTTTTTGTCATCAGTCACATGTTGCTGTTTGAGCAAATGGAGACTTATCTTAATGCAAAGTAGACTTCTTTCCAAACTTACAAATATGACTCTCTTCTGCCAGAATTTGCTGATTCCATTTCTGAACAACGGAACTAGTTGCATTGTTTTCTGCAAAAATAACAGGCAGTCTGCTGGCAGAAAACTTTTTTGCATAGCAGCACTCTAGATAATGCTTGTCTCCTTTAACATTCTTCAGGATAAACTAAATAGATAAGTTGTTCTGTTTCAATTATAAAGCTGACTTTTTTTAGATGCAAGTTAGCTCTTGTAGTTCTTCCAATCTTTTCCATCATCTTAATCAAAAATATCGGAGCTCAGACAGTGTTATGAACTCTGAACAGTTTACCTAACAAAGTTTTCGAAAGTGTATCTTTTAAATAAATTAATCTTCATTTACAGAGGTTCCCCAGCTGAGTAAGGGGTTATTGATTTTTAAAAAAAGAAAATGCATGGAAATGGGAAATAAGAAAAAAAAAAAAAAATTGAAAAATTCAGGGCATAATGATGTGAGTATATGAGAAAAAGCATACTGAAAAAAAAATGCCTGTAATGAAAGTGGCAAAGGTTTCGTGCCCAGAAAAGAAAAAGAATGCATGTTAGGAGACAAAATACATTTTCATCCCCATCACCTCATTAGAAAGTTATTTTGGAAGGCTGCTATTTGATCATGAACAGATTAACGCTGGGAATTAAAGATTGGTTTATGCCTATATATTCTTTTCTTAATATTTCTTTTAGATGATTTACGTGGTGGTTTTTTAGCCGTTTTTTCTCACTATTTTTTGTCTGTTCCTCATGCATGCTGTTCATTCAGATCAGTTATATCCTCCTCTGTCTCTGTGTTGGCAGGCTAAACAATTTAAGAGGTGTCTGAACTCTTGGTTTAGTGAAGAACTATGCCTCTCTCTCTTTCCATTTGTTAGTTTCTCATTATCACTATAGGATTATTTCTTTTCCTGCAAAGTTCACTTTCACTGAAGAGTTCCAGCAATTCTGTTGCTTTGTAAATTAAAAAGCAAAAATCAATATTAGCAATGCAAACATACTGGATGTTTAATGCATCTGTAACTGGAAATGAAACTGTTACATCACTGACTCTTATGGGGAGGGGTGCTGTAGAGGGGAAGGAGGTTTTTTGGTAAATGACATCAACATTCAACTTCCTTTCTCTTCCTTTCCCTTTGGAAGAGATCTAGCTGGAAAAATCTGCCTCATTCAGGAAAGCCTTAAGATTTGTGTTGAATATAAGGCCTGACTAGATAATTGTCACCTGGTTCCTTCTGGTTTTATTAAGTATTCATCTATAAACTAAATGCTTTTTGGTTAATTGCATGGACTTACAGTGGTCTTGCTTCATTACTTAATGTTTCAGAATAGCATATTTTGATTCTATGTGATGAGCAGCCTTGTTTTAAAAACACTGTGGATGGAAATGTTTTAAAATTAAACTAAGAATCTGTGTATGTGTGGTGTGGGGTTTTTTTCTTCTGTGAATTAGTTTGACTCTTCTCATGCCTGTGTTGGGATGCTGTCTGCATCGAAGAACTATTGCTGTCCCAACTGTGCTCTTGTCTGGGTTTTGCTTGTTTTGATGTAGTGCCCTTGCTACTGTAAATACACATAAACATTGGCTTCTGGGCTTTTAGTGAAACTTCTTATCGCATTCTGACCTACTGGAAGTCATCACTCATCTTAAGGCCTGTGTTAATAAGAGTGTGTTTTAGTTTGTATTTTCTAGGTTTTTCTGAGTGAGCATCAAAAACTTGATGTTAGGATGGTGTATACTCTATCAGAGGAGAGGTTCCCCCCCCCCCCCCCCCCAAGACTTTCTAAGGTTTATTGATGGGAGCCCCCTTTCTAACCTTTCACTGGATATATTCCAGCCCGTGGTGATGGCTGCCCATGTGGGTGCAGTCAGCAGGCACTTATGACAAATGGACAGCTTTAGAAGGAGATTGAGAGCTGGGGTCAGTGGAGGAACATGGTAGGAAGGTTTGGCACTGAAGATTTCAAGAGCTTAACTGCATATACATTTTTTTAAAGATGAAATTTGAAATTTTCAGCTTTTACCAATTTCTTTGACAACTGTCATGCTTTGCGTTTTTTGTTGCCAGATAGTTTGAGGACAAAGAACTGTTTTACTCTTAGCAGCATTGCTTAATGCTCCAAAATTATATACTGGTCTTAATGCTTTTTCCTGGTTATTCCCAGTTCAGCATAAGTTGTGTCTGACTATACCCCAGCCATGTTTTCTTACCTCTGGAAAATATCACAGATTTTAGGCATCCTGCATGTCATCTTAAGCATTTCAGAAATTCCCCCTCTTTCTGCCTTCTGAATAAAAACTTTGATAGCAATCAGAGGAGGAAAATAGCAAAGTGGAGCACAGCTTACAGTCCTATTTTTGATACAGGTGGAATTAATTGCATAATGCAGGAAAAACTGAAAATCTACTCTTTAATATTTGCCAGCTAAATATTTAGCTTATATTAAGAAATAATGCCTGTCGGTGTGATAAGGATCAGTGTGCTTGTTTTAATTTTACTCATTTTTATTCTCACTGTTTATTATATTACCTTAACTTGATGTTGGACAAATAAGATAAGCTGCTCAATTGTGTTGATTTACTTTTCTTATTGGTTTTACTTTAATTGTGATGGATGCAGTGAATGTTATGGGTGTTTGGGAAGCAAGTGCTGTTTGTTTTGAAAACACTGTTTTCCTTGAAATGCCCATGGGGAGATAAACTTTGAAATGTGCAGTCTAACTGCCTCATTGGTGTAGAGCCCAAATATTGGCTTGGTACGAACCGTTTGGTAGAAACACACATGCTGAGGTTATCTCAGTTATGTAACTAGGCTAATTAAATGGCTCAAATTTTTGTTCTGTACTACTGTCATTATTTTGAAGGTCTGGAGACTAATTTTGTTTGTTTCTGTCTTTTTTTGTGGGCGGTTAAATTCACAGCTGGAGGCTCTTACTACATGATTTCAAGATCTTTAGGGCCAGAGTTTGGTGGAGCAGTGGGACTTTGTTTCTACTTAGGTACAACCTTTGCAGGAGCAATGTACATTCTCGGTACCATTGAAATCCTCTTGGTAAGTACAATTTTCTCTTTAAAATTGAATGTATTTGTGTTGCTTTGGGAGACTACAGAGCAATGCACTTAGCCTAAAATGTGTTTTAGATTGCTGGTGACTTTTTTCTTAATGCTTTGTTGCTGTATTTTGAGTATGGCAATATTTTTATTCCACTTTGGATTACTTGAAAAAGTTCAGCAAATTGGTGATCTTTCATATAAAGACAAGGTAATGGATTGCTTGTTTTTACTTTGTTTAAAGTAAGGATCCAACAGAACTCAGTAAATGATCTTTACTGATTTATACCAAATGCAGTGTTTGTGACCTTTTTATGCATTCTGAATACTAAAGGTCCCATAAACTGCATTGTACCTCAACTACACTGCACATATGTAATTGTAAGAAAATTATTCTAATGAGATACATTTGGTTTCAGAATTCTTGGGATAGAAAGAGGAAACAATGGCTCTTTCTTTTTGTATGTCTCAGACTGGGCTACAATGTAGTGTGAAGGGAAAAAAAGAACACATGAACACTAATGATATTGCTGTAGGCCAGAAAACATGAGTGCAGTTGTGAACAATTTGTTTACTAGATTTACAGTGTTCAGGGAGAATATTCCTATATATCCTAAGTTTCTTTCATATAGATTTTCTTCCCTTTTTCCTACAATTCAGAATAAATTGGAGATGAGAAGTAAATAGAAAATATTTCACTATTTTCCAGAAAACATTATTACTCAGATCAACCTTATGTGACTTTGGAGACATGTTCAGGTTTAATTCTGTGGGTTTGTAGCACTTGAAGTCAGCTGTTGTATAAAAATGAGAAAGCACAGCACAAGAAATAGTGAGTTCTTAGTGAAATGTCACATTAGATTGCAATGTTAAAATCTGTGTTGACAATGCACTTTTTCAGGGCCTCAGAAATTTGCCATTTGGGTTTAGTGGTGTGAAGTTGGTTATCTTACAGAAATTACTTTATTTTACAAATGTGAGGGAATCAATTTCTTCCTTAAATGTCTGTCTAAACATGTTCATGTTGCATGATGGGAAATCTCTTTGTAAAAGCAGCATCCATAGATGCTGCTGCTTTTTTGTTCCCCCTCTCCTTTCCCAAACACACAATGCAAAGATGGACATGGCATTTCTTTTTAAGTCACCTTAGACTTGGAATTGAAAGGTTAAAGTTTCCTTCTTGAGAGCCAGTTTCCCCTGTTTCTCTGGAGGCTCCCTTTTCTTCACTTCTGAAGTTTTTTTCAACTGTCTTCTTTTGTTTAGCACAAGAAGTTTTGTTTCCTGTTCTTGTTTCCCTTGCTCTCTCATGAGGCTTAAGGAGGATACAGATTTCATAGCATTACCCATTCTTTGTCTCTTAACATCTCTATTTTTGTCTTTTTCTTGTAACTTCTTAATATATATTTTGTTTCTTTTGTCCCAAGCTTCATGCCTCTAGGAATAACTCTAGTTATTCTACAAGGGGATATTCCTCTTACTTTCTTTACTCAGTATCAGACTAGGGTTCCCAGAATAACGTACAGAACTTTCAGCTTCTTCAGTGCTTGGCACTGTCATCAGCAGTGGGAAAAGCTGCTGCCCAACACTGAGTTATGGAGAACATGAAGGGCATATCCCCTATGAGATGGGAATTAAGAACCTATCCCAATTCCTCCTTTTCAGACTACTGACTCTGAATTTTCAGGGTCCTGTAAGGGTGCTGTGGAAGGAAGCCTATATGGCATTGGCCAGTTATATGGCTCTGCTTCATACAGAAAGGGCCAAAGACTATTCTTTAGTATTGTGCATGATATCAGAGAGACTGCAGATATGCAAGAGGTACCACAGAATTCATCAGCTCCCCAGTTCATCCTTCTTGGCATTTACTGTGACCCAAGTGCACTCGTGTCATTGATTTTAAAAAAAGCCAGAACTTAAGTTGGAGGTGGTCCTCACCTCTACTGGTAGCTCATGATTCCTGCTCTTCAGTGACAACACCAGCACCATGTCACACTGAATTGGATTTGGTGCACTGTTCCTTCTAATTACCAGCCATGCTGGTCTGTGTATTGCTATTAAACATATACTGGGTTCAGCTAAGGTAATCAAAGTAAAAGCCCCTCCCTCCCCCAACTCCAGGCCTCATATCAGATAAAGACCTCAGAACAGACCCTTGTCATAGTCACAGGAAACTAAGCTCTGTCAAACTGTTGTCAGAAATTGTACTATTGCAACTTTAGATTAAGGTAAACTCGCTATAAAATGTTTTTCAAGTACTGGTATGCTTAAGGTATGTTACTTGAATTTAACTATAGCAAAGAGCCTATAGTATTGAAAACCTAATGCTTGTGTTTTTTTCTGTGACTACTCATATTTGCCTCATGGGATCCTTAATGAGCAAATGCTTCAAATGAACCTAAGGATATGTCTACTCTGAGCTAAGTGTTTGAGCTGATTTTTTTTTTTTTTTTGCAAGACTTTCAGCACAGCCATTTCACCGAAGCACACTTCAATGTATTAACACAGTAGCTCCAGAGTCCTCTTTGAAGTCTGAACCTATGATATGGAAACTACTTGTAGTTGCGACAGTTTTCACAAGGGATTAGAAAGAATGAATGCTATTGTTGGTATACTAGTTCTCAAGGGCAGTTAGGTTGGAAGGAATGATAACACCTAAAGACTCATTAGGCATTTGGTGTAGTATAAAGATATAAAGGATTCAGTTGAGCATTTTTTGACATAAAATGTCAAATCACATTGACCTTAGTGATCTCAAGCAACAGCTCTTAAAAACCTGTGAGGTTCACTCAGTTTTCCTGATTCAAGGCTCCAGTGCTCCATGCAGGTGGTGTCCATGCTTTCCGGTGGTGTCCATGCTTTCCGGTGGTGTCCCCAGTCTGTGTTTTCCTGTTCTTTCCATGGCTATGGTGGTGTATGATGAGGTGCCCTTGCTAATGAGACCATGCCTTGGTCCTTCTCCCCCTCCAGTCCTTAATGATTTCTCTTTCTGGAAGGGGTATGAATTTACATGTGGGATGGGAGTTGTTAGAGAGGAGAAAAGAAGCTGACTGGATTTTATTATTTACTTATTTTTAAGCGCCTTCCAAGATATGGTACTTTCTCAGGAGATCATCCTCATTCCTTTCCCTCTCCTGCCCCAGTCACTTTTATTCTGCTTTACTTTTTGCTGAGAATGTCACTTTGTATACCTGCTAGTTTTTCCAACTAATCCTTATTACAGAACTATAGGGAGGAGGGTAACAAAAAGGACATATACTTAAAGCTTCATTGTACTTTAAAACAATCTGTGGCAATAACTCAGTAATAGGAAAATCTTGGAGATTACTTTCCTTTGTTTCGTGATGCCAGACGTGTGAGGATATTTTTTTCTGCAAATGAAATGCTCTTTCTTCTCTGCGTAAATATTAATGTTATTTGGTGAATCGATATTTGAAAGAATAAAGCTGATGATACTGTAATAGAAGTTTAGATTTTGAAGTTCACGTAAGCTTGGTTCTTCATATAGTGCTCATTCTTAAACCTGTGATAGTTTTCAGATTGCCTTATCTCTTGCAGACCTACATTTCACCTAGTGCTGCTATATTTAAAGCAGAAGAGGTTGGTGAAGAAACGGAGGCTATGCTGAACAACATGAGAGTTTATGGAACATGTATTATCATTCTGATGGCCATCGTAGTCTTTGTGGGAGTCAAGTATGTCAACAAACTTGCCCTGGTCTTCCTTGCCTGTGTGATTCTTTCTATCATTGCCATATATGCGGGAGTTATTAAGACTGCTTTTGACCCACCTGACTTTCCGTAAGTGAAATACCATTTTAAGTACTATAGATTATTTAAATAAAACTACTATAAATGTTTCATGTTTTATATTTTAAAATTTAGCTTAATAGCTTCAGTGGTAAATTTCATGTGGTTATTAGGCGCTTACATGCTTTTTTTTTGTTCTCCTGAAATACTGATTTGAATCTTCGTCTCATTGTTCATAAGACCTACGACACTCTGGAAAATGTTCTTTGGTTAAGGTTAGTGGTGTTTATTCCATTCACATTTAAAAAACAGGAAAGTGGTTTTGCTGACGCTAAATGTAACTGCTTTATCCAAAGAATTAAAAACAAAAAAGCTGTAGAACAAAGTAAAAAACCCTAAAGTTATGTAGCTGTAGGGAAACTTTCTGTTACTAAAACTTAATTTTATTGTTGTCACACACAGCATGTTGCCTCTTGACCTCATTAGCCTATACCTCTCTTCAGCTGACTCTAATAATACTTTTTATCATACCATGGTATCTAATTCTCAGTATGGGAGGGGTGTTTTTGTGCATTTTACTGCTGGGCGAAAAAACAGTACTGCTTAACCTATTAGTGGAAGAGCTTGGGAATTACTGTTGCCAGGTGCCATCTGTTATGAAGAACGTAACTTATCTTTTGCTATATGATTGTTATAGTTCCCACAGCACTCGGAGATGTTGATATTTGCCTCACAAATTGAGTCCACAAATTCTGCTTTAATGGCTCTATTGTAAAAATAGTGTAAACTTATGTAAAGCATTAAACCAGCTTAGGTGGAAGGGTGTCTTGTGTGTGGAATTTTTGTGTGTAGGTTTAATGTAGGTTTGTACGAGCTGTTAGTGATTGTTCCATGTTGCGATTCTGTGGGGATTGCTTCTGAAATCTGTGCTGTGCTGTTTAAGTGACAGAAAAGAGAATAAATAGCAAGAGGACAACACCTGCTGATTATACTAAGTTATTTTAGATAATGAAAGCTGACTACAGAAGTGTATAGGGACCTGACAGATGATGCTCATTGAATGAATTATAAAATGGAGGCAATTCTGACTTTACAGGATTGGTGATGGGCTCTGAGCTGACTTTGCTACTCAGGCATGAGAGCTGGGGACTCTCATGGATTATTCCGAGAAAATGTTAGTTTATTATTCATCTTCTGTCAAAAAATGAAGTATAATAATAGTATAATAATAATAGTATTTTTAGGAAGGGAATTTATAACAAAGCAAATGCAGTCACTTCAGTGCAGTTCAGATTCTTTCTACTCCTCCAGCAATCTCAAGAGCGAGTTGCAGTGGGAAAAGTTCAGAGGAGGATGTTAGGGATGATCTAAGGTAATGAACTTCACTATGAAAAATAACTAAATAGACAGGGACTCCCCCATCCGGGAAAGATGGCTGGCACAACTGTGATCAACAGTGTCATGGCTGGCTTGGACAATGTAACTGGGGAACAGCTCATGGTGTTTTCCATTAAACAGAAGTAGAAGGTGTCGGAGCCAACACAAAGGTAGATGATTCTCTGTAGAATATGTAGTTAAGCTGTGGAACTTCTTGCCATAAGATGTGTTACTTGCCTGGTGTTCGAAAGCTCTGAAAGTGGCCAGCAACTTTATGGAGGTGGAGAAAATCTATTGAACATTAGCTGCAAAGACACTTTTCAGGTAAGGATGTCCCTGAGCCCCAAATGCTCAGAAGTTAGGAGAGCGTTCAGAAGAAATTTCTTTAAGCTTCCCCTGTCCCTATATGATTCCAAAGGTAGCTGCTTTTCACTGCCGTTCGAAACGGGATGTTGCACTAAGTCAATATGTTGCCTGGCTTACATACCTCTTCAGTGACAAGTGGCATGTTTGTACTGTTAGTCACAGGCTTCCTAAGAGAGCTCCTGCAGAAATATTAGATGTGTTGTACTACATGTGTATTTTGACTTAACTGCCTAACGTGAATATTTTATTTGATATTCCTTCTTTCATCTTTAAGTGTTCTATAGTATTTTGTTATCAAGCAAGTCTGGAGTAGATAGCTCTTGAACATATGTTGTGTAGTGAAGACTTTTATGTGAAGAAATGTGGTTTCCAGGTCATTTGTGGTGTTTGCTATCAGGCATTTGCCTTTTGCCAAGCATTCTGAGTTTTCTAGTTTTCTTTTCCTTCTGAGTGATTAATTACTTCTTGCTACAAATGTGGTGTGTGGGGTGGGGAGGTGTGTAGTTTGTTTTTTGATTTTTGTTTTTGTTTTCTTTAAACTTCCCCCAACAATGCATTTAGTTTTTGTTCTTTAACCCAACTGGTTTATTCCTTCTTTTCTGGGTTTTTAGTAGTTTTGAGGGCCTTCTAAAATGTTTATTTTCTGGAAAAGTGCATGATGCATTTACTTAATCTTACTTTTGGATTTTTTTTTTTTTTTTTTGGTCAGACTCTTTTTACATTAAAATATTTCTGTTACTCAGTGTCAGTTGTTTGGCATGCTATGTCTAGACTTTTGAAACTGCATGTATTGTCTCCATTACTTACTGGCTAAGCTGCTTGAATTGATTGTATTTTTGAAGAATAAATGACGACAAAATAGCTGTTAATCCTCTGAACAAAGTAGAAATGTTTTAAACGTCACTGCTATTATTATTATATATACAATAATATACAAGAAATTACATACTGTTTTAGTAGGTGTTGTATAGCCCATAAAATAGATACCCTAACTAAAAGGTTTTTGAAGAAATCTAATGGATTAAAAAAATGGCTTAATGGGCAACGTTCTGTTGAAGGCTCCACTGTTGTATGGTTTTGTTTTGTAGTATCTGTCTTGTTGGGAACCGTACACTGTCAAAACGCAGCTTTGATGTCTGTGCCAAATTTACTGAAAGCAATAATGAAACAAAGACTACAAGGCTGTGGCGTCTCTTCTGTGATAGCTCATTGCTCAATGCCACGTGCGATGACTACTTTGTTCTCAATAATGTAACAGAAATTCAAGGGATTCCAGGAATAATGAGTGGAGTTCTCATAGGTAAGTCAGAATTCAGTGATTTAAAACTTCTTGTCAGCATTAGCGTAGTCTGTAGCTGTCTAGTAATGTGGCAGGGTGGTCCTGCTGTCCTTAGTACTCCAGTACTTTTATTTGCTTTGTGTAAGAGAATGCTGTCTGGAGCATGCTTCCTCCTGTAATGTTTCCACGTAGTTTTGCAAGTTTAGCATCAAATGCTTTGATTTGGGGAACATTGGGGGTTTATAGGGACTTCTTCAAATGCCACCATTTATTAAAAAGGGATATAAAAGTGTTTACGTAATATGGTAAGTTAGTGAAGGGTTCAGGGCAAAAACTGGGGATGTGGACATATGTTCTCCCCCCTCCCAAACCTTCCAGCCTAGCATTTGATCAGGACTTCTACAAAGTACTTAGATCTTCTTCTGCTTCCATTTCTGTACAGTTACGGGAGCTTGGGATTCAAATTAATTGCAATACACTGGGTTATAAGACTCGCTTTGAACATGTAATGGATAGTATTGTATAGAAACAACATTTCTGGTGTGAAACTGATGTTCTGATACCTCCTCCCCTAGGTACCCCTAAGGGGAGAGGATTTAAAAAGAAAAAAAAAAAAAAAAAAGCTTGATTATAAAAAATAAAACTTTATTTAAAGGTAGGAACAGTAGGGGGGTCATACTACTGCTGTGGTAATTCAGTTTGAAAGGTGCACTATTAAGTGTATACATACATACAAAGACACAGGATGAAGAAGACTAGGCTGCAGTGAGTCTAAATTTGTGTATAAAATCACACAACTTCCTCAAAATCAAAAAACAAAATCCTTTTTCACTGGAATGTTTGTTATATATTAAAAAAAATTATTTGGGGTTGACTGTTCTGTGTTTTATAACTTACCACATGCATATCTACTAGTAAAGTAGCATCAGAATAAATATTTTAAATATTCAAAAAACATTTTTTTCCATCCTCAGGAAAAACTTACTTTTCTAGCTTTTGCTACAATTTAAGTTTTAAGCTGCTGTTTAGCTTCTGGGGGTTTCAGTCTGAGTACTAGTTTGTTTAATTTTGGAATAAAAAATGTGATATGCCTCTGACCACTGATTAGCATGTTTTTTAAACTTTTATTGCTATATAAAAATGCATTTTGCTTTCCTAATGTCACAAGTACCAGCTGAGACTTTCATGGAACTTTTTTATGATGCCAAGATCTCGTCAGCACTCAGAGAGTTGACTTAAAGCTCAGTTTGCAGGATATGTCTTCCTATGTGCATCACTTGACTTATCTATATGAATTTCATGAATTTTGTTTTGCCCACTCCTGATTCTAGTGTAGTTTTTTTCTGCAGTTGACTCTTGCTTCTACAACCTTGAATTACTGCATAATACCAGCAAGCTTTTTCATCTTGCTACTTGCTCCTTTTTCCAGGCTGCTTGTGACTGCATTGGGAAGCATACACCCTGGCACAGATCCTTGCAGAAGTTTACTGGTGACTTCTACTGCATTGTAAAACTGAATTTACATTTACCTCTTGTTTTCCATCCTTGAATCATTTTTTTAATATATGTGAGAACTTTCCTCTTATCTCACAGCTACTTAAGATTCCTTCAAATACTCTAATTGATTACTTTGGGGTACTACTTTCTCTTGCAGAAGCGATGCTGAGACTTCCCAAGTTCTGCAGAACTCATGAACAGTGTAAATAGATGCCAATTTTGCCATAGTCCATAGAGCTGCTCTTGATCAGGAATAACAAATTGATTTTGGACTTGCCTTTTAAATACTTTAGGGAGTGGATACTATTTTGGAGATCTTGTGTCATTTTACTTTACTCCTCAAGTCTTTGGAAACTAAAGTTTCACTAGTTCTGTTTGTTTCCTTAGCTCTTTCTTTAATGGCTCTAATCTTAAGCTTATCTCTAGATCGATATGTTCTTCCTCTTCATTTGAATGAAATAACATATATGGTGTTCTGTAGCAATTAATGCCTACCTTTCTGTTCAACCTTTGTTTCTTATGGTTCTCTTAAGCATAAATGGAATTAGGCATGATTCATACCAATTGTAGTATTTCTGTTAGAAATGGATCTTTACAGAGGGAGAACATCTGCTTTGTTTTCTAGCACACAGTAAGAAAATTTGCCTTATCTTAAAACTTTAAGAATCAGCTTGGGGTGTTCTCACCACTGTCTTAAAGGGCACAACCAACATTTCAACAAATGTAAACTTTCAAAAGCTGTTGGTTCTTCGTTAGACCAGCATCCTTAGTGTGGTGTTGGGGGATCTGGACCACCTCTTTTTTTTTTTTTTTTTGTTTGCTTTTGTTGGATGTAAAGTGCAGTTTTCTTTTTTGGAGTGTGTATGCTTTCTTTTTTCTTTCTTTCTTTCCCCTCTCCTTCTTCCCTTGCCATTCCTTCTCATCTGGAGTTTGGCTAGTCTGCTTTGGTTGGCAAGTGGAATACCTTCGCCACAAACAGCAGAGTCTTGAATTGTTGTCTAAGGTTGTTCTCAAAGAACTCAAGTCCCTGCTATGTAGCCTTCCTTTTCTGACCTGTTCCTTAAAACTCAAGAGCAAGGAATGTAAATATATGTTAAGTTGCCTGGACTTCGAGATGATACGGTTAGTTTCCTTTTTTTTCTGAATGCTTTAGGTATTGGCTGTTTATAAGCCAGTATCATACAAAAATGAAGAGGTGTGACCTTTCCCAACAAGCGTCAGAGATGCATTTGTACTGTTATAGTTACACAATCTGTACTATTGTATGCCTGTAGTTTGGGCAGTATAAGTAGACATTCTAGAAATACATTAGAATTTAATTATATAACTAAGTATTCTTAATTAATGGAAGTGTCTTATATGACACATCCTAGACACTACTGCATATCTAGTGGCATGCAATGGGAGTATCCCTCAGTTACAATTGATAGCGATGGCGGTGTTGCTGTGTTCTTGATTTCATAAGAAAATGTTAGAAAACTAAGATCTGTGTATAAGAAAAAGGTCATCGGATTCATGGTGGTGTTGCATTCTCACTACTTAAGATCCTGAAATGGGGAAATGACAGTGGCTCTCACTTTCTTCCTTGTAGATAACCTGTGGAGTGCCTATTCAGAAAAGGGATCAATAGTTGAGAAAAAAGATCAGCCATCAGTTGCTGGATCAGAAGACACAAAAGTTGGTGGACTCCCCTATGTTTTTACAGACATCATGACCTACTTCACAATGCTTGTGGGGATTTATTTCCCATCTGTGACAGGTAAATACAACTGTTTTTCATGAAGGAAGATGTTATAGCTGAAAGAAGGGGTTTTTTTGTTTGTTTTTGTTTTTTGGTGTTAACATTCATTAATGACACAGAATTCCTAGTCTGTGTGTCAGAGTCCTATGTAAATAAAACTCTGTAGTGCTAGAGAGATGTAGATGGCTGCTGGTTGTTTTATGGGTTATAGGCCTGATACGAGGAATCAGTTCAAGCACTGTTTTCTAGATTTACAAATAAAAAAAAAAAAAATCTCCACCTGTTACTAAATGCTTATTCAAAATAAGATGCAGTTCAGCAGAAGATTACATATCTTTATAATATGTTATTCTTGAAATGCATGAGAGAACAACTGCATACTACAATGACTGTTTCAGGCACTCAGGCAGTGAACTGCCTGTGATTTGTTTACATTTTCACGATTTTTGCAGCTCAAACCACCGGAGACTTTTTTATCAGGATTTGAGATTAATTTTATTTCTCTTCCCTCAGGTTTCATTTGACTGAAACAAACTGAGGAAATCTTCTCCAAAAGTTCCAGTTTAAGTCATTGTAATCTCAAGTAACAAAATAAGGTTCTGATGCAAAGTTGCAATGCTGTTTCCTAGTAGAATACCACAGGGAGGTGTCCCCTCATATTCTCTCCCAGGCTACCCCCATTTTTGTAGTTTGAATTTTTTATCCACATTTCATGATGAAACCCTACCAGACTGATAAATCATGTGACACTTGACCAAGTTGCCTTTTCACTGGAATGAAAGGGGGAGCTGGCAGAACTAGTCAATTATTGTATGACTTCTCTCCATTCCTCCTGGGGCGTGTGCTAGAAAATATCTTTGTTATCTTGTTAGGTTCAAACAGGGGTGTGTACCTACAACCTCCTGACTGTTCCTCTTGTACTCCTTTCTTTTTGCTTGTATTTTTATTATTCAGTGTATTGCGTATTGCAAATCTCATGGTGTATGGTCTCTTCAGTGGAAAGCTAGTGCATTTGGGCATGTTGGCTAAAATTGCCAAACCCCTGTTAGTGTATAACATCTATTCCCAATGCTTTGCTATATTCTGTCTATTTCCCCAACTTTAAAAAAATGAAAATTTGATTTTTTTTTTCCCCCAAATGTAACTGCAGAATTTTTGTCAGTGTGTGGTTTTATTTTTTTATTCTGAGCCTTCTGAGTTTTTACTCCATGGTGGGGTAGTAACCCAGACTTCTCAATCAAATAAAAATATAAATTGAGGATTTACGCAGAAATGTAATACACTTCTATAGCCTGCTACAATGGGAATTGTGTGTTTAATCAGACTTTTGACATATAAATGTGGTCTTTTTTCAATTTTTTTTTTTAAGGTATTATGGCAGGCTCAAACAGATCTGGAGATCTTAAGGATGCTCAGAAGTCTATTCCTACTGGAACTATTTTGGCTATTGCAACTACATCTTTTATTTGTATCCTTTATATTGTAACTTAATTTTTTTTCCTGCCTCTTGTGCATATTGCTACAGACCAGTATAGTTATTTCATTGAAAAGTCATTTGAGTTGCCAGAGTATAGTATTAATTGAACCTAAACTGAAATAAATCCTATATATTTTCTTCTAATGCTTCAAATTCCAACTAAGTAACAATAGATAGTTAAGTGACACAGAGGATTTTGGTATCATATTTCAGTTGGCAGACTGCTTTATCACACTCAGTATAACCAGCGACAATCTTAAAGCAAACTACCAGCAATAGAAACTTAATCTTTCAGTACCTAGAAGATGCAAATGCTTATTTGTATGAGAAAATACATGTTCTGCTGCATGGTGAATGGGCTGGTAACTTTCAGTATCCTGGAAATGAGTTGTGGAACAAATGCTGTCATAGCAAAAATGAACTAAAAAGAAGCAATAGGAAAAAAAAATTAAAACAAACTTGGTTATTGTGGGAACTTTGATTTCTTCCCTCTGTGTTAAAAAATAAAAATAAAAAAAATATTGTCCCAGTATATAGATGAAGGTGTGTGTATACATAAAAACCATATGTAATAAAATGTTTACTTATTTATTTATGGTGTAATCTTCCTTCAGTCTCAACAATAGATCTCTCCTGCATAGTACTGTTTGGTGCTTGTATAGAAGGTGTGATATTAAGAGATAAGTAAGTTCAAGCATGTATGCTCATGGATTTTGTTTCTGTTTTATGTGACTGTTTCAGTAATGACTCAATTTTCTCTGAGGTAAGACTGGAGGAAGAGCTCATCTCTTAAACTGAAACTGTTGGTAAACTGGCCAAGTTTGTAGACTGTATCCCTTCCACTGCTAGACGCAGAATCTGAGCTACCTGTGTGTTGGGCAGAATTGTCTCCAACAAAATGTCCCGGGGAGAGACAAGCATGCTTAGTGTTTTTGAAGCCAGCTGGGGTGGGGCAGGGAGGAAGGTGTGCCCTTTGGGAGAAGCAACATGCTCCTTGGACGCAAAGGCAGAGGAAGGGTTTTGGCAGCTGCATGAGTGGAAGGGCTCATCAGGAAGACTAACACACCATCAGGCTTATTTCTGCTGCATCCATGACTATGTTGTTGTTGTTGTTGTTTGAAAATATCACTTGTAGATCAAGATTCCTGTGAGTTTATTTTCACCCACATAATTTCCTAAAGATATATAAGACAAAGTATGAAATGTTAGAGATAAGCATAATATAAATATAATGGGGATGAGCACATATAGAATCTCCAGATTTTGATAACTTTGGCTGTCGAGAGGCTGAGCTGCTTTGGGTGCTATGAGAATGTGTGGGCAGGCTTCACTCTTGTTTCCCTGCCAGCATCCTGTTCTCTTTCCTGCTGACTAGGGTGGGAATTTGGTAGAGTAATGCGCTGTGGTGGTATTTGAAAGCTGACAGAGGGTTCTCAGACAACTTACTTTGAAAAAAAAAATGCAATCTTTTAGTGTGGAAGCCAAACCATTCAAAGGTTAAAACCTTTATTCCAATCAAAATTAATACAATGAGGGGCAGGGGATCAGTTTTACTTCAAAATAGTATTGCTGCATCAGTGACAGTTTCTGAATTATTTTCTTTCTAGAAAGTATACCAATTCAAGTTGATGCTGAAAAAGTACAGGAAGTGAATTCTGAATTATGTCTTAGCTCTGCATTAACTTATGTAAACTTGCGTTTCTCAAAATAACTTATTGAAGATTTGCTGGAAAAACTATCTTTTGCGAGCACCGAATGCAGGTGATCTGTCTCTAGAGCAGGCTGCTTTGGAGCAAGAGCACTGCATCTGTATTCTCTCCCTTTCACTGCTGCCAGTTCTTGCTTAGCTGAAATCCAGGGTACTAGTAAAATACATGGGCTTTGGTCTGTTATTTCAGACTGTCTTTTTTCAGTAGGAAGTGTCATAATACCTGTCATGGGAAAAAATAGCTGGTCTTTCACCATTTGAAGTCTTTCAGCTTTCAAGCTGTTCCTACAACATGTTTTAATTGCACACAAGGCATTGGCATTTTACTTAAGAATGAGGGCACAACTCTGTAAATGTCAGCAGCATGGCATATCTCTTTCCTATTGGTTAAAGGGTGTGTTTTTCCTCTCCTCATCTACTGAAAATAGTACATAGTTATATGTCCAAGCTTTGGGCACATACAAGATTTTGAACACTGGCCTATTGTATTAACCTGATTGCTATGTTTCTTGTCCCCATCAATAGCAGGTCCAAAAAGAGATGAAGTGTTTAATTTTCTTAGTTAAGAGCCTCTTATTTTCAAAAGCCTGAAAACATCTGAAAAAATTATAGGCTACCGCAGCACTGACTTTCTTAAACTGATTTTTAGCTGTTTTCTAACAAAGTTAGGATGAACACAAAAAGTTTGCTTGCTTTTTAAAAGAGAGAACATCAGTTTAAAAACAAACAAACAAAACCCCCACCCTTTTCATGCTTTAGCATGCTTTTCAGCTTTAGCTGGAATATCCATAAATGAACATAAAAATTGATTATCTAAGAAACAATGGCATTGGAGTGGTCACTCAGTGCTGTATTATTAAAAGCACCTTGTCCTGACTTCTCCTCGTTGCCAGATAGTTGTTGTTCTACATTGCATCAGGTGGCATGACAGCTGGAGGCATGTGGAGAGCCTGGAATGGCTGTATCTAGCAGCTTCTCTGTATTTCCTTGTCTGTATGTGAAAGTGTCACTGTATTAAAAGGAGGGGGTGATCTTTTATTTTTGCAAATCTTCTGCTTATTCCCCAGGGTATACCTCTGACAGGCTTGTACAACAGACTTTTGAAGCCTGCTTCCTAGTATTCACAAAGATATGAAGAATCTACATGTAAATATTTTGCTAGTGCTGTTAGCTCTTTGAGGTCTGCCAAGATACTTGACAAGGCAGCAGTTATAAATTTTCTTTAAAAAGCATAATAAAGAGAAGTTGGTTTGGGAAATCCTGTAGCGTGTTCTGTGATGTGGTGTTTGTTGTTGAATAGTGCTGTTAACCAAAAAGATAGAGATGTGGACGTTGATGCTATAGTGGAAGTCAGAATCTATTTCAGTACTTACTGCTTTTTATTAACTTCTGTGGGTGTGTTTTTTCTCTTCCCTGAGGTTTGGAGAAGCAGTTAATGGAAATCTAGTGGTTGGTACGCTGGCCTGGCCTTCTCCATGGGTTATTGTAATCGGCTCATTCTTCTCTACATGTGGTGCTGGTCTTCAGAGCCTCACTGGTGCACCCCGGCTGTTGCAGGCCATTGCAAGAGATGGCATTGTACCATTTATTCAAGTGAGCTTTTTTCTTTTCAATGCTTCAGATGTGTTTTACGTTTTGACAAAAATGAGGCATTATTTCTGCTATCCCCGTAGGACTGCAAGAAAAAGATTTGGATCTCTGTGTACAAAATAGATCATGTTATTGCAGGGCAAAGCCTGAACTTGTGTATTTCTTTGCAATTTAATTGTTTTCAGTTTTGAACTTCTAACTTGGATATGGAAGAATAAAGATGGTCATCATTTCCACCTATAGGTGGAAGTGAACAAGCTAGGAAACAGCTGGCAGCTGAACTTCTTGACTCCAGGCTGTGCTGAGTTTGTGGACTGAGTTGTTTTGATCTTGTTCTGGAACTCCATGAATACTTAACCTTTCATGTCATAGAACTCAAATTCTAATTTGAAATCATTTTTGTAAGTTGAGGTGAAGAAAGATGCAATAGTGTAATACCGTCCTATGACTCTGAACTTGAAGACTGCTCTAAAGTTCCCTGACTTTTGCAATGAAGTTTGGAGTTTATTGAATGGCTACCTCAAAAATGCTAAGAAGAGCTGACAGTTGCACAGCGCAATGATAACCTATCAAGAGCAGGTTTAAATATAAACACCTGGACTATGTCTGAGTAGCTGTGCATATTTTGGGAACAGAATTAAGAGACATTTTTCAAACTTAGCATTGGAAGGAAATTGCAGATAGCAGACACACTGAAGGTGACCAGGGCTGAAAACTAATTTAGAAGAATAGGCTTTATTGGTATGGAGTTTGTCATGAGGATGACTTCGAGCACCTCTCTCTCTCTCTCTCTCTCTCTCTCTCTCTCTCTCTCTCTCTCTCTCTCTCTCTCTCTCTCTCTCTCTCTCTCTCTCTCTCTCTCTCTCTCTCTCTCTCTCTCTCTCTCTCTCTCTCTCTCTCTCTCTCTCTCTCTCTCTCTCTCTCTCTCCGTACGTACACATACACATAAAATTTTATATATATATGCTTTGGGGAGATTCATATCCTAATTTTGATGCCGAAGTTAAATGGCAGAACTCCTGAAGATTCTAGCCAAAGATATCCATGATCCATCTTTAATAGGCAAAACTAATAATAATAAAAAAAGAAAAAGGATGAGTATGCTTTCCAGCACCAACAGAGGATTAACTATAAACAGCAGCCTGGTCTGGTTCCTGGATCTGGGGAAAGCTTACACAGGGTCAACCTTACACAAGGTGTGTTGGCACCTTGTTAATTGAGAACAAGTTGTATCACCTTTCCCTTGGTTTTTGGAGCATCTCTTCTGCCAGGATGGGGAAAGGTGATGAGGATTTGCAGGACTAAGAAACATGCTGCTTCTCTATTTCACAGTGGAGAGCTGTGCACGACAGCAGCTATGCCTGTAATTGGAAGTAAATATACTAATTTTACTGGGGAGGTGAGAGAGAATCATACAGGAGTTTCCCTTGACTGGGAGGGGAGATGTAATGCAATAACTCTCAAGTGCTGGGTTGTATTAAGAGAGAAACGAAAAACTTCTTCATTTTTGCCTGAAATAAAAGGGTGATACTTGGTGAGAGTGACAGTGATTCCAACAGTTTACAGGCAGATGGATAGATTTGAAGGGAGAACAGAAGTCTACATAGCTTAGGAAGAGAGTGAAAAGGAAAAATTAAGGAGAAATGGAGGATGCTTCAAGAGGAGTCTAAAACTTGCAAGGTTCTTAGTTTAGGTGTTATACAGCTTTTGCATGGATAGTTGGGGGGATGCAAGGAGATTAGTATGGGGGGGGGATGCAAGGAGATTAGTATGGGGGGGGGATGCAAGGAGATTAGTATGGGGGGGGATGCAAGGAGATTAGTATGGGGGGGGATGCAAGGAGATTAGTATGGGGGGGATGACTTCTTCAGTGTAAAATTCTTTTGCTTTTAAACATCACTAGAAAAAGGCATTTTAAATATTAAAGATGAGAGAGGAAGCTGAGGGAAGAGGAAAAAGTGGCATAGAAAATGAATGAGGTGGCATGGAGAATGAATGAGACATTTGGAAAGGAAGCAATTATGGAAAATGGGAGAGACAATTTAGTTTTTATAGCTGTGTGGAGAGTAAATGCTGCTGAAACTCTAGATGAGGTTTTTTCCTATTTCTCTTCACTCAGTACAGTTTGTGATTGAAATTCACTTGCTGGCTTTGGGTACAAGCAGTCTGCTGTCAGCAAAAGAAATCAGCATGTGCTGAATGATTTTTGGCAGGGCTCTGCACAGGTTACTAGGCTTTTTAAAGTTCTCAAACATCAATATAACATTTGTAACTACTCAGTTGATGCCTTTGTTTTGCTTTGTTTTACCGAAAAAAGTGCCCTCAACTGTATTACCATTTTATAGATGACTAAGTGTACATTTCTGATGCGTATGGACTTTAAATTACTTAAGATCTTGTTTGAACAGCCACTGCAGCATCACTTTAATGTTATATAGTAATTTCTTATTTAAGTAAACATTTTTCATATTGGAAATGCATTTTTTCTCCAAGTTCATACATACTCTTTTCTTTGTATAGATTTTTTTTAACCTCCCCTTTCTAATAAATGACTAGATTTGATTCCAGTTAGAGTTCATTGATAATCTGCATGATGTTTCACAACTGTGTATTGAACAGTTTTCCCTAATTTTACCATTTTTTTTGAATTGACCTAGGTATTTGGTCATGGAAAAGCAAATGGAGAACCAACTTGGGCTCTACTCCTCACTGCTGGTATCTGTGAGATAGGAATTCTGATAGCTTCTTTGGACAGTGTAGCACCAATTCTTTCAATGTAAGTATATGTGTGTTGTCTCACCTTCCTTTAAGATAAATGGTATTAACTAGGTAATGATTTTTCTCTTTGAGATAATACATGCTAGGTTTTGTCCTTTTAATCTGAAAAAACAATGCTTTGGGTTAATGCTCAGTATAAGTTCGCTGCTAATTGAAATATGCTAATGCTATTTTGTAAGTATATAATTTACACTTAAGTCATTAATATTTAAATTGTACTTTAAAATTAATGTTGTATGAAATAGCGTATAGCATCTAACATTCAGCCAACTTTAATCAATTCAGATTTTAAACTAATTTTAGATATGAAAGTTGTTTTCCCATGGCGGCATTTCTGCTCTTTGAAAAGAGTAGAACTCCTATCATGCATTTTTCAGTTTCATTCTGAGTAGTTTATGGAGGAAAAAAAAAAGACTTTTGTTACAAAAACTGGTGGATAACAAATGGAAATTGTCTGTCTGCAGTCCTGTAGGTTTCTTTGGAGCTCATGATTGGGGCAGCCTTTACTTCCGCTAGCTTCAGAGTCATGCATGGCACCAGCAAGAATGTGGGTTAAAGGATACAGTACTGTCTCTTTCAAAAGTAGTAACTGGATGCTATTTAACAGTTTCTGTGAAGAAACTGTTGTGATGCCTAAACAAGCAAGGGTTTTTGTAGTACCAATCTATCAACAAGTGTATGCGTGTTAGTGGATATTTCACTATTATATTCAGTATTTGACTGGTTCTAGCTTGAGCTAGGTTGAAAATAAGATGTCTTGTGACAAATGTCAAGCTTATTCAGTGATGATCAGTTCTTAAGTTTTCTCTGAAATCTTTGATTGAGACGATGTTATTCTAGTATTATGTTTTGAGACAGTTCAGTATTCTAGAAGCATTAATTTAATCTAGATCTTGTGTTCTGTTGGCTAACATGGACAGTATATGAAAATTTCCACCCTTTTTATGGATTGCATTTAGGTCTTTTAATAAAAGTTTGTCAAGTTCATTTCCTATCTGAAAATTTGTTTTGTGTTTCTCTTTCTTGACAGGTTTTTCCTTATGTGCTATATGTTTGTAAATCTGGCTTGTGCAGTGCAGACTCTCTTACGGACTCCCAACTGGAGACCTCGTTTCAAGTATTACCATTGGTAGGGCATATTCTTTCATTTGGAAGTGTTAAAGCCAGTTATACAGCCTTGACTAGCTGATTGTGTTGCAGTAACAAAGCAAAATCTCCTCTCTGACTTGAATGAGTTAAAAGGTGGTTCATGTACTGAATACTTTAACAGCAACAGTTGCTTTCATGTGCTGGAACAGAGCTGATAATAGTTTTGAATAAGAAAACACATGTAAGGGGCTGGGAAGGGGCTTGCAGGGTGATGTTTAATATTGCTCATAAGCCAACAGATCTTCTGAATACAGGTGAATGAAGCTGAAATATAATGGTATGTCTTTTATATATCAATAAAGAGAATTGCTAAAAATGTTTATGAACGTTAATTTGATTTTTCCTTTTAAGTGTGCAGGAATTGGTGTATAGAAAAAACAAGCTTGTACAGAAGAAAAATTCTTATTTAGTATACATCAGTTAACTCTTTAATTATGTGATCACATACTATTTTTAAATTATGTTGAGCTTTGAGCATTGCATTTGGTCTTTGGTAATTGAAGCACGCAAGTGGATACTTGGAAAGTGGCTTAAGACTTCAGCCACCTCAAAATAAGATTGAGAAAGTTCTTTGGTTTTATTGAATATTTAAAGTTTGTGTGTGTGTGTATACATATATAGTTATGGTCTGAGGTCCTCAGAATAACTAGATGGCACTTCTTTGAATTAAAAACAGATGCATTTGGATTCAATTCTTGCATGATACTAAAGAAGCAAATTAAGAATCAAACAAAAGTTGACTTTGCTTATGCTCTTTCAGTACACTAAAGGCCAGCTGTGATCTAGAAACGAGGTGAAAAGAAATTTGAGGTGTAGTATGTGACTATATGTAGTCACAAAAGCATCTAGTTCTGAGCTGGCTTACATCCATCTGACTGAGAAAATGGGCAAAACAAGCATGTAAACTTTAATCTGGAAATGCTTCTGTTACTGTTTTCAATGCACTATGATTTTTTTTTTTTGAAAGCCTTTAAAAGACTTTCTCTGTTCTCTTAGCCTGCTATCTGTGTGTTCTTACTTATGAATGTCTCCTGTGTAAGTGGAAAACATAATTCATGGGTCGACTTTAATCTTGTGTATTGTTTCAAAAGTTTTAAGCTTAAATTCTAATCAATGGTAAGTGACGGATCACTGTCAAAACAGGTTTCCAACTTGGAGGATACTTAGTAGAATTTCAGAACTGACAAATGTAGTAAATCTGTTATCTAGTTCAATTGTATCATTTATTTCACACAAAAGGGTTAAGAATACAACTCTTCACATACTGAAGTTAGAACAATGTATTTTTAGTTATAGATTAGCTATAAATATGGCCTTTGAAGGTAGGAGAGGCTTTTCTGGGAGCTGTCTTAAGTAAAGTGATTTTGTAGAATATTTGCATGCATATTTAAAAAATGGAAAAAAATGGTTTCTTTTAGGACTCTCTCATTCCTGGGGATGAGTTTATGTCTTGCCTTGATGTTCATTTGCTCTTGGTACTATGCTTTGGTTGCCATGCTAATCGCAGGATGTATTTACAAATACATAGAATATAGAGGGTAAGACCATATATCTTATTTATTTTATATTTAATATCTTTAATATTGAGCAAAAAGGATTTTTATATAAAATGAAGTGATAGAAATAAGTATTGTCTGAAACAAGATCCAATCTCTATTCGTAAGGATTGTATGCTTGTGGGTTCTGATTTCTTTGGAAGTTCTGTTCCAAAATCCTCAACAGCCAGAACTAATCAAAATAACCAGTAAGGCTGGGAAATCTTCCCTGAACACAGGTTATTGTGTAAAGTTTTGGACTACAATGTAAAGTTTTTGGTACTTCAGTATTCACAAACATCCCCCCTTTATGTTAGGAAGAAGAAACTATTACAAAACTTAACTTATGCGAAAGCACTAAAACTCCACTTTTGCATGGACTTTTGCACTTTTTAGCATATTGAATAATCTAGAGCACCCACTGAAAATTCTTTTTTTTTTTTTCTGCAAGCCAGATGATCTTTAAGTTGCAAAATACCCTTTGTATGTGTCTGTTGTCAAATGCATGTAACACATGAATCACGCCTGTGAAAAATGCCATGCAGTAGGAGACCTAGCATGTTCAGTTCATCAAAAAGAACATCCAGGGATGATTTTGATTAATCAGGTATATTTTTTTTTTCCTTGCTCAAAAAGATATCCAGTGCTAAAATTATTCTAGTCAAAAAAGAAAAGAAAAAAAAAAAAAAGTAGTAGGAGCAAGGAAATTGAAGACAGGCAAGCTGTTCAGATAAGTAATTAAGCACAGGTCTTTAATTCTGTGCTTAAACTTTAGGTGGCATAAACTACTGCACACTGTGGATTCATCATCATTTAATATCTCCAGCTGCAGACTAGATGCTTTCCTGGACTGTGTTTTCCAATACAGTTCCAGTTACTGGCTTCAGTGCAAGGAAATTCTCTTGCCTCTTTTAGTGAGGAAGTCTAATCACATGATGTGGTTCTGGATGTGTATGTACGTAGGAATACACATAAGAATTTGGATGTACATATAATTTTGCACATTCTATGAATGTTGGAGCATAGCCATCACATCTGCCCTGTAAAAGAGATTCTTTTTTGCAGAATCTCAGCTTCTCATCTCCTTACTTCTTCAAGCACACGGGCTGATTTAGCTAAGCACAAAAAAAGACATAAACTATAAAAGATGCGGTCTTCACAAAATCTCGATTTTTATTTTAATTTTTGGATAATTAAGCCAAACCATATTCCAAAGTTTAATATTAAAGAATAAGGTAGATGTTAAAACAGCCACTGACAGATACAGTCACATTTATTTCCTCTGAATTCTGAAAGAGGGCTAGAGGTAACAGTGTGGTCAAAATTCATGTAGGGAAATGAGAGATGAGGTTGGGAAGGAAGGGGGGACCGGAATGCAGAGGGGGGCAGAGAAAGAGATGGGGGAGACCAACCCAAGGTAGCATCCTCTAGAAGGAAAAAAAACAAAAAATACACCCTTACAACATGAGTTCAGCCATTCTGTATTACATATGAATGGCCACCTAGTATATAGCATAACTTTGTACTGTGAGAAAGAGGAGTGGAAAGTGTAGAGAAATTCAAAGCAGTCAGGAGGGAAGGTGTAAAGCTTTGGGGATGTATGGGAGAAGCTGGCAAGGAAAGGAAGTAGAGAATGGTATAGTGGTGAGGGAGGAAGACACAGGACACAAATCCATGGAAAGTCAAATTTCATTTATTCAAGTAGCTCTCATGACTACAGAAAAACCATGAAATATAAGTAAAATAGAACATAATATTAGTAAGTACTAAATGAACAAATATCTTGAAAGGAACTGAAACTCTTTCAGATTAGTTAGCCTTCATTCATGGTTTAAATCCAAGATGAGGTTTTTTCAAAGCATTCACATGAAGTGTTCGTTGATACTCTATAAGTACATTTTTCTTATGTGAGGGATAATCTGTATAAATAAACTGCACCTGTTAATGGGATCTCTCTTCCTGCATCCCTAAGAGCGGAAAAAGAATGGGGTGATGGGATCCGAGGCCTCTCTTTGAATGCAGCTCGCTATGCTTTGCTTCGTGTGGAAGATGGTCCTCCTCACACCAAGAACTGGAGGTAAGAGTTCTATGTCTTTCAAGTTCACACCTTTATAGAAATATGTAATTCTATTAGGAATACTGCTAGAAGAGTTGACAGCTAAGGTGAGCTTTACCATTAAAATAAGACTAACTTGGGCATGGTAGGAATGTTGTTGCAATTTTATCATTTTACTGTAATATTAGTTAAGCTTAGTTAGCAACTTTCCTACGATTGTGTCAGACTTCTACAGGCAAATAAATGCAGATGGTGATGACAGTTTTTTAAAACAGAGAAGAATTTTAATGTTTGATTATTTATAGGTTTTTTTTTTTTAGATTCACAGCAGCAGTTATAAGAGTCTTGCTATTCTTATGAAAATACAGAAGGACAAATGTGAAGTCCAGTGCCTGGGACACACTAATCCACTGCATTGGTACAGACGGGGGGGCAGCTCTGGTGTAAAGGACCTGTGGTTCCTGGTGGATACTAAGCCAAACATGAGCCAGCAGTATGCCCTGGCAAAGGCTACTGGCATGCTGGCCTGTATCAACAGGAACATAGGCAGTATATTGAAGGAAGTAATAACTCCCCTTTATTCAGCACTCATTAGAACATGTCTGGCACCCCAGTGTAGGAAAGGCATCAATAAACTGGAGCGAATTGGGCAGAGGACCATGAAGATGGCTGGAGACCTTTGCAGATATACTGCAGCACATGTCCTGTGAGGAGAGGCTGAGGGAGCTAGGCTTTTCAGCTTTGAGAAGAAACTGCTTAAGGGGAATGTAAAAACTGATTATGAACTAGCTGATAAACCTCCAGTAACTGAAAGGAGGTTACTGAGAAGACAGAAGGAGAGTCCTTACAGTAGTGCATGGTGGGAAAATGAGGCAAAGTGATAAAAGGGGAAAAAAACTGTTATGAGGATAATTAAGCACTGGGAGAGGTTGCCCAGAGGTTGTAGAATCTGTCCTTGGAGGGTTCTGTGATCCAATGGGACAAAGCCCTAAACAACCTGGTCTGAATTCAGTGTTTATCCTGCTTCAAGCAGCAGGTTGTACTAGATGGCCTCTTGAGCCTTTATTTCATTTTAATGGTTTTCTTTGAAATACTACCTTAATAGAATCATTTTACTAAGTGATGGTATGATGGCTCAAGAAGGTATTCTGTATATGAAGTACTGTTGCTGTTGCAAATAAAATTTTTGCTTGATAGTTGAATGTTTGCCCTTGAATCAGGCATTGAATGCGTGTTATTACATGTGTGTTTTAACTTTTCAGTTTCCCTGCTTTTATATATACAAGCAAATACACAAATATGTAGATGTGTATATATGTGTGTTTTTGGTTTTTTTACCTCGTTTCAGACCTCAAGTCTTGGTCTTGTTAAATCTGGATTCTGAACAGTTGGTGAAGCATCCTAGATTGCTTTCTTTCACCTCTCAGTTGAAAGCTGGTAAAGGGTTGACTATTGTGGGATCTGTACTTCAGGGAATCTACTTGGATAAATGTGCAGAAACCCAGAAAGCTGAAGAGGTATGTAAAACTTACAGCTTAGAAATACCTGTAACTTTCATTACTATTTAAATGTTAAATCTGGATACCTGTTTTTTTCAAATAGAACAGACTGCTGTAAAGCATGGAATAAGACCCAAATTTTGACTGTCAGCACAATCAAAGATTATATTTATATCTGTAAAACAGGCTACAGCAAAAAGTCTTAAGAAATTTTCCAGCAGCATGAAACATGATGATATTTCGTACACTTTCAGTATTGAGGGTCCTGTGCTCACAGTCACATTACAGTCTTTAAAAAGCTGAGCAATAGTTTCTTGTTTTGTTTTGTAATAAGTGTTCTTTATAAGGCAGTTTGTTAATTTGACACATCCAGATGTGTTTGACATGAATTCATTCTCTGGATATGTACTAAACATTTTCTGCATTGCCATAGAAATGTGTAGAAACCAGAGTCAGGGTTAGGAGCAGTCTTTCCCTGAATCCTAATCTGTTGCCCTAACTATAAAAAGCATTCTTTTTCCTGAGATTCTCAGATTTGTTTTTTGTCTTTCAGCTCACCCCCCTATACCCAGAGAAGGTAGAATGAAGTAGAAAAAACCAGGAAGTTGTCATGTAACTTAAGATGACATCTAATTGCATAACAGGAGGAAAAAAAAATAAATTCAGTTGTGTTTGTTAACTTGTCGGTATTTGACTTTGCAACTTGGTTGGAATTATGTAGTAGTGTGCTTGTGGAAGCCCCAGAGAGTGTTTGAACTCAGAACTTGGGCTTTCAATGTTTTTTTGTTTTGTTTTTTAAAAAAAAAAATCACACAACTTCTCTTTTCATTCCATCTAAAATGACTTACGTACTTTTTTTTACTCCAGAATAAGGGTAACTCCATTATAGACAATTAAACTTGCTTATCTTTGCAAGGTTTCCTACTCCTAGCTTTACAGAGCAGTGAAACTTTGGTAGAAAATACTGTGTTTACTGTATTTTGAGTACTGTTGAAAAATCTATTGTCTGTTCTATCTATCTAATATATTGTGGAAAACTAGTATAACTTTATTCTAAAAGAAAGCTTTGATTGCAATTATATCTTCCATAAATGGTTAATATCCTCAAGATTGTTGAAATGAGTATCAGTTGAAATGTCTACTATTTTGATCTAAGGCTTCTTATATTCTTTGTAAAGACTCCCCTGTGACTTATTCAAACCTGGCATCTCTAAAATAGATGAGTGTTAGAAATGTGAAGAATTGAATTGCCAAAGCTAACTGCCCTTGACCTCCTGTTCTCTTTTACTGTTTTCCTCTCTCTTGGTATTCAGACTTGTGTTGGTTAGGATAGCAAAGTGTGAAGCTAGGTGACCTAACCAATTTCACAAGACAAAGGCTTCAGAAGAGCAGTTAGCTTGAAAATGGGGTAAAAAAAGTCTCATGGTAATACAGTGTTAAAATAATCATTGTTGAGCTATTAGTGTCAATAGCTTGCCTGGCTGGAAAACAAAAGCAAGAACATGATCAGGCCTCTGAAATAAAGCAGAGAAAGCCTTTAGTCAGAAACTGTTTACACCTTAGGGTTTGAAATGTGACCTGTAGTTGGCCCTACTAGAAATCAACCACAGCTCTGAGAGATGAAACAAGAATGAATTCTAATCCCTGTATTCTCTAGAAAGTCAGTCCTTCTGGTATCAAGATCAAGGAAACCACTGCTTTTAAAACGGAAATAAAGCTGGACTTAAGAAGATTGTCTGAAGTGCTGATTGGTTTTGGAAAATTTCAACTAGAAAATAGTGCTTCCAAAAGGAGATCAGTGGGAAATGGAGATTTTTCCTGGTAAAGAAAGAAAAAAAGGTCTATTTAGCCAACTGATATGGCTTGAAGATACTATCTGCATACTCGGTTAACTTCATTACCAAATTCTGATTTTCCCCCCTCCTTTCCTTGCACTGAACAGAATTGTTGATGTGAAACTAAGCCGGTCAGTCTGCCCTTGCAGTTTTTTGATGGGACTTGAAGTTGCACTTTTCTACCAGGAGTCTTTGTGCTGTCAGGCAGTGGAGCCGAGACTAAAGAGTTGTCTTGCTTTGGTAATGTTCACTTTGTCTGACCTCTAGTTGTTGGCAAGACCTTTAGCGCAGTGTGGCAGAGTTAAGAGCTTTTGCAGGTGTGAATCTGGACATAAAAAGGGGGTCAGGAATTATGAGGGCTGGTAAGAGGAGAGCAGGCAAAAGAGGCCACCAGTTTAGGAATAACTTGTCCTGGAAGACTATGGGCAGAATAAGCTGCACGTCCAGAAACTGCCAAAATGCACAGCAGAATTGATCATGCTTCAGTCCTCAATGTCCTCTTCCTTTTTGACATAGCTATGAAGCCAATGAACAAACTTAATGATTCTGTCTGCTTTACAGGATGTTTCAGCTCAAAGAAAATAGGAATACATTACTACTGTTTTTCTCTGTAGTTGAAGGTTAGCTTGGGTCTAAAAATCCCATCCTTTTCAGTGAGTCATGCTGGGAGATCAGCATGGTATTGGGGTTGGAGAGAAGCACCAAAATTTTAAGTTATTTAAAAAAAAAAAATAAATCAGAAATTCAGAGGGAGAGACATTTGCAAGTCATGCAATCAAAAAGTGGGAAATGCCAAAGTGGACATTTCCTATTACCCTTTAATACTTTCCCGTTTTGAATGATGCTTTTAAATTACTGTAACAAAACAAGCACATAACCAAACATCTCTTGTGTTTGTCAGTATTCGGTGAAGACATTCATCTTATTATTCAGTCAATGATTCTAATGAACATCTCCTGCAAATCTTATTTCTCAATGCAATATTTTAGGAGCTTTTGCCTCAAGTCCTTCAAAAGTCCTTGGCATCCCTTTTTGGAGTTGAAGGGAGGGAAAAGTGAAGTTCTTTCAGCAAGTACTGTCATTACAAACAGATGGTGCTTTACTGGTCAGCAATGCTTTAGCTATGCCTTCCCTGAAGCAGTGCTGCTTTATATGTCTTTCTCAATGTGATCTTATTCATATTTTGTTCGTTATTCTTTGGGAATAAAGGGCTGCGTATCTGATGTGATTAAAAACACTGTGGGTTGTGTGGGTTTTTGATAACTGTTTAAAAAAAAAAAAAAAAAGCAAGAATTATGTCTGTGCCTCTGGAATTAGAGTGACGGCTTGATGTTGGTTGCATTGTTGTATTTAATCTTTTGCTGGTATTTAGTGCTGGTATTCCCTGTGATACTTATCAGTGTTGACTGTTTTTGTTCATGTGTAATCTTCCTTTCCAACAGAATGTTAAAGCATTAATGGGAATAGAAAAGACTAAAGGATTTTGCCAGATTGTGGTATCTCCAAGTTGCAGAGATGGAATATCCCATTTGATTCAGTCAGCTGGTCTAGGAGGAATGAAGCACAATACAGTCCTGATGGCATGGCCACAGTCATGGAAGCAGACAGAAAACCATTTCTCTTGGAAGAATTTTGTTGGTATGTGTATACTGTCTTATGCAATTGCAAGACAGCTATGTGGTGATGGATATCCATTTTAGTTTTTTCCTCCATTTCTTGTGTCACTTTGATTTAATATGGAGTGGATTTTCTCACCCCAGGATTTTGTGTGACTCTGTAACCTGCCAGGTCTCTTAACATCTGGAGTGTTTCTTGTCAAGCCATATACATGGGTGATTACTCTTTTCTAGGACTAGTTCTGCAGTTTAACCAAAGTGGCCCAAAACCAGGTCAAATTTTAACTATTCTCTCATCCTGCAGAAAACAAAATTAAGCCACCATCTGTTTTTGTTAATTTTGCTTCCAAATATTTTGATTATTTTCTATAAAAACCTGCAGCTATTACAAGCTAAACAATATGAAGTTGGTAACAGCAGTTGTAGTTTAACTCTGTTCTCCTTGTACTGGGCTCTGCAATCTTATGTTGCACTAAAACACATCTTTCAGAAAGACATCCGTTCCTGATGAGGGTGTGATTCTCCCCCTGCAAATCTTTTGAGGAGTCTAAATTATTTCTTTGGTAGCTTGTTATAGTATTTAATTGTTTTCTCTCCTTTTTTTCCCAACGTAGTTGGTTGTAGGTAATTGCTGAGGTTATCCTATCTTTCACTTGACTTTCTCTGAAAAGCTTTGGAATAATGATAACTTCATTCCAAGCTTTTGAATATTCCAAGATTATTGCAAATAAGTATTAATGAGCTGGTGATCTCTTCAGAGAAGTGCTGTAAGCATAAACCACTTAAATTTGTGATTTCTAAGCGTTTTCCCTAACAGTTAAATTAGGATCTCTTTCAGTACTTCATTCGCCCTCATACACAATTGAAATGTCACTTATTTTTTTAGATGCAGAACAAGACTGTTCTGTCTACTGTGCATAATATTCTCACTTCTCTCCCCACTGCCCTGAATACTGGCATTATGTAATTGCTGAGCAGTCTTCCGTTTGTAATCTGTGCAGGCCATGCTATTTTCCTTAATGTTTTTAGCTTCCCTGTACTTCCTGTCATCTTAGATATTGTCACCTAATTTTATGTTCCTGGTTTTTTGTTTTTTTTTGTTTTTCTTTTTTTTAAAAAGCCTCTTTCTCTTTAACTGATACTTCTCTTGCTCTCCTAAGCAGGTTAGTCATTAAACCCAAGATATCCTCTTTCACCGAGGCAGAATCTGGGAGGATTTGAGTTTTTAAACTCTTTATTACTGTCTTTTAACAAACAAAAACTGAATGAAAACCAGAAGCTCTTCATCTAATATCTTGT
Source organism: Dromaius novaehollandiae (assembly GCF_036370855.1). Taxonomy (NCBI): domain Eukaryota; kingdom Metazoa; phylum Chordata; class Aves; order Casuariiformes; family Dromaiidae; genus Dromaius; species Dromaius novaehollandiae. Next base: position 78,983,548 of record NC_088099.1, on the reverse strand, counting down.
TTTCTGTTGCAGACACTGTACGAGAAACAACAGCAGCTCAGCAAGCTCTGTTGGTTGCTAAAAACATTGACTTGTTTCCAACAAATCAAGAACGCTTTACTGATGGAAACATAGACGTATGGTGGATTGTTCATGACGGTGGCATGCTGATGTTGTTGCCTTTTCTTCTTCGACAACACAAGGCAAGGACAACAGAAAATGGCTGGGATTTCATTTACTTGAACTAATAGTTCAGAATACTTTTCACTTTGATAGAATTATGGTGAACACCAATCATGTTTTAAGTTGCTAAATCTCTTTCGTAGGTTTGGAGAAAATGTAAAATGCGTATCTTCACTGTAGCTCAAATGGATGATAATAGCATTCAAATGAAGAAGGATCTACAGATGTTCTTGTATCACCTTCGACTGAATGCTGAAGTAGAAGTTGTTGAAATGGTATGTTACTGCATTTTTTGGTTTTAACTGAGACTAAACTTGGGAAACTAGATCAGGCTACAGTCTTTTCAGTTTTCTGTTTGGACCAACACTTGGTTTTAAAAAGGATAAACATAGTTTCCCAAGTACACACCCAAAAAAAAAAAAGGTTTTAAGAGCAACATTATCTCAACTGTGTCATAACGCTAGTGCATGTGGTAGTAGATTTAATGGTATGTTGGGTAGTTTTGAGTGATATTCAGGTATTAATCTAACTTTATCTATGAGGACTAGTCCGTGGAGATATTCCCATGTGGGCCTAGGGATTCATTATTCTAGAGAGAAATGTTCAGACTGCAGTTGGAGAGAGGGACATGTTCAGTTGTAGCCCTTCCTTATGCTGGATGCCAGGGATTATTAGGTGAAGAATGTTCAGCCTTTCATTTCAGCGCCTGCCTGCTAAAAATTCAAGCTTTTTCCTTCCTGAATGAAAAATATCACGTACTTTGGCATTGCCACTCCCTTTGGCACTGAACAGCAGGAAGACATAGCTACAGATTCTGCTGTCTCAGATAAAGCAAAGGATGTAGAAAGATGCCTTCTACAATACCATTTTTATAGTTATCCATTCAGCAACTTGGGAAGGCTGCATATATTGTGTAAATCCATAGAAGGATCCTTTGGAGTAGCCTGTAAGATTGCATGCAAATGGTTCATATTAAAAGACTAGCTGTATGAGTCTAAAATTCTGTGTAGAGTTTTTTTTTTTATTTTCTTTCTCCTTCCTCCTGTTTGGAAGATCTTACTTGGTTTTGCTAAAAGACCTTTTCGGATAGAATTATATGCCACATGAATTGTTCTAGAAATAACAAGAGGAAAGATGACGCTGTATAATCAAGCCACAGGTTTATTAAGTAATAAATTAGTGAATTCTTTAGTTCTAATTCATCCAAGAGCATTTCATTCATTTGGAATAAATTCCATCTGGAATAGGGGTACTGCCAACCTCCAACTCCATTGGTTTTGGACCTCATCTGTCCTCCTCTGGACAAGACTGAAGGAATGTGGGGGGAAACAAGGGACATGAACTTATATCAGAAAACATGATATTCAGTTCCAGTCCTGCCCTTTAGGAGATATGTCTCTCTCTTTTTCCAGTTCTGTTTTATTTGGAAATTAGATAAACTTTCACTAAAGAGTATCTGCATCAGTCACTTTCCATATTGTGACAAAGTGAATTTTACAACTTTTTTGTTAACTGGCCTAAACTGCTGAAAAGAGGGGTGAAGCAGTAGTCTATCCAGGCCCATTTGGTAACAAAGGGAAAACTTCCTTTCTGGCTCTCACAAGGTGACTAGCATGATATCCAAAGTACAACCAGGCAGCTTTTTGATGCTCATTCTAAAGTGGGATGAAGAAGCTGAGTTTTGTTCCTTCCAGGAACTCAAAGAGCTTATGAGCCAAATGACTTCTCAGAGATTTATTATGCTAATCAGCCATAAAGCAAAAGATTCTTTGAAGAATTGCTTAAACTGATATAAATGACTTAAATGTATGTCTAAAAACCATTGCATGTGCAGGTGAAAGAAAAAGATTGGCAGAGTGCTGCAAGAGAGGTCCAGGCTCGGTTGGGTTTTAAGGCAGCAGTTAGTTTAGGAAGTGCAGTTGATGCTTACGCAGAGTGTATTTAACCCTGAGAATCTTCCAAAGGATGGAGAAACTAAGCATCATTGACAACACAGATGACTTTGCTATAGCTATCTACCACTGTATTTTAGCTTTTACTATTTAGGTGAGAATGTAAGCAGGAATTTGTTCATAAATGCTTTTATTGGTGAACTTTTCCTATTGGTGAAAGGACAGTGTGTTATTTTGTCACTCTAGACTGCTTTCAAAGACACAAGCACATGCATGCACAGGAGCCAGCAGTGCAGACAGTTTAGATGAAAGCTTTTGCTCTTTCCTATTTCTGCATCTGGTTTGGAACAGACCAAAGAAAAGTCTGTCCTAAGTACCTCAAATTTAGCTGATATTACATCAGTGTTGGTATAGTAGCACAGTTCATAGTAGCAGACTGCTGTTTGAAGACAAAGACTTAAGGCTGAAGACCGAAATGATCAGTCAAATATAGGCTTGGGATTGCTCTGATACCATAAATGAATGCAGACTGAATGAATGCAGGAGTGAATGGGGAACACTGTCTAAATGTTAGAAGAAAAGTCTTTAGTCAGACTAATGTTTCTAATGCTAATTACTTTTGCAGTTTGAAAATGATATTTCTGCATTCACATATGAGAAGACACTTGTGATGGAGCAGCGATCTCAGATGTTAAAACAGATGCAGCTATCAAAGAACGAAAGGGAAAGAGAGGTAGGGACTTCATATTGGTAAGGTGTTTTGTGAAAAATCAGAAAATAATAGTTCTTGGCTGTGGCTTCTAAAAATTTCTAACTAGTCAATTAAAGATCTTTTAAAACAGCATTCTATGCTACTTTTTCTACATCATTTTTGACTTACTAGGTTAAAACAATGTGAAAATTTTTCTTTGTGGGACATGTGCTTAGTTATCCTGGTTTTAAGATTAGTACAAGCATTTACTAACAAAAGATTTGAGCGTCAGTGTGGAAAATATCCATAGCATTTCCAAACTCAAGACACATTGGTAGCTAAGGTTTATGATTTATTGACTGGGTGAATTATCTTTGTTTTGGTCTTGTTCAACTCAACCTGGCTTATTACTGTTTTGAGTGTTTTATGTATTGGTTAGTAGTAGTTTCTGGTGCCAAAATTAAGTTGACTGCTCTATAATCCTGGGAGCCTATCTTTTTCCAGATAGGGATGCTATGTTTGCTGTTGTCCCACTTCTGCTAGTCCCCAGTGTTTTCTTATTTGTTGTATGTTCTTTTGCCAAATAAAAAGCCATATCCACTTGTTCCCTCTGACTAGTTTTTTTTAATTTCCCATGTTCTTTTCTGCTTTCATCAGAAAATGCTGACTAGTTCTGCCTCTCACTTACTCCTGAACTTCAATTTGGAGTACATACACTTAGCTTGTTATGCATCTCTTTAATCTTTTCATCCTTTGAGAGCTGTGCCAGCTTAGACTCCTACCAGTTTTATGACAGCATCTAAAACTCTTGTCTCTTTAGCATCACCGGTGCAAACTACTATTGCTTTTGTCTTCATTCTCTGGATATCTGTCTACCTGTCTCCAAATGTTTGAATATGATTCTTGTGTTTCAACTCTTGATTCCTCTTTAGTGGTGGTTATAATTTTGTTCCTTTCTGATACCATCTTTTTACAAGATTAGTGTTTTAATCTCACTTACGTGCTTGTCCCTCTTCAAGCCAAGTTCAAACCCTCATGAAGATGAGAAGTTTTCTTTGAGCAGTATCCTTTTGCAGAATGGTTTCAGTAACGTAATCACCATATACAGCAGAAGAAATTAAAATCCAATTGCAGAAGTTTTCGATCTGTTTGAAGCACTGACTTTTTTTAACTCAATCTAATTAATTACCTGTTCTTCTAGAGATTATTCAGAAGGGATTATTTACCACTCTGATATCTGCTTAGATCTTTCTTCAATTTTTCAGCGTGTAGTCAAGACATGCACTTACCGGAAACTATATTTTCTTAAGTCTTTGGTCTAAGGTCTCGTCTTAGGTCTTTGGCTGCTTGCTTGCTTGCAGTAATTTTCTGTACTAAATGTCCTATGGTTGCAGATGGTATTTAATTATTCCATTATTATATTTCCAGTACTAATACTTTCACAAATGCAGTGGCAAACTAGTAAAGGAGGTAAGATGTTTTGGAATCTGGAGTTGATTCTTCAGATTGGTTTATGTAGCGTTGGTCCCTGTTATCTATAGAGAATATGCTGGAAAGAAGCGTCTTGTGAGATGAAAGGCTCAGTGTGAACTCCAGTGATAAAACGTGGTGAGAACTGAGTGAAAGCAGGGGAAAACCCTTGACTTTTCTGCTGGACTTCTAGAATTTCTGGAAATTCTAAAAACATCACAAATGGAGGAAGAGAAAACTGTATCTGTCAAGTTTGTTTAGTTCCACCATTTCTGGAGGCCAGGAAAGCTACTTCTAGTACATGTAGCCCTCCAAGGATGGTTTTCATTCATCATCAGAAGAAAGGGAGGATTAGTCATGCCATCTTAACTCCTTGTGCTAAGACTGTAAGAAAACACCAGCAGGGCTCAGCATCCAACTTGGGTCTTCTGGTAAAACGCCTGTCTCTCTGACTTGAGCCCCTGGGGCTGTCTCAGTTACTGACTGTTCAAGGGAATTGGAGGGGTGGGGGGGAACCACATACACAAAAGCCAAGACTTTTCTAGTTGATTTTTTTTTCCTCTGAATTCAGTAGAACAGATTAACTTCTGATGGAATTTGGAATTTGATTTTTACGTATAAGCCTTATTTCAGTTATGGTGCATTTCTCCACTTTCTAAGTAATTGGCCTGTTTCTGTTTTAATTAGAAGCCCAAAATTCACATTTTCAAGAAATACATCAATGCATTAGGGATGTGTATATATCAATAAATGGCATCTTTGTGAAAAGAAACCGGACTTATAAAAGCCCTTGATAACAAATTTCATCCGTTAAATGAAGACAGTTCTTATTTTGAATAACACAATGATGTGCTGCTTTTTTCTGTAGACTGTTTTTTGTCATTGGTAACCTTTTTATCCCAGATTCAGAGCATCACTGATGAGTCTCGAGGCTCAATCAGAAGAAAAAGCTACTCTAGTCCACAGTCCATTGGCCAGGATGTACAGGCACTGCTGCCTAATGATTATGCAGAGGAGGAGGTAGTTGGACATAGTACTGGCTGGATGTTTCTTTTTCATTGTAACACTTGAAGTGCCACTATTGAAAACTGAACTACAAAATAACAACCTGATTTTTCATTTTATTATGAAACAGTCCTTAATTTTTAATTTTAGTATTCCCTAAATGCATTATCTCACTCTTTTTTTTGTTCTAGATCATGATTCTGTAGTATGAATTGCATCCTAATTTCTCTCAGACCCAGTATTTCCATAAAAGAAAGACTCGGGTTCTCTGAGAGTGCCTATTTTATTAAGAGTTAAAAGCAAAGATACTTCTCCTGTTTCTTAAAATGTTTTGATAGTAGGTGTTTGGTTAAAAGCATATTTCATGCTTTCCACAGAGCACTTCCTTAGAATTACTGTATTTAAGTACTGAAGTTTCTCAGACTGCATAGATATGTTAGGACTTATTTATTAAACTAGAAGAGACAAGATTTGGCCGCTTATTGAAAAGCCATTATTACCCCATAAATGTCACTACTTTTTTTTCTGCACAGTGAGCTAGAAAGGAAATGGACAGATGTAATCAGTGCCTTTAGCATGTACTTCAAGTGTTGCTCATCTCTAAAGATGTGTGTGTTAGTTTGTAGAAATGCTGTATTGCTTTGTGCTTCCCTTCCTTTAGGAAGTATGAGAAGAATGTGGTGTTTTCCATGTAATTAATTTGCTATCACAATAGCACTAACAAAAGTGTGTTCATTGTTTTTTGCATTTTTTTAAGCATGTGCTATAGGTCCAGAATTTCTCTTGGCCTCGTTGTCTTTTTAGAAATGGAGAACTTTGTTCTCTAAAGCACAGTTGTACTGAATTCAGCTTGTTGCTACTTTGAAGTTCTAGTTCATTGGCTACTGCTGTTTAGTATGCATAGTTCCTGCTGTGTTAGTTTACTTTTTCCCATTCTCATGACAGCTACTGTATTCATAATAATTTTCAATCCATAATCTTGATGAATAATTATGTGTAACAGACAAATGTTATAGAAATGCCTAGTAAACAGCTCCTTGTATTCAAGAACTGATAATAGGAGAAAGTGCAGTGGGTAACTATAGGGAGAAATTGAACTGATCTTCCCTTTAAAAGTCTGTGACTTAAATCTTTTGGAGTGGTATTAAGACCATCACAGATAGCTATATAAGAATCACAAAATGAACTCTGGGATTTGAGAATCCTCAATATTTGGTTAGGGACAAGAGGAGTGATTTAGGAAAATATAGAAGCCCTTAGGTAGTTAAAAATAGCCACAATTACTGTAGTGACTGGGAAGTACACTAGTGTTTAAAACTGGAAAGCAGTTTTCTTATCTGCTTCAGCTTAGTTCATGCTTTTGTCTGTGACAATGAAATCCATTCTTCCGAGAAATCACATATATGGAGGGACATATGGAGGTTCCCATATGGACTAGGGAAATCAATCAATTTCATGTTTTAACAAATCTCTGTGAAGAGACTTTGTAACTACCTACCAAAAATATCAAGAACCCCACACAATTGCTGATTCACTTACAGTTAAGGACTCTAAGGTATTACGTTTGTGTTGCTTTTTTTTTTTTTTTTTTTTTTGAAAATAAAACCTATAGCCATAGTATTAAGAGGGAAAGTAAAAAATAAAATGAATGCCAAATACTCCTTCCTTTCCTCAGAGGAACAAGGGGAGTGGGGAATGGAGAACACAAGTGTTTATGCATCTGGAAACAATAATATTGCTTTGTTAAAAGGGTGGTTTGTTGAATTATTGCTATTAAAAGGGAACAGAGGAAAGCAAGGCTGCTTCATGGTAAGGCTGTGACTGGCTTTTGTTACACAATCTGCATCTGGATAAAGAAACAGGCTGTATTGCAGAGGGAGCGAACAAGCCAGAGCGACCACACAGAGCAAGTCCTGACCATGGCACATGAACTCTTTCAATGATGATGTTTACAGCAGTGTCAGAGCAAACTATAAACAATGTAACTGATGGAAAACCTGAGGAAAAATGAGCAATGGTTTTCAATTTTCTTATTGTCACAAGCTCCTGGTGTTAATAAAAACTCACCTCAGGTTGGATTCAACCTCACTTTAGTTTGTTATGAAAATAATGTCCTATTCTAGGTCAAATTCTGCAAATATTAACTAATAACTACCTATATACAAGCAGTTTTACTTCATGCCAAAGTCAAAACACTCTGGTATTTGTTCACAAAATAAGGTACCTTTTTTTTTCTGTTTTCTTTTGTGTCAATGCAGTGAAATTGCATTTCAAGATTATAATCTGATCTACAAATGTTCTCTTTGGCTGAATCTTGGGTCCTTTTTTCCCTCTCCCCTCTGGCCAGGCCCAGTTAATCCATGACAGAAACACTGCGTCCCACTCAGCTCCAGCTGTCAAAGCCAGTGTGGCTGCTGCTGCTCCGGAAAAAGTGCAAATGACTTGGACTAAAGAAAAGTTTGTAGCTGAGAAGCATAAAAACAAAGAAACAAATCTGTCTGGTTTTAAAGATATTTTCAACATGAAGCCGTAAGTACCCATGTGGTTACTGGGAGTTCTTCTTTGGCTGCGGGTTTTTAGATGGGGTTCTGGTTACTTAAAGCAGAGTAGAAACATGATCTCTCTGTGCACTTCACTTGAAATGCTGTCCTTGTAAGGACTTTTAACACCACCACCACCACCCTGAAGTCACTTAGTGGATAAGAGTCACTAAATGTACTCCTTAGCAGGACCGTATTCATATGGCCAAAACTGTGTATGCCATGTGTGTTCCTTTGATTACATTGAACCCAACAGGGAAATTCCACATCCAGGTGCTCAGCATCAGTGTCCATGCTCCATCTCTCTTCACTCCTCCCATGTCTTGGGGGAGTGCTTTAGTTATGGAGCAATCAAGAGAAGGCAATAAAATACCATCGTTATTTTGCTGGAAGGCAGCCGCTGCCTGTGTTAAGCCTGATGCCCTTCTATCATTACATGTGTGTGTCCACGACATCAGCTTGTTTGCCTTTCTGTGCGTCTTAGTGACATGCACACACATATGTCTTTTCTGAATCCAGGAAGAGAGGAGTTCAGAGCATGGCTGAGTATTTTTCTGCATGTGCCCAAAGCATAACTGTGGATGGCAGCAAAGACTTAATATCTAAACTATATGTATCTAAAACAGATAGGACTTGCATATAGCAGACATAAGGTTTTTTTTTTAAGAAAGTACATTTAGAATTAGTTGGGGGGGGGGGGGGGGATTTGCTCTACATGCTTTGTAAGAAAGTTTGCCTTCTGCAAACTCCAAGCATCATTTTGATCACCCTGCCAGAGCACAGCTTTATGTTGTTCTGGGCTGAATTGTGATGTCTTCGAAATATTTCCTATTGCTTCTTTAGAATCATGCAAGGTGTAGACTTATTCCAGATATTATTTTTAACTACTGTAAATGAATAGGGTGTGGAAATTATAGTTCAAACATGGTATGCCTGTACAATGTATTAATATTGCTGAATTAAAAATGTGCCTGATAGCATAAAAATCACTTCATACATGTTTTTCTCTTTCATGTAGAGAATGGGGAAATCTGTAAGTCTGTATTTCATTTTCATTTAAGCAATTTAGGCTGTGTTCCCTAGTTGTTGTGGTGTTATACATTGTCTGCATGTTCCCTAAATCATGATTTGCTGTTTGCATATTGTTTTGTACCTTGTTTTATATACTGTGAGCTGGCATGTATCACTAGAAAACTATTTTCTATCACCATCTGTTAATGTTTTCTTCTAAATGTTATCAAAAACAGCCCCCACTGTTATATAACTACTTGGACAATAGGGATTTTATTTTTTTCCCCTCCCACAAAGGAAGCTAGCACACTTCATCAGATGCCAGTTTTGACTCACTTCTATGAAACCATCCAAGTGTAGAACTGGCATAACTTTAGGTAGATGTTGGCTACACTGTTAGCGTACAAAAAGGGGACATTATGTCCCTTTATTCTTGGGGTGAAACTGGCTCGTGACTGCTTATTTATTTGTTGTATATGTTTCCTTTCACAACTTTAGTCCTCCTACATTATTTTGGGAAAAGAGATATCATTAATTCCTCTTGTTTTCCTGAGCTGAGACATCATTGCAGGGAGTGTGCACTGTACTTTGGCATCTCTTGAGTTTCACTAACACTAATCCAGACTTGTTCAGGCACCTCAGAGGATGTCCTATGTACTGCTGCTACAAGCCTGCCAGTCCTGTCTGCTGCAAGAGCAGTATGTGAACCCAGTTGAGCAGAGCTGTTGTGCTTTTGCTGCAAGACTGCCAGCTAAAACAGTGTTAAGAAAATTGCGTAGACTATGTAGGGTGGTACAAACGTCTTATGTTAACATAACAGTACTTCAAAGATGGGCTCTCACCAGCCTTTTGAAAGGTTCCCTTTCTTGTTTTAGATCTCAGTTTCGTGTCTGGTCTCTTAGACTGAAATGACTGGCTTTGCTTGTAAAGTGTCTGTCTGCCTTTGGTCAGTGGGTCTTCTGGATGGACGGGCTTAGGCAGAGCCTGTCCATGTCCTTTGCACTGTAGTGCATGACTTGCTCCCAGTTTTGGCTAGCCTTGTAACAACAGAGCCTCGGGAACTGCAAGCAAGCTGGGTTTGGGGGATGAGGGGGGAACTGTTTTTGTTTTTCTGAAGAGCGGCTAAATCATCCAAAGTAGATCTTAAAAAGAAGAATAAAACTGCACAAAGTCCTAGCAATTTTCTCCTGCTACACACACATTTACAGCCAAGATGGTATTTGTGGACACAGCAATGAAACTGTTAGCTAATAGTAATAATGCAAGGGGAGGGCTCAGTTTCGGCTCAGCAGTGCTTACTGCCTTCATCTCATGACGTGCTGGGAAACTACTCTTTCATAAATTCTGTGCTGTTCCTGAATTTTCTTTACCAGGTTTATGGTAATCCTTCAGTGTTTCCCAAGGAGTACAAGATCTTTTGTAGCTCCTATGCTATTTGTTACACAAATGTTAGCTTTCATATAATTCAATAAATTAATCTGATTCTCAGCATTTCTAACTAGAATTCATTCCTATTGAAATCAACAATTTATGCTTCTTTTGATAAAAGACACAACTGACAAATGGGAGAGTTGTCCGTTTTGGCAAACCACTTAGAATTGCTTGAATTTAGCATTAAATCTTATTCAAAAAGAACAATATACTTGTGATCTCTTATCCCTAGGCATCTCACTTTCTTGTAAATTTATTTCAAATGTCTACAAGTATTGGTGTATATGAAAATAGCATATTGTACATGCATATAGATTAAAATTATGTATTCAGATGCATAAGATGGAATACATAAATATTGTGGCAATACTTAAAAATGTTTGTTTGTGTCCTAGGAATCAATCAAACGTGAGAAGAATGCACACTGCTGTGAAGCTCAATGGAGTAGTGCTTAATAAATCACAGCATGCACAGTTAGTTCTCCTGAACATGCCTGGACCTCCTAAAAACAGAAAAGGGGATGAAAACTGTATCCTCCACTATATTGCTCTATATTTCTTTAAACTGGGAATTTGGTTTTCTGGTTGTGCCATTGTTTACTTGTCTGGATAACCATTGGTTGGGTTATGTTGGTAAGCACAGCTTTGTTTTTGGGAAAACAACATTTGTCTACAGAAACACTGTTTTCATAAGTGTTGATAGTGATGGGGTTTTAGTTCAATTGATGTAAGATAATCTTCAATTTTGAACTGTGCTTCCCCCCCCCCCCCCCCCCACACACACACATACCTTTTCTGAAGGTGAGTAGGGCAGGAACAAGGTATTTGGGGGATTTCTATAGGAAAACTAGTCCTCATTTCTTTCTGAGCAAGCAGGTGGATTCGATAATGGTATGGTTCTGCGCTGAGTATGTAAGAGGGGGAAGGAAAATTCTATCATGAAACTGCTCTTTCATTGTATGTTGGGTTTTTTGAGTGATTATGGCTATTTTGTTTGTTTTCTGTGATCCCTTGACTTAATGGTACTACAGACATGGAGTTCTTGGAAGTTCTGACAGAAGGTCTGGACAGAGTTCTCCTAGTCCGAGGCAGTGGACGTGAAGTGATCACCATTTATTCTTAACCTTTTTGTTTTCTGGGGTTTTTTGTTCTGTTTTTTTAACTGAATGTGCAAAGTTATCTGCCATAATTTGAGCAACTTCACAGAGTTCTAGTGCATTGAAAATGATCTGCAACCTGAATCTTCTGATGATGTTTTGGGTTTTTTCTATTAAAAGTTATATTTAAATTATATTTTTAGAAAGATAGATCTATGTAGAAAATATTTCTGTAATTAATAAATGCCAGAGGGATCAGGATATTTGTATGTAGCACACGCTAACATTTGTTAAACTGGTGAAACACAAGAAATAGTAATGTTGTTACACTTTTAAACATAGAGATGTAAGCAATTTATATTATGTGCTTCTTAATCTTTGTTCTTGTTCTGAATTAAAAGGGAAAAATTGCAGGAAAAACCTGTTTCCACCCTCACCAAAATGCTGCTATATTGCTTCTGTTGGGATTTGTCCTGGTTCAATAAATTTCATTCAGAAATATGTACAGCCACTCTAAACTTACATTTAATTATGTGCATAAAATGTTCCCCATTTGCAAAATCCATAAAAGCTCATGATTTCCTACAGTTGTTTTCAACAGGCAGAGAAATGTTATTCAAAATACTTTGTCTGGCACCTGTAGCCTCCAGGTGACAGTAATGGTAGATTGACCAATTTTTCTCCTGAGCTATGAGTAGTGGCAGCATGCTGCACAGGTATGCTGGTGCAGCCTGAGGGTGTGCAGTGCATAGGGAGTCTATGATGCAGGAACTCCACCTGGCTGCAGGCACAGCTGTAACAGTTGGTAAACAATAGCAAGTTCATTAATGAAGTGCAGTCTGTTTTAACTAATGTTTATCCTGAAAAATGTCATATATATGTGCCATTGTTAAAATTGGCTTTTCTGAAATGAATGAGCTCTTAAGTGTTTTTTGTTCAAATTTGTTGAACAACTAGTAAAGGTGCACCCTTACTCAAAGGTGCACTTTCAGTTTGTCAGAATTCTGTCTGTTTTCAGTCACTGCATTTTTAATTTTGTAAATGTTGCTTAACACAATGTTTGGCTAGTGGAAGACTGTTCTACTCTAGAAAATTCCATTTATCTAAGGTGAAAAAAATCCCAGTCTTTTTATATAGAACAGTCACCTTAAAAATATATATATATATATTTCCAATGTAATCTCAGACAGGTTTTAACTAAAACACATCCTTAGCCCTCTTTCTACAGTGTCCTGAACACATGCCCCACCAAGCAGTGGACCTCCTCAGACAACAGGTTAGATGGGTGGATGGCTGCTGCCGGGCACCTCAGCAGGGAGTTGCCTCTTACTCATACAGCAACACCATAAGAAAGCAGGCAGTAAGTCTCTGGTTCAGCTGGCTCATGTTGCAGTTGACAGAGCTCCCAGCCCCTTGTTTGCTATGAGGCCACTGAAATGTTTGAGCTTCCAGTCTTGGCCATCATGGGAGTCTGCACTTCCCAAGCAAACAGGCACAGGGTCTCAGAAGATCCGGTCACCATCCATCTTCTCTCTGGAGCTGTACAGTCTGCTGATCTCTCCCTGCAGCTCCATTGCTTAGTCATGCAGTTCCTCAACAAGCGCACATCTTCTGTGGCCTAGGACTGCCCCAGCCTCAGGAAGAGGCCCTAGGCATGCCCTGCAGCACGAGACCAGCAGAGAGCTGCATCGCCCTTCTGGGGTGCTGACTGGGTCAAGGCCCCTGTTGTAGGGTCTGTTGCTAGATTGGAGCAGCTGCCACATGTGCCCCATGGCAGCCATAGGTTGGGCTGCCACCTTCTCCTCCTTGCCTGCTGCCCTTGAGGGTGGGGGGGAAACTGGGCTTTTGCATGCCCCCTTGAGCCTAGTATGCAAATGCATGGGTAATTAGGTCATCTAAAAAGGTGGCTTCCCACCATAAAATGGCAGTTGTGACACAAAATGGCAGCCCATGCATACATTGTGGGAGGGGCCTTCCTGCTCTCCCACCCTTTTGGAGTGGCCAAGAGGGGGTGGCTGCGCCTGTCAGCCAATAACAGTGCTGCATGTGTGAGGCACAATGGTGTCAAAGCTGGTCACAGAGCAGTGTGAAAAGATGCAGGTCCTGGCGTTTGCAGGATGGCGGCTCTCTGCCATAAAGTGAAGACTGACAAACTAGCAGCTCCTGTTTGCGGTTGGAAGGGACTTCCTGGTCTGACATGCTCTGAGATAAGCTGAAAGGGGTGGCTTATCCTGCTGGTCATTGCTGGGCCACCTGTGAATGTGTGGGGTAGGATAAATGGGCCATGCAACCGGAAGAGGAGGGACTTCCAAGGAAAGTGGGATGTGTGATGGCTGCCAGGGGGGGTGCTTGCTTGTGGGGGTGGCACCTGTCACTTCTCTTGCATAACAGTTGCCCTTACTGATATTATAGTACATTGATCAGATTCATAGAATAGTGCTAGAAGATTGCTCCCAAGAAATGAAAAATGCATTTGGTTGTGTGCATTGCATTCTCCACTGGAAAATGAAAATTCCCTCTGATCAGAGGAGCAGGTTGGGGGAGAGAGATCACAGCTGACTTTTATCAGAACATCTGTTAATTAAGCTCTTATGAATAGAATTAAGCTATTGTAATTGATAGCAGATAACTGTTCAGTCATTCATTTACTCCTAGGCTTGCTTATTATTATCTGGTCTAAGCAACAGTTGGGAGGCCAAACCCTTGGTTCATACTGGCACACCAGTGGCTTTGAGGTGGGTGTTCAGAAAGTCCCATGGTGAAGCTTTTGTTTCATTAGGTGCATCTACCACCTGTGTAGAGCAGCCACCACCTTCTTGCATGTGTCTTGAGTTTTACAACCTGGTGTCAATGGCAGTGGATGCTGGCATCCTGAGCTTAGTGGTGCTTGTGTGTTCAACAGCCTGGAGCTGATTGGTCTTTGGGAGACTATTACATGCTCCCTTTCAGGAAATAATAGCTTTTTTTCCTTTCAGCCTGCTCTTTTTCTGGTAGCTGTTTTGCTATCCACACCCGTAGGTCCCTAGGGAGTCCATTCCGGTGCACTCAGAGGAGTGGCTGTTATGACATCCTGATCAGCTGGGCAGAACTCGGACCTCTGTGTGAGCCGGTCAGGCAAGGCTGAGCAGTCGGAGGCTGCGGAAGGAGCAAAATTCCTGGAAGTGGTGTAATGTGGTGAACCTGCAGGTTGAGGACAGTATTATTTGGGTCTTACAAAGGCACTTAATTGCAAGCTAGTGAACGTTTGGGCACAGTGGCAGGAGCTGCAAGCTATACTTGCATTTGAAGGGGCACTAGCTTAGCAAATTCTTGGCTTAAGAGCATGAATTAATCAGTAAGAGGGAGCTGCATTGCTGAGGTGGGAATACAGTAGGAATGTGTGCAGTGTCTTGTAGGAAAGGGCACTTTTACAGTCCTGCTCTTGCCTTTTTGCCAAATAGGAACACCTAGGAAGCATTCTGAGCGTGAGAACAATTGCTCACGAGCCACTGGAAGAGTTCTTAAGTTTACTTCTTGGGTTTCCAATGTTTGCCCAGAAGTTGTATTTGCATACGGAGACCAGTGGATCAGCCGGAATTCTTGGTGTGAGGTCCTGGAGATGGTCTGGTGCAGAGGTGGCTGTACTGGGGTGAACATGTAGGGGGAATCACCCGCCAGCCATCTGTGCAGCAGAATTAGGTATGCTATTACTCTGAATGGTGCAAAAAATCTGCAAGGAATGTACTGTTCTAATGGTACTAACCTGTCTAGCTCTAATTCTGTGCATTGATGCATTGTCATGGCAGAAAATGATAATACTTTATTTAACTGTGATACGGAAGCCAGAATTTTTCCTGTGGCTCTGTAGCAGATAGCAATAACCACCAGTAACCCCCCTAGGTGACTATTTCACTTAATATAATTCATACAGAAAAAACAAAGTGAAAAGTTCTTGCCAGCAGTGCAAGCAAGAAGCTATGCATCTCAGGCAGATTTTACTGACTCTTATCTCCTTCTGTGTGTGCTATTCAAGAGAATGTCTTAGTTGCAATGCATAAAAGTGAGGGTTACTTCTCTGCAATCTGTTCAAGTACATTATAGAAATTACATTATAGAGGTACATTATGATCTTTAATAACAGATTATTTGCATCAGGCTTCTTACACTGTTTGTTTCCTTGTATTGACCATACAGTGAGTGGTGGGGTGTTTTTTTGTTTTGTTTTGTTTTGTTTTGTTTTTTTTTGCTTTTTCCTCCTTCCTCTCACTGCCCAGAATGGGTATCATGCCTAGAATCAGAGCTGAAACATGACTTCAACCTAGGTGTTGGTCCACCATGACCATACAGAACCACTCGCCTGGAAGTGCTCTTCGACCCCGCTGCTGGACGGACAATGATTTTCATAGTGCAATGCCATCAGCACTGCTGCCATTCCTCTGCCACTGAGACTTGCACCTTAATTTTTCTTGAACATCAAAAGATACGACACCTCTAGCCAAGGAGGTCATCTACCAGAACAACTTGATGCTCCAAGCCAGGGGTCCTCAGGCCTCAGCCATGGTCCCAGCATTCATTTGCCAGGACTACTGCAATCCTGCACGCCTGCTCCAAAAAAATGGACACACTTTGTGCTGCAACTATTGAAGAGCAAACATGCCTGTCGCCAAGGTGCTCACCCACCATAACAGCTTAAAATAACATGTCCTGCCAAGCACTCCTGCATGACCACACCAGCCCTCAGATGCCTGTTCAGGCCCCTCTGAAAACACCCATGCAAGTGCATCCTCTCGCTACAAAAATTGACATCAGGCCTTGAATCGCTGCAGAAATGCGATTTCAACCAAGGAGTTCGTCCGCCACAATGATGACAAAGCACTTGCATGGAAGCTCACTTGTGCTCTTTCAGTATGCCTCAGCTTCCAGATGAAAAGGAGAAGATAGGTGCCTCTGGTCAAGGAGATAATTTCCCAAAAGAATTCCTTGAACAAAACAGCTCAGCCTAGGCCCTGAGGGCAGCTCCCAGAGGCCACCAGTTGAGGTAGCAGTTTGTATGGCAGTTCTTTTATGGGCTCTTCCTAGACTTCTTGTATGGCTTTGTATGGGCTCTTCCTAGACTTCTTGAGAACCTTGTTGGAGACTGTGGGAGGTGTCTGGGAACCCTCTGAGGAACTAGAGTGCCTGCTGCTGACAGCTAAGGAGAGCCAGGTAAGGACAGCCACAGGAGACCTTAACTTCTGGGAAGCTCAGGCAAGGTCTAGCTGCTGCTAAGGAGCTCTGTTGGGTGCTCCTGATCAGAGGGAGTTGGAGCCTTCCACTAATTTCATGGCAAAAAAGCACATCCAGCCATAGTGCTCACCCACCACACCCTCCAACAAGTATTTGCCAAGTTCTGCCCTACAAATTTACCATGCTATGTACAGGTGTAGGATCCAAGGATGTTAATGGTCTTAATGTTAAGAGGGGGTGTGAATCTGTAGATGCCTTTTGGCAAGGTTCATATTTCCTTATGCAAGCAGTATGGATGTACATTCAGTATATTTTGAATCACAAAGCAGAATCTTTTTCTTACAATTAATCTAGTAAGTTTGGAGGTTGTTTGAGGACTGTGAGGAATAGAACTAAAAGCAACTCAACTTAGGTTACAACTTCCCAGCAAGTTTCTGCAAAGATGGTCTCAAAAGTTTCTGTTCAGATATGTACACTGAGGTGTTTTTGTCCTGAAGTAATTCCTTACATTGCATCTTAGTGGCTATTTCAAAAATGGAATTTACTTCCTATGTTGAATACACTTGCTGTGTAATAGCTTTCCTTGGCTTCCTGAGATGGATATTGCAAATCTTTTCCTGAAAGAAAGTTTCTTGATGTCTGATCCGTCTGTCTGTATAGCATAGCTTTTTTGTATGAATTGGATGGTTGGTTGTTTTTAGAGAAGTGGTTGTGCTGTTTAATGATTTTTTTTTTCTTTAAATAGAAGACCTTGGTGGTGTGTGGTGGTTCTTGTTTGTTTGGCTTTTTCTTTTTCCTTGATACTGGCCCTAGACTCTGGGAAAACATGGCTTTAGTAGTAGACCTTGAAGCAGTAGACCTTGATAGACAAGATGTTTATTAAGTTAACGGTGGAAGTCAAGAAGGGAACAGATGCCCCCAGTTTCATTCTTTACCTACTTCTTCCCACTCACGAAAACATGGCTTTCAATAACGTACTCTAAGCTATGGGCACAGATGTGCCAACCTTTCAGCATATACCTTTGAAGTTCCTCGAAGAAGAAATTAATTCTCTCTCTCTCTCTTTTTTTTTTTAATCCCACAAGCCCATGGTATACTTGTTTATGTTGGCCTTGTTTATTGATTTCCACCTGAAATGCAATACGAATGTGACCAAGGCTGAATGAATGCCCCCACACAGAATTCAGGTGCTTGGGAACAGTGGAGGAATTAGGTCTCTCCCTGTAGCAGGGGAAGTTGGTTAGCATCTAATATTCTCATCAAACAATTTAGTAAGTAAGTGCCATCATTAGAAGAATATTAATTTAATAACAGAAAAGTTTTCAAACTCTTTTTAAACTGTTCTTTATGATGTCAAATTGACATTTCATACATGAATGCTAGACGGCTCACCATTACCTTTGGTGAAATCCAATTTTTATAAGGTTAAATTACATTTTGACCTTCAGCTTTATGGTTAAAAATATAACAAATACAACTATCTCACAATATAATGCATATTGTATAGTGGCATTTAAAGAATTTTTGAAGAATTATTTCATGCAGCTTAAGAGGATTTCTGCTACCTCCCTGCTGTCTCCATTAGAGGATACAGACTGGAGAAGGTCAAAACTATTCACAGTTTATTTGGCTAGGACAATAGCTCTCAAGTAGGTGATTGCGAGGAAGCTGAAGTAGCTTGATTAACTTTTCCGTAAACTGACAGGGAGCTGCTAAAAACAAACTCCTGTAGCCCTCAGCTTAAAGTGCCTCATAGTCTAGTTTAGCCCTAGGAGTGAAACAGTTCTCCAAATACACTGGTCTTGTGATCTTTTTTTAATCACTATTTTTGACAATTGCTGAATACTTCTTTAGCATCACACAGAATAGACATTTTTAGCATCTTGTTCTCTGCAATTGGTTCTTATGTGATTAGTACTTTTTTTAACCACTTAGTGCCAATGACAATGGGTGCTCAAAAATGCTCAAGATAAGGATGAAACTTGCTATGTCTCAAAATATTTTGTTCATTTTTGATGAAAACTTTCTAATGGTTACTAATCCTTTCAATGGGATAGTAACAGCAGCAGGAGCACTAACAGAGCACCCCCCCCCCCCCTCCCCCAAGTATTTTTATCCACATTCTGTTTAAGTCTTCTCTGAGCAGCTGACATGCTGTGCCTGTCTGGGAGTCCAATCTGTATTACAAGTGTTGGTGATACTATTCATGTCAGAAAATTCTTCCAGGAAGGAAAGCTTGGTGGAGATCAGCAAGCTTTCTGACTGAACTCTTCCATGCTACACTTGCACTGCTTAAGGCTCGCCCAAAGTGCATGTTTATATTCAGAATAGGCTATGTAACTTATATGTTCAATGCTGTTCTTGTGCATGGTCATGGAAATGGAATGAGCACAGCACCACTCTGCTATTCACTGCTTCTCTAACTGGAGGGAATTGTCTAAGGACCATATCCAGATAAACTTCCAGGCTGCAAATCTAGAGCCAGTGCTTGCTTTACCCTCTGCTGGCTGCCTGGTGTAGGGCCCTCTCTCACTCCCCACTGTCTGTCCTTTCCACCATGCCCCAAACTTGCTCTCATTTCAATCCCCAAAGGGTCTCTTCTCCAGACCTTCTCATTCTTCAGCATCTCTCACCCACTTCCCAAAAGCCATTCAGCTCTAAAGTCCAAACACTGCCAAAATCAAACCCTCCTCCTGTTTCTCACTATTCCCTTCTTTTACCACCACTCTTCAGGCTACTTCTTCCCAAAGGTCTTTTCCACGCACAGTTCTGCTGCACTCCACCGTCCAGGGATCCAGGCACAAGCTTGTCCTTTCCCTACCTCCTTCCACAAATCCCTCTCCTCCCAGTATGCTCTTTCATCTCTGGCTTAAACCCTGGCATGGTCGTGTTTCTTTGCCTTTCCCCAAGGAGGCTTCCATCAAATGCTAGAAGCGTTCCTCCCCACTGCAGCATTCAGCAGGCTCTGGTGTGCCCTGTGGAGCCTTAGGCTTATATTACTCTCCATTTTCAAGTGCCCAGCCTGACAACATGTTTCAGCATACATTCTGGCTAACATCACACACAGGCTCTGAACCCTGTAGATATTCAAAACTAGCACAGAATCTACCAGGACAAGGCCCTAAGCAAGCTGATCTAACTTGGAAGTTGGTTGTACTTTGAAGTTGGTTGTACTTTGAGCAGGAGGTTTGACAAGAGACCTCCAGATGTCATCTCCAAAATTAAATCTTTCTGTAATTCTCTGATACCAAAAGAAGCCATCTCTCTCCCCTTCTCAGGCCAGCAATTTCTGCCAGTTCATCTTAACCTCCTTCCTGTTGATCACCCCTTTATCTCATTCTCCCTCCCCAGATTTCCCTCCATCTTCTTCCTTCTGCCAAAACCCACCTGCTTTTTCCATGCTTGCTGCCTCTTTGCAGTGAGCATCCTCTTTCACCTTTCATTTTCTCCTCCTCCTCAAATTCTCAGTGCAGAAGCATGCTCCCTTCCCCACTCTACTATCCACAATGTAAGCCTCTCACACCACTGCAGACTTCCTCAGATTGAGGACAGTTGTTTCTCTGCTAGGCAGCAGTCTGCCACCCTTCCAATAGTTGCAGCCCAGCTGGGACCTCTGTCTAACAGATGATCATCCTTACCGTAGAGACTTGCTGACACCCTTCCTCATTTCCTTCAGGCTATGGAGCATGGCCAGAAGGCAAACTTCTGCATCTTGGCTAGGAGGAGACAGCTCAGTTCTAAAGCAGACAAGGGAGGGGCTGTTGGCCCTTGGCTTATGAAGTATTCTGCCTAGTCAGGAGCTTCAGTTCCAAAAACTATAACTCTCTAACATCTATGGTCATATCTATGGTCTCATCTAAAGAGCGTATTACCTGCATTGCCACACCAGTACCCTTCCCCTCATTCCTACTTGTTCTGGCTTGCACAGTTATGCCACCTGCAGAGATGCTCCTCACCAAGGCTTGATAATGTGTAACAGCAAAGAAAGGCTTTCAGAAAAGGGCCTTGCTGAGCTGCTCGATGCTTCCATGCTTTTTTTTTCCTCACAGCATCCTTGCTGATGTTTGCTTTTTCCCATGGAGCAGGGCATTTCTAGAAACATTGCACTAACCAGGAAAGTATGCAGATGGAACTGTAATCTCAGACAAAGAGGAAAAGGCAAATGTACAGTACCACAGTCCTTGGAAGTAGAGGAGGAAGATGACAGTGCTTCAGAGCTGGTGGTACGGCAATACCCCATTGTCTGTTACATCTCCACCCATTGTTTCAGGCTTTTTAAACAATTGTTTAAAAACTCCTCTCAGCTAGTTGCCATTACTACTCTGTTGTTCCATGCTTTGCTTTTGTTTGACCTTGATTCACTTAATGAAGAGGATGATGATGACAACGATGATGACAATGTAACCTTTCAGAAAAAGGCAGCAAGAACGCTCACAGGAAAAAGACTACCTTCACTTTCAAAGATGAAGTAGTGAAGCTCTTTCAGGACAATTATCCTTTCCAAAAAGACAGTGTTTGTTCCAGTTGGCAGTCCTGCTCCTGCTGCTCAATCTTCCGTGCCCTACATAGTTAGACTACTTGTATTTAAGTCCCTGCATTCTTTCCTCCACCCCGCCACATTAAGTCGTATGGTGGGGGGGGGGGGGGGGGAGAGAAATACTTCGCACTGAATTACAACCATCTCACTTTTAACAGAATGTATCCTTGACAGATAGTGGGGTGTGGCTGTCTAGCCATGAAGAGCATCTTTAAGTCCTGTTGAACATAGGGGAAAGATTTTTGTAAAAATTGTCTTTTGCTACTTTTGTCAAAAGAAAAAGATAGCAATTAGACTTTCTATCTTTTAGGAACTGCTGATATTAAATATATATTTTATCCCCTTTCTTAGTGTTTATTGGTATTTGTTTACAAGCACTTGAAACTAATGGCTGGCTAAATTTTAGAAATTTTAGAAAAGGTATCTTTGAGCATAAATAATTGGAAAATTAGTAAGGCAGTACTGTGAAATGCTCTACTTTTTGTCTTGCATTGCATTGGTATCTTATCTTTTGAAAACGTGAGAATTTAAACTTCTGCAGAAACAGCAAAAAGAACTGATCCTATTTCTTTACTGACCTTTGTGTTTAAGGAAAATTCTCCAAAATGAGAATTTCTTATGCCATAAACATATAAGTACCAGGATGGAAATAAAAAAGAAAGTAAAGTTAGATTTACTTTAAAATCTTATAGCATTTGAGTCCTGAGCCATGATATTGAATAGCAGCCATAGCTAGCAATAGTAATTGTACCTGACAAGTTAACATTAAATGCTCAGGGGGCTGTAGCATTACCACTTCTGCTCTAAGAGCAGAATGACAAGTCCACACACATGGAACAAGGGAGAAAGAGCAGGCCCAAGTCATAGTCAGCACTGCTGGGGTAAAGCTGCAGCAAGCCTTCTGAGAGATGGCATGGTTTTGTTGCAGTAAACTGGGGCAATGCCAAAATGATACAGTTTGACCTATGTTTAAAACCACCATTAACAACCACAATTAAGACAGACAGTAGAGAGGTGAAGGTAGGAAGGACTTCCACACAGGAACAACTATCACCACAACAAAGATAATAGCATGTTCTTCAGAACTTGGAACACCTTCCCCAAATTCCCCTGCATATGCAATTTGCTCCACACAAGTTCTGAGATAAATAGTTTTCTGTCAGTAGAATTCAATAATATTCAAAGTATTAGTATACATCTTATGCATTTTAGTAAATGCTGTACTTCATGAGATGATACAATTTTAACATGCAACTCTATGCAGTAAAGCTTTCTACTTCGATCCTAACAAAATGCATTTTTAAGAGATCACAAAACTTCAACAGTGTCAGTGTACTTCTGCCAAGCAATCCGCTTCTCAGGAACAGCACTCAAATCCTCTCTGCACACTGAATCTGCATGCTCCGGCTGTATCTCAATTAGTCACAGCTGCTCCCTGCTACCCTGTTCCTGGTGAAGCATGTGCACCATTTCTGCAATGAAGCTCACGTGTGCTCCTGCCTCCACCCTCTAAGGGACTAGATGAAATAACAGTCATACAGGCTGCTGATACTTACTGTGGTACTGGGCACTAAAACTGAGGGCAGAAATTTTGTCTGTATGTACTTCTCTTCCTGGTCCAGAGAGTCATATAGGCATATATGTGTATTGCTAAAAACAGAAGACAGGTGGTAGTTAGCATGAAGCAGGAAAAAAAGGAGGAAATAAAATAAAAGTGGTGGACCAGGACTGGCTTTAGGCAAGAAGGCAGACAACTAGCTGCACAGGTAGCACTATTCTTCAGGCAGCTAAGTGTTCCCAAAGAGGAGGCAACCATGAACAAGCCATCTATTTAGAGTGTACCAGAAGAGGCAGAGACTGGCTGTTGGAGCATAACATGTGTCTCAGAGAGCTGATCTTCACCTCCCAACACAGCCAGATGCAGGCTGGTCCTGCTGGCAGGGTGGAGGTGTCACTGTACATATCTTTGCAGCAACTTTGCACAGAGTAGTCTCTAGCTGCACTAGGAAGTGCTGCCCCTCACCTGCAAAGCACTAGAGCCTTGGCCTAACAAAATTCAAACCACCTATATCTGGCAGAGAAGTCATGGGTCAAGTCTGAGATGGAAAGAATGGCACGGTCAGAGGGAGGGGACAGGAGGATGAAGAGCAGGCAAGGCCAAGGGAGCACACAGCTCTCCATATGCAAATATTGGCAAGACCATATGGAACCCAATCCTGGCATTTTCTAAATGACAAATGTTTGGCTTGACTGCTTAGATTTTTTAGTTTTCTCTGTAGTGCTCTGTAAACGTAATTGGGTTGTGGCCTTTCAATTTTGCCATCAGTTAAATTTTAATCAAATGTATTTGAAGGAACAACATAAGCTAAAATGATCTCCAAAATTCAAATGCACACTGTGGCACCTACAAGTACTGCACAGTAGTCACCTCATTCATTTTTTTCATAAACTAGGTTAGTATCTATTTGTGTATTCTTTTGTTACTAAAGCAAAAACTACACAAACCACCACTATTTACATGAAGAAAATTTCTTCCTTACTGTCAGATGATAAGATCACTTCTTAGTATTTCAAGTTGGCTGCCTTTGTTATCCCAACAACTATCTTTAAGGCTGCAATGCTACCTCCAGCTGCAACGTTCATTTTCAGTGCTGTTTAATCAAGTCTTTATGAACTGCTAAAATAATATGAGTCACTATTTAATGGCAGTGTGCTGGGTGTGAACCCAAGTATCCTACCTTTTTCTTCTTTTTCCCCCCCCCCTCCCCCCCACCCCGGTCTCTTAGAAGCTAACCAAGAATCTAGTTATATTTCAGAGCAATTTGGGCTCTGGTAGAGTTGACAGAGGCTGCCAGCAGATATCTCAAGTCAGCTGATGAGAGGTAAGATTTGCTAACATACCTGTCTTGGCATGTCCTCAGTGGTAACAGGGGAGAAGCTGAATAGAAAACACTACAACAGCTGCCACCACCCAAGGATTCACCTGCTTTTCCCCCTGCAACGGTCCCCCCCAGACCTCCCCCGGATTTGTTTTGTGGCCCTGTTACTTCATGCTGACCCCCAGAGGCCAACTTGCATACATTACAGCACAGTGTGTGGGAATCTGGGGCTCTAACTACTCTTCACCCATACACATTTCTCGCACCAGGGCCTGCCAGATATATGTGATTCCTCCTGGCATTTGTTGCAATTCTGTAGCATGACAATACTCAGTCTTGATAGAAGATGGCAGCATTTTATGCAGCTGAGCTTTTGACCATTCAGCAACCAGCCTCCTCCTCCTCTACAATTTTGAAATTAGCTTTTGACTCTTTTCTTCCAAGTTTGTGCCCAAGCTTGATATTGATGCATCATCTACTACTGTCCTAAACACTGTATAAAAGAGATGCAAGCAACAGGGTACCTTCTACCAGCCAAGAAGCTGATTCCACAGACGGAACAGCTTGAGGCCAACTTACCTGCTGACCTCACAAGCATGGCTGTGCAGCACTGTCCTGGTACACCTTTGTAAAACGCAGTGTGCCAGGGCTTCAGCAGAGTCATCACAGGCTGCTTTGTATTGCTGGGAGGGTGTCCCCTTCTGCCAGCCAACCATTTGGTTTGCTTTACTCCTCAGCACCACCATGCATTAGACAACCTCTGTAATTCCCCATGCAAAAAGATGTTTATCATACTCATCTTTGCAGAAGAAAGAGCTGTACAGGGACATGCAGGCTGTTAGAAATGATCCACTATTGTGAACAAACTGTAGAAGGATGAAGTGACCTCCTTAGTGGCATTTGGAAGGCTAAGGGCAAAAACAAGAATTGGTTTAGGAAGCCATGGCTGAGGATGGGCGCCCAGTCATTTGGACATCCTGCAGGGCTTGAGAAAGGCCTTTCCTACCTTTTCTGTAGGGCTGCAAGCCTTATGGCCAAATTCAGAGGAAACTAGGAAAACAAATCAGCCAAGCTCAGCCATCTTGTTTTAATGGGTAACAAAATGCTTTAGTGTAAAATCATAAGCTGTTAAAAAACCCTCTCCTCTTTTGAAACCAAGTGGTGCTTAAGTGGTGTGCAATAGGGACAGTATAGTTAAAATACCTCAGATGATAAACTGAGGCTATTCAAGCAGAAGTAAATTCAGCCCAGAAATTACAGAGTAAACTAAACTGATCAATGCAGGTACAATTTTGGTAAAGACTAAATTAGCTTCTCATTTGGCAGAGCATCTTATCACTACTATTGTTTCAACTTCAACTCATTTCTTTAAGAGAGTTAGTGAACTTTTCTAAAGTCTCTTTGAAGGACTTCATCAAGTAAGCTCCCAGTTCATTGTTTGTCTCCTCAACAGCTGCATCGTAACTGCCAAAGAGTGGAGTTGAAGCCTTCACACCCTCCCTGTTTGCTTGTAGTAAGATGAGTTTAAGCTCCTCTGCTACACTTTCATATTTTTGGTGATCAAAATTGCAGAGGTTGGCATCATCAATTGGGTAGGTGATGCCAATAGGATAGCAGTCCCTTGGAACTGGGAACTCCACATTTTTCAGCATTGGCAGCTCACAGAAAAACATGAAAAGGTGTTTAAGTGCTTCGGATGACAGGGGGTTTCCAAGAAACTTAAACTCCTGTAGTTTCCGACAAGGGCGCAAGCCTAAAATCAACATGTTGACATGAGCGTCTTGGATGTTACATTCCTCCAAGATGAGACTCCTGAGCACTGAAGAGGAATGGCTGAGAAGCTTGAAGAACGTTGATGGGTAAAAGTCAGGAATATTATGCCCACTCAGGTCCAGGACTTCTACGTGATTTGAATGGAGGCTATTGGCTAAATAGGCCATATCAGCATGATTCAGTGAGCAGTTGGAAACATCCAGCACCTTCAGTGGGGTTTTCAGTGGGCTGCAGATTTAAAGAGAAACAAGTTTTATGGCATAAAACATTGGAAAACTATGTTCACAAAATTTCATACAACTGCCCACATTATGAATGCAGCCATCTGCCACATTCATTATTTTTTCCGATCTCTTTTGAGCAACATAAACGTGCAAACAATGACGTGTATTTTGCTCCTGAAATCAGTTCTCTGGATTAGCTCCTTCCTTCCATGACTCCATCAGTGCTGTTTTCATAGGGATTCATTTAATAACATTATATGTTACGTTCTGTAATAGTTAACATGTTAGGTTTCCATTACTTGCTGAACTAGTAGCAGATCATTACTACCACGAAACATTGGTGGCTTCTTCTTTTCAAAAGCTGACATAATTCCAGAGATTTAGATCAGTCCCGTTAATGAAAGGGACTCATGTCAGGATAAAAGCCAATCACTATTCTAAACAAACTAACAAAACATAAGCTTTTGTTCCTAGTTTTGTTTCTACTGTATGTTTTTAAATGCCCAAGAATTTTACCAGTTGCATTGTTTTGGAGTGGCAGAGAGATCTTCTGCTGAAGAAAAAGGTTGGAAGAAGTGTAGCTGAGATTACATGCAAATATGCTAGTTTAGTATAAAGTAGTTCTGACAGATAAAAATCAAAAGTGATCTCCTTCATACGTACTGAAGCTCAGTGAGAGCCCTTAGCTGGATTAAGGCTAGAATCTCATAACTTCTTTGCATTTGTAATGTGTGCCATTTGTAATATTTAAATGAAATATCTCTTTGCACAGGAGGGATTTTTAGACTGAGATGATTCCTCTTGATGAAAATTTTGCTTGCCTTTGTTTTAAATGCTCTGAAAAGCATACAGTTAACTTCTCTTTTCAGTTCAAATATGAACACTTCACTAGTGGCTTGTTATCCCTTTGAGAATGGACATTTTTTTCCAGATATTCACCATTCATAGGTTAACTCGATTTGAAGTATACAAAAGCATCAGATCTCTTTTGCCTTGAGATAGACAAACACAATAAACAGCTGAAGTCAGAGTCTCAAACCAAAGTCTAATATCCTCCCGCCCATTTAAAAATACAGTATCATTTGTGGAATCTTAGTATTTACTATTTTTTTTTTGAGAAAGCTATGGCAGAACAATGAAAACATTCATGAGGGACCCAGAAGCACCACTTGGAATATGACTCAGGACTTACTTACACAAAAGACCTGGCTCATTTGAGCTATAAGCTCAAGAATGTGGCAAATCAAAGGTGTCTGGGTGTACCCCTCTCTTGTGTGGTAGCTGACAGCATATTCTCATCATGGTCATCAGATGCCCTTAGAAGACTTGAACATTCATATTAGTCTCCCAGAGGCCATTAGACATACATTGGTTTCCCGTTCTCCCTAACAAATACTCTTCCCTAGCTTGCTGCTCTTTCATTTCATGAGAATTCCCCAATGGAAGCATCTGTTGCATATAAATCCCCCCCCCCCCCCCAGCCTGAGATACACTTCCCTTAACCTTAGGGGTTCTTAATGTGCTGATGACACTAAGGTTTTTTTTTTTTTTTTTTCTTTACAGACTGGCTGAAAGCAGGAAAACCAAATTACCTGAGCAGTTTCCGTATTCGTCCCGTGAGTATGGAAAATGCCATACTCAGTTCAGTCAGTTGTGTCATTTCACTCATCTTTTCTCCAATGGCAGTAAGCATCAGCTCATCTGCAGCTGTAAGCCTCCGCACGTTGAATGTTCGTGCTGGCAAGGTCAAGGACATCAGCAGAGGGAAGTGGATACTGTTGAAGAGCATTTCCAAGTGCTCCATTTCCAAGCGAACATTGTGAACCACTTCCAGCTTGCGCAGCAAAGAGGGATCTGTGAGCTTGATAATGTAGAAAAACTTCTGCAAAGCCAGGTTGTCAGCTCTGAAGGCCACACAGTGAATCTTCAGCGGACAAGAGCACTTCTTTAGTAGGGCCTGCACTACCAGCTCATAGTTCTGCTCTGTAACAAACAAGTCAATTAGCACATCAATACTGATTTCCAAGGCACCTGGATTATGCTGCATTTGTTGCAGGTGGACCAGCAGTTCTAAACAGAGCTTAGAGAGCAGCTGTGTCCTCGCCCACCTGCCCATTGGCTTCTTGCACTCACAGAACTGAACTTCAACATCTTTTATACCCGTCAGGTCCACCACTTTCAACCTTTTCATATAGGGAGAAGGATGATTCAGCACATAGTCTCTAAGCCCTGTCAGACAGCTTTCCAAGCACACCGAGCAGGTTCTGTGGCTCAGGTCTTCCTGGTAGTCAACGGTTTTTCCCAAAAGTTTTCCCACATTAAAGTCAGCAAGTGGCCAGTTCTCTACCAAGTCATGAATCACTTCCCCTTGTTCCAGTAAATAGCTGGCTTTGAAAAGAAGAGGAAAAAGATTATGGGCAACACTGCCAAGACTCTTCCTAGCAAACTCTGCATTTGACACGAACACTTCAGCACTAATGAATCGGAGCGACTTCATTGTTGCTTTGGTCTCCTTGCTGTCATAGAGGCAGACTTCTGGATTTAGCTAAAGATCCTAGCTGTGTATCACCTTCTATTTTTATCTGCAGCTGCTGTTTGTTACTAAGGGTGGTTGCTTTGGGAAGGTAAAACACAGTCACATGCTGATCCTCTTTCTATTTTGGTGCTAGGCAGTGATTCTGCAGCAGTAGCTTGTATGACAGCTTTATCTAGGGAGCATTTATTCATTTAAACCTTTATACTTAAAACACAGCTAAGTAAGTCAGCTGAGTACAGATCACTGTCCATCAGGCACAGTAAGATCAGGGCAGCACATACATATGAGAGTATTTTTGTATCTGCCTTATGCCATACAAAAAGGCATTCAGGGTTCCAACTTAAACAAGCAACATGATTTGTATTCCACTTTCTTTCATGAAATAGGATTTGCTGAGATGAACCAAATGAAATTATTTCCTGGGATTCACATATGGATTTCAATGGGAAAGATTTCTCAGATATAGCATAAAACTTCTCATCGAAACCCTAGTCACAAAGAGAGACTGACGTGCTACAGTTACGGAGCTACAAATCTCTCTCCAGTTTGCCTTTCCTACTCTACTCAGTAAGGGATGCTTGTGCACAGTGGCTCCAGTAGAAAAGACAAAAGACTGCAGAACAGCTCAGAGCCTTGGTGGGCAGGGCACTGGTCTGTGATGTGAGACAGCCTTCTCAGTTTCCAGGCAAGCATCCTATTGTTGAGCCATGTCTCAAAAACAGCTAGCCATTACTTCTCTGTTGCTTGAGAAATGGTTTCATTGTGACACAGAATGGGAAAATATTTGAAATTTGACCTCTCTCACTCAGCTGTAGCAAAAGCAAACCAGGCTTCTTTCCTCAAACCTTGCACTTCCCTGTCAAGGGAAGCAATATTGGGCAACTCCCTTATGGCTGGGCCATTCAACTGCTGGGACAGAGCATAGCTTGGAGATACTTTGAACAGACAGCCTTACTTTGGGTTTTTGATATATATATTGGATTATCTTCCATTATCTGTCAACTGAACACTAGCAAAACAACCCTGTAAACATCTTTTTTTCTCTATCATTCAGAATAACACTGAAAAATAATAATGTTAAAAAGCTTCTAAGTGTTTGTACTCCCAACTCACATCCTCCATTCCTTCTCTTCCCCGGCTGCTGTCCTGTTCACCCTCCACTTTCTGCAGATGACCACCCCCTCTTCTCCTTTAGGCTTCCCACCACCCAGTGGCCACTGGCACAAGGATTCTGGGATAAGCAGCTGGGCTGGACAAACTGCCTCTGTCCTGAGCTGGCCTTGTTCATACACAGAACAGCTCTTGTCAGCTTTACTGACCTGAGCTCTGTGTTACGCCTCACCTTACTGCTGGAAACAGTCAACATGGAAGATCATATTCCTGCTGAGAAAAACATCAGGGTATCACAGCACCGTGGTGAGTTGAAAAATGAAGTTGCAGAGGGTAATAACAAATGAAACAGAATAAGAAGTATTTCATTTATTGTTTTTTTAAAAAAAGAATTACAAAAAAGTTTGAAGTAAAAAGTCAAACCATCTTCCCAAGCAAATAAGCAATCCTGTTTTCATATATAAAAATGTTTACAAATATTTATTTCTATTTTTAACCTCTATAAATGTTGCCTTACTCTAATAACAATCCAGGTTATACTACAGCAGGTTATCTTGAACTTTTAGAACGATTAGAAGACAGTAGGTAAGTAGATGATAAATTGTGCATATATCTTAACAACTGGCCATTTAAATTTTGAAATAAGACTATATTTACAAAAATTTCAAGCAATTTGTACATTTTTCTTTTTATACAGGAATCAGTTATTTAATGCTGTTTTCAACATTTACAAAATTGCACAAAATATAGCAACATCTACACCATCATCTGCTATATAAGAACTGGAGGTTAAAACGGAGGAAGAATGCTTAACACATAGACAAATTCTACCTTTTTCATCTTACAGTCTTTTTACTGAAATCAGTGATACCTTTCATCTATTTGAAGGCAAAATTAAGCTGATTAAAACAAAAAAACCTCTGCAAAAATAAAAAGCTTCCTCAGAATGACAGACAGTAATAAAGATGTCCCTTCTTTGGTCATTTAAAAATATTCATGATTTTTCTTTTGCTGTTGATAAAATATTCCATAATGGATTCACTTCAAAATAATTAAATCCATGAAGTGTGGCAGGGCTTTTTCACAGCAAAGCAGAGGTGGGATTATCTGGAAAAGTAGGGTCAGCACCGCTTGAAAAAAGTCTTCATTGTCATGTGAATCAGAGCTGTCAAAACAATTATTATATTAAATGTTTAGTATCTTATTTAATATTTTAAAATACATGGCAAATCGCTTAAAAGATTTTAACTAAAACTAGCATTCATGATAATCTAGCATTCAAGGTGTACTGATTTTGTGCTCAAATGTGGCAATAAATATTAAATTCATTTTAACAGAATAGAACAGTTTTTCAGTTACTACAAAATACATCAGAACAGAGTAAAAAGTGTTCATCAAGAGGATTATTTAATAGGTTTCTAACCTATAAAAATGGTGAATTTGAAATGAAAGTATTTCATGATAAAACAGGTGGTTTTCAAGTTACTTTGGGTTAGGCTAGCACTGAGACTCTCAGAACCGTCATTCTAAATGTATCGAGTAACTGTAATTGAAATGGATTCAACTCTGAAGAGAAGAATTTCACTTTTACCCTCCATTACAGAACGAATACATCTATCAGTTGCTATGGAAGCACTGCTGGGTTAGATCAATGAGAGATGGGGGCAGGAGAGAATACGGGTAATTTATTACTTTTGCACAAATCTTGCCATTTTACACTGTTTATATTCAACTTTCATTGGCATAGTCATGTGAAAACAGAATTCAGAAGTTCGGGTTTAAAGGTGCAGCTCTGGCATAGCAGAGGGGAAAACAATAGAAAGGGCTGATCCATTAAAAATCAACAGGAGGAAAAGAAAGGATTATAAAACTATTTAGCAAATATAATGAATGAAGTTCATTCTAGAGTCACTATAAAAGATACTGAGATCAATAGCTTTACAGAGAGTTTAGGGGAAGGAAGGCATGGCAGAATTGATGGTATTTTTGGAATTTTTCTGCCCCCAAAACTCTGATGCTATCAACATTTTCTGGAAAATTTGCCTTGACACTTAGCACCTATATTTTATTTGAGATGTCACAGAAATGACCATCAAAATTCATTTCAAGTATTACAGAGATTTCTCACATGTTGAAAAGTCAGCTTTTGAATAAGATTTTGTGGTTCTCAGGAAGGAAACATTCAGATAATTATGCTGAGCGAAACGGTATGACAGTGTTTTAAAATTCCCACAAAGCACCATTTTAAAACTGTGCCATTTTGAAACTTTTTTTTTTGACAAAAAATTATGTTTCGAGTGAGGATATTTTCCAGTTCAGTTTAAATTTCTTAATACTTTAAAAACAGTTTAAGCATTAAATGACCAATACATTTCTTCAGCTATGCAAGAAAATGTCATGGATTCTCTTTCTCTGTAGGCCACTACCTTCGCACAGACACAGATAGTGGCTGTAGCCCATCCTACATGAGATATCGCCTAGAGTTGTCATTCTTGAGCCCTACAGCCAGAAAGATGATCTTATCCTGAATTCTGTGTCAGCTCCCACAACTGAACAGCTTCTCTGGCTGCTCTCTGCAGGTAGCGCAGAACCCTGACAGCAGGGCTGCTGATGGGCCTGGGAAGCAGGAGGGATGCAGCAGAGCAGTGGCAGAGGTGTTATTTGCCCCTCAATGGCAAGCACGCTGCCCACCTGGACAATTCAGCCTTCCACACCACCCGAGCCTGACAACCTTCCCCAGCTTCAACAGTCTGATCTAGTCCAACAGCAAATTAAGTCAGAAGTATATTTGAACTTTTTCTGCTCGATTATTCCTTCAATACAAACATCTTTGCTTAAAATGAAGTATTTGAAAGATCTATCTGTGCATAACTAATGTATACGCACAACAGAGCACAGGTAAAAAGGCCCTGCTCTGCTTTAAATCAGAGAGGGGGTCTAATCCATGCTATGACATCATTTCATGTCATTCTTATAAGCAGCTCCTGAAACAAGCTGCTGTGTGAGAGTGACAGCAGTCTAGGAAATACTGGGCATTCAGTGAAATAAGTGATTTTTACAAGGGGGAGGTACACGCAAGCTTTCCACCAGACTATGCCTTACCAAAAATTTTACAGAAATGACTCAGTTAATGTTTAAAAAGCTTTTCCGATATTGTTAAAGCATACATGCCAGTTTTAGGAAATTCTCCCATGCCACAATTTATTTCGCTATTTTAAAATTAACATGGCAGCCAGCAGACTTTTTCTTACTATTATGATACCTCCATCATTCTAGTACTAACAGTTAGTGCTAACTTAGTGGGAATGACCTGAGCACATTAATGTAGAAAAGCTCACAAGAATCTTTTTTGGCATAGGGGTTCATCATATAAAGTTCCCTTGCTCATGGAGTGGTTACAAAAGCATTTCTAAGCATTCCCTTCCTCACAGCCACAGGGCTGTGATGTCCTCTGGTGCCACAGGAGGAGTGTAATTGGTGCCTCAGGACAACAAGTCTCTTGACCAGGAAACTTCCGTATTTCCAGAAACGTGCTTCTTTGACATAGTACGAAAGCAGAGAGATAAAAACATCTAGCCAAAAAGCAGAGGCACTTTGAGGAAATATATAAACCTCAGGATGTGTAAAACTCAACGCCAAGCTCCACCCCACTGCCATCCCAAACTTACAGGACTGCTGTGAACTAACACATGCAATGTATGCCATGCTTTGGCTGGAGTAACTCAAACGCAGTGGTCGTGATTTCACTGCTCGCTGGCTGGCCAGGAAAGTTAGATTACATGGGTCACTGCTGATGCCTGGAATGAAGAGGGATCCCATAGAGCAATCTCTGGGTACAGACTACACAGAGGACTATTTGAATAGAGTATCTCTGCCTTGGATCCATGTTGGCTGGCACATTAGCCTCAGTCTAATCCAAAATGAAGGGCACCAGTGCTTTTACTGCCAGGTATGTGAAACAGAGATCTACTGAAGCTTTTAATAAAAAACAAATCTTACAAGCTGGGAATAGCAGTACTATTCTACCTACACATATGACTAATAACGAGAATCTGACTTAACACTGTGCCTTCCTATTTCCTTATAAAATGGTATTATTCTTTGTAATAGTAATGATTTCTTTTACTTTGCCCACTTCATTGAATGGTTTAGAAATGCAGACCTTGGCCAGAGTCACACTTGCATGCATGCATCTGGTGACTGCAGTACACTCAGTTATTCAGAAATTCCAGTACTGAGGTTGGCAGGATTGTATTTCTGGCTATCTAGCCAGACACGTGCACAGAAATGCTAGTATACACAGCTGTATCAAACTGTAGTTAGAGGGCTGATGTCCATTTCAACTGTAAATTCATGGGCTTGTAGGATCCAGGAGTCACATTATATCATCACATCATACACTTTATTTATCCTCACAGAGACTTGCAAGCCTCAGGGAACCCAACACTATGGGGATATAAAATGGGATTATACTGCCACCAAAGTCCTTGCGATAACGTAGATTTTTATTACAGACCAAATAGGCCTGTGCCTTACTTCAGAATTCATGCGTAAGGGAATTAATTTTAAAGAGTTAATTGCTCTGAATGACCAGCACTCACTTTAGCAGCATTCAACCTTTGACTTCCCATTTGTTTCAGCATTTTAATTAACATTCACTATGAACTGTCTTGTTAAAACCACTGGTACTCGCATTAACATTGGAGCGTTTGTTGTGTTCTGACTAACTGAGAATCTCCTTGTAACTAAATGATATTTAACTTTTGAACCATTTGGGTGCACATCCCATTAGACGATGTCCCATTTTGCTCTCTTTTGTAACTATAAATGCACCAGTGGTTCAGGTATTTACTTGAATACAAAGGTTATTTGAATGGTACATGTAGCTCCACAGGCAGAAATGCCTTGGCCCAAGTTCTAGTTTCTAGGACGAGCTGGTGGTACAGAGAATAAACCCGGCATTGCTCTCTTCCTGATGACAGGCTGTAGCAGCTGTTGAGAAACAACTGCCCATTTGGCATTCAGGGTTTTTATCAGAACTGCTGGTCTGTGTATTCATGCACTCCTACCTATTCATGTCTCTTGTAACTGTACACTTTCATAAATTCTCCTTCTTTGAAAAGTCTGTCTAGTAGCACACAAAGTGCAGTGCTGTCAAACAACTTCATTTTAGCCAGCAGATGCACTATCTCAACACCTCTGCTAAATTACAATCAGCACCGAGATGCTTTATTCCTGTTATGCTGTCTTAACTGTTTAAACCAAACTCATGAGGGCAGATTTTGCCAGTAGCCACACACTTCTGTCATGTGAAGTCTAACTGAAACAAGTATATGACCATTCCCAGGAAAAAAAAGTAACATAAGGTGACAGAATAGGGCCAATAAAATAACTTAAGATAAATGTTGGCACTCATGTAATGAATTACACCGTGAATTAATGTAAGATATATTTTGTTTTGTTACTCAAGCAACATTTCTTGTACTCAAGCAAGTCACTCAGAGCACAAAGGTAACTGAAGGCAGAAATTTGTATCAGTGAATTGTTTTAAATAAGTTTAGTTAGACACACACACAAAAAATCATTTGACAACTGTCTTAGCTGGACTAAAATTTCCAATTTCTTCAAAACTCACTCTAAAAGAGGGGTTTTAAATCTATCAAGAGTAGAAGCATAAAATACTTAAATTATAAAATAAGCTATAAATAAGGTATAAATAAACTTAGCTATAAAATAAGTTGCTAAAAAGCAAAAGCCTGTAGATACTTAATACATGTGCATCACAATACAGGTAAAAATGCACTGTTCTGCTTCATATCAGAGAATGAGTACAATCCATGATATCACATCATTTCATGTCATTCTTATAAGCAGCTCTTTACTTATACCAAATTATGTCACCACTGCAGCACAAAGCAAAACATGGCAATTTTGATATACAAAAGAAATCGAAACACTGCAGATACGCAATCGATCATTTAGTTCAGCATCTGATGGAGAGCAGCGTGACATCCCCAGGATCTGAACTTTTAAGAGACTTGGGCATTTGTTTAACATTAGCATGTTTCTAAGATGACATAGATATTCTAAGACAGAAAGACTGGCTTTTTGCCAGCAACACAGTACTTACAGCTGTAACATACTGGCTGTTGCACTTTGATCTGTGATTCTTCTCAGGGAGAACAGGAGACGCGCACTGTGAGGAGTATTTGGAACTAGCGCTTGAAACACCTTCATCCAAAAATGTCTCTGTAGGAAGATGGGACTCAGAAGGGGCAGAAGTACTAAAACCACTCACACTTTCACCTGAGGTGCACTGAGATGATTCTGAACTCTCTGTGACTATGAACAGGAAAAAGAGCACAAGAAGAAAAAAAAAAAAAGAAAAAAAAAGCATCATAAATTAGCACAAACTACATCAACACAACAAAGGAAAGTAAACTCCCAGTTTCCAAAATCTTAAGACCCTTACTGTTCCAAACTGAACATAAACCTACAAACACAATCTAACTGGAGGGTAATAACATAAAAGACAATGTCCTTGTACTTGCATTATTTACTTGTTTAACACCACAGAACACTGATGAAACACTGTTGTTACAATGCATGTACTGCAAAAGCCAAATATGGAAGATAGTGACGGTTCTTGAAAGCAGGAGCGACATGGTGCCTCAGAAGTGACATGATGATCATGTCACCAACTCTGCCCACGTCCGAGCAACAGTGATGCATCTGGAGTGCACCAGGAGCTGTCTTTGTTGCTATTGTTACATGATATATAGTTAATTGGAGCAATGATATAACTTAAAGTCAGAAATCGTAATTCATTAACACATAGTTGTACTATGTGGTGTCTCCAAATGTTCCTACCACATGAAAAATATCCTTTTCAGCAAAATGCTGAAATCCACTTACTCATTGAAGGCTGGCTTCCTGTTTCCTGCTCCAGTTCATCTTCCTCAATGCAGCTTCTAATATCATATGACCAGTGATAGAAGGGTAGCCCTAACAAACCTGAATAAGATGGGCTGGAGCAGACATGCAGGTTCAGTGAACCTAGAATAGATGAAGATGACTGGCTGCCGGAAGATGATGTGCTGCTACTAGAGATAGTAGAATGGGGTCTCTTGAATGGTGTGGAATGGTCAAATGAGGACACTGCTATTGAGGCTCGAGATCTTGACTCTGTAAAAAACAAGAAATTTTGGTCATTATGGAAAAAGTGGAGGGAATGTTATCTTGAAAACAAGATCAGGAACAACACTGAGAATTATGTTTGACCAAATATCACCTACTGCTCAAACCAATCTTAGTAAACAGAGATCTTAGTAAACTGAGATAAAATCAGTTCCTGGACTATCTTACTGCTCTTCTGACAAGAGAAGAAATGCAGTGATATATCCTATTCTCAACTTTCTTGGAAAAGAAAGAAAGGATATGAAATAATTATTCAAAGTTGTCTTCTGACCAGACCCAGATGCAGAAAAACAAAGTGTCTATATGGCATGGATAATAAACATCATACCTGTTCCCTTCATGAGGTAGTCAATTGCTCGGTCACTTATGGCTGCTTCACTGGGTTTGATATCCATGAAAGGTTTATTGCCTATTCCCATGGATACCATCTCTTGTATTCGGAGTTCTAGAATGGAAGTTGTACACATGTAAATATTGGGCAGCTCTTTGAAGATTTACTGAAGAAATAGAATATCTTCATCTATCAGGTGCTTCCTGTAGGTACCAACTGAATGACTCCCTTCCAGACATTTATTAAGTACAAAATAGCAGGACCAAGTCTTCCTGAACTTCATTGCTTTTTGTGTTATTTTCTTCAGGATTATAAAAGAGAATTCAAGGATGCTGCTCTCCCCTTCTTGCCCCCTTTCAGGCCCATACTGTCACCAACACAATTGAATCTTTCCCAGTTACTTCAGTCATAATACAAACTTGCTTTGTCATCTCTTAACAAGCTAAAGATGTCTCTTAAAGGGAAATAATGTAATGATTTTCCCCTTACAGCTTAGTCAATGTTCAAGACATTACATTTCACCAATCAGCTAATTTGAATTTCAAAGCAGAAATCACCACCTTTAACTGATCAAAAGTAATACCCAAGAGTTAGGCTTGTACTAAAGTGACTTCTATTTCAGTATTTGTATTAGAGCAACTACCAAGAGGTAGTGATATCTCTTGGGCACTACACAAGAGGTCCTCTACAGAAAACTGAGGGACATTCATGCCAACAAGCCTCTCAAGTAAACCACAGAAACATTTTGGTGCAGCCAAAGAGGGGGTAAGAGGGGATGTGGTTTATTTGCCCTCGATTCCTGCCTGGAGCAAGGTAAATGCAATCTTTTCTGAAATCCCTGCCAGAAATAAAGAACAAGGCACTTTCTTCTGAAGGCAGGGCCAAGGAAGAGATGGCATAGTCAAACATGCAAGGCCAATGAAAAGCTGCAAGACCAGCGAGTCAGTAGGCAATTGCAGTTTCTGAAAATGGTAGAAAAGTTGTCAAGCAAATGCATCCAGCATGTATATGCACTGCGAGGTGCGGGAGAGCTGCAGAAGAGCAGTACCAGTCTCAGGTAAGTAGATGATTTGCAGTGGAGGGTAGAGGAACATAAGGGGCTCTAGAACTTCCTCTGGAAACTACAGGGAGATCAGAGGGGAGATCTGTTTAGAGACTTGAGCTGTGCATCAGGAAAAGACAGACCTGAAGACTCTCAGGGCAGGTGTTAAACCAGAAAGATCCCTCCACTGACATATCTCTACCTTGGGAGTAGAGACGCTGCCAGCTTTTCTATCCCCTGTACTGCTATCAGGAATGTGACAGCCCTAGTAACGCATCCAGTACTACTCCAGTGCTAACATCTCCGCCAGCGCTGCTTGCAACAACAGCAACTCCACCTCCAACACACACTTCAGTGGGGTCTGGTTAAAAAAAAGCATTAAATTTAAAAAAGCTCACTTATCTTCAAAATAAACTGGAGGAATCTAAAAAGTACTTCCAAAATTAAATTTATAATCACCTCCACTGTACATGGGTACTGTAACACAAGTCACCAAAATGTATACAGTTACTGCTTTGGTTTCAATTAGCATACGTAACAATTTCTTTGTGTCTGCTTTATTTGACAGATCAAAAAACAAGTTGCAAGTTGGCCTTTTAACTTCAGTAAGTATATACACTGTTCAGATAAAACAGTGACGACCGCTAGTGGTGAGAACAGACCTGGTTATTTTCACGATAAGGAATCGGCATGACAATTTTTAAAGTGACTTTCAGTTTTAGACTATAGGACAGCCACTAATAAAACTGACCTAGTTAAACTGACCTTAAGAGATTCCTAAGTGATCATAAAAGGACATTCTTTTTGGTTTGTGTCTTCCTCAAAATAACAATCACTCATTCAAAAAACATGACAGAACCATGCCTCACAAGGACCACGAAAATCAGATCCTGCTGTGTATGGAATGTTTCTGAGGACATACTGTGCTGACAAGGCTAGACAACTCATACAAATTAAATATTGCCCTGGATTATTTTCACAGAAGCATTTGCCACACAGGTTTCAGCTCCTGAAATAGGATCCTTCAGATCCTTAAGATCATTCCTCAGCATTCTTCTCTGATTTTCTAGGTGAAGTATTTAACTGCTGATAAACAGTTTCTTTCCAGAAAAGAATGGAAATTATACTCTTTCTTAATGCTTATAAAGAAAGCCTAAAACTAAAGAAGCATTTTGTTTCCTATTTTCCTAATGAAAGGTTTTGTGTACGAGGTGATGGAAGAGGAAAGAGTTAGTTTTTGAAGTTCTGATTCTGCCTTATCTTTTTCTAAAAGACTGCAGAACAGACAGAATTGAGAATGAATAAACTAAGAGGGTTCTTATTTCTAAAATCATGGTGGCATTTCATGACATGCCTAAGATAACAGAAAACTAATCTATCAATCAAGAAACGGGTGGTATACTGTGGGGTCAGATAAGCATCAACACTGAAGCAAAGAAGGTGGCGAGAGAGTGAAGAGGAAGCTGTTGTAGGCGCCCTTTTCCTTTCCAGAGAAAGGAGTATTAAACCAAAATGATTATCTTGCCTAACATCAATCTCAGATTTGATAAAGATTTAAAATCTCTGCCCTTCAGTTAACAGGAGGAAGTGTCTACCTTTCACATATGAGACTGTCAGTATCAGGAAAGAACAAGTCCTCACGTGATAAGATATTTCTAAAGTTCAGGTGCTTTCCTAACTTTTGCCAGTCCGAACATCATCTCTCCAAAAGAAGTCTTGATCAGATTACACAGAACCAAATAAAAGATAACAGCCCAATTTCTAGTCCTGCAGCTTACCTTTAACAAGCATCATTACTGGCTATGGCAATACTAAACCCAACCTTCTACTTTACACAGGTATCCAAACGTAAACACCTTTATATATTTAAGCATGGCATTTTAAAATAAAATATCCCCCATACTTATGTAACTTACTTAAGGGGTCCTACTAAAATTTCTGAAACTTCAGAAGCATAACGGACGAGGCCCAAATAACAGCACTGTGAGCTCGAACAACCGCTCCTGGGACCACAGCCCTGAAGGAGGGTCCCAGAAGTCACAGGAAGGGGGGCTTCGTGTCACTCACCTTGACTAAGTGGTGCCACTTCCCTTAATTGATGGCTGTCTCAACCACTCCTAAGACCAGAGTCAGAGAAGGTTCCAGAAGCCCAGGAGCTGGAGCAAATAAGTACGGGCACGTAGGAGCCCCGGGTGGGTGGTTTCTCTCTACACCAAACACCCCCATTGGCAAGTCTGATGGTGAATCCAGGATTGGTGATTCTCTCTGTCTCTTTCTCCTCTTCTCTTCTCTCCCCCCACTCCCCTTTCACGCTGTTAAGTAATGTAACACAAGGCCCAACTTGGTTCCTCAAAGAGCTGCATAGCTGAGGCAGGTATAATTGTTAGAGGACCAACGTCCGCTGAATATTTGTGCCAATGTCCGCTGAATATTTGTTCCATTAAAGTTGATATGTATAAATGGACCTTGAGCGCCGTTTCACCCTTAATCCATACTGAGGGGATTTGCGAATTTGGGTCACCCTCCCCCTCTTGTAGGTGGGATGTGACAAGGAGAAAAGTGTATTGAGCCATAACTATTTTTGAATGCCATTTACTGTAGCTGTTTTCCAGTGTCCCTTGTTTAATCGCTGTTGGCTTAAGATACCTATTTCACCCTTTGAGAAGTTAGTCTGTCCACCTAGAACAAGAAGTTACCTGATGAAACACCTTTACACATTTCGCATACCTCGATTCCTCAGAGCCTGTCTCCAAAGAATCTTTCCTATGATATTAGTCCATGCAATTTTATTTTCTGCTGAGTTTGCTTGAAGGACATATGTATCCTGGGATCTTCTTCTCCTTCGAAACCAAATTTCAAACCTCAGACCACTATCTCCAACATTTTCCGTCATTCCAATCTCAGCAGTCTGAAAGACAAAAACAATTCAATGTTTATGACAAACAGAGCAGACTAATTTCCTTATGTCATTCATTTTAATTGAA
Organism: Dromaius novaehollandiae; assembly: GCF_036370855.1. NCBI lineage: Eukaryota > Metazoa > Chordata > Aves > Casuariiformes > Dromaiidae > Dromaius > Dromaius novaehollandiae. Next base: position 78,942,432 of record NC_088099.1, on the reverse strand, counting down.
AAACCTGCTCATCTTGATTTCTTGGCAATGAAGCTGTGAGTGCTTCCAGCTGACTTGCTTTTGCAAGAACCTGCAGTTTGTCTTTCTTACATATGATCTCCTCCTAAAGAGTGTGAAAACACAGCAATATTGCTGCTAGAAGACAGCACGCATCCTTTAATGATCAGAGAATTGCAGTCAGTTAGTTAAACTGAGTCTATAACACAGGATATAGTAGCTGAGTCACAATTCTGCTTCTTCCAGTTGAAGACATATCAGCTGGCATCACACATGCAAAATAAACTTCACTTACGGCCCCAATTCACTACAGTAGTTTAAGCATGCACTTAAAAGTTATGCGTATCTGTAAGAACGCTGGCAAACCAGGATCAACACACAGTGGACATGCCTGTATTCTTAATCCAGGTGACTGCAAATTAGGACTTTGTATATTCCCAAACACTCCTTGCTGTGCAAATGATAAGACACTCGAACTTTTTGTGTGTTTTATGCATTTATGACATAAAACAGTTAACGGAATATGCATACTCAGAGCTTCTCCAGACTTTGAAAGTACAGCTTCTTTATTTTTTCCCTAGAACAAAAAATGACTTGTAAAGCAATTTACAGTGGGATGCTAGTCCCTTCACTCAACACTGCTAAGAAGAACACAGTCCTGTTCATGGTAGGCTACTGAGAAAGGAACATTGCACATTTACACATTTGCCTAACAAGACAACAGATTTAATTTACCTTGAATGATTGTTTGTACATATAGATGTCATATCCTCCATCAATCTTTTTTGTCTTGCTGAATAAGATAAGATCTTCAAAGAGGAAGACATGCCTCAAATATTTCTTCCTTCCACAGCAAACAATAAACTCATCCTGACATCGCAGTTGCCCTTGCTCTTTCAAATTGACCTGTTGAGCAAAAATGACAAAGTTTTGACAGAGAAGAGGAGGTGGTATTGATTTCACCAAGTGCAAGGAAGGAGGAGAGGATAATACGTCTACCTCAGAGGTGAAAATAAGCTGAGCTACAAGTAAAAGTGGCATAACACTCTGGGGACACATTGCTCCAGATATTGATCCAGTACAGCTGCATTTGTACTGCTGATTAAACCAGAGTAATGTGAATGTGCTAGAACCACTTTCAGATCTGATCAGATTATTGAAAAGTTCAGGCATCCCTTCATCATGCTCACACACAATTCAAGAGCCATGTAGCCTGTCTTGGGGTTCTGCTACACATGTCCTGCAAGCAGAAGCATCTTAGGATAGGCATTGGCTTCCTCGCTACCACATTTCTTCTTAATTATGGTGTACAGCACTGAGCACTCTGGGCTTTTGACCCATGACTTGCAGTCATGCAGGCCCCACAGCAGTACAAATAATAGGTGGTCCAACACTCCCTTCTGTCCTGCCTAGTCACATGCTACCTTGGAGTAAAAAGCGCAGCAGGAAAGTCAAGTGAACAGCAAAGGAACAGCTGAAAAACACTTACATCACATCCTTGAATGGCATCCATAGCAAGCAGGTCATTTCCATGGCGTAGCTGGAATTTCACCATCTCCTCAGCAGCCCTCAGGTCACTGAGTTCCTGCTCCTGGGTCTTCGTACATTCCTTGATCATGTCCTTCAGCAGAAGTGCATACTTGCTCATTCTTTGAATGGGCTTCAGCAAATAGGAGGCCAAATCCATCTTATCACACAGATTCTGTTGCTTGCTCTGCAGAAGCAACAGAAATGGGTAAGTACTGCTAAACTATGTTTCCTGAACAGCTTTAAGATCAGTAAGTGATGATCATGCAATTTACATGAAGTGAGAAACTAGACAGTAATTACTTTAAAGAATGCATTTCCATGGCTGGTTAGCAAAGCATCCGACTGTGGCTTGTTCTTGCTATATAAAGCATACATGCCAAATTGTTCTTCCTAAAAAAGTGGAGAAGATATTGTTAGTCAGTTCCTTTCTATCATCAGATTTTTTCCAGTTAAAAAAACAACCAAATAAATCTGCATAAAGATTTAGGGAAGATGCAAAGCGGTCAGAGTTCACCTCAGCTTTCAGAGGCCTCCTTGTCAAGAACCTCACCAAAAAGGATGTATTCCCCACTAATTCCAGTCAGCAGAAACCTGTTAACTTTCTCAGACATCATGGAACAGTGTTCTGTTCCTTCTCCAGAAGTACTGGAGAAGGCAATGAAATGTATACCTAAGAGGAAAAATCTGAACAGGCCAAAAATTAATTTGGATGGACAATAAACACACCATAGCAACTCAAGCATTTTCAACTGAAACATTCACTTAAACTCGGCGCTCACCAAAACTGGGTAACAGCCAAACCTCTCATGGAGAATTCCCTGTTATGCTTATTACTATATGGGGAAAACCTTGGGCTTATTGCAAGTCTTAAGCACTAATACTAGATGATTAGAAAGAGACACAGGGTGTGGAAGGGGCAAAAAATGGTGTGTTTTCCTTTTGATGGCAAACGTAGTGCAATGAGAGACTCCAATCAAACCAAACATGATGCTCAACAGGGGATGCAAACAGTAACCACAACTCCATCCTCTTTGTCAGAGGGCCTTGCTCTTTCAGCTGCGTAAGCCATAACACCCTAATTGCTCCAGGCATTTCAGAAGGTGCTACAAATTGTATCATTGCCTTGTGGACATAAATATATAGGAACTTGTTCCTTCAGAAAAATAAAAAGCTTTTATAGGAGTTTAGTGCCAATTTCTGCAGATCCAGCAATAACTAGTTTTGCTTTCATCCACTTTCTCCAAAAAAAGAAAAAAAAATTGGGGATGAGATGTGAGAGCAGGAGGGAGTGTTCAACGTTTTGAGGCCAGCATTTCAGCAAGGCAGGAAGCATCTTGATATAAATCACTAAATTCTTGGCCACATCACTCCTCTGCATAGCTGCCACTGGGCAGAGACAGATATGAGAAGGACCAGCACTTCAGCTAATGCATGTCCCTTTGCATGCCTGGTTCTGGTTGAAGTATGACCGCAATTCCTATTCAAGTTTCTGTACCTGCTTAAAATAAGGTTATAATTCTCATAATTCACCTTTTGCTCCATAATAAGCCAAAATCAAGATTGTACATAAGGAAGAAGAGTGACGTGATATTTCGAACAGCAAAATATTTAATACCTGATTTTATTTTCTCCAAGGGCCTTTGAATCACTTCTTATTTACTGAAAAATGTTTGTGTATAACAGTTTAGCTGAAAGGAAGCTGGAGACAGAATCATTTACCACATATCCAAAAACTACAGGCAAGCTGTAAGGCCAGCTCTGTACAAGCTCCATCTTAAAACTATATGTACAAAATCTGTATGCATATCATTCCTGCCACACATACCCTGCATTTTACTACTAAAAATCTATTGAATTAAACACATATCCACAGCAGATGTATAAAAAGAAAATCCCCAACAATCTGATGCTTTGCCTATTAGAAACAAATAGACATGGTCAGGAGTTGCATTTAGCTCCCTTTTGACAGGAGGAACCTACGCTGTTACCCATGTAGTCCTCATTTGTCATGGCACAGCTTAAGAAATGTAATTCAGCTGATCCAACAGAGTTTGAAGTTAACTCAATGTCAGGCTTGAAGGATGTGTCCTCCTTTGAGGACAAGACTTACATGTTTGAGAAAGCAGTGGCTGACACACAGTGGGAAATCTTGGCAGTGCTCCAGCTCTTTTAGGAAGTACTGGCAATGGAAATCATAGAGCTTCTCCAGGTTTCCAAAGATAGTGTTCCTCTTCCCACGCAAATCCTGAGGTAAGTCAATTCTTTCCATTTCTGGAAAATAGTTGTTGATGATATATCCTAAGGATCTAACATACTCTCTTTCTGTTGTGATCATCTCATCCATTATATGTTGTACTTTATTGCTGCAAGACAGAAACAACTGCTTAAACACTGACCGATTATTACAAGGTGTAATCCATCGATTACTGTTTTTGCTTGCACTTTTTATTCATCTCTACCCACTTCTGAAAAAAAAGCACCCTTGTATTGGCTGCTCAACCACTTAAGAGATCTCTTGTCTTGGGTTACTTCCGATTTCAATTACAACTTCATGATCTTCCTAAATGCAGCTGTTTTTCATGGACAAAACAGAGGATTGGAGCTGGTCCTATGAAAACCAGTTATCAGAAAAAGGAAGAAAGCAAAAGTATTTGAGCCATGCTGAAGGTACTTTGCCTTGTCAAAGACCGCTTTATTGCATGTGCAAAGGTTTCTTGATTTTTTTTTTTCATTCTTCCATTTAAAACTGGAAACAGAGCAAAACTTCTGGGATGATAAACTAACCTGCAGTCCAATTCTCATGATTTTCCTTAAACAACATGTCCTCTGACAGGCTGTGAATTCCCACTGAGAAAGCTGTTCTTAAGGTTAATGCATATGACCTTTCTCAAGCAAAGACATGACTTACCACTTCCAGCAAAACAATGCTTGGCTAAAGCGTGTGTAGGAGAAAGTGAAGCAAGGAAACAAGCAAAAGGAGAGGTGGTGGTGGAAAGGAGGGTGTGATTTTTGGTGTATGCAGATATTTTGGCAAGACTGAAACAAACCACATTTCATGGAGATTACATATTTTCTTTGGAAAATGAAGGCAAGAAATAAAAATAAATAGAATTAAACTCATGTCCAATAAAATTTCTTTAACATCATGGACTTCATTTGCTGAAAACTGAAACTATTCTAAGTCCCTGGTTATATAAACCAGAGAGAAAATATTTCAGTATTTTTGTAGGGTTTCCTTCTTTCCTCATAACAATTCTTCAACAATTAAAATATACAGCGGTTTAAAGTCTTTTCTGGATAGTTAATAATACAGAAACATATTTTAAAGAGAATTATAAAATTATATTGAATTATTAAATTATAAAGAGAATAAAAAACTATAAAGATATTCATTATAACAAAAATTGCTGCTGAATAAACCTCTATTTTTCCCAGCCGTGGAATATTTACTGCAGTTTTAATACATGGTTGAGACAAATCTCAGAAATACTTACATTGTTAATGTATTTCATTCACGAATCTAAGTCTTAGAGAGATAAACTATCAATTTAATTGGTATTTTTTGCTCAAAAGAGGGAATATCTTTTTCAGTAGCTCTAGAAATGAATCTGAGACTTCACTCTCTGAACTTTTCATTTTGAATCTGAATTTGGATCTTACTTTTGTGGTCACTGCCTCAGCAAAACACCAAAAACAACATCCCACACCGGACAATCAGAACATTTCTGGGGATCAAACTGGGGCTCTAGCTGTAAATGCTAATTCCTTGTACTATCTTACTTTACATTTCCACTACGCTTTTTATCCATGGATGGAACTCTGCCCTATGGCCCTTATTTCTTGCCTGTTTGAATGCCCCTGCATATGAGCAGCAAATAGCTCATCACTGGAGCAAAAACTGTATGAAAGTGGAAAGCACGCTGTACCACATCTCTGAGCAGTAATGAATTACTAACAGCTGAAAAATGGGGCAACACCAAATTTTATTTGCAGTGGGACAGCTGAAGAGGCTTTTCCCTCCTTTGCTTTAGCATCAATGTTTTCCTCTTAATTTCAAGAAGCCTGTTTAAGCCAGTTCCACCCAGAAATCATCATAAGGGTAAATCACCCATGGGACATGACATGAATACCCTGCATGTAATTCGCACGCAACGGTCACTAAGCACCTCCCCACAATGCTGGCTACCTCCTATAAGAGAAGGATGCACCGGCACACAGAAGCCCTGTGCTCTTCCACACTCCTGAGAAGCTGAGGATTTTGCAAAGCATTTCTCTAGACATGGAGGAAAAACTGGAATTGCAATCCCAAAAGCTCAGGATATTCACAAGGGAGGAAAAAAACCTAAAAAAACCTCCTAAACCAAAACCAAACAAACATACCTTTTTAAAAGTCTCAGGTTGTTTTTTCTTGATCACTTGAGCTTGGAAAAAATTGCCAGTGTGCCTACCTTGCTTTTCTCCAGAGAGATCCAGTAAGCAAAACACACATGAAACTAGAACCTACGGGCTCAACTCCCTGCTGACACACAGCATGCACATGTTGATATCTAAAGTTAACACTGAAAGACGTTGCTGTGCTTGTAATTCAGTTAGAGCCATTTAAACATTTAAACAGGCTACATCCTGCTTCCCTCTCCCTTGATTCCCTGGCACAAAAGAGCATCTAAAGGAAGCAAAAGAAAATCAAGCTACACTTCAAGAAGAATCCTGTAATACAAGTTTAAAAAACTACAGAGGAAGTTACTGATTTTGATAGATCTAAGGCAATCTTCAATTTTGCTTCTACTAAATTACAAGAACAATGAAAACTTTATTGTAACTCGTACTAGCCTAAGACTTAAAATCAATCTTTACATAAAAATTACTGCAATATAATTTCATGCTAAACCAACTATCTAAACCAACACCTAGGCATCCAACACAAAGGTCTTTCCCCACAGACAATTATGGCTTCTCTACACGTAGATTATTTCAAGAGCAGGAAATGCTGAATACATTTATGCTTGAACTCTTATTTCACAACACAATTACCTTGTTCTGCTTTGTCTAAACATACATTTGAAAATGATAAACGAAAAGACATGAGACTTTTTATTGTGGAATAAAAGCATCAATTATGGAGGCATTTGGAAATATGTTTCACTTAAAAAGAAATAATTTTGACATGTACATAAATCCTTACGTATGCAAGTAAATCAGAAACTTTGTTAACCTGCTTCTTAAGAGTGGTTATAGCTAGCAGCAGTCTTAGCTGCATATCTACAGGAAAAGGCATAGCCTTGTCAAACTGTCATAAAAAACTTCAAAAGCCTGTGGCTTTTGTTATTTTACACTCTGATCCAGGTAGGTGAGATTTTAAAACAGACAGCTACATTTGCAAAGAGCTAAGCATAGTTCTGTATGTTTGCAGGAATGCTAATTACACAGGACAAGTAATGCTATCGATCAGATAACAACTCATAGATTTTGTCAAGTCTAACATGAAAACTGGATCCATCTTAAAATTTATTTTACAGGAGAATAAAGTAAAACAACAGCTTTATGAAAAAATGGTACAATTAAATTACAAAAAATGAATAGTCATGCATATTAAGTGAGGTTGCTGTGTTTCATCATTATTAAAAGTAGCATGTACTGATTAAAGAAGACACACAAGCTCCTTCTAAATCATTGACTTCCACAGAAAAAACATAAGACACCCAACTCCTGCACAAACTAAGAACTTGTGCTTTCCAGAAGCACAGAGGCCAGAATTTAAGAAAACACTGGCATACATGATTAAATGCATCCTACCTAGCAAAACAGTTAAGCATGTGCTAAACTTTAAGATCATTAAAGTCACCTGAAGATTTGACTGAATTTTAAATAGGATTGGCTTGTTGGTAGTTTGCTGAACTGTGGTCCTGGAAAACTATAGCAGACAACCACCACAAATAAAATTCAGATATGATATGTAGTTTTGCTCAATAAGAACACTGAAATGATGATGAATTTTACCTCAAGGAGACTACCCTTTGGTGTAGCTTGTGTGAATCAAGGGACAATTACTGAATTACTAATTCAGCAGGGATTAATAGAAATATTTTCTGAAAAAGAAAGCAGACCTACATCTTTAAGAGCTTTCATTTTTGGTGCTACATTGTATAAATATATGCACACTTTTGTTTATTAATATTGATTTAATCTTCCTTCTTCAGAGACGTCACCGGTCAATCGGTCAACCTGTCAAGCTACAATATCCCTTAGAGGGAGAGTTTTTCCCCAGGAAATAAAAAACCTGATAATGGTCAAGTCTGTTAGCAGATAAAAAGGGAGAGAGGAGTTAGGAGAGAACTTCAGATTGAAGTTGCCAATTGAATTTCAGCCCCTCCCTCCCAAATTACATCACTCAGATTTCCCAAATATTTTAGTTTAACCTAAGATACTTTAGTAAATGACATCAACAGACTGAATATTTTCTTACAGAACAGTATCACAATGAAAAAAGAAAATAAGAGCCAATCTTTATTTTTGTTATTTCTAGCAAGATCAAATAAAATGTTATTTTTAACTTCTGTTTTGTAATTTTTCATAGACTTTCTCCTTACTTGACTCAGATTGGGAAATAAATCTAAGTTAGAAAAATTTCAACATCCAGTTTTTGTATACCACGTTAAGAGTTTTCTCCTGTTGCAGAGGAATACTAACACTCACAAAAATTAGACACAGCAATATTGAAAAAAACCAGGAGCACCATCATTTATACTAAGCTATGATCACTAACCTTCAGAGAGTGGAATGACTGTTTATCTTTAGACATAAATAGTCCAAATGAAATCATGAGACTACTCCCAAGGAGTAAAAATTGAAGCATGTCTGTAAAACTTGGGAGGACTACAGTTTAAATCTTGAATTCCTCACTGTTTCTACTCAACTCTTACTTGATTTCAATGAGAATTTTCCCTGACTTAAAAAAAAAACAAAACAAACAAAAACTTGTCATCTTTACTGTCCCCTCAAGAAATCTAGCTTAGAGAACTAAAATGACACAAAAACATTCCTTTAGAACTAAGGGCACTTCCATTTCTGTCATCTCTTTTGACCTTTACTTTTCAAAAAACATTTTCCTCTTTCTCCTCACTTAATAGAGACTGTGGTGTAATTTCTCACCTTCCACCTCTTTTCTTATCCTCTTCTTCCATATGATGGATCCTTGAGGGGGAGGATAAACTTCGGTTTCTACTTATCAAAGGACTTCTACTATTCAAACATTGCACGTATTTTTCTTCATTAGCATTATTACTGGCTACCTCTAGTCCTTTGATATGCACGCCTGTGTACCCACGGTGGTGAAATTCACTGTAGTTGCTTTCATGCTGACTAAGTTCAAAGCTTTGTGTTTTCTTCATGATCTTTTTGTGTGGTTGTTTCCTGTGACAGATAGGTGGTGAGTGGATTGGCTCAGAACAGAAAAAAGATGAGCGTGCACTGGAAACGCTGTCTATGTCCTCTGAATTCCAGTTTCTCTTTTCAAGTTCACCTGGAAGTGGAGCAAGCCACTGTAGTGGAGATGCAGATACTTCCACGGTTGCTTCCATATTTTGATTTACAGTCCCAAGGCCTAAAAAAGATGGTGCTTCTAATGGCTGAGTCCTATGCACAGGCTTAGTTTTGTCTACCCAAATATCGTCATCGTTGTTAGAAGAGGAGTAGCTAGGGGACTGGCTTAATGGCTTCCTACCTCCAACATCAAACCCATCGTTTATCTTCATAGCAGGTTCCTTGAGAACTTTGTGAAAATACTCTCTACTGGAATCTTTGAGGGCTTCAGACAGAAATTTTGCTAAATGATGCCTTGTTTGCTGACATTTCAGCCACAAAATATGCCACTGCTTTAGTTCTTGTTTGCTACCCAGAGCCAAAACCATCTCACTCATTTTTTTAAAGTTTTCTGCAGAAACTTTTGTACCTTCCTGATGATAGGTTTGCAAACACTGAATCACAGATGGAGAATATCTGGCCTCCGCAGTTAAATGTGCAAGACACTCATTGCAATGTAACATCCACTCTTGTGCCTGGATTAGAAGCAAAAAGTACAGTTTAAGTGCTAAAATTCTGTATATATACAAAATATTTCCTGTTTAAGGATTTCAAATCACTTAAGAAAAATCCCCTGCACAGATCTTGGCACAATTTAAGTGCTGAGTGATTCCCTCCTATGGGAATATTCCTACCCCTTAGAATAAATGTTTGTCAGGAACCCTAAATCACGCTAAGAAAGCACAGTAAAGAGTAAAACTATTTTTCATTTAGAAAAGAAGTGAACTGTGTTACATCTGATTTCAGTAGCAGAGATATAGAGAGAGAACAGAGCCAGGAAAAGAATGACATAAAAGTCCATCTGGTCTTTCTGTCTGAGATGTGCTGAGCTTATAAAACCTCCAACATGTGCACCATCATGCTATGTGTACACTTCTCTTCTGTATTACAGAAACTAGAAAAGAATGATTCATTTAAACAGAAAGATTATGATATGATTTTATTTCAGATTCAAGACTGAATGGTCAAAAATTCTGCCTAGGAAAGCATATGTGCATTGAGATTATATATTCACATAGAACATGACAAACAGCACACTCAACAGATTTCTCAAAAACCTGCTTATGTACTTGCAAAGGGAGAAGAGATCCCATGCGTAGCCCATCAAAGCTTGTCTAATTCAACACTCACTGGCTGAAAACTGGTTAAGCTGAAAATTTTGCATTATTCTTAATATAATTCCTGCTTATTTTACAATTGATTCTTTGAGATTCTACAACAGGAACTCCAGATTAGCTGAACTTTGCTGTTGCATGATAGCAGTTAAAAGCCCTGTTTACTTGCCCAATTTCTTCCTCTAGTTTTAATCCTTCAGGGGACTGCACAGACTGCCAAACAACAACAGTGTGTCTGTTGCCATTGCCTGATCGCTCTTATAATCTATAAAGTCTAGCTTAAGGCACAGATGCAAAAATATTTTTTTTACCATCTCATAAAACTCATACAAATTGACCAGCTTTGTCAGCTCAGTCTTCCTCTTCTCTGTCTGAATGAAAATGTTACTCAGATATTTCTTGAAGATCTGAACTTTTTCTTCCATGTTTAATGAATGATTTTCTTGCATCAGCTGCAGTCCTTTCTCATAATATTGCTGTTGGGGGATGAAAAGAAAAATAGATATGCTATATAATATACTACTTCCTTTACTATGCATAATCTTACTTATCATTAACTGTACGCCACATTAACAAATCTTATTGCGTCAGTTGTAATACACATGAAAACTGAAAAAAATAGCATCGGTCTCACTGAACCTTCTGATTTTGCATTTATCTGTTTTTACATAGTGTTCTGCCTTTTCTTCAGTTTGGACTTGGGAGGGTGTGGAAGGAAAGCAAATGTCATAATGGAACAGAATAAAAATTACAGAAAGTTGAAATGAGTGTTTACAAATAGCAGGGAAAGCTGCAGTAGTAATTCATCTTTAAAATAATATCCAGTGAAATCCATTTTCAGCTAACACAACTATTCTCCTGGAAGTATCTTTATCTGAAGTAAGAATTTCAAATAGTGAACTTTTCTACCTGCCAGAAGGCAGTGAGCACCTAAGTCTCCTTTTGTAACTTTGCTTCCCTTACTATGTAACAACTAGTTGCATGCCACACAGCTTTTGCTGAATGTGACCTAGCGCATGGCACAATAGTCAGCCTCCCCCATATGCTGACCCATACTACTACAGTAAATGGCAAGAGTTCTTATGTCCCAGGGGAAGGTGTCTGTAGTCTAATAAGGCTGGAAGGGTTTTTTCCCCAGTAACTCCCCTGGTCACCCCCACTGTCCTGGAATAAACCTGAATGTCCTATTCTTAGTTTAGCTAACCTCTTAAAATACTTACTATGCTTTGCAAATCAGAGAATCTTCACAACACTTTAGATACTCAGGTATGTGCACAGCCTTCTCTCTATCTTACTGTCCTTGGTGGGTTGTTTTTTTTTTCCCCAAAGTATAAGGACAGTGGCCTTCCCAGAGCTCTGGAGCAGGCTATGCCATGCAAAGGACTTCAGTGAGCAGTCTCTGAGCTAGCTCTCCAACAGTAGACCATGAACTAAGCATGATAGAAATCGGAGTTTCTCAGCTCAGGTGCAATGCATGTTACACAAATGACTGCAGAAATGTGTTGCTAAGTGAGCTTTATCAGGATATTTGAAATGAGGTACATCTTGACCTAAAGGTCTTGGACAGGTCAACCAGTCACTGTCTGAGGGGGGCTGTCAGCCCCCCTTCTGCCAATCTTCTCACAGAGCTGTCCTCAGTTGAGTCACCTGTGCTTGCAACTTCTACCTGTACTGGAGATGCTTTGTACATGACTGGCTATCTGATTGGTCAAGTTTTGATATATTCTCTTGTTGACAAATCCCCCTTTTGATACATTCCCTTACCCAATGTCTTCCTCCTTCTAAGCTATATAATTGGTTAAATACAACAACATACAAACTAGAGTCTTTTTCCCAGAAACAAGGTACAAGGTTATATGAATTCACTTAAGGTTATACATCAATTAACAAAATTATACAAGACTACACAGATACCTGCATGTGTGCCATAAGCTACACTGATACAGTGGAAATACTGCTTTTAGGGTGGGAATCTGTATCTCTTCTTGTTACTGCAACCAAGCTACATGGTTGTATCAGTTCAGTCGGAACACAGAGACACTTTGACCAATCTCCATAGCCCAGCACAGACTGGGAAAGAAGATCAGCATGCTGCCAGTAAGTTAACATTTTCCCGCCTATTAGGGAACTAAACGTACTTCCTTCTTCGCTTCAAGACTAGGTATTTCTGTAATTTTTTTTATACATCTGTGAAAACACAATGGAAATGTTCTGTATTAGCATGCTACCTACCTTTGTCTTGTCAATGAAACCTTGGAAATCTTCTTGCAGCCTCCTCACCTTTTCCAGTGAAAGTCCCTCTTGATCGTTAAAACAGCCAAGATATTTCTCTCGCTCATTTTCAAACCACTGTTTTATCTGCGTAAAGATACCAAACAAATCTGGTTTTCCCAATCAGTCAATCAGACATTCCCTATACATAAATATAGTGTTTAGAAATGACTCTGTTCATTATAACAAGTTCAAATACTTCATATACATCTCCCTTAAGAAATTCTACTGGCTTATATTACAGCTCAGTTTGGTCTGTTTAAAGTACTGATGACTATCATTTGTTTTGCACACTCATAAACTGCTAATGTTAATAGCACTACTCAAACATTGCCCATGCATACTTTGAACAGCACCAATGATACACATCATACTGGATAAATCTAGCTCTATAAATAAAGAAATAGAAGCTTAAAACTGTTACTTGTTTAACCTAATTCTCAAAAACTAGTACTGACCTGGTCACAGCCTTCTTCAAATTTTCTCCCTTCCCCAAGATTCTCCAGCTGCTGCAGGCATTTATTAGATAAGAGTACCAGCCTATGGACTTCCTCATCCACTTGATTATAAAGTCTTGTTACAGTTTCCATGGCATCTCTATTAGATGGGGAGGAAAGATCAACAGAATATTTCTGGCAAAGGCAATATCAGAAGAAATGCATTTTTCAGAAGACATCAATCGCCTATTTTGTTGAAGAATGTCACTGCAAACAAGCCAGCAACTACAAAGTTTTATTTAAAATTTTTTATTCAACTTGTCAAATACATATGTACCTTACTCAAAACCACATAAACGTGATGGTCACACTTTTCAAAAATGTCCAGAATATTAAGTGTCTCTCCTTCTGGCTGACCAAGGATGCACGGCTCAGAAGACTTTCTGAGCTGCTGCATATATAAAATTGCCTCCACTTCAGAATGACTGCATCAGCCTAGAAATCAGTTCAAACTCTGCTCTAATGAAACTTGAAATCCATACACTTAAAAGTTATAGGATTTGCTGAATCAGAACTTTAATACTTCTTCTTTATTTAAGGTATGAGCTAATGCTGAATTCTGGCAGATCCTAGAGCTTCTTAAAAAATAAAGCTGAGGCAGCTACACAGTAGAGGGACTGACCAAAAGACAATCTTACCTTACAAAAATAGTAAACAACCGTTTTCACTTCTTCTATTACTATAACTCTGTCACTGTGAGGGTGGTTGAAGACTGGAACAGGTTGTCCAGAGAGGTTGCGGAGACATTGAAAACTTGACTAGACTGGTCCTGGGCAGCCTGCTCTTGCTGACTGTGCTTGAGCAGGATAGGGGTTCTACCAGACAATCTCCAGTGGTCCCTTCCAAGCTCACCTATTCAGTGATTCTGTGATTCATGGTCAGCACCTTTTGCAAAGTCTGTACTTACCGATAGTCTTCTGTGTGGCAGATCTCCCTCCTAAGTCTTGCGAGGACTGTTCCACCTTCTAGCCTTAGTGTTACTAACAAGGCATCTTCCAAAACAAGCTTCATCATTGTCTTGTGTTTATTGATTAAATCACATACATCCTGCGAAGAAGAAAAATACTATCAGTGTCATTTGAGAAACCCAGAGAGTGAACATTGTCTAGCTCACACGTATTCGAAAATAAGACCAAAATACCAGAATTTTGCTAGTGCTTATTCCACACTTGCGATTTTTCCCTAAATATTATCTGTCATTTTTGATCAAACATATCTAAAACACATTAATCTAGGGAGAGCTGTGCTTACACACAGTTCTGGCCAAAGTTCTCCTGACCACATATATTCAGCTGGAATAGTCGTGTTAGAGATGTGGTCTGACATGATAAATTGCATTAGTAAGCTACTTCTGGTCCAGTGACTGCAGTGCAAAACATTCAGTAACACTGAAATTTGGGCAAGTATGATCATGTTTGATTATCCAATCTAAAACTGTAAAATTCCTTTTATGGCTAAAAATTCAGTTTGCTGCACTGCAGTTTCAGTCAAAATAAAGCATTTAGTCTGCTACATTACAGAGTTTTTTTTTCAAAAGTAAGTTTCCTTATTTGACAATGGCGAAATTTGCACTTGTTCTTGCACTTGTTCCACCAAAACTTACTTGTGCGGTGTTGAGAGTTCTGTTAGCTGTCAGTGAGCTGACTGCATTTTGCAGAAAGACAATGGCCTCTTTGCAGTTTGTAATAAAGGGTTCCAGTTTCTGCATTGACAAAGCAAGACAATAGGTAGAACTTCAGAAAGAGTCTAAAACAATTGCTTTGGTGTCATAAATTTAAAAACCACAACAAACAGTCACAAATTTATCTGTGTGTTATTCACAGCAGGTGCTAACCTGCACAGTTTTGGTTCTTCTAATGGTTTGAAACCAGCATAATTCAATCGGTATGATCCTTTTAGTGTTACATTAATAAAGACCACGCCTGGGCAAGAAGAGGATAGAAACAATTTCAACTTCAGGCAATTGCATTTGTTACAACTTCACATGCATTTATGGTAGACCAAGCTTTAGAAATCAGAGTTTTAACTAACAAGTTAGGACAGCTCCACCAACCTCTGCAGAAAAGAAAGAGCACTGCACAGCTAGAGAGAACTGCAGGGTCAGACTCAAAGCTAGGATAAACTACTCTAGCTAAGAATCTCATGCCAGTTATTCAGATTTAGATTAGATCAAACATCAGGCATGTCCAGTTAAACAGCATCTCTTAAGATTAAAAAAAGAAATAGTTTGGTGATAACATATGATGGATCTTTCTTCCAATACTGAAATCATTGCACAGTACACAACATACAACTATTGCACCACACTGAAACAGCTAGGGTTTAACATAGCCAGAGATTTAAGAGAGCATATGACAGAATGAAAGGAGAAAATGGAAAACTATCAGTCTGACCAGAACTCAGTAACTACAGGTAGACTTTTTTTGTTTTAAATGAGCAACAACAGTTATCAAATTCAATAAAAAGAAAAAAATTGAAAGGGAGAGAACACATAGCAAGAACTCCAAAGTATCCTACCCTTCGGAAACATATCCAGTCACTGTGGTTATACTGAAATGTTCCATCAAATTCTGCTGTCAACTGTGTGTAGTCGATGAGCTTATTCAGAGCCTTCAGTGATGTGAGAATTTCATACTTCTCAAAAAAAATTATAAATCAAGCTTTACAAAACTTAAATTCAACTGTTATGCAAAAACACTTCATTTCCCTACCCCAGGACTTATGGGCTCTTCAGAGATCCAGATACTCAGCTAAAGTAAATTACTACATATACATGTGGGGGGGGGAGGGTCTCAAAGTCTCCCTTTTCTTCTATATGTGCAATATTCCATCATCAAGAAATGAAAGGCACTGAACACCACTGATTTACAGAAGCTAAGAATCTGGTCCAAAGAAATTCACCTCACTTGAAGAATTATATTTTGCTTTTTGTAATATTTGGAACACATTCAGAGGCAGGAGAATAAATATATCAAATGACCAGCCTATGCCACAGGACAGTGATACGGAAAGGGCTTTTTTTTTTTTAATTCAATAAAACCTTTTTCTTTGGTAAAACATCTTTCTCCTAAAGAAAGGAGATTTTTATGTTATGTTTTAACGTTAAAAAAATCCAGAAGAACAAATTTCTTTTCTGATCGACATTAGCTTACATAAATGCATCCATGCTCTAAAATCCATCATTTTTACTTCAAACATCTATGCCAATTTGGCACTAAATCATCTACTGACACAGATACTGTGTTATTGAGAGGACTAAATCAGCAAAACTGTTCCAACACTCCCGTTACCTGCTTCAGGATATTGGTTTTATGCAGTCTAGGTACAAAAGACTATTTGCATTTAGACAAGCACTTGAAGTATGCAAATACCTAGGAAGCACGCTACAGTAAGTAATATGACCCCCATATGTATCGAAGACTGAATTTACACTGGGAAACATCTTTAAAGCTAGAGTAGGCTTATGCTACTCTGTAAGGGCTCTGACAACAAACCCCTCGATTGCCTCACTGGGTGCTGTGGGACTGGTCCCCAGCTCTGCCTGTGTTATTGCCATGCTCATCTCTCGGCTGTCCTTCCTGTGGAGAACAGCTTGCTCTTGCTGCTCCCTGTCGTACACATGGAACTAAGTAGTACGCACTGAGACCCAGAAAAAATGATCCTTAAAAACGAACCCAGGAGACTCGTTTCTTCTAAACAACATGATCAAACAACCTTGCAGTCACTTCTGATAGAAGAGTTTTTCATATGGAATTTTATACTTACAAATACCTTTTGACAACCTTGAGCAACTTCTTAACTTACCTGAATTGCTATGTCCCGATCAGGTCTAAAAGAACATTCCTTATCGATCAATACTAGGACACTGTGAATTGAATGAGGAATTGCATTCTGGAAAGGAAGACAAATGCAGTTAGAAAGAATTGTTACTACAAAATTCATAATCTCTTTCCTTTTCTAAGGTACTACAGAAAGAAGCTTCTTTGTCCAGTTGTTCCTCAGAACGCAACCAAGAAGGCAACGTGGTTCACTTGAAGCATCTTGGACTCTTCAGTCCACCACTCAGCCAGTACTAAAGGTGGGTAAATTCCACAATGCTACCAGAATTCCTACTAAAATTACCGCTAATTTATAGAAATTAAATTAAATTTCACTACAGCTGTTTGTTCTAAAACAAAATACTATTAATCAGTTCAAAGTACGTTAGAATGCCTTTCTCCTAAATCAAAGCTGCTAGCTGTGCTAAAGAAAGCCATTCCATCAAAGGCAGAGGAAACACTGGCTTCAGTTCTCAGCACATTCTATGTACACCTTACTTTGTGTGTTTCAATCCAAGCAGCAAGCTAAAATTTAAAAAAGTATACGATGAAACCAACAATTAGTCAATCTGCAGAACTATCTTCTCAGGATGCTGATCCATTTCTATGCAATGTTTGAGAAACAGAGACTGAAGCCTGATAGATTGGTTCGAATTCCACTTAATTTCTGTTCGGAGAAAAATAAACCTCTCTCAAGTAACTTTTTCGTTAATCTTATTTTCAGAACTCTTTCTGCTTTAACTTTTTCACCTCATCCTTGTGAATCCTTACTCTGTAGAACAGCAACCAGTGTAAGAAAGCTATTCCCAACAGAACTGAAATATGTATCACAGCATGTTTTAAAAATCCTAGCATTTCATTTTGCACTTAGACAGGATGCCTCTCCCAAGCACTACTCACCTGCATTGCTGTGAATGCTCTGAAAAGGGAAGAATTAGGCTGGCACTTCCGTGCATCCACTAGAATAACAACGCCCAAATCACGTACCTCCTTCCTAGCAACAGAAAGACAGGTGTGTTTTTAAGCCATCTTCTTTTCATGAGGAAGTTCTATGCTGAAGGCTTCTAGGCCATTACCAGAACAAATGGACTGAGGATGGGTTCACTTACAACACATGGGTTAATCTTAAGATACGTTTTAACTTTTGCTCAAAGTAGGAGAAATCACACTGTCCTGGAAAGCTGTTACGGGCATAACACTCTTAGGAGAAGGACTACTGATTCTCCCAAAACCACGTTGTCAGGAAAACAAGGATTTGCGAGGAGTTCTGCTTCCCGATTCTCTGATCCATGTCCAGGTGTCCATGGTCCCTGAAGCTTTATCGTTCACATCTCTTCTACAATCTTTACCATTAACATCATTGTTACAAGGTCATAGGGACGGTAAGTGCTATTAAACACATTTTAAAAATGAGGAACTGACTGCAGAGACTGAGGGTAGGACTTTGATCACTTAGCTATAGGCATCTAGAGATTAGGTGCCTAGTTCCAGCTGGTCATCTAGACACTGTATATAACAGGGAAAGGAGGAGAGGAAGAGTGAGAGAGAGAGAAAATAAGACAGACACTGTAAGAAGCTTACAGTAGCTGTTTAAGACAAAGGCACAGTCACCCTTTAGATAGGCTCCTCCTACACTCAGTGGAAAGAGAGAAGCACAGGTGGCTAGTTTTGCTAAAGTATTTGGAATTAGAGAAGAATAATCCTGCTTTAAGTGGTCTGTCCCAGAGCTGTGTATGATGCTTGCTGTGGAGGTGTCTATCCATCTATTCTTCCTAGAACAGTGGGTGCCCTACTGCTAATTTATTTTCATTGTGATTCCCCAGCCTCACTTGGATGTCCTTTCTGAAGGAAAGCCTTTGTCGAGCTGGAAAGAAGGCTGACTTTAAGGGTGGCTAAGGTCTCTTCTGCTATCAAAAAAATTCTTCTATTTACAGAGTTCTTTTCCCCTGTTCAGAACACTGCAGGCAGATAAGCAAAATGATCTGAACTTACGAATAAAAGAGTAACTAGTTTGTGCTGACTGTCTGGAAGACTAAGGCATTGCATTGTAGTCATCAACAGTTCAAGCAAGTTGCTGAAATTTAAATACTCTCCTTAGCTGGAGTTTCATTACTTGGGTATATACATTTATTTTGATAAAGTTTTGCAAAAATCTCTGAGATTCAAAGGAAATTAGAGATCTGAATCTATAAAGGTAAAATTTTTCATGGGTAAAAATCAGATACAGAGTTACAGTTCTAAATATACCTATGGTGACTTCAAGTTTGTAAGTCAAAATCCTAGTCTCCACGACTGTGATTTTAAAAGGAATTTAAAATGGCACTTGGGAGCTTAAATCCTATTAAAAAAACCAACAACAACAAAAAACCAGATTCTTGAATGCTAGACTACAAATGTTATTCTGAGGATACAACTGCAGTGACTGTGGGAGGGAGATGGCCCCAAGGGGCCTCAAATCTCTTCCCAGGCCTATTTGCATTCAGGATGCCTTAAGCATCTTATGCTAAGGCCTGGCACCCTCAGGGGACAAAAGTAAATTGCAATTATAAGTATTCTCCCTTGATCTCTATAAGGCAACTTACATGAATCAAGGTTCATATTTTCATTGTGTTCTTCGAAGCCTGTGCCATTTTTTTTAAATCTACATGGACTTCTGAAAACTCTTTACAAATCTTACTTGCTAAAACTCAGTGATTAAATACCAGTTTGTTCAAATATTCAAGATTAGGATAATGTTTTCCCTTAAAAGCATTGCCAGTTTCTTTGTAAACCACAGATTAACACAGACTTGCCACTTTTCCTATGTCTTCCATCTCACCCAACTCCCCTTAGGTTTTTTTGGATATGCAAATGAAATCCCAAAGCAAATGTGCAAATGAATGAAGCTACAAAAGTAGGTTTGCATTTACCTCCATAGAAGAAAATAAAAAAGGTCTGTTAAAAACAATCTTCACCCATATACTCATACTAAAAATGTATACCACAAATTTCTTTATGAAGTATGGTGTGGAGAAAGAGAACTCTTCAAATACAAAAGTTTTCATTAAAAGTTTTAAAAATGTTTACCTGGCAGGACAGCACACTTTGTATTTTTTTTTAAAGAGGAAATGATACATTTCTCATTTTTGAACAACTATAATTATATAAAATAGCAAATGAGAAACAGTCATTCATTGAGATACAGCCATTTACTGAAACTCATGCCTTGACAAACAAAATTTTGATGTCATTGTGATTACAGCATAAACAACAATTCTAGGTAAAAATTCAGAGAACCAGAGTGGGACAAGGGAAATGAAGAATAAGTCCTTTTGGGGTACAGTAACAAAAGCAGTTTGTTTTTTATTTTAAAAAATTATATCAATTCTAACAGGCTCAGAATCTCTACAAGTAACTTTATTTCAGCAGTTACTCCCTCTTCGGTGATTCAAAAACAATAAAGCAAGATGAGTGTGTTTCTTCATGGGAGAACATGATGTGTGCCATGTTTTCCAAAAGTTAAAATACTCAAAGAGATACTGTAAATGTCTTTCTCATGGGATAGCCACCTATTTTGCAACTCTTTACACAGGAAAGTGGAATGTACAATCAATAAGCATTCTTGTTCTCTCTGTCAGTTCCCATTCTAAAGAGCCGTTTACTTAAGGAGTTCAGGGTGGGGAGTGGACAGGTTAAGGGAGAGGGAGGTAAATCATTAAATAAATCGAATGTCATTTATAGACGACTATCACAACCTCCCCCTACTCAATTCTTGAGGACTCTTACTTAGGCTTTAATATGTCTTTGCTTAAAATAAGGAGGACAAAACCAAATAGTAAGAAATCTCAGTACAAAATATGTGAAGAGGTACTACCCTCTTTCTGTTCTCTTAGAGTGCTCCTGTGGTCCTCACTGTCTGTCTTACTTTTCATAGGCAAAGTGACATTTATGCTGTTTTCCTGGCATTGGACATTCTTACTTTCCCATGATTCACAACTTCTACTATAGCTGAGAAATGGACCAAAGGTAGAATTTATACCAGCCTCCAGGTTTGCAAAGTTTAGGCCAGCACTTTTACATTAAAAGAGACAGCTGAATTCAGTGAGAGAACTCAGTATGTCAATGGGTGTTCAATGTGGGGAAAACCAAGTAATATGAGTTACTAGGTTATCCATATGGATTTTTGCATTCTGTATCTTTAGACAGGAAAAGATAGCTGGGGAAGGGAATAAAACACCACTCCACAATTATTCTTATTAAAACCAATAAAAATGCTTGCATGTCAACTGTGGACTTGTAATAAGACAGACTACGTAAGTTATTAAATAAGTTATACTGCAGAAAAAACAGCAGAAGTGGGAAACCTATAATTAGCTTCTACAAACAGTGAGACATCATTAAAAGCTTTCCTAGGACACTATTCTACCATGTATATTTATCTCTTGGAAAGAATAACCAGTACTAAACCTGAAGGATCAAATATGCAAAGCAATCTTCAGGCAATCTCTAACACATAAACCCAGTTTTATGTGCACAAATCAAACTGACTGCAGTTAGAGAATGAATCAGTTGGGTCTTGTTTCATGGTTCCACAATCAAGGTAATGTTTAAAGGACACAAACTCAAATTATTTTCTCTTTGCTTCCTGTTACACAGCAAACAAAAAATTAAAGCAAAACTAAACTGAAAATAACACCGTTATTAGGTTAACCAGTTTAGCCCAAGCTAGACCACCGAGTCTTTAAGTTCAAATATACATGCATCTGGCATTTGAGCAAAGATTATGCCAGCACACTGTAGCAGAAAACTCTTTTGCTTGTGTCACCTCTAATTAGCCACCAGAAGGCATACTGTACAAGCTCTAAGAACATTGCAAGAGATTGTAAGATCACCTTAATAATTAACAATTTAGTATCTCAAGACAGCCACTTGCATTTAAAGGTGATGCAACTGCACAGGTACTTGACAGTACAACTGGAAGCTACTTCTAAACCAGAGGCATACAGGAGTATGTCACACACAACAGGCTTTCAATTATGGTACCTTATTCAAAAGCAGTGAATAGTAACAAAATTGTAATTTTATAGAACAGCAAACATCTCTCCAACCACAAAATGATCATTTAGCACACAAACCAAGTATTAAACATTACAGCTAACAGTAAAACAAGCTATGAAATTAAGACCTCTTGACCTCTTGTTCCTACCAGTGTGTGATGCTCACACAGAATTTTAGTGCTGTCTGAAATGAGGAAGCAGTTAGGAGCTTTCCATAATAGCAGGGTCTCTGCAACCCTAACATCTGTGTAACCATTAAAAAAAAAAAAAAAAAAAAAAAAAGCCAAAGACCAGCGAGTTGGCTCATTTCATACCTGGGGATACTATATAAATACATCAGAAGATGAGCAACTGCTGTACTTGTGCAATGTTCATTTAACCAGATGGAATGTCTTGTGCAGACTTGTATCACTGCTCTGCCACTTCTGTCTCGGCTTCCTAGACAAAGAGAAGGAAGGGCTTATAAAAGGTTTAGCTATGAACATGAGATTTAGAGGAAAGTTTTTGCATATGCATGTCTGAAAACTAGCAAAGCTCATTTAAAAAACACTAAGAAGTGTTTCTGCTTAAAGCAATTTTTGAGTGTTGCGGTCAAAAGCTGAGACAACCATTCTTAGGTGATCAAAATGCCTGCAAAATTCTGCTGCTCCTCCAATTAATTCTGATGGACTGCTATAAATGAGGTTGGCTCTTTTCAGCAGAACTGTAGTTTTATACCAGCTGGTAACCTATCTTTAATTTATCTTTGGTATTCTGAAGTTGAAAAAACTACACATTCATGCCTTGTGTATGTTTCATCTACCACCAAATATATTGTAATTTCCATAATACATACCACACAGAGAAAAGACTCCAGATTGCAGTAACTCTTGATTGATCTCAAGTAACTGTTTTGGTAGTCTGTTGCAAAGGCTTCCAGTATTTGCAGGGAGTAAGTCATGTTCACGACGGAAGAGAATAACAGGTGCATATATAGCTGTGCTACCATCACCTCCCTGGAAACCAGTTTCTGAATTGGTTACTGTCAAGTGCTGATAAAAGCCTGGACAAATGAAAGAATCGGTTATTTTTTTCTTCCCTAAACAGTGGGAGACTGCTCTTCAATAACAGAAGATGTGTAGAATATGTCCAGATGCAAGCAAAAAAGAATGACATACAGATTATAATCTTATTTTATAAGAGTGTTCAGGCTGCAAGTTGAGCACTTGAAAGCTTGGAATTAAAGTATCAAGAGAAGTCTGCAGCCGCATTTGATCTTCCTGTGATCTTCTTTCTGCATTACAATATACAGTCTGATCACGATTACATACATGTTTACACTCCATGCCCACCTCTGGGTCCTTCATTATGCAAAGCTTACAATTGTAACTTTGCGTTATGAAACTGGATGAAGTGGACAGCAGATTTTGGTGCATTCAGGAAACTGGCAGGAGGGATCCCATGGGAAGCAGCTGTGAAGGTCAAAGGAGCTGAAGAAAGCTGGCAGGTCTTTAAAGACAGCATCCTCAAAGTGCAAGGGCAGTCCAACCCAATACTCGGGAAAACATGTAAATGTAACAGGAGAGATCAGCTTGACTAAGCAGGGAACTCAGCACAGAGCTCCAATGCAAAAAGGCAGCAGACAGGAGATGAAAGCAGAGACAAGCTACAAAAGAAGAATTTAGAAACACTGCCACGGCAATTAGGGATGGTGTTAGCAAAGCCAAAGCCCAGAGTTGTGACTTACAAGCCACATCAAGGGCAATAAAAGCTCCTACTGCTGTATCAGCAGTAAGAGACAGAGCAAGGAAAATGTAGGACCACTGCTGAATGGGGCGGGTGATTTAGCGACAGTAGACACACACAAGGCTGAATTATTCAATGCCTTCTTTGCCTTAGTCTTCGCCAACAAAGTTCCCCATTCTCTGTGTTTAGTGAAACAGTTCGAACTACGAGCAGTGGACAAGGACCAAGTCAGGGAGCACAGAATCACAGAACGGTTGAGGCTGGCAGGGACCTCCAGAGATCATCTAGTCCAACCCCCACCAATCAAACAGGGTCACCTAGAACATGCTGCACAGGACCCTGTCCAGATGACTTCTGAGTATCTCACAGGATGATGACCTGACAACCTCTCTGGGCAACCTGTTCCAGTGCTCTGCTATCCACCTCACAGTAAAAAAGTTTTTCCTTATGTTCAGACAGAACTTCCTGTGTTCCAGTTTGTGTTCATTGCCTCTCATCCTGTCACAGGGCACCACTGAGAAGAGTCTAGCCCCATCCTCTTTCTACTCTCCCTTCAGAAACTTATACGCATCAGTAAGATCCCCCCTTAGTCTTCTCTTCTCCAGGCTAAGCCATCTCTCTCAGCCTTTCCTCATATGAGAGAGGCTTCAGTCCCTTAATCATCTCAGTGGCCCTTCTTTGGATTCACTCCAGTAGCTCCATGTCTCTTTTATATTGGGGAGCCCAGAACTAGACACAGTGCTCCAAATGTGGCCTCACCAGGGCTGAGCAGGGGGGGAAGGATCACTTCCTTCAACCTGCTGGCAATGCTCTGCCTATTGCAGCCCAGGATACCACTGGCCTTCTTGGCCACAGGGGCACATTGCTGGCTCATGGTCAACTTGTCCACCAGGACTCCCAGGACCTTCTCTGCAGAGCTGCTTTCCAGCAGGTCAACTCCTAGCCTGTACTGATGCGGGGATTATTCCTCCCTTGGTGCAGGATTCTGCATGAGGTTGCTCTCTGCCCATCTCTCCAGCCTGTCGAGGTCCCTCTGAATGGGCAGCACAGCCTTCTGCTGTATCAGCCACTCCTCCCAGTCCTATCCAGTGCAAAGATGAGTAAGTTGAACAATACTGGACCCAGTATTGACACCCAGGGCACACTGGTAGTTACTGGCCTCCAACTGGACTTTGTGTCACAGACCATGGCCCTCTGACCTCTGCCTTTCAGCCAGTTCTCAATCTACCTCACTGTCCACGCATCTATCCCACACTTCCTGAGCTTGCCTCTGAGGATGTTATGGGAGACAGTGTCAAAAGCCTTCCTGAAGTCAAGGTAGACAACATCCACTGCTCTCCCCTCATCTACACAGCCAGTCATCCCATCATTGAAGGCTGTCAGGTTGGTTAAGCATGGTTTCCCCTTGGTGAATCTGTGCTGACTACACCTTCTTGTCCTTCATGTGCTTGGAAATGGCATCCAGAATGAGCTGCTCCATCACTTTTCCAGGAATTGAGATGAGGCTGACTGGCCTGTAGTTCCCCGGGTCCTCCTTCTTGCCCTTTTTGAAGATTGGAGTTACATTTGCTTTCTTCCCGTCCTCAGGCATCAATCCCGACCACCATGACCTTTCCAAGATGACTGAGAGTGACCTTGCAATGACACTAGTGGGTGTACCCCATTAGGGCCCATGGACTTGTGTATGTCCAGTTTGCTTAAGTGATCCCTAACCAGGACCTCCTCCACCAAGGGCAGGTCTCCCTTTCTCCAGACTTTCTCCCTGGTCTCCAGGGCCTGGGATTCCTGAGGGCCAGTTTTACCAGTAAAGACTGAGCCAAAGGAAACATTCAGTACCTCTGCCTTTTCTGTGTCCTTTGTCACTAGGGCCCCTGCCTTGTTCAGCAGCAGGCCCACATTTCTCCTAGTCTTCCTTTTGTTACTGACATATTTAAAAAAGCCCTTCCTGTTGTCCTTGACATCCCTCACCAGATTAAACTCCAGAAGGGCCCTGGCCTTCTTATCCCCATCCCTGCATACTAGGACAATGTCCCTGTATTCCTCCTAAGTTACCTGTCCCTGCTTCCAACTTCTGTACGCTTCCTTCTTCTGTTTGAGTTTTGCCAGGAGCTCCTTGCTCATCCGTGCAGGTCTCCTGCCCCCTTTGGTTGACTTCTTGGTCATTGGGATGGACTACTCTTGAACTTGGAGGAGTCGATCTCTGAATATCAACCAGCTTTCTTGGGCCCTTCTTCCTTCTAGGATCCTATACCATGGGACTCTTCAAAGCAGGTCCCTGAAGAGGCCGAAGTCTGCTCTCCTAAAGTTCAGGGTTGTAATCCTGCTTTTTGTCCTGCTCCCTCCTAGTAGGATCCTGAACTCCACAGTCTCATTGTCACTGCAGCCAAGGTTCACATCCCTAACTACCCCTTCCTTGTTTGTAAGTAAATGGTCCAGGAGAGCACCTTTCCTTGTTGGCTCCTCTATCACCTGTTTCGGGAAGTTGTCATCAATGCTCTCCAGGAATCTCCTGGTTTGCTTGTGCCCTGCTGTGTCACCCCTTCAGCACATATTGGGGTAGTTAAAGTCCTCCATAAGGACCAGGGCCTGCAAATGTGAGGCTACTTCCAGCTGTCTGTGGAAGGCCTCATCTACTACTTCTTCCAGATCAGGTGGCCTGTAGCAAACACCTGCAACAGTGTCACTCATATTAGTTTGCCCCTTAATCCTTATCCACAAGATCGCAGATAGCCCACCGTCTACTCCTAGGCAGAACTCCACAGACTCCAGCTGCTCACCCTCCTCACCTTCCTGGCCTGTCCTTCCTAAAGAGCGTGTATCCATCCACTGCAGCATTCCAGTTATGCAAGCTATCCCACCATATTTGAGTTTCATAGCTCCTTAGCAATTCTCTGTTGCCAGCTTGTATTGAAAGAAGCAATTATTTCAATTTCCCTATTTCTCATACCAGCAATTCAAACAACACATTAAGCAACTAGAGATGTTATAGTATTTCCAGTACTGAGGTCAGGGTGAGTTAGTTTGTAGCCTCGAATCAAGAATGAAGCCACAAGGCAATTTTGTCTGGTATTTATGGTACTTCTGTTTATATGTCGTGACCTGGAAGAGGTACATGCACACCGGCAAGATCAATTAAGACAAAAAAAGCACTGCACAAATGTGACAATATTGGTCTAAAGCCATGAAAAACATGGCTGAGGATAAAAGCAGACCCACAAAACATACAGAAGTCACTTGTCCCTGCTTTAAATATGCAGCCCAGGAAGACACATTCTAGGTCTTTGTCACATGCACAAACACTGTCGATTCCATTCTGCACCCAGCAAGGCCCACGACACTCAAAATGAGTTAAAAACAAACACACAACAAAAAAACCAAAAACCCCCATAGCTCAAAAAAGGAACTACAGGGGAATAAACAAGGACGAGATAATAGAATTTGTCCAGCTTATGTTTCACGGGCAACACAAATCTTTTCTGCCTGTGATCTGAGGCAGCCTGGCATACAGCCACAGTCATTAGATTGCTGTGTTTGAATACAAGATGAATACACAAGAATACCAGGTCTCGTCCGGGTGCAGGGCACATTGAGGCTCACTGGCACACTAACTGAACTATGAGTTTCCAGTTCGCAGCTGGCTTGGAGCATGGGCAAAGCAAGATGTCATACCTCCACATTTGTCCATATATACTTACCAAGATTTTCAGGTGATCTCTCCCAACCGTTTTTTTTAATTCCAAAACAGTATATACGAAGCGTTTTGAAAAGCCCTTTGTGTGAAAACATTTTAACAGAAAATAAATAAAGCACTGACAGAACAGATAAGAAAAGAAACATCAATCACAGCAAACCAAGTTAAACTCTTAAGTTTAGATCCAAAAAAAGGAAGCCATCTAGATACAAAGGCTAATTATTCTGCTAAAACCATATGAGAATGTTACAAAAAAAGAATGAAATCTAAAGGATTTTTATTTTTCACCTTCCTCCCTGTTGCTGTGCTTGTGGCTTCTCACAGTAATGGAAAATGACCCAGAATCCAATTTTCCAGGCCTTGAAACACATCCATTTAACCATTTTTTAGGGTTTCCATCTGGCACACCATGCAAGAACTTATCAGGTCTCTGATCCACAATATGTGGACCTCTGCATGCCCTGTCCAGCGATCGGGAGTGTCTTGGCCCAGCCTTGCAGTCTACTATTGACAGAGTTTCAGGAGGTACAAGCAGTTTTTTAAAGGCCAGGGGAGAATCAGCAAGGCTTATGCCTTCTTTCATTTCATCCTTTGGTACAAGCCTACCAGAAAGGAAGTTTCCCTTTTCAGCCTGTTTCTCACAAGTTTTGCCTTCGTTCACAGCACATGAGTCCATTATGTGCTCTGAAGCCTCCTCTTCTGCAAGTGACTCCTCTGAGCTAAAACTGATGTTCATGGGGTTTTGCAGAGCTTCTATGTATGAATTCCTAAACAAACGTCTTGCCTCAAAACACGAAGAATCCCTACGTTGTTGCCCTGTTGGACGTGACCTGCTCAAATCCGCATCGAAAGTTATGCTTTTCACGTGACGCTTTTTTTCTACAAGCGGTGATAATGCCTCATCTTTTAAAATCACAAGGTCCTTGTCAGGCCCAACAGCTCTGTTTTTCATGCTGGACCAAGCTTCACCAAGACTGACAGAGTCATCTTTGATTTTCTCATCAGAAGCCTTACAGGACTCTAATGCAAGGCTGTTTTCTGAGGCAGGAGCTGAACTCGGCACAGCACTATCGAGGCTGCTGCAGTGCTTCGTCCCGGTGGCTTCTATCACGGTGGAGCCTGTATCATTGGAAGTGGAGCTGTCACATGAGCTGTTGCTTTCCATGGTCTGGGTCGGGGCTCTAACACCAGTATGATTACTAATCATCCGATCAAAGAGATTACCAGAGTAATTACACAGGATGGTTTCGGTTGTGGGAACAAAGATGGGATTAATTATGTTCTTCCATGGGGTTCTATATACGGCTGAGCCAGTGGTCAGTAAGCAGCTCTTCAGAGGAATATGCTCTCTTTCACAATTCAACTTTTCCAAAAATGCCACCGTAAAAATGCAGCCATACATCGTTTCAGGTATAGCAACTTCTTCCACTCCTTGCCCACATCTGGAGGGGCATTTTAAAACTAGCTTTGCCAGCTGCTTCCCTGCAGGTACTACTTGTAAGTAAAAATCCCCTGGTTTCAGGCGAACTCTGTGCAGAGATGCTAACTGTATCACCACTTTTTCATGGATGCACAACGGCCAGCCTTCATGATAGAAGATGAGGCCAGTGTATTTAGCCTGTAAGCAGGGAAGAAAGAAAAAAATGTAAGAAGGAAAAATCTGTCCTTTAACGAGAGCATTCTGCTATTTCTGTAAAGCAAATGGGGTCCAACTCTGTTTCAGTTCGCCATTTTCTTGCAACACCATCAAGGTTTTGCACCTTATGGCATGGCAGTAGAGAATCTAGTCAAGATTATGTTCAACAGAAACACAAAATAGCTCTGCTGAAATGTATGAGCCACCTCTGTACTACTGTCTCTCACATTTGCTGAAGGGGGAATTGTTCCTTTAACTCAGCCTTCACCCTAGCTTTCCAGCTGCTGCACAGGTTAGAAAGGAGATGATTAAAATTTTATATTACTAGGCATTACATTTTAACCAGTCAAATTAAGCTTTCCAAAACAATATTAAGTCTCAAAACCAGGAGACTAACTGAAAAAACACGTGATGCTAAAACCTAGGTTTCTGAGATTTGATTTTCCTACTATTTCTATGCAACAAGGAAAGCAAAGAAAAAAGACATTTCTTACTTCTGTATTCACATTATTCTAGGAACTGGAATTTTGCAAGGCATCAGGCATCATACGTATCAAAAAAAAAAAAAAAAAGAAACCTACCCCACAGTTTTGTCAATAGTGTCACTGGCCAACTACATCCCTTTGGTAAAGCCAGAAAAAGCAGGCAAGTATAAGTTTTTTAAACAGCTGTGAAGACAGTACCAAATCCAGTCTTATTTGAAAAGTATTTTTTGCCAGGAAGGTCTCACTGTACATTTTAAGATCAGGAAGAGAGCTTAAGAAGTTTATTTATAAAAGAAAGGTTATTTTTGCCAAGACATACATAAACTCAAAATCACAATCTGCTTCTAACTTAAAGAACTTGTTAAATGGTTTGAGAAGAAGTTAACCGAATATTCCTGGGGGGAGAACACAGACTGGACGGAGAGGGGAATGAAGAGTTCAGGCCTAGACAGGACTTCAAGATCTGGTATTCCAAGGGGACATATTTCCTCTCTGTCTTCAGAAAGTCACAGACTACCCTTCTGCTCTGTCATGTGCATACATCCCATTCACAGACTGTGCTGTGTCCCACAAAAAACGTCCAGGTTTCAACGCAGTCTAAGCCCACTGCCTGTGCTGCAACCCTTCTGCCAGACATCATAAGAACCTGCACATTACTAGGCAGAGAAGAGAAATGCATTGAAAATGGCCTCACTTTTCCAGGAACATGAGCAAAGAAAACGCTTACAAAGTAATGATTTTAAAAGTGCTACAGTAAAAATGTATAAGTGAAACTTGAAAAGGAAGCAGTTCAAATATCAGATGATTTAAATGTCTCATATACAAACCCAGAAGTTTATCTAAGGCTTAGATTTATAGGAAGTTTAGGTTACAGCCTTTTGTTAGCTGTTCTGTTGATTTTGCTAAAGCGAACACTTACAATTTCTTTAAAAAAGCAAACCCTTGCTCCCAGAAAATCTTTCTTCTTTCAGTTTCTCATTTAACAATATTTTAAACAAATTACTGAACTTAAAGCAAACTTACGGTCAGAAGAAAGACAACTATTCAACACAGGTTTTAATGACAATGATTTCCGGGCTTCTTTCAAACTACACTGACTTTGCAGTAAACTGGACCAGAGGGCATAAAATAAAACGTTATTCCTAGAATTGAAGCTAGGCATGGAGTTTTCACTTTTTTCACTGTTCCTGGGGAAAAAATAATTTAAAGGACAGGCTTGATAAATTGCTTTTATTAACTAGGAAACAGCTGCTTGTCTAGGCAGACTCCCTAATTAAATTCATTTTAAAACATGTTCCTGCATTACTCAAGAAATATAATACTGGCTTGAATGAAGAATTCATATAGAAAGAATGGAGAATTCATTGTAAAAACAAAGTAATCACAAAAATTGTTGTAATTTCCTCCGGAAATATGAGAAAGGCACACAAAATGAGATTTCTGGTACACCAGCTAGATAGAGAATGAGTAAAATCTTGCACTGACAAAAGCCACTGTTCTTTCAGTCCAGACTTTTCCCATTAACTCTAGAAACATACGATGTAAAACACCTCCACAGATAAATACTAACAATACGATGCAAACATTTACAGTCTGTGTATATTTGACAACAATTGCAAGCACACACTAGAAGTAACAGAAGATTAATGGTTTTTTATTTGTAAGTCAGAAATTCTTCTATTCACACAGCTGCATTATCCTAAGAGCTGGATTCGCAGGTGCCTTGCACTTGCACAGTAATCTATATCTAAGCAAGGACTGGGCAGGGGGCCCTTTCTCATTCTGAATGAGACCCTCTTACAGACAAAGAGCGATGAATGGGGAAAAAAGAAAAAAAAAAAAAAGGAAAGTGAGCTATCTTTTTTCAACAAACAGGAAACAACAGTAACTTTTATTAGCCATTTTCCCAAGCAGCTTTTACACGTTTTATTTGGCGATAGAAAAGGGGGGGGGGGGGGGAGACCTAGAAAACTGATACCTAGTTTCACCCCCCCACACACGCACTTTTAAATAATAGTATGATTTGTTATCTCCATAAGCAATCTAGTCTTCAACAAAACAAATAATTGGCATTTTTTCACTACAGTAACAAAACATTTTGCTTACAAAAAAAAAAAAAAAAAAAAAAAAAAAAAGGAAGTACCTGTCCAGACCTGAGACAGAAAAGATCCCCTGGGCCGGTCTGTCTGTCACCTACCTCTATAAACACAAACCCATTGAGTTAAGGGCAGTCCGTTCACCTTGATAGGTAATGGACAACCACAAAGTTTACTTTTGCTCTACGGAAGAGATTTCTGTTACACAACAGAGGCATTCATATTTGAAAAAAGCGCATTATCATTTATAAAACACTAAACACAACATAACTTTTGTTCCTGTTGGCTGTTACAAACTCATAACCCTCAGTTCAAGTTTATTAAAGTCTGGTATCCTGTCCTGTCTGATACAGCTGCAGAAGGTAAAACCTAGAGGAAAAACAGCTCAGTGTTCCTTGCCTACTTTTAATTGGATACTAAGAAAAACAGGTCTTGGTACAAGAGACTCTCAGATGTTTGCACCCAGAACTGCAGAGTAAAAACATATATCCAGCGAAGCTAGGACAGGTCTAATGGGAAACTATACCTCCTCCCCCCCAATCAACTAGGATCTCTAATGATCTCTTGCCAGCTGCTGATTGCAATCTTGCAATCTACTATTTCTATGTTTGACTCCAGCAGAACCATTCTGAGCACAAAGTACCAACCTTTTATGATACATGTAAGAAATATAAGCAAATACAACTGTCATCTATTAATAAAGAGCAACTAAACTTTAACGTGAAAAGGTGATAGATTTAAAGGTGTTTAGGTTTAAAACTTTTTATCATTCAGAATTCAACTACAGCACTGCTGCATTTCTTTAAAATTCTAAATGAAAACCAAACATGGACCTGAGAAAACACTTTACACCTCCCATACAATACCTACCTTCCAACTGTCTCCTAATATATTTCAGAAAATTAAATAATTTGCCATCTCCCTTCTCAGATCTAAAAGCTGTTCCTAAATCATTTGTTTTACTTAGGAAACGTGGAAGTCATTAGCATTATAAACCATTTTCCAAAAATCTTTGCCTGTGTTTCTTCTCTCCCATCTACATCCAATGCTGTTTCATAAAAACATCGTGAACACCAAAGAATGCTAATGCTTTTAGTGTTTGACATTGATGTACAGGACCATTAACTACCAGACCCACAGCAGGATGTGAAAAACTGCAAGTTTCCTTGGCAAATTTTTTTGGACCAACGCTCAAGTAAGAGGATCTTAGAGGGAGCAAAGCCTGTAAGGGATCAACCTTCTCTTCACAGACAAGACATCTATGTAGGCACAAATATTTTTCAGAGAGAGCACCTTTTCAAATTATATTGTTCCACCCGTACCCAGCAGAGGTAGAACATAACACTGATTCTACACCAAAATGTGGATTGCTGCTACTCACAGCTCCAAAGAAGAAAAGTAACAGGGCTACTAGTCTCTGAAGCAGAAAAACATCAACTGCATTATTTAACTTGCTTCCCAAGAGCTAATACAATGTTATTCCTTACAGTACCTCTTGGAGAGCTCTTCCCTGTCTGGTGTTAAATTACTCCACTTCCTCAGCTTGAGAAAAAATGATTTTTCTTCCAGCTAGTTATGCTAAACAGATTATAGTGTTTTTACACCAGCAATTGCACAACGTATGATTCACTTTCGCAGCTAAGTAACAAGATATCATGGGGAGGGTAAGAGAGGAGGAGAGGACTTGAGGCAAAGTGTGAGGAAAGAGGCATTTGGATGGTTGAAACACATTAAAGCAATATAGAACTGCTGGCTTGTTGCACAGCAATGAAACCATCCATTCTGCAGTCACAACTAATTAATCACTAAACTCTTATTCTGAATCCCAAAGAGATTCTGTACATTAGACAAACACCGGATCATAAATCCTTCAGCCCCTTGTAAACTGCAGCCTGAATATGTAAATATTCAAGGCATTTCCTGAATAGCTGTGTTCCTGAGAAATTTCTAGGTCATGCAATATAGACACGGGCAAATTTCTCACACCTGTCCTTCCCTTTTATCTGACTTAGAATTTCATAGTTCTTATTGGAAGTAGTAGAAAATACTGCAGACTTTAAATGGAGCAGGTTGGAGCCACGAAAATTTCAGTTAGATTCAGGTGTTTCTGGCAAGGTACAGACACTGATATATGAAAAGAAATTATTTCACTGCAGGGATGCTGCAGGTTAAGCATGGGAGAAAAAAAATCTTAGTTTAGGGAAAAAAAAAAAATCACAGAAATGTAAGGCTTTGTCTACAAACTTTTGGAACATCTCTGTAGTTTGTCTTTGGTGAGCTACCTTCCATACGAGCAGTGATACTGTCCAGATCTCCAGTTAAGACTTGAAGCTGCAAAACTTTTTGTCCCATGGGTGCTCTCATTATTCTCAAATGGGAAGAGCCACGTATCTGAGCAGGCATTAGGACTATTGAACCACAACTGCAGAGTACTGAAAAGGACATGCATTTGCATGAATTTAGTTTCCAGTTTCTCTAGATAAACAGCACAAAGGCAATAATTACAAACACGGTTTAGTTCTCCTTTGAAGACTGGAGTGGATGTTCAATAGTTGTTTCCAATTGTCTATGGCAGTCAATAAGCAACTAGTTCTTGTATTTGTTCATGTCTTACATTTTTTTGTGACAAATGGTTTCATCACTACATTGTCAGTACTTTTATCTGACCTGTAAGTTAGTCCTAATTTTTGTTACTGTGTTTCTAATTGGTCTTTGGTCCATCTAAGCAGGAAAGTTAACTCCCTTCTCCAAATCCTCCTTTGACAATTAGGTATACATCAAACGAGCAAATGAAAACAAAGTTTTTCCTTTATGCAAAACAGGAATATGATCACAGACTCATTACAGAAACTGGAGGACTACTGCTCTTTATAGAAGGATAAAACAGTCTATATATATATATATATTTTTTTTTTTTAAATACAGAGCCCAGAAAGAAGGTGAAATGGCTTGCAATGTTGGATATCCACTATGAGCTAGAAATATCAAGCTCGTGGCTGCAACCAGATGGTGTGCTCCTGAAAAGACAGAAAGTCAGACAGGGGGGACTTTTAACTACCTATAAGATAAGAA
Organism: Dromaius novaehollandiae; assembly: GCF_036370855.1. Classification (NCBI taxonomy): domain Eukaryota; kingdom Metazoa; phylum Chordata; class Aves; order Casuariiformes; family Dromaiidae; genus Dromaius; species Dromaius novaehollandiae. The sequence goes on along the minus strand of NC_088099.1, from coordinate 78,907,885 downwards.
ATTCTGAAAGAGACTGATGAATCCAAATATTTATTTTTGGTAGCTGTCAGCTGGATTCCAGCAGACATTTGTTTGTTAAATCCCAAACACATGCCTGTGCAAGCTCAGCATCCTCTTGGGAGATGTGGTTTTCACAGGCTGCCATTTGGAGTTTAACAGCATCCATGTTTCCATGATAAACGCAACAAGACAACACAGACATTTAGACTAATGTCACTTGTTTTTGGAGAATCAGAGTAGGTAAGTACTGCTTGAGATTCTAAACAGCTTTGGAAAAAGCCAGAGAGTTAAAATTAGATAACGTAGGAGAACAGCTTATGGCATATCAATTGCTCTATGTTAATCACCTGTGCATTCAATAACACTAAGATAACTACTGAATACTTTGCATTTCATGTCGGACAAGGGGCTATGGACAAGCTCTTGAGTTGGTGTAATCTAAAAGCTGTAAATTTACAGCTTCCCCTTGCAGTAATCTGATAAAATGCTGGATAGTGGGGTGCCCATGAAGGCCCTTACGGAATGTTGTTGTCATACTGTGTTGTTACCATAGCGTTGCTGAAACCGAAGAAAATTCAGGCTATCATGAAAAATAAGCATCATCATCACACTGATATAGAGAAAACAGGCTTAGTCTTAATTCACAGCTTTAAGATATCAGATCTACTTTGGGAAGATCTGATTTAGTTAAAACTGACCAAGAACCACATATTGCCAAAAGATGCTTATAAATTAGCATCCTCACCCTCAAGGATGCAGGGATTACTTTTTCCAAGTACAAATACACCTCTTGTAAACAGATGTGAACATCATCTAGCTCTGAATCAAAATCAGCAAACTTCTAAAGTGAGTAAGTAAAGTATCTCAAGACATTGGCTGTGGGGTCTCCAGGAATCTGTTCCTTGAAAGAAATAATGTCACTTTTGCTCCTCTTTTTCATTGAAACCAGTGGTGAAGTTTTATGGATCTATCATTGCTGTGATAGTCATACAGTACATTTTCAAATTCAAAGATTCCTCCTTTAATGTTGTCAGTCTTTCTGAACAGCTTCTGTCAGCTTTCATCTTTGCTTCAAAATATAAACAGTAATTTCAACTTCAGAGATAAAAGTTAAAGAACACTGAGAAACAGCAGAAAACAGTTATGCAAAGAAATAGAAGTCAGTAAAAATACCTCCTGGGTATCAGAAATATCAGATGAAAAAAGAACACCAGACATTCTCAGTAGAAATAATGACATCGTAAAATACATTGTAAGATGTAATAATTTCATTCAAACTCCTGATAACATTTATCACCATTCAAGACAGAAGGCAGCTTCCAGCTATGGTGAACATCAGGACAAAAATACTTTTCTACAGGTAGCAATCTGTTGGCAGCACAGAGGAAGGCAGCTGGATTACACCTTCAGAGTGAAAGGAACCTTTCAGAAACAGGTGAGAAAAAGACTAGTTACAAAGATGCAAAAGGAACCAGGAAAACTATTGGGAAGATAAGAGATTACATTTTCCAAAAACTGCCTCAAGCCTCCTTACCTTTTACCTAAGAACAGAGAAAGCTCTGATGAACAGACAGGCAGTCCTTTGAAAGAGCAGACTACAGCCAATCTTTCTTTTCAGGCAATGTGTCCTACTGTAAAACAGAACTGAATGCGGGATCACCCCCTCATCTACCATGTTATATAGAAAATTCCTAATTAGCTCCTCCCCTTAATATGTCTAAATCCACTTGCCCAACAAAAGACCTGACCTTTTCTGAACTTAATTAATTGTATCTAGGTTATATTTGTGGTGAAGGGGGAGAAGGAGGAGCTGGCAAGCATAAAGGACAGACCAAGAAGGAAGGAAAGTCAAAATTTCTTATGGACAATGTTTTAATCATCACAGCTCTACTAATGGCTTTGAGGACCAGAGAGGAAAAACTCCAATTGTTTCTTGAAGACAGTTTGAAAAAGGGATGCTATAGGAAGCACACAGGTAGAATAACACCCCCGCAACACAAACATACACACATTCTCTGGGCTCTACAGGATTATGCAGGACTGAGCCCTCAAATAACACCAGGAGGGCTGTTAGGTGTTGCAAATCCCACTGAAGGTCCAGCTCCCATAAGGTATGCTGAAGACCACCTCTCACACAAATACACGCGTACTCCGTGTAGAAGCTGTTACTTCCTGTTAAGCTTCAAGAGAGAGCAGAGAAGCAAGGATATGACTTGCTTCTCCACAGAAATGCCTAGATTTAAGGAGCAAAGCAGCAGGATCAGTGGGGTCAAGGCGGCAGAACAGAAAATACTTCCTGCCCTGCTGTGTTGCCCCATTCTCCTTCCATAATGCCACCCCTCACAGTTTTTTTCTGAAAGTCACTGGACGGAGACTGAAGTACCAGCTGGCAACCCTTCCCTTCCTTTCCCATTCTTAAAATGGAAGCAAGCCTCTTCTCCTGTAGAGCCCTGCTATTACTTTGTAATATTCTTAAGGTCTTTGGGCAAGGAAACTTCTAAACAGAAAGCAGGTCAAAGTGAAGATTAATTTAAGTAATTTTCTTGAAGGCTATATTTAAACAATGCCACATCTATAACATTCAAAATAAAAAATTATCTAGCTAAAAAATAAGGAATTGAAATTTGGTAGCAAAATTTACCTTAATCCTGCCCACACAATGATTTCCCAAGAAAAATAATACAGATGAATGACGTTGTCTATCTGTAACAAATTCAGTTCACCGCTGGCCACAGGAACTTATAGTCATATACCAACTGAAGGAGGAAAAAAAGGGAGCTTACAGATTTCTGTTAACTCCTTGCACTTCAATAGCCACTAAATAGTAACAGAATTTGGCAGAGCTGAGAATCTTATAGTAGTAGATCCTATGATCCCACTTGTCCAGGTATTTAAGTTTAGTGGTGGAGAGTTTTTCTAGAAGACTGGACAACGTCTTCCCATTCCACCTCAGCAATTCTTTAGCAAGCTGGTTTAGCACACAGTAGTCAAACTTCTGCCAGGTGACAGGGATCCCTACAAAGGCAGAGTTCAGGTAATATGGCAATATTAGTTAGGATCGTCATTTCAAGCATCTGGACCTAACTTTGAATTTCTTGTATCTCTAATATATATGTTTATATTCTTCAAAGGCCATATGCACTAATGACATTAAAGCATACCTACAGCCTTAAGAGTTAACCTTAAAGCTTTTAGTTTAGGAACACTAAAGGCCGTCAGATGTGTGTCAAACAGAAGTCTGTCTCTATAATAAAACTGAATGATAGAAAGAAATAGACATACACTGAAAAGAAATGTAAGACAACCAAATACATAAGCTGTTCATTAAGCTGTCCTTTCCACTTTGGAGCCCTTCCAGTTAACTAGCTAAGAAATTATTAGGAAGACTGATGATTCAATTCCTTCCTCCATGAAAGGCTTCATATACCTTCAGACGCAGTTGTGCTATGTACATATGTATACTCGTATCTCAAATGATGGGCTTTCATTTAGCTCTCTTACAGACTCAGCAGCTTAGGGCTATTTCTGATACAAAATCAGAAATCCCAGACCTATGTCTGAATGAGCCAGCCGAGTACAGGAGAAATCTAGCTAGGTTAAATAGATGTTACGCTCTAGCTAGCGTTCAGACATGCTCTGTTTTTGCAAGGGTTGGCTCTACAAAATAATTGGCAGGGCAAAGCTTCAGCTTATGGAAGAGCTTCCTGTCTTTGGCTGTTTCAGGAATTTCCTCTCCAAAATCTGCTCTGCCAGTTTCCGCTCTCCCTGCATGGGGATTTTCCAATCTCCTTAACATCCCTGGGAAATTAATCAGCCACACTTTGTTTCAGCAGCTATCTGCACATTTTAAATATCAACTAAAAATAATTACTCAGAAGCACTTGTGTTCTGTTGAACAGCCCAAACCTTCAGTCTGACTGTAACTTTCACGTTTCACTGCAGTATTTTTTCTTTTTGATAAGCTGTATTGACTCCTTTCTCTCTCTGAGCCTCCTAGCAGCCATTGCCCACAGGCAAAATGCTGTTCTCAGAACTCAGCCCTGGGACAAAGGGCTTAATGAGTTGCACCAGGTGGATGAATCTTGCCCTGCAGAAGTCCCAAACCTAGCCAGATATAAATGCAGCCTAGTAAACTTAAAGTAGACCTGTCTCAGTTTGCTTTGTTCCCAGCACTACATGTTCGCTGAAGGAGAACACTATGTTAATGAAGTGTAGACAGAACAGGTAAATCACAGATAAAAGCAAAAAGCAGTTTTAAACCATGTACCTAAGGTGATGTCTCTAAATCACCACGCAATAAAGAGGAGGCCAGAAATAGATTCACTCCCCCACACACACTGGGGGAAGGGAAACAAAATGCAGGTTGATGTCAGACTTGCAGCTGGACTTCAATTTAGCAACTGAAACTGGGAAGGAAAGAGAATCAGATTCTTTAAAGGCTTCTTTTAATCTCAAACATCAGAACAGCTGTAAGGGATTAAACAACATAAAAATGAAATCAGGAGATGGGGGAAAAGGAATTAAGCTTCCCACACAAAAAGCAAACCACGCTTCCCGGATGCATCATCTGCTTCTTCCTTAAGCTGGCATGCTCATCTTTCCCAGCCCACAGCATGCATGGGACCTGCAGTAGCCCCCGAGAACCGGTTTCAGAAACAGAAGGAACTTCAGGCAATGCCGTTTTTCTAGGAAGTTTCCTTGAGCTAATGAAACACATCCCCTCCGCAAACAGGGTATTGTCCTCCCAGCAACAAACCCAGGCAGTTCTGGTCTGTAAGTTATAGCCAATTCATCCTAAAGACACCTCATAAACTAGAACTTTAGCTCTTGGTTTGGAAAACACAACTATAATATTTGCTTGTTGGCATGTTTCGTCCCACTGCAGTGTATTTGCCCTTTAAAAAAAAGCATCTCGCAGGCTTGTGGATTTTTTGTAGCATTTTCCTTCACTTAGTTTTTAATTACCCCAAGTTTTACCTTGGCATTAGTTTTGCATCAATGACTGCAGTGGAATGATTAAAAAAAAAAAAAACTTGGATATTTAAAATAAAACAAGTAAATACAAAGCCACATTTTCCTGGATGCTTCCAGAGTTTTGCAGTGAATATTTTTTTTAATGTAGCTGTGAGTTTCTTGTTGTTGGAGAGGTCAACAGTTTTCAAAACTTAGTATATATTTCTTTTTCACTGTTTCTTTGGTAAGCTTATAATGTGGCTTGATCCCTAGACATTAAAAGCTGTATTTGCCAGATCTAAAGAGCCCCATAGTTAAGCTATTTAATTCCACCTTTTCTTTTTTAAATTCCACTTTATCTTTTTGTTCAACTAAGGAAGAAAGGAGGCTGGTGCTTTGTAAGAGTAGGTATACTTACACATGTTTCTCCCTGAATGCACTGTAAGGCTCTCTTAGCAGGAACAAGGAAGTCAATCACGCATCTGAGGCCATCTCCTTGATACAGCTTTTCCACTACGTTGAAGAGCTGCCAGAGGACAGTGGCAGCTGTGGCCTCAAAAGGTGGGTACAACGCAGAGAGTGTGTTCTGAATGTAAGTGTCAAGGGATTTAGAGTCCTGTAAAAAAAGCATTAAAATAATCACTGAAGAATTTTCTCAGAAAACTGAAAGACAGAAATTCCTCATGCATTTATTCCACCTTGTTATCTTTACACATTACATACGCTCACAACTCATGAGGAGTTTCTCTTGTCTAAATTGCACAGTAACTTGTAACAGAAGTGTTCTGGCTAATTTTTATGTAACTGTCCAAACTGCTGTGTTTTAATACACTGTGCAATTCTGTCAAAACTATAATTCAGCTCACTACTGCTTAAGCCATTTTCATGCAATTGGAATTATTTATTTGTATTATGAAATGCTAAAATATTAAGCTTTTATTAAACAACTATTTTCTTGTACATTCTGTTGCCTCACCTGAATTTATGTGCTGCAAAACCATTCCCCACACGTTTTCATAGCAAGTGCAATAAAGAGTGTTCATGGATTCTGAAGAGACTCCAGTAAACACTTTCCCTTCTAAGCTATTCTATGCTAACAATCTGAATTTCTATTTTCTCCAAAACCTACTTGTATCATCTTGAAGTTTCTCATTCTTGGTTTCAACAGTGTAAAATGCTGTCATTTTTCTTTCATGATTGTAGTCATTCTGAATTTCAAAAATATCCAGAAGAGAGATTTATTGATGCATGAATCTGTGGAATAATCTTTTTTCTTCCTGAAGAAGAGTCCTAACTACCATTTCATAACTTCAGTAGCCAAAGCCTGATAACCATTTTTGCTGCATAAAGTTACACTAGCACTGTGTTGGAAGTAGGATGGGGGAAAAAAAAAGCAATAGAATTCAGTCTTATGTCATATGGAAAAAATGGTGTATGAGGAGAGCTGCCAATTCCCATCCTTTTAGATCTTCCCTAATTGGGAATCTTCCTAATCTTCCTAAAATCTCTCCCTAAAAGAAGAAAAACTTAGCTAGACACAACATCTCCAAAATTCTACTGAGTTGTGTTCTTTTGGCTTAAAACTTCCAATAAATTATATGTGTATAACCATGGTTACAAGGGGAGAAGATGGAACACGTGAAGGCTCCAAAGAATTGGGCAGAAGAACAGAAAGTATCTGCTAGTCCTGTTTCCCTAAAGGAAAGGGCCCCTTTGGAGAACGGTGGAAGGAAACTATACCAAGAAGAGAGATGTGAAAGAGCATATAGGAGATGATAAAAGGAATCAGACTCTGAGGATGACTGCAGGGAGTGGGGAGGTACATTGGGAAGTCCCAGAGTCACACATACAAGACAGCAGAAGACTGGGCCACATACAACAAGCACAACACTGTCACAGCACTGATGAGAAGGTAAGTAAAGTTTAATCTGTTTTGCCACTCTCTTCCTTCCTACCTCTCAGCCAAAAAGCAGGGCTTGATTAAGAAGCTTGCTGTCACCTCAGTTTGGCAGCTGCATTTATTTTTCAGGTGCCAAGTTTGCTGAAATACCTGAATTAACAGAGCAGTAAGCTATCTACAGGTAACAAATCAAGGTTTGTGCTTGGAGACTTCAGGGAACAAAGGGAGTGGTGAAGGTCATAGCCAAGCAGCTTTCCTTTAGGAGCCCACAGACAGAGGCAGCAACACTAAACTTTTTTTTAAAAAAGAAGCCCACTCTGCAGGAGCAACCCTCTACCAGAAATAAAGCAAACAGATCAAGAAGAAGGAAAGATTTCCCCAGGCTGAGAACTTGGAACAAATCCAGGAACCACAGAAATGCTGAGGTCACTGCTGACAAGTGTCAAACAGTGTGTTGTCTTCAGTTCTAGTGCTGTTTAGAGGGGGGGGAAAAAGTGTTTGTAGTTAGGAAATTGCTTTGATAAACTTTCTAGTCCTCATTTTACTCCCTTGTCCTTGAAGTATGCATTTATAAACCAAAGGGACAGAAGCAGGCAGAATCTGGAAGAAAACATGTTTGTGGGGCAGCAGGGATAGGGAGAGAGGAATAGACAGCAGGGGAAAAGGAGCAGGTTTAAGCAATTCAGAATGATTCTAGATTAAGTTATTTCACTGACCTGGTCTGCATACCAGAGTGGGCTCCACAGATGCAGAATCAAGGGGGCTTAAGAGTCCGAGGGAATCCAGCATCAGAAGCCAGAGGCTGGCATTCTCCCAGAGAACTGACCCAGACTAGGTTGTGACAGAGGCACGCTTACTAGCCATTTAAATACACCTTAGAGTCATCCATCCAAACACATTTAGCACAAAGGAATGCTATGAGGAGCTTCTGCCTACATGGCCGCCCTAAGGAGCGCCAGCTCTCCACCGTACCAAACCCTGTTCAGATATTCTTGAAGCAGACACAGCTGGAATAAGCCTTCCTCAGCTGCAGTCATCTGTGTACAATACAGGCTGAATTCTGCGTGAGAGTAGCTATCTTCACTGCACAGAAGGAAAAAAGAAAAAGAAAAAAAACTTTACAAAATTTATTTCCAATAGCTCAAAAGGCAGGTTGTACATATTCAGTCCTTCAGCCAGATACAAGTATTAGAACATAACTTATTCATAAACCATGCAGCACTGAGCAAGACTGAAAAACTGCCTACTACAACTTGTAGTGCAATGCTGCCTTATTTGCCTGACTAGGTCTGCATTTCATTGGCTAATAACATAGGTCTTGGTATTACCTACGTCATGTCAGGATGCCACAAAAGCACTTGATCCAGTGATAAAATGTAGTCTATCAAAGTAACCGAAAGGGAGATTACAACAGACCATGTTCCATTTCTCTGTTTTTCAGATTTTATTATGTTTTTCTTTAAGCAGAGTGACTGGCTCATTCTAATTGGAGGGAGATAATCATTCTCTGCCTTTGAAGTACCAAAGCCATTCTAGGTGAGAAGGCTCCGGAGAGGAGGCAAGCAATGGTAGACATCTGCTATGCCAAAGGACCTTTGCACAGTGCCCTCATTTTCAAGTTTCTTAATTAATGCACAATTTCAAGTTATGTAGCAAAGAAATCAAACATATATACTACTACTGTCAGTTTTTGTGAAAGCACTTACAAACATCCGCAAGTGAGGAGTATGGGTATACCAAGCTGCTCGAGCAAGACTCAGATTTGAGCTGGCTGCATACAACTGGATACTCACAGTTATCTGAATAGTTAGAATGAAAATCTCATTACCTCACATGCAGGAAAGAAGTTAAAGATTAAATAAGTGACACTATGCTGCTCCTACATCTGGCTTTCACAGTATGGCTCCTTAATAAAATCAATGCCATGCAAAAATATTAACCCAGTGTAGGGCTGTATGAGATTATCTAAGTGGATTTGAGGTATTCAAGTTCTCATACCTTTTCAATACAGTGTAGTTGGGTAAAAAGAGCCTGATACCACAGACATCTTCCCACGCAAGGAACAAACTAAAGAGCAACCCCTGACTAAATGCCAAGAACCTGGACAGACACAACAAGAGCTTTGCTTCCAACCTGCTCTTCTCTCACACGAAGCTGGTGGTGACAGCTCTGCTAATGCAAAGGAGGGAAGCCAGCTGGACCACCCTGAACAAGTACATGTATTTCATAAACAAAATGGCAAAGCATACAGTTGGAATGGAGGTCTCTTAGGCCATACAAAGATAAGTCAGTAATCAGAAAGAATGTGGAAAATGAGAGAAGCTGCCTACCGGAAAGCAAGTTAGGAACTTTGCAGATGAAAGGCTCCTAAAGAATATATTTCTCCTTTGTAAAAATCAGGGCAGCCTGAAATGACACAAGAATGCTGTTGTATAGGAAAAAGTACAAGCAGTAAAAGATAAGCTGTTTTATAACCATTTACATTACATCAGTTATTTTCTCAACTGGACTGGCCACGCAAACAGCTATGCAAATTAGCTATTCAAAAACACCTCCTGAAAGGCTTGCTTTTATACCAATTCAATAAAAGTATCACTTTAGAGGTACACAGCCATGCTAGAGTGATGACTACGCAGAGAACAAAAAAGGCACATACAACTAGTTTTCAAACCATCTGAAAATGAAACAAGTCTCAAGATACGCACTTATCTCCAGAGAGGTTTGTGAATCTGCTGGAGATAGAAGATGCTTTGAAGCATGAATCTCTAACAGAGTAACAATGCCTTTAGCAAGAATTAACACCATCTCTCACAAAGAAAAAGCCTTTTTCACTGAGGTCTCAAACGGCAATATGAATGACTGCTCTATCACACGCCCATCTCTTGGTTTGTTTAATACAGGGGTCAAAAAGCAGCACTATGCTATATCTAAGCCTGTATTTGCACACCAAAATAATTATATATGCAGTTAAAGTGACTTGATATGTTATGTCAAAAAGACTCGATATAACTAGTTAAAAATAGAATACAAAGAATCTCTGAAGGGAGGAAATCAAGCACAGGAATGATTTTCTTACTTTTCAGTATTGTTTCCACCTCAAGTCAAGAAACAAAATACCATCAAGCAACCTCATAAAAGTTTCTCAGCATTTCACATGATCAAATCTCAGGCCCATCAGAGTATGAAGGTATACAGTCAGGAGCTGATCCTTCATTTCACACATCTTCATCACCTAGACATTTTGCCCTGGGGATAAGCAGAGTATGGGTTTGATAGCAAACAGCTTCACTGAGCGTATGTAACACTTGGATAGCTGTTGCATATATGTTATATAGGCTTCAGTCTTCATCTGAAGAATTGGGTAGTGGTAGTAGTAGTAGCCACCAGCAGTAATACTTCAGATTAAACAAGATAAAACTTTCTCTTGGCATGGACAGGTCACAGTGCTCTGGCAATAAGCAAGTAAAAGCATCAGTGAATTACAATGCATGGCATTCATCTAAACTGCTACTGAAGCACAAAAAAAAAAAAAAAAAAAAACCCACAAAAAAACCCACACACTCAAAGCTGAAGTAGAAGACAACAGCCACGGTGTGCTAGGATGCTCTTGACCGTGGTGAACATTTAACATAGCAGATGAAGAATTGTGGATTGCATATATGGAATACCCAATGTGGAGCGCATTCTGCAGAGAGAAGAAAAATAATCCACCTAACGTGTCCAAGTTTTAACCTCAACTTTCTCTTTCAGTTCTGCGCAACACAGGTATTCTTTTTGTACCTACTGACCTATTTTTCACCCCAACATCAGATGGCAAAGGCTTGTAAGGTATTTGTCTAACTGTACATGGGAAAGCAAAACAAAAGAAGAAAAAAAAAAGACTTCATGAATTGTTTCTCAGACATATATATAAAATATGATATGATAAAGTATGAAAGATGCCATCTACTTAGCTGCAATTACAGAAAGATGTATGTACTTATACCCTACCGTCAGACAAATCGTATCAAAAAGTACACAAGCACACTCCGAACGGAGCTCACATTGAATATACAACCTGCTATCTTAATATCAGATTAAAATGTTCCCATTATATGGCGCACAGATTTATTAAGGTAATTTAAGAGCAATAATCAGGATAACAGTTAGCTATGATTAGGACAACAATTAGTTAGCAAGGAATTTTGTTAGCATGCCACTTACAGACTGAGCAACTTTGATCTCAAGTGGAGATAAGAAAGGTTGCAGAGTGCCAACAAGAGGAGCAGATGTGTTTGCCAAGGGCTGTTATGCTTTGGTAACAGGATCCCATTGTCACGGGTGATTTCATGAAAACAAAGGGATTTGTCCATATTTAAGATCCGAATACCTCTCATCCCTGAGGTTCCTGCATCACATGTCCATTCTCACATGCAAGTTCCACTTCTGCCTGCTGCACATGGAACACTTTTTTTCTTGTCACCCGCTTTTACCCAGTGCTCAGATTCAGAAATTATCTCTCTGTAGGCCAGGGCCAATGGAACTGGGTTTTTTTCCAAATAATCTCATGATGAACATTAGGATATTATAATGATTATGATGATCATCCTAAAATGAAATCATTCAATCTAGCACCTACTGTGCTACCATGAGAACATTCATTAAGGAGACTCACAAGGAAGCCAGAGGTTGCATCGCACCTTGCTTTTAAAACTGGAGCCTTGGCACAGCTCTAAAATTTCTTACTTTGAAGTCCCAGAATGTATATCTGAAGCCACTCTCCCTTTGCCCGTCACAGCTGCCACTAAACTTGCATCTTGCCAGCGTACCAGGCATTCCTGCATGAATGCTAGCCTGCACTCCACGTTTCGCACAAGTGCAATGGAAGCAGAACTGACAGGCTTTACAGAGGCAAAACATGATTAAGAGGGCATTCCTGCTGCGAGATAAGGACAGACAACAAAATCCATGAGAAAGAGCAGGAAGAATGGAGGGGAAACACCTGGGATAGCAAATATACATTTCCTCAACCACCACTGCTCCCTTCCACTGTCAGGCAGTGATGCACTCCTGAACCTTATTCCCCTGCCAGCAGCAGATCTTCTTTACCCTACAGAGTCAGCATCTGTTCCCTTCCCATGCGTCAGCCCCAGTGGTTTTACAATTACTCCATGGTTTTATTCAGTTCATCTGAATTGCTCAGCTATGAACCTATTCTCCCCCCTCCCCCCCAAATCCAAACTTTCTAAGTGATAAAATGAGTTTATCCAGAAAACCCTCAGGTTGACAGGACTTCAGATATTCTCCAGCACAATCTTACTGAAACCCACCAAACCTCAGAGGCTATTTCTTGGCATGAAAACAAGCTGGCAGATTAAAGTCCCTAACAAATTTACAGGCAAGAAGGCAATGTCTTATAAAAAGGCCCAAATAACGCTATGTTTCAACTAACTGACAAGACTGCTGAAGAAATACATGTTAAATATACTTTTCAGAACTCAGGGGAGCATTTATCCTGGCATACTGCCAATTGACTTAATTTTCCAATATGAGATATACATATATATACACACACACACATATATATGTATATATATGAAGGTCAGACACCCTTCTCCTTCCTCCCCCTCCCATTCTCCTGCTAAAACACATAGGTTCGGTGACAGAACCCTCCTGGTACCAGAGCATTCCAGACATGTGGTACTCATGCCTGGCTGGCACTCCATTAATTAATCTTTCATTAGATAAAGTCTCATTGTCATCTCCTCTATCACAGCCTCATTTAGCAGTACACCCAAGTACTAATTTCAGCCAATTCAAATTAGTTCAAGATTAAGAAAATAAAAAACCTTTCTTTAACTGAAGCTGGTTGCAAGCATTTTTTCCTAGGAAAAAAACATTGGGAAGGCCAGTTGTCCAAGCAGCTGTCCACTGAGCTGGCTATTCCTCAAGTAACACACATACGCTCCCCAGACACAGTTCACTGGAAACTACCCAAATTTGGGAGGGAAGGGAGGGGTTTGTTTTCTTGACAAGTTGTTTGCCACAGCTTTGGAGAATTAAATGGGGTCCATGAGTAGACAAGGTAAACATCAAGAGTGCGCAAGAGCAGGATTCCCCCTCCCAGGAGCAGTGAGCTGTTGCATCAGGAAGTCATGCCTCTGAGCTGTACAAGGCTGCAGTACTAAGACAGTTAAGCTCAGTTTCTAGTCTGAAGAAACAAAAACAAGTGCTCACTCTGCACGCTTTTGCTGAGTCAGGGCATGACAGCCTCAACCTGCAAATCTGTATGGTTGAATTCCCTACTTCTTAAGAATTGAGTATTGAGTATTTGAGAATTGAGAATTGAGTATCACTCAATGCTGGACAAGTACCTTCACACAGTTGTTCTGAGGAAACAAAAAAAATACTTAAGGCATTAATTACATGATGTCTGGGTACATTCTAAGGCTTCTAAGAAGTAGAGGAGACCTTGCTGGTGGTGCTTGAAGCACCAGGAAGATGATACACAATAGTCACAGCTGTTGGTACCAGCCACAGTACAGAGTGTGCATCACCTCACAAAACTATGCATTTTATTTTCTTATTTAATAAACTTCTACTGCTGCTACTTCAAAATCTCCTTTGTCACAGAGGGGAGAAGGCAAAAGACGACAGGAACGTTCATGTTTCAAACCAGCTTAATAGCAAACTGCACATCTCCAGTTTGCAATCATCTTTAATTTAGAATTGTTTAGCTCATCTAACAATCCACATAATCTACCATAACATGATCCAGTAACTCCCTTTATAGTTAGAGGTCATTCACATGTGCAGGTATTGAGGTTTTTTCATCTTGGAGGGATTGGGGGGGGGGGGGGGAGGAGGCGGCATCATTGAAAAAATGATTGAATGCTTTTCATTCACTCTCCTGGAGGGAGAGGGGGCACAAACTGCTCTAAAAGATACTCTGCCCTTTCACTTACCAGATTAACTTTTAAATAAACAAAAACAACGGAGCTGGATAAAAACAAAAGCAGACCAAATCGAGTCTGCCAGTAGCTGCCTTACATCCTGTCACTAAGTAAAATACCGAGCTTACCAAGCCCCATAATTGTATGTTACTTTTCAGGTTACTTATTGTCTTACTAAGCTAGTAATTATCCATTTCTTTTTAACCAGCATCTCTATCCCACCAAAAGGAACTGATCAATTCAATGAATTAAAAAGAAAACAGGAAATTGATAAAACACAGAATTTGAACATTGCAAATTAACCACATCAGATTCACACACTTGTTTTAGGTATTGTCTGAGAGGAAAAAAAAAAAAAATCAGGACTATGTTGTCCTCATGCAGTCTTTAGCTAAATTTCAAGACCTGCTAACGTTGAGGAAAACCAGTGTATTAAAATCTGCAGCTCTCTCCCTTAAGATAAATCTTCTTTATCACCACAAACTGCTCTGTAAACAAGAAACATGTTACTGACTCCTGAATAAGTAGTACACCTTTCTTGAAATAACAGATACCACTAATCAACATTTTAAATCTGAGTCCTACATGCATTTAATATTATAGTTATGTAATATATTGCAAATACAAGGGATGCTAAAAATCATTCATCAACAAAATAACGTGACAACTTATACTTCTGTGAGTATATCCTGTACATTTTCTTCAATGTTATACACTTCCATACTGTGCTATGAAAAACTACACTGAATACATGTAATATCCAGTGTTCACAAGTCTCATTAATAACCCGATCTTGGGTTTCAGTAATAAATACGGTATTAAAATGCAAAATTTTAAATAATCATTATTTTTATACTAATAATTTGATGGATATCTCCAAGATCTTATTTACCTATCCATCTATCTACCATACAGCTATATACTGAGCAATTTTTATTTATTAAGAGCTACTTTTGCATCAAAATACATCTATGGAATGGCACAAGAAAAAGTAAATTCCATTTCAGATGAGCAAAGAATACTCTCATTCCTTAAAAAATGAAAGGAGGAAATGCAGAAACTTGAGTTTGCACAACAACACAACAGGGCTTCAAATAATTCATGCTATTCACTGCAGCTACAATTATCTTGGCCAGTTCAAACTTGTCTGTCATTTTGGAAGCATCCTTAACTCAACTCAATCTCCTCACATACTGGTTTTATAAATCAGTGAAGAGAAGCAATATCTATAAGAGTTAGCACGCTCTGATGCTGATCCTGGCACAGATTAGCCAGTAACCACAGGGCTGTGGAGGGGAATTACAACTAAAGAGACGTGAGCAGTCGACCTGAGGTTCTGAGGCTTTGATTTTTTTCATATTTTTTTTTCATGTATTGCACCTTCATTTGGCTTGACCCTCCACCGAGCAGCTCACTGATTATTTTTACAATGGTACTCATCACTAACTTGCCCAAGAGTCTTCCACAAAAGACACACATAAGTCTTTGTACCCTGTAAAATCTACTTTCCTGGAAGTGCAGCAGCATCCTTCTTTTTTTCTTCACCAAGTTATTTCAGCAGGAACTAGATCCTGTCCTCTACCCTATAAAACTTAAATGGCCTCACTGTAATCCACACTAACACTAGAGCGGGACAGCTACATGCAGTATAATTACAGACAATGCTGGCTGCTCCAAGCAGGCTTGGATGACATCAAGATGTTTGCAAGCAAAGTAGTTTACTGAATAAGGCTATTTTCTTACAGAAAAAAGAAGGTACGGAAAGCTGGCTGCAGCCTTCAGTCACCCTCTCTGCACAAGCTCTGAAGTCCGTGTCCCTGAGCAAGATCACACTTCAGACTAGGCTGACAACATGCAGCTCCCAGCCTGACAGGGCATCCTACTGCCCGCCAGCAGGGAACTCGCCTCTTTATCCTCACCACAGGACAGGTTACATCAGCACCCACTCTCCAAAATACAAGCCAAAACACGTCATCATGTCCAACTTTGAAAATAAGGAACAGAATATGGGGAGAAATTGTTATTTTTCTCACTACAACCTGAACTTCCCAGGGACAATGTGTATTTTGGCATGACCTCTGAATGCTGACAATTCTAGGAGCTGCTTTTTAGAACAAGCCCCAACTTCAGGCGGTTTTGTCAGTCTCCAGTACGCAGGCCTGCTCTTCGTCCCTGTCCCCCTAGAAGGCAGTACAGTCTGGCTGTTCCTCAACTCCCATTCCAAGGCTACCTGATGTCAGTCTTCTGTGAAAAAGGGAAGCCAGGGGGAGCAGGCTGTAACCCTTTAAATAATTAAGCACAAGAGCCTTAGTAACAATGTGATTTTGACCACCTTCTCTCCTGTTTTTAGCTTATGTGCAGAATGTGCACTTCTGTATCCTACCTCCTTCTGGATCATACATGAATTGGAAGTAAAGAATACTAGTCCAGGGACACCAAACAAGAGAGGATGGCAGATGGACAAAAAGAGTTTTTTTCCTGAAAATGTGAATAAAGCAAAGCAAAGGACAGAAACCAGAGCTCCTCCTTGAGTACAAAGTTTTCTGTCTCTGCCTTTTGTGCAGCAACCTGCAGAATGAGCTGTGTATTGTGAGCTAGACTGGGCAATGAGACAGCCATGGAATAATCTGCTGCAGTGGCCAATTCCCCTCAACAAAATTAGCTAGAAAAACTCAGGTCATTCTTTGTTCCAAGGATGAGGGAGAGCAGCAGCAGATGGTTTTCAAAGACTCACGAGCTTCCCAGCTCCAGAGGTGGCAGCAAGTCCAAAAGCAAATGGAGAAAAGATGTGCAAGGGACAAACAACTTTAAAGCTTTCAGATTATCATCCATTTCTTGGGCTTTGTCCAAAGCAACAGTCTGGATCTGGGCTGCTAGTGAATGTTTATGGGCACCAGCTCTTGCCACTAACTTGCTAAAAAAGGTGTACTCCCACTCACTTAAAAAGGGAGTGAGGCAGATCGTTGCAGCTATGTTACGTCGTCAGCAAAACAAGAAGTCAAGTTAAAAAAGGTTATTTTGACCAGATGCTGCTTTTAAAGGAAACACCTGGAAATGGCTTTGTTCTACATGATAACCATTACAAATGTTAAATACTTGCATACAACTTTCCCAATGCTATTTATGTATTAACATGTCCATTATTTTTCCTCTCATTTAAGATTTAAAACACATGTTTTTTAAAAAAATATTATTTATGAAGACAAGTACAATACGAGTTTGCTGGGAAACATTACAAGTTTATAACTCTTAATACTCTTCACATCTGGGTCTTGAAATGTACCTTCAGTGTCAAGGAATGTGAACCAGTTTCTGAAGTTGTGGACCAATTCTGAAGTTAAGGATAGATCAAGGAGAATCAGCTGCTAGATTTAATTTTTTTATCAAGAACATTACAAAAGTTTTTTGTTTTCTTTTTTATTAACATTCAATAAGGAAAACATGGACCATTTTCCTAAGCAGACAACCTACAATAGAGACACACCTAGGACTGATGATACGAAACGTTTTTCTAGCACATCCAGCATGCTGAGCCCATGGTTTTGGATGGCCACACACAAATCTTGTTTGAGACTCCCAAGAAACAGAACAGATACTGCAGCATGGATTGAGAACATCATCATGGCATATGACATCATTGCATACTATGTCACTGCACACAGACCACAAATGGTAACAGCTTTAGTCCCACTGAGATAAGCCTGGTCTCCAGAAGCAGCCAAAGAGACTCCAAATCCTTTTTCCAACCTCCCAGGCTTGTTAACAATTACAGATCTCAACTTGGGCTGGGGCTAGGGGGGAAACACATAACCCTGTGCAATGCACAGTGGCAAGGCATTCCTACAAGAATTACCCATTTAATTCTACCTTCTCGGAAAAACTACTATGATTATTAAATGGTTTTCAATAGAAGGTAAAACCTATAGAAGGACCCTGAAATACAAGTTCACATTCTGAAACACGTAACGTTGGATCAAACGGTCTAAATGCAAGTTTCACAAGAGCACCAGACTTTCTGCCCTGGAATTTGGAGACTCACTCAGAGAGGGTCTTTTTCTGCACCGCTACCTCAGTCTAGATCAGTGTTCCTCAGTCTGACACCATAAAGGGTTCCGCAGCACCAGTGCGGAAAAACTGTTAGCAAGACAGCAAAGCAAGGGGAGGGGAAAATTTTAAAGCTATACGCACATATTCGAAAAGTGTGCATACTTCTCATTTGGTTGGGGGGAAAAAAAAAACCCTGTGATAATACCCCAGCATGATATAGGGAGATTGACAGTTAAACAAGATCTATTTTACCCCAACCCCCAAAATTTCATTTTTATCTTAAAACAATAACATAAAACAATAACATTCTCCAAAAATATCCACTGGCCCAATTAGTCGGCCTGAAGTAATCAGCACACAAAAAGACCAACATCATCATCATTATCTTTCACACAGTCCATCAACCTTTGTAGTGAGTTTTTTCAAAGCAAGGCTTGGGGCTAGATGTGGACAATCAAGGAAAGGACCTCTAGAATAAAACAGAAGCCTCCATACCCACAGTCTGTTCCTTCAGATCAACTCATTTGCCCAAATGCGGGTACCTTGAAGTGAAGAGGCCATGCACAACCCTACCTCCTCTCCTGAAATATCTATGAATTTGTCCATTCTTTAAAACTTCCTTTTTAATTGCAACATTTTTGGATACTAAAAGCACTTTATTTTCCTTTGAAATAGTCTTCAGGCATTATTTTGCCTGCAAACCTAATGCATAAATGTTACTGGGGGGGGAAAAATCATATTTTTTCCTACCTGTAACTGTAAATGTTGCCATGTACTTTTATTCCAAATTTGTTATAAATGTAAAATATTGTTGATAAGAGATCTTCACCCATTGGAATGTCTGCAAATCCAAAACTTTCTCAAAATTTACTCACAAATAATACTGAACACTTAAACACAAAGGGATCTTCTCTCACTTATCAGACACTGAAAAAAATCGTCCTGTTTCACTAACCCATACCTGTTCGTTAAGCCAAACAGGAAGTTCTATTTTATAAAGTCTTTATACTCCAAGGGTGCCAAATTCCACTTTTTCCACAGTGAGAAGCAGCCTGTTGAATGTGCTCAGTTCTAAGGCTGAGTAACAAGTTATAACCAGGATATCAAAGACAGAAATCGGGATGGTGTGTTGCCCTTTCCCTCATAACTTTGCCACAAGGTACAAGTTACTCCTGAAAAATGTGGAAGTTTCACCTATATTTATACTATTTATTTCTCACAGTAAGAAAGAAAAAACAGATGTAAAATGCAGAATTTAGTGCAGTGCTACCTGAACATTTTGATTACTTGGTTAGAATAATCATAAAGTCATCGCTGGCATCGACAAACACAAGATTTTCTGAAGATTTTTACAGCCCCCCCGCCCCCCCAAAGCTTCTCCCTCCCTGGTTGTACTTGCACCCCACCTACCTTTATGCTCAGGTAACTATCACCTCTTGCCTTCGGAGCTGGGCAGTGGGGATTCATGTTGAGGCTTCCTCTGCTCTGACTTCAGTGCGAAAAAAGATTCCGTAAAACCCATTTTGCCAAGACAAGGCAAAGTACTGGCGACCGTGTCATTCCACTAACTTCACTTGACATCGCTTCCATCTTAGGCCACCTCTTTCTGTGTGATTTTTACAACCTGCAAGTGTTCTCAGGAGCCGTTCTCCATCGCCTGTGGCCCGCTGGCCGGAGCGTGAGAACAGGGAGGCCCCGCGCCCAGGCGCGCCGCGGCTCCCCCCCGGCTCGCGGCGCTGCTGATGCAACTTCCTCGGCCTGCCCCGAGTGCAGCACCTCCGCCCCCCGCAGCCCCTCGGGAAGCAACAAGAGCTGCTCCCATCACCCGCCCGGCCTCCCCCCTGCACACCGAAACAGCCAAAGGGAAAAGAAAACAATGCAGTGGGGACCAGAAATGCAGACGTTTTCCTGCCCGCGAGAGCAGCGTCTCCAATGCTCACCCCAGAAACCTGCAAAACTTGTAAAAAAGCGCTTAGCCACTAATTCATAAATTTTATCCTCAAGTCATATACTCAAAAATAACACAGGTAGTAAAGCTAAAACGGCTTTAGGGCGGGCTAGTAGGGCGGGAGGCTGCAGGCAGTGATAGGATCACTAACAGTCGGTCTCCATGGCAGTCCTTACTGCCGTTGAGAAACCTTTTGTTGTAAGCCTGCTAAATCAGGCTGTCAGCAGTTTAAACATTTTCTCCATTACCCAGAGGTTTTACTAGTTAATATAATATGCACTAAGTATGCAGTATATTGCTTCAAAATCCTCCTCTGATGCTGTAAGCCACTCAGCTGAAATTATGGGTACTGTGCTAAAAGAAAGTGGGACTGTAAACCTCCTGCAAGGGGGGTGTAGTTTGCAGACAACCTGCTCAAAGGCAATATCACAAGCATTCCTAAGCAAATATGGCCTGAATCAAATCATTACAGCATTTGTTTTCAGTAAAAATCTTAGGATATATATTTCTCCAAGGTGTGACCTGACTATCCGTCATACACCAGCACACCAGCCATCGCAACAGAATCCCAGCTTCAACAAAAATCCATTTTTCATCATTCCCATCGTAACACGACTCATTTCAGACACATTCATAAACTATTAAAATGATGGCTTCATCATTTTCATTTCAATTTCTAGCTACTTTTGAGTAATTCTGTGCGGAAATTACTGGCTAAAACTGTTTCTGGAACAACATTCCTCCCCCCCCCCCCCCCCCGCCTTTTTTTCTAAATGGAGGATCATCTGGAAACTCCCAGTTTTTCTTCAAGTCTCCTCCTCCGTGAGTGCACGGCACAACGCTCTGCCCTTTTGGCCTTTTGCCTCAGATAAAGAAGAGATGACACGAACTGCTGCAAGGCATTCACTCCCAGGAGACGGTATGCTCCCCCACGCTCCCCTGCTTTGTCACAGAGGAGAAAAAATAACCTCTTTGCTCAGGACTCGCACTTTAACGCTCCTGAATGAGTCACAAATTGCTGCTCTCTGACAGCCTGGAGTTACCTTTCAGGACATATCATCTCTGTTAATTGTACATATAAATCGTATCTGCAAAAGGTTATTTTCAGAAAGCAGTGGACAGAACACTACCAGAAAACAGAGAATCTGAAATCATCCTCAATAATTTTTAAAAGGCAGTTAGCAATACTTTTGTTATATACAAGAAAATGTTCACTTGGAGGGATTGTTTCACAGGCAGCATATTTAGCTAAAGTCAGTCAGAAATACTTGAAAATTTGGTGTTCCTGTTATTCTTTAAAATACTCAGAAAAGACTATTATAAGGGGAAGAATAATGATCCTACACAAAATTAATACCACTAGCAAGAAAATTCAACTTTATTTTAACTGCTTTAAGGATACCTGGTTTACAAGAGGATTTATAAATTAAGCTTTAAAGGAAAGCCCTTATTTTAGAGAGTTCTCTCTTTCTGTTTGCAGGAAGTTCTATCACCAGCTACCTTACAAACGCTGTTTCAGGCATGCTGCTACACTTTGTCCAGTTGGGTAGGAATTTGCTATTGAGAACTTTTAACATGCCATTTGCATTAAACATGCCCTTACTTCAGAAAAACCCAAACCTCTTGTCATGATCCAAGAGAAATACACCAAGCTGAAAACGGGACACTAACAGCTTGAACATGCAATAGGTATGTGATTTTGTCCCCTTTACAATGATGACTATTATATGGCACTGGGTGCCCTTGGAGCCAACCACCAAGCATTTCAGAGATCTGAAAGCGATTGGGGGAAAAAGTTTAAGATAGTTTAGAATTTAACTGAGGAAGGCATTTTGCTCTTTGGGACACTCTACCACATTATATTTTAAAGTTAATTTTATGATTAATCTTTGACATAATGTTCTTTTAAATTATAAAGCCAAGTGACTCTGTCCACAACCAAGGGGAGACAAATCATAGAATAAATTTTGGTTAACAAAGAAAAGAGTTATCATAGAAAAGACCTGAGTAGCAAAAACAAATTCTAGTTTTCCGTTAAAACTGCACAGAACAACTGTTCGCAGCAATAAAAGGCAGTAGAATAAACTGTTCTGTTTCAGTTTCAATGAATTGTTTCAGCTCAAGAGCTGATAAAGGATGCTAAATAAAGGCAAGGAGAAAACAAAGTTGTGCAAATAGCAAGGTAAGCTTTAAAGGAATATATGGAAGTCAGCAAACAAAACAGAGCAGGCGTAATAACTCAAGCTTATCTGCTTTTTTGTGTTTGTTCTTGTTTTTTTCTTTCAAGAACTTAGTACATTTATGCAATCTATAGAGATCACAAAAATGAGCAAAAGTTGCAAGGCAGTCTTTTACAACCTTAGGTGTATTCTTTAGGTTTTCTGGAGCTGAATGAGATCACTGGGGAGAACTGCTCTCCACTGAGTCTCTTTTTCGGCTGAGCAATTAACATTCTCTTTCGCAGTGCTACTACCTGATTTTTTTCGCCAATCACTTACAATAATACCACACTAACTCCTTCAGGGACATGTACTTTTTCCAACCGTATAACAAATTACCTTGTGACACCACTGGGGTG
The DNA here is from genome assembly GCF_036370855.1 of Dromaius novaehollandiae. Taxonomy (NCBI): domain Eukaryota; kingdom Metazoa; phylum Chordata; class Aves; order Casuariiformes; family Dromaiidae; genus Dromaius; species Dromaius novaehollandiae. The sequence continues at coordinate 78,885,527 of NC_088099.1, read as the reverse complement.
CAAAACCCACCATACCCACATTTCCAGAAAATTATTCACCAGCACTGTTGGAATACAGAATCACAGTGCTGCCAGCAGCCCAGACCACAACGCTTTCGGTGTATCTGTCACAACTTTGCTTATGAAAAAGAACGGTAGCTCAAAGGCATTCAGTGGAATTCAACATGCTCCAGAGTAGGTAAGACCTAAGTCAACTTCACCTTTACTGCCCCACTCCCACACAGCACCATAATTATATGTAATGTTTAAAATTCAGATATGCTAATAATCCCCAATAAATTAAAGGATCTGATACTGCAACTGCTTACACCCGAAAGTAGTGCATTCCTGCATAAGTAGTCAAAAAGCACAATGTATCCAGCAGCAAATATTTTGAGGAGCAGGACTGTATTTTATAGCAATAGGCTTGCAACAAACATTGACAATTAATGATGATTCTTTAGCTTAAATGTTAGCTGGAATCATTGTCTCTTTTAAAAAGCTGAAGAGCATAGTTCTTCACATACAGAACTTAACCTAATGTGGAAATGCAAGGTAGCTAGATAAGTCATGACCCAGAGACCAATATAAGTCCTCTTTTTAAAATGCCTACAGAAATATTTCCAGGAAGCAAGAACAAGCAGATCTGCCTTAGATGCTTTCATTAGCCTAATCTGTGCTGGGAAATATATATTGTTTCCTCTTTTTTTTCCTAACTGTACTGAATAGGGACCACTGCTCTGTGCATAAATTACACTAGACTATTTAAAACACATTTTGAATTGAATGAATATTTAACCAGAAGTATTAGTTGCATCAGCTTTACTCTGAAGTGACAGACTTTTTGAATTTATAAAATATTTTCTAAATTGTTTTTTCAGGCCCAACAGTATAAATGGTCAGCTTCACTGAAGAACTCTCTCAAAAGACTAATGTCCCAGTAATCTCTCTCTAAGAGTTTTTGCTTTGAATGTGTCTCCTATGGTATTAATGGTTTGAAGCAGAACTAACCTTCACTTCACAGGTCACTTAACATATGGAGCTTTAGAATTTGGTCTAGGTACACAGCTTTGTCTTTGTGCTTTCTGTTTTCACAAAGAAAAAGTTTTCACATGGAATGAAAATTCTTTTGCTTCACATTTTCCACTTTTGCTTTTAAAACATACTTCTAACTGCTCTGACAACTCAAAAAGAGTTGTCAAAAAGACAAAATGGAAAGAGACTTACAGAAACAGGATATGAAACAGTGATAATGATTAAAAACTGACTTTGGGAAGAGCTTAGTTTGACATATGACTTTTTTTAATTCTGTAATATTTAAACCTGTATGGCTTTAACTACCCCAAAGATATTTAAGGAATGCAGAGGGTATTCCCATTAACAAAAGGATATCCCCAGCACTTTATTTAGATGAAGAGAATGTACCAGAGCCAAAGATATAATACATAATTGTTTATCCTTAGAACACACCAAAAATAGCTACCAGATAATAAAAACTAGTCCACACTTCAAAGTCTGACTTTCCATAAAGAATTAACAGAAAAACGAGTAAAATACCATCCTTCACACTAACAGCATTTACCACTTGGTGCTACAGATGCGATATAATGTAAACTGCCAGAGCATTTTAATATATTTCGGCAAAAAGCAAAAGGGAGGTTGACAAGAACTTCCATTTTCCTGAGCTGACAGTGACACTTTGAAAGGTAAACACAAATCTATTTTGCATTCTCTTCCCCCAAGGCCATACTCTACTAAAAACAGAGTTCCTATGTTATCGGACATAATAATTTATGTATTCAACAAACCACAGGCTTGTTATGCCCTGTGTGCTCAGGAAAAACACTCTGGACGTATATGTGTGGTTTTGAGTTCCATATTAAAATGAATTTATTTTGATTTATGATAGGAATGATAAATACACTATACTGTCTTTCAATAAAGAGTCAATAAAACACACCCATTAAGCTGCTCACCTGCATCTAGCAAAGATACTAATGTCAAGTAACACCAGCACTCACCTGCATCTAGCAAAGATACTAGCGTTAAGTAACATCAGTGTGCATCACTCTCTTAGCTATGCTTGAAATTCTGTCAAGAACAGAGGCAGATTATGGAGTGTGGAAAATATATAAATCCAGACTTTGGTTAGCTTAAGTTTCTTGTTCAGAAGTACTGTCTCCATTTAATGACTCATCCATCAATCCCACCAAATTAAGGTTCTTAATCAGCAAGATCCAAGTCTTTTTAAGCATTTATAAGTGATATCAAGTGTATTCCTCTGGCAGATTACAGAAGACCAACATTAGGAGCTTGTTTCAGTCAAAAACTTGTAAAAAAGCAAAGATCAACACTCTGCACCATCACTGGGAGCCATATAAAGTCACTTCAACACTGTCCCTGTGACATTAATGAAGGTCTGGGTAACTTTGTACAGGTGAATAAGATGGTCTTCCCATCACCTATCCATGGAACAGACACACATTCTTTAAGCTATCATATTAACTCCATCCTGAGTTAAACTTTATCAAACAGCCCACCACCACCCGCAGCCAGGATTTCATTTTCTCCCCTAGAATTAACAGGGTGAGCCAATAAACAGTAACAGGGCAGGGCATCGTTAGTACAATCACAATTATATTCAATTAATACACAATATAAATGTACAATAGTCTATTCATATACAATTGATATAATTACTATAATCCCATGCTATCCTCAGTAACCAGCTGTACAGACACATTATATAAGAGGAAAATTAAAAGATTGGGTTTACAGAAGATTTTCTACCTGCCCAAACTGAGTCTCTGATAATTCCTGTCTGTAAAAACCATCCCTGCAGTAGTGACCCCTCCTCCAGAGAAATGGACTACAGCCATAGCAATGCCCTCACTTTGTCAACAGCCTGGGAGGCAGCAGCAAAGTGGTCCAGCGCTAACCAGCACTGCCACTGCAGCTTCATGCCCACCATGGGATGTTCAGGATAGCACAGGAAATCTCATGACCAAGTTCCTCGACACCCTGTGCCCAAAGAAAAACTCGGAGATACCCTGAGAATACGAAGGCTGTTAAAGTCAAGAGACTTCTTCCTTGGTAAACACCTGTAGTTTTGCTCTCAGAAAAGATCTGTGACAATTGTCAGCAATTGTGACTCCATCCCCTGAGATGGTAATGAGCAATTTCAACAAGAACAAACTGCCTGCATTGTTTGAGAAGCGTTTAGTGGGGGATCTCAGGAGTGCATACCATCAAAGAAACAACAGACAAGACAGCAGGAATTAATAGGGGAGGATTTTTACATTACTGAGAAGGATATTACCCCATTTCCCAAATCCTTTCAGTTCATGGGTTCAACGGTTGTGACCCTGCCAGTCTACAGATCTTACGCCATTTTACGCTATTCCAAGCAGAATGGCTGAGCTCTGTGCAAGCTATTGAGCAGACGCCTGTGAGCTTAGATCTATAGTGGTAAGCAAGCATTTTATAAATACTTAGTGAAACAGACTTGATGAGGGTAAGTTTAGTTTAAGTACTTTTTTTTTCAGTAAGGCTCTCTCTTTGTAAGTATTTTCCTGTACAGGGGACCAAAAAGAGGGGGGAGGGGGGGAAAGCCTCACAAAAAAAAAATCCACAAAAAAAATCCCCACCTGTCAAAAAGCTGTAACAACATCCTAGATGGGATCGGTCTTGAGTTCACATCAACGAAAAATGCAGCACTTTTCCTCAAAGACCAAATGTTTCTCCCTTTTCACTGTATGCTGCCCTGTTAAAATATGAATTCTGATCCGAAACATTTAAAAATGTTTTATGCATTAGCATCTCACCTGTAGAAGAGCCTATAATTGCTCAGGATTACCTGTAGCAACAGAAAACTGATACTGAATCTACACACAATGTACTCGGTAAAAAAAGTGTTACCCAATGTGACCCACAAGACTCAGCAGCCTGTCCCCCCACTGGGAAGCACTACAGCCCATTTGGCTGTTTGATAAATGACTCAATCTGTGTTCTCTGATTTCCCATTCTATTATGACTTTCTGCTGAAAAGGTTAAATGAGCTGAATGAGAAAAGGCTTTGAATTAATCTTTTTCCCCTCCTTACTCTTGCTTCCCTAGGAATAATAGCTGCCTAGTCTCATTCTTGCTCTATGTCATACAGCCCATCTGCAATAACACATTCCTGCAGGCTCTCTCAGACAACTGGTGATCAGTGGCCTGAGGTACAGCTAACACCTTAAGCAGCATCAGTTTTCAACACTCTGTAGCTTAGGAGCTTCTCTGTACATACAGCAGTCTATTTTTTGCAAAGTGTGCTCCATTACAAATACCCACTGAGAAAGGCCTGCAACAAAAACAGCTGCTTCTGGTTTTATCTGTCCTCTATCAGCTTATAGACGGTCTCTTTATGGCATAGGAGTCTGGAGATCAAATGGAAGCGCTCTTCTTTTAACAGCTTTGGTGACTCTGACATCCCATACAACTATGTCAATCCTTCTGGATGGCAGGCATAACCTTTCTGAAGAAGGTACTGACATTCCCTGTCATGTGTGGGTTATAAAACGTTCTCCTACCTATGAAAATAGACACAGGTTCACCTAATAGTACAGGAGAAAGAATACATCCAGGTTTTTCTCGGTTTGTTTCCCCCTCCCGCCCCCCACTATATGAATGAATGTAAGAGACTCCCAGCACTATTGTCACCCAGGAGACTGAGACTGTCACAGATGCAATCTTTTCTGAAAATTAAAAAGAGCAATTCTGTGTAACAGATACGGTCACAGTTGAGGCAATACCATCTGTTTTCTTCTTATTATTTTTGATCCAAGTATTGAGTATTCTTGATTCAAGAATTAGAATTTTGGCCTCAAAGAAAGATCTGCTCTCAGTCATGGCTGCAACACAGGATTACAAGCTCTTTATGCCACAATACATTGCATGAGGGACTTCATCACATGAGCTCCAGAATCCTCCTCTTGCATTTCAGCTGCCTTAATGTTGAATTCAAATAGTATTTATGATACTTAATGTCTCATTTACACCAGTTTTCCAGTTAATCACAAAATCACAGAGTAACTGAGGTTGGAAAGAACCTTTAGAAGTCTCCTGTCCAACACCCTGCTCAAAGCAAGGCCAATTAGATCAGGCTGCTCAGGGCGTTGGCCCATCAAGTTCTGCATAATCTCTAAGGATGGAGAGGCCCCAATCGCTCTGGACAACGTGTTCCAATATTTGATTTGCCTTACTGTGGAAAAAAAAGTCCTTATAACTAATCAAAATCTTCCATGTTCCCACTTGTGACTATTACATCTTATCCTACCACAGTACAGTTTTGAAAAGAATTTGGCTCCATCTTCTCTATGCTCTCCTGTCAAGTAGCTGTAGACAGTAGTAAAAGCTCCTCTTCCACCTTCTCTTCTTAAGATAGAACAAACCCAATTCTCCTAACCTCTCCTCGTGTGTCATGTGCACCAGGCCCTAATAGTCTTGGTGGTCCACCATGGTCTCACTCCAGTTTGTCAACATCCTTCTTGTACTGGGGAGCCCAAAACTGGGCACAGTACTACAGATGTAGTCTCACAAGTGCCAGACAGAAGGGAAGAGCCACATCCCTCAACCTGATGGCTACTCTCTTGCTAATACAACACAATCAATACATGGCTGGCCTTTGCCGCAGGAGGCACTGACTCACATTTGACTTTTTGCTCACCAGAACCCCCAGGTCTTTTTCTTCAAAGCTACCTTCTACTTGTCAGTGCCTAGTCTGTACTGTTGCATGGGGTTATTCCATCCCAGATGCAGGACTCTGCACTTGCCTGTGTTGAATTTCATGAGGTCCCTTCCTGCCAGTGCATTTCCTAGCCTGTCAAGGTTCCTCTGAAGAGCAGCCCTGCCCTCCAGGGTATCAACCACACTGCTGACTTGCTATTATTTGTGCACTTGCTGAAGGTACTCTGTCTCAATGTCCAGGCTGTTAATAAAGACATTAAGCAGTACTGGCCCAAATATCAACCCTTGAGGGACATCACTAGCAACTGGGAGCAAGTTGAACTTTGTACTATTCACCGTAACTCTTTCAGCAGAGTAGCAGTCCTTATAGTTCCTTAGAGTCGCTATTGTCCACTTATCCAGTCTATGTATCACCAGTTTGGCTATGTATTAGTTAAAACATTTTCCCTTGTTAGGTGAAGATAACAAAGGTAATCAGATTTATTTTACATTTTTCAGATAGAAGCTGAACTTAGCTATTACAGACATGCATCCAATTCAGGCTCACCATGCAACCTTTCAAGGCCACAGTGAGTAATAACCTATCAAACTACAAGTTACAGGGCAAGTTTAAATTGTGAAAATAATTCCATTTTGCCTAATATGTTTTTGCATAAACACCAATATAATAGCTCTTGTGAAAACTTCCAGGCAACCACAGGTTTGGGCAAGAGTGCTGGGAACATACCTTATAATGACAGATTCCAGGAGCCTAGTCTTTCTTTTAGATTGCTATGAAGTCCTCTTTTATCAAAGGTATATAAGGAATAAACTTCTATAACTTATTATAAGGGGCTCTTTGACCTAGGAAGCAAAATTCTAACCAAAAGCTGGAAGCTGAGGCTAGACAAGGTCAGATTATAAAGAAAGGACTTTAAAGGAATTAAAGTAGTGAGACTTAGTAGTCACAGGAACAATTTTCCCAAAGCAATGATGGCCTGCTAACACTAACAAGTTTTAAATCAACCTCAATATTTTTCTAAAGACAATTTTTGTCTGAACCCAAACGTACGTTCAGGAAATCTTACGCACTATGCTCACACACAGTATTACAGTTGTCCCCTCTGGCTCGGCTTATTTGGTTACGACCAAATACTATTTAGAACTGAAATCCTAGTTGGTGTCATCTTAAAGATAGTATTTGGGCTCAGCAGCAGCATGGAATAGACAGTTTTTTTAACAAATTCCCTTATCATTCCATGCTGCACGTGGATTTTCTCCCTAGATGTTTCCCACAATAACCAATTACACCTATATTTTAGCATTAATATAAATATTCTTAAAGGTCATAGGCTTTTCATTTGGAATCCTTTCCATTTCCTCAAATTCAGTATGATTACATCAGATTTATATGAATCTCTCCATCAAACTCTGTATATTTTAAAAGAGTTTGCTGCGTATTTTTACCCATGGTGACCACGAATAATAATATAATGATATATATGATTTCCAGTCCTCCTTCTTAAAACATATGTATTTCAAATCATCCACTTCAACATCAGAAAAAAAACACTTTTACTGTGAGAGTAGTCAAATGCTGGAAAGGGTTGCCCAGAGAGGTTGTGGAGTCTCCATTCTTGGAGATATTCAAAACCTGATCTAATTACATCTTCTTGGAGGAGGAGCTTCCACAAGATGCAGGCCCATACCCAGAGGTCCCTTCCAAATCTCAATGATTCTGTGATTCAGCTCCCTTTGCTGATTGTCAGAAGATTCCTGTCAGCCCATTTCTCCAGCCTCTTGAGGTCCTTCTGAATGGCAGCACACCATCTGATATATCAACCACTCTTCTCAATTTTGTATTGTCTGCAAACTTACTGAAGGTGTACACCCTGTCCCATCATCCAAGTAATTAATGAAGATACTAAACAGCATTAGACACAGTACCACCCTGGTGTGCACCACTAGTGACTGGCCTCCAGATGGACTTTGGGCCACTGGTTACAACCCTCTAGCCCAGAAGTTCAGCCTATCCACCCCACCATCCATTTATGTTATCCATACTTCATGAGTTTGCCTATGAGGATGTCATAAAAGACAGTGTTGAAAGCCCTGCTGAAGTCACAATAAACATCCACTGCTCTCCCCTGGTCCACCAAGCTAGTCATTTCATCATAGAAGGCTATCAGGTTGGTTAAGCACAGGCTCCCCTTTGTAAATCCATGCTTACTATTCCCAGTCACATTCTTGTCTTTACTGTGTTTGAAAATGGCTTCCAGGACGATTTGCCGCATCACCTTCTCAGGGATCGTGGTGAAAGCGACTAGCCTGCAGATCCCCAGATCCTCCTCCTTGCCCTTCCTCAAGGTAGGAGTGACCCTTGCTTTCTTCCACTCAGGAACCTCTCCTGATCACCATGATCTTCCAAAGATAATAGAAAATGGTATCACAATGACATCAACCAGCTCCCTCAGCCCTCATGGATGCACCCCATTAGGTCCCACAGACTTATGTCCAGTTTGCTTAAACATTCCCCAACTCGATCCCCCTCTACCGAGGATAAGTCTTCATTACTCCAGACTGGTTTCCACCTCTTACCACCACCGGGCACTTGCTGGGGCCTCCCCCCCACTCAACACTCCACTGCCATAGCCTCCTTCTCACTTCTGCTCCCTGTCCTGCTATCAGCTCTAGAAAGGCTATAGCCAAGCTAAGAAGTCTGGTTGAGCATGCCTTTCCTGACTGGCAGTTCAGAGCACATTCATACAGACTTAAAAAACAAAGCAAGATAGCAATTACTACCTCTCTATTCAGCTCTGTCAGATTCATTAAATTTCTGCAGAGAATTAAACTAGAACCAAGGAACTACAGCTATAGCTTATCTCTGCAGTTCTCAGGTTGTGTTTAATAAACTATAAAATAAGTGCATCTACTTATTCAGAAAGAAGCTGTCACTATTGGCAGGGGGCAGTACTGTAGCACTTTCAGCTCTCATTCTTGTGGATATTTTTATCTCAGGAACAGAATTGGAATGGCACAGAATAGAACAGAAAGGAAAGGTATTCTGAACATATTTGATTTGTTTCCCAACTTGGGCTCTCCTCACTGAAATCAACCAACATGCTTTCTCTAATAAACTGTCTGAAAATTCCTCAGGTATTTTCAGAGCACAGAAGATAGGCTATTAAGAATATATGCTATAGAAGAACAGCCCTTTTGACAGCAAAGGGATACTTTTTTTTCCCCAGTCATTACTTCAAACCTCCAGCAATTAGCTTTAAAAATGTTACTCACTTGATGGGAGCTATTCAACCTCCTAAAGCAGTTCTCTGCCTAGAGAACTAGATATTTTACGCTCAGAAATCACTTGGCAGCAACAAAAGCTTACTATCCTACTGAGCCAAAATAATTGGGCTTAACAGACTCTTTAGAAGTTTATATATGTGAATACCATGCAGTTACTGAAGTTTTTAAACAAAAGTGCCCAGTTTAAAGAACATTTTTGATGAAAATCCTGAACTCTAAATTCTTAAGTGACTTTCACAGGTCTGTTCATATAGGTTTTCTCAGAAAGATACAACTGACATTAAAGATTTTTACATGCAAGAGAGAAACACAAAAGTAGCAGCTTCTGTCAGTTAATGGAAGTAGTGACAAAACAAATTTTAGCTTTACTAAGACCTATCTTTCTGTCTATTCTTGTCTATAGCTTACACTTTTAAATTCCCCTTCTCGCAAAAAAAATGTTGGCTGCCTCCCAGTGAAGAGATGCTAAGCATTTACATCATAGAAGTGACCCTCCCTCCATCATCAAAAACATTAGAGAATCTTAACTTGGCTGATTTCAATGAATAGGCTTATAAACCTTCTCTATTTCAAATCTTATATCCTTACAGAGACAAGCTGAATTCTGGACTACTTATTATTTCAGATAATGAATTAAAAAAAAAAATCAGTATGTGGAAGGGAAAGATTCACTGCAGTATGACAGGACACCAATCAAACATAGGCTTTCTTACAGAAGTAGAAGAGCTTTTATTCTCTCAAGATATTCATAAATCAACTACTGTTTTGCCTGATATGTCAGGCACTGAACTTGCATCTATCTCTGTCTCACCACCTTGCACACTGCCTACTTTCACACAGATGCAGCCAAATTTCCCAAGTTTTCCTCTGGCCAAGGGCTCAACACAGATATTTTAAAGAGGGGAGGGGTACTGTCACCTGCAGGTGATTGCAACACACTCCCAGAGCCCTACTGTTCCCCTGCTCGATGGGCATGCAGCTGGGTCCTAACAAGACTCAGCAGTTCCTGCCTCAGGAGTAGCTTCTCTCTTGCTTCTTCCCCACAGCTGTGGGTTCAGATTCCCAAGGGCAACATGCCAGCCACCGCTCTGCTGCTAGTCACATTATACAGCTTGACTCTGAATAACAAAAGAGTGTTTGTTTTAATGTCAGATAGTACTTCCTTGCAAACAATGAAAAGAGCTTAGAAAGACTTGTACACGACTGGTGCATGAAGGGTAGAACCACAGCCACAAAGCGTTCCTGCTTACTGGCACTTCTGAAGGGTTAAACTCTATCATCACTTTCATTTCTTCATGGGATTCTTACAGTCAGAAACAAAAACAAAAGGACATCCTCATTAGAAAAATGAGAGTAATTTATTCTGCTGGAATTCAAAAATAAGAAATCAGAAATGAAATAAGAAATGAAAATAGCATTTTCAGACCAATGCTCTCATTCCATTTGTGACTTACTCCTAAGCCACATTCATATTTTTAAAGAAATTAACGATATTAGCAGATAAATTTTTGCCACTTGATCACATAAATAATGCTTTCTCAAAAGGTGAAAAAAAACATGCAAGCCTGTAATGCTGCTGTCACCTGCACATTCAGACAGTATATGCTGAAACCACCACACTTAAAATTTTACCTTACAGCAGTCACACACAGAGCAAATAAATCATTCAGTAAATATGCAGCACTGCAGGCATTAGCAAACACTATCAGGTTTTGTTTTAACCTACTGCAAGCATTTCACTTCGGGGTAACTTACTCTTTTCAGGAAAGATTCTAGGACAAGGCATGATTCAGGTAAGTGGAGAAAAGAGCAAATTGCTGTATTTCTAGTCTGAGGTACAGGTTCCAGTCATAACTTTTTCCGTTTGAATCAAGCACAGGAAAGAGGATTCCTGGATTTAGTTTTGTTTATTCTGCCTCCTTCCAGCTCTAAAGAACTCTTTCCTACCAGATATATTTTTCACTGCAACAAATTTAGCTACCAGATTTACAACGTTCTCTTCACATCTCACACTCTCTCCTGGTAACAATAGCTTCCAACAAGGTGTTTTACTGGACATTCAGCTTTAGAAGGTCTGGTCCCATGAAAAACAGAAATACATTATTGTTATGTTCTTATTAAACCAAACCAATACAGACTACTTTATCTAATACTTCTATTTTAACTTCTAGTTCTGTGCAAGTGTCCTCTGAAAGCAGATTTCACCCCAAAACCTGCATGCACTGGCTGATTTTTAATATATATAATTACTATTTTACCTTAAAAAAATAAAAAGCTAAGTAGCACTTAAGAGATGTGGAGTAAACTTTATTTAGCCTTTCTTTTAGGTGGGCACACAGTCCAGTTCTTCATGGAGTGTTATTTAAATACTTCCATATTCAGCAGATATGCTAAAGAAACCATTCAAATACAAGTAATACACAAAACTTCCACATGCCTTATACTTTACTTGTTTATGCACTCCCGTTACTATCATGCATTCCTGGTTGAAACAACGCTGTTTCAACTCCCTTCTATCTAACCCGGAACTTCCTAAATAAGAAAGCTTTTTCTTTCTTAAAAGATGAATGAAGACAGGAACCCAGATATGGTACGATCAGCTTTCTAATGAGCCTGTCAGTAAGCAAAGATTCATAACAGTATTTACTTCACTAGTAAAAGGAAGTCTCAAAATAAAGCAGTAATACAACAGAACCCTATACTTGTCCCACAGAATTCTCTCCCAACATACAGAATGTCCCTCATTTTAGATATACACTTGGATGTAGGTTACTCACCATAGGGTTAAATCATACTTGACAAGCAAGTTGCCACTCTTGGAAATGACATGCTATCCCAATAGTGGTAGATTTCCCTGTATATAAAATTTTAATAGGTTATACAGCTCAACACATTTACACAACAGTCTCTTAAAGTCATCAGTGTCAGAAATCAATTCAATATACTACTTAAAGTGTAAGTCAATGATATCAGTCATATGAGTAAGAGAAAAAATTGACCCTAGGATAAACTACAGTTAAAAGCAACTCTTTCGTATCAATTTTGATCCAAAATAAGCTAACTCTGATGTCAAAACATGGTAGTCCCTCCCTGCATCTGCTGGCTCCCATCTGTGCAAAACCTCTTCCCTTGTGGGAAGTAATGAGGAGGTTGCTCAAGGACTTGTACAGTTGAGTCTTTGAGCACCTCCAGGGACACAGATTCCACAGCTTCTCTCAGCTATTTGTTCCAGTATTTGACCACCCTCAGGATAAAAATATTTTTCCCAACATCTAATTGGAACTTCCCATGTTCCAACTTGTGTCTGTTGCCTCTCATCCTACTGCTGTGCACATCCAAAAAGAGTCTGGCCCTACTTCTCTGGATCCCCTGATCAAGTAGTGGTAGACAGCAATAAGGTCTCCCCTTAGCCTTCTCTTCTCTAGGCTTAACAGACCCAGTTCTCTCAGCCTCTCCTCATATGTCATGTGCTCCAGTCCCCTGACCATCTTGATGGCCTTGGGTAGACTTGCTCTGGTATCTTTCTTGTACTAGGAAGCCCAAAACTGGATACAGACTCCAGATGCAGTCTCACAAGTGCTGAATAGAGGGGAAGGATCACTTCCCAGGGCCTGCTGGCTACACATTTACTAAGTTGGCCTTCCTTGCTGCAAGGGCACACTGCTGACTCGCATTCAACCTGATGTCCACAACAGCCCCAGATCCTTTTCTGCAGAGCTGTTTCCTAGACAGTCCTTCCACAGCCCATATTGTTGCACAGGGTTATTCCATCCCAGATGCAATACTTTACATGTGCTTCTGCTGAACTTCAGGAGGTTCCTGTCATTCCTTTTCTCCTGCCTGTCTAGGTCCCTTGGAATAGCAGCACTGCCCTCCAGTGTATTTACCACTCCCCCCAGTTTGGTGTCATCCACAAACCTGCACTCCACCCTATCATCCAGGTTGTTACTTAAGACATTAAACAGTACTCGCCCCAATACTGATTCCTGAGGGATGCCCCTAGATACTGGTCATCAACTGGATTTTGCGCCACTGATCACAGCTCCTACATTATTGTCCACTTTTCCAGACCATATTTCACCAATTTGGTGATTGGGAGACTATGGGAGACTGTGTTCAAGGCCTTGCTAAGGTCAAGGTACACTACATCCACTCCCCAGTCTTTGTCAACAGTGCCAGCTACTTCATCAAGAAAGCAATGAGGTTGGTCAGGCATGGTGAATCGACATTGGCTGCTCCCAATCACGTTCTCATCCTTCCTGTCTTTAGAAATGGCTTCAAAGAGGATTTGCTCCATAACCTTCTGTACTGGGCAAAAATTGCAGGGTTTATGTAGTAGGAGGCTGCAGGGATGATCTATGTGTGAATAGATCATGAAAGCACCATGTGCCAATCACAGCTAATTCCAGCCACCTCTGAAACTAAGGTAGACAATCCATCACACTTCAAAATTTCAGTCAGTCAGAGCAGCACATGGAACCTCTGCTTAAACGTATTTAAGAAAGAACAGCAGTCACTAGGGTAAGAGACACATGAAGAGACATGTTTGAAGAATCGTGAGGAGATACTCTTGGGGAGACGTGGAAGAGATGCATTTGGAAACATGCAAATGGAAAGACTGCTGAGGAGACATGTGACTGGAAACACACTCAGAAAGAGGTGCTCCATGCCAAAGGGAGGGAGTACCCTGAAGGGGCTGCAGCCCATGGGCGACCCACACTGGAGCAGGTATACCCCTGAAGAGACTGCAGCCTGTAGAGAAACCATGCTTGAGCAGTGACACTGAGAAACACAAAGGAGCAGAGGAAACCCAGTAAGAAGCACAGAGCAGCAGAAAAAAACCATTATGCACATGACTCCAACCTCCTACGTTGCCCATCACCTCACTGAGAGGCAGAGCAAGTGCAACCTGCAGTGGAAACAAGAAAAGTTGAGACTACGAAGGGGAGGATAAGTGTTTGGCTTAAGTTGAGCCTGGGAAAGGGGAAAGAAAAGTGTTTACTTCAGTGTTTGTTTTTGTAATTGTCAATACCAGAATCAGTGATTAAAAGTTTGTGCTAACTGGCAATAAATCAGATTTAGTAAAAGCTCCCCAAGTCAAGACTGTTCTGCCCAAGACACCTTTGCAGGGCCTGAGGTTACACTGACTGGCCAGGATCCTCCTTCTTGCCTTTCTTTAAGGTGTGTGATATCTCCCTTTTTCCTGGCATCAGGAACCTCCTCAGTCACCAAACCTTTAGAAGGTGACAGAGAGCCCCCTCACAATGACATTAGCCAGCTCCTTCAGTACCCCTTGGATGCATCCCATCCAGCCCCCCAGACTTGTGTATGTCCAAGGGGGCTAAGTAATCCCTAACTCATTCTTCCTTTACCGTGGGTACTGTTTCACTCCAACACATTCTGGTAGTAAGCTCAGGGACCTGGGAGCCCCGAGGGCAAGTGATTTTACCAGTGAAAACTGAGGCAGAAAAGGCACTGAGTATCTCAGCTTTTTCCATGTCCCTTCCCACTAGGTCCTCGTCCCACTGAAAAATGGGCCCATACTCTCCTTTTGCTACTTATCTTTCTTGTTGCCCATCACCTCCCCTGCTAGTTTCGGCTTGGGCTGACCTTTCCTAACTCCATTCCTGCATGCATGGGCAATATCTTTGTATTCCTCCCAGTTAGCCTGGCCCTGCTTCCACCTTCTGTGTACTTCCTTTTTGTGTTTTAGCTCAGTCAGAATCTCCATTCATGCTGGCCTTCTGCCATGCTTGCTCAACTTTCCACACATTGAAAAGGAGGTTGTCCATGAAGATCAACCAGCTCTCCTGGGTCCCTTTACCCTCCAGGGCAGTTTTCCGTGGGATCCTGCCAAGCAGGTCTTTAAACAAGGCAAAATCTGTTCTTCTAAAGTCAAGGGCTGTAATTTTGTTCTTTGTCTTGCTCATTCCTCTCAGTCCCATGGTCACTGCAGCTAAGGCTGCTCTCAGCCTTCACATCTTCAACCATTTCTTTCCCATTTGTGGGTAGCAGGTCCAACAGAGCATTTTCCCTAGTCAGTTCATCTGCATCAAGGAATTGTCTTCAAAACATACAGAAATCTCCTGGATTGCTTGCACACAGGCATTTTGTAGACTTCAGAGTAGTTAAAGTACCACAAATACCAGGACCTATAATTGTAAGGCTTTCTCTAGCTGCCTAAAGAACGCCTCGTGTACCTACTACATCATCTGTGCTAGCCTGCCCTCTGCTCCTTACCCACAAGCTTACTACTGATTCATCACCTGCCCCAAGACAGAGCTCCTTACATTCCTCTGCACAGAGTGCACCCTTTCCTCCTCGCCTTCCCACTCTGTCTTTCCTGGAAAGCCTGTATCTATCCATTGCAGCACTCCAGTCAGGAAAGCTATCCCACTTTGTCTCTGTAATCCCAGTGAGGTGGTAGTTCTGCAGCTGCACACAGACTTCTAATTCCTTCTGGTTGTTCCCCATGCTACATGCATTTGTGTACAGGCATTTCAGATGGGCTTCAGGTAGTACTGCATTTACAGAAAGAGTGTTAGAGCCTCCCCTATTTTGCTGTCCCCTAGGCAAATCTGCTGTGCCCCTTGTGCCCTCACTTCTCTTCAAATTATGATAACCCTCCCCTGCATACCAAGTTTAAAGCCCTCCTCACTATGTTAGCAACCTTGTTTGCAACTATGCTCTTGCCCAACTGTCATATCTATCCCATTCCAGCTCAGTAACCCTTGCTCCTCAGAGAGGGTGCCATGGTGACTGAAGCCAAAGCCCTGCCTGTGACATCAGCCACATAGCCAGATGCTGACTGACTGGATGAGTCCAATATTACTTGAACCTTTCCTCCATCGCTGGAAGAATTGAGGAGACAAGACCTGGGCCACCTGCCCTCACCCCCAGAATTCTGCAATTACTCTTAAAATGCTCCAGGTTACCCTAGCACTATTGTCACTGACCTCATGGAAGAGGAGCAAGGGGTAAAAGTTTGAGGGCCAACAAGCCCTAGCTGTCTCTCTGCAACATCCCAAATTCTGGCCCGTCAAGCAACAAACCCCCTGAGACATCAGGTCAAGTCAGCAGACAGGTAACTCCATCCCCCCACCAGCAGGAGTCTCCAATAATTATCACTCCTAGATGTCTGACCATTTGCAAAATGTGCAGGAGGTAGAAGTTCTTGTGCCCCCGAAGGACAGTGCAACAGGTTTTCCCACACATATTCAGAATATGAAGCATTATGAACTAGAGATGGGGACAGACCATCACTTTAGTAACACAGCATGACTGTGGAAACTACACAGCTGCTTATGCAGTAAGGTGACACCTACTTTTAAGCAATGTTTACTACAATTTAGTAGCCAGAAATTAATCAGAGTTAGCAGCACACATCCATGAATGTTCTGCAAATGTAGCAAGAGCTCCACCGGCCTTTCCAAGAATGACCAGTCTGAGATCTGTGGTCCCACAAAGGCGCTTATTAATATATTTTGACTGCCAAAAGAACATAGGATCAAGTCGACAATCATCAAATCAGAAAAATACAGAAAAGTTCTAGAATAAAAAGAATGTTAATAGGAAGATATTGATACCATATTTTCAAGTCTTCTTTTTTTCATTTTAATCTCTCTTTCTCCTCACTAAGCAAGCAAGTTAATTCACCAGTATGGGAGGACCTGAAGTTCAATGGAAATGGTAAATTACCACGTAGGATTAGGGTATTTTAAAAAAATGAAATATTCTAAGGATGTTTGACAGAAAGTCTCCTCTATTTGTTAAAGTTCATATTTACATAATTACGTTTGCTAATATTTACATAGGAATATTTTTTGTACATATCTTAAGAGCATCCATAGTGGGTTAGAACAAGGGTCCATTTAGCCCCAAATCCTATCCGTCCATAAACAGATGCCCAGCCAAAGTATGAAAAGCATGGATGATACTTCAGGACACTTCCTGGGCCTTCTCCTATTTTCAACTCAAAAGCTTTCCTGATGCTGAGGCAATTTCTCTAATACTATCAGTGAAATTCCACGTACTTCTCCAAACTGATCCTGAACCCATTAAACATTTATCAAACACAATATCCTCTAGCAAAAATTCCACAGGTTTATGAGCCACTGCATGAAGACTTACGTTCTTGTGTCGCTTTTGAAGCTGCTGCCTCTAGTTTCATTCAATGCCCTTTAGCTTTTGTACTGGAAAAGACAGTGAAGAACACTATCTACCAAGCCAGTCATGACTTTATAACTGTCATACACTGGCATGAAAAAGATCTCATGGAAGAGTCCTACCCTGACAGTCATTCCATGTATTGACGTTGACCCATGAGTATGAATATCTTTAATACTCCTTCCTTTATCTTTTCAAATTCCCATATAGCCTTTTGGAGATGAGGGGACCAGAAATGCACAGAGTATGTGAAGTGGAAGAACCATCTATTTCTATAGCAGTAAAAAGATGTTTTCTTTTTTATTCTCTATTCCTTCCCTCGTAATTCCTAATATTTTATTTATCTTTTTAAACCATTATTGAGCTGATATTCTCATGAGTGTATAATATGACCACAAGATAATGCTCTTGTGCAGCTTCAAGCCTATCATTTCACACAAAGTTCAAATGGAGGAGGATATGCCAAATTTCAGCTGCCATTTCATTACTCAGTCACTCACTTTCATAAGGTCTACATATAATTCCTTGCAATCAGCTTTTGTCTTCATTACCCCAGCAACTCTGTAACAGCATCAGACTTGCTCATCCCACTGCTCACTGCCCTTTCCAGGTTATCTGTGCTGAAGATCAAAGGTCCTCAGAGAACTCCGCTGATGACTTTCAATGGAGACTGCAAGAGCTTACCATTTTTTCCAAACTTTGGTTTCTTTTTTTCAACCTTTTATTTATCCATGCAAAGACCTTCTGTCTTACTCCTTAGCCGCTCACCTTTCCTGATCACGTATCAACTAGATCAACCTAATTTAGATGCTGTTCCTTGAAGGGGTCAACACATGAAAGGTTTGCAAGACAGGACTTCCCTTTAAAAAACAATACTGACCCTTCTTAAACTGATATATTTGTCCAGGTGTCTATTACAATTCTGTTACTTCCTATGGTTTCCACTAATTTGCCCAGTACAGAGATCAGGTGCACAAGCCTGTTTTTATCCAGCTCCCTGTACAAACTTTTCTGAAAGTCCCAGTTGTCACTTTCCAGTCCTGAGTTACCAAGGCAGTTTTAAATGAGAGATAACACTCTACAGACAACGGTGTTTCATCCTCAGAAGTATTTCATCCTCAAATTCTCTTGATTCCTTGAGTGAGCACCATCCTGTCCTTGTGATTTATTAGAGTTCATTTTGTCAGTTTAACTCACAACATTTCCAATAGCTGTTTCCACGTCGGATAGATCTCCTATAAATTCTTCAAAAAGAAAAATTCCAGCCTGGGAATTGCCTCTGTTTCTTCCACAGCTAACACCAGTGCAAACTTCCTCAACCAACATAATTCAGTCCACATGAATTCCTTGCCTAGGAATATGCACGTTACCACTGAAGTATGCTCTATTGGCTGTTGAGGTTTTGCAAAAAGCCTAGCTGTAGGTGGGTTTCTCTACAAATGGATTAGCAGAGGAATAAGGTTTTTCTGGCATCCTGATACCTGGACCACAAAACAACCACTATGGATCAAGTGGAATGTGGTCAATGCCACAGGTAGAAAACATGTCTAGAGGCAGAAGACAGAACACAGTAACTTAAACTTCAGAAAGAATCTTCACCTCAGAAGGCAGAGCCAGCACAGTCTACACCATCTGGGAAATAAGTGACACACAGCCATCACGAGAGCAATATGAAAGTTTCCAAAAGGATAAATCCAGGCCAACACATCTAGACACAACGAAGTACAAACAGAAGGCATGTACAATATAAGTTTCTGGAACAAAGTCTCTCCAGTTTCTTACATTTACTTTTCAAACATGAGCGATGCAATCCTCTGACTTCTGTCTGGAGCCTGAGGCAAAGAGCTGCTGACTAACATTAGCACACGGTACACAGGGAAGAGAAGGAAGATGGTAGAACTGTCTTCTCACCTTTTTCTCCCAAGATAAATGCGAGTTATGGTTGTTACATAGGAATTCATTGCATGCAAGAAACAAGCAAAGAATATTATCCTATCAGGCTCAAACCCTGACTCTTTGTCCTGACTGTGTTATCTAGACATCTGTGTGATGCATGCAACTCTTTATGTAGAGATAATATAACCATTTCTATATATAAACACGATATATAATATACATAAGATATATTGTTACATAATATTTTGTTTTTTACATATATATGGCATGCTAATTAGAAAATCTTTTTGGTTTTAATAAAGTAAGTGCATTTTAAGTCTGACAAAAAAAATTGATAAATCAGTCTTCAAAACTGCAAAACATGTAGAAACATGTTAAGAAAACCAAGAGTTAATATGAAGCATAATTTAATCATAATCAACATGCAGGAAGATCCAATCATCTGAATAGAAGAAAGGATATAAAATAAAACCTCCCAAAGAATATAGCTACCCTGCAAATAGAGCAGCACAATGTTCATATTTACTAAATCCAAAAGTCATAGTCAAGTGACCAAGTTGGTTTCTCAGTCTCTTCAGTGAGCACCTTTTTGTGAGAATCCTACTCTGAGAAACCAGGAGATTTCTTCATAACAGCTAATCCTCTGATCCCATTCAGAACAAATTTTACACCAAGAGGGGAATTATGTAGATTACAGCTGCAGCAGGACTATGGCTTAAAGAATACAAATAAGTTATGAAAAAAAAAATTAAAGAGGCTAACTTAAAAAAGAGGGAGAGCAACCCTTTTGAGAAGTGAGCTTCCCAGGTTATTCAATAGCAATCTTAAGCAATTTTTGTCAAAATACCAAAAGATATACATACTTTCTATATTTCCAGAGAGTAATTTGCTTTCATATGCTGCTGTATAAGTCTTAATAGAAAATAAAGCAGCAGGAAAGTTTTCTGGTAACTAGACCCCCTACCACCCTAAATCTCTGTTTAGGCCCACTGAAGAATCACAATCTTACTTTTCTTAGCAGTTAAACTAGACACATTCTGACAACCCTCCCACACCCCAAGGTGTGCTTCTAAAAGTATCTACCAGAAATATCACTTTTAAAGGTATTCACTAACTTTCAAGCTCTCCTTCTAATGACCCTTCATCTGAATGTGTGGTCCATTCAGCATAACTACCATAAAACACCACAGTTAAACTGACAGGTCTTTTATTATCATAATAAACAGCTTCACCAGCTACTTAGCAACTCACACAGATTAGAAGTAATTAGAGTAATTAGAAGCCATAGTACCTTAACTAAACAGGAAGGTCCATTATCTCTGTGTTTTAGTACAAAATTATGAAATGGTAGCATTTAGATGTGTACAGTTAAAAAGTAATTCCTGATATGCCTGCTGTATCTTGCAAAAATACAGAGAAGATGATGGTTAAGCACTCACACAATCAACAGCGTATCTTACGGAACCGCAGTTATTAAATGCAACTGCTTGCTTCAAACTAAATGAAATCATCTTCAGTCTCAACAGCACTTGAAGGCTTTTAACAGTGAATATCCAGCTTCAGAGGGGAAAAAAAATCTCAATAAAAGAGTATGAATAAGTTCACGTAGACAAACTTGGCAGAATCACGGTTTGCAATAAGGCTTACCAACTGAGTGACAGCTTCTACCATTGGCGGTTTGTGGGGAGAAGCATCCTCAAATTCAGCAGGGATCTAGAATGTTTGAGTTCTCGGACTTGAGAAGACGCACCCAAATGGTGTCAGTGCCAAACACCTATCATAACTGCAAATCAGAATGTAGTTCCTCAAACTGAAAGGCTTCAGTGGAGCATTTTCTACCCAACATTTCACATTGGCACCTGAGGATAATTTAGGATGATTTCATTTAGCTTGAAGCTTTAATGTCTACCTTCCCATCTAGTCTCCCCTCAGAACACAAACTGTTTGGGACAGGGATCTCTCTCTCATTATGTATTTGTACAGCACTGAGCAACAAAAAGGGATTTCAACTGCCTGGGTATTAAGCATTGTTCTAATAGTAAGAATTACTGTTGACTTTTCCACATAGCATAGAATTCTGAGGCTAGTAGCCAGAAGAAGCTCGTTCTTGTCTCTCACATGACTGTAACACTGTTAAAAGCAAAGAGAAAGTGGAAAGCTTTTAGGCACCAGAAAAAGATCTTAATGAAAAAGGGGGAAAAAATCCTAATAACATATGATTTGGGGAAGGAGGCAGGCAATAAAGGGAACAGACTAAAGAGAGCAAGGAATACGAGAGATGGGCAAAGCTGGATGATCAAAGCCCATATGAAACCAAATATCTCTGGAGTCTTCAGATCTATCTTGGCTGTTGTTTGTCTTTGCATTTTCTGATTATACCCACCATTTTCCTCAACTATGTGTGTGTAAATATTGAATTTAGCTTGTTGAACTTCACACATTCAGTGTCAGCATGATTTTAGATCAGGAAACCTGGGAAAACTGCGCTTCACACAACAAATGAGACAGTCACACTGACCCCACACATTCAAGAAGAGGTTGCCTACAGAACAGACCTCTTGGGCCAGCAGATCCAATGCTTACATCTATCCTTCAATGTTTCAGAGATGGAAGAAGAAGCAACTTTTTCTACTCTCATTAGAAGGGGATAATTTATTAAGGTGCTTTTGTTCCTGCATGTACCAAGCTGAAAGAGATCAGGAATGATTAATGCACCTGTGCACTCACAGCACTGTCTAGTCACAGCTTTCCTGGTTCTCCTCTCACACATTTCTCTGAAAGGCAGTACATGCGATGGCAAAAAGCATAAACTTAGTTATACTCTGTGTTTTCTCAGCAGACAGTCACTTCTACCAAATGCAAATACTTCAGCCTTCCTCCAGCCCATTCTGACTCTATCCTACCAGCCTCTTCCTTCCTTGTCTCAAACTATCCCATGTATCACACCAGTCCTCCCTTTCTGGCTCCCTGTACAGGTGAAGATCTTTGTCAGCTCAGTCTAACTAATATGCCTGAGTGGATCATCACAAACTCTGCTCAGAGCAAAGCCCTAGCTTTCCTCAGTAAAATCTCTCTCTCACACACATACGTGTTGCACACATGATGTTAAAGCCAACTAAAGTTATTTTTCTTCCAGATGCTGATAAGGAAGGAAGTCTGTTTCTTCTGTTTTTAACAGGGGATGGGAAGAAAGGAGGAGAAAGAGAAAGCAGGAGGACTCAGATTTAATTTCTGGGTCCATCTGCACTTTTCTTTCCTCTGTCTCAGGTTCCCATGAGCAAGGACTACAAAGAAACATGCTCTGCTCAGAACTCTCCACTGAATTCAATGTGGAAAACAGCTGAGCCAGTATCTTTCTTCAGTAGTCCCCATTCTTCCTGTTCTCTCTATTCCTTATACCTTCTTCCTTCTCATACAGGTCTTCTTTTCTAGTCACTTACGCTAACAGTAAAGTTTCCTCCTCAAAGGATCCTTCCAGAAACAACGTCAGGCAAAACTGGCAGTCTTTCATTTAAAAAGCGTCAGAGTGAATAAAAACAACCCAGACGAACAAACATGATCCACAGCTGCTTGTGACCAAAGGTAAGATAAAAGAGAATAGAAGCAGTCCAGAAACTTTAGGTGGTGTAAGAGGTTTATACACTTATTTGATAACATTCCTAATAGGTAGTGAAATTTGTGAGGATTCACTCACTTGTTCTTTCTCTTTTATTGCAAGATGAATGAAATCATTATAGACAGGATTTTCAAACACACTCAGCACTGGCTTTAACTCTGTTCTTATCAGGTCAAACACAAACATGAAAAAGCCTTGCTTGCTAGTGATAGGGGCTGTTGCTCCCACCAGCACAAGCACAAATAAGAAAAATATTTCCACAGGAAAAATAAGAATTTATTTTTTCACTTAAACTTGATTCTGTGAAATGAAATCACTTTCTCAGCTAAAGAAAGCTTCAAGCACTTGTGTTTTTAAATTTTTTTAATCATTGGGCCTTTAGTTTGAGCTTCCTTTTATTGTCAGTGTTGTGGCATCACACAAGAAGAAATAGAAGCTTTATAAACATGGCATCTAGAAAAAAGGATGATGAAAGATGAGGAGAGGGACCAAAACAGTCAGCAGGTTAAGACAAAGACACCATACTCTCATTATGTTCTGTGCATTTGATCCTCAGTACTTCATTTGAAACTTCTGACTCTTCTCTACGTAATTTGTTAATAGCCCTTTCCTGTTTTATTTTTATATATATGTGTGTGTGTGCGCAAACCACTGCTTTTTTTCTTTTTTTTTCTTTTTTTTTCTTTTTTTTTAAGTGTTGCTGAAAGTCTCCTGACAAGTTTTTAAATCACGGTTAGAATACAGAGCTACAGTTCAACAGAAGAGAATGTCAGAAGTCCGCAGGACTAATTAAAGAGGAAGAATGGACAGGGACTAACCTCCAGGATTTGAGACACCTGGTTTCAAGCCTTTGATGTGTCTTTCTGGGGGACACCAAACAAGTCTCTTGGTCTACAAGCTGTTCATCACTACTGGTGAAGTAGTAATAACTAGTACAACACCATGAATAAAGAAGTGCTAAATCAGAGCCAAGGATTTTTAACTGCACTGTTAATAGGTGTTATAAATATTCAGTTTAACTTATGATGATTATTTATGGTTACATTCCCAAACATGTTTTTATATCAAGATCCTGAAAGGAGAGCTTACATTCTTTCAAATAACGGTTTGTGGTGAAGAAAGTTAGATCAGATAGCAAAACTTGTTGTCTCTTCCAGCCATTCAGCTCCTTTGGTGGATTTTGCCAGCCCTGGGCCAGATTATCTAATCCACTAAATTCCTGCTCTGACTAGTTTAGAATATTACAGACAAACTGACTCTATTTTAGGTAAATGAATGAATCTGAGAAGTTTCAAGAACTGATCAAGTGAAAGAAGCATCCCTGGTTTAGGAGTGGCAACATCTACCAAAGGCATCAGACATCAGTCACATGTTCGATCCACAGAGATCAACGAGAGCCATCCAAACATATTTTAAGTCATTACAATATTAGGCCTGAAACCAACAGTTTAGATGTGAAGAATTAAATGCAGTAAAAATAATATACATGTAGAGATTTTGCATGCTCCTTCAGTCTCTAGATGTCTTATCAGGATTTTATACTGATATAGGTTGTTGTAGCTCCTTCTGGAAATGCAAATTAATATATTGACTTTTTTTTTTTTTTAAGAACTAAGGTTTTCAAGAAAGCTACTATGATGTTCTAAACCAGCCTCTAAAAATTAATAGACAACTTTGACATATCTTTCATGATATTTGTATTTAGTTCAAGTTAATACTTAGTTTACCCAGTTCTCTAGATCTCTCTTGTGCCTCTCCATTGCAAGGAAAGCATAGCTACCTCTTTACAGCAGATCCTCCTAATTAAGTGCAAGGACTATTTGCATCCTACTGCTACCCGTCTTAGTTGTTCCACTGACTGAACACAGTTTCTAAACCACTCCTTTAGCTAGCTGATTTAATGCCAGAGTTAAAACATCAGCTACTACTCATCAAGAACAGCACAAAAATCTTTACATCAAAATGCCTTCACTCCTCAAGGAAGCAGTGAAGACAGACAGCCATTTTATTCAGTCTTATGCTACGAGACAGGAGTACAAATTCTTAGGTATAAAAATGTGAAATCATTGAATTTCAGAATGTAGAAACATCTTTCTTTTTCTATCAAATAGTCTTTAGCGTGACAGCAACTAAGGACACTTCCTCTGAGCTGGAAACACAGTAGATAAAATTACTGGTATATTATGTTTCCCAAAAGCAAATAAAAGTATCAGTTCAAACTAACTGCTTGGTGACCTTATCTTTCACATTTGCATAAACAGCACCAAATGCCAAGGAGAAGCATACGCAGCATGGGAACCAAGGCCATTTTACTGCTCCTGCATGACATAGTCTAGACTTGGACAAGGAAAACAATTGTATTAAGTGAACAGACATCTGCAAGCTCTTCACTTCCAAAAGATAAAGCATCATTCCAAAAATGCGAGGTGAAGAGGGAGTCCAAAGTAAAAAGCACATCAGAGCCACAATGCCACCCATTACAGTGCTCACAGAAGTCTGTCTAGTAATAAAGCCGCTGAATCTGATGAGGCTATTCCCATGCAGAGTTTGGTACAAGGTCTGTAACAGACAGTGGACAATGGTACCAGGAAGAAACAAGAACAGGCACGTCTGCAGATCAAATCAGTATGAAAATTCGCAAACCCCTTTACATCCTAGCTAGCGATCTTGAATTGCACCCACAGGTGGATGTGCAAAACTGCTTTTGCTCATGCCAGCAGGCACTTCACTAATGAATACTCTCATCCTGGTAATGCTTCTGGCTTCCCAGATGGGATGATGGGGAGCAGAAAAGCGGCAACCAGAAGGCCTGCTAGAGGAACTCTGGAACTCCTGAAGTAAATCTTACAGCCTGTTCTGATCACCAAATCCATCTCCAACTCAACAGCTCTCCTGAATCCACAATACAATCCTGTGATCCCACACAAGGATCTCCACACATCCCAACTCCTTCTTCTGGCTCTCAGACGTGGCACCCAAATTAAAGTCATGCTATAGACAAGCTTCCCCTCCCTCCTCCACATCTAATACTACACACAGAAACAGAATCAGAGGCTATATCATTATTAGCCAGGTTTCCTAAGCAGAGAGATCACCCTGACCACTTCCCTTTGTCCTTCCACAGTTTTTGAACCCTTTGGCTGACTATAAGTAAATTCGAGAGCATTAAGATAATTACGTTTTTTCAAGTCTTGTGAAAAGTGATTAGGCAGAAGAGGAAGAACCCCTGAGAGCTCACAGAGAAGAATACCATTCATGACTATCTAACCACAAATATAGCCTGGTTTCTTGTGAATTTGAGTGGTTCTGCAGTTCACAGAATAGCTTGTTTTCCCATACATTTCTTTGCAACAATGGAGGAGAAAGAACATGCATATTCTCTGCATGTTCTTCCACATCTTCCACCTATTCATCCTTAACGCGCTGTTCTATCAGTTGTCAGACTCCCACTTAACACAGAGAGCCTCCAGGGAGTCTCAATGGAAACAGACAATACTGTCATGGAGGCAGCTGCATTCCCTTCCATTCCGGTGAGAAATGGGTTGCTTCAGAGTCTAAAGGAGGCTAATCTAACCCACTGTCATTAATATAGGTAGAATAAATATTTTAAGTTACATGTGAAAACACTTTTGAATTTTACATCATTGACATAACATATCCACAGCCTCAAACTTAGGTGGATATACACTAGCTTTCTGTTTCCTCTTAAACCACTCAAAGGTTTTATTTAATATGCAGGGATGTACATTTCTGCCGCAAGGCAGGACAGCAGGAGCCATATGTCTTTGACACCACCAACTACTTGAGAAAGTAGTACCCACTGGTTAGTGGAAGAACCAGCAAAGGTCTCTCTTAAACCCTAGTAGTAAGCCATGCCTTCAATTTTACTCCCTTAACTTCTGTGTCTATTTCCTCAGATACAGGTATTTCTCACCATCATCAGTTGCCACAGAAGAACAGAACTCTGAAATCAGATTAGATACGTGGAAAGCAACAGCATTTATCCCAAAAGAGCTAAAGAATGCTAATACTGGGAAAAGAATTCAGTAGTCATTTGCTAACATTTTGTTTGTATATATCTAAAAAGGGCTCTGGCACATTCTGAGTGCACGTGACTGGCATGTGCTCCCTACCAAGCTTCACAGAAACAGCAAACCTCTAAGCACACCTTCAAATCAAGGAGAACCCCTTTTCACCAAAAGGAAGTTGAATTTTCCAAGATAAGAGGATAAAGAAAATAATCGCAGGAAAGATATGCCATGAGCCTCTATTCAGAATCGCTTTGTGACTGATTCACAAAGAAGCAAAAATTGACCTCTGCCTGCCCCTCCCTCTCCCCCACACAAGAACAACAAATTTGGAGTTGTTGTTGGTAGTTTTAAGTTTTTTATAGCAGGCTGGCAAGTCTGGTTTAAGCTAAAACTGCTAGATTTTCTCTAAAGGCAAAACAATAAAACAGACGATTATGCATGACTCTGTTTTCTTGTGTTAATTTTAAAAAGAAGATCATTAAAGAACACTGAATGATGACAAGCATGTAAAATCTTCTAGCCTTCCACATTTCACATTAATAACTAGCTGGAAATGAAATGTATACATATAGGTTGTATACAAAGCAAAATTAAAATTTCCCTTTAATTTTGTAATTTCTTCAAGTTATAACTGTCACAGACACAGCAGGGGAAGCGTGCCTGCTGATGTAAAACCACAGATTAGAGAGTATAGGGGTTTGTCTGCCTCTTCCATTCCTGCTTTGTCAGTTGCCTAAAGCTGCATTTTAGAAACTGAAGGACAAGTGCCCCTGGTCCAGAGTCCGTCAATTTTCCAATTTCTCTAGGAATTGTTTGCTTTTTAGCAGTGGATTTGTTATGGAATGGCACAATAAAATGGGCAGAAAGTAGTTCTACATAGTTTTGCAACCCAGAATCTATAAATTCATGCCTTTTTTGCTTGGTCCATGGAATTAATCTGTATAGGCCAGATCTTTAATCTCAGCTGTAATTTGACAGATCAAAGTTAAAAGTTGTTTTTAAAAACGTGTATTTCTATAGCATCCTTCCAAGTCAGTAAAAATAAAAGGTGTTTAAAACCTAGAAAATCTGAATGAAGGCAAGCACTTACAGAGCATTCCTTATTATTTGGTACCTGGAAAAAGTCTTTTAAAAGCCCACGTAGAAAAATCTGAATGAGAAAGGATGTGGAAGAGGGAAAAACGTGAGAATCCTAATGACTGCATTACTTCAGAAGACAAGATGAAGAAGAGCTGCGAGTGGTAAAGCTTCACTGCTCCTGAGTCTCTGCAAGACAAGGAGTGTGCAGAAGGACCTGCAGCACGAACACAAGAGCTTCACGGAGAGCAGGAATTCCTGCAGTGCACAAAAGTCTCCTGTGGCAGCAGAAAGCTGCCGCGTCTTACTGAGAGCTGGGTAAATGATTAACATCCTAGCCTACGCTTAAAAGTCTATTTTCTGCTTTTACTGGATGAAGGTGTGTGGTCTGCAACTTCAAAAGATCTACTCAAACCTGTGGGCATGAGATGCAAAAAGACTGGGTCTTCTGCCCACAAGAGATTAAAAGAAAATATCTAGGTCGGGGAATATACGAAAAACAAGATGTGGCACGCTCTGATTTCTTGATATTCAGAGAACGTTAAACAGGGAAGCTAACAGCCTTTCATCCATATATGAAATACGAGAAGGAGGGGAGTTAGTGGTATTAGCTAACAGTGGATGGTTTAGGAGGTTTGTAGAGGGCAAGATGCTAATTCCCCAAGGTATGTGGTTCGGGGGCTTCTGGGATGGCGAAAACTTTGTTTTCCAAAATAAAGACCGAACAAAGATTGCAAGTCATGTCATGAAAAAAATCACGGTTTGCAGCTGGAGTCCACTTCTGCATCAAGCATTTAGAGCACAGGAGAAAAAAAAAATCCACTAATACTCCCTGCCATAGGTAAGTAAAAGAAAGAAGGAGTCGAGAGCGCGACGCCGCGGCCGCGCAGCGATCTGGACAAAGGCGCCCGCCTGGCCCAGGGAGGCTGCAGGCAGCCCGGCTGGAGCAAGACCCGACCTCCATGAAGCCCCCGGAGATCCCGGACGGGGCGAAGAGCTACCGCCGCTTCCTCAAGGACATGGCGCGCCGGGCCCCGGCGGCCCCTGCTGCAACAGGGCGGTGCAAGCCCCGAAGCAGCCAGCACACAAGCTCGCTCTGGAAACAAGCTGTTGCTGACGCCCGCCCCACCTTGCGCCCTCTCCCAGAACCTAGGGGAACCGCCGGGGGGGGGGGGGGAGAGGCTGAGCGGGGGCAGCGGGGACCTACCCGGCTCGCCGCACCCGACGAGGACGGAGACCAGCGAGTCCCGCAGCAGATGGCCGGGCCGCACCGGCAGGCAAAGGGCGCTCCGCAGCGGGACCTGCACGACGGCTGCAGCTCCGCGGCGGGCAGGTGGGCGCAGCCCCATCGCGCCAACGGCAGCGCGCCTGGCCCCTCCCCCCCCGGCGGCAGGCGGAGGCGGTGGCAACGGCCGCGGGGGGAGGGTGCCCGGGGGCGCCGGCGGCGGCGCGGCCGCTTCCCGCCTCGGGGCAGCCCGGAACGGCGGTTCGAATGGGCGCGCCGAGGGCAGCGGACCTACGTCGTACGAGACCTAAAAGGTGAAACCGTTTGGTAATATGTGACCAGGTTCGGGCTTTGGGTGTGAGAGCTGCTGGTGTGACACGTAGCCGTCCTCTCCTTTTACTTAGCCCAGAGGAGAAGCAGCTTCCACCGGGGGTTGTCTAGCTAAAGCCAAGGCAAAGTGACCCCAAAAAAGCCTCGCAAAATCATGGTTCTGTGCAAAAGAAACCATCGCTGCTGGCCCCTCTTTGGGTCTGCTCGTTCCACGTAACGGCCATGCCAGGACTCCATAAATCCCGCTGACGCTTTATTTGGAAACACTGGCTTTACCCAAGTGGATATAAGCAATTTAAATAGCTTGGAGTTCCTGTTCAGTTAGATTTTCGTAACAGTGATAAAAGATGATCCTGTTGTGGCATTCAAGCATTCTTCGGACACAAATCCATGTTTCACAGTAGATCAATGTTTTATGGCAGCTATAGGCTCTTGGGATCCTTATAGAGGTGTTCACATAGAAGCTTTGTAGTTGATTTACACGCTTCAAATATAAAAGATGGTGATTCTGGTATGAGCAGGTGGGAGACAGGATTTTGCTGGAGCTGCATGTGCTATCCGGATTCAAACCATGCTTTTTCCTTGTAAGTCATTTTGTGTCTCTTTTTCAGGCAGAAAGAGGGGCTTCAGATGGTTAGAGTCCATGTGTGGAACAGGAAAAATAGTTAAGCTCCACTTCTGCATTCCACAATGACATTTAGTTGCATGATGTCATCAAAATAATCAGGGGAGAAGTCCTTAATCAAATAAAAGTTCACAGCTCTTGCCACATACAATATTTACTATCTATGAGATTAAGTACTGTATAGATGCTACTTATGTCTTCTGATTTGGGGTTCAGGACCTACCACTTGTTCCAGCAAACACCTGAAGTGACAGCATTTGAATTACATGAAAACAAATGTCATTTGGAAAGCTCTATAGACCCTGCCACTGTGCCTCCAAGACAGCAATTATAAACTCTGATACTCGAAGCATGCTAGCACAGAGAAACCACCATTCCTGGCCTCTTCTGTATGTACATGCAGGGCTGAGGCTATTCACATAAGGAAAACATGTTACAAAAATGCATTTTATTATGCAAGCTTTCCTTCACCTTAACCAAAACATTTTAAGGTACGTTGTACATTCTCTGCTGGTGAGAGGGACAGAGGCTTGGCAAATGATCAGTTTTAAATACTGACCACGTCTTAGTACTTGGAGCATACAGAACATTTCTGGGAAAGTTTTGAAAATAACTAAAGAGATTTTCTTCAAACCGTCAAAGCTCTTTTTTGGTCTACTATATGCGTAAGAAATTTTCAGCCCAAATGGTAGGAATTTAGTCATGTTATAAACAGTAGAAACAGGAGCCAGATGTTTTTTTCAGCCATGAATACAGCATCATATGAACAATATTATATTCCTAATAACAATCTATCATTAGTTTTCAAAAATAATAAAGCGCTAGTTTAGAGCTTCAGTTCTTTTCAGTCTTTTAAGTCCTCATGTAGATGCCTTCATATGAAATACTGCAGCTGAATTCTTTCTGCATTGTGTTCCACCATCAAAGTCTGTGAAGAGTTGACTAGTCTGTCCTTGAGTAAATAAGCCATCTCCATTTGAAGAGATTTATCACAGAGGGAGAGCTCAGGATGATGATTTTCAGCAGAACGGCAAAGTAAGAGCCAAAGGATCAAACCTTGAATGTTTACAAGTACAATCATACCCTTAAGATTTAAAACTTTGGTCCTTTAAAATGAAATATTAACATGGAGGACATGGAACTGAATGTAGTATTTGCCAGACAGGCAAAGTACTGCTTTGTTTGCATTATCTAGTTTCTTAATACATAACAACTACTGTATTTACTTAGTCAAGGATATTTGAACATGAATTTAAGATGATGTGAGAGCAAAGGAAATAGTTTACCATTTACATCAGCCATTCAAGCAGGAAGGCTCCCACATCTTAGAAGTGAAGCATACAATTTATTTTGCTTTTATTCTGCTCCCATTGCATATTCATGTCCTGTCTCTTTTCAGCTCATGTTTGCAAACACATCTATTTGTAGTTAGGTTCAGCAAATGTTCTTCCTTTTTAATTTATTCAGTGTGTGCTGTGTTTGTGTGAAGCTTTCTGTAAATGCTTTCTCAGTCATTGATTCTTATTAGGGAGAGCAGGCCAGAAAGAAAAAGAAATCAGTAGATCTTATGAAGATTGGTCATCTTAAATCATATTCTTGAAAAGTTATATCCAAGATCTCCTAATAGCTCTTTCCACTTGATTTTTTTTTACCTTAAATCTTGTGATTAAAAAAGAAATTGAAATAAATTGGTTTGATCAAATCAAGATAATTAAACTGATTAAAACAAGAAGTGTAGCAAGTATAATTTCAAAGGTAAGGTTTGGAAAAGAATGTATTTAAGTCATCTGCAGAGCTGTCAAATGCAAGCTTTTACTAACTTACAAACCTGTCATTTCATCTTCCCTGGCAAATCAGTTAGTTGCTTGCTTGCTTTTACTTTCTTTTACCTGCCCATGTTAACAATGGTAAACTCAGAAAGATTCCAGGTGGAATTTCCTCCATCACTACTGAAGGCTATCAAAGAATAACATTGGAAACAAGCTACTGCACAAATCAGTTAACTGCTGTGCTATTTTCTTGTTGAGAAAAAAACAACCAAAAGATAAACTTGTGTAACTTACGTATGACTGCATGCATGAAGACAGTTTATAGGCAGTACAAGAGCTGTGTGCATGTTCAGTGTAATCCATAAACACAAGCCATATAAAACTTTTCCCCTAGTCCTCTTCAGTATGTTTGAGTGGAAGAACTTGGGACTCTGACCATGATTTCTTTTCACTGCTCTTAGGCTAACTTGCCTTCTCTGACAGTGTATTTCTGTATAGCATGGGAAAGAAGCATGAGCAGACATCCCTCCCCAAACTTCCTAGACCTTATTCTCTTTGTATGTAAATCATTAGACTTCTTTGCAAACTAAATAACTGAGTTTACTGAGTACATTTTCACATTGCAACTTGCACAAAAATTTTGTAGCTGAACAGTTTCCTGTACCTGGAGGGGAAATCCTAGCTTTGAGACTTGGATCATGGGCACAGACAGACTGACATTTAGGATTAGGAAGAGAACATCTTAGGCAGAAGTGTACATGCCATTCAGAATTAACCTCTCCCACTTTGAGGGCTGTCATACAGGCAATAGGATGTTTATGTAGCTCAGGAATCATTCAGTTGTTTACTGCCTTGCCTGGCAGCATTGGCAGGTTCAAAAGAGATTGAGCAAGCTAGCAGAACTTTTCTAGAAATTGTAAAAGGTTGCAACAGCTAAAGAAAAAGGATTTTTGATTTTTTTTTAAGAAAGAGAGACCTCATAAAACCAAAAATTGTGTTCTGCAATGGTATGAAGGATCAACCGAGAAAGAAAACCATAGTTACTTCTCTGATGTAGTGTAGGAATCACTCCAGGGCAGTGAATCTAACACAGTTCTGCTTCCTTTGGTATTTCTGGGTCTTTTATTTGGCTGTGCAATGTGTTTTTACAGCAGACCTCCCAGTATTTAGCATGAGGCTTTACCGCCATCCATACCTGATGCTTCCTGAGACATCTGTCTCACACATTTGTAGCTTAGCATAGTGCCCTCCTTTGCTCCAGGCCCACATGTAAATACAGTAGTTGAGCTTGTTGTTAATTACTGACAAGCTATGAATGACTTGCAGGATTGGAGAATAGGAAGAGCCACAAAGCTGCCCCTCAGCCAAACTATGTTCTATTTACCCTATGATCTTGCAGACAGCACCTCCTCCTGCATCACAAGGACAGTCTGTCACGTGCCTAGTGCCATAGCATGCAAGATGCACGCTTTCCCCCAACCTGACAGTTGGTTTCACATTGGAAAGAGGCCTGAAAGAATCTCCATTATTTTCTGTTCATTTGGGAACATTCTAACATTTGCGACTTCCTCATTTTATAAGACTAGCCATACTAGGTCATGTCAAAGACCATCCAGCCCAGCAGCTGGTCCAACAAAAGATGCCTTTGAAGAGCACAAGAATAAACATATAGTGATACTTCTCTAGAACAGTTTCTAACAATTTCCAGCTAGGGCAGTCCCTAAAATGGAGGTGATGTTCTTCTTTTTAAAATAGTCCTGGGTAGATTTCCCTTCCATGAACTTTTTCACTTAACCCTGAATTTTCTCTGATAGCAAACATTCACTACATCCTGGGACAAAGTGGTTAACAGCTCCATTTCACACTGCCTGAAAAAGCTTTTCATTTGGTTTGTATTAAATTTGCCACCTGCCAGCTTTATCTGATGCTTCTGAGAGCTTGTACTAGAAGAAAGAGTGAACAGTTTTTGCCTATCCATCCATTCCATGTTGCTCATGATCTTATACACCTCTGTGATCTCTCCTGGCATCCCTCTAGCTTCCGTTCAGGGAAGTCCTAGCCTGCTTATTCCTCCATTAGCTTTCTGTGTTCTTTGATAATATATTATTTAATTCTTCAACATAGAGCTCTTTAGCACTTTAGAGCTCACTGTCATCGTGGTGTCTGTAAACAAAAGATTGTTTAGTACTGAAATTACAAACAGAGTACCCCATACACATCTACAGACTACTCTTGCACCAACAGTTTTTTAGGGAATTTCTAGACTCCAGCATAGTAATCTTCTGCCTGTCACAAAGACTCAAATCGACCTGTGAATCATGTCTAGTTTTTCCAAGCATGACATAGCCCAAGGAGGGGAGAACTAGTAGGAGTGTTGCCAGCTGCACAATGATTGCCAGTTGGCTTGCCTGTACCTTGGAGTGAAACAATTTGCAGAGAAGTGAATTGACTGCACTTGTCCCCTTGTGGTTTTCATTCACTCATACCCTCCCTATCTGAGGTCCTCTTAAATCACAGGGCTTACCTATAGACCACCTCCCGGCCTTGGCCAAGCCAGCCACCAGGAGGAGGATCAACATGGGAGATCTCAGTTACAGTGAGATTTTGTGCTTGCTCCCTCATCTGCTGATGTCTCTAGGCAGAGCAATACTGGGCACCATCCATTAGTTCTCTGAATGCCTTCCAAGAGCAGGCATTGCTCAGTTCGGTGTCCCCTGCCTCTTCTGCCTTCTCAATCCATTTTTTAACCTCTGACCCTCACACTTCTTATCATTTTTTCACTGGTTGTCCCTCAAAATCAGCTGCCTGTTCTCCACATCATTTCTTTTTCCTTAGCTGACTCTCATCTTGGGAGGACTTGACAAATTGATTATGACTGGGCTAGTGCCCTGCCATAGAAAAAGAATGGCAGAGTACCCTGTCTGCTGGAATATCAATTACACCTTAACATACTAAATAAAGCTCTTTGAACAGAGTCTTGGGATATACCCAAGGTCTTTAACATAAAAATAACTGCAGGAAGGTATAACAGTCTGTCATGGGTATGACAAACGATCTGATCAATGACCAGGAATTTGGATGAAGAGCCAATAGTGAAGGAAGGTCAGTTCTATCAGGAAAAGGAAAGCATCAACTCACCTGAATTGAGCAACTTGAAATACATGTTCTGGAACACTTGTTCTTTAAGAGCGGGGCTGCCTCACTTCCACAGAGCACCTTACAGCTGTGGTGAACATTTGACATCCAAATTTTACTTTTATTGAAAGCCTTGTGATTAGCTTACACTGTTATAGCAGTGCAGATTTTCTATTTGTGTATTATTTATTGCTTTGTTCTTTGTGCCAGTTTAGTGCACAGGAAGAGTTAATACTACATTAGTTAGATTCCGACCTTTGCTCTTCATGCATATTTCTGTTACACCTCTGAGCAAAACCAATCCAAATGTAACAATGTGTTTGAAATCTAAACAGCTAAAATGTACAGAGCCATAATATTTGACAGGAAAACAAGGTGCAAGGGCCAGGGTGACAAGGAGTAGGACAGCAGTAGAAGACAGTGCCTCAGGACAAGATCATTTGGGAAACTGTAATCCCTCAGCATGCCACATGGGGGCATTTCTTATTCTGAGTTTAGGAAAAGTCAGAGTAATTGAAACACGGATAATTATAAATCCCTGAAAAATAGGAGCTTTATGTGGTCTGCATAGAACTCAGCTGCACTTGTTAGCTCACTAATTCCCTTCATTGTCTTTTCAGTGAGGCTACCTTCAGAAACACTTTCCTATCCAATTTAAATATGCAATTATATATAAAATCTTTCTGCTGGCTTCCTCATGCAAACTTGAAAGTCTCTTTTTTTGTTGCTTTGGTTTTCCTACAGACAGTTTCTACTTGTACAGTCCAGATGGAAGACTTAAGGTATTCCCCATAAAAAGTTCCATAGATGGTGGCTATTTCAGGCCATCAACAAAGTCAAAAAAAGTTTTTTCTGACTGCTAGTGCATAGCTCAAATCAACATGCATTATGAGCAGTTGGGTTAACTAGCTGTGTGTGATCATCTAACAGGCAAAGCATTGTATTTCATTCTGTCATTTCTTAAACCTTCATTTAGGATTTCTGTTTCACAGCCTCACACAGCATTATATGCTATACTATGCATGTCACTTGTTAAAACTAATGTATCAGATATGTAGCAAAAGGAAGAAGGGTATGCAATCAGTAGATCACTAGTAAAAATGTGTATGAAGCGATGATTAGATCTACCAGATCAACCATAGTAAACTACATTAATTAGTATAGTCCCCTCTAAAACATATTTCTTCTGAATCTATTTTCTGTCACTCAGACCTTACTCAGCACTTGTGAGACTGCATCTACTTGTCTAGCTTTTGGACCACCCCAGTATATGAAAAATTCTGAGAAACTGGAGAGAATCCAGCAGAAGGCCACCAAGATGGTTGGGGGCCTGAGCATGAAAACTACTAACAGCTGAGAAGGTTTATTTAGCCTTTATTTATTTTATTTATTATTTTTTTAGAAAGAGAAGGCTTTCCTCCTATCAAATGAGACTTTGTGTTTAAGGAAATGTCTTCTGTATGCCAAATTTTAATTCTTACATTTTGCTTAAAATTCATTGCTTATAAACCCTAGAAGACAGTTAAGACTGTTTTTATCAGCCATTCTTTAATGCTATCAAGGCTTTTAGCAAATGCTAAAGTTTACTTGATGAAAAATCCTTGGATGGGAGTTTTGATCTAAAGAACAATACTGGGCAAGAGGTAGTGTACAGGTAGTACAGAGCCAGGAGAAGGGAGAACATTATAAATTAGGGATATGCTTCTTGCTCTTTCACTCTTTGCTTCTTCACTACTCTGGAAGGAATTTATTGCTGCTGACTTCACCTGGAGTGTATTGTGATTTTCTCACCTCTCTCCAACATCTTCCTTCTGTGCTGACTTAACTTCACACATTCTTTGTCTTTTCCCTCCCACAACTTATGCATGCAATGGAGAATGCAAAGGGTGACAGGGAAATAGGCAGTTTTTAGCTGACACCTGTAGTTTCATAGTGAAGTGTACAGTTTAATTCCTCCACTTCCTACTGATTTGAAAAGGTAGGCCTGTTGAAACTGGCTTTAGTGCTATAGTATTCCAGAACAAAAGATAGTATACGGGATCATTAAGGTTAAATTGAGATCTTCATTATAATCACATGCAAAATATGAACTTCTAGAAACAGATTTCAAAAACAGCAGATTCAGAAATTTTGTGATCTTATCTGTGAGAACTACATGAAGCGTGGAAACATCTTTGGGGCTTGTCAGTTCCAGAAACAGTACAAAGGTGTTCTGAAAATAGCTTGAGAAAATGCCAACTAGTCACCATGTTACAAATAAATCCACTTGAAAATTAGTGAGAGGGTGCCCTGGACCAGCAGAATACCACTGGAAAAATCAATATGCTGTGGACAGAACATCTGATTTATGTGGCCTGAGAAAGGAAGGGTAGACTTTGAAAAAATTCCTCTAAGGTAATTTCAGGATCTGTGGCCAATACATGATGTTTGTGTCCGGATATCTAAGATCCTCTGTAAGAGCACAGATAGAGAGCATAACTGGTAAACAGAGAGTTAAGGATTTCTGTTGCATTTTCTGCTCAAACTTAAGGATTTTAATTCAAGTATTTTTGACTTTAAAGTCAGGGATTTTTAACTTTGAAATTAAACAACTTTGATGTTAATATATAGTTGAGTATTTTATTGTATTTTATTTTCTTATTGAAATTTCCTTAAACATTAAATCCTCTTTTTTTAAAAGGGCTTTTTTTCCTATGGCATATGTACTCTTTGAAAAACAGTTTGTCAACCTTTGAAAAAAGTAATGCTTACTGGGAATATTAACTTGTTTCCTGGTGTGATCTTTGATCTGCTGGCTTTCTTCTCTTAACTGAGAGGCCTACTCTGCCATAGCTCTCTTTCTGGAAATATTCTGGATCTTTTTCAAAACTCTCCAGTCTTGTCCAGAGGGGAATGGAAGGTTCTTAACAATTTTCAAACCAAACTCTGCATTTTTTTTAATTATGCCTTTGTTGATAATTTTTATTTTATTGGTTACAACCTTCATGGGTCAAACTGATGCTAAGAGTAAGCCACATCAATAAAATAGCACCAGAGTATACTGGTGTCTGTTAGTATTTCATGAGGAGCGTCACATATGAGATCAGAATGAATCATTTTGAAGATCAGCATCTCAACATTAAAAGGCGTGTATTCTGCTTTTTTGCACCTAAAGCCCCAAGGTATTACTACTGGGTTAGTTCCAAAATGGACTTGTGGTCCTGGCCATTGTAAGCATCATCATTTTGCTCTGGACCTTCTCAGCAGTGGAAAGGAACAGAAATGAGGGCCTGTTCAGCAGTAAAGACTTTATCTGTTATTCTAAGTTACCCTATCCCACACATCAGTCACCACACATTTCATCACAGTGCATTCTTAGGGGGCCTATGCCCCCTCTCTTGAAATATATTCCTCTCTTGAAATGTGAAGAACTGGGTTTCACAGCACGTTCTGAACAGCTTGAGCTATGATGGACCTCATGAATTAATGCAATGGCATAGTGACAGATGACTTTCAGGCTCCTCATTTTTCTACTAATGGGATCCAGCTCAGCCCAGGTACCTTTGCTGATCAGAGAATGAAATAATATCTTAGGCTGTATTTACACTGCTAAATGAAACAGCATTTGGGAGTAATTTCTGGCCTAGAGGCAGTATAGCACACACTCACTTGGTAGCACTCAGTACACAGTACTCTCCATTCTTTGCTTCTGCATAGTGTGTGGACTTGCAGAAAAGCTCTACAAAAGGGTTCCTGAATTCTGCACTTGCAGGTGGATTTTCATTAGCACTCACTGCAATAGTGCACTGCCCACCATGGTTGGTGCAATGTCAAGCTGTAGCTGATCCTGCTGTGCTCTCTTTGCTGCTCATGTTCATGCCAGGCTGACCCTGACTCTTTCTCTGATTGGTTCGCCAGCCTCCCCCTTCCTGTGGAGCCAGGGGTTCTGCCAATCTGCATTATATCAGATAAGTGGGACTCCTTCTGCAGGAATGCTAGGTCATGCCTGAGACACATGCCAGAAATCTAAATGTTGAGCACTGGCCTGAGAGGGTCTTTTGGCCACCACCTTTGCCAATCTCTTGACAGCAGGAAAGAGACTTGAACTTGTACAGCTCCATCCAAGGATTCACGCTCATTGATAAACCCCTGATGGATGAAAAACCTAGTTCACAGGCTGCGGGGAATTATGTTTGTAGAGGTCGTGGGGGTGGAGCAAGCAGAGAGATGTGAAAGCACAAAGTCTGCTGGAATACTGTTGAGGACGCTGCAGAGCAACTTAGCACTGTCATCCACACTGCCTATGGCAGTGGTCCCTGGAGCAAATAATCCCCTAAACTGCACTAAGGTTTTGTCTCAGACAAAACTAATTTGATTTCTCTGGAAAAGAACCTAATAATAAAATAAGAATTACGTGGTGGTAATGATCAGAGATTCAGTGCTCCAGTTCATGCCCTAGCATGGCTTTATTTAGCAGGGAGACATACTTTTAGCTATACATAACTGCCTAGGCTAGACAATCCGAAAAAATTTTCAGAGTCTTTGTATATTCACCCTTGGGTATGAAAAATAGGACTTATCCACAGCAGTGTTGAAATTTCTAGGTCTTATTTTCCCCAGTGATCCAATACAGCTTAAATTTTGTCCCTCGAAGCCTAGTATGAAATCCTCTATAGTTACTCATTTTTTATGAAAATGAAAATTTTTATGAAAATATAGCCTGGGAAGGCCAGTGAGAATAAATGTTTACATTTTCTGAAGTAGGTCATTCAACTCAATGTCTGTTTGCATTTTTTCTTGTACCTGAATGTCATTCTAGGAACTACATCGAGAGAAGTGGGCTAGTAGAGTTAATACAGGACTTTGCTCTACTGATCATGTTTTTGACAACCTCATTCTAAATAAATAAATGGCGCCAATTCTAGCAATGAGAGCTTATACTCTCTCCTCTTCCTGCTTCCCCTTGGGTTCTTTGGACTGGAGTCTGCTCT
Organism: Dromaius novaehollandiae; assembly: GCF_036370855.1. Lineage (NCBI taxonomy): Eukaryota > Metazoa > Chordata > Aves > Casuariiformes > Dromaiidae > Dromaius > Dromaius novaehollandiae. Next base: position 78,845,696 of record NC_088099.1, on the reverse strand, counting down.
CCTTTGCAGCAAGTGTAGACCTGAGTATGCTCTATGGCTTGAGTTGTTTTAATAGAGAGTAATAAGAGCTATACTTGAAGCTTTCCTCTTTAAAATGACCATACTGCAGGTGCTGATTGGTCTTATATTACTACATTTTAGTGGATGGCAGGATTTTGTTAATTTTAAAATATTTTAGAATTTGTCCCTCAGTTTAAGAGTCAAGTTAAATTCAGTTATTAAATTAAGTTCTAACAATGAGCCCAATCTTAAGATTTGCTTCTTACTGCTGATTTCATTTAGAATAAAATAAACTCCTTGCCCTTTTCATACAGGGCAATGGGAAACATATAAGTTGCCAGTATTAAAGGATTATGCTTTTTTCCCCAGTACCAATGCACCAATTAAGTGTTCTCTGAGATCTATTTAGATCTACTCTCTGTAGGAAGGGTCAGATGTTTGGTAGGTATATTTATACCACCTAAGAATTACATCCAGCTCTGAGTCTTCTCCCTTGGATTTCTGAGGCTACAGCCAATCAGTAGTTCTGGAAAGAGAATGTAATGGTGTCATCATAAACTCCCTTTGAGTTTAACTCTGATTTGTTATGTGAGCAGTATGGGCTTGGACCACAGCACAATTCTGTGAGTGGTACCATGTTTTATACTCATCAGGGCCTATATTCAGCTCAGCTAATTGCAGGTGCTTAATATGGGTCATCAAGTGAGATGTAGAGTAGCTGTATATCATCTCTATAATCAAGAGAGGCAGAGGAGATGATTCACATGTTTGGTGGATGGTCCTCTGATAGTGCCCCTGTCTACAGATGGAGACGATAGCACCTGTTTTTTCTATTTTGGGGGTCTCAAGTGCTATAATATTCATTGGTTCTCCAGTTTACACAGATTCAGATATACATTTCACCTGTCCATGCAAATTTCTGTTTCATAGCACTGTTAATGACATGATCTTTAAAAGGCAATTAACTGTATATAGTTTTCTCACAGTGTTACTGTGTCTGTTGAACTGTGCTTATGGGAGGTCTTGTACCCAAGCTGAGGTACACTATGTTGCTTTCAGAACTTTTACCTTCACTTTGTCTCTGGCTTGTCATGACCACTTATTCTGAGGTCATGTTTCAATTCTGTTCCATTATAAAATTATATTTCTGAGTTTGTTCCTACCAGTGTTCCCTGGACTGTTCTTCAGGTGAGTTGCAGTACCAGGCTTGATGCTACCGTATGTACTGTCCTTGCTTAGCACAAGAGGGAAATAAGACTCAGATTTTACCGAGGGCTATAAAATAATGGTGGGGATAGACCCTACAGTTCCCAAGTAAGAGATGCCTTTGCCTAAAGGCATTTTGCTGTGTGAATTTAGAGAAGGGGGTTTGACATCGTGCTTACCTGTGTAAAATGTACCATCACAGAATGCCTTGTTAACCCAAGGACTCTAGGCACTGTCCAATGGACTTTACCTGTCATGTCAGTTTGATAGAGCTTTTAAGTGTTTCCAAGAAAGTGGGACTTTGCTGGAAAGATGTGATAATTTGTGCTACTGAAACACTTATCTAAACTGGCTAATTAATTAAAGTATAAATGTCATTTTGTGAAGATCATCAGTTTTGGGCAAACAGCCCCACAGACAGTTTCGAGTGATCAGTTTATCCACACTGTTTCCACCCACATCTCTATCCTATCAGCTGTTGTTATCCAGGCCAGTTTGGCAAGGGTGGGCTTTGTGAGCACCTCTGCACTGCTCAAGCATTTGCAGGATATGATGTGTGTTTAGTTTGGTAGACTAAATATATGTTTTTATTACATTTATTTAGCCATTAATAAGTAAAGGCTGAAAGTATTTATAATCTTAAAACACCTTTTCCCCCATATTTACAATGAAACTGTTAGATTATTTGATAAAAAGCTTGCCTCCACACATGCAAAGGAGCACATATGCGGGAAAGCCCAATAACCTAATTCGAGAAACTGGAGCACCCTAATCTGGCTCCTTCCAGGGCTGTCACAAGAAGGTGATCTCGTGACATTGTCTGTGGGGTAAAACCTATCAGCATGAGTCAGCCTGGAAAGGCTCCCTAGATCACCTTCTAGACTGAGGGGAGCTACTGCCTACAGTGGTATATGGGACTCATTATAGGATGCTGGGTTGGGATTGTACAAGACTTGTTATGGGATGTTTTGGAGAGGAACCAAAGGAAGGGAAAGGGAGGGCTCAAGGTGGTTTGGTGAGGAACAAGCATGGAGAAATAGAAGGATAAGGGGATAAAAGGAACTGGGGTGTGTGAACAGTTGGCTGTGTACCCAATCACCAGTGTGTCCCATCTTCTCATTAAATTCCATTTCCATTTTCCTGGGCGAAAGGCTTTCTGTTCTATATATATACGTATGTATATGGAGGTCAAAGTGCGTGACTCCACTGGAGTCAGACCACGGGTCATAGGGATACCAGTTTGTGATACCAGCATCTGGAGAGACTGCATGCATACTATGTGGGTGTGTATGTCAGTGTGTGATCACCAATATCAAGCTGGACTACCTGAAGTGTAGAATAAGTGGCTTGAGAATCAGGTATCAAAGCAGCCATAAATCTGGAATGGATACTGGACAGACCAGAGGTCTGCGAATTGGCTGCTGGAGGTACCAGGATGTCCAAGCTAGCTACTGGAGAGATCATAGGGGCTGGGAGTTGACTGAGAGACCCATTTGCGTGTGTGTGTATCTCTGTGCATGAGGCAACTGAAGGAGTTGGCTACTGGAGGGACCAGGTGGTCAAGCCAACTACTGGGGAGACCGTAAGATCTAGGGTCACCTATGAGACCCATTTGCATGTGTGTGTTTGTTTATGAGGCAACTGGAGACAACAGCCAGCTACTGGGTAGACTGGGTGTCTAAGTCCAGTTACTGGAGTGATCCGTGGTATGTGTGTCTGAACATGCTTTGGTGTGTGCAGGTGGGTCTGTGTGCCAACAACTGGAGTGGGACTGCAGGCTTCAGAAGTTTGTATGTCCAAGTGCCAGAAACTGTGGAGACTGAAGATTCAGGGCCAGCTGCTGAGTAGCCTGAGTGTTGGAAGCCAGTTACTGGGAGATCCATAGTGCATGCATCTGGGTGCTGATGTACATGGGGGCATGCAAAGTATTTGGAAGGGCAGGGGGTCCAGGCCAGTTACTGGACAGACTGTCTAAAGTCAGTTACTGGAGGGTTCTGCATTGTATATATGTACACATTTCCCACTAACCAGCCTTCATCCTGATCAGGTAGAGAGGGGAAAAGGATGAGGCTGTTGGTGCTGTTTGTGTTTGTGAGTGCTGTGTTTTCTCTTTGTGTTGATCTGTGGGCTGTCTGTGTGTATGTGTATATGTGTATTGTATATGTATGTTTGTGCGTGTGCCTATTAGGAATTCATGCTCAGTGTCACCACTGGTTGGACCTGGGGACAAGGCCGTGCAGCAGTTTGGCTCCATCAGGCTACTGAATTTGTTGGCTCCTGACAGAAACACTATTTAGCTCGTCAGAATAGCAGAAATCTTACTGTGAGCTGCTTAAAATCCACAATCTAGCATTGCCAAAAATAGGACTCTAAAGCTATCCCATTCCTATTTAAAAATCTGAATGAGTGATTTTAAGAGTATGTAGGAGTATAGATTGATCAGAACACTGTTAACACTTTGAAGAGATCAGACATTGCTATAAAGTACAAAAACAGAACAAACTGATTTATCAGTTCTGGTTTAAGCTTTTACTGCCTTTACAGTAGAATTGCATTTTAGTCCTGGCCCTATCTTTTTCATCAGCGATGGACTTTTAAAGTTTGAAAGCTCACAGCAGAAGAAGAATGTCTATGCCAGATTTGATATTCTACTAAAATTTGAATGCATTAAAGAAACTTAAAATAGTCCATTTGGCAACTTCACATTATGTAAGGGAAAGTTAACACTTTAAAAGATACATTTTTAAAATTTTTAATTCATTTTCTATAATTCTATCTTCTCTTTATAATGAACAGATAAGCTTTATATTTTAACTTTCAATTAGAAGTCATCAGACCTATGGTAACATTCTGAGACAGTAGGTATAGAACAATGTCAATTATTGTAATCATCACATCTCTTCTTGATACAGTCTGTCTTGTTGCAGATACTTGGCAGCATCACTTTTAGGTCTTTGTTACATCTTGAGGGAAATTTTTTTCACAGCATAGGGTATCTCTCCAGGATTACTCATAACTATACTAATTGGTATTTTTACTAGTCTTTTACACTGAAGGAAATGTTGGATTTAGCATGAGTCAGATAAAACTGCATTATAGGGTTAACTTTTGGAAATAGGTGAGTGTGGTAAGAGTTGAGCTTTGGTTATTAGAAAGGTGATATAGATGTCTTCTGGACTTATCTACATTATCTTCCTTTGGGGTCAACTTTATCCATTTCAGTCTTCACTGTTTCAGTTCTGTACATTTGTATACACATACTTGGCCTGAATTTCCTTCCATTTTTAACTACTTACATCCCTGCAGAAGCTTTGCATTTATGAGTATGGCTTCTTGAGCCATAAATGAGAACTGTTTCTGGAGTTCTAAAACCAACTGAAACTTAAGTCAGGCCTTTTATAGCAACAAATTCATTTAAGAAAAAGTACAAACTCCTAATACCGTATTAGAAAGCTGCTCCAGAAAAGTTTTAAAAACTCATACAGTGATAATTTATCCATTCCTATACATTAAGGAGGATTTTATCACTGATATCAACAAAAACACCCTGCCCTTGGCTGGCATTAAAGATTGCTTTGAAGATAATCAGTATTTCACATCTATGACATTCTGAAAATCTGAAAAGGAATACATTGAAACAGCATATAAGTGAAATGTTTAACACTTAGATCATTGCATTGATATTTGTCTTTTAAAACAGAAACAAAAATTGCTATAAGTGAAGAACATGAATGTTGCTGTCCACATCATTTCAGAATATGTTTATGACCTCATTTTTTTTGCATATTCAGTTCACAATTTGCAGTTGCTGTACCTGCTTATGTTGTCTGCTAAGCATGTCCCTCTTTGGGCTTCCATTGTCAGGAAAATGATTGACTTAAGAGTTGGAGAGATCAGCAATGCTTTCAATATCCTCTGCACCCATTTGTGGGCATTCTCTCCAACAGCTAGGAGGTCTTCTAATGCTGCTGACAAAATTTCTCAATCCAGAAGAGTTGTAGATACCCTTACAATAACCTCATAACCACTCTTCCTGGTGTTTCTGGGAGACTGACCTCCACTGAGCAGCAGTACCACAGTTCAAGGTCCCTAGGAGCCATGACACAGCTCTTACTTACTCTGTGGAGAATTCAGCTGTCAGGGCCATGAGAGCTGACAGCCTCGTGGCTGTCATGACAGGCCTGTTCCACTTCTCTGTTCTATCACGTTTGTCAAAGAAGCAAGAAGAGAGCATACAAGAGCATACCCCCAGGATTGTCTACTAGCTGTGGCTCTGAGGATGCATTAGTTGTCTCCATCCCCATCCCAGGGGGGGGTCAATGCCTTGCACTCAAGGTCCTGCACAGAGGAATGCAAGTCTTCTATGCTTCTTCCAAGTTGAGAATCAGAAAATGGCAGCTCAGCAAAATGAAGTGTTTGTCTATTCTAAAGAGTAACAGAGGCTTACCTTTCCAAACTCAACTGACCACTGCCTGGCCAGGAGAGACTCTTTAAGTGTCTTATTGGGTGTGCTGAGCACATTAATGTCTAGCCTAAGACTATTTCAGTGCTAGCTCTCCACTGTGTGTATTAGTCAATACATGTTTGTCAATTACTCTTACTTTGTGTATATCCAGCTTGAAAAGTCTCTTTACATAGTGTAAAACTTGCCCCCCAAAAAGCAACTGAATGAGAGGCAGTTACAGTGGGGAAAATAAGAGCTGACTTTTATTTGTTACTGCAGAAGGTAAGAAAGTAGAGCGTAAGTAGCTAATAAACACAGTAGAGCTAGCATTAATGTGCTCATCATCTCCGATGAGGCAGGGTGATCTGCCAGAATCCATATGGCAAAGAAAGCTCCAGGAATGTGATTATGATATGAGAAATATATCAAATGTTTTATCCTCCAAAGTTTTAATTCTAATCAAAGAGGGGGCTGTCCATGCCTTCACTGACTGTGGATTTACATCAAACCCTGAAGGTGGCAGTAAGTCTTAGGCTAAACATTTGGGATGCAGATGGATAGCACTTGTAACCTTCTCTGAAGCTTACTTCTCCTAAGGAATTATTGGTTTTCTGCTGTATATCTCAGAAATATAGAATGTGTCCTTGGCTGGTTTGGCTCAGTGCGCACTAACTCTAGATTGAGTGAACTCAAGTAAGAATTGCTTCTTCCAGGAAAAAAAATTCTCACTGGAATAAGGACTAAAGTCCCACTCCTAGAAGTGAACCAGTATGGCAGGTCCTTGGATTGGCTCCTTCCAAAAGCCAGACTTGAGTCAGTGAAGCTCCTCCTAAGTACAAGGATAGTTTATATTCCAGGACTGGGATCTGCAGCTGTAATGTGAAAGTACAGTTGCTTTTTCTGGAGCTTGTGAGCAAGGAAATCTGAGCTCACAGTAAGCTGGGATAAATAAGCTGGTGCACTGGGATAAACTGACTTTCTGATGTCTGAGGAAATACAGTGAGTAGAAGTAAGGAAGTAATATTAATTTTGGAGAGTCCTCATATGTGCCCTTTTTTGGAATCCACAAACATGCATTAGTTGGCTTGACATAGAGGAGGCTGAATTAAATTTCATCAGCTATGTTATGCAAGACACCATGGTCTAGCAATCTGACTTCAAAAACAGATGGAAAAAAAAATTGTTCCAGCTTGGAAGGAGAAATTTTACCCAATCCCATTACAGCATATGCCTAGTATTCTGCTATGTAATATTTATACAATAAAAATTGAAAGGTAAGACCATATGTAACAATGAAAGCCTTGTGCTCATCCTAACCCCTAGTTAGCATTGACAGTATCAGCTTTCAGAATAAACCATCTTTCACAAAACAGGACCTCCATCTAGTCTGGTGGGAGGAGGCTTGCATCTACAGTCTAGTAGCTTTCATGTAAGCAAAAGTTAGTTATAGACTATACTTCTACAGAAAACAGCTGAACAGCTGTTACTGTCCCTCGCAGAACCAAGCAGAAATCTCATCTTTCTCATTTCTGAAATCTCAACATTCTTTTCCTACCAATAATTGGTTCACTCAAACAATAACTAATTAAGTTATTTCCCTTGCAGACTGGAACAGAGGAAAGGACAGAAGGAGTGACATTGTTATAATTATTTCTTGTTGAAGTGAGTGGAGTCACTCAGCTTCAATAAAGTGGCCGGAGCTAAGCTGGCCAGTTAGAATAAATCCCACACAAACCGAGTTTAACGCAAAGAAACACTTCTTCAGTTCTTTTTTTCCTCAAAGAAATATGAACTCCTCACACAGCCCAGATCCTCAGTTCTCAGAGATACAGAGCTTTGGGATGCTCCACAGATGAAGAAAGCCTGAAGCAGGCATGAAAGGGAAAGAGTACAGGCTTTTTGTGGGGCTGGGTTTAATCCAAGACCGGGATAAAAAAATGAAAAAACAGCTATGATCTGAAGCCTAGTTATAATCTCCTCAGGGTTGTTATCAGGGGTTAAAGCTCATACTGAGTAGTCCTATCCAAAACCTCTTGGACTATTCACTATTGAACTAGCTTGACTCTACTGAGCTGACCACAACTTAGTATCTGTTTGTGTTTTGATACAATGGACGACTTGGCTTTCAGTCATCCTCACTGTTGCATCTCTGTGCCAGTTGTGTTATGCAAGTCATTTGACAAAAGCCCGCGATCTATTTCAGTGTGACGTTATTAGATAGTAAGACTTCTTGGACCATTAAACTATGAAGCCGTTAAACTTGACCTATCAGAATCTACCAGTGGCTTTGGATGCTGATTTGCAAGCTTAATTTTTCCAACAGAAATGGCTGTTCATTGTGTCTCTATGCTTAATGTATCAACAAAAGTGTGAAGGGACGACCCCTCCCCACCGCTGATTTGATGGCCTACTAGCAGATCGGCTATTGCATGGACAGACCGTGAAAACAGCTTTATATACTTTCGCTGCTGCAGAATTGTATTTGCTAGCATATGGTTGGGTCATCTATGCTATCCTTTTCAATCTCTTCAGATCTAAATTTGGAAGATAATTCTTTTTTAACTCTATTAAATGTTTATTTCATAATATTATCACTGTTATTGTTTATTAATTTTTCACCCCACACCTCCTGTGCAGTGTTGAGATACTTGTTGAAAGCAGTATCAGGCATGGAAACATCCTAACAAGCAGGACGATAATAGAAACGGTAATTTTCACTGAGTACACGGAGCCTTCAGGGGAAATTGGTTTATCCAATTCAAGACAGTTTAGATTAAATTTCCTTGGTTTCTGTGTGGGAAATGAAGCTGGCCTGCATTATTGGCTACTAAAATCTGAATCGAGCTATTGATGCTGCCAAATCTTCAAAAAGCATTGCACGGTAAAACAAAACCCTAAAGGTTTGAATCTTTTCATCAAAAGACTGATATTATAATGCTATGTTATATATCATAATATATACAGATTAACTTATGTTGTTATAATGATAACATTAGTATGCATATCTTGAAAAAAATGGATTTCCATGTGTTCTAAGGATTGAACTACTAGCTTTATAAAGTCAATGAGAATTCTGTCACTGAATTGGATGGAGTTAGGACTATACCAAAAGTATCACAGTGGTCAGTGTGAGACTTGGGATATCTTCTACAGCTTTTGTTGCTGCTTTTAATGGTTTGAGTTTTATAAATGACATGAATGCTCAGCATTACATTATTGCCACTTATTTTTAATTATTTGATTCAGGGACAGAAATTCAAACAGTCCATTTTCTCAGAAGTCTTATATGAGAAGTCCTCTCTAAATGTACCAAATCAATGAGTCTTGCCAAAGCAGAATGATTCCACCAAAGTGATACAATTTATTGCCAAACTTCTCATCATGATATACTATTAAAACATTTTTTTAAAGACATATTAGCAGAACAACTTGACTTGTTTAAAAATATATGGAGGAAGTTGACACTGCTTGGAAATTGCACACAAAAAAATCTCCAAACAGCAGCTCTCTAAAGAGTGACAATTTAAGGCACGTGATTATTTTACGATTTTTGTTACATAAATCTCTGACTAGACCATATATTTGTAAAACATAATTTCAAATAAGTAGCTTCACAACTTAGAGAGACAGAATTCATCTGAATGCAGGTGACACACTTGTTATTTTTAACATTTCTAGGTCATAGTGCAGCATAATAAACATTGTTGAAAAGCATCCTACCTGCGGAGCAAAATGTAGAAAGACATCACACATTTCTGCATTCCATCTTTGTACAACAAGGTTGCCCATAGTTACATGTTCAATAAATAGCAATTGTGGAATTCCCCACAAACCACAAAAATTGTCTTTCTTTGACAGAGCACAGACACAGATCACAAATAAATTCTAGACAGACTTTTCAGCAAGCGTAGCTCAGCGAGAACTGAACCAGCCTCACCAGAGGCGACCTGATTTACCAACGGATCTTTCCAATCTCATTCATTGTTTCCTCACACAGTAAGAAGAAGCTGATACACACAGCCAACTTCTCAGCAGCTCTACATCTGCACAGCTGTGATTAAATTAGTAGTGGTCGACCAATTTAAGTCTGCTGAAGAAGCAATCAAAAACTTGCACCCACAGGATGTACTGAAACTCAAAAGTTCATAGAAAAATAGCATGGAGTAAAAACTGTGAGACAGATGATAAACTTATGACCTGTTCTTCTTGTATACACAGGTAGACTCCTGGTAGGAGTAATTGCCCTGGAAAAAATAAGGGATTACAACCTACTACATACTAGTTGAGATCTACCTGTTTTCCCAGTATTCTCCCAATGTGCAAATTAGGGGCTTGAAACTTTTTTCATCACATTTCAAATTTACAAACTGTGCCACCCAAAGCCCTGATGTAGAGACAACTATAGTACAAAACATCTTCTAGAGGCATAAGAGCTTCAGAAATGATGTAAGCTATTCCAGGGAAAGGTCTTTTCACTATCAGAATTGGCCAGTCTATGCTTCACCTATATGACTGTGGTGACAGAGCCCTTTATAATATGGACAAGGCCTAAGGCCTTTGAGAGTAAATGGAGAGTTAAGCCCTTTGTACACAGTGCCTTTCCAGTTTTCAGTTGTTAAAAATGGCTTAATGTTCCTCTCTGTTTTGAAGACACTCCTACCAGCCCACAGGCCTCTCCAAAGCATACAGGATCCTGACTCCTCCCAGAGACTGCTGTGTCTCTAAACACTGTGGTGTCTACTGATCCTCTTGTGTTTATTACTTCAGCATACAAGAACATGAAAAATCTCATAACCTGAGATTTTCAAAAGTGCATACACTTGTGTGTGCAACACCTATCTGGCAAAAATTCCCACCTGCTGATGAGGACTTGCAGATGTTTTATTGAGGTAGCCTGTACACAAATAGATTATGAATGCTCTTATAAGCATACAGAAAATGCAGCCCACAGTGTGGTTCTTCTTCAGAATGCAAGACAGCAATGACCTCTGTACAACACCAATAAGAAATGAAAGCTTTTAGTTCAAAGCCAACACCTAATCAACATCTTGTCAACTTTTGTGTTAGTAGTTAGGCATTATGCTATGAGACTGGAGATGAGATTTTGGCACATTGCACTTTGCTTGTGCTAATATCTGGGATCAGTAAGGGTTGTATGTTGGTGTCAATGATTGAAATTCCAATACTTTTTCCAATTTTACTATCTATCTGGAACAACATTAAAAATACTCTCCTTCACCAAAACAGTATGTTCATGTTTATCCAGTTCACAAAAAATGGTATTTACATTATCGAATTATAAAATTATGTCTCCTGACCCTCATTAACAAGACTAGCTCTGGGTTCAGTACTGGGTGATGGAGCCTTTCATTTAGGGATACTGATTTGAATCAGTACCCAAGATGCTTGCAGACAGGCAGCTGCCTGTGGATTGATATCAAAAGAACCAGTACTTTGAATCTAGTCTCTAAAGGCATAGGTTACGTAGCTAGCTAAGGTATCAGACATCTGCCATCACGTCTCTGCAGTATGTACCGGCCTAATGGGCACTTTTGCAAAGAGGACAAAGACAGGAAAAAGCATTGAGTCAGAATGTTCATACAGTGCTCCACTCTTTTGGGGTGCCTGGGTGTATCTAAAATTGGATATCTGACACAGACTCATGCAGATCCCTTTCAAAATTTGGGAGGGATGGAGAGTGAAGTACCTGCTAATTCCTATAGGTAAGGTAAATTTTACCAAAGAAAGCCTCCACTGGATCCAGTGCTTAGCAATTCAGATACCTCCCTGAAGTTCATTTAGCTAATTTACAAAGGGGTTACATGGTTCTCAAATAGAAATAAGGTACACATTAGGCTCACAGAAGCAGCTAAGCACTCATCTATTAATGTCACAGAATCTCAGCAGTTTATATCACTGAAGATTTCAAGCCAAAGTTTCAGGACTGGAGCCACTGAAGGCAAAAAAGAGCTAGGCCATAGGACTATGCTTGAAGCAGTCCAGCAGGGAGCATTACACATCTATGAAAGATCTCAGAGCATTTACTTTTGTTAAGTCTTCATCTGAGTCAGCTTTCACTGCTGTCTCCAGCTGGCTTCACAGAAATTAGATCAGATTCATACATAATAGTGCAATCCTAACTATTGTCATTTAACAGAAAAGTGGAAAATAAAAATGCAATTTCCTGACACAAACAAGTGTATACATATGCAGTAGCCAAACTACCACTGTACAGTACTTTGAAACATCAACATCCTGAGTCATTGTGGCACTTAAACCATGTGGTAGAAGACAGAATAGCATCTGTGAGGCTATTATGCTGATCTGCTGTTGAAAGAGGGTTGTACATAAATAAACAAGGTGATCTAACAGAATATTTGGAAGACACACAAGCAGCAGGACAAATGACAAGTATTTACACTTTTAAATGAGTGATGCTATTTAAAATTGAGCAGCTTAATCAAGAATATAAAATGAGATGCTTGTGACCACACAAACTAAAATTCTGTACTAATTCTGGATGTTCTTTTATTCCAGTGCCACTAAATAGGGGAAATAAAGGTCAAACACTGGCCATCCTGGAGTCCTTGACTAAACTTCAAGAGGCCAGGACTTTCCTCTCCCCTAATCCCCAAAGGCTTCCAACAAAGTCAACATCCCACAGTTACACAGTGACGCTAGTATTCAAGAGCAGGAAAATATTTTTTCTTTAGCTTGCAATTAAAAAGAAGGCACTGGTCCACTCTAATCAGAATAGACTTAGCAGGCAAAAGGCTCACCATTGGCTCCTCCTATATGAAATTCATACATCACGAATACTGAATTCCATTACTGATACAGCAAATGCAGGCTATTTCTTTAAATGTATTTACTGGGAATATATGGCATAATAAACCATTTCTAGGTAAAAAACCTCCAAACATTTACCGTTTGAAAAGCTTCTTGTTTTAGCCCTCCAAAAATAAAGATGATTGATTTTTGTAACAGTCTACATGAAAAAATAGCAAGGAGGCATATTTTCCCTTTACCATGCAGCCTTTCAGCATGAATAAGGACTTAAAAATATAAGTGCAATAGAAAGCCCCAGTGCTTCTGACATCATGGGATGCCACCTCCTTTTTCATCAGAAACCATTCTGATGGAAAGCAAACCAACAGGTTGCTCTCTATTTTTAGAGAAGCTCTATATTCAACTTATTCTCTCTCATCTTCTCCTTTCAAGTAAGTCCTGGTTCACAGCTGTGTTTCCTCTTGTTCCAGTGAATGTGGAGGGACATGACAAGATGCTGGAAGCGATGCTAGCTTCTGAAGCTTAGGGTGTTGCAATGGTTTTGGCCTGTGAAATGAACGTCGGCTTTGTACACGCCTGGCTGCAGCAGATCTGTAGTTTGCTTGTACATCAAGCAACATTATCTTCTCTTGGGGCTCCTTAATATAAGAGTCTTCTAGCCCTTCAGGCATAGAAAGAGAACTCTCCTCCTGTGAATTCTCTGGCTCATAGCTAACTTCAGAGCAATAACCTGAGTTTATTGTTTCTTTGTTATTCATATCTGTATCTGCTTCCCAGTAGAGATCAGGTACATCTGGGTCACAAGAAGTTACATACTCAGAGACAGTAGAAAGAGATATATTCCCTCTATTTTCCAAGGAAGAATAGGTTTGTGTCCAAGGCATCTGAAGACAAGATGGAAAGAAGTGGAGGGGAGTTTCTGAAACACTTTTTGTTTGGTTTGGTTGGTCAGATGTATAAGGAGGCAATTTGTCATCTGAAGAGGAGTATTCTGTCATTTCAACATCATGCTCCATCTCACCTAGAGGGCAAAATTAAATAGAAAAACATATAGACACAGACTCTCTATACCAGTGCAAGCTTGATTCTATTTTAAATACTAATTTTCTAGGAATCCTTTGAATTTGGTAATTTTGCTGAAAATCTTACGAAAGTGAGTGGTTTAAGACTGTTTTTGAGCTGGGGAACTGTACTGTGTCCCAATGGCCATATTGTACAATCTCAACCAAGTTTATCAAACTTTTTATCCTGGCTGAATATGAGGTGGATTTGAGTCCAGTGATGAACATTGCATGTTACAAATATTTAGGAGATGGAGCCATCATCTGGTCATTAAGGCACATCTTTGCTTTTGAACCATTTAGTCATGAGGCTCGTCAAGGAAATCTTTCAGACACTTTTGAAAGAAATTGTGCTCTTTTAATTAATGAACAGAGAGTATCAGCAGACTATCAATTTCTTTTTGACTGAAGCCTATGCTCAGTTTTCTGTACACTTCAGGTTGTGTAGGCAAACTTCACATTCCTACTTTTAGTTTCCAATCTATACTGTTTTTAAAACCTTTTAACTGAAATTCCAATGTCATTCTCCCATTAGGACATTTTATTATAGGAGATAGTTCAGAGGACTGTTTCTGAGGGTAATTAAGCTCTGAGCTTGTTAGCTCAGGTAATCTAGTTTCCCAAAATGCCTCTTAAGAAATTCAGTCAAAGCCCAGTGACTTTGATATATCAGACATACTTGCACAAGAACTAATGCATAGCAATTCTAAATAATAAAGTCAGGTATAATCAAGGCAATAGAATGGAAGAAAGGAACAAAGGTTAGCAAGAAACAGTTCAGTGAATAATAAGCCAGTATTTTATGACAATATTTTCAATGGAAAAAATTGTGAAGAGATTTTTGATGTGGATAAATGTCAGGAAGAAGTTTCTATTTTGGAATGCTGTTCATTGTTTTAGTTTTTAATGAGGACATTGGAATTTAATTCACAATCTTTTAATTAATCCAATCTGTATTTTACAATACCATTTAAAAATAATCAGAAGATGCACTAATAGAGAACTGAGTACTAGAACTAACCACAGTGCTGCAGTACACTCCAGTGAAGAAACTAATGTGCTACCTAGAATTAATCTTGAACCAGCACATCTTCCGTAGGGACAGAAGCCAGAACAGAAGCAAAATGGAACTTTCTTTTCCATTTCTTTTCAAAAGATCATGAAATTCTTCTCAAATCAAAATTGGGTAGCAGTCACTCTCATCCTGAGATCTTTGTCTGAACAAAGCATCAGCTACCTGCAGAAGTACTCTGAATTTACCACATTCCTGTGTTTTTGATGCACAGAGCATGCTAGGTCATACACATCTGATCATGGATTCCCCAGAAGCTAATTCCCGATGAAACTGAGGATTGGATTTCACTGCATAATTCCTGCAGTGCCCTATGCTCTGTTCAATTATGATGGCTGAACTGTGACCTGAACCACCTCCTTTACAGCACTATGTTGATTATAGAAATAAATGCTGATTTTTATGGTGTGGAAAAATGTCACAGAACAAGAATTAAAGGGCCACCAGGATATTCATTTAAACCTAGAGTTGATTTATTTTTAAGCCTATAACACATTAGAGGCATCAGCTGATTTACTGCATCAAAAAGATGAACATATCTCTGGTTTCAAAACAAGATATGGATTAAGAAAAATTCATGGTTTCAGGATAAGGCAAATGGCTGGGCTCTAACCAAAACTGGAATTCTGCTTTTCTGTGGTTTTGGCTGTTGCGTAGTTATCTCCACCTGTGTAAGGGAAATCTGATGCTTTTCAGTGCAAAACTTGCTTCATTTTTAACTCTCTCTTATGCAACTTAATGGTGTAATCAGCAGTGTCATTTAGCAGTTGTCCTGCACGGTAGGAGCATTTTCACTGGCTAGGCCCAGGATAAAGAAGAACCTGGCCAGATCTTGAGAACTGGTGCAAGGCTTCTCAGCAGCAGAGGCAAAATCACAATGTGGTGATGCTAAGAGTGAGCAGCTCAGCTCAGCCCATTGCTGGTCTAGGCCTCCTGTTCCTATTGCATATCTGATGGATTAAATGACTCACCCAACCTCTTACAGGCAAACCACGTACTTTGGCATCAGCAACCAGACTGTCTTTCCAGGGCTTTGGCATAAGTGAGATAGCTGGCATTGGCTAGGACTGATTTGCTGTTCTTAGTAGTCTCCTGTCCTTGATAATTAACTAGTTTGCTGAGACCTGAAGACAGTCCTGACAATGTTACTTGAAAGAGTAACCACCACTTTTTAAGAGGGTTGAATCGGAATTGCCTTGTGTTAGGCAATTCAAGTAGGAATTTTATCATCTAGAACTGGCTAACCAAGAAACCTGGATCCTCTTGAAAACAGGCACACAACATTCTGGTGTTTGGAATAGTTTTTGCTTAGCATTTAAAATGTTCAAGCCAAAACAAAGAGCCAGATCCTTAGTTGTTGTAAAAATAACCAGGCATTTCACCCCAAATATTTACAGCTGGACAGCAGTTCTATAGGAGGAAAAAATGTTTAGCTGTTCAAACAAGAGGAAAATAGAAGACGTTTAGTTGTAGAAAAAACATCAGGAAGGAAAGAAACACTCTGGGAGAAAAAAATTAGAAAAATAAACTTCTTATCAGTAGTCAGAGTAGACAGGAAGACTGATTAAAAATAAAGATGATAATCTGTTTTAAAATATTACATATGTGTTGATTCTGGGAGAAAAGATCGGGGTCGGTCCTCTGGGCCATCTGCTTGCAAGAAGGAATCTATTGATTTATTGCTGAGCCGGAATGGAGTGAGCCGTCTGAAGTTGTTTGGAGAATATGGGATCTGCACTCTGGCCCTTTGTGATGGTACCACAGTATCTTCATTAGATAACCATGGTGAGAACTTCATGTAGACACTTTGATCATCATCAGCTGAAAATACTGGGTTATCAATTCCTACAAAAAGTTCATGAGTAACAAATTCAATTAATTAAAGTAATTTCTTGGTAATACAACAAGATGTATAAGGAGAAGGGCTATAGTGAAGAAACCCATTGGCAGATATACTATTATACACACACAGACTGCTCTCACTGGCTTGGTTATTGCTTGGATTTCCTTTAAAGAGAAAAACTGGATATAACATGCAGTTATGGTTGGGATGTCTGCAGACAATGAATAAAATCAATAGAGGAACAAATCAACCTGTCCCTCAACCAAAATAAAGGAAAACATAAAAGAACTGCAGAACATTCAAATCAAACCTACGAAAAAAACCCCCCATAATAATAAAAAAGGCTTAAAGTGCTCAAATCCATATAGGTATGAGATGTGTGTGAGGGAGCCAAAGCAGGTCACAGAGCAGTCAAAAGTAAGTAACATCTGCCTTTTAATATAAACATCAAATCTATAGTGTTTAAACAGTAAAAGAAAATTTAAAAATAGTCTAGGTCTACAGTTCGACACCCACTTTTTTCTGGATCGATTTCTGGATGCCTTTATATAAACCCAGACAGGGAATTTGTCATGATGCAGTGAAAAGGTGTATCAGCATGATTGCCAGGAATGCTAACACAAGAATTTATCTTCCCTACATGCAGCATGTTACCCATACAGTGGCACATTGAGACTTCAAACAGAAGAGGACTAAAGAGAAATATTAAAATTTAAAACCTTTGAAATCACATCATATTATTTCTTTTACATATAACAATATATTTTCAATCTGATATTTTGGAGCCATTCAAGACCAGAAGTCAAATACAGTAAATGCCCAGAAATGCTGCAGACCTTCCCTTTTCTGTGACTACTATGAGTTTTGCAGTATCTGTAAAATGATCCAGCATACAGCCTTGTAAGGATCTGAGGGAGCTGTGGATTTAAGATGAAAAATTCCACATGAAAGAAGAAGTATGAAATGTATCACACAGCAAGGTTGATTTAAATGCTAGTAGCAGTCAGTTCCAAAGGACTGGTATTGGCTGGCCTTGTGAAGTAGGACAAATCTAAGAAAATATTTTCTGTTGCTAGAAATAATTAGTGCTTTTAGGTCTGGATTATGCTGTCATGCTCACAACTGCTGTCAGTATTATCAGCTGCAAAGTTGATGCTCTCCATACCTTTAAATATCCAAAACTTTTCATGTGTTAATAATATTAAGCAAATAGCATTTCTAAGAGAACAAATCAAATGAAAACAAAACAAAAAATACAAGATAAAGCAGCATCACTGCTAATAAACTGTTTTATATTTGAGAAAAAAAATCCATATGTAGTTGATTGTCTTACCACTAGGTGTATCTGTGAAATTTTGCTTGGTCACATTAGCCAGGAAATCAACTCCTTTGCCAAGGTGCAAAGTTTCATAATCGTTACTTTCTTCTGGCTCAGAAAACTCCAAATCTGGGAAAAAAGAAAGAAAAAGAAAAAGAAAAAAAAAAGTCCAGTTTGATTAGAGATTTCTATCAGTTTTCATATAAAATGTTATTTCATGCTGTTTTGGTGCTAAAATAGTTATCTAAGATTTATCATTAACAAGAATCTGGATAAGGGCAAAAGAGAGCTTGAATGTATCCAGTTTGCAGCTTAGACACCAATTAGATTAAGAAAGCCAGCACAGATTTCAGCCTTGCATTAGTGGCTGGTACTATGGTAGAGATGGTGCATTCCAGATAAGCTCTTGGCTGAGAGACTGTTTTCCTGGCACTGAAATGAGCAAACACATGATATAAGACCACTATGCTGCTATCTGTTTTGCCTCTTAAATGCTCAGGTCTTGTCAACTGTGGCCCCTTACAACAACCAGTCACTGCATTTTCATGGTTAGACAGATGTTGGCGTTAGTATCCTGACTGATTTCCAACCTGGTGAGGTCATTGCTGCATATATAAGTTTTTACTGCAGGAGAACTGGTCTTACTACAGTTTGGATAAAGAAGTGAAGAGTGTTTCTGTCTGCTGCCAAATCACTTCTTAACACTATCCTCCAACGAAACTATTTTTTTAGGTAGAGGATGAAGAGATTTCTGTGAAGAATGTGCTTTAAGGAGACAGCATTGGATGACCTACTTAAAAGCATTTGGAAAGCTCTTCCCAAGCAAAGGTAGTCTACAGTATTACAGTTACTCAGCCAGCATGCATTGCCTATGTCAGTCAGAAAAAAAAAAGCTCAGAAAATGATTTAAAGAGCATATATAAGGAAAAAAAATCTTTGCTTGGAGCTATGGGAAAAAATAAATCTCTCTCTGCTTTACTTCAGCTTTTGAGATCAAGGCGTTGCCTGCATAAGCAGAGGAAAGACCAGGAATAATAGTTAGTTCAGTGGCTTTTAAACCACATTTCAGTTCTCAAGTGAAACATATAGATAATTTTATCATATATATGTGATACATACTATATATGATATATTAGATATATCATATATGTAAATGATAGCCACATAGCCACATGATATAAATAATAATATATCATTATAATTTGACCTATCAGTCTCCATCATGTCTTGTTATTATTGACAGAAGGCCAAAAGATGGCTAAAGCGCCAGATCAAAGTATGCTTTTACATGCACAACCAAAATGTCAGATTTTGTTTTTTTCTTTCCTTCTTTTGCTAGGGATGTTCCCTAGGGTAGTCAGCTTCAAAGTAGACTTCTAAGGCTGACTTGTTTATTAGGCTTAGTGGATAGGCATGAAGGATGAGCCAGTCTTGAAAGTGGCCTCTGACTGTGTGTTCCTTTCAAAGTTACTCTCTCATACTTGCTTGGCTTTCAACTCTGATCCAGACTCCTTTTAAACAAATGGACCTTAACTCAGATTGGAATGCTATCAAACTACTGAATTTATATGGTGTGGTGTAATGGACAGACATATCCTGCTCTGGTCAAAAAGAAAGACACTAGCAAAAGTTGCTCTGTGCAGCTTATTCAAAAGGAAGCTGAAACTTCATCTACATCACAGCCCCTGCATCTTTTCGTTTTCAAAATGTAAACATGAGATTTTAAAAATATGAGTGAGAGGGCTGATTCAAATTTGATTTAGCATCTAGCTGTCTAGAAAAACAACTTCTAAATCACCCAGACACTACATTTTGAAGTATGCAGCAGACCTCCCCAACTCAGGTTATGATTAGAAGTCCCTTTTTAATACCGGCCTCGTCTTTGCATGCCATGAAGTTTTTCAGTGATGCATTTTTTTTTCCAACAATGTAGTTGGTAAAATGCAGTTAATGAAGCTGGCCTAACAGTTTGTTTACCTTTTTCCTTCAAAGCAAAATCTTGTACTGGGTTTTCTGAAGGTATTTTTCCATTTGGTATGACACTGCTGTTTCGCTGAAAGAAAACAAACAGATGAACATTTACCAAAAAAATTATGCCATCATCAGATAGCAATGGCAGAGATGTCCTTACAAAGTCCGTGGAGTTCCGCAGTATAACCCTGAAATCTCTTTTAAACTTTGCTTGTGTCCTTGTATTGATGATGTTATTTTCCCCCCTCTGCCTCTTACTCACTGCAGGAAAAGAAAGGGGCTTTGGTTCTTCAAATGGTTCCCTCCTACTTCCATGCAAATTTTGTGGAATGGTCAATGCTGCGGCTGAACCCTGCTACATCCTCCTGCAGTGCTCCCACTTGACTCAAGCTCCCTTGTTTTACAAGTGATCAAAAGTCTCTCACCCAGAAGGGTCCAAAAGCATAGAGAAAAGCAGCATGTGAGAAGGTGCCCCTTGAGTCACCTCATAGTTCAATTTCTTCTTGTCTAGACTCTTAAGCTAATGAAGTTCTATAGGGCAGAGATAACTGCAGGACATGGGACCCTTTAGAGTCTTCCCTGCTCTCTCCACTCCTTAGTTTGCATAATAGATGAGTCCTCATGCAAGTATTTTACCCTTTTTTGGCCCCGGTCTCGCTTGTGGATTTTATTGAGCTTCTTGGAATGATTTATTCCTAGTTTGGTACTCTTGAAAGACTCCAAGCGCTTCCTCATTGTCCTGTGGAAAATTTCCTTGTCTTGTTTTTCGTCTTCGTTGTGCATGATCTCATGTCGGCTGTACAGGTGTTTGTGCTGTGGCCAGGAAGGAAAAACAGTATTTATTTATTTAGAAATGCTGCTGGAAGCCCTGGATTAATGCAGTCAATCAGTGCCGTGAAAACAAAACCAACTGCTTAAAAAAAGAGTGAACCAAAGGCTAATCTAAAGGCATTGATGGAAACTCGTATTTTCTTTCTCTGTCTTTATGATGAAACTGGTATTAGTCCAGGAATTTTAAGTATAACTAATAAAGAGTGACAGTCACTCAAAGGAAGCCTCTCCCTATGTCTGTGTGAATCATTTCAGTTTACACGCTCCATTTCATCCTGCTTCAGAACCTATTTTGGATCCAGTCCCGCATTCCCCTGGCCCTGCTGAAATCAGAGGCACTAGCTGTGCGCATGAGGCTTTGCTCATAAGTGGGAGAGAATACAGACAAAGATCCCATCTTCCTCAAGGGTGGATTTTGCAGATGTGTTATTTCCTTCCGAGTTTCACTCCCAAATTTTTGGTTCCTAGTCTCTCCCAGCTTTAGACTGAGAATCTGTCCTATGTTGGCCTCATGCTCTCACCTCTTGCCTCGGTTTGTACAAGTACTGTTGTAGGGTATGGTGCGTGACTGTATCTTCTGTGTCCCGGATACTCTTCCTCCTCTGCTCTAAAGCTTGCATGTCAAGGCAAACTGGTCCAGCTTTTTCTCTCCTGAAGAATACCAAAATACAAACAGCACTTTTAAAAATCAGTAATTGCAGAAGGGGAAGGGAAAACAGGAAGGTGGGGGAGGAGAGGGAGAAATGAACATGAAGTTAAAAAGAACAAAGAAAGGTCAAAATGGAGCAAACAGAGTGAACAAACAGCTGGTGGGAAATGTGAAAAGAGTATATGTTTCCCTTTTAAAATGTATTGGCTTCTTGTATTCAAGGTGGGTGTAGCATTCACTACTCTTATTTCTCTGTCTACATGTCCCACGGCCTATTCCTCGAGAGTCACAAATTAGTTAAAAAAGGAGGAATGTTCCTCCTTGCCTTGCTTGTGACCAGACCTCTCTAGACCAAAATCAGCAACG
Organism: Dromaius novaehollandiae; assembly: GCF_036370855.1. Taxonomy (NCBI): domain Eukaryota; kingdom Metazoa; phylum Chordata; class Aves; order Casuariiformes; family Dromaiidae; genus Dromaius; species Dromaius novaehollandiae. The sequence goes on along the minus strand of NC_088099.1, from coordinate 78,824,146 downwards.
ACATCCAGCACTGTCAATTGCAGTCAGTGAGCAAAAGGCACGCTAATGCCACATGAACCAACACGAACACGGACATGTGCTCTATTTTATGAGCTTTTATCTGTTTACTTTTTTTTTTTTTTATGACAGTTACCTTCCTGTAACTGCAGGACTGAAGTTCTATTATCCATAATCACAGTTATCTGTCTATAAGTTACAATACAAAGGGAGATGAGAGATTTTCTGGGCAAGAGAGGTTGTCCCTGGACGTAGGAACCTAGGTGTTGTAGGGAGGCAGTGGAGAAAAAAGGCTATTTACAGAAGATGACTCTCAGCACCTTAATTAGGGGCAACAATTAGGGGCTTTGAATTGCCCTTGGAAGGCTTTTTCTATTCATTATACAGAGAACCTAGATTCCTAAATTAGGTTCCCATGGCTAAATGTCTAAAGTGGAGCTCTGTGGATACTCCCCTTTCCCCCCAGTGAATGTGATGGGTGTAGAATTACAGAATTCACAAAGCTTTTGCTACAGATACAATGCTTAAGGAGTGCTAAATCCCTCTTTTAAGATGCATAACACTTGCTGAAAAATTTACCTTTAGATCTGAAAAAAATCATGCTGAGCTCTAACCAAGAGTGACTTGACTTTTAAAAAGTTTAGATACAATTTTGCAAGTGTGAAGAAGTGTGTACATTAACTATTTTAAAACTATTGACTCTTATCTTTCAGGTGGATTTTCAATTTTTTTTTCATTTATTACTTTCTAGTCTTATTCTTCTGTTTACATCAGTCTATCTATTCTGTGAGGCAGCCAGGGATGAGTTAGCGAAGACACAAGTCTTTCTAATTTCACATGCTCTGCCATCAGTTTGCACCGAAAAATTTGTGTGTAAAGTGAAACAAGAGCACTGATAGCATCGTATACCCATTTTATGTGAGAGGAAAAGACTAATGAAAAAAAGTAGTGAATGAGGACCCTACAATTTACATTTTTAAAAATTTCTATCTTTAATCCTTCATATTGTTTTTTGCACTCTTCACATCACGTAACACAAAAATAAAAGGCAACCAACCCATCAGCTGCAGGTACTCACAGTAAGTAGGAGACGGAGCTCTCCACCGTGCTGGGGCGCGGGGTGCTGAAATCCACATTCACCATGTTGTCTGTACTTGGCGAACGTATGAACGCTAAGGAGCCTCTGCGTTCTCCCTGGTCACAGCAGGAAATGAGACATGTTACCGCTGCAGTACTTTTTTCTCAAAAGCTACAGCATGTTAACACGAGGGTGGCAATACACAGTGCAGTATGTTAGCGTAAGCACCTAGGACAAAATGTGTATCAGAAAATGCCTGTTTGCAATACACTGTGGAGGCACAGAGATGAGATGTTGAAGAGAGGAGACTTGTTGTCAGTTCTGAAACTGGTATCTCAAAAAGAATTTCTGGGAAAGCTTGTTTTTCTGTCTTCACACTTTTCCCTACTGCTTGCAAAATCCCTTGTTTTTGAGGACGGGAGCTGTTGAGTGACATCATGGTTACACAGGCCGAATCCATCTATGGTTTTGAATAGCAGCAGAGAGGAATCACATAGCAGACCTCTACATTTTAAATTGTAATAAGGATACATGCAGAAAAACAATCTCCCTTGCAGAATATTAAAATATTTTTATCTACATTTCTCACGCTCTGTGTTGTGTCCCTTTTACATTTCCATATTCACAGAGCAAATCAAACAAACATGTTTCCTTGTATTATGACAGATCACCTACGTGTTACAGTAATCTGTGCTGGACTGGTTCAGTGGCAGTAAGTACTTTCTGATCTCTGTAGACAGAAAACTTAAAAGACCAAAAGGTAAAATCTGGGTCAGCACCATCTCATACATTTTCTTAAGTGTGGCTGACTACCTTTTCAAATCAAGTTTAATGTGTCATACATACATCATACCATGTCGTCAGTGGAGGAATTTTAGCCAACAGAAAGTTACTAATTGCAAAATCTTTTCAGCATCCCTTTCCAATACTCAGGGAATGTGGTTATTTACAGCAGAAGGAGCTGCTGTCTGCACCAAGAATCTGTAGAAGTCAAATATTGATTTTTCCACAATATATTTTACATTAAAAATGCACTCTAGAACAATAGCGTTACAACTGTCTTACTTCTCCTTATGAAAAAGTGTTGTTTATTGCCTTTATCTTGATCCTTATTGATCTGTTATAATTTTTATTGTGTAATTATGCAATAATAATTTGCTCCCAGTACAAAATGTCCTAGGACATTTTTGCTGTTTACGATTTATCAGAGATGATCTGGATTAAAATGAGATTTTGCTATAAATGCTTTCTTCTGAGTCACATGTCCATGTTCATTAGAGCATGGCCTAATGTTAAAATGTTATCATTTCAAAAACTGTGTATATAAGCTAACTAAAAAAGCTCCTGGAAGTGTACCCACTCATGAGAATGTGCTATTTGAACTTTGGTACCCTGATGAGAGTGCAGAGTAGCTATCTGAGAATCCTATACCATGACTCTGAAAAGTGGTAGAGGTAAGAAATGTATTTTAAGTCATTTCTATTTGTTTGCTCTGGAGTATTTTGAGCTCAGCTGACTTAGGCTCTCCTCTCACAGCTATAAGGAATTTATTTAGGTTCAGAGTGAGCTCTCTCAAGCTCTTGTTTATTGAACAGCTGCAACAAAACAGTGGAGCTGGAAGAAGGACAGATTTATAAAAATAGTTTTTAAACTCCTGAGTTTCTTGCAACTCAGAAGAGAAGGGGTATCTGGGGGCAGCAGATCTCTATTCCTCCTTGAAGAAATGGCTTCCATTTCAATGTCAGCTTGTAAATTCACAGATATCTAGTTCAGAGAGCTATTTCAGAAGTCAATAAAAGATTGTTAAGCAGTCTATCCCTGAAGCAAGTATTAATGTGAGAAAGGTGGAATGACTTAAGGATTCACAACTCATGACTGATTAACTAATTTCCACTGGAGGAAACCATGTTGCAACACTTTTGTAGAATCTAAAGAATTTTTAATTTCTTTTTTAATTTTTGTCAGAACAATAGACATTCTAAAACACAATTTGTCTGCAGGACACATTCTACACAAACATTATTTAAATTTCAGTAGCATGTCAAAAGTCAGCGTCTTTGTGTCATGCACTGTACTAATATATAATGAGAAAGATCATTCTTCCAAGCAATGAATAGTCCAACTTAACCTGACATCACTATATGGAGTTCAAGACATTATTGGCTAAAAATCCTGAGGGTGGATCTGCATGACTTAGTGATTTCTTCCAAGGGAAAGAATACTGTAATGAATCTGCTGAACAGATTCAGCAGTGATTCTGAACATCATATTCATTATCTAACTTTTCTTCTCTGAGGTTTGACCCAGAAAGGCCCATGAGAAAGAAAATTAGTTCTTGAGCTCGAACAGCCTGAAAACTGGAAGAGTAATTTAGAAAATTTTAACTGAAATATTTTCTTGTCTCTTTCTCTTTTCACACTAAAATATTTGCTGAATTTGACCTAATTCTGTGAATACTTTTTGTCTCTCAAACTTCAGATTTCACTGAAAGAAGTATGCCCAGCTGTTTTCATTTTCCAAAAAATTAGATTATTATTAAACATTATATTTAAATAAACAAACTAGTAAATCACCTAGCTGTGAAAATGAGTTCACTTGGAGATTAAGGGAGATAGATTATCACTTCAAAGATCACTAAGATATTACTGCTTAAAACTATCCTTTGCACTGTGTGGATGCTGCATATTTGTGGTGATTTGAACTAACCTGTCTGATTAACACACATTAATACAACCGACTGAAGAGGATTAGGAAGTCTTATACAATCTGTTAACATAGCTTGGCTCTGGGAATCACGTTCAGGCAGGTCAGTAACTCCCTTCAATTCACTAATTTTTAAATGTGCTCCTGTTGTTATGTCTTAAGTTTCTCTAACTTCACAATACTGTGGTTGCATTTGCCATCTGTAACATACTACTCTAACACTAATTTTTGAAGTGTGGACGTTGTGATTCAACTGAATTAACGTTACTCCTCAAAAATCTTTTGAATGACTGATCTTGCAGAGTGGGATCGTAGCAGTTCGCCACTTTGAGTCATAAGGCCACACCGTTTGGAAGGGGCTTCTTCAGATCAGATTTGACTTCATGCAGAAGCACCATTCTGCAGGAGCCACGTTCTGCTGACACATTTAGAAATACACATTAACTTGCCTGGTCCCAATAGATTAACAGTGTTTCCTCATGCAAAGAAGGCAGAAACAAAGCTTTTCAGTAAAATCCAACAGGGAAGTGCACTGATATATGTACAATATGCTAAAAAAACAGTGACATGCGTACAGTATACTAACGTTCAGGGATCAGGCATAAAATTGACAACTGCAGCTACTCAGACAGGTGATACTGGGTGAACACACTTAAATTCCCTTTAGAAAAAAAAGCAGAGCAGATATGAAAATAGATTTCTTTTAGACAGCTTTTCTGCAATGTTTCAGCTTCAGGTTACCTATAAAATCTGAAAAAAGGAATATGGTGCTATAATGTGTAGAAAAGCGTTCATACCTCAGCCACATAGCTAATTGCATCCTTCAAGTTGAGTTCATGGAAAACATTAAGGATCTGGTCCCTTGATTTTTGAGCAGACCTTCTCATCAGTATTTTACTGAGGAATTTCCTATCAAAATTGGACCACCTGATAATTTAAACAAATTATGTTAATGACAGGAAGCAACTTTAGTGTCATAGCATTTTTAGTTTAGGATAAATGCTACCTTTTAAGCACTTTCAAAAATGATAAGCATAGTAAGGTGGAGGATTTGGGTTTTGAAGCTTTTCAATTAGGAGTTAAAGTTAAGGAAAAGGCTGTTACAGAGTTAGGCAGTTGTCTCAAAGCATTTAATAGGTGCACTTACCAAGCACCACTACAGCCGCAAGAGTGCTATGAATACAGAATCACTACGACTTTTTATACTCTGGGAAATCATGCTACCTTATTTTTCCACTTCTGATTAGTCACTTGTATACTAACTAGTTTCATTCTAAAAGTTACAAATTTCTTTCCTCCTTTCTACAGGAATCTGTTTTTCAGCAGCTGTCTTGTAGGACAGCCAGCCTAAAAAGTGAGTTCACAGTGGTGCGCTCTAAAAGCATTGACATTTCATGTCCAGCACTGACTGGCCTTATTCATGCCATTGATGTACACTGATGGATAGGAGCGGTGTGTATTTTCTGTTATTTCCACTTTCAAGCTTATCTGAGAGAAAGATATCTGCCATTTCATATTTGGACTCCAGAAGATTAAAGCTGCTTTACTTTCATCTACCTTCGTAGAGATTTTTCTCTACAGGGCATGAGGCAGCTTCAGAGACCTACCACTATCAAAGTGATTCTATCTGTCTTGTCCCATGACTATTTTGAGTTTACACCTTTTTATTCCAATAGTTGAAGTCTTTTTGTTGTTGAAGTTGACATTATTCACACGGTTGATAACTATTCCTCTTCCTTAGCCAGAACACCAGACAAGCAGTCCTGTCTCTTTTTCAGGCAATCACACCTGAGCCCATTAGTGCAGAAGCTAAGGGGTTGCCACCTCTCTGAGGAAGCAGAGCCTTCTGGCTGCAGATGTAATCCAAAAGAAGCAGATGTAAGGTGGTCTCATTCAAAATACGTTAGTCATCAAACCACACACTCAACCATGACCCTGGATTAAGCTACACCTTCTGTTGTTACTCAGGGATATTACTCCCTGACATCAAAGAAGTCAAACTCTAGTCCGCCACTTCAAAAATCTTTAGCTCCATCTTCTTGACAGTCAGTATTTCAAAACTGAGGAAGTATACCCCTGTCTTTTAATCTGCTGAAATTCATTCCCAATAAATAAACTGAAGACTAAAGATTGCCAAAAAAAAAGGTGCTCTGTTTGTGATGCCTCATGAAAATTCTTCACGGCATAAGGACAGAGCAAGAGAAATACCTACACATATGATTTCACATGTGTAAATGCAGATACTGTGGTGGGATAAATCCTAAGCTGAGGTTCTTGGCTTGCCTCAAACTGTTGGTCTCTCCAAGATTTCTCACTCTGTATGAGCATAAATATGTATATGCACATACATATTCTGCTGCTGCAGAATTAAACTGAAATAAAAGAAGAAATGAAAGAGACTGTCTCTATAGCTGGGTACAGACAACTGAGCCATTCTGCTTGAGCTCAGAACTAATCAGACACAATCTAGCTCCAGCCTAGGAGATGTATAGTCATATAGGAATGATGTTAAACCTGAGCTAATATTCTCTGCTTCTCATTGAGACCTAAGGGAGAGCTCTGCAGTATACTAGTGCAACCACATGGCTTACGGATTGGAGTTGATGTGTTGAGTCAGATTAAGATTTTAGCACATTGTACTGTTGACTGTCTGCACCTATGAAATGACCTAAATCCAGGAAGAAAGAAACTGCCTAACCCTATATAACATTATTAAAGAAGTCCAGTTTTAAAGTCCTTTTTTCACATTTATCCATCTAGCTTATGAAAGTCTACCCATCACAACAGTAATTCTTCATGTGTACTTCAAAGAACATGGTGACTGTATCTTCCATTGAATAATTTTGCTTCCCTCAAGCTGGATCGACTATAAACAGAGGGGGGTGGAAATGATCCACAGATTTCATTACTGTTTTCAAGCTAATAGGCTTAAAGCATCTGAGTTGATTCAAAGCACTCTCTGTGATCACTTTTGGAGATGCTGAACTCATCCGTTGTAGGATTAAGATAAAAAGTGAGCATTTTTGAGTTTAATTTAGAGAAGCTTAGTGTCTCTCTTCCACTCCCCATGAAAATACTGTTCATGAAATGGAGTATCACAGAGAAAGACCAACATTATATTTTAGGTTAAATCTTGTGCAAATGGCCAATTCTAAAATCTTGAGAGGAGCTGACCCCTAGATGTGGACTGAGGCATTTGTAAAGGCCTAGTCTGAACTTGTGGCAGTGAAAGAGAAGAATCCAGGCACAGGGGATGGAAACGCACTCTTTTCACATGCCCTAAATTTCCAGTGTTTTCAGTGTATAACCTTTAAAATTATGCTTTACATCCCTGCTGTCCCAAACTGAAAGACTTAAAATTCTTAGTTTACAGGTGGGGTTTTGTAGCAAGATTTCAAACTTTCCAAGTTAGTTACTACTTACTTATCTCTCAGATAATTATGTCCTATTTGACCAGAGATGTCTTCTATAGCAGAAAGAATGTGATCAAAGGCCTAGGAAAGTGAAAGTAGAATTATTATCTTACAGAAATTAAATTCACAGTTAGAAAATAGCTCAATTTATGTCAAGTTAGACCAGGTGATTATGCAGGATAATTTCACTGATGCTAAACAGAATGTTTTCCCATTTAGAGAAACACTGCAACTGCCATATGCTTTTTTCCAAAGGTTCTGATTGCTTTCTGACCAGTTCTTTACTACTACAAATTCACTAACTCTTCTTGATCTACACAGGTCTAAGCAAGAAGGTAATTAAACTCCCTTTTTATTAACAGTCAGTTTTAAGACTCTTTATCAACTCATTTTACCATCTTCATTTCTGCCCTATGAGGGACATGAACCATTACTATTGGTGATTAAACCAGTTGAAAGTTTCCGCTTTTTAGACTTTTCAAGAATCAGTACTTCCATCAGAGTAAAAGTAGGAGCTTCTTTTGGAAACCAGCGCGAAATCCTTTGCTGGGTTGACTTTTGCATGGTTGATGGCAATTTGGAGCTGTGTAACTTTATTCAAGCCAAGGCAGCTGCAGGTATAATTTGGTCTTTTTCTTTAAACAGTTGTTAACATTTCACCCTGAACATTGAACTGAATGGTATAGAGTCTACAGAATGCTGGGTTTAGAACAACGCAGGTGATAAGGATCATTCCTGAATATAATAATTATTGCTTCAGTAGACATTGGACATGGGACGGGGGAAAATTTATTATAAGTCAGGTGCTTCCAGCCCACTCTCTGAGGATGGACAGTGCTTTCCCTCTCTCAAGGCAAGGAAGCAACAATTTAGGAGAGCTAGAGACACTGAGACAAGGTGCTGGAATACTCTAAGAAGCAGTGAATCAGTATACACACCTTACAAAGTGCCAGAATTAACGTTACTGCTCAGCCCTCCACTGCCCACTGACGTGAAGATATAGCCCATAAATGCAGCTAGAAGATATTTCCTCACCTGGAGGAAAAATTCTGTTTTTCAGATAACCAAAATAGTGTCTCTGGGAAAATTTCCTCTCTTTGTAAACCAAACAGCTTTTCTGCTGGGTAACAGAAGCATAACGTATTTATTCTGTAGCCTTTGAACAGAACACCTCAGAAACAAACAGATCATGTAGGGTCATGATGGTGAATACAGTACTGGGAGAAACTTTTTCTAGAGAAGGAAAATTTTTCAAGACGAGATGCAAAACTGCATAGCTACGGAAGTCTTTCTGAACGGCGTGTAAACCCACGGCAGGAATTTTGCCCATAGGGAATTTTCAGAGCCTAGAAATATTCAGACATAGATCCAAAGACATCTTAAGCAAATCCCTAGATACATTTTTGGACACCTTTGAGGGCTTTTTAATTGAGTCAGTGACTTATCAAGTATGAAATAACTTTCTGGTATGTAGCTGTCCATCTCTAAGCTAATTCACTTCAGGAATCCTCTAGTTGGAAAACAGACAAAATTATGAGCTCATGCAAGTATATTTTCAAATGGTCAATGCAGGGATACCTGTATAAATCTGAATTGTTTACTAATTAAAGAAGTCCATGCAAGATGTCTTATAGTCTTCTGACATTTAACCTCTCTATGTGTTGAAAGTGTATGTTTTCTTCTATTGCATTACATTATAATGTCACACGAAAATGAATTGGAAGAGATCCAGGGCTCATGTTTCAAAATCTTTTCAAACGTGTAAGAAATATAGGTACGCAAAGCATTCAAAGCGGACTAGAAATACTACCATTAATCTTTAGTGTCAATATTTAACTGCCACACTGAGCAGCACACTACCATTCCATGCAATATGTAAGTTACAAAGCCTGCTTTCATCTCTCTTCCATAAATAAATAATATTTAGGAAGGATAAATAAACTTACTTCCACATGCTTTGCCCTAGCTCTCTACAATCAAGAGTGCATCACTCCTCTTTTAGCTGAAGGGAAGGAAACATATTCCCAGCTGCGCTGTCTCCCCAGGGCTGTCAGCACCAGGGAATTAGCAAGTGAAAGACCAGAACTTTTCAACTGAGAATCCCCTCACAGGGCTCAACCTAAGGACAAATGACAGCCTGCAGGATAGTTTTTAAAACATTTGAAGGATTTTGTGCTTGAAATTTCAGTTTGATTTTCCCCCCTTGCAAAAATAAATTTTCTTTAATTTTTTTTTCTTTTAAGGCACTCTGTAAAAGTCCAAAATATACCATGAAATTTTTTTAAAAAGTCTTACTCTGCCATGGAGTTTCTCATTCAGTTTGGGCTCTCTATGCTCAGTTTTCTTCACTTTCAGCCACTGCACCAACGGCTTGATTGTCAAACCCTAGGCAGTGAAACATGATAAGCAATACTTAGTAACTGTCTTAGAATTGCCTCCAGCTGGTTAGTGCAAAAGAGATAAAGAGCATTTTCCTATGTGGTATAGGGTGTTTCTCAAGCTTCCTCATTTGATCCTGTTCCCCTTCAGAGATAAAATAATGCACTAAACTCAGCTCCTGTAGAAAGCTTCAAAAAGATACAAAACAGTGGGAAAATATTTATTCTATACAGGAAAATATGGCAGTGGAAGAGGGAAAGTGTTCCGTGTACCAGTGAGTGTGGTATTTTCTGCACCTATCAGTAGTTTGTGAAAAATATGCTTTATAAATTTGAGAAGCATTCTGAGCTGGTATATACTGGCATATCTCCATTCAAGTTAATGTTTTTTTCATCCAGAAATTGCTGTTGTGTTTGGAAGCTCAATACTTTCTTTTCCACTGCTTACTGTTACATTTTAAAATGAGAATTTAGGTTCAGGTAGATCAGTGTAATAATTGTAATAATTGCCAGTAAAAAGGACTGTTCCCTATAGTTATTCACATGAGGTGAAGGATGCTTCATCAGATATTAACTTGAGTTCTATTAATACCAAGAAGCTAGATTGAACATTTTTTAGTGCAGAGGAAACTGTGTTTTGTCCCTTGTGATGCCATGTGAAAACATAAAATAGGATCTTTGTTACTAAAATTAAGTTGTTAATTATGCTTTTGGTTCAGTGAAACAAAACACAACCTTCAGCAGAGGACTACTTTAAGCATGCAGTAGTCTGGGGGGACGACTTCTCCCTGTAACAAGTGTGATTAAGAAGTTGAATTACCTGAAAAATAACAGTAAAAAACACAACAATGATAGTTGTGCTGACAAACAGGTTTTTCTCTTTCACTTTGTCAATATCCAGAAGTGCAACCAGAGCGAAAGCAACTGCTCCACGTAGTCCGCCATAAGACATCACCACCTGGTCTATTATCTCCAACTGGACCATTCTGTAGTGGTTGAGAATCCATGTCTGTAAAACTACACCTATAAAAAACAAAGGCCAGGATGTCTAGAAATACCCTTATGAAATGCCAACAAACCTCAGCCATGTGTAGCAGAAACAGGACCACCAATCTGCTTTCATAACACAGTCTGTATGGCATCTACTTCTCCCTCACTATCGCTACTCTACCAAACAGGCAAGGCACACTTGGTACCATCCCCTTGACCTTGAACCAGAGAAAACAGATGCAGCTTTTTCAATGATCCAGCAGCTGAAAGTGCTGCCCAAGAAGGATGTCCCTTGGTGTGAGGCAAGGCTTTTCCTTCCTCTAGCATAGGCAGTGAAGGTGAGATCCAGGTTATGTGCTGTCCTTTGAAATGAACAGCTCAGGAAGAAGGGATTTCTAGCACCATAATAAGTGATATGCATGGGGTCTTTCAACAAAAAGAGAAATGGATTGGAATAGTGTTGATTTAGACAGCAAATGTGATACTGTTTACAAGTCACATGAAAATATCATTCATGCTGTTGCCTTATGCAGGGTAGTGTTTTTATGCTAATGCCGTATTCAGGCCTACCGGTGAGCTGCTCCCTGCTTCAGGAGCCCTATGCACAGCATGTGTGACCTTCTGCAGCAGGCCAGGTCTGATGACCAGTGCAAAAGAGTTATCCCTCTTTTCAGAGCACTTTGAACTTGTGCTAAGGGAAGTGAGAAGCATATCACTGAAAGCAAGGCTTCTGGTGGACAGGACCTGGAAAATAAATTCATGCCACCAGTCTGACTTCTCCAAGGGTGTGAGAGCAGTAATTACATAAAGCCCAATATCATCAGGTCTTTAGTAATTTGTCATAGTCAAATTACTTAATTACTTTCATGGATGCTTACTGTCATTGCTGAATATTTACTATTTAATTATCAATCACACTTTGGTACAAGACAGTTAAGCACTAATTCCAGGAATACAACAACAAGTGACAAAGTCAACAATTTGAAAACTTGTTTGAGCAGCTCACACACATCAGTGGTTACTGAGAGGTAGCTAACTGAACAATGGTTACAGACTACTTAGAAAGGAGGACATGGGGCTAGGTCCTTCAAGAAGCCCAGGATTCTCCAGTCAGAATAACAATATAGAGTCTTGGAAAACTGCCAGCTAGCAAGGGGTTTTAGCTTTTATTTACATTTAACTCCGATATTCAAGATAGACAGGCAAGTGATCCTGTTTAGTTTATTCCTAGATGTAAGTACACACACCAAATCACTACGTGTGTTATTCTCAAGAAGTACTGCATTCTGTACCCTTTTGCTATTTCAGACCATCTACTATTTCACAAAACAGTGGTTAAATAGTAGAACAAATCATTGTCTCTATTTTGCAATGTTTACAAACTCATATAAAGCCCGTAAAATGACCGTAGGTAATCTCTACCTGCCACAGTCTTATTTACTCTGTTTTTAACCAGTCTCTGGGTATTATTTCTTAAGCCAGAGAACCTGCAGTGTAATTGTTTACGATTTTACATCACTGTGTCTCAAACCTGAAGTCGAGCAGAAAATTAGCTTAACACAATCTCTTTATTTCCAAATTGAAGGAGCTGAAGGAAAGAGATGGCTGACAGGACTCACAAGTCTTTTGTTAGGCTGTAAGTTACCAAAGTCCAATTCACCAAGAGAATTTGCCAATGCCACGTGTTTGGTCAACAAAAGTTAGCCATTGGGCGATTCATGTTAACCACTGGGCTATTCAGGTCTTCAGAAGTGAAACCCTACTATATTTTCAGCATATGATGAAGCTTACTATAAACATCTATTCTCCTAACCCAGCAACAACCTTAACTTAAATTAGAATCAATGGGATATTTTAAAAAGAACAGCTCTGGAAATACAAATTCTTTGTTGGTAAAAGAATGTGTGATTGCACAGCACTGCAATATAAGGACAGGAAGAAGACTGTCTCCTTACCAATAACTCTATATACTGAGATAAAGACCAGAGTCAGTAGTATAAAAGCAGTGTTCCAAGTCCAGATTTCTGGATTTACAGCTGAAATTCCCAAGAACATGAAAATAATAGTTTCTGCTCCACTGGCCAGCATTTTCATGGTATATCTTACAGTTGTAGAAGATTGTTCAGATATGTTAGCCTTGACATATTTCTGACAGCAGATGCCACAGAAGGTTATCCTAGAAAGAAAACCATCAGTTGTTCAAAAAATACTTGTTGTAACACTTAATATTCTTTCCACCTAGACCATCACATAGTGATGAAAACCCACCATTAATTCTTAAGAAAAAATACACTTGGGAACCATTGTGGAGTCTAATCTAGGCAAAAAACATACCCCAATGAGGTGACTCCAAAAGATCTGAAGGTTTGCAGTAGGATTTTCAGATTTTGAAGATACTCACTGTAACATCTACAAGCATGGTAAGCAAAACTGAGGTGAAAGGTATGCTACAAATCAAGGGATACAGTAGTAAGAAAGACCACAGTGGGACTCAAGCTAAAACAGACATGATTTAGGCAAACTGAAACTAAGTTCTGTTTGACTGATCCCATTAGTAATTGGCCATATGAAGAAAATTTTAAATTTTACAGAGGAAGAACATTAAAAAACCTAGCTGTTCAAAATGCTCAAAAATCAAAAAGGCCAGTCCAGACAGTGAGAGCAGCAGATAATGCACATTCTGTCACACAATGCCTTAGAAAATGATAGTTTTAATTACAGATTATATGGAAAAATGTCAATATGAATGGATAACTGTTAGTTATTGAAGTATTATTACTCATAAAGAGGAAAGAATCAGGTCTATATTCTATATGCAAAGGAAGTTCTCATGTTGTACAGCAGATACTAGAAAACTTGCATTCCTTTTCAAGGCTGAATAATGATAGTATATGCAAAATATAATCTACTGCAAACCAAAGACATTAATAATCAGCACAAGCTCTGTGAGTGTCATATTCTGTAGCTTCCCTCTATAATTTAGGTATTTCCTTTCCATGCTTTTAAAAACTGTATTCCCTTCTCAGCCCTTTCACAGAAAATAACAAAAAGGGGACTTACGCAAGGATGGCAGAAAGAGAAAGCATCTCTGCTGTGAGGTAGGACAAGTAGGAAATAATAAACACGAATGCAGGTTCAATGCTTCTAACGTGCTTGGTGAAACGACTGACCAGTGACAGCAGGAATGCAAAGAAAATGCCAACCAGTGTCCCACCCAGGCTCACCACAAAGAATGACACTGAAATACAAAAACAAACACAGCTTAAACAGTAGAAATTTACTGGTCTGAATCAGTATTGTTTCTTCTATTGTATGGCCAGCAAATCAGAGAAAATTTTGGAGAACACTTCAAAAATAGCCATGAAGTTTGGTGGTCTTAACAACTGAACTCCACATCTATTGATTCCCCTCAGAAGAAAACAAATCCTCTCAAGCTTCCCACATATTCACTTATTCATTCTCCTAAGACATTATTTTAGGTTTGTTCTCTTAGAATATACCACAGGGCTGTGCAAATATGAGTGACAAGGGAATGGGCTGAAAAATAAGATTTACTGATAGAGCAGTAATTATACTTTGTTTAAAAGTCCACATATGTACATCAATGACATGATGCAGAATTCAACACAACACACCTATGCCTTTGGCACATTCAATCCCCGTCACCTTCTCTGGTCCAATTGCAACAAAAGATTCAAACACATCGTACAGCACCTGAAAAGAAAAGCAGACTCACTTAGTATTTGCTCCTGAGTTAAGCCTGTTAAATTATCTTGTTATGGGCCCCAACATTATGAATTCTGAAATTCTATATGACTGAGGGAAATTCTTTGTGGTGGTAGAAGATTTTGCAGATTTTTTGAATTTGCAGAATTGAAAAAATACGGTGTAATAGAAAACAAACAAAAATCCTTTCCATTTCTTCTTTCAATATGATTTCTATCTATAAGATGGATGGTTAAATCTAGATGTCTAAGGGTTTTCTAAAGTGCTTATCACTCTAAAATCCCAGTTTTGAGCAGATTTTTTTTTTTTTGCCTGAACAGTGACACTTCATAAAGAGACTGGATTGAAATAGGTTGAACATACATGAAATGAGTTGAGCATAAAAGTGAATAAACTATAATAATTATACTAAAGCTTTTCAAAATTGACTGCCAGTGATAGTGCTGAGAGTGAAGAAGTCATCTAATCCATACCACTGACTCAAGATGTGATCTGCTTGTATCAGCATCATTCTTGACAACTGTTTTTCTAACCTCTTCTTAAAGGCCTCCAGTGACGGAGGAGAGCTTTACTATGGCATGCTCTGCTTTCCTTGTTGCAGTCTGAGCTCATTAATACTTACCGTATTTACCCCAGCGGTGGAAAACAGGATACTTTCTTATTCAGTAACAGCAGTCTTTTACATATTTACATTTAAAAAATGCTACATCATTCCCTTTCTTCTCCTAGCCTCCAGTCTTTGCTTCTTCAAGATAAACAACCCCAGCTGTTCCAAACTTTCTCATAGGCTATGCTCTCTAACTCTGGATCATGCTTACCATTCCCTTCTGGATTCTCTCCAACAAACAGCCACACTTTTACTTGTAGAGTGAGTGCTTTTATTCATTTCACAGTAACAGAAAGTCCTTTCTTTCTGAAAGGCAGTGATATTGATACTTCAGTTCATCAGGATATTATTTTAATATTTGTTTCTGGTAGCACCTCAAAAGTGTAAATGAGACATTTCTAAAGTCAATTAGGTTTCTTGGGAGGTTCCAAATGGGGTTTTCAAAAACATGTGAACAGTTAAGCCACTGCCAGTGACCTTGCAGTGCCTAGTTGGCTGGGCTGCAAAACATTAAGTCACTGAGCCTGCTGAAGGTGTCTCACCCTCCTTTGGAGATATGCAGGACAGGTAATGGGAGATGATTCAAGAAGAGGAGGGAAATTGTATAGCGAGTCAGTCATACAGCATCTTTCTGCCATAGGACTTCCTAGTCCCTGCCCACTAAAATCCTACTGCAGAACTGGTGATTATCTTATTCTAAGAAAAAATTGCATTAAAAGAATTGTTTCAATCAAAATAAAAACATCAATGGAAATTTGGGATAGGTTTAAGTCTTTTTTTTCCTTTTTTTTAAAATGGAAAACCAAAAAGCAACAAGCTACCAAAACAAAACAAACCAGAACTTTCTAAAATGTCCCATCAGTTTTCCCCGTTTGACTTTTTGATGTATACCCATTTGATAAGCATCTGACTGCAGTAAGAAAGGGGACAGGCACCAGCACTTCAGGGAGTACTCTCTCTCCCACTGTCTATATATCTAAGTTATGCATATAAATTAAGGACAAAGGAAATAGGCAGAAAATAGTATTTGTATTAAAAAGTAAAAACAAAAGAAAGCCTTAAAATCTCTTCTTTGAATAGGAAAATAAAATAATTAGGCAAATATAGGCAAATAAAATATAGATAAAAATATAAATATAAAAGATATTTATAAGAATATAAATATAAAATATAAAATAAAATAGGCAAATAAAACATACACACCGGAAACTTGGTTTTAAATGTTATTACACTCACAGAGACTGGGAATATGTATATTATTATGTGACTTATGGGCTCCAAATAACTTTCGTGTTTGAATATTTAATCTTTGCAACACAGTGTTTGTAAGCAAGACAGAGAACACCATGAGCTAGGCTAGACTAGCCTACGAGTAGATACACACTAATGGTACACCATTTCATTGAAGGGGCGACTATACTTCAGAAGAAACCCTCTGGAACTCGGTTTACTTTGGATATATAATTTACATACCACAGTTACAGCATCATTCAGAAGTGATTCTCCAAAAACAATGATGAATAGAACTTCATTGACATGGACTTCTTCGAACACTGCCAGAACAGCTACAGGATCCACTGCAGCTATCAAACTGCCGAAAAGGAGGAAGTCCAGCAGTCCAATATCCAGGTGGCCTTTAAAAACAAAGCAAACAAAGTATAAGCATTGTCGGCTCTGCATTATCTCTAGTAATGGGGAGCTGGGATATTACAGATAATGTGAAATCCTTGAAAACATGGATCCTAAGGCATCAGCTGGGAAGCACAGCACAAAAACTACTTTACAAGTGCAGCATGGTGTCACCTTGTAAGCCCAAAGTGGCTTTGTATTTGCCTGTGATATATTTTATCTAACTTGAGTAAATTACCCTAGGATAACTGAGAGGTGACAAGATGGTAAGAGGAATATACCAGTAGTCCTGGACTAAATGTTCCAAAATTCTTTAGCCACAGCCCAAACTTGATTCTTGGTCACTGAGACCTGCTACAGGGTGCTCATATGTACACTTAGTGCAGTTTTTGTCCTTAAGCAGCACTTCTGACCTCCTTATTCAAGCTGACATTTATTGATAGCTGCATGAAATTACTTAAGCCAGTTGTTCCAAAATTATGATTCATGAAGCCACTGTTAAATGGCCTGCAAGTGGACTGCAGAATAAGATAAAGGAGTAAAATGTACAACCTCAGCAGCTGTTTTGGAGCCTCTGAGGAATTTTGAAGGATGGTTGGCCATGATTTCAAAAGTTTTGGAACTGCAAAACTATGGTAAAGAAGTAACTCAGTATTTATTTCATTAGTTTTTGTCTTCTGTTAGTCAGAAGTCATTTTTTTCTGTTATGGAAACAAAGAATATATATGCAAACAGAACGGCATCTCTATCCTTTTAAGAGTATCAGAAAAGGGAGAGCCACAAAAATGGCTTTGCTCAACTTTCCAAAGATCTTGCAAAGTTTATCCTCTTCATGCAATCAAGAATGGGACCCCAGGCTTTTTTTCTGGAAAACAGATTTTTTTTCAAGGGTAGAGAACAGGAAAATTCCCTTTGTATTCATTAATGGATGGAGAAGGAAGCAAGGTTCATTAAGTGGTGATGAAGCCCAAAATTATATGAGAAGGAGAAAAGCACAGATATATTCAGAGTTCATTCATTAGAACACAGTGCAGACACTCATGCCCAAAAAATAATAGGTGGCTGTGTAAGGCATGATTTCTCTGGATGAGGGAAAAATGGATCTGACTAAATGATTTGAAAGCATCAGTCAGACAATGAACAGCTGATAGCCCTAGCCAAAGGACCAATATTGTTTGTTAGGTACACCCAGAACATCATGGCCACTCCTTTGGCAAGAGCTCTTATGAGGTAATTTTTCAAATCCAGAATGCTTTGTGTTTGGAAGGCAATTGAAGGAGAAACTAGATTCCAAATACCTTTTTTTTTTTTTCTTTTTCTTTTTTTTTTAACAAAATCTATGGTCATGTTTACTCATAAGGACACTTAACAGGGGAAGCTGGAAACAGGAGTGGACAACACACAGTGGTATACAATAACGGCCCATAATCTGGGGGAGTGCAGAAGCAGATACTCTCTTAACTGCTCTCTGCCAAACAGGGCATATACAATGTTTTCTGTACAGTTTATAACGACTCTGGTAAGGCCCTGAGAACAGAAACCCCTAGTTTGCATGCATATATAACTATTCTGTATTTTCAAAAAGAGAGATTGTGTTGTCCACTTAGTGGACTTAGTGGGCTGTGAACAAGGAAGACTGAATCTATCCATTTTTGTGGGAGAGATGTTGAGGCAGTGAACTGGAGTCTGTGCCAAAAATTCTGAGAACAGCCTTGAACCTGTATCTAAGTAATGATTCCACCAAGAGTTGTCCTTCTTTGCCATGCTTAAGGAAAGTACAAGCCCTTTGACAATAACTATCAGATATCAGGGCACAATAGAACATAAGCTTTTAAAATAAATGGGCTCACTGAGATTGCTTATCTTTTTTATATGTTACCAATTATAATCATTGGTACATTCTTAGAAGAGTTGCAAAGCTAGTGAGCAAATATTTATGGAAAGCTCAGGACACATCTATAATTCATACAAAACAGTGTCAAGAGACATGGGATTGCTAAACCAGACTTTTACTTAGACGAATAACATAAGTTATTTCCAAGTGGTGCATGACCATTGCCCCCTTCAGCTCACCAGAGTCTGGAGTGACTATTGCCAATGGTGACACCTCAGCAAGGTAAGGTTGCTGGACCCAGTTTAAGACTTCCACCCACACCCAGCACATTGCCACTGCAACCTAGATTGTATAAGAAAAACTTTTGTAAGCATTAGTCACAACAGTTATTCCAGTGCAGATAGCACTGCTGCATGTGTTAGTTTTACAGCAGATGCTCAGGTGGAACCAGACAGCAAGATTTAGGATTAGATTCTTCCTCCTATCCAGTGAATGCAGCAGGGCCACAGTGGCTGTTAGTAAATAGTTAAAAGGTGCTGTTCTTTTTATTTCACTTCTAAAGAAGGATTTCCTTGTTACTATCACCTTCTTTCTTTTTCTTTCTTCTGCAAATTAATTGTAAGGATGTTAAGTGTAAATAAAGAACTATTTCTATTTATTTATGCAGGCTATCTATGTAACCCAGTTTGGATTAACTGCTCTCATATCTGGCCTGTCTTAAATAAATTACTACAGGCCTATTCCACAGCAGAGTTAGAAGTAACTTTTTTTAGTACCTCTTAGTCTATAGTGGATAGACATTCTTACATTTTAGTGATATTACTTTTAACATTATTCACTCAAATTATATACAAAGTGATGTAGAAACAAAAACATCCCCTAGAACCTCAACTAGAGGCTGCTATGAACTCTCCTAAAAATTAAATAACTCAATATTCTCACATCTTCAGCACAACAGCCCACCTTTTCACAAACTGTTGAACCCAGTTCTTGCTACCATCTTGGGGGTCAACGCAGTGCATTTAGGGGATTAGTAGGTATGTATCAGGTACATATTTTGAAGTCCTACTTAGCTTTGCTGAAGAATGACACAGTTTGAATCAGGGACAGTCTTCTCTGGCCTTTTCCGTAATCAAAATTAGAATTAGGAGGTTATAATATGTCTTGTCAGTAAAGAAAGGTCCACACGCTATATTAATTAACACTCAAGTGATCTCATTCTAAACATGGAAACCTGTCAAGCATGTAAGTTTATAATTTGCCATGGTTAACATCTCATGTTTTTAGCTTGTAGAGCTTTACCTGTGACTTGTGGTAAGGGCGGATTCAACTGTTTAACTATAAGCTCAGAGCTGGAGTATATACGGTCACTGAAAGATCTGCATATGATGAAGCAGAATGTGAAGTCATCAAATATAGCTCTTACAGTTAGTCAAGAATTGTTTAAGGATGGGGAGACGAGCAAGAGAGAAATGAGTTTTTCACCTCAAATAAAATTTTCAGAAAGACATTTGATTTTTCAATTTCATAGTCCATACAGAGATCCATAGTTCTCCTTTTATGATTTTTATCAACACATTTTAAATAGTAATTACCATTCATTCTGTTTTCCAGGACAAGATGTTAATAAAAATATCTTTGGTGATCATTTGAATTGTTCCATGAATCTATCAAAACAAAAGCAACTTGGATATTTAAAGAAAGAAATCTTTGTCCATTCTATTTTTGTTTAGCTGGCAATTTACTGCCATACTGAGCATCACTATGTGGAAAATTACACTAGTTTTTAATGATATGCTTTATATTTTTTCCTTCTCCATTTCCTTTTGTCATCTTTTTTCTCTCTGTTCCCTTCGTATCTCTCTTAAAGAGTTCCTTACCTTTTTCCTTCCCTGTAAAACTTCAATCTCAACTTCTTCACTATATCAGCTGCTGTAGTTCTGAACAAATTGTTAATTATTACATTTTTAAAATATCATCATTTGGCATCATAGGTGATAAGACCTTAACGAATTTAATAGAAGGTGACAGGACAGTTCACACCTTTCTTTGCTATTGCTTCAGTGGTTCCTGAACTGTTTTATTGACTAGTATATTCTCCAAACTATTCCAGAGGAGATGCAGGCTTGTCAGGGAGCATGTAAGCGCACTGCCAAGAAGCTTGCTTTTCTTGCTGTCTTTCACTGATTTCCTGAGAGTTATAGACTCCCCTTCTTCTTGAATGGTTCTGACTGAGAGGTTGAAACCCATTCTGATTATTCCTGAACAGGGAAGACAGCACTATTCGGTTATGCTCTCTCTACTCTTAGAAGGCACTCTTTGCAGCCATAAGTGATTTGAAGGGAAGGAGGAAACAGGAAGGAAATGGGAGAAAAATAAAACTAAATTAAGATGGGACATATACCTTTATTGATATGGCTAAACCTGGATGACAGATTAGCTGTTACACAGCATGGCTTGAGAGATGTTTTTGTTTCTGAAGAACATTTACTCACATCTCATTCCATTTAGTTCAGGTAACATGCAACTCAAGATACTATGCAGTATCACAGATAATCACATACATTTTATTTTTTCAACAAAAGTCTAACAAATCTAAAAAAATGCCTCTCTACTTTTATTATAAAGTCAAAAAGCAATATAAATGTGTCCATATCCTATTTCAACCGTGACATAAAACCAGATCTTCAGAGAGAAAACAGGTTTCATTTCCTTTGGGATTTCATTTGCAATAAAATCATCTTTTTTTCTGAGATGTTAACAGTTGAACTTGTATCTCTTTTTCCTTTTCCTTTACTAAACTCAGACAGCAGAAATCTTTTTTTTCATCTGGACACTGCTTTACAAAGACAAAGTATTGAAGTGAACACCTTTATTGACTGGACCATTGAAATATCAGTAGTACATTTTTCAGACAAACCAATCAAATTCATAGATCTTTTCTTAAAGAAAACCTACATTGCATCTACAGAGTGAAAGCATTTAAAATTCTCACCTACCTTTAGAGGTCAATAGTGCCTGCATTGGAGCTAGTCACCCTAATATTTTACTAGGAAAAGCTGTTTCTTACAAAACATGATTTATCTCCTAATAAGGTGAATACCTAAAATGTAGATTAAATTAACCAAAAATGTCGATACTGTAAACATCTAAGGTTATGCAAGATGAATCTCATATGACCAAATCTGTGGCACAGTTCTTCCAGATTAGGATTTTCTGATAAGGACAAGAAATTTAGTCACAGGTTTCCCTTAAAATGGATGGAAAAGATGGCCTAATCTTATGATCTGTTTCAAAATTATGCTGCTTCCCTATGCTGCATGCTGGGAGCGGTTTTTGAGGCTGGAAGGTGGGGCAAGACTTTACTATCTTAGCTTCTGTAATAATCAGCAGATAGTTTAATTCTTGATGACAAAAATGTTCTTCTCTGCACCATCGTCAGCTTCTGACATTGGAGGCACTCTTTTATCTGGACTGAAAAGGCAGCTTATGGTAAATTACCCGGAGCTGGTTTTGCACCACTGTGGTTAGAGAGCAGCTCCATGACTAGCCAATGGCCCTGTGGTACACCATAACACACATCTTGGCTCCTTGGGGCTGCTCCCTCAGTTGGGGGTCTCAGGGGTCTCAGGACTGGATGCCAAAGACAGATGGGTGGAGTGAATAGGCACAGCAGCACCACATTGGTACAGCTCTCAGCAGCATTGGGTATGCCCTGTCAGGACCTTCTTGAACTCTCTGACCTAAGACAATTTGGAAAATTTCCTTTTGTGCTACAAAGGCTCTTGAGGTTCTTCAGTACATGCACCAAAAAAGCATGGATATGATGCCTGTTTTGAAATACTCTGAATGAATTACTGTCGTATGAATTACTGTCGTTCAGCTTATGTGCACACCACACCTGCAGAGAAGATTAAGAATTGCTGTTCTGTGCCTCTTCCAGCACCCCATGATATCAGAGGACAGCAAAGACGACGAAGATTTCTCACATACTTGGCCTTTGCTTGTGCTACTAAGGCTTCGCTTAAAGTTTCTAGCCTCAGAAGACAAAATACAGATCTGTCATGCATACATACACACTCAACAGCTATTGTTTACTTAATATTAGAGCTGTCTGAAGGAAGACAGTTCCATTTTACAGTAACTTTGAAGGTTGTTTCACAGCAGAAAGAAACAAGCAATTCAGAGTGTATTTCTGTCTAGATATCCATTAGTAAGATGATCCTTGAGCTTAATCCTGAGAATGTACACACACATAATTTAGGGCAGGAAAATATGAGAGACTTAAGTTCAAGTCCCTTTTGTGCTTGCTTCAGAGAAGAGTTCTCAGATCATTCTGAAATCTGGTTAAAAATATTTCAAATTTCTCCAAAATTGCATTTTTCTACTGAAAAGATTTGTTGAGCATAAGTAGCATCCCACTCTAATAGCTGACATCCATTAGCATTCACAGTTGTGCCTTAACAGAGAAAACTTACCCATTATTCCTGTCAGGTAGACACCATAGAGCGATAAGCCGGTGGTGGCAGCATTCCAGACTGTCCCAATGACAGCATACAGAAGGATGGAACCAAGATTTCCAAAAAACAATCTATTCGGCATAAAATATCCAGCATCCAAAACAATGGGGGGCAGCAGGTAGGAGAAAAATAGAGTTGGTGTAAGGGTGAAGGAGGCAATGTGGTCTGCTGCCCATACTATGCCACCAAGGAAGAGACCAAGAACAATCAGCAGAGCACTCTCTGGAACCACCCGAGTGACTCTGTGCGACAAGTGGAAAACTGCAGTGGAAAAGGAAAACAACATGTTAGAACTGGAGTGAAGAAAAAATTTGACAGAACAACTGTTGTTAGCTGGGAATTTTGACTGCATACACACTTCCTGCTTTTATTACTGTTTTATTATTCCTATTTTATTACTATTACTCAAGCATGAATGAAATGCATGGGATACAGACTGTATCAGAACCCAGAATCCACCTATTTACAAAATAAAAGAAAAAGATTGATTTTAAGATTATATTCAGCAGCCATTTTTAATTCACATTTGTACCTATATGAAACCAACATTCCACTATATATGTTTCTTCTGTTGGATTGTCTTCACCATGCAAGACCTATTTTAGAGAAAGATACTGCTTTTGCAAAGCAGTAAGTGCAAGACTACAAGAAGTGGTAAAAGGGCTGGAAATTTATGACTATGTGGTTTCTTTCTTTATCTAAAATATACACCTAACCTTCTAACATTTGTCCTTAAAATAAGCTGTATAATAATAGCTTTATTGAAGGATGGGAGGAGGAGAATGCCAAAAAAAGCATTAATTTCAAGACAAATCTTGGTAAACTTATGAAGAATATTACATTACAATGTAGCCTGCAGCAAGAGCAAAATGGAGCTGATAACATGGGAAATCCCTGCTGGCTCTTTTCCTCAAAATTTCCCCAGCAAGGATTTCAGTTAATTCAGAGGCTTTCTGAAGGAACTAGAGCTTTAGTGGCAACATTGTATCTCCTGTTCTGCATTCTCCATATACAGACATGTTCATGGTGAACAGTTCTTCCTCAGGCTACTTCCTTTTGTGTAAATGGTGTCATAAAATTTGTTTCTTACAGTAGTATTTAAAATGTAGCAATATAGCAGAGGGACAGTATATTGTATGTATTAAAAAACAACATGTAATGGTATGATAGGACTATTAAATTAACCAATAATCAGAGGGAGAGAAAAATACATAGAATTCCATGGGTCAATCTAAAGAGATGGAAAGATGACAAGACCAAGAAAGAAAAATAGACTGTTCAAGATGATAGAATACAAGCAAGAGTGTGTATATATGTGTATGGCAACATGTATTTAAAGAATACATGTTAGGTGTCAAATAAAAAAAAGCAGGAAGGAGATCAGAGAGAAGTCAAGCTCCTGAGAAAGATGGAACATAAAAAAGGAGGAGGCAACAAAGGTGTTTGACAATAAGGAAGCATAGGTGGTTTCACACAGTTAACTTCCTTGGCATTTATGTGAGCTTCTTCTTCAGTTTGTCTTAAATGTTGATATGACTTAGGTGGCCCAAACTGACACTTTGTGGTACTGACCCAAAGCACTGGAGTTTATGTATGGCTTTGTATTGAAAATGTGAGTTTCGATGTATGAGGAAAATTCCATCAAAACCCAAGAAGTTTCTCCTGTTCTGAGAAGCGTTGAAGCTTTTACAACTGTAATCCAAGTTAGCTCAAAACTAGTTCAGACAGGAATCAGTCATTAAGCATTCCAGCTTTTTAAGATACAATGGAAGAATCTTCCCCATGACTATGCAGAGGTCTTAGAACAGGGTACTTTACTCAAAGACCATTGTTTTCCCTCAGAATCTCCCAGCCAAGTATTTGTTCTAGTAAAACATTTACTGGTTACTTTTCAGAGTGTTTTAAGGGCCCCATTCCTGAGGTGTCTGTCTTCATCATGGCTGCATCTATACAGACAATGTTAGGAACGTTGTCCATCATTATACTAGCACCTAGTAGCTGCACAAATGCCAGGGACTCATCAGAGTAGAAAACATAAAAGGAAAAATGACAGCAGCCTGCCTATACCAACGTTCTGACCCCCCCCCCCCCCCCCCAATAAGCACTGGTGTAGATGTTCCTAAGTATTCGTAGGCAAGATTTGAAAATTAGTTCATGTTAGAACGTATCTTACTCTCGCTTATGCAGAAGAGACCAGAGTGGAACTAAGGCAACAGCAATCAGACACAGAAGCAAACTGCATCTGGTAAAGTTGGCTAAATCCTGCCAGTTTTCTATAACATCTGGGACATTTATCAATAGCTGAATAACACTTCAGAGAAAGAAATACTACGGTGTTCACAGTTAGTTTCCTCTCTTTATAATAAAATCTCTTCTACCTTGCCTTGGGCCTGCCAAAAAGGAAAAGAAAAACTAAAAAGAAAACCAACTAGCTACAAGTATTCAACTTTTCAAAAGCCTTTACTAGTGTTATTCTCTCAGTTCCTTGAATTTCCAGTCAGTGAATTATCAACTAATTTATCACCTCACAGAGAAGGGATTACCTCCTTATCCCTGAAAATGAATGTTGCTGAGCTAGTCTTACTAACCTGAGTCTGTTTTTCCTATTGCTATGTTTGCAGATAAGCCATGACTACAAGATGCTGAAGTTAAAAGTTTAGAACAAAACTGTGCAGACTTTTCAGAATTAGATGTTGGGAAAAAGTCTGATGTCCTTCAGCTAAAAATTCATATTCTGTACAATTCTCACCTTTACAGTCAAGAACCAGCTTTTCCCAGTAAGTGCTGGAAAGCCAACCTGTTTTTGCTTACAACAATCTCCTCCTAAAAGCTAGGTGCTGCATGTTCCCAGTGAATCAGCTACGTAACTTCCACATCCTTCTGTGTTCCCCATAACACCAATCAACCAATAAACTGTATCAGATCTGAATAGTACCAGCAATAAATTCTCCTACTCTGTTAGCTTAAGAATGCAGGCTGGGGATAGGGAATTGCTGCATGAAACAGGGCTCTAATACAGGCAAATCCATAAAAAGAGAAGTGAGGGAAGCGCCTTCCCTTTATTTTTCTACATTTGGCCCCAACACAGTCTAATCCTGAACTCTAGACCAGATTTGCTTTACAGTAACTACCTAACTACCACTGCAGGCAGATAGTATTCAGTATGATTAGCAGAATCATGGTGTCTATGAACCTGGAAATACGTAAAAGAAAATACCCAAAGTGAAGCAATTGAATGGAATAACTTTAGATTGAGATGTGACTGGAACTTATGTCAGATGTTTGAATTCATATTTTAACTTACAGTGACTGATTTTTTTCCTTCTGGATGTGTGCATGAATTACATTCAATAAAAGTTGTGCAGGTTGTGCAGGTTGTGCATTATGAGCAGTTTTTGCATTTACAGACTATTAAAGACTTAGATTAATTTCAAATTCACCCTCTAATATTTTTAACAGTTCATTGTCCTGAAGCTATGTCCCTGATACACTTGGAGTCAGTTAAAAGCAAAGATAAGGCCAGTACATTCCTCTTATAAAGCTGGCCTTTACCAACTTTGCACAGATCCAGGAATTGCCCCACAAAATGAAGCATGTGCCCATTACAAAGTAAAAGTATCAGAAGCTTTAGTTACATCTACCTATCTAGCATGACTAAGTATTTCACCTGATTCAGGAGTAAAACACAATCCAGCAGTTGTGGGCAAGAGGTTCAGTCCAATTCTACTGCTGTGAAAGAAGTTTACAGCAGCTCTGCAGACACCAGCAAGGATTGCACACTGGGCTGCTCAGACACCCAGCTCTGCGCCAGCCTCAGAGAGGAAATGAAGTCTATTTTCACTGCTGTTAATGCTGAAAACTAGATGAATATATTTTAATGAGGAAGGAGAAAGAGCAAGGAAAGAAAGAAAAATAATACCCAGTCCATAACATAAGAACAATAACAATCCACAGGGAAATCTGGAGATCTGCTTCATAATTCAGACTTTATCTACATCAGTCTAGGAATAGTATTTGATGGAAAAGTAAAACATATGCCTTTTATCTGGTACATGCTAAACCCAGCCTGAAAACGTGTTGGACTGGCTAGTGTGTAAACTGTGTTTAAATTCAAGCTGAGCATCAGCAGAGGCTTTCTACAAAGTTAAGAAACAATTACATAGTATAAACTTCCTGTTAAAACTTTTCCTGACACTGCCTTTGAGATCCGCGGAAGGGGACTCTGACATTTAAAATGTCTGACAAAGAAAACAAAACAAAATAACAATCCATGATCTGATAGCTGGATCCAGCTTCTTTTGACTCAAAGAAAGAAATATACTTTGAGAAAGCACACTTTGAAAAAGTTTTAATCACCTTTTAAGAATGCAGTAACTTAGATGAAATCCTACAGTAGAATTCAGAGCATTCAGTGAACTGTCTGTTGCTTTCTAAGACACCATCTGAGACTGCTTTGCAGGACATGACTCAACAGAATAACCTTTTTTTCTCATTCACTAAATAAAATGAAGACTCAAAGGCCTGGTTTTAACAAAAATAAAGAACAATAACAAGAATAAAGAACAGAGAATATAAAATTCATGCTCAAGTCACTTACTATTTGTAGGCATAAAAACAAAAGCTTTCTGAAGTAGAATTTTCCCATATTTCTTTCCAAACTGTCTCTAACAGAACTACCTATTTAATATATAGTCTAATTTCTGGATTTATACCCTTGCTCCAACACTATCATAAGTAACTGATGAAACTCCCATTAACTTTGTTGGTGGAAAATCAAGGCCCAGAAAACACTGAGATATTTTTTTCAGATAGGATCACTGTCCCAGCCAGTCACAAAATCTACTGCGTGTGAACAATGTGCAACATATCATCCTGAAAAATCAGGAACTGACTTATAATACTACTACTAATTCTCTGTTGAAGTTTATTTCCATGTATCTTTGGATAAAATCCAAGGAATCACAATAGAGTTTAAGTTACAGAAATATTTGTATCCTATTTTTTCAGACCTAAGCTTTCTGTAGTTCACATAGAAGCACAGAAATGAATTTGCAGACATTTTTCAGCTCCTCCTACCACTACCAGTGACAGGTGCGGGGTCTACTATCTGCATTTTTGCTAGTGGATCTAAATATGCACTGTTAGTGTGCTATGGTCTGTGGTTTATGGTGTGCTAGTCTATGGTTTTGACTTCTTATTTTCACTTAGGAGGTTGAAGTTATCATATTAGATCAAGCCATGAGTCCCTCTAACACAAGATCCAAAACTTGATTCTCTGTAAGAGAAGGCTGCTGGCCTTGTTAGACTTACCAATGACCAAGGTGAGAGCTCTTACTTAGTGATTACATTCTCTTTGCAGAGATGCAAATAACAATAGTATCTTCAAGGCAGTAAATAATGAGGTTCCTATAATGGCACCACATGGCAGCTACTTAAGAAAAGGCCACAAAGACCTTAAGAAATCCTACAAAGAAATACCCTGCCCAAAGGGAAAACTATCTTCTCAACATCTCCATGAAGTTGGACTCTGCCTGGCAAGCATGAAGTTTTCATTTCTTATCTTATATCCCTTAGCTTAATAAAGAGGGAATTCTATTTAAAACCTGTTTAGCTCCCGCACTTCCTGCAGTTTTTGCAGGCATGTCTTCTGCAGAAGAAATATGTTATTGCTTTAGAAAAAAGATAATAAATCTGAAATATATTCTAATATCACATGTGGAAGAATCTATCTTACCCTGCCTGTATAATTTCAAGAAATATAGCCAAATACCACAGAATCACATAACAGTTGAGGTTGGAAGGGACCTCTGCAGATCATCTAGTCCAACCCCCTGTTCAAGCAGGGTTGCCTAGAGCACATTGCCCAGGACCCTGTCCAGATCATTTTTGAGTATCTCCAAGGATGGAGGCTCCATAGCCTCTCTGCGCAACCTGCTCCAGTGCTCTATTACCCCTTCTCCCCCACCAGTAAAGAAGTCTTTCCTTATGTACAGAGAGAAGTTCCTGTGTTTCAGTTTGTACCCATTGCCTCTCGTCCTGTCGCTGGACACCACTGAAAACAGTCTGGCCCCATCCTCTTTACAACCTCCCTTCAGATATTTATGCGCATTGACAAGATCCCGCTCAGTCTTCTCTACTCCTGACTGAACAGGTCCAGCTCTCTCAGTCTTTCCTCATATGAGAGAGGCTTCAGTCCCTTCATCATCTTAGAAGCCTTTTGCTGGACTCGCTCCAGTAGCTCCATGTCTCTTTTGTACTGGGGAGCCCAGAACTGGACACAGTACTCCAGGTGTGGCCTCCCCAGGGCTGAGTAGAGGGGAAGGATCACCTCCCTTGACCTGTTGGCAATGCTCCTCCTAGTGCAGCCCAGGATACCATTGGCTGCCTTTGCCACAAGGGCACATTGCTGGCTCATGGTCAACTTGCTGCCCACCAGGACTCCCAGGTTCTTCTCCACAGAGCTGCTTTCAACAGGTCAGCCATGACCAGCTTATGAACTAAATAGATCAAACATGGCTGGGCAGTAATACAAAGACACCAGAATATCCCAATCAATCCGTATAATACCATCAGGCTACTTGACAGGAGAGCAGGCCACACTGCCTATAATACAATTTGGAGCATATGTTTTCAAGAAGGGACCATTTTGCTTCTACCACCCCTAAAAGGTGTGCGTCTCTGGCCCTTCACCTGCTCCATGTCTCCATGTGTTAGCTGCAGTTGGCTGGTGGATCACAAGTCAGACTAACCACATGCACCTGCCACATAGAGAGAGCAGTGACAGTTCTGTAAAAGTGTGTGGTATGGCCTAAGTAGGTTCTGTCTTTCCCTGGGCAGAGCTTGCAGCCTTCACGGTGTAGGAACTGGGTGTGGATGCTGGGGCAGAGAGCACTGTACACTTACTGGCCTTTTTCACTGTTTTCCATCTGGAAACTCCTTTATGCAGTTACTGTAAATTAACAGTGTTCATTAGCAGATTTTTCTTGTTGAACTGTATATGTATATGGAGATCCAGGTACCCTGACTTCCCCAGCATCTAAAATGAAGTTGAGCAATGTTTTCAAATTACTTCTAACTACTGATTTTTTAACAGGCCTACCTAGTCCCTGATCTTTATTAGCTGCCTCCAGTGCTCACTGGAGTCCTCTCATTGATAATTAGAGCAATGTATGTCATTTCATGCTGCACACCACCTTGTCCAGATTAATCGTGAATATTTGTCAAATAGTGACCCGTACAGATCCCTTAAGAAACCTCGCTGTTGTGACTGCTTTGGAAAACATTTATCATTACTCCCCATTAGTGTTTCTCTCTCTGGCCCCCCTTTCTCTTTTCTTTTTTTTAAGGAAGGTAGCATTTGTTCTCTTCCAGTCTTAGGTCACCTTGTCTTTTGTTTGGATGAACAACTTTCTTAATACTTCTGCAGCTTCAGTCTCAAATTTCTTGAGAGGTTTTGTTACCTTGCCCTTAAGTGATTGGTGTTAATTGCTATTTATTTCACCTGTTTGTTCAAGAGCACATTGTTTTTGAACACTCCACTTTCTGGTTACTTCACTGCTCTACTGAGAGAAGGTATTCACCTATTTTCCTCCATCATGAAGACTGACATTGTTTCCATATTTGCATTCATCTTATCTTTTGCTATGGCTCCCTTTACTTCTCAGCAGTTCAGTCCACTTATTAATTCTCTAATAAACTTCCGGCTTTTGCTATATTTGATTTCTCTTTACTTATTTATGTCTTTTACCTTCTGCTATTTCCTTGTAACGCTGCTCATCTTCATACGACATGCGAATTTTGCATTCCTGTGCACTGACCTTCATGACTTGACTACATAAGTTTTCCACCTTTGAGACTACCAAACACAACATTTCTTGCCTGCATAGCCTCATGCAAACCTCCTAACTAATTACTGTTGCTCATGTAGCCTGCACAGCAGATCTAAGGTTTTTAATTAAGACTATAAGAACTGAAGGACTTGCTTGGTCATGTAGCCAGTTCCTCCATTATCACAACACTGTATTTTATGAACCCTATTTAGGAAGATTTTTGCTCCAGCTAAGCCTATGTGAAGGCACAGCAACAGTCCTCTCCTCATGGTTACAGACATTCTTCTAATTTCTGACACTTTCTTCTGATTTCTAGCCTGAACTTGCTCACAAGTAGCTTATACCCATCTGCTTTTGTGACAGTGATGTAGTTTTCTTAAACAGTTCTTTTTTCCCTGTTATATCCCTCATTTGCTATTATGCATGCACAGAAAAAAAATACATCCTTTTTGTTGTCTTTGTGTTGTTAAACTAAACCAGTTCTTTTAGCCTCCACTTCAGCCCTCTCTCATCCATTTCAATCTGAATTCATCTTTCTTGACTTTGAGTTTTCAGAAATATAGACTGTGTTCCGCATGAGTCACAGTGGAAGCAGGTCCAGCAGCGCTAATAATTTCCTAACACTGGTGGAATCTATACTTCAGCTACATCCTGGATTCACTATCACACTGGTGACTTGCAATCATCTTCTGTTCATTTAGTACATGAGTATACCCCTCTTCTCTTTCTCAATGGCAATCTCATGTAAAAGTTCTTGTCACTTGTCACTAAGACAGTGAAACTGCCTTTGGTACTACTGTGTTTCATCCCATTCCTCTAGGTCTCAAGATTATATAGTTCTTCTATTACAATAGTCAGATCTACATGGATTCTGATCGTGCCAACCGAAATGTGCCATCAGAAACCTTCAGTAGGATACTTCACCTCTTTGTGTCATGGTCAAAAACAAAAAAGCTTTGTAAGACTAGTCCAAAACTTGAACCCTAATGACTCACACTAATAACCTTCTTGTATTTTATGTTGTCCTTTCCTTAGCCACCCAGTAATTCCTCTCAGCCTCAGTGAAGAAAAGATTTTCTTCCTGTGTTTTAAGAGAGTGGTTCAGTTGAAGCAAGAATTCAGACACTAAGGAACTGCTTCTCTTGTCCATCCAGGAGATGTCTGAGCAGACTTTGGGTGGCTGAAACTGATCATTACTACTTGCATTTGCCTTTTTAATCATTTGCAATGGGGTGCTATCAGTATTTTTTTCCTGGTCAGGAAACTGATAGCATATTTTATGGTCCTAACAGGTTCTGTTCTGTGGACCTCTCAACAATGGTATTCTGCTGGTCTTATGAATTGATTCTGCCATTCTGAATTGTTTATAGACAGATGTTACACTATCCTTAAAGAAAAAGCTTTTGCTAATTTCTTCTAACCAGTGTTACTTAGGCAAAAATTTAATTCTTGTATCAAACAGTATTTTATGCTTTTACCAAATCTAGCAAAAATTGAAAGACTTATTGAAGAAACTCAGAGATAAATAGTGTCTTGTGAAACAAGACAGTACAAGACACACTTTGGTATAGGTCCTTGGATAGTGTCTTAAGGTATGCTATATGAACATGAATATTAATACTATTCGCTTTTGATCCTGGGCATCTTCCTGAGCAAAACGCAAAGTCCTTCATATTGAACTTGTTTAGATGAACTGGTTAGAGTTTGGTTTTATCCAGCTCAAGGAAGCTTTCTTTATTTGTCACATATTTAATGATCGCCATTAAAAAAGTGTACAGCATTGCAATGAGCTCATTAAATAGGAGATTTTAGGTCGCTGCTCTCTGTAGGTGAGCAATTAACAAAATACATTAGCAATTACAAATGTGACCAACATACAGGTCAAGGTTCCCAGTTGATAGGTCATGTCATAACATAATAGCCTCAAGTCACATTCAAGGAAGTGTGTGAGTAGGCAACTATTACCTCTATGGGCAGTTAGAATATAATGAAGTTTAAACAGTTAGGTACAGATTGTCATAATTACGCCAAATAATTCTTTTTTGAAGGAACAGTCCCACTGCAGTGCAAGTGTGGTAGAATGTGGCCCTTATGGAACTGAACAGCTCTGAAAGAAAAATGGGAACAGTCAAAAATAATATTTTAAAATGAGAGCAAAGTCCACTTTAGAAACACCTTGAAATATAGTAGAGGATATAAAACAGGACAGCAGACATACCAGAAAACTGTTTGACTTCCTATACAAAGATATTAGATTGAAGGCTAAGTCTGAAAGACAGTCTTCATGGTCAAGTTAATATTCCTCACAGATTGAACTCAGCTAAGGATTACTGTGTTTAGGATGCTCTCTCAATACAAATACTCCATCCTGAATACAAATATAATTCAAATACAGCTGAATAGTATTACATACTAGAGCTACTTTATATATGAGAATATATAATATTCTTTTTATATAAGAGAATAAAAAGGGCCTCTGCTCCTGTTACAAACCTTTCCAACTAAATGTTAAAAGGGCACCAATAATTATACATATAATTAGCAGTAATTTCCTGACCAGTAAGGCTGTTTTGACTAAAATGATTGCCTGAGGTCTAAAAATCCACCAGCTGATTTTACAGTACAAATTAAAAGGGCATTCCAGTGCATGAAAACAAGGTAAAATTTAATTCCTATTAAAAGCGTACTTCTCCAGGTTTAAAATTGTCTTCAAAAATACATTAAACTTAACAGACAGATGAAGAATTTTTTCTATCTTTATTTTTAATATAACTACATTCTAATAATATATAACTATATTCTAATAATATAGGAAGGACCGTGTGAAATGAAGAAATGCTAAGAAATGCTGAGTTAACTCATTTCACACTATGAATTTTAGAAAAATGTTTCCTTTTGACCTTCGCTTTAACATGATAAATGAATTAAAACAAAGGTCTCGATTTGGGAATGTTTTGGCTTTTGCTTATACAGATAAAGAACAGCAAAGAAATGAATTACTAGTACATATGGAAGCAGTTCTTCTGGTGTCAAGATAAATTGTGCAAGGAATTATCCAAGCCTGAGCACACAACAGAACAAGTTCTTCTCCTTGATTCAGGTCCACTGCACAAGGAAGAAAGAGAAGATGAAGATGAAAATTTAAAGAAGCCCTATAGGAGGTTCAGGCACTTTGAAAATTTCCTTACACTATAGGAAATTCCTGTTCTTTCCTAGCACTGTTTTTTGCAGGGCATGGCAAGGATGTGCTACTGGTTGTTTCCTGTTAGGAACTGCATGAGAGACCGGAGGCACTAGGGGAATAGGCTAGGGGGATAGTTATTAAGTCTGCTCTAAGACATGGGATAGGGAAGTGCCTCCCTTTCCAGCCTTGGTGAGTTGCCTTGCTTCCTACACTTTATGCTCCACCTTGGAGAGATCCTAATCAGTCCAAGTGGAATGACATGGGACTACAGGGGAAGTAGTCCTGATTACATTAGTAAATTAAAATCAAAATCATGGTACTCCAATTTAGCAGTAATGCCGCAGACAAAAATTTCACAAGTATCAAGTAGCTCTTGCTTAATATTGAAAACTAACATAATTTGAGTGAAGTTAAGAAGTACATATGGCTAATTTCTGCTGAAAGTGAGTACTACTGTGCACCCTACAAGTCTTGCCAGTCTTTTGGCTCTGCCAAATTGCTGCCAGAGCCTCATGCTGGAGGAAAGGCTCCAGTAGCTTGATAAGACAAGAGTTTCATGATGGATGACAGCTCGTGGAAATAATTTCAGAAACTCAAATACATTGTTTATATGTACTATGAATTTGGTTAATCTTAGCTTTTCTAGATTAGATCATTTTTATTAACAAGTCAGAATCAGTCTAAGGTGAAACACTCCCTAGTGCTAAAAGCTTTCAAAAACAGCAAACAAAATGTGCCCAGCACATGAAGGATAGAGTCTTTGCCTGGGATTTTTACAGGGCTGTGGAAGTCCCTCAGTGATCTATTTTGGACTCCAAAGCTTTTTCAGGAGATGGAGAAGATGCAGATACAAACCTGTTTCTATGAGACTGCTGATGAAATTACTCGTGACTCACCTATTTCTCCAAGTACAAATCCCTTTGTGGAGTTTTACTTAATGGTGGAATGGGTCTTTGAGCATTAGTAGTGCATTAGTAGCATTTCTAGTCAGAAAGGAGAAAGGAAGAAGCTCAACAGTGAAGTAGATGATAGGTGGGAAAGATGGAGGCAGGGAGTCTCATGTTGCAATACTTGCACACTGCTCTATTTGTTCCACAGCAGGAAAGCACCATCTTCACCAATCACGGCTGGAAGTTTCTGGCTTAGACAATAGAGAGCAAAAGACACTGCATGCTTCCTTACTGGATGCACTCTTTCCTGCCCATAAAGCAAGTATGTTGCTCAGAAATCCAGTCACATGACTTATTTTTCCACAGATTTAAGAAGAGTAAAGTCCGGCTTAATTTATATCACTTTTCTTGCAAATGGCTCTGAGATACTGCTATTATTGAATGTCCTTTAATGTGGCTTTTGATTTTTTCTCCTTACTCACAGCTTTTCTGATGAAGTAATACACTAACTCTCATGCCTTCTTCATTGTCTCACTTGAGAGGTGAAGTACACAGTGATAACAGCAGGAAGAATAGTGGATTGAGGAATGTCCTTATACTGCAAAATGCAGTACATGGAAAAGAGCTTTGATGTTTTGAAATGGGGTAGGAAGGTGATGGTGAGGCAGCTATTTTTTTTCAGTTATGCATTAGTGTTTTGTACTGTATACACAAGGAAAATGAGAAAGGTTAGCTTTGCTAAGCATGCAAAAGGAAGTTTATAAGGAGATTAGTTTAAGCTAATCTGCCACACTGCAGAAAGAAAAAGAAGGAAAAATCCCCAACTGTCTAAAGCTGTATTTGAAGCTGTTCACAACTCAAAACTTCTTGCTACTGCTGATGACTGACTGTTTCAAGAAAAAAAAAAGAGAGGATAGAAATAAGACACAAACCTTCTCCTAACTAAAAAACAACAACCCAGAATGTCATACACATAGAATAACATGATACAATGTACAAAACCATATCAACATAAGATTCTTTGCTTTATATAGAAAAAAGTGGGTTGTCTGTTGGCATGGCGTAGTGTGCCTAAAAACATCTGTGCAAAAATTCATTAGTGAGTGAGCAGTAAGAATTCAGTGTGAGCCAAATGTTACACGAAGTACATGCACAGAAGTGTCTGCTTTTTTGTTTGCTTGTACCACATATGTATGAGCTTAATTTCACTGTAGGAAGTTAAATTATTTACACTCAGATAAAATCAGAAGCGAGAGAAAGCTTATATCTGAAAAAATGTATACATGGACTTAATTCTAAATGAAATAGTGTAGCATCTTCATATATAGGTAAAGGCCAGGATACGTTCTGAAAAAAAATATTAGGGTGAAAAAGCACCAACCCAGCAGAAAGACCTAGCTGAACTGACATTGCTTTATACCAGCTATAAATGAATGTGGAGGAGTCAGTCTTGTGTTCTAAAACACAAAGTGTTGTGAACTGCCAAACTTCAAAATTTTCTGCTAATATTTCTTTTTCCACTGATCTCTGGAAACTCAGTACCTGAATACACTCCTAGTCCTGACAGAGTGAAATGAAAGATGAACAAAAGTCAAGACGGAAAGTTGCAGCTGAATTTTCCTTACATCTGTGGATTCTGCACTTTCTGCTATGTCCACCAGCATCTGAGTAATATTTTATTGTTTTCATTTCAGTAATGAGATTTTAGTTTGTCAACAAATAAATCTGCTTGGCGATTTATTTGTACTGCAGTAATATTCCAAACTGACCAGCACTTCCCGATGCATGGGGCTGCTTAGCAGGCTTCTTACATTTATGGGTATACCTTCTGTGTTTCTGGCACTACGACGTGAAACTGCTGCAAGAGCTGTTGGATATGGCACTATGTCACTGGACTACCATCACAAAACATTTATCATATGAGGGCATACAGACCAGCTCCTACTGATGTTCAGAATGCTGGAGTCCCCCATCCTGTGACACAGAACAGCCTACACCAGACAGCACTAGGAAAATGGTGGCTACAGACCATTTATTCTTACTTTTGGGTAGGTCTTTCCCAACATAACAGCTTCAGGACCCGTACACAAGCTCAGCTTCCACCTTCAGCAGCAGGTTTATCTTGGACTGGTTTTAATCTTTACTTCTAAATCACAATAAACAGAAGGAAATTTCAGACTTCCTCCTGCTGTTTTTGCATCCTCATACTTTCAAACACCAAACAGCACTATTCAAGTGAACATGCCTTGAAAACCATGCTTTTTAGTAAGGTAAACTGCATGTTGTATATCTTAGGAAAGACTGAATAATTAAGATGCCCTATCAAGTACTCAAAATGAAATGCTTTGCCTCAGAGGAAAAAGCTATTAAAAAGAAAAAAAGCTTTTTCTTCAGCACAAATATTCAAGACATGAAAACAAGATGTACTTCTATTACTGAAATGCTTAGGAACATAAGGTTGCAAATAAGATTAATGTATTATGTACTAAAGAATTGCCACTCCCCTTCGCCCTATGATAAATGTGACAGCCCTTTCTTTAGGCTCATACTTGAAGAGTAATACCCTCGTCCTCAGACCACAGCATGGCTGAAAGTTGATCGAATTAACTCGGGCAGGGAGGGAGGCGGTGGGGTGAATTGCAAGGCATTTATCTTTTGCCGAGTTTAATCCCATATCTGTCGCACTGAGAAAAGAAGAGTGGTTTCTGAGCTTGATATAATTTTTATTTCCAATAAAATCTTGGAAGATTGCATAAGTTTTTCTAAATACTATCAAGAAAAAAGCAACATAAGCCATCTCTTTTAAGTTTTCACCACTGCAGAGCTCTCTTATGTATGTCCATCCATAACACCCTACACAACCATCAAAACCCAAGCTAGCTCCCACCTTCTTTGTTTTAAAAGGTCTCTCTCACTCTTTTTGTCCTTGAATTATAAGAATTTGCTGCATTAGAGATTGTGGAACACAGAAAAAGAACTGAAAAGAATAGATACTAAAGAAGTAAGAACAAGAAGCACATTTCAAACTCTCAGCAACTATGGATAGCTGCTCTATACTTTTTTTTTTTTTTTTTTTAACCTGTGAGAGATAAGCATATACAGGTCAGCAATGATGTAGCACCTGGCCCAGATAAAATGAAGATTTATAGGATTACTGGAAGCAGACAGGAAGGTGGTGCCGTGATTTGAAGCAATACTTAGCATAGCACTGAATGGACCAGAGCAATGCTGACTATTCATCTTGTCTAGGAGTTGCCTTGTTAGTGGGGAAAAAATAACATGCTATGCATGGTTTTTTTTTTTAACCCCCCTAAAAGGTAATATCCTCTAACAGACACTGTACTCTATAGGGCAACATATAGAGCCACAGGAAAGTCACCCAGAGGCCCTCTTGAATCTCTATAGAGCAAAGTCTAAAAAATCTTAAATTGCCTATTCATGCTACGAAATTATGACTAATGGCCATATTTACAGAATCTGCCAGGCATTAGTTTATGACAAAATCCTTTTAATGAATGGAAGAACCGTTATCAGAAAACCTCTTGAACTATGGACAACTATTTATCTCCTCTATGGTAACAACTGAACATAAATTAAGAAATAAATACTTCAGTGAAAAGTTCTGTATAGAGACTGAATGTTAAGATGTCCATGGAATCATTACTTTCTACTCTCTTTCCTTTTTCCCTCACAATCTAATTATATCATTTCTATGCAGTATATATAATAGCACCCTCATCTGTCTCTTCCTTCCTGACCTTTCTCTCACAGTACTTTTTTATCCTACTTTTTTCCTGTATTGATCCATACACTGATCAATACAAAATTGTTTTTTATTTGAATGTGGACTGTCTTACTCAGCTCATTACGCTTGAAAAACTGTGCATGCAACTTAAATTAGTTGTTTGCCTATAAATGTATCTATGAATTGCACTTCCACATGACATCTATTATGGTAGCTAGTATTACAGTAACGCATGAAAATAAACACAGTATTTATGGAATATTTCTTCTTAGGAAAAAAAAGAGTACTCTGTCCTCCACTAATGATCATCCACTGCAACTAATCTAAACAGATAACTGAGCTCAAATACCCTCCAATAATGTACTCTGAAAAAATACCAGTCTGATTAGGAGAAAGTCATCCTAGCTATAGTAAGAGCTTGCACAGTCCACTGTGAAGGGAAAGGAAGATGGGAGATAAATGAGTATCATATAAAGAAGTGACAGGAGACCACCATGGTCATAACTGCCAAGGACTCAGAGATTTTCTAGTCTTTCCTGTAGGGGAGGAAAGGACTGTAGTGATGTAATGATCCATCTGCATAGTTCTGCCTGAGTTTTGCTTTGTTTTTTTGCAGGAGAACCAGGGGAGGCTTCTTGAGAAAATTCTGTTATAAATGGGGAAACTGAGCTAGGATAAAAAAAGTACCAGTATTGCAATTCAGGTAAGTGAAAGACCCAGAAATAATACCTACCTCATTCAGAGAATGGCTACAGAAGTATGCTTTCTGACATACAGTTGTAAGCGGAAGAGGAATCTGGAGGAAGCAGATCTATCACCATGTTCTGCAGGAATTAGGGAACAGTACATCCAGCACCTTCAGGTTTGCCCATGTTCCTGCTGAATTAGCTAGCTACGGCTTGAACTTGGCACTACCATTTAATAGTCCTCACTACCACACATTCCAGTCAAGCAATACTATTCCTTGGAACATCAGTTCATCACGGAGAATGATTTAAGCTGATTGAAATAAGAGATGGACCTTGCACTGTATGAGCTAGGAGAAGGCAGAAGAGTGGGAGACATAGCTTGTCCAAACGGGTGAAAGCAAATAGGAGCCATTCTGATCAGAGTGAGTCTGGGTTAGAGGAGAGTTGAACTTTCTCCTGGCATCTTGTCATTCCTTTCTCTAACTCACGATGGTATGGCCCAGTATTAACACGATACATTCTCCACCCCTCTGTATGTTAGCATTCTCCAGTTAACCAAAGTACACTAGTTCCATCAAAAGAGGCACCACAAGTGTTGCTTTCTTTGATCACGTACGATGCAGATAAAGTTCTCCACTCCTATCGACACTGCCAATCCAGAGACCAGGATCTGCAGGTCTGACCTTACAGCAGACCCAGAGTCCAGTAAAAACATTACTGAACTAGATGGCTACAGGAGGTAGCCATCAGGTGTTACAGGAGTTACAGGTGTACAGGTGTTACAGGAGACTATTTCTGTATTCTTCCTCCTCAGCCCTCAGCTTCTGTGACAGTTACACCATGGGAGTAGGAACTTAAGCATTAAGCACTTCTCACTGGCTAACCCAGTTTGAAAGATTACTTTTTCCCAGTTCACTATTGTCCCAAAGTTGTCCCCAAAACTAAGACAACAGAATGGCATGGGTGAGGATCTTAGCTGCTTCAGGGCTAAAGCTGGCAACCTAATTCAAGTCAGCTCCTATAGCTATTTAAACTAACTCTCTAGGCTATGCAATAAAACAGAAGAGCAAGCATTCAAGCAGTGTTTCATTCAATCTGCCGTGAATGTGGTTAAACAACTAAATAACAGTCATAAAGTGAATGTACTTCTAAGTTGTTGAGGCTTGAAAATCTACATACAGATTTCCAGCAGTACTGCTACACCACTGCAGTAGAAGGATTTAATTGTAATACATGCATACTGTACCTATTTTTAGTTATTAAACCATCACATTACAATTATACCTCCAGTACAACTGTTAGTATTGATGTACTTATATTAACATAAAACCATCTTATACCAACCTATGTCATCTTGTCCCTGAATAAGAATATCATTATACCATTGACCCAGTATAACA
The DNA here is from genome assembly GCF_036370855.1 of Dromaius novaehollandiae. Lineage (NCBI taxonomy): Eukaryota > Metazoa > Chordata > Aves > Casuariiformes > Dromaiidae > Dromaius > Dromaius novaehollandiae. The sequence continues at coordinate 78,783,534 of NC_088099.1, read as the reverse complement.
ATATCCACATCAATGAAGGAGTTATAATGTTTTAACTACATAGCAGCAAAATTGCGTTTAGATAAGTCACTGCATTAGTTTACAATCTGTTTACACTTGGGAAATTTTCATAATGACCAGTGAAATCTTACTGGCTCAAGACATTTACAGGTCTCTGAATATTTCATACTTTTCCTCAAAACCCAACTTTTCAAAGGAAGTGAATCCATAAAGCTTCCACTTTTCATTTAAAAAAAATTGTAATGGATGCAAAAAAATGTTTACAAATATAAACAAATGTTTTCTAAAACCAGCATATAATCTACTTGGGAATTTTTTTCTTGAGGTCTAATATTTGGGATTGGCAAAAGGGCTAGACACTTCTTCTTTCAATAAATAAAAGCAGAAGAACTCAGCTAGGCACGTATTAGTGAATCCAGAATGACTTCTTCTACTTTCAGTTATCAAAAAGAGAAACCTCCCCAGAGCCATCTACTTAAAAACATTGCTTTTGGTTACGTCTTTCAGAATATCTTTTAGTTTTCTTCTTCCATGAGCAGTCATTAACTATTCGTGCCTTAATTAAAAATGTTTCCACTTGAGGTCTTGCATTCCATCTTGGCTCTTCCTTGTCAGCCTGCAGTTTCAGTATTTATGACTTTACAGTGCAGCCAACTGGGTATCACGTCACTCCTTTCATAGAGGTGAATGGTTTGTAAGCTCTTTTACAAGAGGAATCAAAATATTACAACACAGTCCAGCCAGCCAGCCACGCTTTCCAGTCTACATAGACTGTTTTTAATAGTCTATAATTGTAAATGGATTCCACTCGGCAGCAAGATAAAGAATAACAAGAGCCTTTAGTCCCTTAGGACATTAGTTTCCTTGCACTAAAAGTAAACAAAGAATATTCAGATAAGAAATGTTCCTCTAAATATTTGGACACAGCATTGCATCTTGCAATAGAAAGGGCTATACAGAAGCTATAGAAAACCACAGTCATCAGCCCATCTCTGAAGTTACTATTTCAGAGCAATTAAAACATGGTAAATAGAGGGGAAAGGAGTTTTGAATGTGAATTCAAAACATTTCTTTCAGTAAGCTGATGGTGAAACTCATGGACTTTTGGTAGGTATCTGGTGACGAGAGCCAAAACCACTGGAAATGCAACTTTCTTACTGCTGGGTCCAAATAATGAATCATGATTTCCAATACCGACATCCCTACTATGAATCTGTAACACTCAAAATTCCACAAAACCAGAGGAGACCTCGCAAAGCCTTTCCCCTGCAGAAGCAGTGTGCACCTGAAGGGGTTTGCTGGTTGTGCCTATTACTTGTTGACCTGTGGTCTACTGCATTACCACAAGAGAGATCTGCAATAAAATCTGGGTTTTGTAGATCACTCTTAGTAATAAGTGGCTTTAGTTCTGAAGACAGTAAATCAATGGTTTCAACAATCCTATGACTACAGTATTAAAAGGATTGCATTGTTCTACAGAGAACGCCGAGCACTTTGCACGCAGGTGCCTGAGAGTAATTGATGGCAGAGATCCTCTCTTAGGTATGCATGCCTGCACTGTATTCAACTCAGGGCCATTCTCAAAATGCCATTGTTTTCTTATGTAATTCACACAAGTTGCCATTGTATATTTGCTATTCGCCGGGGGATGTAATCTGAATCTTGTAGAATTATACTGTCCTGATATCTTCTTCCTTACTCTAAATAATTAAGACTTGCGACTCACAGGACTTGGGGGGAGGGGAAGGAGACAAGAGAGACGTGTGTTTCAGGGAGGCAGGAAGAACAGGAAAAGGATGAGGGGCATACAAGAGTAAAATAGAAACAAAATGCAGAAACAGCATCCCTTTATAGACTGTAAATTTAATAAAGACATGGCTTACACAGTTGTTCCTAAAACTGGAAATGCTAAACTATTATTCTATGTTGGAAACTTGCTTTCCAGTTGCCTAAAACATGTACATAAGTTAATTCCTTGGAAGTCAGAGATCTTACTCTGCTTAATGTTGCTGACTTACAGGTATTCTGAAGAGTACTGTTCAAGAGGAAATACAGTGTCTTACCAAAATGAAGGTACCTCAGTTATATAATATGGTCGCCAACACAAATGGATAGCATTTCTGTGTAATTGCTTTGCTACCCTAAGAGAGATAATAAATGTAGGTGCCTCCTTTATAAATGCCAAACTATTCCAGCTTCCACTGAGATCAGTGAAAAAAAGGTCAAGTCCTTATCACTTCTGAAACAATAAAGCAAGAAATACAGTACAGGCATTTCTCTTCATCAAGTATCTTCCCTCAGGCTAGGGTTTAGACTATGGGGGAAGGCAATCAAGACCAGTCTTACTAGTCACAGTGCAGAGTAATTTTTCATATTATCACTTGGTGCTAATGAAAACAGCTCTTCACAAGCACTACAGTCATGACAAGGCTGGCACTTTATCTTTTCACTTTGCAGGCTGTGGTAGTATTCCTCACCCTGTGAGTCTCCAACGGCCTTTTCAGTTAGACACTTCCCATAAAGTTCTGCTAAGCATCCTTCAACGTTTCTTCCTAAAGGTATTATTTACTGAAAACGGACACACAGAATGGTCAACAGAACAGCTATTCCCACATTTTTGTTTTTATTCTCTGAGTAATTGACTATTTTCACTACTACTAAAATACCAGGAGGAGCAACCTGGAGTGAAATGAGCTTTTGTTTTGACTGTTTGCTTTGGAGCAAGGGGTAATGATTTCGTTAAAGAAAATATTGCCCAGGGGTCTAAAATGTTAGTCCTGCATTTCACAGCTTCTTCGTTAGCCCATCCCTAACATGCTTAAAATTCTCCACAGCAATGTTGGTGTTAACAAAATACTCCATCTGAAAAGCTCCTTTCTCTGAATTTATATCAGCTCTCAGAATAGTTCTAGAAAATATGAAGGAGCCTGGGCATGTAGGAACTGGAACATTTATAGGTGACCACTTTGAGCTTCTCAGGTCATAGGATCTAAGTGTTTTGAGAGCTGGGCAACCAAAGAAAAACTAAGACATGATGAAAATAAGTTTGATAAAGACCTCTTAATTATTTTTAATGTATCTCTACATTCCAAGTCAATTTATTTATAGGTGTACTAATCACACCTTGATTTTAGGTTAGTTTGCTGTCGGGGCTTCAGCAAGAGAAACTGGTAGAACTCATGCTGCTGATTCAAAACAGGAACCCATATCTCTATAAGCTTAGAGACACAATGCATTTTATGACATTTTATGGACAATGGACTCAACATGTCCATCTGACAGAGCATCTTTTTGAAATATCATTGAAGCAGCCTTCTCCATAGTGTTCATTATTACTGAATCTCATTCCCCACTCCTCCTCCAAAGGACAGCGGCATTCCTGAAGATGGATTTACCAGCTGCCCTGCATTCAGATTTCACTACCACTTCTAAATTTATCTTATAACAGACTTCAGAATTTTGGTGTAACTATGCAGAAATAAAAAATGCTTTTGTGACATTCCAGGACTCAGAATAAATTATACCAACAAAAGCAATCAGCAAAGAGGTCTGAATCAGATAATGAAAGCACAGTGTACCCTTCCCCATTCCTGTCCATAGCTGTCCCCTCTCCCACTGTTTCTTTTGCACCATCTCCAATGCTTATCTGATCCACCATTAACAAGTTCAGGGAGCTAAATGGGCAGAAAGACTACCTTGAAAATAAAAAGTGCATGTGTTGGGGGTGGTGGTGTAATTGGCTACTTTATCTCTCAGATGGGTACTGGAATTGGGACAAACATGGGACAGACAGATGAAAAAGAATGGAAAAGTGTGATGACCTTTTTAACAGCAGCAATTAGCTTAATCTAGCCAATCTGTCCATACTGGGATAATTACACTGGTAAAACTTTCCTTGTGGAGACCTGTCCTGAGTAGACCAGTGAAGTGTAAGGTTAATAGGTAAGATGACAGAGGTGAAAGCAGTAAATTTTATTATTCAGACTTCAGGTGGGTAATGTAATAAGCCTCATTGTCACCAGTTACATTACCACTGCAAAAAAAAGAAAAACAAGGTGTTCAGTAGTTTTTATTATTATTATGGGATCAACAATTAACTATCCTACTGAAAAACGCTACTGTACACAAAAGGATGTAAATCACATATAGCAATTTTACAATGAGTTCCCCCGCTTAGTACTCAATGAAAATATAAGTACAATCTCTCTCCCTCCTAGTATTTTGAGCAAATAAAGTAGCATACAGTGAATATCCCCCAGTAAAAAGCATACCTTTCTGGGAATAGCCACTGTCCCCAGAAAAAAACTTATGTTATTCTGAACTGAAACAATTTCTTTTCTTGCCTATTTTTTCTTCTCCTGAGATTATTATTCCTTTCCTTCCACCTGTTTACAAAGTTGTTTTTTGATCTCTCCTCTACTTCTGGCTTCCACTATAGTAGACTCATCTCTCACTGTGTTTCCTGTTTATTAAAAGGTTATTTTCAAGATGTGCTCTATTCAAGACATATAAAGAAGGAGAGAACATGGTGAAGTGCTCTTAGAAAGCATGTGCAAGGCCGGTCAGTGTGCACATCTTTAATCCTAAATCAGGACTATACTGTGCAAGTACACTGAATTAAAAAAAAAAGTCATCTCTGACCAACATAGTTACACTAGGAAAAGCCCTAGTCTATAACTAAATATGTATCTTTATCCATATGTATTTATACTAAATACAGACACAGAGAGAGAGAGAGAGAGAGAGAGAGAGAGACACAGAGAGAGAGAGAGAGAGACACACACACAGAGAGAGAGAGAGAGACACACACACAGAGAGAGAGAGAGAGAGAGAGAGTGTGCGCATGCACGCACGTTTTCCATTGGTATTGCTTCTTCCATTTGGAAAAGTGGGGTACAAGGAAGTGGACTCGAAGTCCCCTAGGAGGGTTTCTCAGGTGTGCCTCATGTACCTTCTTCATGCAGATAAGATGTTTTCAAGGATTATCCTTATACCTGTAAGTAGTTTATTGGCCTTATCCCATAAGGACACTCATTTGTAGTGATAAGAGAGCCTATCAAAAGCAGAAATAAAGATCATTAGCCGAAGTGGAACACTCTGTACCTTAGAATAAAGAGCTGGAACATTTCAAATGAAGAGGATCAAATCAATTATAATATGTAAAACAGCACCCTGAGAGGCCAAAAAGGTTTCATGCTAGACTTAAGACAAATTAATTGTTTTCCCGTACTGCATGAAAGTCAGCTGTATGAAGTCTTCTTCCACAGTTTTATTTGTAAGAATACTTAGGCTTGCCCAAGAGATAAGTATCCTTCACATTAAAAATAAATAAAATGAAGAATGGGGGAAAAAACGGCTTCTTTTCCACAAAGCTGAAAACACTAGGTTGTTCTTTGTGCATTTTGGCTGCTTAGAAGATTTCACAAACAATAATTTGTTATAGAACACAATGTCAGCACTAATTTGCGTTCTCTATATACACAACAGGAATATCAAGGCTCAGTAGAGCCACATGAATCCCCTATTAAAAGCACCCTCCCCCAAACCATATACTGAAGTGAACCAGTTTTCTTCAGAAAAACAAAACCCAAAACCCTAAGGTTTTCCTAAAGCAGAAGGATGCAAGATCCTCTTGTACAATTTTCATCTCGAGCTTTAAATAATAGGTCAAGTTGTTGCAGTTCCCAGAAGACTCTTTGCTAACCCAATTGCCATCAAAACCTATCCACCACTAAAATATCTTTACCATCCTCTAGCCACTGAGAGGCAAACCTGAATATGAGAGAACTGTCCCTCACCCTGCTGAATAACACACAGCAAATGCTATGTGTTAATTCTGCTGCCTTTCCCCCCCTTCAGGTGGCAAACCAAGAGACACAGGAGCAGATGTTCTGTGTTTTCTTCCTCGGTTCTTTTACATCTGCTTTTGGAATCAATCTTCTTGGTCTTGGCATTTTTCCTCTTCAAAACCTTCTAATCGGTTTCTGGTGTACTTTCCAGAGCCCTTGACACACCCCAGCTAGTAGGAGGCTGACAGGTTTCCTTGCCCTTTGGTGCCCTTTCCTGTTGGCTTGTATGGACCCCTCCACGCTTTCTGCATCAACCAGCTGTTGGAATGAGCACATTTCTGCTCATCTGTACTTTATTTGTGGCTAGGGGGGAAACCAGGGGAATTCATAGGCTTTCAGTGGAGCAGAGCAGTTGTCCATTGTTTCTTCAGAGACTACGGCCAGAGGAGTATGGCATTACAATTACAAATGTGAAGAGAGAAGAGAATGAAGTTTGAGAGCTTTGGGGAAGGAAACGAATCCAGAAAATAGTGATAGATGCTGTCTACCAATAGGTAACACTCTGTGTAGCTGTGAAAGGAGTGCAAATAATTTAAAAACAGAACCAGTGACATCCAGTTCCTGAACTTCTTACTTCTGTTCTGAAATAATGCTGCACAAAATCCAAGAACACTTAGTACTTTATCAAGAGTTTATAGGTATACTGAGTACTTCATGGTAAAATGGCTCATCTTAATCCAGGCTCATCTTAATCCAGGCCATTGCAATTTAAATACAAGACAATCTCACAGTCCTGTTAGCTGTATAGTGTTTCTGACACAGCACTGATAGAGCTGTGCAGAACAAATATTACTCTGTACAACAGTAGCACATTTACAGAGCAGTCAAACCTTAATAACACAAAGCCAAATATAAACTTTGAATATTCTTTTTGAGATATTCTTCTAACTAGAAAACTGTGTCTTAGAACAATCAACATAATCACTCTTTCCTGTATTTGGTTCCCCCATCTTTCCAGTTGATACAACCCATCAATAACAGTCAATGAAATCAAAATTATTTTTTCTATAATCTCATTAATGCATCAACCATTGGAACATAAAGTATTTACAAGGTGTAGCCCAATAATGAACCAGTTTAAGTTATATATGGACAGGTAAACAACTGAAGCCCAAGATGCAGGTCAGTTTAAAAAAAAAGGTTTTACAAGATCACCTGTTAATAACTTCCCCCTCATTTTTTAAACATTTCATTAGGGTTTGTTTGTATCTGGAGACAGCACTTTCCACTCAAACCTTATTGCATTTAGCTGGTGTGTTAGACAGTGTATACCTGTGCTCTCCATTTACATCACTGATTCTGTGTGACATGCAAGATCTATGGAAGATGATTGTGGTATCTCCAAAGAGTATTGTCAATGCAAGTACAGAAAAGCATTTGCATGATTTTCAGTTGATAATGCCTTCTAAGTAGAGACTGATTTTGGAGGCTTTTTAACAAAGACTGCTTTTGGCAAAGTCATGGGTTCAGAACACAGGAGTCAGAGCATACATATAAATTTACTCATACTCCAGTTGCTGAGTCCCTGCTTTTCACTCATTCTGTTTTCTTGAAGAAAATTCTGTGTGCTCTAAAGTCTGTATTTTGTCAGGCGTGTTTTATGGTCTGATAAAACCTCTTACCCTTCTCCACAAACTCCATTTTCCTACTCTTTCCAACAACACACAGCAGAACAGAAAATGCTAGGTTTGTGTAGGTGTTGTTCACAGTGTTTATTTGTGAGAGTGTTAGCTGATATAACTACCAATCATAACCAGGAGGACGGCATATTATAAGCTAGAGCAGGCATAATTGTATAAGCAGCAGGGTGCGATCTCCATTTCACTCCCATAGGAAGGCAAAAGGTTTCAGGGAATGCAAGGGTTTGCAAGAAGCCAGGCAGAGAAGCTGCAGCCCCAGGCACTGAAGACAAACCAGGTAACCCGCAGGGGCAGGTGAAAATCACACTGCTAAGCACAGTGGATGGCAGTATTATGAAATCAGGACAGAGTACAGTAAAACCCCTGAAAACGGGCCAGTGGACTTACGATAAGCTTTCTTCATTTATGTGGGGTGGGAGAAGGGGAGGGAGGAGGGGAAAGGAGAGGACATATGCATGAAGATATAACTCCGGACTCACCGATTTTAGCCAAGCTGGCCACCAGTATCCAGAGTGTAATGATATAAGGGTCCTTGACGGGATTCCATTGGAAAGAGACGATGGCGAAGCTCTGAGGCTGGCTGCTATTTATAGAGCTGCCCGAGCTCCGCTGCCCCAGCGCCGCCGGCAGAGCCAGCAGCCCCAGGAGCAGCCCCAGGCGCAGTGCCGGCCCCATCGCCTAGCCAGCTCCAACGGGCCCTTCCCGCAGACGCCCCGCCGCTCCTCCGGCCCGCGCGGAGGTGCTGTGCGCGCCGGGACGAGACAGCCGCACAGGAGCCCTACGCACCCGCGGATGCCCCGCGCTAGGACCACCGCCTGCCGCCCGCACCTGCCTTTATGGGGCGGCCCCGAGCGCCGGGGGCGGAGCCGCTGCGCCGCGCGCCTCGCCGGCAGGAGGTCCGCGCGGCTCCGCGGAGGCGTCAGCCGCTGCCCCACAGCCCCCGCCGTCGGTCAGCCTCACGGTGCGCCGGGCTCCGACCCGCTGGGCTCCGAGGCACCGCGCATTTCTCACGCTCTTCTGTCCGCCAGAGAGCACCTCTCCCCCGGCCGGCAGGGCTTGGCTGCGTGCTTAGGTCTGCTTTCAGCTTTTCGTTAGGATCGCCTGGATTAAAAATGCTCCCTGGCTTCTTCCCCTGTTCTTTTATATGGTTATAACGTGAAGTCTGTCGGAAGTTTGCCACCTTGCCCCCAAGCCTTCTTTCTCGCTGACCCCATTTGCCTGATCTCCTGGCCGGTGCGTATCATGGGCTGTAGGCAGGTGGAGCCGGGATAATCATCAGCCCGCAGTAAAAAGGCAGCAAAGCCGCGCATTGCCGGTGAGCAGGGCTCGGTGCAGCTTTCCCCCCGCCGCCGCCGCTCCGGCTCCCCTGCGTGCTCTGAAGCAATCCGCTGCCACACGTGCAGTCCGCTGCCTGTGGGGCCCTTGGTGGAAAAATACTACCTCTTCACTTTCCTTACACGAGAGCTGCTTTTGTTAAGAGTTCAGAAATGAACTTGATAAACTCTCCTGCAAAATGTTCAGAAAACAAAGAAACAGCTTTGATTATTTTAATCACTTGGGATAAAAACAAGGTAATTTTTGGAAGCCTAGGTGAACTATGGTAAAAGCCTGCAGAGGCACTCTATAAATCAATTAACTGGTCAATTAAAACAATAAATTTGCATGGAATGTCGTTGCTACAAAGGGTGTCCATCATTATCACATAATCTTATTTAGCTAAGGAACTCAGGGAGCAAAGTTCTGCTAAGTTACTTCACTGAAGATGTGGTTATAACCTCAAAGCAAGTGCCAGCCTTGCCCTGTTGCCTCTTGTCAAACAATCAAATATCTTGGGTTTCTTATTTCCTCTGCTTCTTCATTACTTAAGGGAAAGAAAATTATGTGGGATTTTTTTTAGATGAGGAACCAATCTAAAGACGGAATTAGCAGTTTATTAGGAAGCAGCACAGACAGCAACATACTTTCTTTACATTTAGGAAATGTTGTAGACAAAGAATGCTTTGGTGCCTAACAACTAAAAAATGATCTTTACTATTTCTAGCTTTTTCTAAGTGTGAGTTAGATGCCTAAATACCCTTGAGAGTTTGGGCTCTGGTTTTTTAAAAGTTTTTGCAAATGGCTCTGACCAATCATAGAAAAACATTTTTGTGCACTGCCATTATGGAGAAAACTATAGCTGGAAGGAAGGAAGTAGTTGGTGATCATCTCTGTATCCTAAGCTGCTGAGACCTGTAGATAGCAGCAGTTCTTTGCTGTCAGCATCAGTTCCATTTGCTGATATTAGCTAAAGGGGAACTTTAGTGGAAACAAGCTCTCAGCACAGTTTTTAGTAACTCAATTTATTCCATCACACCACAATCAAATATCTTGTTTTAGCTGCAGCTGATAAAAGGGCGCCACAACTGCCACAGTGTTCCAGCTTATGTACGCAATCATTCTCAAATCTAGTTCCATCAGAATGATAACTGGGTTTAAAAATAAACCTGACTATTAAAAGTGTTGAAGCTAATCAGTGTTAGGAGAAATGGGTCAGAGAGCATGAATACATGCAGCTGTGCTAGAAAATATGAGAAACCCTCCAACGGACCCTTTCCACAGACAAGTGAAGGCTGACACTTCACTTGGAGGAGTACAGCCAAGACCATGCTTCTGGTTGTCCTTAGGCAGTGCTCCACTCATGGCAGCAGTGGCAACACAGAAACTAAGTTACATGAGAGCTTTCAGTTTCCTGATATTGGTGGAGTTAAGGCAGTATTAGCAAGCAGGAAAAATGTTAGCAATATTATCTTAGCAGAGACATGTCCATGAATAGATGCTGAACGAGCAGTCCACTCAATATATACATACCCATGTACAGAATGTATAGTTGCACATTAAGGGCAATCCCATATTAAAATAGTAAGTTTGCATATATATATGTATTCATAGATGCAATATTCTTGACGGTCCTTTGTGGAAGCCCTCGAGTAGTTTCCTGAAGTTTTATTCTGTATCAGCAACAAATAGCAGGAGCTTCAGCACTATGTTTGCTGTAAAAATCTCCTATCACGCAACAGCTGGTATTTCCTGACTCTCCGAAATAAGAAACAAGGACTTTGAAATATTACAAAAGGATCATTTCTGCTTGTTATAAAGTGCTGCCTGGCACCTGACTGATCTTTTTATAAATAAAAAATTCCAACATTGTCACTTCTGGCAATATTGTGTAAATAATTGCTTAGGGTTTTTGAATGAAATTTAGCAGCATCTCATACACCCTTCACATGCTCTATGTGTTGCAAGGATGAATCTTTGGGGATTATTTTAAAGATGAGGTAAAGGACAATTTCAATAAAAAAGATAAATTTAAATCTTTAAAGTTACATTAGTTTTCTCTAGAAAGCATATGTTGAGAATTTCAGTTGTACTAACCACAGGCAGAGGTAGAAATCTGAATGTTGATGTTTACAAACAAATGTGTTTAAATGAGGTGAAATTAAGAAATATGTTACTGTGGATCCCAGAACTTCCGTAAAAGAAAATAAATAAATCTAAGTGAAGAATCTGCAAATGAAGTGTGAAAATCTCCTGCCACAATATAAATGACCATCACTCACTGCCATCCTCGACTTCCCTCAAGGAAATGCACTGTTTTCATGTTCGTGCCTATGAAGTGCATAAGTAGGTAAGGTAAGATTTTGAAAGGAATATCGTTCCAGATAATATATTTATGGCATAATTCCACCAGCAGTTAAATAGTTAAAAAGAACACTAATTCTTGTGAATGGCATTGAACCAACATACCTGTACTATTAATGTAATGTGGGTTATATGCAGATGAATGCAGACTGGATGAATTTATAGTTAAACCTACTTGAGGCAACTGACATTGTGCCCATTTCTCTCTGCATGAAACCAGTGCAGCTGTACCAGTTTATGCTACAAAGAGCCAGACAAATGTTGCTGAACTGAGTAATGTTGCAGAATATTACGTTACAGCATGATGAATATGAACCTCTCAAATGGCTATGAGAAGCAATGTACTATTACAACCCACACACATTACTACAAGTTAAGCGGACAAAAAGAAGGCTGGAGTGGGCCGTGTGAGTCAGATGGAGAGATGGATGGATTTTTTGTCTAGAAAGGGGTATGTCAGAGATTTGCATGATTTTTTTGTGACTCATTTGAAGACATGACTAGTTGAATTTTCAAGGACAGAAGACAGAGTGGATTTTTAACCAGATCACCCATTTTTAGTCCCATGTCTTTTTGACACCAGATACCTAACACATTTTATCATCTTATGTTCAGAGAAAATATCCTTTTCTAAAATATCATTTGTATAAAAACTCCTCCTTATTTAACTTCCTATTTTAAAGAGCATTTTTCTATTGTGGATTAGGATTTTCCTGGGCTTGCTACTGGTCAAATGCAGAAAATACATAATCCTTAATTATAGTAATGATCCTAATAGCAAAATCTAGATTTTAAGACTGCAGAGTTTTCATCTTTTCCAACCTGCATCTTCCACTCTCCTCCCTTTGCTCTCACACTACACCCTTCACATTCCCCCCTTTTTGGTATCCCATTTCTATTCAGTTTCTCTCTACTCCTGGTCTCTGCCTCCTTCCTTTTCATAAACGTTTTCTGTCAGTGCTCACCAAGAATCCCAGATCCTGAGGCCTAAGGAACACTCGACAGCTACTTGTGTATGAACTTTCATCCCAGTCCTTAGTCTCCCACATGCCTTGCTCTATATCCCTCCAAATTCAGCTTTGTCATGTGTCTCCATATATCCTTTTTTGCAGCTGCTTGCACCAGCCAGACCAAAACAAATGCATACACCGGGCTCAAGACACAGCTTGCTAGTAGTTTGCCTAGTCCTAAATGAGTATATATTTGCTGATCTTTAAAAATGAATTGTTATTTTGCTCTGTGTCAAAAAGTCTGGGGGAGGGAATGTGTGTGACTGAAGCCGCAACCACAGATTTCAGACATAAAGCTGCTAAAAAAGGAAATAAAAGTGCATCTCTCTGCACTGTTTCAGTGGGTAAGTATTCAGCATTCTCTAGCTCAACCTGAAAGGAAAAGCAAAACAGAGATGAGTTGCTTAGAGGCAAAACAAGCACACGTCAAATAACAAAAGCAGCTGAACAGAATAATCTCAATTTCTAGCAAGATACTCCTAGTGTTATTTCTTCCTTCTGTATCTAGGCTCAGATGCTTCTTGATCTTAAGTTTTGGCGGATCTATGGCAAGGGAGTCTTTCCTGTTTATTGAATCTCCATTCACTGTAGCCCTCTGAAGTCCATAGTTCCCACCTCCCATGTCTAGCTTAACACGTTGTACGTTCACCTTAAAAAGTCCATCTGGTTTTACCCACAGCAGCTACAGAATTTATTTTGACTTTCCCGGCACACCTCTTTTGCCAGACACATAGGACATGTTCGAAATCATGTGTGATATCTCCAGGCCTCTCCCCCTCAAGACGAAGCGAGAGTTTCTCCTGGGGGCTCCCTAAATTGCCTCATGCTGTCTGCAGAGCTGACAGAAGAGTCGTACAGTGATTTTTCGCTTATTCCTATTGGCAGGCCATGGCGTGGAAGTGGATGCTCAAAGCTCACATACCGGAGTGAATTGAGTTGCCCGTTGCAATTTGAAGCCTCTTCCAGCAGAGGGAGCGACCCTGCAGCCCGCCCGGGCTCGAGCGCGCCCGCGACCTGCTGGGTGGGAGCAGAGCCTCCTGCAGCTACCTCCACCTGCGGCTTGCTCGAAGATCGTCCTACCTCCACGACACCTTCTAAAGTCAACGGAGCCTTCCTCTGACACGTTTTTAGGAGGCAGCTGACATTCCGCAAGAGCAACGTTTGGCTTTTACTGCAGGCAAAAAAAAAAAAAAGTGAAAAAGAGAATGGTGAACCTTGGCTGATGTGTAACAATGATCATATAATAATTAGCAGCAAGTTTGAACTTAAATTGGATGAACTAAAGAATCAAACCATTAAATGGATTAAACTGCAAATAAAATCTGCCCTGACACTATTTATGGCTTAGGGAATTGATTCTGGCAAGTTGGGCAGCAATAAAGGCATAAATAACAGTCACTGCTTCCGTGTTGTTTATGCATTGTTTAAAACCTGCAGATATCTAAGAAGGATGTTATTAAAGCTTGTGGAGAGTTTTACTGGCTAATTTCAGATAACTGAAATGGAAAACTTCAATGAAAACATACATGTTTTTATGAATGTTTTGTTAGGGTTGGAATGGGATTCCTAGTCAAAACCACAGAGGAAGAAAAAACTTCAGAGCCAGTGATAACCCCAATAATCCACCTAATTCAGCCTAAAAACATAATCTTGAGCCTCAAAAATCTCAGGCAAGTGGCCTGATCTTGATCATGAGTTAGAAGAAATTAGGCTGATTCTGGTTTCATTTTGTTCTGTACTGAAACAAAAGCAGTTGTTGAAACTTCAATTGCTGAGCAAAATAGAACTCATGTTTTCTATCAGTTGAGCTTTCTAAAACTTTTATGATATCAGTACATGAATGTTTATATTAATGGTGCTAAAAGTTATAATGAGTTTGGAGAAGTTTGCATGTAGTATTTCAAATGTCAATTTAAAAGGATTGCGGTACATGTCTTGTCAATTGGACAGTATTGGAGCTGGAGGAGACAGTGACCTTTGCTGCTGGTGTAAAAAGTGACGGCGATTCTTTGAAGTAGGAGGGTGCTCTGCTTTGAATTGAGGGAATCTGAACTGGATTGCTGCTTATCATCTGCAGTTCCAAAGGCCATGAGGCGCAGCATGCGCGTGGCCTGCGCTTCCACATTACCAAAATAACAGCCATGAATGTACTGACTAAGACCAATAAATGAATGTGTAAACAGAAGAGGGATTTTTTTATAAATACGCAAAATATTTTGACACTATTGTATTTAATAATTAACTACAACAATCTGGTTTGACAAACTTCTGCCATTCAGGAATGCTGGATCAGAGTTAGTATTAAATTTTTAAGAGTACATAAAATATCTCATGCTTTTAGAATCAATTAAGATATGGAAAAAAGTAACTGCAACATGATAGCTTTACGGTGAAAACAGGAAAGCAACTTAGAAATTATTGTCATGAAGCTGTACAAATGGGGTCAATAAAAACATGTAGTGGAACAAGGTTTTTTGAGTCTCACATATTTTAAACTGTTTTTCTCTTTCAAAGTTACATTTTTGGAGATACAGAAAGACAAACCTCACAAATCCCAGAGGAGAGTTATTCGTTCACTCTGCTAGATGAAAATAAAAATCCACATAGTAAATAAGTCATTAGGAAGGAAAATCTTTCTAAATTTTAATGGTGGAGTGACCTTGGAGGCACACTTCAGTGTGATGACGCAGAGACACACTGCATCTGTTGGAGCTGCTGGAGACCTTCCACCTGAGCCTAAGGCTCCCCTGCCCCTGGCTGCACAGCCTTACTGCTTTCTATTTGCTTGCTGGACCTTTGGTGAGCCACTTCAGCTCTTGGCAGAAAACTAGTCCATCAAAAAAGTGAATGGCTTTCTACCAGATTATTTCATTGTAACGTTGCACCTGCCACAAGAGAGACAGTGGGAATATTCAGACAGTGCAGGAAAGAAGTGGTGACTGGGGAAGCCAGCTCATTTGCCATAAAATGTCATTTTAAGATACAATAGCAACAATATCTCTAGGAGAAATGGGGACCACAGCTTGTTCCCTTCCACCCTTTAACATGTTGAGCCCCTCCTGATTTACAAGTGGCTCTTTTGGCAAGTTGTGAGTTTTGGATGCCAGTGGCATAAGCAGTCCACTGCAGTCCCCATATGAGATGATACTAATAGCAGAGGCACTTGCTTTGAGTATTTGTCACCAGCCTCTTAAAAAATGGAGCAAAATGCATTAAAATACAGAAAATATCAAAGAAAAATATACAAAGATGGGACCGTAAGGGCTGCCTTGGTCACTACATCCTGTCTCATGGAATGACAGGTATCATATTGTATGTTTCCTGCATAACCACATGTTATCTTAAAGATATTGTCTCAAATGCTTTCTACTGGTTATGAATATTCATATGATTTCTAACCTAAATTTCATCAGACAGTTCATAACCTATTTATTCTTGTGTCAGTGTTGTCCTTTACCACAGTGCACTGGTCTTTTTTACCCTATAACAGTAATGATACCCTCTTCCAGCATTTCTTTTGTTAGCCTAACCAAGCTAGTCAGCTCTCATGTGACAGGCTCTCCTACTCCCTGACCACCTGAGGAGTCCTTTTTTGCCAAGAAGTTTACAGCTTGGATTAATCCTGCCTGAACACAGCTCAGCAGGTCTGCAGACAGGTGAGGTTTTACTAAGGCTTTGTAAGCTGGCACCAGCACTTCCTTATCACTGCAGAAACATACTCCTTGAAACGTGCTGGAGTGGTATTTGTTGTTAACGGCTGCATCACTGAAGCAATCACAATACTTATCTTGAAATCAAGTAATATTCCCAAATCCCACTTTTTTTCCCAGGGATTTCCAATCAGTGAACTTCTAACTGTCGACTATTTTATTGGCATTGCATGATCTTTTATTTCACAGAGTGGACTTTCATTATGTTCATATTATTTGAGTCCTCAGTGTCCTTCTAGTACAGTCTTTCTCTGTATGGATAGCAACACCCAATGTTGCATTATCAACAATTCTATTCTGGATGCCAGGATTATTGACAAAAATATTTAAAAAGATGATCCTAAAGTATAACACTGGGTTATTCCTCTTTTGCCTTCCTTCCAGCCTGATTATCTCCTCCACTTTCAATAGTACCTATTTCCAGTCATGTATGTTCTGAAAGAACACATAATGCTATCGCAGCATGGTACACGCTAACAACTGAGGCAAAATTTTCACCATCATGATTAGCTTAAAAAAAAAAAAAGTTTACATTGAGTTAAAACAAAATTAGGCACACATTTTTAGCAAATTGTCAGCTCAATAGATTTAGCTCTTTGAATTCTCTAATATATATGTATATTCTCCTATATTATCTCTATAATATTCTCTGGTGGTCCATATATAGAACCAGCAACCTTGTTTAAAAAGAGGCATTCATATAGCTTGATTTTTTTTTTTTTAACCAAATCAGAGTTTATGACAGTTTGGGAAACCCATGGTCAGCAAAAGCTGCTATGGCCAGGTTGAAGAATTGTGGTTTCCTATAGGTTTTTTCAGATTTGTGAGAAAGCTTGGAGCTAGGTTTGAGAATAAACATCCAGCTTTGTTTTGCTTCTTTAATGAAGTAAGCCTACAATTTCAAATGATATGGTGAACTGATCTAACATTTCACCACTGAAATGTTGAGAACTTACCTAACATCATCAGAGGGGAAGGACGCCGCAGCTCCTGCCCTTCTCTACTTCCTTGCTGCTGCAGCTTGCCACTTACCTTGTTCTGGCTTTAACAGTCAACAGAACCCTTCTGGACCCGACGCAACTCATAGTCCAGCAAAAACAAACAAACAAACAAACAAACAAACAAACAAAAAACCCCGACAGAAGTTTTCTGCTGAGTTAGTGAGCTGAACTGGTTGATAAAAGGTCCAATTGCTTTGCCGCAGAGTTAGGGCAAAGGAATAAGTCAGGGCCGGATGTCCCAGATTATAGAAAGGAGGAAAAGGAGATGCAAGGCAAAGAACAAAATAATCTTTCCCTTTGGACAATGGTGAATAGTTTAATTCAAATTAAACATAAAAAAATTACCTAAACTGCTTTTACTCCATTGTGTTCCCTAATCTTACATAATTTCTATCCTCTTCTAAATATTTATAAAAGAAAATTTGGGTTGTCTTTTCATTCACTGAAAGTCCAATTTTGTTGCAATGGAGCAGTCTATTTTTTACCAAAAAATGTTCCTCTCAGGACTTCAAGAAAAACATTTAGTTTTCATATTTGATAATAAATCATGAAGAGTAGGCCTATTATGGTTTTATTTCTCCAAAAAGGAAAGAATGTTTAAAATGCCCAAAAATGAACTAAAGCACTATATTTTGCCAAGTTAACTTGCAAAGTACAAACATATTCCCCAAAGCCTTTCCCATGAGAGTGTTTTTAAGATCTACACTTAAAAGGCATCAGCCAAATTCTGTTTCCTGTGTCACTTGCTTCATGAGTGTCTTGCTTATCCTTTTCTTGCTGTGATCATTATAGTTATTAGGTTCTCTGCAAAGCAAGCATCAGACATTATTGTAGGGCTCCAGAGAACTTTTAAAACTTACTGATCTTGATATTAATATCAATACAGGATAGAAAACAGTGCATAATTACAGTTTGCATTTTTACTTCTGCCAATTACCTTTACTTCATTTGATTTTAACTGTGAAAAGATAAATCACTGAGAAGCACAGCTAATGCTTTGCTTATTGAGATTCAGTAGAAATAATCTTTTACTACTCTTTTGGTAACATCTTTAACATATGATCTCAACATACCATATGCTCCACATTCTTCTCCCATTAAACAAATTAGCAACTTCCTTAACTTTATTTCATGTCCATTTTTACTTATTTCCTGTGTTACTAGAAGTCTCCTCCATTTATTTTGATCTCTAGAGAGAGACAAAGAGAACGCTAACTCAGCAGTGCAGTGGTCTGCGTCTGAAGGAAAACACAATCTACCTCAAGTATCACTTCTCAACTTCCTGGCTGAGAATCAACCGTGAGAGTCCAGATATTGAGTCACAGAATAAAGTCTTGGCTTCTACTAAATCAGTTAGCATCATCTGGTGCAGCATCATGTTCTGTGCTAGTAATTTTGCAATAAGTATCCTTATCCCACTCCTCAGCGTCAGATTGAGGTGATTGTACACTTGGCCATGTCAAAATGGCATGTACCTTCTAAAGCAAGCAAACATACCAGAAGCCGTATCTATAATCCAGTATAAGCTAGTGTCTGGTTCAGGCATGTGTACAAGACCCATATCACAGTTCTTATTCTTCAGTTAAATCAGAGTTCTTCTTAAATCTCAACGAAGCCATGTTTACGACTCAAAGGAAAAATTTCAGCCCTCTGGCCCTACTTGCAGAGAGTTCTCAGAAATTGCCAAGAGAAAGGATAATGTCACAATGTGGATGCTGTGTCACTTTGAGAGAAGTATTGCAACCTTAATGCCACTAAAAGGAAGACCTATCCAAGTATAAGCAATGTGAGGAAAAACATATCCATGCTGTGTCTCAAGTGATCTAATTGTATTAATTAGTTTATTTGGATTTCTGTACTGCATATGATAGTACTGCCTCTCTGAATACAATAGATTGACCACCATATTTAAGCATGAATCAAATGGCTTGTCATGTCATCTCCTTGCTTATACAGTTTTTTATATCTCTAGAACAGATTAAATACTCATGATTACCAATGGCGATAGACCTACAAGAAATATCAGTAAAAGCCTTTGTTTCTCATTTCCTCTTGAGCAAATGCCTTTTCTTTCCTTCCCGTGGTAAATTATAGCAGATTAAATTCTGGTCTCTTTACATGTAAATAGGTGTATCATAATTTAGCTGATGATATTAAGATCATAGAACAGTTGAGGCTGGAAGAGACCTCTGCAGATCATCTAGTCCAACCTCCTTGATCAAGCAGGGTCACCTAGAACACGTTGCACAGGACCCTGACCAGATGGCTTTTGAATATCTCCAAGGAAGGAGACTCCACAACCTCTCTGGTGCAACCTGCTCCAGTGCTCTGGCCCCCTATCAGGAAGAAAGTTTTTCCTCATGTTCAGACAGAGCTTCCTGTGTTTCAGTTTGTGCCCATTGCCTCTCCTCCTATTGCTAGGCATGAGACATTATTCAAAAAATGATGGGACATTATTCAAAAGACCATATTTATTTCTCAAGTATATCAATTTACTTCTCAAGTATATCAATGTGAGAATGGCTAAAATGGTTTGCAAGCCATGGGAGAGAGGGAAGAAGAAGAGGCCCAAAGGTATTTCAGTGGAAGGAACTCATTGAAATTCTTCTGATAGCCTAAGCCATAATCTACGGAGGAAGAAGTCACTCCCAGTAAGTGACTTCCAAGGCACCCTGAAAACCTGCAGCCTGCCCAAAATTGTAATAACAGTTGAAAACCAAAATTCAACCAGAATTCCAACAACAAATACACAGTTTGTAGCGAAAAGATGCCTTTTCTTGAACTTTCCATTACGCATCAACTATTTGCCACTGTCAGAGAACTAGGTGACCTTTTGGTTTGACCCAGGATAGCCATTCTTTTATCCTTACCATCCTGTCCCATTTAGCTCTAGCAGTGGTGCTCATCAGTAACTTTTAAAGGCAAACTCTATGGCATAGTAACTGATCTAACAAAGGAAGAAACAAGCTAAGCAGTGTGTTTCTCATTTGAAGCAAGGTATCAGCCAAATATTTAGATGTAATACACAGAATGCATGGGAAGGTATCAGGGAAACAAAGGGTAACATTATCAGGTCTCTGAAATAGAATGCAGTAGTATATGAACAATGCAGTTTTAAAAAATAGTTGAAATCATAAGCAGAGACAGAGTTTACAAAATAACTGGAATGATTAGGCGCTGTATAAGCAAGTTCGCATGAGAGATTTTCATAAAATAAGTAACCATTTAAGCCTGGAGATTTCTAAACAAATAAAAAAAAAAAGGATGGATTTAGAGCTGCAGAACAGAGCATTCAGTGATTTTATTATTTACAAGAAATGACCTGGCACTGATAAGCACCGGCTAACCCCCTTGTTGTTTCCACCTCTAATTTCTGGTATTGTAATTATGCACTGAGTGATCTTTTTCTTCTCATGAGTTTTAAATTTATTATTCTACAATTTCACAGGATACTTCCTTGTTCCTGTTATGTGATAGGAAAAACAAAAGGTTCCACTCTTATTTCCTGTGTTATTTTACCACATGCACTTATATACTCTCTTACTCACTTCACTCTTAAGCTATATAATTTTTTCCACATTCTTGTCAGATGAGAGTTTTTTCCCATGCTTCCCAGCTTCTTCAGTGCTGCCTAATTCTGAACTACCACTTCGGTATTTTGGATTTGGATTCAGATTAATTTAACTTTGCTTTACGCACCTCACAGAAGTTAGGAAAGAGACAGGCACTCCATGGGGA
The DNA here is from genome assembly GCF_036370855.1 of Dromaius novaehollandiae. Lineage (NCBI taxonomy): Eukaryota > Metazoa > Chordata > Aves > Casuariiformes > Dromaiidae > Dromaius > Dromaius novaehollandiae. Next base: position 78,762,908 of record NC_088099.1, on the reverse strand, counting down.
CACTCAGGGCATTCCCCATAAAAGTGAATTACCTTCTGGAGGTGTCTATATTTATCTTATTGAAACTAGGATGGAAGGGATCTACTTCCATAATTTAGGGACCTTCATGACAATCTTACAATTAAGTGAGAAGAACATGGGCTGAAGTAACAGACAGTGGACAAGGTTTTCTACAGGAGATTGCACCTTCAAGTTGTAGCATGTTTTTCTCATTCTCTTCAGTATTCCATCTCATTTCTTTCAGATTCTAGCATCCTTATTCATGTTACATACTTGCCAGAGGGTTTTTCAAGCTGCAGTGATGATTTTCATACACCTATCCTGAGGATGATAGGGTTTACTTAGAACCGTATGAGCAGTGTGAGGAGTTCCGATCCCCTCCTCTCCTAACAAACACTTGGTGTTAATCAACACTGATGTGCAGCATGTTGTGCCATTGCTTACCTTGGCTTAGTCAGTGCCTCCGAAGTTCCTCACAGGTTTCTCTTGACTGACTAGTTTCAGTTACATATCACTCGCATATTTTCCAAGGATATTGAATTTAAAGTTAGCACAATTTAAATAAATTGGAAATTAAAATGATCTTTAACAAGGAAGTGGTATACATATAAAGTTAAGGATGGAAATTAAGGCTCAATTCCTTCTGATTCAAAAGTTTTCAGTCTTTTGCAATCAATAAAATTATATCATCTGCAAAATTGTTTTCAGAAGCACTATTTACAAGTGCTAAAATCTCTCTGCAGTTTTACAGTTTTATAAAATGATTAGTATTTTCAGCTGAACTGATGAGAGTATGATCTTATTTTAGATCAAATGAGACATTGCTTTAGTTTTCAAACTGATCTATGGTCTTTGGTAAATGCTAATCTTGGCAGTGTAACAAATGCAACAACAACAAAGCCATTTCTAAAAGGTTTTCTTCCTTACAGCTATGAGTAACTTCCTACATGTCAAACACAAAGCTTAATACAATCTCAGTCATTCTTTTCCCTTTTGGGGGTCTTTGTAACTTGTATCAGTTTAGGAAATTGAATACAGTGACTACCCCACCAGAGATATTACAGACAAGTGGGGAATGCACACTTAGGTAAGATCTCTTTACTTTTAGGAAATATTTTTTTGCCTCCCACGTATTATCATTAAGAAGTCATATTGTTATCTGGCATATTTGAAATGTTTTAGGAGAAACCACCAGATTCCTTTCAAATTAAAAAGCACTACAGACCTGGACTTAATTGTTATATTTTTTCCCAGAAAATTGCTTTATTGCACTTGATTTCATACCAAAAATATGTGTACATTGCAACATGACCATTAAGATACTTTCTACAGAAACCTTTATTTTAATTAAGGCAGAGGGATAGCTCATGGCAGAAAAGCAAATGGTTGTTCTGCACCTGGGATTCTGGGGAGATAGACAGGAGTGTTTTTACTGGTGGAGTCAAGTCATCTTTTGCCTATGATCATAAAGGTGTCTGGCAATTAGGTCTTTTTTTTTTTCCTTTTTATTGACATAATATATACCTAAGAAGGGATCTCTTTGTGCTTCCATTTAACACCAAATATAGCTGCACAGGAAGATTCTATAAGGACTACAGAAAGAGTGAAATAATGACATTACAAGAAATTGAAAGCTGAGAAAATGAAAAAGAATTATTTTAATAAAATTATTTTAATAAAACTATTAAGAAATATTTGCTTTCGTTGACAGTTATTTAATACAAATAGCTAAATAAATTTTTTTTTAAAGCATTAAAGTAAAAGATCCAACATTTTAAAATCCTACATGAAGGTATCCTACTAGTTACAGGAATTGTTTGAAATCTCTTAAGTGGTCTACATGAAACCAAGAGACCTGATTTAGCATAGTTAAAAATGACAGTTTTAAAGAAATCAATAGGTCAGATATTTTAACATTTTCATCACTCTCATCAATTTTTTCAAGTAAAATTTATCTTGCAATAAGCAGTTCGGTCCTCTTGGAATTATGATCATCACTGAACTTTCTTAAAAAAAATGATGTGGTTTAAGTATAGATAACAATATGCAAAGTGATCATTATTTTTACTCTCTGAATTGCTTTATTATTAGTGGGACATATCTCTCCCCAAAGAAAGAATTTGGAAGCACTACTAATTGTTTTCTCATTTTTTTCCCACAGTAAGTGCTGGCTTGATCCATATTGATCTACTGATAAGGTAGATTCAGATATAATGCAAGGCCTTCCGGAAGCCTGCATTCCATTTCTGTTTTCGCTAGTTTCTTCTCAATACTAGGTAAGTGGGGTAAATTGGCCTGACGATGGCTTCTCTGTGCTGACTTTGTTTTTGGCAACCCTAATTGATTTGGGATCTAAGTGTTCCCGCATGGTCCATTGGGCACAGCAGAGAACAATGCTGACCTATTATGGATTGTAATACACAGGAAGATAAATGAAATGTCACTGATCAATACTAAGAGAAATATTTCAAAAACAAAACAAACTTGCATTGTATTAATTTAGAACATTAATCCTTGCACACCTCCTAATTCTTCCAATTTACAAAGTCTCTATTCGAGTATAACTTGTTATTCTGGCACAGTAACTGATGAAGAAAGAGGTGAGCCCAGGTTCAGCAAATCAGAGACTGCATCAATTTCAAAATGTTAGTGTCTAGACTACGTCTACTAAAAGACAGTCTGTGCTGAAGAAAGCATGAAGTAAAAGGAGGTGTCAAGTTCACTGAAAAGTAGGGTTTTCCTACTCTCATTTAAATTTGGTCTAAAGAGGTCAGAACATTTTATTTAGTTAGTTCTAATTTTCAAATCCTGAAATTCCAGGAAAAATGACCTGGGTGCCTTGCAGCTGCTGAAGGAGTTTAAAGTTCATGTAGCTACTGCTATTCTAACAAATTACCAATTGGAGTTGACAGGAATGACAATTTCACTGAGCAAGTGCAGCAGCATGGGTGGTAATCAACACCTGTCCTGGTGCAGGCTGACCTTGCCGGCTGGCCAGAAGCCACAGAACCATGAAACCTATCCTAAAGCTTCAGCATCCCCACAGCAGAGAGAATGATTAGGCACCCAGGACCTTCAATGACAGGGAAACCTCAAGCGTTGATGTTCTGGATCAAGAAATCAATATTTTTTGGCAAATCTTTGTTTCACTGAAATTGGTTACTAGCTCTGGTGTGAAGATGATGTGCTAAGGAATGAGAAATGTCTGTGGGATTTCCCTCTGCGAGATCCTAGGAAATGCATGCCACAGCAACATGCTTCTCTGCTACACTGTCAAGGAGAACAATATATGTTCCACTCCGTTAAGGATAGTGGGGTTGTAAGTTTATTCTCTTTTCAGTCTCCTTAAACTGCACACCTGTAGGGCACCCCTTATGAATGGTGATGGTTTGTGGGGGATATGGATGCAGAAACAATCACTCTGTCATTGTTTAACAATGAAATAACTATACAGTACGTATAGTAACGTCGGCAAACCTTCCACAGGTCTTGCTGGCATTTCTGGTTTTGTCATCCTGGAGGTGTGTGACTAACTTGATGCAATTATTCTTACTTTCTCACTTCCTAAATTTCAGGAAAAGTTCCAGCATGTGTGATCCCAGCTTTTGCTGTCAGGACCCACGAGCAAAGGCAGTTACACAGGTGCTGCAGAAGCACAGCAGAAAGAAATGTTTTTTTCTTTCCATCCCTTCTTTTTCACTGCAAGCTTTGTGGCGGGACCATCCACTTATTACAGTTCTCCAGCCAAAGGAACACAGAACATTATCAGAGTTTGACTGAGGGAGAGAAATAACCAAAATTCTCTCTTCCTGGTTGATTTTTACCCTTCCACACATGTAAAAGAGAAGATATATGTATCTTTGCAGATTTGATTAGTCACGCCATTGCAGCAAACTCACTAAGGACCCAAGAAATCATACTGCAAGGTGAAGGCAAGACCAAGATAAAACTAGTATTCAGATTGCTGCCATGAGGAAAAGCTGTTTCCTAAGTCAGTAGGTACAGCTTTTTTTCTGTCCTTATTTACATTAATTTTAACTCACAGTAACTCCATTAGTTTCAGGAGAGAGAATGTTGATGCTGTTGAATGCTAGAGGAAAATGGGTTCTGAGTGAAATTTCCAGGCTTTGATACCAGGTTTCTTGTTAGCTATAATGCCACCACCATTCTTTCTCTCTCCTCTCTTTTACCTTCTATCACAGTTCTACCACAGAATTGCTGCTTCTGCAGCGACATGCACTGAAAAGCAATTTGCATCTGTCTCAGAGGCCAGGATTGAATTGCTTTTGTTTGCATTAAGCAATTACACTTTGCTGACTGTTTCTTCTCCACTCTTGGTTCAAAGCAAGGTAACTCACCTGCCCCATTTACCTACTTGGTGGTAGGATTTTGCAGAGAGTTTAATGTTAATTTGGGTTTCTCAACTGATCTAGTCATAGCCATGAGGACCTGTCTACAACAGACTTTGTTTTTCAAAATCCCTTCAGTTGCCTCACAGAAGAGTTCAAATTGCATAGCTGAGCATCATAGCTGTACAACAATCTGATCTGGATAGGCAGACATTCTTGAACAAACAAAAGAACACAAGTAAAAAATTTCTTAGCAATAATATATCCATTTTCTTGAAAAAACGGGGAGCATCAAGGATCAAGGCAACAAAAGGAAGAACTTTATATGACTTGACTATTAAAATTTTCAAAACTGAAAATTGCAAGGGGAACAATAACATTTGAAAATTAAAATTCTCTTCATTTTATTACTTCTTGACCAAATGATGTATAAAAAGGGGTCTTACAGCGTGAATGATACTAAATACAGATACATGCTGGTGACTATTTACCTACTTATTTCAGTCTGCTGACTTTTCATTTTGGAACTAGCTTAAATGTCCTGAGGCAAAGTCAGTCCCCCTGAAGTTTCCCCTGAAAGTCTGATGCCCTACTACTCACCTGAGGATATAGTCAAGTCAGGATTTTGAACCGTGAGAGCAGAGAAAGAAATTACTACCACTGAAGGAAGGCAGCTGCACATCTAGTGCTACAACACAAGTTAGAAAGCACTTAAACCACTTTCAGTGGGAATGTTTCCCACTGCTGCCACAACACAGTAAGAAGTCAAATGACTGCAATCCAAGCCAATATTTTTGAAGTAATCTATTTTCAAAAACATAACAATACAACTTTAGATGGAAATTATGGAAATATTCTAATCAGTCTCAGATTTTCACTAAAAGGAGGTCGTTTGGCTCAGAAAGATGGCTTAAAGCACACCAATCTTGGTGTTAATGTCCAATCCCTTTACCTTAAAGTAATAGTATAAAAATCCCTTGATATATGTAGGCCCACTGGAGGAATCTGCAGTTAGGAGGGACAAACACTATCTCAAACTGCAGAACAGGCAGATGGGAATACTAGTGAGTGCTCTTCTTTATCAGGCTTTACATTTAGGAAAAAAAAATAAAAACAAACAAACAAAAAAAGTGCTCCAATGGAGTCACTTGGAAAAATCCGCTAACTAACAAGATCAGCTAAAGCCATTCAAAATCCCTAGTCTGTGAACCATGTTCCCTAGCACATCTAGTTCCAGCAGTGTTTGAGGCAGCTACTCGAACTTAACTTGATGGTACAAACAGAGAGTATATTTATTTGGGCCCTGTGTTATCCTTCACCTCTGAAGCCTATGTGTCTCACCCCTGTGAACCACTCATTAACAAGCAAGTTGGGATCACTCATACAGAGCATGTAGGATTCTCTTTACAATATGCCCAAGAGGAAACATACTTCAGTGCATTATTTATACAGGAACAAAAATACACAGAAACCAGACAAAAGTAATACATAACTGCATTTCTTAAAGCTAGTACCCATTCCTTGAATAAAGATTTGTAAGTTAGATGGCAGATGTCATGTGCCCTTACAGCATGTGTCAGTGATTGGTCAGAAATTTATCAAAGCAGGATGTTAAATGACATTTTTTTTTGGTAGGATGGGTCAGCTTTCCAAAATAATTTATGTATCATAGAGACAGGATTATTAACAGACAACTAACAGTCCCCTTTTGTTGGACTTCTGCTGGCATTTTGGCAAATCTGTACGAACTGCCAAAAGGCATATTTATTTCTGTCATTCACTATCACCTTTCCATATCTGTGGACAGACTTCGTATCAAGGGCTTTTGCCAGAAGGAGATACTCAGTTGTTTAATAACTAGTTTGACATCAAAGTGAGACAGACCAGAAAAAAAATGAGGATATTAGTAACCATAGTCAAGATGAGTGGGAAATTTGCTCCCCAGCTGCTGTAGTAAACTACTTAAAGTTGCACGCATGGATTAATGGAGTAGGTCTCATTCTCCCTTGGGTTATCACCTGCCACTGTGCATAATGCTTTAACACTTCATTAGCTTCTGTATTTCAGGACAGGGGAATATTGATATTTCCAATGAACCATGACTACATGATTCTATGGCCAGTCTATCATTAATCAGAGAGCAAAGGGCCATTTCACAACCTTTAGCACTTGCCTGGGGATCTCTCTGAATAAACTAACAGTAATATGTCTGTGTGGAGGCTTAATGACCATTTTCAGGAAGCTCTCGGCTGGTCATTGTAATATTAATCATAGCTATTTATATCCTGTAAGTTCCTCAGTTATTGATATAAGGAGAGCATATGAGGTTATCTGAAATCCCCTCCACCCTACTTCCTCAAGAAGACGACTAATAACGTGCTCTAAAGGCTAACAACCTAAATTGGTGGAGACAGACAAACTGAAAAAGGTAGGGTATTCCATCAGGTCTTGGCCTCCATCCCTATTGCCTCTAGTGATTTTCAACTCAGGAGGTTCAGCAGATTGCTTTTGCAGATAATAAGATGCAACACTTTCTCAGACTTTCCACTATCACAGAATCACAGAATGATTGAGGTTGGAAGGGAGACCATCTAGTTCAACCCTCCCTGAGCAAGCAGGATCACTTAGAGCATGTTGCACAGGGCCTGTCCAGACGGCTTTTGAATATCTCCAAGGATGGAGACTCCACAACCTCTCTGGGCAACCTGTTCCAGTGCTCAGTCACCCTCAGAGGAAAAAAGCTTTTTGTTATTTTCAGATGGAACTTCCTGTGTTTCAGTTTGTGCCCATTGCCTCTTGTCCTGTCATTAGGCAGTAGTATGTAGATATAGCTTTAGCAGAAAGAACTGAGTGCTAAAGCAACTGAGGAGCCTATACATACTTCCTAGTCTAGGACAGTACAAGTACAGACATATTTTGCACTGCAAAATTCCATGTATTGTAGAAATACACCATAGAAGCCTCAAAGAACATCACGGTAAATAAGCCCTATTTACTGAATACATTTAGTAACAAATAGCACTGAGAGAATGTATTCACATTATTTTATAGCTTTATAGAATGTATTCACCTTGTTTTATAGCTTTAGGTGGCCACATAGAGAGTTAAGCAAACACTCCTAAAAGCATTTCCCATATACATGATGTGGTAAGTAACAGCACTATATAGTGGCCCTGAGATATACCACTACATTCACATTAGCAGTCAGGCTCAGATCTGAGAGAATACTGGAAAAATCTAAATACAAAAAGCCCATCACCCAAATCATTGACTCTTTCATGAGGATGCAATCCCTTAGAAAATAAGTCTTATTCCCGCAAAGTTTTCTGCAGCCCATTCTACTCACTTTATTGTCTACCTAGTTTCACCTCATCCAGAATCAAAGCTCCACCCATCCCAGGGAAAGCAAAAGAAACAAAAATACATAGTAAAACTAAATGTCATCTGCATATGTATGAAACTAGAGCCCTGGAAATCTCAACATTTCACCCACAACTAAACAGAACAACACAAAACTGATTCAGCAATATCTGAATACTGGTCAGCCTTCTCCTAGCACTACTGTAATGGAGGATTGGGCGTCTACTGATACAGTCTTCCCTACTCAGTGTCATGGCTGACTGCATGCACTTAAGGCCTATGAATAAAGGCCTGAATATTCCTATGGAAGCTAGATTGTACCTTTGGGCACAGCCCTAAGCAAAGGTTGGTGTTTAACCTTCATTATGGCAGTGGGAGTCACAGGAAGCACTGTGTCCCAGAGACACACCTCAGGGGCAAGATGTACACCTTGTTTCCTCATTGCTCCAGGGGGGTAATAATTTACTATTCCATCAGCAATGTTGGCCATCATGTTGGGGCATGTAGGAGGTAAAACTTAGACTGTTTCTCCTGCATGTTTTCTGCTGCCTCCATACCCTGAGATGGTTGTGGATCACACAGTAGGCAGCCTGCACAGAGAGAGGAAAAGAAGGGTGTCCTTCTTCCCCAGGTTCTTTTGCAAGTGCCTAGTCCAGATGAGTAGTTGGAGATCAGAATCTCCCACTGGATTTAAGCAAAAATTCAGGTCTCCACAAGGCCTGCTACTTTCCTTTTGATGCTTAGTTCATATTTTGTATATGAATTAGATTTATTGTCTCTTTCCAATTCATTTTTTAACCTAGTTGTAGGCAAATGTATAGCTGGAAGTATTTGTTGGTGGAAAATGGTGACCAAATAAAGCCTGGAGGGAAGAAAAGAAGCATATTTATTCTGCATGTTTTAATTATTTAATATAAGTAAGCATAAAAGTAAGACTTTTATATTGGGCTTCATTTAATTAAATATAAAAAATTAGTCAGAATCATTTGTACAATCCTAAGAAAAGATAATTATTGAAAAATAACAAAAAATATTATAAAAGGTTGCAGGCTCCACCAGAACATATGAAATAGTTTGAATCCAAAAAGGCTTGCTTTAACTCAGATTTTCTCCAACCTTAGCCGGAAACAGCATCTCAAAATCTGCTTTCCCAATAGATTTTGCTTGTTTGTTTGCTTGCTTGCTTTTTAGTTTGAGGTAATCAAAATGACGAATCCTCCTGGAAGAAGAACACAATGAAGGCAAATTGCTTCAATTTTATCAAAAAGGCAGTATCCCTGTTTCACACTCTTTAATTGTTAAACCTGAGGCACTTTATCTTCATTAGATTCTTTACTTTGCAATAGTCCACATGCATTTCTATCTTCAAGATACAGATGAAACTTCTTTAAGGACTGAAGGCAGAACCATGATTTCTATATTGTTCTCCTGGACAAAACTGGAGAAAGTCTTAGGGCTATAAGCCTTACAGGTAAACAGCTAAGTCCTACCTTTCTATCACATCTTTGCTGGTTGATGACATCAAACCAAGCTTAAAGAACTGGTTTCTTTAGCTTAACAAACATAGTCATAAAGATTCTTGGAGGGGATCTTTCTTTACAGGACTGTTACAGCAGGCATCTGTAGCCTCAACACTTGCCACTAGTCTGAAACATTTCCACTCTCCAGAACTTCCCTGCATGCTAATTTTGTTCTCAGGACCTATACTGACTTGCAGTATGCATTACTGGGGAAAATTTGGCCCAAACAAAATGGGCTCCAAAATTCCCATTGCTTCTGGGGTGTCCAGTGCTTCACCCCAGGCACAGGTTATGTTCAATGAAAATTTTTTGCCAACAAATTTCTGCAATTTCTGAGTATTGACCTTGTGTGCAGGTTGTCCTATCTACGTGATAGATTTCAAGATTCAAGATACTGACTCATTATTACAATTGTACATAAAGCTTTAGACCTTCCTTGTTCTTTTCACTGCTCTTTTTTGTTCTTTTCCTTACCTTACACAGTCTTTTGATCCTTGAAAATAACTGTGATGAACTGAACAACGAAGTGTGGGTAAGAAATCCATAGTACAATCTGGCAGGATGTGTTAAAGCTTCGACCTAACAATACATGGAAAATACATAGTCTGATTTTATACTTCAATTTCCTTCTAAATCTGTAAAAGGAATAGCAGAAGGGAAGTGACTGATATGATTAAAAGCTGATGAGTTTTTGTTTTATATGTATATGTATATATGTATATACATATAAATATGTCTCCAGTACAAACAATAATTTAGATAGATCTAAACTGTTGTCTTAGCTATCATAGAGGCTACATGGCAACTGGATAACAAGTAAAATTATGGCATTGCAAGAGTCAAGAAAGTGAACAGTGGTCAACAGGTGAGGAAAGGTTTTATAATCAGGTAATTTAGAACCTTTTGATTATTGTTTTGTTTTTCAATAGAGTGTTGATTTCCACCCAGTAAAACTGGGAAAGGACACCTTTGTTAATTATTTTAAAGAGTTTACCAATCCGGCTGAAGTAGGAGAACTCCTGAGGTGGTGTCATTCTTGCCAAGTGCTCCTTCAAGAGAACTGTGTTTGAATCTTTTGAATTTTTAAATTAAAACACAGAGAGATGACCCCTTCCTGAATGCAAAATGTAGGTAACGTGTAATATCTAAACCATACTGGTATAAGTGACCAGGAAAAGCACAAGAGCACTCTGAATCAGTTTTGAACTCTTTTTTCAGAGTCTATCCCTTCAGTTATAAATCCCACTGCCAAAACCACGGTGGGTTGAGTGGGATGTTTCTCCATTTAATTTTCTTCCTATGGGTGCCTAAATCTTTTCCTCTTATCAGCCCTGAAGCATGACAGGAAGTAATGTATTAAAATTTGCCTGATCTGAGCGCACAATGGATTGGTAATCATAAAAACAGGATTTTTCCAATATGAAAATCATCAGATCACTCTTGGAACTACAAACAGCACTTCCTTTACTGATGGGCCATCCAGAGACCAGCAGATACCAAACCAAACTATTATTGAAGCTTTAACTGAGGACTGAGGCTTTAATGTTTCAGTCTTGTGGATGTGAATAAGAAAAAACATATGTTGTCAGGCAAGAATCATTCTACTTGCCTTTTTTTAAAATCTAGACACCCAAAGTATATATTTTAAATAATAAGTAAAATTGAACGTCCAGTGTTCTGAATGAAGATATTTTAGTGCACTGGGAAACTACATACAGGTAGACTTATCTTATAATACACTTAAGAAAAGAGTTTTGATTAGAAGAGGTTGGGACAGAGTGGGAAATACCTGAATGAATTGTAAACTTCAGTTTGCATTTTATGCTGAATATACATGTTAGTTTGTGTGCAACAGTTAACATGCTATATTACTGACAGTTGTCACACTGCAGGGAATCTTGATGCTTCCATGAGAACTTTGCCTGAGAAGCAATTGGGATGGCAAATTAAAGTGGCAATGCAAGAAACAAAGTCTTGCAGGCAAAAGAGCTTTGCCTATCTGGGCTCACAGAGAAGGTGAAATAAGATGAGGATAAGGTGTATCTGTAACATTTAAGTGTTTTAAAGACAAAATGACTTGACTTGGTTAAGAAATTTCTTTGCTAAATCTCTGTTCCTGACTTTCCAGTTACATTGTCCCTAAAGCGATTGGCCTAGAAGCTTGGAAATATGACCTGTAATTCCACTGATAGAAACAGTGGGGCTCTACATAGTCCCAGCTGGCAATGATAGGGCTACTCACAGAAAAGTCTGTATGCTTCTCTGCTTAAAACATGCAAATCACTAACAAACAACAACACATTAAAAAAAAAGCTCTGAAAATTACTTTTAGAAAGGAGACTTCAACAGGTACTCTTCCTCTTTTTTGACAAACTGTATTTACTCCCTAGCATATTCAAGCCTACTCAGCAGCAGCTTGCCCAAAGAATTTTGAACTGAAATTGTTTGAGAGCAAAGAATTTGTCATCTTACGTTTGCCTAATAAGTTTGACATTTTTTTAGGTTTCTTTAGAAACAGAGTTTAGCAAAATGCAGCCTAACAAGAGTCACTTAGTTCATACCTTTTTTCATTAGCAGTTGGTGTTGTGAATGTAAAATTTACATTGCTGTATATGTAAGTCATAGATGGTAATACAGGCTTTTAGCCCAACTCCTTCAACGGTAATGTGTAACTTTCCTCTAGAACAAGAATTACAGTCAAACTGTGCTTGTTCTTACTAATGAGTGTGAGCCATCCTGCCAATGACTACATTTTATGAATTCTCAAGCATTCATATTAAAGAAATGAGAAATGTTAGATATTCTTTATTGATATAATCCTTGTCTCTGCAGAATAGTCACTGTACTTTCAGTCTACCTGTATAATTAAATGTAGTTTTATATTACAGTTTGAGCCAAATTAATAATTTTTCATCACTTATAAGGAGAGGTCCCACTTCCTCTTTCCATCTGTTCTCCACCTTCCTTTCCTAATCAAACACTGTTTCTACCTTGTGTTAACCCTGGCACTTGTCTGCTTACACTGTGAGCTCATTCAATTTAAAAAATGCTTGGCTGGTGAATTGAGTCAGCTTACGATGTAATCAAAGGAGCAATGACAAAGCGGGGAGAGGTAATTACACAGCAGGGAGCAGGGAGAAAGAGGAGCAAGCTGTTCATTTGTCTTAGCCACAGTATGACACCCCCCCCCCCAACTCCCTAGGAAAGTTTATTTTTAGTAAACCTACTATTTTAGGAAAATCTTGCTACTGCAGCGAGGAACTGTGTTGTTATTGATTATATTACATATTGATCATATTATTATATCCTACCTACATCAATTTTTCAATATAAAAGCTTGCATAGACTTGGCCTGAATTACAGAAACTTTATTTAGTTTTCTTTTACAACAAATAATCATAGTATGCAAGTCAATGCTTGGCAGTTTATTTTATAATGTATTTTAGGTAAATCAGTACCGAATGGGTAATTTTTTCCTAAAAAATGGGAAGAAAACTTGCAATTTTTTTTGTACTCATTATAAAGTGCTTAGATGGGGAAATGAGAGGGAAAGAGGTTCTATTGTAAATGGAGGATCGGTATCAAAATAAATATTCAATGCAGAGAAACGCAGTTAAACATAATCATCAAAGCACCCATTGTCTCTACTGGCTTTTTAAATAAACACACATAAAACAGGACATTTAGAGAAAAATTCAGTCGGTATCTCCTCACACATTGGTAAGAAAATTTTCACAAAGAATCAAAGGAGCTAAAATGCCCTAGTTACCTTCATCAAATGACTCTCTAAAGCTTAAGTATCTGTAAGGACTTGAGGTCAACCTTTGATATCTCTTAAGCACTACATGTCTGAGTCTAGCACAACTACCCTAATAAGTTTTCAGGATGAAGAGACCTGTGCTGAATGTTGAGGAGCTACTGGAGCAAGTCCAGCAAAGGGCTACTAAGACGATGAAGAGACTGGAGCATCTCTCATATGAGGAAAGGCTGAGAGAGCTGGGCCTGTTCATCTTGGAGAAAAGAAGGCTGAGAGGGGATCTTATCAATGTGTATAAATATCTGAAGGAAGGATGTAAAGAGGATGGGGCCAGACTCTTTTCAGTGGTGCCCAGTGACAGGACGACAGGCAACAGACACAAACTGAAACACAGGAAGTTCCATCTGAACATGAACTTTTTTCCTGTGAGGGTGACAGAGCACTGGAGCAGGTTGTCCAGAGAGGCTGTGGAGTCTTCATCCTTGGGGATATTCAAAAACCATGTGGACAGGGTCCTGTGCAACATGTTCTAGGTGACCCTGCTTGATCAGGGAGGTTAGACTAGATGATCTACAGAGGACCCTTCCAAACTCAACCATTCTGTGATTCTGGGGTTGTGTGACCCTTAATAAGGATAAGGTGGACTTCACCCTTTGAAGGGCTGTGATAGCTGGGTCAATGTTGCTTGTGCAGGAAAAGAATGATTACTGAATAATTACTGAAATGAAGCAGCACATTTCTTTTCACATGCATCCCTGGAAACATTTGAATTCAAGTCTGAAATTACAAGCAGACCTTGATTAGTTTGGAAATTTTTCTCTTTCTTTATCCCACATCCCTCTTCAATGCACGCTCAACAAAACAAGATGAAATAGTAAGTTAGCATTGCAATATTGAGCACCTGTAGGCCACAGGGCACAGCCTTATCAAGATACTTGAGCTAATTCAAAACAAATTAGCTAAGGTTTCAGCAGGGTGGCCACCTCAGTGTAGAGCTCTGTGCTGGGCAATTAGTCTTATTGGGAGACAGGATATATCATGGAGAGCAGAGCCTGAGCTAATGTGATTATATTGCTTTGGGAATCAAAGCTAGTGTCTCTGTATGGCGCTGAGCTGCACTCTGCAGACACACCAGCTTGCTCAGAACTACCTCCAGCTTTGCTATGTAAACCTGCACTCCGTCATGCAGACATATCCAAAGCTGCAGGCTTTGGACAGAGGAATCTGCTTTTCAGTCAAAGCAGGATTTCATTGTATTGCATTCCACCATCATCTGGAGGAATCTATGTAAACTAATGATCTATTTATTACACATGCCATGGAAGGCATCAGGTTGCAAGTTCATCTCTGCTTGCTGTTTTAAGCAGTATAACCAAAACTGTTAAAATAGTCTTGAAGGAGCCAAGGGAGCCCTTAGATGAAAGAAAGAGATCAGGTTGCACGGGTGCTGGGAATATCCAAATATTCAGAGTATATCAACTCACTCGTAATTGAGATGGGGTAAAGAAACGGATGGGCGCAGCATTTCAGAGGGATTCTCCTCACATTCTGCTGACTCGGGACATCACTTGATTTTGGCAAAACATATGAACCATTGGTCCAATAAAAATACAAGAAAGACAGACCATAACCAAGAAACTGAAAAACAGAGAAGCAAAACAAGACGCTCAAGTCAGAGCAGTGTTTTTCAGAGCAGCCGCCCCTCCAAATAAATTGACAACCTAACTGAACTCTTGGGTAACATCTGAGAAAGGGACTCACCGCTCACTGAAAGCAATGTGGAATTTTTGACAGAATAACCAAGAAAGCACATCTTGCTGAGTGCAATTGGAGGGAAGTCCTGATAATCCCTGTTGGAGAAAAAGCCTTGTGCTATGTGATACAAAATCCTCATGTGCTGCATGCAAAGCTTACAGAAGGTTGAAAGTAGACCTAGAGATACTGTTATTCTGTATACTGTATATTAAAAATACTGCATACTAGTAGGTATTCACACGAAGAACGTTCAAAGAGGTATGCAGAGACTGGCCAGCACCTGATGTTTGAGATTTGTAGTGTGGAGTGTGTTTCAGTGCTGTGGAATGCCAGTTTAGCATCAACATCATCATGTTCAGATGTGTGAAAGTGATTTATAGGGATTTAACCTTCAGAAAACAGAACAACTCAATATGGAATCACTAGGTTGAAACAAAATTACATCTCTTCACTACTGCTTGGCATTTCCACAGATTTGGTAATGAAGAACTGAACAAACAAACAAAAAAACCCCACCAACAGAGTAAGTATAAGCAGAACCATACAGGACCTAGATTTTGGGGATACTGTGGTATTGAGCAACACTTTTGAAATACTAGGAATAAGGACAAATAACCTGACAGAAATAGTGGACCAGACTCGAAATCAATTCACAAAAACTTACTTAAACCCCCATAATATCATACTAGATGGGAAAATATCAATGAAGAAGAGTTCCCAAGCCACTGCCTTACAAATACAGAGAAAACTCAAGTACATAGCACATCAGGGTTAAGAAACCCACTAGCAGCATTAACTAAATTATTTTATTTCCTAGTGTGTTAAAAATAACATATTATTTTATAGAATAATATGTATATTTATATATTCTAAATAACATTTTTTTTTCTCAGAAGGATGCTGTCCCCTCATAATTAAACTGAACTATGAGCAAAAGCCACGGGACACCTTTACAGATTAGTGCCCAGCTATTTCTGTGGATTTTGCTTAGAAGTAGCTGATTTGTCTTCCAGTGAGGAATTAATGGTTTAGGAAGCCTTTATTCAACAGACTAGAGGTCACTTTTCACTTTCCTAGACAAACTGCATGTTACTATTCATCAGCACCTGAATGAAAAGATCTTAAGTTTTGCATCATAACCTAGGTTTGGCATTATACATACGGCTATTTGCAACAAATTAGTTTTGAAAAACTGAACAAATTATTTCTTGCAAACTTACATCATAACTTGTTAATGTTCTTTTATCAGTGTTAAGCCCTTCTGAATACAACCATTCCCCCAATCATCCAGACACATCAAATCATCACCTTTTAGTCACTCATATTATAATACACTGAAATTTACAACTCAAATAAAAATGAGAATGAAAATTGATATATGTGATCTATAAACAATCTAGGTACCTGAGTGATATGTTTCTGTCTCTATCTAAGTCTGTATTTTATCTAAGATAAACTACATAATCTCTGGGATAAAGAATGTCTGAGGTTGTCAGTTATGATGAGGATATTTAGACCCTGGATTTATATTAAATAGAGAAACTGAACAATACTGTTGCTTAGGTCTGGAAAGAGGTCTTAACCATTATCATTTGAAAATCAAGATACAACATGATAAAGTGGATTGCATAAACTCACTGACCACCTCAGAAAACTGAGCTGAGACCAGCCCAGCCCTGCCCTGATCATTGCTTCTGAAACTACTAAGGTATTTATTGGAGGGAAGGCTGTAGCAGGGAAGAAGATAAAAAGGAAACCTCAGACCAGAACTCAAGGGGGGTGCCTAGGGTCTGGCTGTCTGCTGGCAGATATCTGCTGTCAGCGTGGAAGCATGTGCCTACAACATAATTTAATGCAGGTCCAATGGTGGGATGCAGTGTCATCAGATGCAAGGGTTGAAGCTACATCCCTCTTTCATTTCTGTGAGCCTAGGGTAAATTAGTTAAGGGGATTTGGCAAATTATATCAGCTGGAAAGCTGTGTCTAAAAAGGGGAATCAGTTTTACGTTTTCTAAAAAGATGCAGCACTTCAGCCAGAGTCACAAAACTAGATGCCTTGGAAACCAGGCTGTAAGTATCAAAGCAGAGTTATTCTTTTACAGTACACACAACCTGGGAAAGCTAAACTTTCTCTTAGAAGACATGGAGACAGCAGAGCTTTGAGACATCTAAGAATTCCAAAAGATAAAAAGCATTAAAAAAGCGCCACCATTGTTCTCTGTTTGCCAAAAAAAAAAAAAAATCTGTAAACACAGAAAAAGGATTTCCCGCAAGTTAGGTGGGGTATTCAAAACTTGTAACTGAATTAAACTGAGCCAAAAATGCAAGATTACTACAGACATTTAAACTCTAATACAAGGGAACGTATCTGTGTCTATATGTGCACCTGCAAGTAATTAAGTATTTCCTACCTCTTAGTTTCTACAGACTATATAACAGTGTTTGCACAATAGTAGTTTCCTGTCACTTGTATTTATGCATTTTCTTTTTTGTAACCACATCTAATTTGTGTATTTCAGGAGGACTTTTTCCTTTATGGGAATGAGAACTTCCTGAAATACATGATCCTGTGAGGAGTCAGTGTAATAAGGAAGAACCTTATTTAGCAAAGATTAAAACTTGCACTAAACTTACTAGTTCCCTCCCTCCCCCCATCCTCATGCCCTCAAATTACATCTAACTGACAAATTTCCAAAGCTGTGACCATCAGGTTTCATTGTAGGTGAAATGTTTCTATTAGGCTCCCAAGTTTCTGTCAGGAGAGAATTAAAGGACCTGGGCCTGCTCTTCTGCTCAGAGCAGACCAAATCAAGAAGTTCCAATTAGCTTTCTAAAAGCAGAGCATAAAAGCATATTTAACACAGAGAAATGTCCCAAAGGCCTTGCCTCTTGTTGAAGGATAGACAAATAAAGGTCAAAACCTCAAAAGTTCTTCTGAAAAATAAAACCATGCCAGACCATGCCATGCCAGACATGATATCAAGACACTTGACATCATGTCTGGTCAGTCTTGTTAAGCTCATGTACGTTTTGGAATTACAGTCCTACTTATAATTAAACAAAACTTGAAAGGTGTTTGTCTCAATATGCAGATGAATCACATATCTAATTAATGTTGTGCCATTGTGAAAATGTCAGGCTTATAATTTAAAAAAGAAAAAAAAGTGCTAGCTTGTTGATAAAACACAAGTCCTTAGTTGCTCTTTGATTTTAAGTGAATCATTCAACTGTTTCAACTTTTTTCTTTTGAATAAAATAACATTTTATTTTATTGGTGAGAAAGAGGTCCATTTTTTTAAATTGTAAGCCTGATGTTTTCACAGTGCTGCAACACAAATTAGATATGTGGTTCATATGGAAGTATATTAAAAGGTTTAGTCCCTCTACACTGCTATGTGAACATAAAATCTAGGATTTGCATGTTGAGGACATGGGTTATTTTGACACCTTGGCAATTACTAACCAATCTGGCATGAACAGCTCACCCATCAGGGCTGTCATAATGGAAACATGTGCCTCCACCCTGTAATAGTATGAGAGCCCTTAGATAAACATGTTGTATCAATTGTTACAAATGGCTTAATATAGCTGGCATGTGCTCTTTATTAATTAATATATTTATTTTATTCCCCAAGTCTCACAAGAAGAGGAGAAGGCTTCTCCATGATATTCAGTATTTGGTCTGTATATGGAAAGTTCATCTGTAGTAATGAAAAGTTCTAGAAAAGACCTAGATATAATACAATGAAACGTTTGAAAGACTGAAAGAAAGGCAGAGGCTCCAGAGGAAAAACATCTTCCTTTTGATTGCTACTTGATGTATTTTGCAGAAACTCGGGAGAGCAAGTGAGAGAGAATCTTGCACATGTAAGTTGGAGAAAAGCAAGCTTGGGAAGTCACTAAGGAGGTGCCTGTGGAATGATACGAATGATACAAATTCCTTAGATCAGTTTATTAGTATCACAGTTTAATCATACTTGATATGTGTTATCACATTTAGTGTTATTTTTACTTCATATTCTTGCACAGTTTGTAATACAGTTCTTGTAATAAGGTGCAAGTTTCCATGTTATTTTGGGGATTGTGAATATGTCACAATGATGACGTAAAAGGAGAGTCCATGACCCAAAACGATGAAAAGAAAAAGCCAACTCTTCCTTATTCAACACATAGCAATATCACAAAATTAGTACTGTTCTATAAAAGTCTTGGACTAAGCACTCATAACACTACGTGCATTCAGAAGACTAATTTGCCACGCATTTCAAGAAGTCTGTTTGTCTTTGCATGATCATTCAGTATCCTTTCTCCCACTCCCTTTCTTCTTCAAGACGCTAGAACTGTAAGGCAAAAAGTAACCAGAAGCTGTCTTCCTCATGCACATTGCCTCTTCCCAGGTGTGATATCAACACTTATCGCAGTAACAAGTGGTTGCCCTGCCAACCTGGAGAAGTGAGTGACCACTGTCAAACTGGCTGCTCCTGTGAATATCATAAAGCTACGTAATGACAGTGTATCAAAGAAGAAGTGAGTTATGTGTGCTTTTTCATTCCTCTAAGATATCACTTACTCAGCCTCTTTTCTTCGTACTTGATTCCTTAAAAGTCACCCGGATATCATCCTTTCAGGGGTATTAAGCTATTTAGCACAATCAGAGCTCATTTTCATTATTGCAACACAGGAAACCATACCATGTATTCCTTTGTCTACATAATGATAATGACTTTTGTTTATATAACTGTACTAAATTAATGAAGATTGTCATGGTGAAAAAAAGGCTTAATTTCCACCATCTGAGTACATGACCCCAGAAAACATCATGTGTGGCAGATAAAGCAGAGCACAGCTCAGATGTGTGAATTCCGTATGAATTTGATATGACCTTGGAAAAGGCTTCAGACCAGCATTTAAGCAGCACAATGACCATCTGTCTACCATGACTCCAGGGCAGAAGAGGAAACACAGGTGAACAGAAAGCCTGGAAGCAGTAGAACAGGGTAGGAAAACAGGGGCAAGATTTGACAGATTTGTGACGTGACATGTTTTTGTGATGCAGAAATGCCCTTGTTTGTTTTGAAGCAGGTGAACTTGTAACATCGCGTAAGAGAAATCCCAACCATAAAATCACAATTTAGTGCCAGAAAATTAACAATAAAACATTCTAGTTTGGATGTGAGATACTGTAAGATGAACCAGCTCAAGGTAACCCACAACAAATTTCAAATGTAGACAATTCTTAATGTCCTTAGAATCAAGCTAGTATCTAAGTAAAAATTCAAGTGAAAATTTGGAAACCTATCAAGGTCTTTTACTAGCATTGTTATCCTCTCTTGCCCAGAAATGCATAATTTGATCTCAGGATCTGTAGAGAGATGTGCTAATGTAAAAAGGAAGATGAAAGCAAAACAAAGATTGTTAACATAGTTAATATCCATGAAGCCATGAATAAATCTTTACAGGGTAGCCTCTAACCTTCATCTTTTAAGTAAGATGAACTGAATGCAAAAATATTATCTGAGTTCATTTCTCAGTTTAGAGGCCACATTTACAGAAAGGATTTAGATACCCAAAGATGAAGATAACCACCTCATCTGGGCTTGTCATGTTTAGTAATAAATGAAGAAGACTTAGTCTCTACTCTTCTTGTACTCATTGCTACAAATTCTCTGTTGTAGAGTCTGGAAGATCCTTAATCATTTAATATCAGAGAGTTAAGGGATCTGACACATGGAGCACTTCCAGAAGCATGTTCTGAGATATATTTAACACCCTAGATAACCCCATTAGAGTTTTTTTAGCTTTACACTAGTCAAAGCTAACACATAATTACGAATTAACCAACTGTCTCAAAAGGAAAATATGCATAAAGCATTTCATGTTCAAATACGAGTCCCCTAAATAGTGAGATAAATTATTTAAAACATTATAAGAAGCAACTTCAATTAAAACCTTTAATGGTGAAAATAAGTGAAAAAAACACATGAAAATCTGCTGCAGGAAAAAGTGTTTTGTCAGTTTAAAACAGTTGAGAATGAAATTCAGTAAGTCACATTTAAAACTGCTCATCATCTTAGAGGAAAACAGGTATATATCAAATTATTTGTCAAGATGTGTGAAGTACAGGAAGTATAGGAACATATTTGGTCCTTATTGCTTTGTGTTTGTATATTGTATTACCAACAGTAATTTTAACAGCTAATAAGCAGATACTGCCATCTATTGGAAAAATTATTAAAATACAAAAATTAAATTATACTGCTTACAAGGGATCTGGAGTACAATATTCCTTCTGGAGAGACATGCTCTCTATTCTATCACATAGAAAAACTGTTACAAGAATGTTACCCATGGCTGTTAGCTTAGATTGATCTATAGATAGATTACAGGTAAGGAAGTATAAATAAAAACAAATTTTGTTCAGCTCTGCTTCAGAAATATGGTTAAAGCTTGCTTCTGAGACATAAAGCAATTGTAATAATTTTCACGCCCATACTCTGCAACATGCCACTGTGCTGACTGCTTCTGAGCTGCATATCATATCTGTTCTTCCACTTATGACAACTCTTCTGAACAACATCATGCCCTTTAACATAACATAGTTCAGCTTTGTGGCACAGCCCATTCTGTTGAAACTTGTTCCCAGGGGCAACGATAGTGAACAAGGAATTTACAGCAGCCAATTTCAGAATTTGTTCTTCCTGCCAACATGGGCTACAACATGAGCAGAAGCTGATGACATGGACCAGTGACCTCAAGCAGCTGAGATACCAGATCTTAGCCGGTGACCACTCACCACCTAAACTGTGATAACTGAATATGTGTGTACTGTTAGCCTGCCCTGAACTATATTGTGAAGGAAAATGAGATCTCAAATACTACTCTAAGATTTGCTGGAAGCCAGGAAAATAAGATTCATCTCTTAGGTAATGTGAGTACTCTATTCATCCACAGCTCCCTTTACAATCCACAAAGAGAAATAGTGATTAAAAAGGTGATTCCTACAACTTGTCTTAGATACCTGTCCTATGAGATGAATTACCATGTGGCTATGTCTGTTTCTCTTCATGGACCACAAAGGGAGTTTAGGTTTGAAGATCCAACTTCAAGATGCCTCAGCATAAGCTAAGGTAAGTTGATGCTCCCTTCCACCTGGGTCCCCTTCCTTTTCCTGTCTCCAGCCTGACCCATGTCTTCAGCTGCCTGTGTTGGGTTTTTGGACCTTTCCATGAGCACTGTTAGTTCACGAGAACAGCAGAAACCCAGCTTGGCAAGAAAGTAAAGTCAGATAGTTTTCTGCCTTGCTAGTGAGTTAAAACAGCTTATTGGGGGGTCTGACAAGCACCAGACCTGCAGAAAGACAGTAGTGTGTGACCAGGAACAAGGGAGCAAAGGGAAGAGCAGGGCAGGAGAAAAAAACCTGTAAGACATGCTCCTTTCAGGGGGAAGAAAACATCTGATGAGCTCAGCCACTTGTAGAACCTGCGATTCACAAGCTCATTTCACATAAATGCTTTGAAAAGCCAGCTTAGAAGAGACTTTTTTTTTAACTTACAGTTTAACTGTTTGGGTTTTTTTAATTAAGAGATAAAGGAAATTACTGTGAGAAAATATTAAAGGATGTATGTTTCAGTTGATAGACATACATATACAAAGAATAATATGCCTAGAAAGTAAAAAACTGCTAACAGGGTTGCTGATTCTCTTTCTGACAATAACACTGAATTGCTCACTTGCCAAGTACACTTAGTGCTTGAGCGCTCACCTAAGGTGAGCTCCAGAGAGGCAATTTTTGACATATATCCTGGGGCTTGGGTAGAACTTTGGTACTGAAGTACAACACAGTAACCCCCAAAAATCTGTGAGCTAGCTTAACTATGTTAGTACCTACCTCTTGGACAATGAAATTCCCTAGATGGATAAATGTCTGCTTCTACAGTCT
Source organism: Dromaius novaehollandiae (assembly GCF_036370855.1). Lineage (NCBI taxonomy): Eukaryota > Metazoa > Chordata > Aves > Casuariiformes > Dromaiidae > Dromaius > Dromaius novaehollandiae. The sequence continues at coordinate 78,740,228 of NC_088099.1, read as the reverse complement.
GAACACTTGTCTAAACTGGCTTTATTTTCTAAATTTAGATTATATCTAAATTCTGTTTTAAGTCAGTATTGTTGTAAGTTGATTAAAAATTTACTTCAAAAGCTGAATCCAAATATATCAATTGTGGGGACTTGTGGGAAAATTTAAAAAATTAAAAACACTATAGGTATATGAATATTCCCAAGGCTTATGCATATTCTTAGTTTTATATTCTGTAAGTCAATAAGACTATTATCAAAAATGGTTAGCAGTTTGATGGATAGCAAAGTAAATTTTCCCATAAGAATGAACATAACAAGGATGTGTATTTCTTAATTTTCTATACAATTTAAATACTTGGGGACAGTATATGTGACATGGAGGATGGAGAGGTAGGAGCAGGAGCTTTATGATCATCAACTGGAGGAGATGCTGAATTTCAGTGGCTGGCTATTTCAAGGGCTCTGGCTTTTTGGAACAGATTATTCTTCCGAAAGACATTTAGTGTCAGTGTCCTTGCTGCCTCTTTCTGAATAGTTACATTTCCTTTGTTGTCATCATCTTCCTCAGATGGACCAAAGTCAATGAAATGAATCAAATGTCATGGACAGAAAAACATAGTAGTGATGACACTTCTTGAAGCACAGATTAAATGGTTAGTGATGGAATTCCAAAGTGATGGATAGAGAAACTACTGATAGCAAAATGATATATTTGTATGTCACTGTATTTTGTCAATAATTTTAATAACTGTTATCTAGATAAACTGAACACAAGCAGAGTTCTAATTGCTTACCTTTCCGTAAAATCATGATTAAAAATAAGGTAGTTTCTGTGCATTTCAGAGAAAAACCCTGATATTAATGAGAAATCTGTGTTAACCTTAGAACAAAACTGGATTAATTAAAAAGAGATACAGTAAACTTCAGCTAGTGATCCCATACCGCAGCAAAGCTAGTTGAGATTTTAACAGTGATCAGAACAAACTATTCAGTATCTTAGAGTCACACACTGAATTTTGAAAAATTTAAAAAAATATTTTATTTCAACAGCAACATTAGGATAAATTTTAAACTCAATTTCAAAGACATTTTCCAAGGTTATAGTAACAATAATTTAATTTTCCTCATTCTTCTGTAATAAAGTGCAGTGTCCTTAACATTAAAAGGCACACTTTTCAGTCTCCAAAATGGCATGTGACTGAACATGGTCAGCTCATCAGGCTTATTTACTGTTCATTGGCAAACCGATTGCCACATTCACAACGAAAATTCCTCAGGAAAGCTTGTATCTCAGAATGGTATTTGAAGAAATGAATCAAAACAGCCCACATTACAGCCCATTTTTGTGCGGTAGACAGTTTGTTACTTTCCTTTTATTACAACATGCTTGAGAGAAGTTGGGGAATCAGTCCTACTCATTCACTCCAAAGACGTTTGGCATTATCCTATCTGGTCTCAGTCAAGAAACAGTAACAGGTTATACAAATGTGTCACGTGTAGATATTTCCCTTGGGTTTGTTTTTGGGCAGACTGGTTCAGTGCAGAGCACATTTGGCAGTGAAACACCCACAATAAGTCACCCGGAAGGTGCAGGAGGGAAGAATTTACCCCTCCCAGGGAAAAGGAGTTGTTCACTCACCACTCAAGTACAAGAGCCCTAGCAAGGAGATAGCCGCACTTTCAAGGAAGTGAAATGGTGCTCATTTTATTTAGACAGACTATTATGTCCTGAAAAAGTGTGGAAATGAGTAAGTTTTCATTTCAGGAAATTGAATCTTGAACTCCTGGAATATTTTAAAGAAGAAATTGAGTATGAGGATTACCATGTTGCACCAAAAAACAAGGTGTTCCTTGATTAAGGCTTCACATATTAATGCATGGAACATGAGATGAAAAGCAAAGACAGTATCCCTGAAAGTTACTTTATCATGGAATGACAGAAAGTGATCTGGATAAAACAGAAAGAGATTCTTCTAATTTAATTTTGGGTTTGGTTTACTTGAATGAAATAAATAGATCTAACTCCTCATTCTCCTTCAAAGGGGGAGTGTCTCTAACCTCCCCCGCATTTGTGTACCCCTGCTCATTCGTATTGTCAGCATTGGGGCTTATCTGACCTCTTGGTGAGCCAAATCAGCCTACCATGCTGGCAGAAACATTGCACATTTTTTATAGGTTAGTTTTCTGACAAAATGCCAGATGTGTCACAAGGAGTTAGATGAATGCTACAGTCAGTGCAAGAGAGAGGATGGGATAGCAGAGACAGGAGAGGTGACCATGTTGGTGACCCAACACCTATTGCTTAGGTTTAGCTATCTTGTCTAACTACATAGTGGGTATGAATAGCTTAAATAAATGTTGTCCTTTCATTCCATTTCCTATACCCTTTACATATCCTTTTCTGTTATCTATAACTTACTTTTTCCTTATCTTGCAAGTAGCAAAAAAGAATTTAAGACTCTAGAAAAGAGGGAAAGGGAAAAATGGAAGGGAAGCAAGGATCAGGCACATGGAAGTAGGGACCATTTTCTCCTCTCTCTAACCTCTCATCTCAACCCTCTGATCTTCGGGTATGTAACTGCTCCACTCCCTACCTCCACCTTCCTCCTGAGACTTCCTGTGTACTGACACCCTCCCAGGCACAGAATGCTCATCACAGAATCCTTACTGGGAACCACAACCCCTTCACCAGCTGGGCTTCCTCTTCTCCCACACAAAAGCTGGTCATCTCCTGTAAATATCAAGTCCCCTCCGGTGTTTCCCAAGCTGCTTCCACAGCAGTGGAGGGGTGGAAGGAGACTAGCACTGCTCCTGAAAAAGAGAGAGGGAGCAAGTGAGGTCATGATAAAAGCTGTGGAGAACTGAGCTTGCTGCTGCTGCTGTCATCAGGGAAATGAGGAAAGAATGGAAGAAAGTGAAACTGCTGCTGTTATGAAGGATGTTTTGTCCATACTGTAGTGAATTTGAGTTTTCCTCAACAGTTCATATTGCTTAACTCTAAGTTGAAGACAAGCTCATCAGAAAGTTAGATCCATACCCACCACACAGGCATTGCTAAATTAAAAAAAAAAGAGAGAGAGACTGGCATGACTGGTACGTATTAATCACCTGAGAGCAGTTAGCGCTCTTCACTTCTTTGCTACTTTTTGGGTGCCTATGGCTGTCTGCCTGGAACTAAAGGTTTTGTTCTAGAGGTGGTTTAAAGAAAAACAAAAACAAAAGCAAAACACCACTTCCAACAAATCCACGTATTGTCAGTAGTGTATGTACTACAGTCTTGGAAACCTACACTGGAAGGATAATAAGCTTACTCCAATTGCAGGCTAACAAATACATTTACTGCATTCAAGCTCTGTTTGCTATTTGAAAGAAAGGGGCAAATGCTTGTGAGAGATTTGTTACAAAAATCTTCTCAATTTTTCCCACTCTAAAACTTGTTATAATTGATATTATGATAGATATACCACAAGTCATTGAAAACAATCAGTTTCAAACACTACAAATAATCTTTCAGTGTCATAAGAATGCATATTTAAAATAACAAAGTAAACATGTAATAGTTCACTTACCCAGATGAACTCCAAGAGCCACTAGGATCCAGAAAGAAATGACATAGGGTACGTGAATGTCATGCCAACTGAAAGCAGATAACTTGAATCCATGGCTAGTGCTACTTCTATTATTTCTATTTCTTCTATCTAGAAAATTAGCCATGTCTTGGAATCTTTCAAATGCTGTAATTGCAGCACTGAGTAGGAGACACTTCCTGCTAGTTCCCCCAGACTGCAAAACAGTCAGGCCAACATCATAGGTTAACGGAGTTTCAACCTCCCTGCCTTTGTTGTCAACAATTCTACTACGGATTTGTCTTTTCCTTGATTTTAACCTTCCTTTCCCAGTTACACCTTTTCTGCCTAATAATAAACCTTTACTCAATATGACTTGATAGTGCTTCCAGTTATCTTGATGCCCAGGGTTTTTTTTAAAAAAACATTGCACTTTTAAAAATTAGTTTTGACAACATTTAGAAGTATGTACTGTTTCTTTGGTTGAAGTCCACTTGTTCTGTTTCTCTAAGTTCCTTAACTGTGAAGTCCCAAACTTTTGTTTGTTGATGCAGTGCTGGAACTAAGAATTCTAACCAAGAATTATCCAACTCTTTTTCTTACCAGTGGTTTTTTTCCTGCTTTAAGGAAAGAGGGATGTCTCTTTTTATATGTAAATGTATCTGAATGGGAGGGGCTTACCTACACCTACAGGTATATCTCCTTACAGAAGCAGGTTAAAATATGCAAACATATATGATGAAAGTATTTCCTCTTATGCATAAACCTTTTGACATAAGTTAAGTGGAAAAGATAAATTATATAAAATTATATAAATTATTGTTCATAACAATTTTAATGTCACAGCATTTCAGAGACTGATAAAATGAGGAATGTGCTATAGACTGTCCACATTAAAGTTATACAATATTAATTTGTACATCCTATTCAAAAATATAAAAGTAAATGAAAAAGATTCAATATACCCTATTCCCAGATCTATCTAGACCACATTGTGGGTTCTCTTTCCTTATCTACTAATATTAGTAACTATCCACTATGCTGGTAAAGCCAGGAGATTAACTCGGCATCATCAAAGAAAGTATAACATTAAGGCTGTGTTTTGTCTCAGAACATCACTCCATAGGGACCCTAGTGAGGAATTATGAGTCAAAAAGAGGCTTTTCTCACCTCAGCATGGCAACTGTGGCAGAACCACATCTATCCATATGCTACTCCATCCATTTGTTTGCAAAGTAGTGTACTGAGCATGCAGTCCTTGTCCCTAGCAACTTAATCCAGGCCAAACATTTTGTGTGACAACTACTAAAAAGATGTTGTCATATGCCTTTTCACAGCCATAGTGGTCTAGAGGAAAAATAGAGTCCTTGGACTGAACTCGCATGAGACAAACTGAGCAGATCTCAAGGCTTACCACTGGTGAATGGCTGTCTTGCTTTTGCTGTGCGCTCATGGTACTTCTGTTACCCTAGCTCTAGCTGTGCAGACAGTTTGCTGCTACATTAATGAGTTGAATCAATCATGGAAAGGTCCAGCAAATTAAAGCTGGTAGAAAAGAGTAGGTGGAACTGCGCAGCTGGAAGCAGAGCCAGGAGCAAGGACTCTTCCTTCCAGCAGTTGCAGTTATTAAACTGGCTCAGTTGTTTCATGTAACTTCCCTATAACAGATTAAATTTGATTTGAATTTAAAAAACATAATGTTTTATTTTCTCTCCATACATATTCTGAAAAGAAATGAATGCAGCAGTCACTGATATTTATGGAGTAACTACAGTTCCTTCACCTGTGGAATTCTCAGTTTTAAGCCCATAAAGAAGACTTTTATTTATGGATTTTTTTTATGTCCTTTGAAAGTTACCTTAGGAGCTAACAACTCATTTTACATAGGCTGATCAGTCAGCAGTCACTAAAAAGTACTGCTCTCCTGCCGACTTTAATGAGTCATTTAAGAAAATGGAGATTTTTGCAATGTACAACAGGGACAAACACCCTTCAGTGTGTGAGGTGCAGAACTACCCTGGGAGTGAGGAATATGAAAATAAGTAACTTTCCACTCTTAGCACTAATCTACCTAAAACTTAGAAATTCCTCCTTAAATCTATCAGGAGTGTACAAGGAAAATGGTTATAGTCCTCTCAGACCATTTCTGCACAGGGAAAAGAGGGAGCAGGCAGTTCTAAGGAATGTGTTTTCTCCCATACAACAAAGATGGACAGTTTTCTGATGGAGCTATGAGTAAAATTGGCTCAGAAAAATATTTCACAAGTGCCGCAGCTTGTGCAGTGAGAAGGAAGAATCACATGGTCAGGAGTGGGGATGGAGAGGAGAGTTTCAGCAGCAGTGACCTGTTGGATTAATTCACCAAGTCTCGTGGAAGCATACAAGTTTCAGTGCCACACTTTACATCAGCTCATGGTTTAATCTGATTTAGCAGTAGTAACCTACTAACTGCTAGACTGAAGAACAAGGCCTACCCAGGTGGCTGTAAAACTCTTAAGCTACATCAAATTTAAAGATGAAAATCCAAACCAGCTCAATTGATTTCCTTAAACAAATTTACAAGCTGTGAACTGTATGTACCATGAAATAAAATGTTATGGAAGTATCTTTACACCACAGTCTGCATCCTTCTCAGGGTAAGTGAACATGTTAGTGCAAATGAATACATTAGACCGCCTAAAACTCAGGCTTTAAGTTGACATATTTTGCCTATGGTGTAAGAACTAATGGGAACATTACTTTGAAAGCATGTTCATTCTGGCTTCTCTGAAATTACAGTCACTGAACCTGTTGTAATGGATTGTAGTGAAACAGCTTTGATTAAAGCAATCAAAGGATGCTGACACATAACCAAATATTGATTTAAGAATGATTCTCAAACGACTTGCAGGTATTACGTTAGTGAAAAAGCCGTACATCAGAGGTGGCCAGTCAGAGCCATGCATGGCTAGCAAACATTTCAAGTATGGCTCCTTTACTGGGGATACCTACTTAAAGTAACCAGTTGTGCCGGCACAGGGAATACTAAGTAGTCCAAACCTCTGGCTATAGGAGAAACAGAATTAACAGGATTTCCCAAAACTGGCATTGGGGATTCCCCTGAGGGACAGCCGCATACCCAGCTGAGCCCCATACCACAGTGAAGCAGTGAGAGCTCTGATAAATCACTGTCCTCTTCTGGAAATGAGTTACTTTCAGAATTCCTAGCTTGATTCATTGTCCCAAGTACATGACAAGCTTGTTGTGGTACTCTGTCATGAAAACATGCTATGCAAGTCTCCAGGGTTAGGAAGGTCGATCCTCCATTACTAAATTTATATATTTCGTAAATGAACAGTAATCTGGAAATCTGTTGAGATCATTAGAAAGGCTCCCTTATTTGGCTTTAGGAAATCAGTAGTCTGGAGCAGCAGCTCAAAGAAAAGAAAAGGGAAAAGCAGAACTGATGGTCACAAAGTGTGCCTAAGCAAGATTAATGGTGAGTTCCTGAACAAAGAAAAGGTCAACCCTCTAAATGTGAATGAAAAACTTGGGGAAAATTGGTAGTTAGAATTAACTCAGAATTTTATCATAGAGATAAATGGAAATAAACATATAATAATGATCCAACATACAAAGAGTTATTACAAACAAAATGGTACGTCATCCAGATACCTGCAATTAGATTAAATGTAAGTCAATTCCAACAGTCCCAGTATACACAAGGGATGATATATTAGCTGCCACCACTTGAAGAAGAGATTGTAAAAAGCAGATTAGTAATGAATATCAACATGACTGATTTACTAATTTTTCATACTTCATCACAATTCAAACACATTTTACATTAATTACATTAGTTTACTGTGAATTTATCATCACAAGCATGAACCCTGAAAAGCTGCACAAGAATGTGATTACTGATTATACACTCTGCTAGTTCCTGCCTGGTCACCATACTTATCAGTATGTATTTATTAGTGATATGCTTTCAAGCTCATTGATCTATAATGATCTGCAATAACAAACATTTTTCTCTATTTTTTTTATGTAGCAAAAGCCATTCCTTACATTATGATTAGTAAGAGCTTTTACCAGTTAGACTACTCAACAATTCCTACTTATCTGTTCAAAACCACAAAAAAGACAAGATGTGAATATCAAAATAAGTACAAATTTGCTCCCAATTTCATATGTATAGTTTCTAATGCCAGCTGAGTGTTAGGTAAGACAGAATTCTAGGAGTCATGGTAAGTACAGAAATAATCAGCTGAAACAGGTAATTTTAAGATACCCCTGTTGGAAAATGAAGGGCTTTCATGCATTCGAATGAAAGGTGAAGGGCAAGCTAAATGTTTTTATGCTTTTGAAACACAGAAGAGCCATTTGCTTAATTTCAGCTAATCTTGCATCCACCTAAAGTATGCTAGATAAGAAGTACAGGATATGCTCAAGTCCTTGACAGTACTGGATTAGTTCTTGCTACTTTATTGCTTAGAGAGCTATAACATAAGCTATAACATATATATATATAACATTATATAACATAAAAATGGCTCAGTTTGTGTCACATAGATATATAGACATGTAGAAACACAAAATTTATAAGATGCAAGACAGTCTTGAGGTGTGACAGTCACTATTTAAAAAAAAAAGAAAGGGTGGGAAGGGGAAAAAAAGCATCAGGAAGCTCCACCATGGGACTAATTGTTCCTGGGTTTGCTCAGCTTGCTATCACAGCTGCAGAAGAACAGCTACAAAGTGTCATTGAGCCCCAAAGAACTCAGGAGCAAGAAAACTGTAAGAGTAGAATAATTATTCAAGTAACAGTGAGGACAGAGATTCAAAGATAGGAAGCATACATCTGCATAGGCAGGCAAACATTCACTTTGCCCACACTCTAAACCAATTTAGACATGAGATAGCTGTGTAGTTCCAGTTAAGGCAGTGCTGACAGACAGGGTGTGACAGGTTCAGTCTTAGTATTGAACTTAGTATGGTGCCCAATTGGCTTGGAGCATAGGCAAAAGATTAGGCAGACATTAAAAAACATTCTGAAGGTAATGGCTAGAGACTTTAAATAATGTACTCTTTAGACGTGCTATTAAGTACAAAAGTTATCTGGCCCCATTGTAAGCATGAAAACACTAACCACACCCTGCAAACATGGAGGATGAGACAGCCACTATCCACAAGTGAACTACATTTGTGTTTGCTGGTAAGGAGTTGCAAGCAGTTAATTCTGCAGAGTGAAATAGTGAAACTTGCACAAAGAAACAGAAAGCAAAGAAGCTTCTCTGAACACCAAGCATTTTAGGGGAGCTCCACACAGAGATTTCTAAGTACCCTGGCAGGTATGTATGCCAAATATTAAGAGGTATTCACATTATTTGGTTTTCATACATGCTTTTCCCTTTCTCCTCCCCACTCCCATGACCACTGCTCACTGTACATGGACAAAAATGCTGATAGTCTGATACTGGCTCATGTGCCTGCCCCATTAGACATTTTGCCCCAGCACAAATGAGTCATTTCCTACCTCTTTAAACTATGTGGGAACTGAACCTACATTGAGGACATGTCAATAAAAGCTTGCAGATATCAGCTTCATCAGTATAATAGGATGAAGTTTTCTCCTTCTCCCATGTTGAAACTAGTTTTACATTGTCTGGATTATTAAATACTAACTGCATGAAACTGCATGAAGCGGAAATCAGTGGGGACTGTGAAAGATTTATTCCACAGCAAAGCGTGCTGATGTGAGATGGTAGAGACCTGTGTTCAAATATAGGGAAACTACTATACTGACTAAGATTATGATATGGCAAGTAATACCTTATGCAGGTTAGAGTCTTCCAGCAACCTTTTTTTTTTGGTTCAAGTGTATGACTATAAAGTAACCTGTCCCAGTGCACCACAGTTTCAAATGTTATTTAGTGTAGACATGTTAAGATTATCAATGGATAATATGGATAATAATAATTAATGGATAATAATGATATAATTAATGGATAATATAAGGGCATATTTCTGAGAATATCTCTCTCTGAGCCTTTTAGGATGGCTCAGGTGCTTCTCGCATATTAACTTAATCAGTGACTGCTGTAACCACCTCTTGCTTCTGTTAACATTTTTTAAAAAACTACTTCTGCTTAGGGAAAGTTCTAGGAAATGCTTGCTGTTGTTGTATCAGTCAGTTAAGCATTAAGAAAATGTTGCACATAGTGTTAAAAATCACTTTACAAAGAAATTGGTACTAATTTAGAAAATGTGGCATTTTGCAGCAGTCAGAATGAACGGAGGTTTCTTTAAACACAATCAGCAGAATCACCAAAGAACTACCCCATCGTAATTTCTAGACATTTCCATAGGAGTTATTTATGACAACTCTTCTTTAGTTACACTGCACCATAGGACTCTATGTGTTCACATTGTTTTTCTTGCATAACAGTGCTACATTGTTTTTCAATATGTGTAAAGGCTTACCTATTCTGAAGAATAATACTGTAAATAAAAATATGTAGATTAAGACAGACCTTATCACTCAGAATACATAAGGATGACATTTACAACATTATGTATACTGTCACCATACATTCTACTTCATAATGGAATAAATCACAACCAGCTGATCTGACATGAAATGAAATGATTACTGCTTGTGCTACATGCTAGACTGTGTTACCTTCACCTTCTTCTTTCAGCTGGTAAATGGAGTCAGGAGCCTTGTGAAGTAATAACAAATAAAAATTTGAGCGTTTTAATGTTAGTCTTATTTGTACTCTCTACTACAACATGCATCCCTGATTGCTATCTGCTGCAGGGCACCTGTAAACCTTGTCTTTGAGAATGAAGAAATGAAAAAATAAGAGCAAATTTACTTTATAAATTTCACATTTTTTTCAAAAGAAAATTTATGATCATCAAGCTCAGAATCCAACATTTGCAACACATAATCTTTGCCACAAGCAGAATGCACTCCAAGCATTTTTTATGGTAACAGGTTCTAGGGTGGCACTTGTTTCTAACAAGCTGTTTCAGAATTTCAGCAATAAATATTTTTTCTTCCCAGCCTGTCTTAAAAGTATATGGCATGAAATGCCTTATGACTAGTTTTAGTTTCTTATGAATCGCCTTAGTCAGCCTAAACCTTCCATCAGCTGACATGAAGAAGGGAGTCAAAAGTCTATGGTATGCTGCTGATTTGGATGACACACTCCTTTTTGGATTTTATCTAGCAAAAGTATTTAGAAAACTTGTGTTAAAATACTCAAGTTATCTCACTGCCTTCTAGTTATTTACTCTTCACTCTTGCTAATACATTAATTCGTTTAAGCAATTCTGACTTCATATTAATCATGTTCATTACAGCATAAAAACTTAGTGATTATCAAATCAAAATATTAGCTTTTGCAAGATGTTTAAAATCTCCAAAAAACCTCAAGAGAGAAAAGTGAAATATATAACAACAAGAAAAGATAAGGACTTTTTGTTTATATATATACACTAGAATTAACATCAGAATTTAATGGAATTCAGCAGCATCTAATTTATTATATGATTTCAGTCATGAAACTTGGATTTTTAAGGGATTTTAGAGGAAATAGGCACATGTCTCTCATTGAAATTCAAAAGAAATCCAGCATGTATCTTACTTAGACTGATTAGAAAATCCTACTCCCAAAGCAATGCTGCTTATCACAATATGGTAGTGAAGACTTTAACTGTTGTATACTTTTCAGTGTTCTGCTCTAGACCCCAGGGTACAGGGCACACTGTATTTCACTTCTGGTAAACACTGCCTGAAAACATGTGGAAATGGCCTTGGCAGTATCACCTTCAGAACAGTATACTCTCACCTGACTGAAGGACAAACCGGTTTTGAAAAGCTACACAATGTCACAGCAGTGTGGTTAATTAGTGGAAGAAAACATCTGAGTAACTAATGCACATAATCATTGGAAATTAATCCTTTTATAGGACAGTCTTTGGGTTACTCAGACCTGATACAGTATACTCAAATGGACTCCCTCAAATGCAGCTTTACTAGATTAAATAGGCAAACCTCTTCAGGTCTCCTCTCATAAAACGGACTCTTCAGTCTTGGATGCGCTAACAGTCCTTCTTAATGATAGCAAAACTCGATTGTATCAGTGAAATAATGGAACTCTGCTAAGAATGTATCACTCAGAACATCCTAGGGCTGTATTTTCCTTTTCCACAACTGCATGATACAAGCTTTTCATCAGTCTGTGAGGATCTTCTCAGATACTTCCACCTGATGAATTTTCAGCAGGTAGTTAGAGTCTGCTACAAGTCTCCACAACCTCTCCTTTTACTGACTGTTTTCAGCCTACCTATATAGGTCAAGTTTGCAAGGTCATTTAGCATTTTATATACAATATTCCAATCCTCCACTTTATTGACAGTGCTCCCATTTATGTGCCATAGGCAACTGGAATTTTCCTTGATTACGTGCCAAGACTGTTAATAAGTGTTAAACAAAACTGATATCATGATTGTTCCCTGAGGAACTACACTGGTAAACTTCCTCCAGCTTGACATTTTCCCTTCTAATGATAATCACTGCTATTTCCATATTTGCTTACCCACCACATAACTTTTCTACTAACCACATCTCCAGCTTCATCATTTCGTTTACAGCATCATATCAAATCATTTGATAAAGACCTGACAAATGAGTCATGCAATAACTCCTTTGTCTATTGGGTTGGTGTGACATAATCCGTTTTGGTAATCTTTCAACATTCTTTCAAAAATGTGCTTGATTCTCACATATTGCAAAGGTTAGACTAATGGGTCTGTAGATTAATGTTTTTATCCTTTTAAAATCTATGTACTATACTTCCCATTTTTTGTAATGTTGCATCACCCTGTTTTCACAGACTTTTAAAATATACTTGATTTCAAACATGCAGTTTCATAAGCCACCATTTTCAGAAGTCTTAAATGGAGATTATCTAGTTCTTCTGCTCTTGCTTTCATTTAAACACATTAAACTCTTAAAATTTTGTTTTCAGTAAGGCCATAGTACTTTCTATTCCCACATCCTTGTTCCCATGACCAGTCATGCCTTTACTCTGTATTCAGAACTCCCTCCTTATTGAAAACTAAGGAAAAGTTATTACCCTTAATCCCTCTCTCATTCTCATTGGAAAGCAGTCCCTTTTCAGTTTATTGTTATTGTTCTGTCCATATGTATATATTTAGAGAATCTTTTGCTATGTAGCATTTTTGCAAGGTCTAGTTCAGTTCAAATTTTGGAAACTCTCAATTCATTCTTTCATACTTCTTAACCTCTGAGTTTCATTTAATGAACTGTCCTGTCTTCTATTTCCTGAATATTCATGGTTACTCCTGAAGTCTTTTATGAAGTAGCTATTTCTGTAAGTCCTGCAGATTCTCTTCCAAGATTTTCCTCAACACATGTGATGTGACTTCCAGACAGCTTCAGCATCCTTGACGGAAAAAAACCCTCAGACTTCCTTTATATTCAACTCTTAAAGCTTCTCATGCTAGTCAATTTCCCTAAGTTGTTACTTTTATTAGCACCGGTCTCTTAAAAATTGAAAGGCTTAATCACAAACTTAATTTTGTTTATACTTCCATTCATTTCAAACAGAATCACTCACTAATCACTCATGAGCAAGTTGTTTTTTAATACCAGCCTATGACATCTTCATCACCTGCCAAAATCAAGTGTCAAGTAGCATCTCCATATATTGGGTCATTTGATGAAGAAATGTGTTGGATATCACATCCAAGAATATCTGGGCTTTCTTATGCACTTATTCTCCAATCTCTGTCCAGAAAATTAAAGTCTCCCAATAATAAAATTCAAAACGGTGTCTCTCTCATAATCAAATATGACCCAAGGGGGTTCCTATCAAAACTTCTTCCTTCCTTCTTAAAAAAAAAATCCATGGCTATTTTATTTTATTTACATGATCTACTCTTATTCGTCTATGCTCTATTACATCCTCAACACACAGTGCTATCCTCCAGCTTTACCTATATTTTTATTTTTCCAAAATACTGAATATACCCAAAACGTATGTGTCTGTTCCACCATATTCCTGTTATTGGAAGAATACTGTTGCGCGGGGTGGGGGTGGTATTAACTCTGAGTTTATTGCAAACAAGTTTATTGAAGATGGTGATACAGTGTAGTCACAGCAAGTGAATCTTACTGCACATTTGTTATTGCCCAAGTCTTGGTTTCTTGCCACTCCAACAGTTTCTTGTCAGATGTTCTCTTAACTCCCAGAGAGTAACCTTGAGAGGCTTCCCAACTCAAGGGGAGATTCACCACCATGCAGCCTGCTGCCATGCAGGAGAGCTCAATGGGCTCTAGGCTGCAGCGCTATTTATAGGCATGGAGTTTGACTCATGGTCACACAATATTTGGTGTGGAGACGTACCTTTTTTGCTGACCTCATGCTGTGTTGGGGAAAATATACCCTTTTTGCTGATCTCATGCCCGTTTCTGGCCTCACCGGTTGCTACCAGTATCACCTAGTTCCTCTTGGTCAGCACTGGGCACTGTCAGTTATTTGTGGTCAGCTGGGACCCAAGATAAAGGTGGGGAGGGGGGAACAGCTGGGCTCCACCACAAGTACCCAATTCAAAAGTTGCACTAGCTCAAATCATTTGCTTTTGTAATGTAGGCTTCGGGATTGGGATAAAAACATTTCAGTTGTTTCATACAAACTTTACCCAGTCTTCTAGATGAACATGGCGGAGAAAGCACAGCATCAACAATGATTCTCATTCATCTTAACATATTTTCTCTCTGCTGTCTATCCTTTTGTCCACTGACATGGCTTTATCCCCTGTCTGATACTCAGTTTACCTGTGGTCTTCTCCTTAGATATTAAAAGTGGCTTCAGAATTACACATATTCTCTGAATCTTTTCTCTCAATTTCTATTTCTGCCCCCCAAAAACCTGAGGCAAGCACTTTGTATTAATTTTATGGAAGACTGTTTTGTTATTAATAACATTCATATTTAACTGTAGGTTAAGATAAGAATAATCATGTTTTATGGTGCAGTTATTTAATACCTTGCAAGGTTTTTGAAGATTTTATTCCCCCAAATAATAATGGAATTTGTTTTTGAGTGTTCTGGAATTTTTCTACCTGCCACTGATATGTTGTATCAGAGTGTATTAGTATACAAGACTGCAAGACTTGATAGACACAGAATGGCATTCAGTAGTCTATATGCAGCCATCTTGGGATGTTGTAGGCACATGAAGGTATCCTGCCTTGGTTCCAACCACTGCTCTGTAAGGTCATTAATCTCTTAGATATACTATGTCATTTCTCCCAGTCCTGATAAGATGCCCTGAGATATTACAAACAGTCTAAAATGACATTTGGTGTGTATAGTTAGGTACATGAATTGCTCCTGTAATCTAATTTACTATGAAAATCCATTTTTTTCCAGGAAGTTAGAAAAAAATTTGTGCGGTTAACAGCCAAAGGAGTAAATAAATGTGCAAGGTGAAATTCATTCTCTATACCTCACAAGCTTAGAACATTCAAGAACTCACATCAGGTCTCTTTTTTTACAATATTTCTCAGTATTGTTTGTAATTTAGAGGACCACATTAGTCACCACATTTCTCGTGACTAATATAATAACTTGTTTCCTGTGCTCTATCCTTAAGGTGAAGATTTTTCTATATTATTGTACAGTCCCAGTTCTCCAGTGCTTTGCATATGTATACCATGAAAGGGAAAAGTATGTAGAAAAACCTTAGGAAAGCATAATATTCATTCTCATGGAAAAGAAGATTAAACTTTGGAGAAACATCCTCACACACAGTAAGGACAACTAAGCTTCAAGTCTGGTGCAGGGAATCTTCCTGACCCCCGGTACAGAGGCAGGAGTGAATTCCATTCTCTTACACCATCTTTAGAAGTACTACTGTTTGTGTGATACCTCCTACTTTATCATTCAGCATGTTCTGTGGTGTCAGATATTTTTAGATATCCTTAATCCTACTGTCTTTATTTTTCCAACTCAAACTGATAATTGTTTCCTGGAACATGGGCTGACTTTATTCCAAACATTATTTTAATGACCTTAAAACTAAGGTAACATATTTGTAGCTATTTTAATGCCAATATCTAGAAGCCACAGATATTTTTAAACATTTTTATAGACTTTTTAAACCTGATCTAATAACTTCCAATTCTCCCTTTTTCTTCTGACCAGGCAAGCCTAGTTTAGTATCTTCTTCATTGTTTTTCCCAAATTAGACTCTTAAAGAAAAATGTAGTCTTTTCTCTTGAGCACAGTAAGAAACAGGCAAAATTGCATTTTGCATGTTGTTCAGAACTATGTATGGCTGCAAAATGATATTGCTGTTATGAAAAAAATGCTAACACACCAAAAGTAAAATGTCAATTTTAACATAATGAGTCATCTTTGGCTTGTATGCCAAAGTACTATAAACAGTCCCTGACATTATTATCTTAAAATTATATTTAATGGGAGACTTTTTAAAATTGGCAGAACACTCAAATATTTTATCCTGTGCTTCCCTCACATAATAACAAAGTTTTAATTTATTCCTTTTTCTTACAAAATCTGCATGATTTGAACATCTCCAATTATTGTCAAAAAACAGTGTACAGAACATGGATGAAATGCATTAATCCTTCAGTATATGAATGAACAGAATGCAATTTGCACACATATGTGTACAGGTCTGGTAGACTTTTTCTGTCTGAGTCACTCTAGCCAGGAAAAAAAAAAAAAAAGGAAAAAAGAAAAACTGAATAAAACTATATTCTCTTCTTGTGAATCTTGGATTTTCTATCAGCAACTATCAACATCCATTTAAAATCCTCTTTTTACTCCGTTTTGTTGTAAGGACTTGTTAGCTCTTTTATATGCAGGGAAGGGAGGGAGCTGTTTGTTTTTAATAGGAATGCAACAAATGTGATGATGTCCAAAAGATTTGGAGAAAGCCAGATTTCCTTTTTGCCTAGTTAAAGTCCAGTCAGACTGCCCTCTGAGAACTGGGGTCTGATTAGAAAATGTTAATGTTGTGAGAATAATTTCTATTTCACCAGAGTTATATTTCAAATTTCTACAAAGATAGGCATACTTCACTTTTCTAGCTAGATATAAACAAAATCAATTTTAAAAAGATTTAGTCTGTGAAGATTTCTCAGTCTCCATATCCATTAGGACAATGCACAATGAAACCCTGAACCAGGAAGAAAAAGTGATGAACCCCTTTGATCTTTAAAAACAGTTCAGATGGGCTATTATTCACATTACCAAATATTGAAGATGGTCAGCAGTGGGCCTGTAGAGAGGAATATTTGGTGCTGACAACCACGCTATACATTTTTCAAGGTGTTTTTATTTCAGTCTGGCTAAGTCTGTTACCACCTATTTGCAGTTGGAGTGCACCTTCCAGTTCAGTTCCTTCCCAAAACAGTGCTACATGCTACAAACCTCAGCACTGTAAAAGGAGGATAATCAATAGGCACCATTCAAAAATATATTTCCATTATGAACAAAAGCACAATGTAGATGAATTCTTAGAGTACCTTGCTGTATTTGGTCCTCACAGTAGACCTTTTCAGTGTTCTTCTACCTTTTCATTTATATAATCCCCATCACATCATTTTACAGCATGAAGGGATACCAGAAAATGTCTGAAAACATCTGTTGTGAGGTTTACAGAAGAGGATTCCTCCATGAAATTACATAAGGTGCACTTCCACTCAAAGGGCCCTCTACTTCCATGCAATATAAACCACATAATAATCTCTTGATAACTATTCTTTCTGCAGTACAATACAACTTCTTATTCCTCTAACAAAAAATATTTTCTAAACCCAAAGATCACCCCATGTTTGCTTAGCATATGCATTTATAGCCATTCCTTTACAGAACTTTTTCCTCCTGTTCCTGGCAAAGTTCATGTGGTTAGAATAAAATTGGAATGAAATATATCTGTATTGAAGGTGACTGGTTATTATACCCAGCAAATATATTCTCTTCATTTCACCTGCTTTAAATTAATACTTTCAGAGTATTATATGAGATTAGGATTAAACCAAAAGCCTGGAAAAATCTTTGACAAACCTGCACCAAATAGCCATGGGATAGCAGATGCCATGGACCATTCCTACTCCACCGTGGAGAAAACTCTGCTACATTTGGCTTCCTCTCCACTACATAACTGTCGAGAGGCCTTCATGACACACCCTGATCATAAAACACATACTTTTTGTTCCATTCTATGGAAGCAGAGCTCTGAAACAATATGAGGGCTATGTTGCCCTCTAGGAGAAGAAGACAGCCTCTATTCTTATTTCATTTAGCAATACGGACACGACCAGAAAAAACACCTGGCTCCTCCAGTTCAGCTCTCTATGATCATAGGCATCCACAAAAGTGGATAGTTAGTCCACCAGTCCACCAGTCCACCATCCACCAGAATAGTCCACAGAACATCTACTCCTTAAGCCATGAACCATAAAACGCTACTCAATACAAATGTAAGAGCTATAGATAAACATCAAAGCAAGAACTATAATGTTCCACAGGAAGGGAGCAGGGAAGACTGAGACAGCGTTCTTCCAATATACTTAACACACGTATCACATTACAGACCCAGATAATCCTAGGAAATTAGTACATTCCATACTACAGAGAAGCTAAAAACTTAACTGCTAATCTTTGCTGGTCTACCCATTGCACTCATTATGAGAGACTGATACGCTTACCTTTACTGGTAAAAAATGGACTGAATAAGAATAAATCTATGTAAACTACTCCGTGATAACTCTGGACCATTCTCAACTTTATTCAACTTGAAAAGCCTATATTGTTCCCTATAGTGTCACAGATTCTGTTTTTTTCATTCCATTTTTTCACTATGAAAGGAAAATGCAGCTTTGTTTATTCTTTTTTATCAACTTGGCACTTGTCTGTTTCACATACTTTTAGTTTCAGCTTTCACCTAAACCTTCCTCCCCTGTAAACACTTGGATTTCCTTCTCCCCCTCCCCCAATTCATGTGAGCATTTTACTTGTATTTTCTCTTGATATTATCTTTGCACCAGTCATGCAGGGCCTTATTCTCCTGTCATCTAGACTGGTACAAACTAAGAGGTGCAAATCAAGGCCAGCACACCTAGTCCACGCTGTAACTCGTACATAGACCGCATACGGAACCTGTGGCATAATTAGAGAAACACGTGAGACGTAGCTTTCTTCCTCTGCAAAAAAAGACCTCTTCAAACTTTGCAGAGTTGCAAACTCCTTAGAGAGGCGCTATATGGGTGAAAGCAAACAGTCCTTTTCTTAGAATGGTATACATAGATTTGCAACAAACCAAATTAGGCTTTTTATATATGCAAATATTATATCTATATGTATATAAATATATATATTTATTATACCAGTTTAAGTATAAAATGACTTTCAGTTTCCAATATATTCTCCCTTCTTCATCTCCCAAGAAATAAAATACTTACTTTTCCTTTTTAAACTGAATGAGCAGAAATGTTGCTATTCACTGAAAAATTTGGTGTGTAATCATTTTCTAATGCTTACAGTCTATGTATATTCCCTATGTTCATAGTTATATCAGTCTATTTTAAGAGTGTGTTTTTTTCTGAGCCACATTCTACTTCCGTGAAAGTAAATGACAGTTGTATAATGGTTCAGAAAGCAATGGCTTTCAGCTCTTTCTAGACATTTGTTTTATCAAAAATGGCTAAGCTTACGTTCTAAGAAGCCTATCTTTAAAAATATTATAATTTAAGAGAAAGAAATAATTATATACTTTGGGAACAGTAAAGCCTTCAGGCCTTACTCACTAATATGGCTAAGACTGTATCAGTAAAGGCAGTGGGAGTGGTGAATCAAGCCCTGTTCAATTTCATATAATTTCTCCCTTTTTTAATAGACCAGTGCTGGTCTGTTCCATTTACCGGATTATTACGTAAAAATACTTTATTGAAGGGATTTATCTCCAATTAAAATCAAGGAATATTTTTATAGAAGCTGGCATATTTAGTAGTTCATCATGTCACCACTTACGTTTCAATTTCCTCGTTCTCCAGACTTATACTTACAGTTTGGATCCTCAGTTCCACTTCCAAAGAAATATTGTTAGGACTAAGAGATGTTTTATTAATCCTACCGTTTATGGAGTATTATCTTTGTCTCAAACTTTTCTTGATGTTGCTCAGATTCTTAAGCATTGAATGCTTATGGGTTATTTGGACATCACATTTTCTAAGATCCAAATTTTACTACTACTATAGTAAGTTGAACTTTATTCGGTGAGTCATCCTATTCAAGCCAGTTATTTCATAAGCAGAAAGAAGAAATCACTATTGGACCTACTACTAAACAGTGTCAGATTGGTTGTTTTGAAGCTGATGGAAGTTTAGACAGGAAAAAAATCTGAACCCAATTTTGAAGGTTCTATCTGGATTATTTGACTCCAGCTGCTTTTCAAATTTGACTATAGAGGTTTTTAACTTTCATCCTAAAAAATGCAAATGAAAACACTGAGTATTAATTTCATAGTAATATGATAATTTAATAGTAATCTCCCCTTTAATAGATCAATAAAAGATTAACAATAAAATATTATTCTATTTCCAAAAACTGAGAAGGAATTGAAGAATAGCGTAGTTACATATATGCATGGAAGTTAACAGTTAGCTCTAATTTTCATTTATAAGAAAGAGGGCAACTTCATAGTATGATTTTTATGGTATTACTCACAACTTTTCATAATCAATTGTATGTGGTAAAAATTTTAACTGCTTTTCCTCTACAAACACATTTTCTTGTGCTTGATTGCAACATGTCTGACAGTCAACGATCAGCTAATACCATTCAGAGCTATGTGCTGAGCAAAGTATTAATATCAGATATATAAATGCCAGCTGCTGAGTAGCTTCAGTTTGTTCTTGAAAACTCTTCTGGAAGAACAACTTGAGGACAATCATGACATCACATAATATTACTTAAAAACATCCTCTTTGCCCTTTTGTTACTTTCCTTGTTAACCTGAGCATGCTATCACATCTGTAGAAAAGAAACATTTAAATTGGTTTAAGTCCCACTGGTTTTAAGGAGTCACTGTATGCTATCAAAAATGTACTGTTCTTTTAAATCACTCTTTTATGTCTTATTTTTTAATTCATTATTTGTGGAGAAGCTAAAGCTGAAATCAAGCATTTATGCAGTATATGCAATAGTTAAAGATGAATGCAGTAGTTCTGATGAAGTCAATTCAACTGTCATTTTTATCAATGGATGAGCTGGCAGAAAATCTTCTGTTAATCTTCTCTAATACCTTTTGGCTGAAATACATTATCACAGTTGCACTATGCTTCATCTTTACAGCAATTGAGTTTACAAGCATTTTGAAATCAATCTCAGGAAGGTAGATCTTAGCTAAATATTCATATTTCTGATTTTATGTAATAGTCCAGCCTTTACCCATGGAATGCTCCTTTGAAAGTGAAGTATTGCCATTTCTATTTTCTCTCTGAATCTTGTCCTGATCAACAGAGTTCTGCTGGGTTAGGAATACACTAACATGACCTGCAACAATCTAAATAGAACTGGCCTTGAAACAACTTACATGTTTATGAAGTTTCTGTTCTAAATAAGATAGAATGGTAAATCAAATAAAAATATCAGGAAAGATGGGTAAAAGATGGGAGAGCTGAAACAAGAACAACAAAATGGTTAGGTAAATAAAGGATACCATGTGAGGATTACAGACCTGTAGTGCTACAGCTATGTCATTTATTTTCCTTAAGATCAACAGATAACTATGTATCTTCCTGCAGCCATGCTGTTTTATATAAGTGATACTTACAGCGATACTTCTATATTTATTCACCTAGGATATACAGTTTTTCTAATTTTGTCATTACTGACTTGTGGAGCTACAACTGCACTGTTAGTTTTGCTTCAGTACTTGCTAGGGATGCAAAACACAACAATGGAAGGGTAAAAATCCCTAAAATAAGGAAAAGGGAGATATTATAAACACATTCTCCAGGAAAACATTTATACTACTTCAAGTATTTGAGCAAGCCACAGTGCAAAAACTAGAAGAAGAGACATTTACCATAACTGCTGGTAATAGTCATACTTACTAAGGTTCTACCATATCTAAAGCAACAGAGTGGTTCAAATTGGCTAAATTTTCTTCCCTTTCACAGTAGTATAAACGGAGAGCAACTCCAAGGGATTAGATGGAGCTATCCATAGTAGTATAAAACCTATTATAATGGTGTGACTGACCAAGAAACCTCTACAACGGAAGAAGGCTCAGAGGAGAAGGGCAAGGGTGAGGTGCCCATGAAGTTCAGGGATGAATGTAGGGAGTGACTCACCACGGCTATTGCACAGAAAGCTGACTTTATCTCAACACAAAGGGGACCCAAGGGTGGCCTTTGTTTTAGATAAACAGCTATTTTAGTTGAGTGAATCAACTGATGGTGTAAATGTTTCTCCTTGAGTTCACCAAAACTGTGAATGTCTCTCTGAGTTGGCAAGACCAGCATGGTGAGGGGGCTCAGCCCAACATAGAGTATAACACCTGAACAACTAACAAAAGAATTTCGAAGAGAGCAACGGGCTTGAGCTGGTTTCAACCCACATGTTCCTTCCGGGCAATTGGGGATGCCCAGGATCATGATGGTGAGCATATTATACAGACTGAAAATGGGGATCACATTTGTATAGAGATTGAATTGTACATTCCAATTTCTGTATTTTGCTAAGTGTAACTTACACCTGTGTTGTGATTGTGATATATCGCTGTATCATTCTGCTAAGTCAAAAATCTGTGTAACATCAAATACCTTCAAATAAGTAAATTTGATATTAAACATTACACCCTCCACGTGTGGAATATCTAAAAGAACCTGGTCAGAGACTATCGGACTCTGACATTAACTGGCATCATGGACAGAATATTCCTGAGGGTGAATGTTATCTATTATACTGATAACATTTTGGCAATACCAGGATCTCTGATTTAAGGTTATAGTCATGAATAAGAGCTTAGTAGAGGTGACTTGCGCTCATTGGGAAGGGTAGTGGTAAGACCGGCTGCAGGCCGGCTGCAGGCGGCACATCTACTATTAAAGAGAGTACAAATCACTATGAATACTAACAAACGCAGGAAAAAGTTAGCCATCCTATCTGGGATTTTTCATGGATAGAACAACATTGCACTGATCCCTGTGATATTTGGGATGAATTTGAAAAATGGAAAAGTTCTAAAAAGTTGAATAAAGGAAAGGGAACGGCAGGCCTGTGCTGGCTGTTGCTTGCAAGCAGTAGTGGAGAAGCTAGAAGAGGAGACAGGTAAGAATAACACAGTAGAGAGAGAGAAAGAAACAATTATAAAAGATAAGATGATGTATAAAATGAGATGTACACAGCTAGAAAATCAGAATATGTTCCTAGAATCAAAATTGCAACCCCCATATAGCCAATGCCTGCATATGTTGGGATCACTCAATTGCGGTCTACTCAAATAAACCCTGTTAAAGTAATGGCTGCTATGTATACCAAGGATGATGAATGGGTGGGAGATAATCTGGTTTTACCCTGATTCTCCCGATCCTGGGGAAAAGGATCAAATCAGGTCACCCTCACCATGGCCGTGGTTTAGTATTAGGAATGAGGATTCTCCTGCAAACCCTTACACCACAGCAAGCAGATGCTAGAGAAAGTAAATGGTTGTGGGAGAGCACTCAGGAGTTGCAAAGTGCCATGCTAAAATCTGCTATCTCAGACATACTGGATAAACCAGAGCCTGTAGGTCAGAACAGGCAACCCCCAAATATTGACCCTTGGCAATCCTATGCCACTCAGGGGGGTATGTGTCCTGTAGTTAAAGGAGCAAATGCAGCACTTAGACCACTTGCTCTTTCTACAATGACAGGAGGAAATGCAGATACTCACTCAGTGGCAGATCGTTCTGCAAGCAGTTTCTGTCTGCTGTACCCTTACATGAAATATCAGACTCTAAGGTAAAGACTAGGACCATACAGACAGTTAAACCCAGCAACAACACTGCTTGCCCTCGATTCCAATCAAGAAATACTAAAGGCAAAAATTCTTCAGATGGTGCGTCTGAGGAATGTAGTTGTGTCTGGCAAAATGCTTAGATAAAGAGTTAATGAGGCAGTGGTCCTCTAACTGCAGTGCTAAAACAATTAGCAGGAGAAACTTAAGCACAGCTATCAGGACCCACACCAGCTCCCTGCATATGTCTGAAGTTAGAGGACATCACTCAACACTTTGAACAAAGTGATTCAAATGAATAGGGCAGCCGGCTTCGCTCTGCTGTCCTGGCTGTGGCTGCCAAGGCAGCTACACAGAACCAGAGTCCAGAAATGTTGGCCACTGTAAATGACAAGTATACCGCAACAATTCTGAGTGATGCAGGAGTGCAGGTTTCAATAATAGATCAGCGTATCTATGAAGGTAAAGCTTCTTTAAAGAAAAGAGCAGTAGGCATTAATGGTGCAATAAAGCTCATTGCATTGGCTAAATTAATATTGTCCAATGGATGTACTTATTGTTATTGGGCACAATGAATATTCTGGGAATGGATATTCTGAAGGGACTGTCTTGGAGAGATAGCTGGGGTAAATGGGAAATTGGTAGTCCTCCAGTTACAGGAAAAACTACTCTCCATATGATTAAGCCTATAAATCTGCGACAAGTAGCCCCACTCCTGCTTAGCAGCAAACCAGTTAACATTCCCCAGTATAAGCTACCTGCTGCCATATCAGCTGTGACAGAATTAGTCAAACAATTAGAGCAATGGGGTATTATAGAAAAAAATATTCACCATATAACAGCGCAATATGGCCTGTTAAAAAGCCAGACAGCACATGGAGCATGACTATTGACTACAGAGCTTTAAAAAAAGCAACTGGCCCTTTAAAAGCCTCTGTTCCTAGCATGGTAGATATAGTTAATACAATAAAGGAGTGTGTTTTTCCATGGATGCAAGCATTAAATATAAAAGATATGTTCTTTATGATCCCAAAACAAGAACAAGAAAAGCCAAAGTTTTACACTACTTATAGGCATAGGTGATAAGGGATATCAATGGGGATTACGGCAACAAAATGTGCAAGGTAAAAAGGATTACCCTATTACCTTTGGCTCTAAATCCTGGCAAGGCTCTCAAGGGAACTACACTCAGTGCTATATGAAGGGCTACTAACTACTGAGCCATTAACTCAAGAAAGAGAAATCAAGTTATGCGTGCCTAATTCCTATTTTAAAACCCATTTTAACTGGTAAGCTGTTACCCCTCAGGGTATAAGCTGTAGAGTTGAGAGAGATGCTTTCACGGAGGAAATCAATGGCTTGGCCCAGCTAGCAGAGCTTTGGGGGTTGGAAATGACCCTGGAGCAAGGAGCAAGAAGCCACTTGTGCCTGTACAGACTCATATGCTGTATGGGCTGGTGCCACCCAGTGGCTAGAGTATTGGGTGAAAAACAATTGGTAAGTAAATGGTAGAGGTATAATGCGAAAAACACACTGGGAAAAGATTTATGATATAGCTCAATCTAAAAACATATCTATGGGACATGTATCTGCCCACCAAAAACCTAAAAACGCTGAAGCAAAGTGGACTCGGATGGCTGATCATTTGGCTAGAATAAATGCATTACAAAATGCTGAGGCAGAATGGCTAGGTACCTGATGACATGAATACCTGGGATGCACTGGGAGTTACGATTTATTTCAACAGGCTGCAAGGAGAGGATGGCCGGTGACAAAAAGCTCTGGCAAAGCAAATTGTAGATGCATGCAATTTCTGCCAGACAATGGTACAGTACATGGGAAAAGGACATATTTGCCAATCTCAGGCAAGGTAAACTACTCTGGGAAACTTGGCAAATAGATTATATTGGTCCCTTTAAATGAACACCTGAAGGCTGGAAATACACCCTTATAGGAGTAGAAATATTTAGCAGTATAGGGAATATGCACCTCACCTGAGCTGCAACTGGTCTAGCAACTGTAGCTGGTTTAAACAGGTGGTTTGCTACTTTTCCCTTGCCTGAGAAATAAAATCTGATAATGGATCACATTTTAAGAATAAAGAAGTGCAAGCTTGGTGTGCTTCAAATGGAGTACAATGGACTTTCCACCTCCCTTATCAACCTCAAAGTAATGAGATAGTAAGAAGGTGGAATGGACCACTACAACAACAGCTACACAAGTGTGAATCTATGAATACCTCTAAGTGCGGATCCCATTTGTAGGAAGTGGTAAGTTGGCTCGATAAGCAACAAGCTCCTATGAGAAGTCCCATAGATAAGAGGTTCATGCCAGCAGCTGCATGAATTCCTGGTAAAACAGAAATAAAACCCTGCGGTCTCTATCCCAGAGATGAGGTTGTGGTTAAGCACCCATCTCCGGGCTTGATGTGGGTGACTCTGTTGTTTTATAAAGGAAAAGGAATATGGGACGCTGTAGACACTAAAGGGAGTAAGTTAACCATACTTGGATCATGGCCAAGACCTATGTCTCCTCTTGCAGGAAAATGTGTTATCTCTTTACCATGGGAACACTGATAAATGGATTGCACACCTGAAACCTGTCCCTGGCAGGCTCCACCTTTTCACATTGCCCAGGGGACAACTCAGGCATTGAAGAGAAGCTGCAACCCATCTTTAGAACTACAGCTACAGGAGGAATACCAGCTGTGACAGCAGCAGGGCAAGGACTGAGGACAGGCACTAATGTTACGCTAATCCCAAGTAATCTAAATTTAACTATTTGCAATAACCCTGGATGGGAAGAGACACATGGTTTTGACAACAGAGTGAAAAAGGCACCTACCGTGGCAGAAGATTGTTTGCACTGCACTACTCATGACACTTAGGAAATTAGTAAACATTGCACCTACTGGCTATCCAGCTGAGAGTGGACAGTCACATCTCTCCTTTTCTCTCCTTTCCCTTTTATTACCACTTGAACAGTTCATGGCCCAGCCCCTACCCTCCGTGTTTTGGGTGAAGCACACCCCATATATGCCATACTATGGCAGAACTGGCCACAACACCCCTGTGAACATGCACATTTCCCCTTCTTGCCATGGGCAGTGACCTGTCAGCCTTCGCCGCCCTGGGTCTGGGAACATGCAGCTGCGGCTGATGGCGTCACGCTTCGGGGCCATGGCTCCCCTGGCCCTCTGCTCATGGTGCGCCACAGGCGAGGCGACACTGCCAGCAATGGCGGCAACTGCCCAGCCCGGGGCAGCAAAGAAGTGGCGGGCAGAGCGTGCAGCAGTGCACACACAGTGCCATTCAGCTTGAGAG
Organism: Dromaius novaehollandiae; assembly: GCF_036370855.1. Taxonomy (NCBI): domain Eukaryota; kingdom Metazoa; phylum Chordata; class Aves; order Casuariiformes; family Dromaiidae; genus Dromaius; species Dromaius novaehollandiae. The sequence continues at coordinate 78,713,308 of NC_088099.1, read as the reverse complement.
GGGGTGGCGGTTACAGGATGAGTCTGACTGTTAAATCCATTGGTCAGGAGGCGGAGCGGTGGGGACAAGCTGGGAGGTGGTCTGTGGTCCCGCTCAGGAGAGCCCTGCAGGCCAGCGGCTGGCCCCAAGCAGGACCCTTCCCTTCCCCCTTCCCTTCCCTTCCCTTCCCTTCCCTTCCCTTCCCCCTTCCCTTCCCCCTTCCCTTCCCCCTTCCCTTCCCCCTTCCCTTCCCCCTTCCCTTCCCTTCCCTTCCCCTCCCCTCCCCGGGGGAGGACGGCCTTTCCCTGCAACAGACGGGTTTGTGAGCCCTGCTGCCACCAGGCCACCTCGCATACAGCCTTGTGGGAGTCAGTGCATGGCCTGTTATGCCACCGCTAACTTCGTTCCCTGAGTTGGCATCTTCTAAAATTGGTTTCCAGTTCCTGAATCCTAATGCACACGGGCGGAAGCTAGCGATGTCTTTGTCCTGTCTTAACACTTGGCTCGTGCTGACTGTAAACTGAGGGACAAGCATTACTGTGATATAGTAAAAGCTTAATTAGTCTCCCTTTTCTCTAAGTGATCCTGATAATATGCATATTATACTAACTTAAGAGGGATCAACAATTAGTTGATTGTTTAAATGACTTTACAGAGGTTTATATCCGTGTATATATAAATATATATATATATATATACACACATATACACAGTTATATGTTCAGGTGTACATATATTACCTAGAGATACACCAAGGGAGAGCCTGTTTAAGGAGTGAGTTCATGCTAGGATTGTCATATATGTATATATTATTACATATATATGAATATATGTATATATTCATGATCTGTGTCATCAGAATAATGAATAGATAACTGATGTGTGGAGTGCCTTGCCTTCTTTTCCATCTTTCCTTATGCTTTTTCCCTCACTTTCAGCACCATTTCTTCCTACTTTGCACCATTTCTATCATTCATCAGCTCAGGTAGTAAACCAGTTCAACTTGCTAATCCAGCGAAAAGCTACTGCGTAATTCTAGTTTAATTTTCTACCATTGCATGGCAATTTGTTTTAATTAATTTAGTGCCAGAGTGAATGCAAAATACACAACAGGAGGATGTGACCAGAAGAAAGAAGCTGAATGAGGGAGGAGTAAGACTTGAGCTTTCTTGCTGGTAGTAATCTGTGAAAACAATTCAAGCTGTCTGGTCTTTCTCCCTCAAGTAAGGCAGAAGGCCTGGAGGTATCAGGGTAGGAACCCTTATTATTTCCAGCCCCTTTCTTATCTGTTCTCAGGCACTAATCAAGTGCCAACAGCTGGTACCCTTTTGGTTTGGGCTGGGCTGACCTTCCCAACCCTTTTCCTCTCCTAGTAGACTGTAGGAATTAAAAGAAAAAAAGGCACAGGAATATATTCAGTTCACCCCTCCTAGAGCTTCAAGTTAAAGGAGAAGCTAACCAAATTGTTACGTAATGGTAAACTCAAGCTAAAATGCAGCTTAGCGGCTTTTGAGCATCTAATGTGATAACCTAAATGTGAACCATCTAGACAATTCTGAAGAACTGTTACAAAGACAGGTAGACACTGGACAGGGTTTTGAGATACTTGAAGTTCTTCATTCCTATGCTGCTGAGAGAGAAGGGCTTTTTTTTTTTTTTTTTTTTTTTTTTTTTTTTTTTGCCTGCTTAATTGTTCAATACAGAATGAACATCTGTGACAAAATCAGATCTGTGACTGAGATTTGACACTATCATGTCTGACAAGTGCAGTTTTCTCATTCATAGCAATTTTTTCTAGTGCTTTTTGAAATTATTGATATTTTTAATTTGGATCCAAAGGGAAATAGTGAATTTTGGCTTGTGTTCAGTACTAGTCCAGATAAGCACTAACTTAATTTAGATGTGCCATTGGTGTAGTTCAGATATTTTGTATTTAATTGTTTTTTGAACTTCAAGTAACACAAAATGCAAACAGAGTTTCACTGTGGGTTTGTTTTTTTTTTCATTGCCTGTGAACCTAAGGTGTTGAAAAAGAATGTTATGCTCACACACCTCAGGTTGCTTAGGAATATCATTCCTAGATACTGAAACTAAGCTCATTAAGGCTTATAAATCTCCACAAAAGAGGATGTTTTTTGTGTAATTTCAAATCAGGGGATGGGTTTAGAAAGTGGTATTTACATACTTTTATGTTGGGATTTCCCAGTTTAGAAATGTGTGCTTCCTTATTTGTGAGACTTATGTCCTGGAAGATCTTATCTTGAGTGCCTTATGCTTTGTAGCAAGTACCTTTTCTTTGCAATTGTTTCTGTGGAAATAATGCCTTTATATAAGAACATATATTATATATATAATATATCTATAATAATGTTCAGCAGGGTTGGGCTAGTGGAGAACACACAGACCACTTTCTCGCTCTCCTTTTTTTATAGATTACTTTTTTAAAAATAAGTTGATCATTGTAGGCTCAGAAGACAAATATGAAAAGGTCTTTTGTGGTCAAAACCCTCATATATTTAGAAATTGAGGTTTTTATTGTAATCGTTCTGGGTTTTTTTTTTTGTAAATGTTCCATAGTGTCTTTCCTGAGAAAGAAGAGATGCACACATCTGTGTAGCTGAAGTGTGTTCTCCCTGTACTCAACATGACAGTGACTTAATTTACATAATACACACCTGCTAGAAATATAGTTTATATTTTAAGACAAAAGTGAGCATTAGATATTATTGTGTCCTGGAGAATGGATGTGCAGGGTTCTGAGCAGATGCTACCCTGTTTTGGGCCTGGTATGAAGTGTCTTTTGGAATATGTAATACTTCTATCTTCCTGTTATAAGGGTTACCAAATAGCTCTGCTGTTTAAAAAGAAAAAAAAAAAACTATCTTCATATAGCAACAAAAAAATCCATCCTTTTCCTATTATTTTCATTTAGTACTAAAAATATTGTCCTAGTTCTTGACATACTGCAGAATACATTTGTCTTACATTTCATATTAGGTATATTAGATATTTAATATTGGTAGAAAATATTCCCTGCTTTTCTTGTAAATACCTAGAAGATGCTACTGAGTCATGAAGCAAAAGCTTTCAGGTCCAAGCTTTGCAGTTTATTGAAGTGATGTACCAGTGCTAACTTGGTTTCTGTTTTCTACATACAGATTTTCAGTGTCTAACCTTTTCAGAAAAGCTCAACTATAGCTCATGTTTATCAGAAGTATTTAGACTTCATAGCTTAGTTGCACGCCAAGATTTGACCTGTGGTTGAAGTCCATTTTAAAAAATGAATCTGATTATTGCCTTTTTGTAGTGCTCATGTTTCCTAGGTTTAGACAAATTTAAACAATGCATGTTTCCTTTGTAACTGAATTTCTTTGTTTTTACTGGAGAGGCAATTTTAAGGAAACTAGGTTTTAGGGTTGGGAGTTTGCTTAAAAATCTTACATGTAGAGATTGTGACCATGTATTTCATGGTTTTTTTATGTTAGATGATGTAACCTTTGTAATGCAACCATAGCACTGTTAGCATTTTTATCTCCTACCTGAACAGCTGACTCTAACTCTTTCGGGAAGTGTTTGTTTGGGGCCCTTCTGGCCTTTTTTTTTTTAAAAGTTCAGAACAAAATACTTTTACCACCCATGACAGATTCATACTAAAGACTAAGTGAATGATCAGCAGGGTTTCTGATCTCCTTCTTTGTCTTTAGCAAGACTGTTACCTGCAATTCTTTTGGACATGCCCTGTCCATCTGTCTTGTCTAGAATGTGGGGAATGCACGTTAGTTCTCTGCTGTGCTACATATTTCCCTGTGACCTTAAGGCTCTGTCTCAAGACCATACAGGCTGCATCTGTGCTAGTAAATTAAAGAGTCCTAGTATAACTTCAGTGGTCTTAGTTGCTGCAGGATGTGCCCATGCTTGCCTTAGGCATTGTAACAGAATATGGCTTTCAGAGCTGCAGTGTGATAAGTATGCTTGTCAATAACACAAGATGACTTCAAGCCCCTACCTTTTGCAGGGATGCTGTTCAAGCAACATCACCAATGTGATCTGAATTAAGGAGTATATCAGTCAGTGTTGTGGCTTGTTAGCATGCTGACTGCAGCAGGAGTGCAAAGAATGGAAAGTGAAAAGAGGAAGCAAAAAACTCCCTTAACCTAATCATTTCAAGTGTATGGTGTATCAGTTTAAATAAAACAAGGATGCTCAAAAAATCCATCAACAGATGACCTTTAAATTGCAAAGACTCAGACATTTAGGGTTAAATTACAAATGATTTCAGCTTTGACATAAATCTTATTTGTGTTTTGGAGAGACTGCACTGAATTCAGTAGAACATCCCACTATTATTTTTATCGTTTTGGACTGCATATGTTGGAAACACAAAATCAGTTCAGAATAAAGATGTTTTGAAGCAGGGATCAAGGTAAAACTCATGGACTACAAAACAATGTCATATTCTGCACTTAAGCTTTTGTACTACTATTTTATGAACATGTGATTCAATTAAATTCACAGGTATGCACACACCTCATTTACAGATTAACTGTATACACAAATGTTTTGATAAGACATCTTGATTGTTTCCTTTCTGTTTGCAATCATTTGTTTGAAACTTCTTGATAATATGCTTATCCTGTGCCCACAGCAACATAAGAGAAGAAAACTAGATCCTGTTTCCTCTGGGAAGCTGTGCTGGTTTTTCTTTTCTTATATAGCTCCACAGAAATTACTATAATATTGCTTTGTGAACTTTGATCTGCCATCCATATTGCAGTTTATTGCTTTGCCATTGTTATCAAAAGCCACAGAAAGTGAAGATAACAAGTTAAACACTATAGTAAGATGTATATTTTTAAGTGTGTGTTAATTGTGAGGCCTTGCTATGTCTTCTGTGACTTTGTTAAAGAGTTGTTTCTGTAACGTTTTGTATGTAGTAACTACTTGTTTATTTTTTCCTCTTCCCAAGCTTCAAAAGAATTTCATAGCAGACAGTTTGCCTATTTAACTTTGCTTGAATAAAATCAGCACCCTTTTCAGATATAAAACTACGTGCTAAGAAGAATAATCATGCTCCAATTAAGTCTTTAGAAGCTTTTTGATTTCTACATGAAGTTCCAGGGCTACTGAAGTCAGTTTTCAAGTTTAGCCACTGATTTTATTGCTAAAAGAACAATTCAAACTCTCATTGCAGAATGCCAACCTAAACTTTCTAAATGGCTCGCTGTTGCCAAGGTGTTTCTCCTATTTGTCACTGCCCCTTGTATCCCTAGGTGAAATCTAAACTACCATTAACATACAAAGTTAGACTTTTCCTACTGCTTCCTGTACAGCTATAACATTTACTATCAATATGAGATGAATTTCAGCAACTGCTGTAATAGAAAGGATTTTTTTCTAAATGTCAGTCAAGAAGGAACCTCTTTGCCCTCTAAGTTTGAGGAGAAAAAAAAAAAAAAAGCACACCCTTGCCCTCTGCAGAAATGGCTTGATTTACAAGATCTGTCAAGATTTTATTTGCAGTTACTGAATTAGCATGGAAATAATGTCCTACAGTGCTATCTTGAGTTCACTTTTTTCACCTTACAAATTGTATTTAATTATAGATTTTTTTTAGCGTTTGTGTTTACTACTCATTTTTTACACAAATTAAATTAAAAAACTGTTTTAATTCACTAATCTTAAGGACTTTGTAGTGTTATCTATCTTCCTGACTTAAACACTAGTGAACATCTTAATGTAATCCATTTTTTGAAATTATTTTAGACGATTGTCCAGTGAAAGGTAGTGAACAAAAGGCATCATTGTTGCATTTTACTATAGATCATGCATTTGAATTAAGAGCCTTCCTCGGCAATGAAAGGAAGGCAAATAAAAGGTAGTATTGCATTAACTGAAACAGTGGTAATCAAATGCTATGACAAAAGCTAGAGCTTGATTCAAAACCAAATAGTGCAATTAGGTAAGTTCAGAAAAATTCCAGTTACAAGCATTGTAGGTACAATTGTGCAAACACTTAAGTCTACAAAGCTTTCTTGCCAATTAAATTTTTCTCAGGTATTTTGGAAAAGTAATTACACATACACCTGCAGCACTGCTGTCTCTCTGTCTCAGAAACTAGCTTACATACAGCTTCATGCTGCAGTGGCTAGATTACTTCTGGGACATCAGCCGGGACATTTTTAAAAACAGCACTCAGCAGCATAGATGTATTCTCAGATACATGTTAATAACTCTTGTCAGGTTTTTCTTGTGCTTTAATTTACTCCAAGAGATTTCTTCTCTTCTGTTGGCATCAGGTGTCTCCAGCTAAAGTATTCTTAGATCCCAAACTATTTGTTCATTTGTAAATTTGGATTTTTTCCATTTTCTCTTTCTTGATATTTCTCTATCATGTATAAATTCATTAAAACATTATTTTACAGTGCCAGCAGCCTATGTTACAATTAGCTTGTTTCTTAACATAAAGTGGATTTCTGACCATTTTGGGAACTGGATATCACTCGTTATCATAGGGCACAGAGAATGTCTGATGTATTCAAAATGGTTTTGTTGTTTTGGAATACCCTTTTTTGAGTAGTTCAGTTGCTTTTAAACTTCTATAGTGTTAGTTCTTTGGATTTCTTTTGTGATAATTTTTTCTAAGTGCATACAGTACCTTCAAGCACTGCTCTGCTATTAAAAATAATTTTATATTATGTTTTAAATGTTAGAAAACTTTTAAAGATACTATCAATTTATCTTGTTACATCTGACTATAGCAATTACATTTTCTTAGTAGTTTTAGTATTTTTTATCTTTACATATTTCTCTCAATTTTATAATTTTAACAGTTTTTCTGTATATATGCTCACATAAACATAGGCAAAATGCAGCTGTTAATATGACCATTGTTTTTCAGTTTAGCAGTGCTTTGTTGTCTCCCACTCACCTACTGCACTGCTGCAGCTCTCAGAGCTGTGCTCTGGTGGTTTCTTCTGCCTTTAATAGGTCTAAATTTGTAGACTTATTCCAGGCATCTGATTTTGCTTATGGAATGGATTGCATGTAAATAAAACAAAGGCTCTGTGTTTCCCTTCTACCAGTCCTCTGACTGTACGAAATATCTTCATCAACTTCCATTCTCTAGACTCACACGGAGCTTATAGAAGGTTTGGTGATGTGGGCCTTCCAACAAAAAAGTTTTGTTGTCTAGTTTCTAATCAGCTAAAATAACTCTCCAGCACATGTGTTATTTTAACAACTCTCACACATGAAGAATCCATAGAGACCCTCATATTGTTTCTGTTTTTCTTGCTCCTCTTAGTTTTTCTTTCTCCCCCCCCCCCCCCCCGACATGCAGTCAGAAATTTGTGGAAGAAGGGAAGAAAAAAAAAGAGTTTAAAGACTATTCTGTTTTAGCGCACATTCACTGAATACTTCAGTTCCTCAGCATATTGAAACTTAGATGGCTAAAGTGGGCCCACAGACTTACATTTAAGGCTTTCACCCTCAGCTGTAACTTTTTTTACCTGCTCAAGTAATTTACCTGTTCCAGGGTAATGGGGGAAGATGAAGCTAGACTTTTCAAAAATGTGCACAGTAAAAGGACAAGAGGCAAATGGTACAAGCTGTAATAAGAGAAATTCCAGATGGACATACGGGAAAAATTCTTTACAGTGAGAGTGATCAAGCACTGCAACGAGTGGCTCACAGAGGTTGTGCAATCTCTGCCCTTGGAGACTCGAAACATGTCTGGACAAGTCCTGAGCAGCTTGGTCTAACTTTTGAAGTTAGACCTGCTTAGAGCAGAAGGTCGGATTATAGATGATACATAGAGGTTCCTTCTAACCAAAGTTATTTCATGTCTCTTATTAAAATAGCCAGCTAACTTATATCTCTGTAAAACTCACAATATTTTAAACTTAATCTTTTTTACTCTCAAAATGGTGTTGGAAAATTCTTTATAATACATTATTGCCCTTCATTTAAACCCTCTTCTGGAATTGTAAGATGGGTTAGTGGATTCTCATGGTTGAAAATGATGCAGCCAAAAGTTAGAAGAAAAGATTTATTGACCTTTCCATTTTCTAAAATGGGAATTGACCATTGACAAAAGACCAGGTAAATAGACCAGGAAAGAACTCTCAGAGAAATTTCTAGCAGAGCTCTAATTAAAACTAAATACCTTCTGCCATAACCATAAGAACATTCTTCTACAATCCAGTGTCTTGCAAAAGGCTAGTTATCTACTATAAAAAGCCTGACTGCACTTAAATAGCTTTATTTTTTCCCAAAACAAAAGCATCTCTTTTTAGCATAGGGAGGCAAAATGTGGTAAGATCAAAGTTTGACAGCACATTTTTCTGGCCATCCAAGGACAGAGTATAGTAAGACAATGTCAAGGAAGTGTTCAGTGATGACTGAAAATGATGAAGCAGTGCTAAACTTAATTGCCAGGTGTGAGTGGGATTTGAGTAAATTTACTGGCATAACAGGATTGGCTAACAAACACTGAAGTTATACTTGGTGATTTATGAAGTATGATGATTTAACTCTTACAACATTCCCTTCCTATAATAAAAATGGGTTTGGTAATAGCAACTGAACAGTTTAGCAGGCTACCTTCAGAGCATAGGTACCACTTCTTTCTTAGCCCTTTTTTAATATTTTCTGTATACTGTCCCAGATATTTTATGAGCATTCTGATTGCTTATGCTGAAGAAACAAAAGGTTTCATGTCAGCTTTGTTTACACACTACTGGTGTTGTTTGTCATTTGAATTTTTTATACAACTTGGGGGCAGGGGGGCGATGAGTCAAACTTCCACTGTATTGTGACATGCCCTCTACTACAAGCTTGTGAAATACTATTGTGATGTAAGCAAAACCAGAAAGGCTCTGTAGCAGAAATACTGCTACAGTCATTTTAGTATTTTCTTCTAAAATGTTATTAGTATCTTAAGGATAGCCTTATTTCCAACTTGTCTGACGTGTCTTACATAACAAACACAAAACTGCTGTTACTGACTTTCCTTTGAATTTTTATTTCAATATAAATTGGATTTGGATCCAGTAGCAGTACTAGGAAGCTTGACTCTCTGAACTCGCTGATATTTCAGGTCCCAGAGACACCATCATTTTCTTTTTCATCCCTGCTGCTGCTGCTGCTGCTCCTCCAGTTCATTCTAGCAGGATTCTTCCGTGCTTTGAGAGTGATGTTTTATTGCCTTATTCTAGCAAGAGACCTTTGTCAGGGAAAAGGGGAGTGAGCACTAGTAAGGGTGGTCATCAGCTGCCAGCAGAAGTCTTGTAGATCTGACAGAGATCAGCTGTCTCCATAACCTGATCTTTGCACTCAGGGGAAGATGAAATATAATCCAGAATTTTTCTTCCATCTTAGATCTATATATTTTTGTGAAGTTGGGGGGGAGGGGGCAAAACACCCCAAAACTTGGTAAATATAGTTGTAGATAAGACGAAAATAATACTGTTTCTTTCACTTTTGTGAGGCTCAGATTAATGCACATTTTAAAGTTCTACATCTGAATTAAAGTATGAGTTAAGTTTAGGATTTGTATAATTTTACTTTCAAGTGATGAAGGCAGCTGCTGATCATACAGTTGTTTGAGACAGGTTTATATAAGACATACATCTGTGCCATTTGTAATCCAGTTTATTTTTAACAATACCAGTTTTAAAATATTATTGCTTGAGGTATCTGCAAAATTTATGATGTACAAATGTTGCAAAGAATAAAAAGTCTGAGATGGGACCTGCTTCTCAAGTGTGGAAGCAGCAAATGTACAGACACACCTATGGCAGTAAATAAGTAAACTTGTATTATCATTAGCTGTTTGGTACCCGCAATATTGTACAGAGACTTCAGGAAAAAACACTGCACCTGTGTAAGTATGGAACTATAGAAATACCTGTCTTTTAGTTATAGATGCAATGATCTTAAATGTCTGAACTTCTCTCTGAGATACTCACCTTTTTGTTCTGTTTTCAGCCTGCTATTTACTTAAAACTGGAACAGTGGGAGCATTTCAGGCCACAGCTGAGATGCACTGTAGTGTTGTAGGAGTAATCTTGCCTTCTGTTATTAGTTTGGCCTTGCCTACACCTTCCTTATCTCTTTTCTTAATACTTTCTTTTTGTATTTTGATCTGTAGTCATAAAACTTCTCACTGCTAATGGTAGCTCCGAAGATATTTGCATGCTGAGGTCCTCCGCACTGATGACATCTCTGGTGACTTCTGCAAGTTCAGTTTGTAGTTTAAGACAGTTAAACTGAGCAGCCAGGCACTATCTGCTTGTTTCCAGGTGAATCTTTCTTTTAAATGTCAAACAAGTATATGGGCTTTTTGGTATTGTTTGAAGGTCAACAGCTTCAGGCTGCTGGGGTCAAAGTCTAGTTTTCCTACCAGCAGCTCTGTCTGTTTCTTTAAGATTATAGATGGTACAACTGATATTTCCATTGCTAATAAATAAAGTAGAATTGCATGGAAGAGGAGACTACTGCAGGATGTACTTTATATTCAACTGTTGGTATAGCATGATCTTTTTATATCTCCTTTACTGGCTAACTGTAAGTACTCTTCAAGGTGATTGGGTCCTGAATAATTTAGCAATCACCATATTTTTTCTTTTCAAGTAAAATCATCATATCCCTGTAAGGAAGTGAGATTTCAGTGCAAAAGGTCTGGTGACATTTTTCTGTGAGGGCTATTTGCACTACTGTCTGTACTTTTGTGGGGAAGACAAACTAAGTTTGTTGGTGGGTTTTTTTTTTTTTTTTTACGTTTTCTGGAGAGTTATGTTTTTTAAGCAAGTTTGAGGAAAAAGAGAGTTTGTGAGTTTGAGGAAAAAGCTTGAAAAAGCACTTTAAGATTCTGATCAGCCCATGATAAATACCAAATATGACAGTGAAAAGACTGTAAGATATGATATGGTCCTGAAGCCAAGTTTTTTTATGGAATGAATTTATCTCCTAGAATTTTGTATTACTTCATCAGCAAAAGGACATGCCGTCCAGGCTACCAAACATTTCAGTGTTCTTACAGAATCTAAGGTGGAATACTGCAGAAAAAGTTGGCATCTTCAGCATTTTATAATTTTCTTTTGAAGGGGAGGAAAAGGGAGGAGCGGAAATGAGGGAAGAACCGTAAGCAACCACTTTAACAGGCGTGTTTCCAAATACAATTTGTCAGATACACTTAGATGCCCTTGTAATAGGAAGTTCAGGTAACACTAGGAAAAGATTACCTCTCATAACACTTCCTACACAATTGTTAAAAACTGGGCTAAGTTTACATCACATCCAGGTATTGATTTTGGAACTATAACTTTCTTGCTTAAAGATGCTGATTACTACACTGAAAATTATTACTATATGTAGTATATAAATATGTATGTGTCTATGGCTGTTTAGAGTTATTGTCTACTTTGTTTATTGTTTTATAACAGTCAGTATCTCTCAGAGAGATATCTATAATCTCACTAATGAAAGAGAATTCAAATTCAGTCCTGGAGTCCAAGGACTTTTTCTGCTCTCTAACTGGCGTCTCCACTGAAGGAAAGACTCTGGGTATCTGCTTTTTGTCTGCTTAGTGCCCGGTCATGGTGTTTATGTGCTGCGGCTGGTTGTGAGTCATGTGCTGGCTGGCCAGAGAGTGCCTCTGGCTTCACAGGCAGTATGCCCAACGGTACTGAGGAGCAGGGAGGTGACGCTCAGGTCAGCACTGGGGACCTTGACTAAGAACTGGAGGGTGTGTTGTGCAGGAGGGGAGACACCATGGGCTGCATGAAAGAGGATCTTAAGCTCATTTTGAGTGTTGATGTGGAAGGTGAATGAACGTAGAACAAATCTGTAGATACAAGGTGTCATAGAAACTACCAGATACTGAGTCTCAGTTCCATTAAAAGGCTGGTAAATCTCTTCTGCCCCGCTCCCTGCTGACCCATAATTGCCATGCAAAGGGCATTCTGCTGCTGCAGGAATGGCACAGAAGCAACATATAGATCTCTGCACTTTATTCCTCCTGTGTGATAGAAGCAATGGCTGTAACCTTTGGGCTTCAGCTCAGGATCATATATTCGATATTTAGATAACTCAAATTCTCCCTTTTCTTCCCTAGGAACAACATATAGGACAGGCTTTATGAGAAAGAATCTCACTTAAAGAAAGAGCTTGCTCCCCCAGTGTCGTCAGTGAATGATGCACATTCATTGAAGTAAATTCAGAAGTAAATTTGCCTAACTACAGTGAGGTAAAACTGGCTTGGGTTCTGGATTTTTCACTGAGGTTTAGCCTCAGTAATTTTATCCTGAGATTCTTTTATTTTTTTGTGATGACATTTGTTTTTATTGAAAGCAGGCAATAGATAGGACTTAGCTTTCCAGGAGGACCTCTTGCCTTTCTGACCTACACCTTGTGCAGCACCTAGTGGATACTTGTAATATTCCCTTAAAGATTCATCCTTTTACAAGTTCATGAAATGCAGTATTTGCTTGTTTCCAGGAAAACAACCCACATACTGGTTACCTGGTCTAGTTACAAAATATTTCTTAATTCATGCCTTTTTGTTTACATTCCAATTGTGTCTAGCAACACAGGAGTTCTCACTTTAATATGTGACACAATAATAATTACTGGCAATCTAGTTTAAATCTTGTTTAAATTTAATCTAGAACTAGCTTATATTAAATTTATCCCTTCATCAATTTCATATGAAGATTAGATAAGCAGAAAGGACAAATCTTAAATAGTGTTTTCATGAAATTATGTGAAATGAACTCATTAAGTCTCGGAGGTGAAGATTTTTTGTTTGTTTTTTTCAGTTAAAATTGTAAACCCAAGTCCTGTTATCCTTTCTCCCTCTTTCTTAATAGCATACATACAGCTAGGTTTAATTATTTTACATTTATGTAAATTTAAATTTGTGGTTCAGTTCTATTTACTACAGGTAAGGAATATTACAAATTACTCCAGTAATCCGTATGTGCATTATTTTTCCTTAAGTGGAAACCCCTTTGTGTTTAGTAACTTGTATGCAAGGTGATGACAGTGTATAAAGTGGTGAGGAATACATGAAGTACTCAAAAACATATAAGATTTTACTGAATGAACTTTTTAAAGGTAAAAATATGTACCTGAGAACTGATCTGGAAATATTTTTAATCTCTAGTATTAGTTTCAAAAACCAGTGATAAAAGGAAATAATGGCTGATTTTCATAGTAAAAAAGAAATCAAAGAAAATTTGATTTTTGGAAGTCATTAAAAAGAAAGACATTCTATTTATGTTACTTTTAATTTTCTTTTCTAGACTCACTAGAAATAGCTGGATTATCCACTTCTTCGAAGGAGCACATGCGCTCTCAGGAGAGTTCTAACATGCTCTCCCTATCCGCATTGCCCTGGAATAGAAAATTGTACAATGAAACAGACCAGCTTGCTGAGAAAGAAACTTATTTTGTAGTTTTGCAGAAAAATAATGAACAACCTTATGCTAGAGTATCTGTGCCTAAGCAAATATTCATCACCTCTCAGGAATCTGGACCTGAAGGGCAAAGGACAAAAAACAAAACTGACGAAGAGATAAATGCTAGAAAAAAAAAAACAAACTGAGTATTGTGCTTTATATATCTCAAGTGTTAAAATGGGCTTTTAATATTACACTTTCTTAGATTGCTTTTCCCAAACTAATGTAATTCTGTCACTTAGTACTTCTTGGTTGCAAAAATAAGAACTGCTGACAACACCTTTCTCTGGAATGCCAGTGAGATGGCTTATCTTTGGCTTAGGAATGTCTCCTGTTTTCATTCATTTTGGCAGCAGTCAGACTGTGGTGACAGTAAGCCAGTCTTATGTGGAAAGATCCATCATCTTTTCTTATGCATTAAATGAACTTTTGCCGGAAGGCTGTCTGACTTCTGTGGAACAGTACAGCAGCAGCTTGTGTTTTACATATAGTTGCATTAGCTTCAGTTCAGCTGATGTGGAAAGAAATTTGTCCATCCTTTCTAGCTCCCAGTCGGTGTTTTGTTCTGTTCGGTGGAGACTTGCAAAAAAGAAATTTTTTTTTAAAAAAAAAGGAAAGGAAAAAAGGGGGGAGGATGCTTGCAATGAAAAGGGGTAAAATAAATATTCCTTTTTTTCTTATTTTTATATGATCCCAATTTGCCTTTTAGTGAAATTGCAGATGGAATTGCATTCATTTTTCTTTTCATGTTTGTTTGGGTTGGGCAGGTTTGTAGTTGCGGCAGTAGGAGCTTCATTACATGAAAAATTACCACCTTCTAAAAAAAAAGTTAATGCACTGTGCAAAACGCTTTGCTTAAGGCCCTCTTTTTTAGTCCAGAAGGTTCATTTTGTAAAAAAAAGGTCAAAACCTGAGGAATGGGAGTTTTTAAAGGAACCTTTTCAAGAGCTTTAGTAATGGTAAATGCAGGGAGCCCCTTTCATCATAATATCTTTTCAACTTAATAGTCAGCTAAATGGTACTTCAGCCTTTCCCTAACAAGGTCAGTGTTAAAGCCAGAGCTAGACATAGGCATTCTCCCAGGTGGGAGGAAGGAACCTTTTCAGAAGTAAAGTTACTGAAGAACCTATTTTATGTATGCATGTATGTGTGTATACATATATATGAGAGACTTTTTAATGAATATGTGAAATAAAACATTTTTTGCTGGAACTATCCGATTGTATCCCTTTAAATTTCTCTTTGTTACATATCGCACTTCACAATGAAAAGATCCTATGACTCCAGAGGAGAAAAAAAAGCTTACTTGTTGAATATAAATACAGCTTCCTCCCTCAGCAGTCAATAAACATGTACAGAAAGCAATACTTACGAACATCTGGACTTCATGGATATATATATATATATACACACACTGGAATGGTATGAAAATGCATGAGAGTGCACTCAAGAAGAGAGGAAGGCTGGTGATCAGAGGAGGAAAAGGGCTGATTCAGTAAATTTAGAAGCGGAGAAGGCAGCATGGGAAGGAAAAGCATGAAATGAATTCAAGCCAGCAGGAACAAGAGGAAGGAAGTTCTCTAACCCAGGGCAAGGAGAGTGCAAAACAAAAGACCTTTGTAAAGAATGACAATCATGAGAGCATTTCAACTGCCTCATTTTTTAAGGTGCATTTTCATTCCCTTGGGAAGCCTGCAGAGAAGACTTCAGAAATGAAAATAACAGGTCATGGATGGGATGAGTGATTTTGTTGCAAAATATTGCAAAAAAATGTAATTATAATGGAAAACAGGTTTTGATTTTCTTCGATTTGAGTCAGGTTGTACTGCTTTGTTTGCATTGGGGCTTTTTATCACAGTCTGCTTGGGCTTCAGTAAGCGGAACTTGTCAGGAGGCTATGGCTTTGGTGACATTTCAAAAGCATAGGACTTGCAGCCAGATGTGAGTCCTGTTACAAATTCTGCCACTCACTTCTGTGCAACTCTAAGCAAGTAATTTCATTGTACAGGCTCTTTATGAAATTTAATTAAATTTTATGGAGTGCCCTAAAATTCTTATATCAAGGATCAAATAATGCAATAAAATAATTTTACACATTTATGATATTTCAACAGGGCTGCGAAGGGCTGTTTGTTGCTTGGAAGAGAGCTCACTCATCAGCTTTGTAATATGTAGACAGAAGAAGCAGGTGGGACAGGCTGGTAGCACAGTTAGCCACATGCAACAATTACCACATTTTAAAGTGTAAACACAAGATAATTGAAGTCAGCTCAAATTGTACCAGACACTATAATTACTGGCTGGAAATCACTGATTATCTGCTTGTCCATAAAAGGACAGAATAGGTTATCAGCAATACAGACATTACAAAGCAGGTGCTCCTAAAGATTCAGGGACCAAATTTTGCTCAAATTTGTATTCCAGTAAAACAACAAATGATATTGAAGACAAAAGTAGAATGAGAGACTGGAAAGGTGACTGCAAATTCCATGTGTTGAACTACTGATTTAAAGTGGTAATAGAATAAAGTAAAATATTTCTTTCTAAAATGCGTGTCCTTACTTCACAGCTAAGTAACCATAATATGTCATACATATGTGACATAAAAACTACAATTTGCATTCCCCTTTGGCCTATCACTGACCTTATAAATATGTATTTACATCTGTTAAGCACTCCTGATTAGAATTAATATTAGCACATATTTAGAACTCATTTGATGAGTGAAAAAATTAAGCTATACTCATATATAGTCAAATTAACTATAATGAAGATCTCTAAAACTGACTCAGTTTTATAGTAGAAATGTGTAGGGGCTTGGAGTGGCGACCTGAATCATGTAGGTATTCTTAGAATTATCTTAATTTGACTGTTAACTATTTTTTCTGTATCTATACTTACTTATTACATGTGAAATTGTATTTAAAACTCTGATCAAAAATATTTAATGATATTTATATTCTCATAGTTTCAGAATTTCATTCTTCAGTGAATATATTAAATAGCTAATGTAATGATAAAAGACTATTCTAGGATACATACCTATTCAAGTGAATACAGTCAGATGGACACCAAACACATAGAAGACAGCTGATGAAGCAAGCAAAAAAATAATCTTTCATCCACTTTTATACATTCATAAAATAAGTGAAAAGGTATTTTTGTGCTAACTTAACTAATGCAAAGTAAAATCCTAGGCTGCCCGTGACGTGTAGGTACCAGAGAAGTCAGAAGGTCAAGGTACATCACATTTTCCCTTTATAGACTTTACCTTTTGTGAAACATAGTTACTAATCCAAGGCAAAATCCTTATTACAATATAAGGCACTACACTGTTAGTTAATGTAAAAGGACATCTCTTTATTCCATAGAATTGGGCTTAAATATCTTCTCACTTCAGCCGTTTACAAAGCAAAGAAGGTATGAGGTATGTGCTGTATAAGAGAAGCAGCAACAATTCTCTTGCAGCCTTTCAGCTGTGGAGTAATCACACAGTTCATCACAAAACAAATTGCTTAATTCACTTGCTTTTTGGCAAATCAATCCCAACTAATCAAAACCTAAATCCTAACTTTAAATAAATGCTAAACCAGTTGACAAGTAAACTGTGCCCTGTAGAGTTCTTGGGAGTAGTTTGTTATAGCTTTTGGCTGCTCATTACTAATGCTGTAATTACTCATTTAACGGTGTGCTTCTGTTGCTGCAGCCTGATTGGATCACTCAGACTGCTTCAGACTGAAAAGTAAAATGAAGAAAAAAGTGCTGACATTTTAGCAATGAGTGAATTTCACATGACTTCAAGTTAAAAAAAAAGCTTGTAGAAACACATCATTAATCATCTGAATATAGAATGTATCAAATACTGTAGCTCCACAAATAACAGATAGTCACAGCATGCAAACTAATCTCTGAATAAAGATGATTTAATATCTAACATCCCCTTAAAATATAATCCTTTATCAATAATAGAAGTATACATACATATACACTATATAATATTGATAGCTGTTTAGCTATATAACTATTATGTGGCTTTATGTATGGCACCCTTTTACTCATCTGCTTGCTGCCAATGGTGTGTAGCAATCTCCTTTAACAGTGTTTGGAACCAGCCCTCCCACCAAGTAATTTTATTTTATACCTACTCCAATATTAATTTGTGTAGGACAGCTTAGTGGAGTGCTACTTATAGGACTGTTACATGAGTGGTACTCATCACACACACAAAAAAGTCTGAAACTAGGAAACTAGCATTAAAGAATGAAAACACTAAAAGGCAGCAGGCTTGTAGTCTTTGTTTTAAAAATGGCACCAGTTGATTCACAACTCCTGAGAATCCCAGGAGACCCTCTGTGTGCATGTGGGGGTAGCAGGAAGGGGAGGACGAGCTGCTCTGAAGCCCAGCCCTGTTCCCTCCCTGGTCTCTCAGCCTTGCTGGGGGCAGCTGGGAGGCAGAAGCAGACTGAGACACAGCAGGTGGGGAACCGTCTGGCCGGACCTCCCAGCTGACCCAGCATGAAGACACCCCACAGGGCCAGGCAGAGGAGGAAGGCAGCTACTGCAAGGACCTCACCAGGCCAGGGCGATTTGTGGGGGGAGGGGCTGGGCGTGTCTCCAGCCCCTCCCCCTATTGTTGGGTGGGGCCCTGAGCAGAACAGGAGGCAGCTGGGCACTGGTGGATGTTCCTGGCAGCAGTGGTGGCCAGGCAGGAGCTGTATCTGTGGCGTGAGTGTCTTGAGCGCAGCGAGAGCCTGTGAGCCTCATGCTGTAAGAGCCACTTCCTTCTCTCCTCTGCCCTGTGTGGACAAAGAAGCTGCAGGGAGCCGGGCTTGGGGCTGCCAGGGCTTCAGCGCGGCCCTGCAAACTGGGTGGCCGGAGGCACTTTGCAGGAGACAAGGGCCTAGGATGTGCTCTGCTCTGTGTGCCAGCAATGGGCTGACTTCCAAGGGGAGGCTCTTCTCCTCTGGGTTTTGGGACCTTCTCTGGGAGCTCCCTCTTCCCTTTGGCCAGTCCTTGTGCTTGAGGGCAGCGAGGCAAAGTATTTGCTGCCTAAAAGCAGAAGGAGAAAGTGTGCTGGCAGAGGGCCCCTGCTTGGGAGATGCCAAAGAGCTGCCCTTCGTGGGGCTGAGAAGCAATCTGCGCTTGTGAGGGCAGCGGATGTCACCAAGGGTGCTGTGCAAGCAAAGGAGAGGGTGGGAAGAGTCTTCCTGGGAGCAGGAGCGCTGAAGGGAGGGAGAAGCTGTTGCTGAGGAGGAGGGCTGGGGAACAATGTGGTTGTCGGGGCCTAGCAAAAGCCAAAGCGTGCCAGTCCCAAGGAGTGGGTGATGCTGGTGACGGGAGGGTGGGTGGCTGTGGTGTGACCTTTGCCTTCCCGGTGAAGATGTGCCTGGGTGGAGGGAGGCTGTGTCTTTGCAAGAGCGCCCGGTGCCATGCTTGGCCAGAAGCAAGCTGGTGCTCAGCCTGCTGAGGAGGGGCTGGATGGTGTCTTCCCTGGGGTCGCTGGTGGGAGCTCCGTGTGTTTGGGAGGTGCTGGGAGCTCAGTGACCCCCTCCAGAGCCACCTGAGGGGGAAGCTGGGCAGCGGTTTGGGTGCAGGTGGGAGCTGAAGGGAGCTTGTGAGCTGGCTGCCAGACTCTCTTTCTTGCTGTGCCCTGTTGCTGGGCTTGCAGAGGGTGGAAAGCCAAGGGCGGGAGCATGATGGAAGGAGCCTTTGGAGAGCTCTCGCTGCTGGAGCCTGCAGCTGCGTCCCTTGGTGGGCAGGTGAGAGCTTTGCTGGGGCTGGGAGCATGCTGGGCTGCTGCTGAGTACTGGCTGGGGAAAGCCCTAGGGGCTGCTGGCAGAAGCGCTTTCTGCCTCTGCCCTCCCTGGAGATGCTGAGAGCAGGGGCACTTGTCCTGAATCTTCTTGCTGCCTTCCCACCTCCTGCCTTCTCCTTTCTTCTCCCTTGGGCTCCTCCCTCCCTCTCTGCCTCCTTCTTCCCATGCCACTGGCAGCACAGGGCATTGTCCCTCTGTCCCACCACCATGGAGACCCTGGGAGAGGCAGCGGGGAAGTGCCGGGGAGGAGTGCCCCTGTGCCTCCTGGCTCTGATTGCCTCAGCATTGGGGGGCAGTCCGCTGATGGGTGTCCCCCCACGTGCCCCAGGCCTGTGTGCCACCCTTGGTCCCTGTTGACAGCACCCCGAGCATGGGACTAGGCGTCCTTGTGGGAGGGTGTTGGGTGCTGAGGGAGGTGTCCCTCCCTGCGCAGCATCAGCAGCCACAGCAGTGTGCTGGCAGCCCTTCGCCCTGCGAGTAAGAGCTGCCTCTGTTTTCACAGCCTGCATGCGTCGTCCCCCGACCTGCTGTCCCTGCAGGGAGCAGAGCAGAGAGGGAGTGGTCTGGAGCATCTCTGCCATGCAGCAGGTAGTGCCTGGGGAGGAGGGAGGCCCCCAGAGCCACTCGAGCATCCCTGGGCAGCTCCAGGGGGCCTGCGAGTGCCTGGCTGGCTCTGCAGGAGCCTGGCAGGGGTTGGGCGGGAAGACAGAGAGGGCCGCTTTGGAGCTGTGGCTTCTTCCTCAGGCATGCATGGCTCCGTGTGTGTGCATGCGGGTGAGTGTGTCGAACGGCTGTTGGTCTGTAGGCATGGCTGGGGAGTGCAGGGAGAAGCTTTTTGGGAGAGGCAGCCCTGAGCCCACACTCATGCCTGCTTGCCTCCCCTACAGGATGGAGAGGCTGAGGCGGAGGCTGAAGATGAGGACAGCCAAGGTGTCCTCATGGCCAGCGGCAGATGCTGTGCAGCCTGTTGCTGGGGGAGGCCACTGTGGTGAGGGGAGAGTGGAAACTGCAGCTCCCAGGGCTGGGCAGTCCTCATGTGAGCCCACAAGGCGCAGGGCTGGTGGGTGGCTGAGGAAGCAGCAGCCCGCGGAGGCTTGGAGCTGGTGGCAGGCAGTGTGGGGCTGCTTTGCCTGCACACAGAGGTGCCAGGAGGCCAGCAGCACCCAGTTGCCACCGGAGTCACCTGCCCTGGCAAGAGGGCCCCGGGCTGCCCCCAGCTCAGGGCAGCGGGTGGAGCATCGCCCCGCAGGCTCTGGCAGTACCTGCATCCTGCCCTCTGCTGCCTCCCCCGGAGGGGAGAGCAGCCGCCTGGCCAGCGAGGGGTCACAGGTGGTGCTGGTGACCCACATGGTGACCCTTTCATTTTACATGGCCGGAGACACATGCTCCCTGTGCAGCTGGGCCAGCCGGGAGAGTGAGAGCTGTTCTGGGAGCTGCAGCTGCCTGTCCTGCATGGATGCAAAGGAGCTGGTCCAAAGCCGCCACCCCTCCAGCTGTGTCCTGGAGCTGGAGAGCATGAGCACCTCTGGGTCCTGCTGCGAGATAGAGGACCCTGCTGTGAGCCACGCCGGCAGCTCAAGCCCAGACACTGGCGGAGAGAGAAGCTCCCACCTCCCTGGGGATGGAGAAGAGCAGGACAAGAGCCACAGCGCCAGCCCCACTGAAGGCACTGGCAGGGAGTGAAGATGCCTGCATGGGGAGGATGCAGATGACGAGGATCATCACCCACCCCTCTAGCTCAGCCGGTGGCGGTGGTGGTGAGCAGAGATCCCTGCCCGCTGAGGAAACCAACTGCGTGATGTTTGTCTGTGACTCCAGCTCTGCCTTTGACACAGGCAGTAAGGAAAAAGTCCCTGGGCAGCTGGGCGCAGCGAAAGCAGCATTGGGGACCATGGCTCCGTCTCACCTGTAACAGGCGGGTGTTGCCACGAGTTACAGCAGAGCAGTCAGGATCACCCTTGGCTACAGCACCCACGAGCTGGTGGGAGTTGAGCACTGTGCGAGGAGGGAGCAAGGCAAAAAGCAGATGGCAGCCCTGGCCTTGAGGAGAGCAGGCTTTGGCCTCTTTCGGGACCTGCTTGGCAGAATGCTGTGGGATAGCCTTCCTGGGAGGGAAGAGGCGTGCAAGAGAGCTGGTTGATGCTCAAGGATCACCTCCAAGCTCAAGAAGGGGCCAGCCCAACAAGCAGGAAAGCAAGCAAGGAGGCCCTCACAGAGGAGCAGGGAGCTCCTGCCTTGACTCGGACTCAAGAAGGAAGGCTACGAGAGGTGGCAGCAGGGACAGGTGACCCAGAAGGACTATCGAGACCCTCCGTGAGCATGCAGGAAGGGGCTTAGGAGAGCTAAAGCCCAGCTGGAGTTGAATCTCGCCAAGGGCGTGAAGGGCCACAAGAAAGGCTGCTAGAAGAACATGGGTAGCCAAAGGAAGGCAGGGGAAAATGCGGGCCTGCTGCTCTATCGAATCCCTACTCTGCCTCAGTCTTGACTGATAAAAGCGGCCCTCCAGAATCCCAGGCCACGGAGACCAGAGAGGTAGTCTAGAGCAAGGAAGACTTGCCCTTGGTGGAGCAGGAGCAGGTTAAGGAACACTTCAACAACCTGGACAGACCTGCATCTGTGGGCCCTGCTGTGATGCAGCCATGAGTGCTGCGGGAGCTGGCCAATGGCATTGCAAAGCCACTCTTGATTATCTTGGAAAGGGCATGGTGATGGGGAGAGGGTCCTGAGGGCTGGAGGTGAGCAACTGTCAGCCCTCTAATGTCCAAGAAGGGCAAGAAGAAGGATACGGGGAATGCCGGGCTGGTGAGCCTCCCCTTGATGCCTGGGAAAGGGATGGAGCAACTCATCCCGGAGACGATTTCCAGACGCATGACACACCAGAAGGTTCTGGGCACCAGTCAGCATGGGTGTATGAAGGGGAAGTCATGCTTAACCAACCTGATGGGTGATCTTTCCCCTCTCCTCGGCACTGGTGAGGTTCCACCTGGAGTGCTGCTGTGTCCAGTGCTGGGCTCCCCAGTCCAAGAGAGACATGGCTTTCCTGGAGTGAGTGCAGTGAAAGGCTGCACAGATGCTTGATGAAGGGGTTGAAGCCTGTGTCCTTTGAGGAGAGGCTGAGCGAGCTGGGCCTCCAGCCTGGAGAAGAGAAGGCTCCAGGCAGCTCTTAGCAGTGTGCCTCAATACCTGAGGGGAGCGTGTCAGGATGCCAGACTCTCCTCACTGGTGCCCAGGCATAGGACAAGAGGCGCTGGGCACACACGGAAACCCCCAAACCCCACTGGAGCACAAGAAGACATCACGTCTTTCTTATGGTGGTGGTTGAACACTGCAGCAGCTTGCCTTGAGCGCTGGTGATGTCCCCGTGGCTGGAGATAGCCAAAAGCTGACTGGATGTGGGCATCCAGGGCAACCTGCTCTAGCTGAGGCTGCTTGAGCAGGGCAGTTGGACTAGGTGGTCTCTGGAGCTGCCTTCCAAGCCCAACAGTCCTGTGAGATGTGGAGGGCAGGATTAATGCTGAGTCTGGTTTCGGAAATGAAAGGCAAAGGGCAGAAGAGCAGGACTCCTTCTGGGCATGGGTGGAGGAGGCAGTTCTGTTGCTCTTTTCTTGAGTGGGGGGTGGGGTGGGGGGGTTGTTTGTTTGTTCGTTCCTGTTTCAACCCCTCTGTATGGCCACTGCTGCTTGTTACCAACCAAGCAACCAACCAAATAAAGCAACCGTGAGGGGCCATGTCCTTCCAGCCTTGTGGCCTGTCTTGAGTTTGCATCTCTTGAGAATGCCAAGAGGACCCCAAAACACGCCTGTAATCCAAAAGGCAGAGCACAAGCACAGGGCTCCCCCAAGAAGCCAACAGCGGCAGTGTGAGCAAGCGGTTCATGCCAAGGAAGATGCTGTCCCATTTCTGGGCCATGGCTGGCGCTGACCCCACACACTGGGTGCTTGCTTTCCTCACCATGAGTGGGCACAACAAGCCCAGCCACATTACACAGACAGGGTGTTCTGCCATTGCTTCTTCCTGATGTGTTGGGCAGACCTGCCTTGCCCTGCAAGGAGGTGTGGATTTTCCATGGCCTCCTCAAGTATGTCCAAAGACAAGTGAGCAGGACTCCAGTGAGTCCAGGCCCAGGGCTTGCCGGTGTTGCTTGGGTTGTTTCTACTGCTGCTTGCCCAGGCAGGTTCCCTGCTGTGTCCCTGCACACCACGGCAGGACTACTTTGGCTTTCTCATTTCTTGGGCAAAGCTTGGAGTGGCCAGCTGTGTGGGCACTGAGACAGTGCTCTTTTTCCCTGGTCTGCTTCTCTTGCCTGCTCTCCATGCCCCTCTTCCTTCCCCGGAGAGGCTGGCAATGAAGGAGAAGCCTGCGCCACGACCTGCCCCAGGGGTCTGCATGTGGCCTGCAGCCAAAGGCATGATGGCAAAGGTGCCTGTGGCATGAGCTTCAAAAACCCTGATGCTGGAAGCATACTTGTGTCAGACCTCCAAGGACCCCAGGATACATCCTGGGTGCAGCAACTGCCTTCTTGAACCTCAGATGAGCAGGTGGGTGGGTGAAGGCTGGAAGCAAGCAGTGCGGGGCTACTTTCCTCTGGGATGACCGTGTCAGGAGCCTCCAGCTAGGGAGTGGTGGAGCCTAGCTCAGAAACTGCTGCACAAACAGCTGCAACCAACAGGTTCATGGGCCCTTGTTGCAGGAGGGCAGGCAAGGCTGCAGTGAGGAGGGCTAGGGAGGGCTTCCCTACCCTGGGGAGTCCCTGTGGGTGCTGAGACCCTCTGTGCATGGGTGGGGGTGTGGGTGTGCAGGGGCAGAGGGAAGGGGAGGACGAGCTGCTGTGTGGCCCAGCTCTGTCCCCTCCCTGGTCTCTCAGCCTGGCTGGATTCAACTCCTCTGAGTTGAAGAGGGGATGACAAAAGCTTCTCCTTTGTGTCATGCACCTACAGAAGAATGCACACCTCCATCCCAGATTGCTTTTCTTGAATATAGGCCCTCACCAGCTATTATGGCAATGTCCCCCCAGGGCCTTACAGTTCATTTTCTCATTTTGTGTGTTTCCGTTGAGGAGTGGGCTAGTTGGAATACAGAGCATTCACACTTCAAACCTTATATTGTGGAGGCAGTCTCCTCTCTCCTTCTTTACTGTAGAATTGTCGTAACTTTCTTTCAGGAACATGTTTCTATCTTTGTATCAGTTCTGTGATATAGCGTCAAATCTGTCTTTACAAATACTAAACTAGCAACTGAGATTATATGGCATCTGACTATTTTAAAAAAAGCTTTTAGTGTGGCTTATACAGACCACACTCTGAAAATATGGAGCTTTGCACATTTATTTTAATTATCCAGAAAATACAGAGCTTGCAGAATATCTAGAAACACAATGGTTTGTGCCTCTTCTACAAATGAATTGTCACAATCTTAAACACGTTTTGGTCTAAAAAGACCACAATGACAAGGTTTATATCAGGATAGTGCAGGGCTGGGTGCAGCTGAATCATGGCCTGGGCCATAAAGAGGGGAAGATGAAGAAGTTACTGACTGATGAGAGCAGAGCAGTGTGCACTGTCTTTGTCCTGTCTGTGCTGGATATCAGTTCTCGTCTTGATGTTCCAATGACCAGCAGCTCTGTTCTGCTTGTCTCCACTCCCCTTTCCTCCACCAGCATCTGAGCAAACAGGGTTAAGACAAGATCCTGAGATCTAGTCAACTGCTTGACACTGGCTGATGGAGAGGTTTTTCTCCTTCTACTGCTGTACCAGTTGACTATGGCCAGGCTGCTCATGAATTGCTATGTCTGCTGTACCAACTTAAACTCATAACTGTATCACATTTCATTCTGTTGAGGTTTTTTAGCTTGCTGTTCTACTTATGGCATATGGCTCTGACCTTGCCTCTTTCTTTGCAGTGGTGACCCTGCCTTTTATGCTTTGGATTTTCTGCTCATCTTCTGGTTTGCTCCTTGATTCCTGCACCCTATTGTCCATTCCTGGTCACATTCTTTTATTTTCCTCTGCTCTTGAAAATATCTATTATAAGAAAATTATAGTATTTTAATAAGAAACATAATCCTTTTCTCTCCTGTCCTCTTGTGCCAGCACTGGTAGTCGCTTAGGTTCTTCCTCTGCTCTTTTTCCTCAGTTCTGCTCTCCTGAAACCATAGTTTTTCATTCCAGCTACCAAAAACTGTTTTATTCTTCTTTGGAGGATATGCTCTCATGTTTTCATTTGTGTCTCTTTCTGACACATATCCTCTTTACTTCTTTGCAAAGCTTGTTTTCCCTTTTGACTCATCTCATTTCTTTCCTTTGTAATCTGCTAGGCACTTTTTCTGTGGCTATATGCTCCTAGACATAGTCCAGCATTTCCAACATTCATCCTCCAGGGAGCAGCCTCTGTGTGTTAAAACTTGTTAAGCTTTCTACTCTAGATAAAATTTTGTGTATTGCACTGAACAGAGATGAGCATAACTAAGTTGTTTACCATTAATTGCATTTTTTCTTCCCTGTGTCTTCACTCTCTATTATGCTAGAATTGGATAGGGTTGGTGCCTTTAATCTAGCTGATGCAAAGCATTCAAGATGGAAACTCCATATATGGAGCTGGTCCTGCTGCCACTGAATGAATACTTGCAGACATGTCTTTTTTTAAAGCAGACAACAAAACTAACAATAACAACCCCCCCCCCCCAACCACCTCTTAGGTTAATAATGCAAAATCCTTGGGTTTGTCCCTCCAAAATCAAATCCTCTAAGAGCCTTGTCTACTTGTCTACCAGAAAAAAGTGTAATAGTATCATGTATTTGTACATTATATGGTGAAGTCACTAGAGCTTTTTTTACGTACATATGTATAATAAGAATTCTGTAAATATTATCTGTTTTGTATGAGTGAGGTGATACTTCAGGCGAGTGATTCATGATGGGATGAGGAACTGATGTTCTCTAGCAATTCCTTTTAAGTTTAAGTTCTCTGGGAGTATAAGCCACTTTACTTGGGGATCTTCATGGAATTGAGGTGACAATGGAGTTAAATGGGCAGACTGAGTCAATCAAATGAATGGCTCACAGCTGCCAAAATGGAGATCTGGCTGTTCCTGCCACCCTGTGACCCTTTCAGAGAGCTATCCTCCTCTCCACCAGCTCTGAGATTCTGGGAGATAGGATCTGCCTGTTTCTGGGCAATGGGTGGGGCGTAGATGTCATTTACCCAGTTTGGACTTTAGTTATCTCTATCTTGCTTACTTTCTGAAGGCTGCTACTAAACGCACACAGTTGCTCGGCCCCAAGTTCCCCTGAAGAAGCTACTTTACCCCCTATATTTCCTCTCAGAGACATGCACTTTTTTGAATGCCCTGGGAATAGGTGACTAAAATTAGCAAAGTTTTCTGCACAGCTGTGCAGGCTGCTGTCTTTTCCCAGGAGATCTTCTTTGTGTGCTTGCAAAACAGAGACAGGTTGTCTTGTAGTATCTAAAAACGTGGGTGATCATAGCTTAAGAAAACTCAGCGTGTGGTCTGACGAAACTCTGGCTGTAGGTCTAGCTTCCATTAGCAAAAGCTTTTAGTATTTTATTATTGCAGCCTCAATGCTTCATTAGCATCTTCCATCTATGAATTCTTGCTCCAAAGAGATGCTCTCAAAATCCTGTTGCATGAGAGCACTTCCATTACTTCTCAAAGCTGTCTGAAATCTGTGTGAGATACGGAGCTGATCAATAATATTAGATTGGTCATGCAGGTGCTGAAAAATTGACTTTGTAAATGCATGTATTCATTTAAACAAAAAAAAAAAAGTAAGCTAAAATGATGGGACCTGTTCTGCTTTTTAAGATACTACTTTGTAATAGGACACTGATCACTCCCCTCTAAGTGAACAGAATATTTAGGAACGAAAATAAGTATAAATATCTGGTGGGCCTAGCTCTTTGTTTATTTTGCACTATTACAAATGTTATTCCTATATTATATACACTTTATTTGTGCCTAAAGGCTGAATTCAGTTAGTTCAAGTCAGGACTGTGGAGACTGGTTTAATTTTGATCTCCCATGAAAGTGCAATTAGTCACCAACTGATCTTTGCTTTTTTAATGTACGTTCTTGATTTACAGTCTTGAAGGAAACCTTGTGGGTTCATTTACCCTGAACAAAAAGCATAGCAGGTTCTTATACTACATCTGCCCCTAAAGCTGCTGAGCTACCTGCAGTAGTAGTTTGTGGTGCACAGTCTTGCTGCTCACATGATATTTGTAGGACTCTTCTGTAAAGGCACTAACAAACTCTTTGCAAAACAGCAATGCAGCTTGGGAGTCAGTGCTTCAGACAATGAAACCACTTTATTCAGACTATGTTAATGCCTCTAGATAGCTGTTTGACAACTAGATAGGCTACGCAGGAACAGACTGAGACGAAGTGTTCAAGTACTACTGAGACGTGACAAGTTTAGAAAAGTTGGATTGGAAGCGAGTCAAAAGGTCAAGCTATTCTGGTCCTAGTCTAAGATGGGATCAAACATGCTTGAAGTCCCTTGCATTGAATTTCTCATGTTTTTAAGAATCACTAATAATCAGAAGGCTGGAGAATCCCCAGACAGCCTTATCTGGTGCTTAGTGTTTAATATGATGTTTAACTGTCCAAGTAGTTAAAAGATGTTCTTCTGTCTAGTGTAATCTTTACTCCAAAACTCTTCTTCTTCTGCCCTGGTAGCCATAAAGAATAACAGAAAAATTGCCACTACTTCAAGAACTACCTTTCAAAGTTGCATATTCTCTGATCTCAATAAGCAAAAAAAACTTTTTTTTTTTTAACCTGCTTTAACCTTTCTCTTTGGAGATACCTAATCTTTGTAACACTTTGCTCTTTGCTGGAGTTTTTCTCAATAAGCACCATGCTTTAGGAAAGTGGCCAAAGGGCAAAAGAACTACTCTCTGTACAATACTGAGTACATTCTCTTTGTCACAGAAGTGGCAGCATCACATGTGGTCATTCATGGAAAGCTACACACTGAGACTGTTGTTCCATGACAGCTCAAACCATTCTTGGCTCCTGGCTTCTCAGTTCCACTCCCTTCTTACAGCACTTTTTTTGGTTTTGTTCTTTCATGTTCTGTTTTGAGGTATGTGGTCTGCACTGTTGTGGCATTTGGCCCTGCAAAGATTTTGACACACTTGTTATGCCAGGGAATGAACTTACTTACTCTTGAACTAATGATTAATATCACCTGAATAACTTTCAAGCAGTTGCTTGAAAGGAGCTTGTCTGCTCCTTAATTTGCTGCAGAGAGTCACTGGACTTGAAGTAAGGCAATACTGTAGCCACTAGCTTCCTCTGTGTCCACTGAACTGCTTAGTCTCTCTGATGGAAATTACACTGCTTTAGATCTTCTTTCAATCAACTACTAGCATGTCTAGGTGCTTACAAACTGATTGTCTTTATTCCAAATTGTTTCAATGTCTATTAAAATTAGTCCAACTGCTGTATAATTGTCCTTGTTTTTCTCTTTCACAATATGTACTGTGTTTTGCGATCACCAGGACTCCAGGAAGGTCCAGTAGTAATTCAGGCACAAATTTTTAAAGAACCAGATGAAGCAAGGGTGTATTAAACTAAGGCCTTGGGGAGGGAGAAGGGTCTCTGTTTCCTTCTGCTTGTTAATTGAATTAGGCATTGGGTTTCAATGACATCTCTTTCACTTCTCTCTTCCTAGGAAGAGCTTTGAGTACTTAGCTGCCCTTATCCTGAAACTTAAGTCTTCCAAGACCTTTTTCTTCAGTCTTGATCAGTTCACTGCCTCAGGTCTTATCAGAGATCTAACAGCTCATTACAACTGTGTGTGACCAATCAGTAAGCCCCTACAATGGAAGAAGGCTTAGGGGAAATGGCCAAGGTGATGTGCCCATGAAGCTCAGGGATGAATGCAGGGTGGGACTGACTACAGCTGTTGCAAGGAGAGCTGAATTACTGTGAACACAAAGGGGGCCGGAGGGCAACCTTTGTTTTAGATAAATTGCTGTGTCA
Organism: Dromaius novaehollandiae; assembly: GCF_036370855.1. Classification (NCBI taxonomy): domain Eukaryota; kingdom Metazoa; phylum Chordata; class Aves; order Casuariiformes; family Dromaiidae; genus Dromaius; species Dromaius novaehollandiae. Next base: position 78,684,048 of record NC_088099.1, on the reverse strand, counting down.
GTTGAATAGATCAAATGGTGTTGTAAATGTTTAATCAAGAGTGTGAATGCCTCCCTGAGTGAGCCAGACCAACACGAGGGGAAGTGTATACATGCCTCAGCCCAACAGAGTGTACAGAAACTAAACAACTAACAAAAAAATTTTGAAGAGAGGAATGAGCTTGAGCTGGGGTCCAGTCCTGTTCAACTTACTCATCAGTGACCTGGATGAAGGGACAGAGTGAATCCTCTGCAAGTTTGCTGGTAACACAAAACTGGGAGGAGTGGCTGATACACCAGAGGGCTGTGCTGCCATTCAGAGGGACCTTGACAGACTGGAGAGATGGTCAGAGAAGAACCTCATGAAGTTCAACAAAGGGAAGTGTAGGATCCTGCACCTGGGGAGGAATAACCCCATGCACCAGTGCAGGCTGGAGGCTGACTTGCTGGAAAGCAGCTCTGCAGAGAAGGACCTGGGAGCCCTGGTGCACAACAAGTTGATCATTAGCCAGCAGTGTGCCCTTGTGGCCAAGAAGGCCAATGGTATCCTGGGCTGCATTGGGCAGAGCATTGCCAGGAGATCAAGGGAGGTGATCTTCCCCCTCTACTCAGCCCTGCCAAGGCTGCATCCAGAGTACTGTGTCCAGTTCTGGGCTCCCCAATACAAAAGAGACATGGAGCTACTGGAGTGAGTCTAGCGAAAGGCTACTAGTGTTACAAGACAACCCTGAGAAGCTCAGAAAGAATGTTTGAAGTAGGTAGATTTGGATAACTTCTATCTTAGATAGAACTTGCTTAGCATGAGTAGCTAAATTTGCTGAAGCCTTAGGCCGCGCTCCTAGTTCGTTAAGAAAAGGCCTCAGAGCTGGTGCAGGCTGGAAAGATAAGGGAGTTACAAGCAGTCTGCATTCCTGTGCCCCACTCTCCGAAAGGGAGGATGCCAAGGCTGAGAAATAAGGCCTGTTTGGGCGCCAAGACCTTGGGAAGCAAAAAGCTTCCTCTCACTGTTAAAACAGTGATGATTAAGGGGTCTGGATTATGTCTTCTTCCTCAGGGTCTTAGAAGATAACACCTACTGACCCAGCTGGGGCAGTGTTAATTAATTGACCAGGACCTTGAGAAGCAGGAGTGGGACCCAGGGAAATGTGAAGAAATCATTAACCAGTCAGTGTAAAAGAGGAAGGAAGTCACAAATATGGCAAATAAGAGGAAGGAAGTCACAAATATGGCAAATTTGATTGTATAAATGCTACCTGAAAAGTTGGGGGGGGTGCTCGATTTGTGGAAAACCACCGAGCACCCAGGCTTGCGCAACTCTGAAATAAATAAACAAATGTCTCTCCTGAGTGTGTAATTATTGGCTCATTGCACACCGGGCAACAAATCCGCTTTTCGGACAACAGTTTTCTGGCGACCCAGATGGGACCCTCGCTGTAAAGCCTTGCCCGGATCGTCTTGCCAGTTCCGGCGGGGAGACACTGCTCATCGGACTCCAGTGCGCACCGACCGTTTTGTTCGGGGACTCCGTGAGCACCCTCCCTGGTCGGAACAGGTAAGCGACTCAAAGATGCAATGCAGTAATTATTAAGAGACATTGCATAAAGGGTATGATACAAGGGTAATTGGTTGTGGTAACCAAAGGTAAGCTTTGTACACGTTTGGACAGTGACAACTGGAGTGTACGAAAGCGTAATTGGTAAGAACGTTCTTTTAAGGGTAATAATATGGGAACAGGACAATCTGCAGGGGTATCCTCCTGTTCTCCTTTAGGATGCATCCTGAAACATTGGAGTAAGTTTGGTGGGAATCCTTTAACAAGGAGAAAGTTAAAGGAATACTGTACTCAGTGGTGGCCAATGTATAAACTGGAGGATGAGGAAAAATGGCCAGAAATGGGAACGCTAAACTATAATACAATCTTGCAACTTATGTTGTTTTGTAGAAGACAGAACAAATGGGATGAGGTCCCATATGTAGATTTGTTCTTCTCTCTGAGAAATGATCATGAAACTAGAAAAAAATGTAAGCTGTTGATCTCTGATTCAAATGTGTTAATGATGATGGGAAACAAAGAGAAAATGTCTCGGTGTTGCTCTGCTTGTAGCATTGGGAAAAGATGTTTAAAAGTGGGTGATGAGGAAGAGGATGTACAATTATTGGTCTCTCCGGAAAGAGATCAAGATAGTGTCGATAGCAGAAATGAGGGAAGTGAGGTATGTAGCCCGATTGCAGGCAGAACTCGGGCTACTCGGGCTAAACATCCCGCGATTCAGGCCCCGCTGCGTCAAGCAGTTAGACCAGACGGGATGCCTGTGTATGTGAAGGTCCCTTTTTCAACTACAGATTTAATGAATTGGAAGGAGTCTGCCGGGTTGTACCGAGAAAATCCAGAAAAGATGTATCAATCCTTTAAAATGATAATTGAAAATCATAATCCAGATTGGCAGGATTTACAGGTGCTTTTAAATACTTTGCTTTCACCTGAGGAGAAAAGAATGGTATTAGACAAAGCTCAAGAGGAGAATGAGAGACAAAATGCCAGAGACGGACTAGACCGTTTTATGCCGGCCCAGACACCGGGTTGGGATCAAAACACAGGGGCAGGCAGGTTAATGACTAAACAGTACCAACAGTTAATATTATATGGGGTAAAGCATGGAGTACCTAGGCCCAAAAATATTGCAAAACTATATCAAGTCGCACAGGGTAAGAATGAGGATCCCTCTGCATTTTACGAGCGGTTATGTGAAACTGCCCGAAAATGGACAGACTTGGATCCCGAGGACGAAGCAAATAAAATGACTTTTACTACATTATTTGTAGGACAGTCAGCACCAGATATAAGGAGAAAGCTTCAGAAAGTAGATGGTATGTCAGGGATGTCGATATCGCAATTAATAGAAATTGCATATAAGGTGTACAATAACAGGGAAGAAGTAGAGAGAAAGGAAAAACAAAAGGAGAAACTGAAAGATAAGAGGCAAAATGCTGCAATCTTGGCAGCTGCATTTGCCCAAGCACAAACTCCCTCTCAGGGAAGGAGTTTTCCGAAAGGACAAAGACGTGGAAGAGGGTATAGAGAAAGAGGGAATTTGGGAGATAGAATTCCGCTAAGGAGAGATCAGTGTGCAATTTGCAGGGGGAAGGGGCACTGGAAAAATGAGTGCCCGAAGAGACAAACAGATCATTGGAAGCCTCAGTCTGCATCTGTTCCAGAGGCAGATTTGCTTATGATTGGTACAGAGGATTCAGACTGATGGGGACCGGGGGTTGAGGAACTGGATTCCCCAGCCAAACCCCTGGTTTCAGTAAAGCTGGGGAACGAAACAGTTAAATTTTTAGTGGACACCGGAGCAGCATATTCAGTACTAAATAGCTGTAAGGGACCAATGAGTAAATTCTCTATGCCAGTAATTGGGGCCACGGGAAAGCAAGAGGTCAAACCTTTCTGTCAACCAATTAAATGTGAAATAGGAAATAAGGTGTTAACACATGAATTCTTATACATGCCAGAATGCCCATTACCCCTAATGGGGAGGGATTTACTGAATAAACTGGGGGCACAGATAACCTTTGATCAAAACAAAGTTAAGGTGCACATTCCACAAAGTAACGCCTGGAAGGCACAAGCATATATGTTGCAGAAAGCACTGGATTCCGAACAGGTGGAGGATGGACCAAGCGAAATTCCCTCTGAAGTAATGGACGCAGTAATCCCTTTTGTGTGGGCAACGGAGAAACCTGGAAGAGCCAGATGTGCAGAACCGGTAAAGGTGGAATTAAAACAAGGAGCCAAACCGGTAAGGCGAAAACAGTATCCCATGAAGTTAGAGGCCCGTGTTGGACTGGAGCCTATGATTAATAATTTCTTAAAGTATGGACTGTTGCGAGAATGTCAATCCGAGTACAATACTCCAATCCTGCCTGTAAGAAAACCACATTCATAAGAATATCGTCTAGTAAAGGATTTGCGAGCTATTAACCAGATAGTGACTGATGTGCACCCGGTGGTACCCAATCCATACACTTTGTTAACGACGATAGATGATTCCAATGTCTATTTTACAGTATTGGACTTAAAAGATGCTTTCTTCTGTATCCCTTTGGAGGAACAAAGTCAGCAATTATTCGCCTTTGAGTGGGAAAGTCCTACAACGAAACGCAAAATGCAGTTGTGCTGGACAGTACTCCCTCAAGGATTCAAGAACAGCCCTACAATTTTTGGTAATGTACTTGCAAAAGAATTAGAATTATGGCAAGGTAAGAAAGAGACCACTACCTTATTACAGTATGTGGACGATATCTTACTGGGGGCAGACACTATTGAAGAATGTAGAGAAACAACCATCAGTTTATTAAATTTTTTGGGAACAGCGGGATACAGGGTATCTCGGAAAAAAGTACAGATCATGAAGGAAAGCGTAATCTATCTAGGATTTGAAATATTCCAGGGGGAAAGAAAATTAGGAATCGAAAGAAAAGAAGCGATTTGTCAGATCGCCCCCCCAAAATCAAAAAGAGAACTCAGGGGATTTTTAGGAATGGCTGGGTGGTGTCACCTGCGGATACCTAATTTTGGATTAATGGCAAAGCCTTTATATGAAGCTGTTAAGGGGCCGGGAGACTTGCTGGAGTGGACTCCAGAGTGCCGAAAAGGATTTGATGAAATCAAGATTGCTCTCATGAGTGCCCCTGCATTAGGACTTCCGAACCTAACAAAGCCATTTGAGCTTTATGTACGTGAGAGAGGGCACCAGGCTTTGGGAGTGCTTGTACAGACTTTAGGAAATTGGAAAAGACCTGTGGCTTACTTTTCAAGACAGCTGGATAAAGTGAGTGCAGGGTGGCCAGGATGCCTCAGAGCAGTTGCAGCTGCTGTGCTGTTAATACAAGAGGCACGAAAATTGACGTTGGGACAAAAAGTGACTGTTTATGTGCCACATGCTGCTGCAGCAGTTTTAGAACAAAAAGGGCATCACTGGTTATCCCCAAGTAGGATGGTGCAGTACCAGGCAGTGATACTTGAGCAAGAAGATGTAACCATGAAGGTGTCTAATACCCTTAATCCGGCATCTCTATTACCACTTCATGAAGAGGGGAGGTTGGCTCATGACTGTCTGCAAACTATTGAGCGAGTATATTCCAGCCGTCCAGATTTGAGAGATATTCCGTTGCAGAACCCAGACTGGGAATTATTTACTGATGGGAGCAGTTTTATAGTAAAGGGAGAAAGAAGGGCTGGATACGCTGTCGTCACTTTGGAAGGAGAAATCAAAGCAAGATCGCTACCAGCAAATACATCCGCCCAGAAAGCAGAACTGATTGCTTTAACCCGGGCTCTGGAATTATCAGAGGGAAAACGGACTAATGTGTTTACAGATTCAAAATACGCCTTTGGGGTTATACATGCCCATGGCGCAATTTGGAAGGAAAGAGGATTGCTATCTTCTCAAGGGAATCCTATAAAATACAGTAAGGAGATTATGAGACTACTCAAAGCAGTTAATAAACCCAAAGAAATAGCAGTAATGCATTGCAAAGCGCACCAGTCCGGACAGACTGACATAGTTAAAGGGAACAAAAGGGCCGATGAGGCTGCAAAAAGGGCAGCATTATCCGTGTCGGTGGCAGCCTTAGTTCCAGAAAGAATGTTAAAAATGGAAATTCCAGTATACACTGAAAAAGAAAATAAATTAGCAGAAATACTGAAATGTATAAAAACTCCCGAAGGATGGTGGGTGACATCTACTGGACAATGTGTGGTAATTTTGCCGATAATGAAGAAGCTGATGAAGCAAATACATGATAGCACCCACATGGGAGCCGAGTCACTGGTTGAAACAGTTAAAAGATTTGCTGTGGGAGTCAGTATGCTAATAATTGCAAAAGGTATTACACAAAAATGTGAAATCTGTCTTAGAAATAATCCCAAGATTCAGAAGAAGCCCCCCCCAGGGGAAGTAAAAAGGGGCTTCATGCCCGGGGATTACTGGCAAATTGATTTTTCTGAATTACCAAAATGTAATGGATATAAATATTTGTTGGTGATTGTTGACACCTTTTCAGGATGGCCTGAAGCTTTCCCGTGTCGTACCAATAAAGCCAGGGAGGTAGTAAAAATGTTATTAAAAGAAATTATACCAAGATTTGGGGTACCAGAAGGGTTTTCTTCAGATAGAGGACCTCATTTTATAGCAGAAATAGTACAGCAAATCTCAAAAATACTACAAATTAAATGGGACTTACATACCCCCTGGAGGCCACAATCCAGTGGAAAAGTGGAAAGAATGAATCAAACAATTAAGAGACAGGTAGGAAAATTGTGTCAGGAGACTCAGATGAAATGGACTGATGTTTTACCTCTGGCATTATTAAGAATCAGAATAACCCCAAGGGTTAGGGAGAAAGTTAGTCCATTTGAGATTCTGTATGGTAAACCTTACACTGTAAATTTAACTGGAAATGAAATTCAAATGCACGTTAAGGGCGATCAAATTTTAAGTGATTATCTCTTGTCTATGGCAAAGGTTCTTACTTCTCTCCGTAGGTACATCCAGTTAAGATCTCCTGTACTTTTAGATTCACCTGTACATTCATTCCAGCCGGGAGATCAAGTGCATCTTCGGACCTGGAAGGATGAGCCATTGGTAGAAAAGTGGAGAGGACCGTATCTTGTACTGCTAACAACAAATACTGCTGTGAAACTGCAGGGAATTGATTCCTGGATCCACTACACCCGAGTGAAAGCAGTACCTCGAGAGACGTGGAAAGCTGAACAAGTTCAACCTTTAAAGTTAAAAATATATAAAGATATATGAGTTGTATTAGAAGCGAATCGGTTTTAAATTTAGATTGTATTCAGGAAAGAATTGCTTTAATCTGTTTGTTAGGAATAGGGTTAATATTGTTGTTATGGTATCTGTGTAAAAATGATGTTCTCCCAAATAACCAGGGGAGAAATGGTGGTTAGCTTTTCTAGGTTACCTGAGCCAAACAATTAAAGGGAATCAGGAAGGATTTTGGAGCCATAATCTCCATTTGGAAGTAATTACGAAATCTATGAAGATAATTAACCAGAAGGATTGCTGGGTGTGTACCCACTTCCCTGAACATTCCAACAAGGGCTTCCCCCTAATTGGAGTGCCTCTTATCTGTTTCATAAATTCCATAAAGGAAAAATTAAGAAATGATAGTGATCAAACGAAATATAATGAAATCTGGAAGCAGACTGAAATCTTACATGAGGTTCAGAAAGATGATACTTATTTCGGATTTGAAGAAACATGGAAATGGTTGACTTCCTGGTTCCCTGATGTGAGCTCATGGGTTAAAAAATGTTTAACAATTTTAGGATTGGTGTTAGTAGTTTTTGTATGCGTTTATGTAGTGATTCAATGTATTTCTAAGTGTTATATGAAACTAATATGGGAAAGATTTTAAAAGAGTGAGACTAATATGAAAATGATCATATAAGTCTCAAAGGGGGGAATTGTTACAAGACAACCCTGAGAAGCTCAGAAAGAATATTTGAAGTAGGTAGATTTGGATAACTTCTATCTTAGATAGAACTTGCTTAGCATAAGTAGCTAAATTTGCTGAAGCCTTAGGCCGCGCTCCTAGTTCGTTAAGAAAAGGCCTCAGAGCTGGTGCAGGCTGGAAAGATAAGGGAGTTACAAGCAGTCTGCATTCCTGTGCCCCACTCTCCGAAAGGGAGGATGCCAAGGCTGAGAAATAAGGCCTGTTTGGGCGCCAAGACCTTGGGAAGCAAAAAGCTTCCTCTCACTGTTAAAACAGTGATGATTAAGGGGTCTGGATTATGTCTTCTTCCTCAGGGCCTTAGAAGATAACACCTACTGACCCAGCTGGGGCAGTGTTAATTAATTGACCAGGACCTTGAGAAGCAGGGGTGGGACCCAGGGAAATGTGAAGAAATCATTACCCAATCAGTGTAAAAGAGGAAGGAAGTCACAAATATGGCAAATAAGAGGAAGGAAGTCACAAATATGGCAAATTTGATTGTATAAATGCTACCTGAAAAGTTGGGGGGGGGGGGGGTGTGTGCTCGATTTGTGGAAAACCACCGAGCACCCAGGCTTGCGCAACTCTGAAATAAATAAACAAATGTCTCTCCTGAGTGTGTAATTATTGGCTCATTGCACACCGGGCAACGAATCCGCTTTTCGGACAACACTAGGATGATTAAGTGACTGGAGCATCTCTCATACAAGGAAAGGTTGAGAGAGCTGGGCCTGTTGAGCCTGGAGAAAGAGAAGACTGAGGGAGGGGATCCTATCAATGTATTTAAATCTCTGAAGGGAGGATGTAAATAGGATGGGGCCAGACTCTTTCCAGTGGTACTCAGTGACAGGACAAGAGGCAGCGGGCACAAGCTGAAACACAGGAAGTTCCGTCTGAACATAAGGAAAAACTTCTTTGCTGTGAGGGTGACTGAGCACTGGAACAGGTTGCCTAGAGAGGTTGTAGAGTCTTCATCCTTGGAGATATTCAAAAGCCTTCTGGACAGGGTCCTGGGCAATGTGTTCTAGGTGACCCTGTTGGTCAGGGTTTAGATTAGATGATCTGCAGAGATCCCTTCCAATCTGAACTGTTCTGTGATTCTCTTCAAAAAACACCAGTACAGCCTAGTGAGCTCTACCAGATCTTCTTTAATTAGTGTAAGAAGTTAGTAACAGCTGGTTTAAAGGTTATCACTCCCATGGACCCGTCAGAACTTACCTGTGGCATTGCCTTCATTGCTTCACTATGGTCTGGCATGCTGGTTTAAACTTTTGACAGCAATAGATATGTCTAAAACTGCAGTTTGACATTATGCTTAATAGAATGTAACTGCAGGAGACTGTCATTACAAAATGCGGTCCCAGCAGTTCCTTTTGATTGGATCTAGAGGTCACATGCCCATGGGAAAATTCCAGTCCCCAAGCTTAACTCTTATCAGCAAGGAATTAAACAAGCTGGCTGATGGTGTACTGAAGTGGATTTGGAAATTCACACTACTTGCTCACACTTTAAATTACAGCTGGGCATGGGGGACTTTAATTAAACCGAATCTCAGTATTGCAGTATTTGGCCAGTTTTCTTTATTAAGGAGACGAAATACTGAGGAACAAGAATGAAACCAACTTCATTTGTCACTTTAGCAGGATGGAAGTGACCACAGTATGCTCACTTAATACAAGAGAGAAATAAATCGGTATTGCTGTTTTGCACATCTTTTCAAGATCACAAAAAGACCCAAAGGTGATCCTTGTTTCCAAATAATAACTTGTTGGTCCTTGAGTAAATCCCTTTTCTTCACCGGACTTGCATTTTAAAACTTTCAGTGAGAGACCCCTTCATATTTTGAGTACTAGGGGATTAAGTCAGTTGTGCAGGCTGCCTTACATGGGATTCTTAATGCACTGAGACAAAACTGAGTTTATAATGGATATAATTTACATGGTCAGATAATATTTTTACACAGATTACCTTATTTGGGCAATCTCTTCTTTGTTTTCTTTTAATTGCTCAAATAGGTTGTGTTGCATCTGTGTCACACAGCAGTCCTGCTGCTTTTCAAAGCCATGTTTGAATATCAGCTTCCTGTTGTGCTCCTCACTTCAGGAGGCAGTGTTACTGTATAGCTTAGGTGCTGTATTCCAGGCTGTCACTCAAAGGAATTGTCCAGCCTCTCCTCTGATTGGTATTCAAAGGTTGTTTTTCTTGTGCTAGCACTAGGATTTGCTTAATTCTGCAGTGGGTGGATTCCGTCTCCTAAATGGGGCAGGTGTGTGTGGGGAAACGTATTTGGGAAGGGCTAGCTGTCTGCTGGCTCACTGGCAGTGCAAATGAAAATATGTAGGGAGAAGTAAGAATGACCTTCTCATGGCAGTAGGCAGTTTGACTTGCTCAGTTGTGTACAAATAGCACCTTTCCTTTAAATAAATAATTTTATGATGGCTTTAAACTTACAAAAAGGAAGGAGTTTTTCTGAAAGGATTTGGTCACTTTTTTTTTTTTTTTATCTTCTTCCCTCGCTCTGCCTTTCTTATACCTTGATAAGTGACCTAAAATTTCTTCTTTCCTCCCAGTATCAAGGAACAAACTGTTTCATAAGGGAGGCAGGAGGAACATACACCTGGATAGAGAGGAAGATGACTCCTGGGAAGAGCCTGAGAGACCCTGAAATTGCAGCACAGCCTGCAGTTCTGCTGGATTAGATGTATAGTGAAACTCCGCCCCAAAGCTGTGAGCTCAAAAGATGTGGTGAATCCTTTTAAACACTGCAGAAGGGAAGGTGGACCTTGGGTTGTGCTGCAAACTTGCCTAACCCTCTCTCTTTAAGCACTGATGCTAGCTGGGCCTCTCCTGATCTTTTTTGTGTCCCCTGGAACTTGCTAATTTGGTGGAAAAAAGAAAAAAAAAGTCTGCAAAGGAGCGGGTAGCCCATTCTTGGGTTATGGAGGTGAATCAAAAGCCAGAAGGAGGTGAAGCTCTATGCTGGGAACACACAGCTTTGGTGGCTGTGGGATCAGGAGTGAGGGGAGGAAGGTCATTTCCCAGGAGCAAGCCACTAGTCTGGTTCATCATGTAACATGACAGATTCACTGCCTAAGAAACAGTAAGTTATTTCCACACTTCCACTTTCCCTTATGTTTTACAGATGAAGATGTGAGACATGGTGAGGTCAAAAACTCCCACAAATTTTTTTTTTTTTCTCACAAGACATAGGACCTGCACAGATGTTTGTGTATGGCTACTTTTCTCCTTCATACATATGTTTACTTGTGTGAGTATGGAGTGCCTAAACCCTACCATTTCACAGGCTGGGGAACTTTAGACACATCATGCACCCTGAAAAACAGAGACACAGGGAACGTACCAAGAGTTGGGCTTTAACAACTTGCTTTGCATCACAGAAATTCAGTTCTCCAGGGAAGCAGAAAAGAAAATTTGGTGGTGGTGGTAATTGCCATAGGTCTGTCACTAACTGAAGGGGTTTCTTTGGATAAAACAGATCCAGGCATTTCAGAGGTGCATGTGAAAGAATAAATGGTAATTGGCACAAGCTACAACAAGGGAAATTCTGACCAAATAAAAGGAAAAAATTCTTCACCATGAGAGTGGGTGTAGCACAAGAGGAGGTTGCTCAGAGAGGTCATGGCATCTCTATCCTTAGAAATTTTCAGAAATCAACTGGACAAAGCCTTGAACAACCTGAACTAGCTTTAATTGAAGCAGGAGGTTGGACTGGGTGACCCTCAGAGGTCCCTTTCAACCTAAATTTTTCTAAGATTCTGCAATTTATCTGCTATAACCATGAAATCATCCTCCTAGGCATTCTGCAATCGCTTCTTAAAAGGATTACCCAGAAACCTGTAGGAAATTCATGGAAAAAGTAGCTACACTGTCTCCAGTTCAGCTTTACTACATTGGGGAAGCAAGAACTCAGGTTGTGAGCAGAAGGATGGACAGGGTGTAGAAGTCTGGTTTAAAGCAATAACTGTGGTACTGAGAATATGGATATTGAGTTGTAAGTACTACTGAGAAAGATTTAATCTTCAAGATTAAATTAAAGATTTAATACAAGATTAGAGAACTATTTTAAGGCAAAGATAACACTGTATGGTAATGTTTTTATAGGATGACTTCAAATAAGCATTTTTTTTTTAATATATCTGGGCCAGGATGATGTGTTCCCCTGGGATATTATCTAAACATTAGTCCAGACTCCTAAATTGTTTGGATATGGAAGCAGTCGCTGTTATTGAAGACTTTAATTTTTCAGAAAGATTAGAGAACAAATGTTATTGTTAATAGCTAAATCCAATTATTTCTGGATGAAATCTCATCTAACTTTTTTTACTGAAGAACTGTTGAGTCAGGTCTATGGGTTGCTATTGTAGACTTGATTATAATGAGTAATGAGGATTAAATAGAAGAGACATCTGTAGGAAATTCTTTTGGATCGAATAAACATAACTTGATTGAGTTAAACAATAGGGCAGACATTTAATGAGGGAGTTCTGTTTTCTGGAAAACTGAAAGTTCGTTCGTCGTGTTCAACCATGACCCATCTGGAATTAAACTAGGATGTTTATTTTCCCTAACAAGGGTTCTGTATTGTAGGAAGACAAACTTTGGTAATGGGATAAGGGAACCAGTTGGTTTATTGGACTGCTGAGTTAATTTGAGCTTGAGAATTTGGAGAAGATTTGGAATCTTTAAATTTGGAGCCACTGAAATTGCCAGGAATCTGTCACCTAAGCAGAAGAGGAAAGGCTCATGCTTCAGACCTGTTTATTCACAATATCCTTATAGAGGGTGTTTAGAAAATGCATAAGGAAGGCAGCGATGAGTAAAGATATTGGCTGGAAAGTATAAGGAAATATAAAGCAGTATTACCAACAGTCAAGATGATTTAGAGCTTGCAAAGATATTAAAAGAAGTTTAATTAGTCAAAGGACAATAGCACGTGGATCTAAAATGGAGGACATGAGGGATCATTGTTATAGGACTGGGTGTGTGGTATGTTCAGCCTTGACCTCAGCGATGCACAAGTCTGTAGTCTGAACTATTTCTCTAATTACTTTCATGTTTATCTGGAGAAGATGGTGCTTGGTAGGAGAACTGGTGGGTAAGAAGCTGGCTATGAAGTGGGAGCTTCAGGCTGAATGCGGTTGCTGGGTGAATTCCTGAAACCTTTGTCTTGGGATGGATCTAGCTCAGTATTTTAATACATGACTTGAGTATGAAAACAGTCATTCTGATTTATATTTATATATAGCTTTGAGGAGTGGTGCGGTATTTTACAACCTCCAGCAACTTGTGGTTTGAGAAGTTCCTGAAGCAGAGATGAGGTTTCTTTGTATTTAATAGCCTTAAGTGGACTTCTCTTTTACAAATCTGTCCACTTGTTCAGAAATGTGAGCTGTTACCTGCTAGTATCCACAAGGTCCTACTAGGAGGAGCTGCACAGCTGAAAAATATATTGTGTAAAGAGTAGCTTCTTGCTCTCTCATGATTTTCAGTCCTTAGTTTCCTTCTCTTCCTCTGCCATTTACTTCACTACACCTTCTACATTGTTTTCTATTGCTGCAGTATTCAAATCCTTTCTCTCATTACTGAGTCTATAAAGCATCGAGGGAAACATAATTTGCACATACGCCGTTTCCCAACAAGGCTTTAGTCTGAGACACACAGGCACTTTCACAGAAAGTTTCTAAGTCTGCATGTAAGCAAAATTTTAGGCCAAGTGTTAAAAGCAGGTGAAAGTAGCACCTTATGATAAGAGGGTGGAGCTGTTATTATTTGCAGCACTCAAATCCCATGAGTAACCGGAGTCACACCTTCCCCTTGCAAAATCTAATTTTCATGCAGTGCAGGGGGATTGTTTCTCCTTTTCAGATGGCTTTTTTATTTATGGGGAAAGAAGAGTGACTGAACAACTAAGAATTCTTATTTTAAAACTTGACTCCTCATGCATGATTTCATGCTCGTGTGTGTGCTCTTTGAGTACATTGTGCTTATTATTTGCATTAAGCATATATAAACCAAATTTATGTCATGCTGAGCACTGAGTCTACACACAAGCTAAAACAGACCAAGCCTTGATAAACATCCAGCCTTGACAGAGCAGATGGGCAAAGCATGGGGGAAAAATAGTTATAAAATGCATTTTGCTGATTAATTCAGTGATAAAACTAAGATGTCACCACTGCTTCCTGTGTTCCCTGGCCAGCTTGAACACAAGGCTATGTGGCCACTCAGCATAACTTCCAATAAAGACTTCAGTTACCTTGGCACTCTTTTTCCTTTAATGCAGTTTTTCTTGAGGTTCTTGTACTCTGTATCAAATGGTTTTAGAATGTGACAAAGGAGAGAGGCCCCTAAAGAGACAAAAGCCCAGTGACTCTTTTAGGTTGTAGCAGAAGCATAGGCAACAAGGAAGAGGAGCAGATGGAGTGAAAATGATGGAGATGGAAATTAAAGTAAATACTCCATCCTGGAAGATCACATGAGAATGTGTCAGGGTGTTTTGTTTGCTGTGGGGGGAGAGGGGGCATTAATTAAGTGAAAGAAAAATAAATTTGCTTAGAGAAATCGTAGGTCGCTTAGTCAGAATTCTAAATTGCCCTTTGTTTTTCTTTGTTTTTTTCAATAATGATCCACTGGAGCAAGCTGACAGGGTTGTATTTTGAAACAGCCATGTGAAGCTCAGCTGGAACGAGGTATTTCAGCTTCACTGTACAGGAGATTCCTAGCTGGGCACTGACTGCTTTTTGGCAAATAAGCTGGAATTCTGTTCCTGTTCTAAAGCAAACTTGTCCTATGTGCCTTCAGGCAAATCTCACTGACTTGTGTGTGTGTGTGTGTGTGTGTGTGTGTGTGTGTGTGGTGTTGACAGAGGAGCTGGTCTCCTCTGTAGAAAGAATCAAGGCCCAGGTTGGAAGGCTGCCAATACTCTGAATGATTCAGGGAACAGCATAGTTCTGGGATCTTTCTTCGGCAGCATTTTCTTTGTTTACCACATGAGCTCCAGAGCCTTCACTGGACTGCTAGAGATCCAACATCAGGTCAGGAGAGGCCTGTACCAGCCCCTCTAACTCTTGTCTTGGGCTCTTGATCTTCTCTGTGCTTGTAAAACTTTCAGAAGGAGCTGTGCCTTCTTGTGGTCTGAGAAGTGGGCTTGCAGGTCTTGCAGGAAGAAATGGTGAAATGAGCAATAAGAGCAAAAGAGCAATGTCCTCTCTGGGTTGCAGTGGGAGCCATGTTCTTTTGGGGTGGATTCTCTTGGGAAAGTGTTGCAGTTCTGTCCGGTGTCATTTGCAAACATATATTCTTTTAGTTATCATTAATTCATTATTCTTTTTATCAGTTGCATAATGTCAGTCGTATAAGCTGAGGAACCCTTATGCAGAGGAAATGATCATGTAAGGGGAGCTTTGCACAGTCTTTGCACATGGGCTGGTATCTGCCTGGGGAGTGGAGGTATACCGCCTGCTCCTCCAGCCATAATAGATCGCTGGAGGAACATATTTTCCCATAATAGATGAGAAAAATAAAAGGTAACATTAGGAGCAGTTGTTTGACCAGGATACTTACGGTCTACAAGAAGAACTTTTGCTCCGCTCTCTACTTTGTGTATGTGTGTTTTTCTGGGGGTTTGAGCTAAAAGGCTAACCCTAAAATTCCTCTCCATGTGTCTTCATCTTGGAGATTTTATGTAATTGTGTTAAAAGATTTGAGTGTTGCCTATACTTGACTACCACTGTTACGTCTCACCCTCCACTTAGATTTTCTGTTTTAATACCTTTTTAAGATCTGAAGTTCGTTAAATGCTAACTGCTGTTCAGGGAATACTTTGTAAAAATATGACCTGCTTTTTTTCAGATGCCTCCAATTTCTTCTTGTAGCTAACATATCCCCAAGCTTTTGAGAATACTCTTAAGAATGGGTCGGGGCTGTGGGAAGAGAGAAGCTCTATGCTAGATGAAGTGCAAAAGTTCTGTGCTTCAGGGATGTTTTTTACTGTTAATAACTTAAGTGACTACTGCTGCTGCGCATAGCAACACTAAGGAAAGAACACAACTAGGCTTCTTGCTATGGGAGTTCTTAGAAGTGTATGCATGGCAATGTGTTTTGGTTGCTTTTCTGCTCACTCATTCTCAGTCATCATTACCTGTACATTCCTGAAAGTAGCATGTGTCATGATCTGCTGCTCTTGGACACAGTGACTCTTGGAAAGTGTTTGCATGTACACACATCCTTGCTTTGGTCTATATCTCCCTACAAAATTTTCATTGAAAAGTCTTTTTAAAACTAAGAAATTATTTTTGGCCTCTAGTACACTAGGCTTAATTTATCCACTGTGTGCAATCAAAAAAAAAAAAAAAAAAAAAAAAGACTGTCATATGTATATAATACATTCAAACTGATTCTTGTAATACACTTATGGAAATGTTTAGCGAAACAGTTATTGCTGAACTACCTGACTTAGCTCTTGAATAAAATTGCCCAGTAGAATGTTCTAAATATTCTTCCAGAGGAATGTTTGTTTTGTTTTGTTTTGTTTTTTTCACTTAAGCTCTTGTGTCTGCTATAAATTCTGAAATAAAATGCAGCGTCTTATTTGCTATGTTCATTCTGGATTTCAGGCAGAATGCATTCAAACTTGCTGAAATTCTGTAAATCGGTCTTTGTGGGATCCATGGGTTAGGTGTATAAAAGGCTGCGTATTCCTTGTATCATCACTGTACCAGGAAGCACTTTGTGCCTGGAAAAGGTTTGCTTATTTATTCAGCAAATGTGGCCCTTGAGCAATGTCAGTTCGGCACAGCAACATCTAACTGCAGGTCCTAATGGTGTTAGACAATCCTTTTAATAGGCCCATTGCTACAGTCTCTAGGAAAAAAAAAATGCTTTTAAGACAAAACTTCTTCCCAGGTGCAAAAAATAATGTTTGCTTGTATGCTACAGTGTCTTCCCATAAATGGCAGACATTGCCTTGAAATCCATGTGCTGAATGTACAGATAAATACGACTGAGAATATGCCTCAAGAAAAGCTTGCTTTCATCTTTGAGAACTCTCATTCTCCTATGTTTTATAAAAAGGTTGGGCTCCAAGTTTTCAGCCTCTGGTGAAAATGAGATTCCCAAAGTTTTAAAGTAAGTGGCTGAAGAGACTACTTTCAGGTCAGTTTGTTTGTAGTAGTGTATTTGTGCTGGTTCCCAAGCTCCAAGAGACCCTCCTGCTCCTTCCTCCTTGCGCCTGTCTGCAGTGCAGTGCTGCTGCATTAACCACGTGATTCTGTTTCACCTAAGCAGAGCTTTGGGGAGCAATCCTGTCAGTCCTGACGCTGCTTATTTGGGAGGGGGGAAGGAAGAAGGGAGGAATACCTAAGCCATGTTGCTTGCCCCTCTCTTACACCTCTTTGTAGGGTGTAATTTCATATTAACTATATTTTTAAAACTTTGAAGTAATCAGTTATGTCCTGTAAGCTTATGCTGCTATATGAACATTGAAAACCTGAACAAGAATTTGATTGGAAGTGCTGTATTTTTGTGTTTAATACATAACTACCTCTCTGTTTAACTGGAACTCCATATGCTAGAAAAGATGATTTTTGATGTTTTTCTGGCAGACTTTTCATTTTTAGCTCATTTGGAAGAAGACTGTATGTTTGTAGCAATTCAAATTTAAATCTGCCTTAGCACATAACAATTATAGGCTTGCTCTTGCTTAAGAGTGCATAAAATCTTTTAGCTAGATGGCACCATATGTCAACAAATCTTGCGTTAGGTACCATCAGTTTGAATTTATACTTCTGATTGAAAACAGAGTTGGGTTTCCCAGGAGGTTTTTAAAACTCAACCCAGGGTTTGTGTAACAAATTAAGAAAATGAATTTGTTCTAAAATGCACCAAAAGATTTTAAGGGAATATTGAAGACTGATTTGCAATTTTTTTCTTGTAAGAATTGCTGTATCAAAAGTTGTGTTGAAGTAAGAAGGCAAGGCACAGTGAAAGAAATCAACTTAGTTCTGCTCTTCCAGAGGATTATAACTATGTCAGTGAAAACAGCTGTCCAAATAACTATGGAATCTTTATTTTTTTTTGTGGACACCTATAATCAATACCATGCTTTAGCATAGCCCTCTCCAGTGGCAGCAGAGATCTGAAACTGTGTTGCTGAAAATGTACTGTTCACATCTGCAAGAAACTTACTGTATCTGCATCTTTGTAAACACAAGGTAACCTTCCTCCAGGATCTGTTTTGGCTTTTATATAAGGATTTACAAGAAAATATTAGAAAACAATTAAAAAACCCTAGTCCTTCCAATGTCCCTCCTTTGCTCTTTATTAAGAACATATTGAAATGAAAAAGCATAGGGGCATTCTTAACAAGGTATATGAAATTCTTTGCTTTGTTGCAGATAAATTGTTATGACAAGTGGTTAATTCAACAAGTCCTGAAGAGCTGACCAGCAGAAATAACCTGATTTCTCCACTGCTGTGTACCGGAGTTATTGGCTGGTCCTTACCACTCCATTCTTTCCCATTTGTTGCTTTGCTGCTTTGTATCTGCCTGGCTACAGCAGGATTTGGATTGTACATACTGTTACTGCCACATGGGCAGTCCCAGGAAATGACAGCAAATATCCTCCTATGGAGAAAATGCTGGCATGAAAGGTCTCTCCAGATCAGTGGAAGAAGTTTAATAAGAATCAGTGGCTGGAAGCTGACTGAAGACAAACAAAATTTGAACCGTTAATCTAGACATGTTTTTTGTTGTTGGTGGTGGTGGTGGTTTGCTTTGTTTGTTTTTTAATACCATTAGTCTTTAAGACCCTGGAAAAAGAATCTGCTAGGAAGAAAGCATTCCTTTGAATGAACTAAAAATGTGTTCTTTGCTGGGCACACCTTGCAGCTTTGGAACTGGTCCTGCTGCAATGGGGAAGCAGTAAAGTAGCAGCACTGCCACCTCTACAGCTCAGCTAGCAGTGCAGGAAAGAAGGGAGGTTGTCCCAGCTCTGCCTCAAGGTGAGGGGCTGCCTTGCTGCTGCTCACTGAGAATTAGCAAGAAGCCAGGACAGAATGAAGTCCCTCCTCCACGTGGCCAATAAGGCAAGCAAACCTAAAGCAAAACTAAAAAGGGAAGCTTGTTGACATCTCCATAACCGTCCATGCTGGTCCAGGTCACTGCACTCACAGACACCACGATATCCTATGGCAGTACCATGAACAGGGTGTCCTATGCTTCCATGATCCCCTTGGAATGCACTCACCAGGACACTGCTGCTGCTGCAGAGGACTTTTTATTGGGAACAGATGATCTCATCAAACATCCTTTATACCTAGTCCTTTGGCTTGCAAAGAATTTGAATGATAAGATCGAATAGTATTCTTGCAGGGAAAAGAAACCTTGGGAGCAGTCCTATGAAGTGCAGAACACCCATCTCTGCTTGCCTGTGGGGCACTGTTCATTGCAGGGTTAAAATTCAGTGAATTGACAGGGAATTTATGAACTAACACTATGTTTTTAGAAGGGTAATCTTGGGTACCATGAACCACCTCTAATCTGGTTGCTTGCTCTCTGGTAATTGAGAATATTGCAGAGAAATGTCTGAAGTTCTGCAGTGTGTCCCAGTAAGACTCTTTGCCTTTTAAAAAGGAGAAGAGGAAAAGCTTAACAGTGTATATGAGAAAGAAAACACTGATAGGCAGCATTTTATCCACTCTTTATGTACAAAACATAGATTGTTGCTAGGAACTGATGTGGTGTCAATGGATCATTCTTACGACAGCACAGTAATTCTTGTTGAAACAGACTGAGGAGCCAGCACAGTGGTAGATCTTATGCTTAAGTCTTTTTGCCATGTATGTGAGAAAATAGTGCATTAATTGTCCTTTCTGCTTAAAAAAAAAAGTTAATGTACATTGGGAAAAACAGGATGCTGATGCATATCATGTTTGTACATCTGTGTAATTAACAGATTGCACTTAATTACTTCTCAGATTGTTTGCTGAAGCCCTGACCTGCCTGCAGTCCTGTTTTTAAACTGTGTGGATCCTCTGTATTATCTGTTGAGAACTTGGCTTTTAAGCATGCTGTGTCCCACAACCATTCTATTAGTCTTTATGCTGAGTAGCGCCATGGTCACCCATATCATGTACCAACATAACCAGTGCATTATTTAAATTGGGGTGAAGAAGCTAAAATCATTACATATTAATAAGCCTGCTTTTTAAAATTGAACTTGTCATAAAAATCTACACTTATACCTTTCCTTTATTCCTGTAATGTTGCTTTCAGATCCCATTAAGATGGATGTGAATGACTGTGAATTGTATTCATTAGTACAACTGCTGCTGCATTTGCAATATGGGACAGAGCCCTACGAAAGGAAGCCAGGGGTCTGCAATCCTAGGAGCATCTTGCATTTCTTGTTTAGGAATTTTTGAATGAGGTGGATCAGGTCATCCATTCAGAGTTCTTCCTACTTCTTTCTCTGGAGGAGGAGAAGGGTGCAAGCTGGGAAGAGCTGAAGAATCCTACTAAATGCTGTGAAGCTGTTTTTTCTTTAAATGCCATTTTCAGAAGAATGTTGTTACATACCAAAGCTGTGGTAAGAGGTTTTGATTTAAACACTAAAAGTTTGAAAGAAAATATAACAAAATCAAGGTATTTAGCACCTATATGGCAAAGTGTTTTTATATTCTACCTGACAGAAAGGTTTATATATATAAAAAAAATTATGAGACTCTTTTTTTCTTACTGTTTTGGCTTTTTGAACAGATCTTTGAAGAGGCAAAGTTCTAAAACCAATGCCTCTCTGCATCTTGTTTCTTCCTGAATGAGACTTTTTCCACCAATCTAGCTGCTGTTCTGTTTCTGATGAAGAATAATTTTACCTTAAACACCATAGGAAATAATTGCATTTGGGCACACAATGAGACTTCCTGGACTGGTAAAGAAAACACACCTTCCTATTGTCCTTTTTTGTTGTGTCAATGAACAGTCATTCTCTTCAAAATATTGGTAATTGCTGTCATGGTAACAAAACAAAAACATGGTGTGGCAGCTATTTTCAGCATTGCACATGTGATATCTCTTCTGATAGTAAATCACTACAGTTTTTAACCGGAGTGGGAGGTGTCCTCTGGTTTAAACTTTGCACAGACAGATTGATGTTTTCCAAGCAGTGCTCCAGGTGTTTCATGCATGCAGTTTTGGGTGTGTGGGAATGCTTTTCCATAGCTGGGTTGCAGATGGGGAATGATAGACCAACCAGTACAAAGTCACAAACTTGTTCCTAGGTTTTTGCACAGTCCTGAAGGCCTCTCCAAGGAATTAATAGGGAAGGGGTTAGCTCTCAAATGCCGGGGGCTCTGGCGATAACTGAGCTAGTCCTTCTGGTGTGGAGCCTGAGAAAAATAAAGCAGCAAACTAACTTGGGAACTTTTCAGGAAGTGGTGATCACCATGGGGTGTCACAATACAATTTGTGGACAAAATGTTCCTCAGATGATTGTAACAAAACAGCCAAGAAAACAGTGGGAAGGAAGGTGTGATATGGTGACAGGGAAGAAACAAGTGTGTGAAGAGTGTGTGTGTGGGAAACATGAACCGGAGATTGGACTGCTTTTCTGTGTAATTTTTCACTCGGGCTTCAGCAATAGGAATTTAATGGTAGCATTCCTTTGTTCCTCTGCCTTCTCTACTAGCTAAAGATGACTTGTAAAAATCCTCATCTAATACTCAACACCCAAATCTGCAGAAGGCAATTATACACCTCTGGACACTAGGAAATATTTCATTATAAATTTTTGTCATATGATGTAATTCTACTGAATTGGGGAAAGAAAATGGGAGGTTGAGGTTTTTCTTAGACTGCAGAATGACTCCTGCTCTGAGGAAAGTGGGCTGACCTTGTCCTGTTTGGACTCGATGGAAGAGAGGAGGCTTCAAAAGGATGAGAGAGGAGATTGTAGTGGGAATTGAATTAAAATCTAATGAATAGATTTAGGAACTATCTTATGTGATTCTGTGGCATGTCACCTATTACATAAAATTACCTAGAATCTAAAGGGTAGAAAATAATATTTCGCTTTCAGTAAATAAAAAAAAAATCAAAGAAACAATATTTTCTCCCTTCATAAAATTGAAAATATGCTCTTGCAAATTGAGAGGGGAAGATGGAAAAGGAACAGAGGTCTAACTTCCGTAGTTCATGTTTTTTCTCTTCCATTATATTGAAGCTACTACCAATAAAACAAGTGTTATAAAATGTATGATAGAAAGCTGTTAGAAGGGAGACATACTTGATCACATTTTATTTTCCTTTAAGTCATGGTTTGTCTTTAAAACAGTTGATGTCTTCTTAACTTGCTGTAACATGGGTTATTGGTGTACTTTTTCTTCTTTACTTCCTTTCTCACCATGTTGCCATTACTACTGACCCAGTAGAAGCAAATGTGCTGGCTAAGAAAAAATGCAATAATCCTGTGGCAGTTTTTGACAGAAGCAAGCATAAGCATGCCGTCCAGAATCAGCATTGTTATCTCTGTGAAGCTGACCTGTAGGTTATTATATCCGGGAAACAAATAAATTTTGGGGGTTTTGGGGATGGGGTGGGCTGGTTTGTTTATTGAGGATTTTTTGCCATCTCTGGTGACTGGATTAGGAAGACTTGTTGATCTTGCCTTACTCGTACTGTGATTATACATTTAAAATTCCATGATATTCCATGATAAAGCAACCTTTTACTGGAATTTATAAACTTGCACCTGTAAGCAGAAATATTTGTATTAGGTATTCTGTTGAAATGTTTGGAAGTACTTCTGCTAAAATAATTTTGCTGTTCCAAGGCACAGGATTGATAAAAATGCTGTTGCCATGTATGTTATTAATTCCTACAAACAATTTTTTTTAAGGTCTGTCACCTTGTTTCTTACATGTAGAATTAGAAATAGGGTAAGATCATTGTAACATCAAGAATGTGCCTTTGTCTGCCTGGCAACTTACTCAGATATTTTTTTCATACTTTTTTAAACTAAAGCTGAACTCCCAAATATTATCTGCTTTATTCGTCCCTTTCCTATGATTACTGCACAGTAGCTTTGCTAACTTTCTCTCCCTGGTTGAGTCAGTATTACAAGGCTTAGTGGGAGAGTGTCTACTGCTTGCCTCCCGTATTGCTGCCAAAGCAGTAAAGGGAAGAACAGAAAAATCTCTTGACTGACATGTAGAGAGGTAAGGAATCGAAGGGGAGATGGTCCAGCCTCTACGCCTGTTATGAAGTTGGTTGGTAATAAATTGCACGGTAAGTTTTTTAGTCTGTGAGATGTTTCTCTGTTTTATTAAATAAAATATTTTAAAAGTGTGATTCCTCCTCCTCCCCTTTTCAAACCGCTAAAGGGCAGGCACAGTAGTGCTCGTAGTAAGTGTATTGCGGACTTTGATCACCACTGTAAGTGGCTCAATAGCTCCATAGCAGGCAAAAATTACTAGTGAGCTAGTATGGGTTAGGTCTAAAAATATTTGCTGTCTGGGGAGAATCAGCGAGACCAAGTGCATTTCACAATGAGTAAGATACTTTCTTTTTCTTTCCAGTGGTCTTCCAGATAATATCTTACTGCTTGGCAGTGTTAAGCACATTCACTGCAAATCAATCAGCATCAGCTGCCTTTATTCACTAGTTTAAAAAGAAATCAGCTGAAAAATTTTTCATTCCCTTCCACATACAGGCCAGTAATTTTCAGCTTTTACTGTGCTTGCAATTTGTTTCTAGTCAGTCTGTAAATATCTTTGTTAGATGCAAATTATTTTGATTTCCATTTGTTTCAGAATAATTATTAACTCATCGTCAGTTTTTGGAGTTAATTGTTCTGAAAAAAAGGTCCGGATCTTTAAGTCTTATTTCAAATACCATGGTTAGCATAATTCTTCATAGTACCAGTTGTTAAAATAGCATGTTATTTTAAGACTTTAAAATAATGCCTATTTTATTGGCATTTAATCTCTACTCAAATTTTTAGTATCAGGCTAAAAAGAATATAGGGTAAATACATTAAATAGCAGTAAAATGTGGCCATGCTATATGGAATAAAATGAATAATGCCACTTCATAAAATATTAGCTTGGCTTTCACATCCCTAAACTACATCCAGCAAAGCAGGTAAAACAGACACAAAGTCTGTTCAATTTAATGCTTGTTCTACTATGGCTCTCAGAATTTTGAATTGTGTCCTTGTCTTTCAGTCCAAAAAAATGAGTAAAGCCTCGTTTAGCAACAAGGATTCTGATACTAAACCCAATGGGAGAGGACAGAGAAACAGAATTTCTGATTCTTGTAACATCATTTCTAGAATTCACATTCATTTACTTCTCCTTAAACCTGCCAGAAATGCAAAGAAAGGGCAGAATAACCAAATTTCAGTTAAACAACAGTGACCAGTTTTCACTTACTTTTTAATTATTATTACAACTGACATCCATGAAATGCAGATTGCATACAGAATGCTAACAACCAATACTTAGTACATTTAATCCATCAGAATGTTCAGAAAGAAAATTTGCAGGTAGTAATGTAGCTTTGGAGCTGTTTGTCGTGACTTTTGTTTTTGAAATTTAAGTTAAAAGCTTTTTTTTAATCAGTAGTGGAAGTTGTGGTTATGATGAACACATGCATAGTGATTCACAGCTCATTACTTTGACTTGGAGCTTTTTGGAGGGGGGGAATCTGTTGGCTCTACTAATTTATGACTTTTATTAGTATAGGCACAGATTGGTGGAGCCAAGAGATTTTCAAAACATTTTAAAGAAGATTTCTCAGTATTAGAACACATGAGCTCCACTCTCCACCGGGGGTTTCTCTGCTGAGGTAGCTGCAGAGAACTTGCAATGCTTGTAGGTTACTGCTTCTGTATAGAGACCTTGTGATACACGTGAAAGAAGAACAAGCTGCTCCGCATAGAAACAATGGACAAGGTATAACTGCTTTACAGTCAGGGTAATGTCTGTAATGGAGAAACCCCCCCCCCCCCCCCCCAAATCTATCTCCTTTATCAGGGCTATTGCTGTTACTTTTGGTCCTGATTTATCTGGATACAGCATCATCTCAAGGTGTTCATATCTTAAGTATCAGGTCCTATGCAGTTCGCATCCACCCTGTCTACCTAGAAGACAGGAAGATGCTTGTATCTCAAAGTTTTGGAGAACTGTGGATTTAAATAAGCTGTTGAGTTGCAGCATTTGTTGGCTCTAGATGGGGTTCTAATAGATTCAGGAGGTTGTAATTCCTACCTTTGAACTAACAGAAGCTGTCAGACCTTCAGCTGCTGTGTGAAAGAATATGTTTACATGGGCTTTATGCTGAAAGCATGGACACCTGAACAGCTGGAATTGCTGAGTTAGTATGTGTGGCTTGGGCTAAAAATATATTTCAATTAACTGAGTAATGCTTTGTATCGTTACTTTGAATGTAAATAACCAGATACTTCAACTCTTTAAATCAGTAGAAATTCATAAAACTTCTGAAAAAAGAAATACTTAGTTGTGCCTCTTTCTCTCTCTATATATTAACCTAGTTTTTTTTCTTCAGTGTTGTTGCTTCTGCTGTTCTTGGTGTCTTCCTCTTGATGTTGTTTATCCTCTGTATCTTCACCCAATATTTTCTGAACGCAGCAGAACTCTGTACAGATTCTCTGTTTGAAAGTATTTATTTCTCTACTAACTTAATGCATTTTATATGTGTATTTATTATACAATTTATAAAACTATTTGCTCCTAGATAAAACTTTTTCCTGCCTTGTCCATTCAGAATTTCTGAAAATGTATGTCGCTGAGATCCATTTAGACGTTAATGGTGGTATAGTGCTGGGCAAAATGGGCTGTGAAAGTGATCATGTGGTGAATGAGGAGCAATAAATGACATTTTCTTCCATTGGTCTTCTATAATTCTCTAGATGGAAGATAGTTCCTGGTCCTTCCCCTGTTTTTAGGACTGCTGTCTTCACTTGCTTTTTAGTTACTTCACCTCAAGAGATCTGTGTCCCACACATGGTTTCATGCCTGCTTTTGCACTGTTAAGGTTGTTGGGGTTGTTGCTGTCTTCCCACCTCCTGTTCTGTAACTAATTACAGCTCCTTTGCTGCTAATTCCTTGTTGCCTGGCCCTGCACAGAGCTAGTGCAGGTTTGTGAGAGTTAATTTCTTTGGTTTTAATTTCTTTTTCATCATCGGTTTTAGCTTACTCTGTTCCTGACATTGCCCATTTAATAATAGATTTTAATGGCAGTGGGACTTCTTGTGAACACTGATCTATATGGTCACCTTACTAGTTTTAAAGCCATGTAGACTGAACTCTGGGATCTTGTAAACTGAGCACTTTTTGACAGACTTCCCTGAGCACACAGAGTTTTGGACCATGTTGATCCAGAGTTCTGCTTTGAAGAGTGGGTATTGACCTTCTTAGTCAAGATGCTTCTGACCTGATTCAGGACATTAATCTATATTTCAGAAGTTGTTGGGCTCTAGGATAAATGTTTTAAAAGCATGGAAGTTCATTACTCACAAAAAAGTTCATGAAAATATCCTGGGCTTTATTAGGAAGTGCATTGCCAGCAGCTTCAAGGAGATGATCCTTCCCCTCTACTCAGCACTGATGAAGCCCTATCTGGAGTAATACGTCCATTTCTGAGCTCCCCAGTACAAGATAGACATGGATTTCCTGGAGCAAGTACATCAATGGCCACGAAGATGACTGAAGGACTGGAGTAGTCCTCATGTGAGGAGTTGCTGAGACAGCTGAGACTATTTAGCCTGGAGAAGAGAAGGCTTAGGGGAATCTTATCATTGTGTAAAGGTATCTCATGGGAGGGTGTAAAGAAGGTGAAGCCAGACTTTTCTCAGAGGTGCCCAGTGACAGGACAAGAGGTAAGGGGCACAAACTGAAACATAGGAAATTCTGTCTGAACGTAAGAAAACCCTTTTCCATTGTGAGGGTGACAAAGCACTGGAACAGGTTGCCCTGAGAGGTTATGGAGTCTCCATCCATGGACATATTCAAAACGTGACTGGACACAATTCTGAGCAAGCTGCTCTGGCTTAACCCTGCCTGAGCAGGGGGTTTGGACCAGACAGTCTCCAGATGTTCCTTCCAACTTCAGCTGCACTGTGGTTCTGTGATTTTACTATGCCAATTAACTTTAAAATTATTGAAAATCAGTAGGATTTAGGCCTTGAAGAAGTTTAATGACTTTTTGAAGCAAAGACAGAACAGAAAGAAAAGTGAATTTTTTTTTAATTTTTATTTATTTATTTTTTAAGAGACTTACTTGGAATACAGTGGGAGTTGGGAGCTGCTTGTTTTCTTTACTGGAAGGATAAAACATTCTGTTTTTTTCCCCTTATGTTGCCTCAATAGAAGTCAGTGGAAACAAGACTTGGTTGACTTTTATTTATTCCAGTGGAAGTGAGAGCAGCTGGAATCCTGGTTGTTATGGTGGTCATGATACTCCTTGGAAGCCCATCAATGCTCTGTCTAGGACACTTACTAGTGTTCCACTTTTACCTCTGTATGTATTTACTTTAGGTAGTTGGCCACTGCAGATTTTACATTAAAAATATATGTATCTTCTTCCTTTATTGGAATTAGAAATTTCCTAGTTATACTTAAAAAAAAAAAGGCTATATATATATATATATTATAAAAATATAAATATATATCTATAAAATAAAGCCTCTGCCTTGCTCTTTCTCTGTCTTGGACTGCTCACTTTTGAATTGTGCCTCTGTACACTGGTAACTCTCTGCCTGTTGGTTCTTGGAGTACACCTGTGAAACACCTATTCGGACTTCTTCTTCTGGTATGCTAACACACAAAGAACACTGTGGAACAGGGGCAGACTCTGCTTTAGAGCAGACCTTGCTTGTGAGACAGCTCCCTGCAACATTCCCTTGAGCGTTCAGAGATCTTATTATAAGATCTCAATTGTTATTGTTTGCTTTCTAAGGAGGAAACTGGTAAACTATTGCTGCTGAGCAGAGGCTTTTATTGAGGTCTATAGTCTTACTGCAGTTTTACTTCCTTAAGTAACCTCATGAATGGTGCAGCTGTTTATGTCTGTCTTCTTTTTTATTCTTTTTCATAAAAGAAGAAAGAAAAGCACCTAGGGTGCTAATATTGTTTTTTTATTATTATTAGTATGGTTTTAAAATGTGGTTCTTCACAGTACTTAAGTGTAGTTATGCCACATATTAACAAACTGGACTTGTTGGACTTCATCCTGTTTAATTGGTCTTTGTGTACTTTTGGCATAAGTTAGCAACTGGTCAGACCTACAGAAACTGATTTGCATACCTTTTAAAAACAGACTCTGTAAACTGTATGTGTAGGCTTAGGCTGCGATTAAACATGTCTTATGTAGACAACTACCACAAATGCATTTTCAGCTTAACAGAAAGATGCAATGAAGGCCCTCCTTCAAATAATGTTTATTTTTATGACTGTGTTTATTTTTATATTCTATTTTGCAAAGCCTAGTCAAAACTTTCAAAATAAGGAGACCATAGTGATAGTTCTACAATTACTTGCAGTTGCTACATTGCCTTTCTCATCAAGTACTGTACTATGTTTTTCATGTCTGCTTCTTCTCCCTTTCATGAGAAAAAAAAAAAGTGACTGAAAAAAGTCTGAGAAGTCTTAGTTAAACTCTCAGGAAAGCTATCTGATCTTCAGAGATCTTCTATCAGCTCCCACCAAGTTTTTCAGATACTGCCACCTGCCCATTTTAGGGCAGTTCCATCCTCAACTCGCAGCTGAAGTGGAAGTTTTATTATAACTGCTTTTCAGAAGAAATCTTTTTGGTGCTTGTAGAAACCTTGTCTTTTAATCAAGAGTTTCTATACAATAGATTGAATGTAAGCAAAACCAACTAAGTCAGAGCTTTCTTGAAGAAGTATTCTGACAGAAAAAGAATATTGTACTTAAAAGGGTAGCCTTTTGTGGTACGTGGTACTTTGTCACAGGTGTCCACTGTAGTGTGGGCACAGCAAAACTGATTTTAAACAAACTAGCTTGGTAACCATCTATTCTGCAGCATCTCTTTTTCTGAGTGGTATGATGAGTCGTAGTTTTCTGCTAAGCTGCTGTCATAGCGCTGAGAGGAAGCCAGCAGAAGGGTGCTATGGCTAATAGCATGGTAAAATTGTAATTAAGGTACAATGTGGAATAGTAGCATTGTAACTAATACAACATTTGGAGGGAAGTTGAATGTAGTCCGTAATACTTTTTAAGGCAAGAGCTGGTATTCTGTAGTCGAGCTCTGGCGCTGATTTTTGTTGACTCTTTTATCCATTTATAAAATGGATGCAAAGCTGGGAATACTAGAGAATACAACAAATATTTCCTAACATCTGTTGTTTTTTTACCTTGTAATATTAGTACACTCAGTCATGTCTGTCTACTTTACATATTTCTGGAGGCCCAGGTACTTTTTCAGAATCGTCAAGCATCGTCACGTTATTGTCTTTTGTTGGCATTGTTGGTATACTGAACATAGGGAAATCAAATCAGCTGTGTGCAGCATGTTAGACATTTCAATTCATGACCTGCAGTGCCCAGTTTAGGAACTGTATCACTGCCCTGATAAGTAGTACAATTTGTTTTTCTTGTTGACATGTCTAATGTTTGCTGAACCTAGGAATTATGTAGCTTAATGCCTCTTGAGAGTTTATCCACTGCAGTGCAGATCATGGTGGCCATAGTAGAGCAAATGGGAAAATGCTCAGTTTTCTACCTGCCAGTCAGAACCCCTAAATCGTGGCTATAGAATCAAAAGCTTTTCCTGAAACTGAAAGGCTTCTATTCTAGTGAAGGAAATAACTGGCCGTAGCTTAAGAGCGAACAGGTCTGGTTCTTTAGTCCATGCAATGAGAATGTGTCTTTGTCTATGAACAGTGTGTCTGCAGTGGCTTGTGATGAATGTAAAGGCTCTCCTGCATCTTTCAGTGGTGACTGCTGTCAAGCAGAACCCAGCAAATACAATAGATCATTGGTTCTTCTAGTCTGGAGTCCTCTGCACCTACTTTCCTGGTGCACTAACTTGTGAAGATGGCTATCTGGATGGAAGGTGGCAAGAGATGACAGTCCATGTAAATGTTTGGCAGAAAGCCTCTAGAAAAAAAATTACTCTTCTGCATTTTCCTTCAGCTTTTGGAGAAAGCTCTTCAAACTGGTATAGCAGAAGAGCCTGCCATATCAGACCTACTCAGCCAAGAAACTTGGCAGGGCGCTGTCACTGGAATTAATTTACAAACTTGTTTTTTGGTAGACTGTGCCAAGAAACCCCAAGGTGACTGCTTGTGAGAATGGTATCCAGCACAGCAAAGGAGTTAATGAGACTGAAATAACTAACTGTGGTAAGAGGCTTTAAAACATTTAGTTCTATCTACACAAGGTTTTGCACTTTCCAGCTTTAATCTAGCCTAAGTTTGATACAGTGGGAGCATAGCTTCTATGTACTAAGGTACTATGTACTCCTTTGTATTGCACAGAAATCTACAATATTTTGATTGCTGCTATAAAACTTACTAGGCATTCAGTCACCTGAAAGCTCTAAATGGCTTTCTACCAAGTGTAAATCCCAGTTTTTAAAAGTGCTGTATTTACTGTACTTAGTTTGAGCATACTTTCCTTCTCTCTCTGTTCAAAGAATTTTTGCTCATTTACCCCCCCACACCAATTGCTTTGATATTCTTGTAAGTTAATTTTATTTTTAACTAAGTTTTAAATATTCTAACATCATTGTGGAGGTAGAGGGTTGCAAATAACACGTTCCAGCTATTTTCAGAAGAAAGTTTTAGAAGTCTGCATGAAACTCTGCAGCTCTGGCTTTGGCAGATTTGCACTCATTTCATTGATGATTTTGCCAAGGTTGAATATCTGTGTTGATGTGATTCCTCTGTGTGCCTAACATTTTTTTCTTTGGTATTTACCTTTCAATGCAAATGTGCTATTGCTCTCTCAAAAGAAGACGTTGCCACAGTTTAATCTTTGTCTTATTAGATGGGGTAGCAAGTACTACAGGAGAGCTGCACTTATTTAAGTTTGTATATTTGACTATATGACTTTGTATATCACATTTCTTACTAAGGTGTATTTATGGTAGCAAAACAGTAGTGTTTCTCTGGAGAGTGAGTGTCTTATTCTTCTAATATCCAAAATCCTGAAATTCCCACTTGTATGCGCAAGTATCCCACTTGTATCTATCAGTATTCTTTGTGTTTTCAAGTAATAATTTTGTGTCTCAAAATGAAAACATTGCAGCTTATCATAAAGATACTAGAGTTCATTTTCACTGCTTACATTATAATGATTCTCTTTGTGTAAAACAACACTTTAAGCCTAGCCTCTGGAGACTTTTGAGAGTAAAAACAGTATGTATGCATTCATAAGTGATTAAGCTAGACTACACTGACGTGCAGTCTGGAGTTACTTCTACTGATCTACTTTCTGATCCTTCATTTTTGAGAATAAAGGTAAAACAACATTATGTTATCATCCATGACTAATGCTCTTTGTCAGCAAATCCATAAAATGTAGTGTCACATTAATGTCGATTTAGGTTTTGTTTCTTCTCTGTACAGCAGGTTTACAGGCTGATCCCAGTCAGTCACAGAACAAGTGCCTGCAGGAAGGCCTTGACAGCAGCAAAGAAAGGCTGCCTTTGCAAGAGCTCTCAGAAAATGCTGCAGTGAACAAGAACAATCTGATGTGCTCTGCGAAAGCAAATAGTCT
This sequence comes from Dromaius novaehollandiae, assembly GCF_036370855.1. NCBI lineage: Eukaryota > Metazoa > Chordata > Aves > Casuariiformes > Dromaiidae > Dromaius > Dromaius novaehollandiae. The sequence continues at coordinate 78,652,771 of NC_088099.1, read as the reverse complement.
TGCCAGCTCTGGCCAGGCCTCAGTAACAGTTGAGGGGAGAGGCCAGATACTTCTCACAGGGAATCTGCCTCTCCATGCAAGCAGACATCTCGGGCACTAGAAGGCACCGAGATGTCTCACAGTGGGACCACAATCTCTGCTTCACCAAATAAAACTGCCTCTAAGGAACGAGCAACCGATCTCCTTTCAGTCTGATTCTCCTTATTCTTTGATCTAAGAAACAATTATAGTATTGATATATTGCAAGCTGACTATTAAAAGGAAAAGAAGCTGCAAGATCCATAAGAAGAATTTAAGGTTGTACATTTCTCTGGTCAGCAAAAGGGATGCAAGCTATCCTAGTTGTTAGTAATTACCTTCTCCAGAGCCTTACCATGGAAGGGACTGGAAGAGAACAGTCTGGGGCACCAGTCTACAAAGACTTCTTCTAGGGTAATGCAACACAAACAGGTGTTGCCAGCTACTTAGGAGCTTAGGCTATTTTTATTTTGTCTTCCCTTGTTTGGAGTTACTGAGCACTTGCTTTTGCAGCAAGTTGCCTTTTGTGATCTGGTTCTAATCAGTCGCAAGAGATGGCCAATGGTAGAGGCTAAGGGGCAAGCTGTTGGTGTGGAGCTGGTAGAGGCTCTAACAGGGAAGATGAGTAATGCACGGGAAGAGCTGGCTAGGAGAAGGAGGCTGCCCAGCTGTGGAGAAAAAGCCAGTGCTAGTACAGAGCCTGCTTGGAAGGCATAGAGAAAGGGCACTAGATTGAAATGGGGGCTGTAATCAGGATCAGAGCAGCCAAGCAATGAGGAAGAACATTCACCCACTGAATAATATGCCAGGTCTTGAAGGTAGGTAAGTTGATTTTCATTAAGTATATCACAAATGAAATCAAATTCTTGGACCTACAGCTATATGTCTTGAAAGTTGCAACCAGAGGCTATTGTATGTTGACCTCCCTTCTTGTGGTGTGTCATTTTGTCAGATCTCTTTGGTTATATTCTGAGCAACTTGCTCTTTTGGTTAGTTTATTTAAATAATTATTTTCATTTTGTTTGCTATTAAAGCCTCTTAATGAACTCTGAATTACCATGTTTCTGTATATTCTAATTTAGGAAAAATATGCCATTTGAAAATATGCAACAAAATGTATTTTAGACATAGGATACTGGTCTATTTGCAACTGATTGAGCACTGATAATATTTCATTTAAGCAGAGTTTCACTGACTGATGATTACTGATGGTTTAAGTTGACATAAACTGATCCCAAATGGAACCAAATGACTTGAATTCATCCAGTTCCTGATCTAAGACCATGAAGAATAACCTTCCTTTAAAACATTGCTTATCTCAAAAGAACAAACAAACATACAAAAAAACACCCTCCTTCCTTCCACCATTTCATAAATGAGAAGGAAGAGGAATATATAAATTCAACATAAGATTTATATCTGCCATTTCCCACACACACTTGCATAAGAATTCAACTGCAAGTAAACGGTTTTATCAAAGTTCTAAACCAAATCGGAAGTACCAAGTTTCTATAGCAAAGCATTCAGCCGAAGATCTTTTTTTTAATTCTAGGATGAAGAAAACAAATTGAGAAACTGTAAAGGCATGGTATTTTCCTAACTGTATACATCTGTTTTCAAGATTTAACTTATGAATACCAAAATGAACTTTATTAATCTGCTTGTTATGATCTTCTGTGTTGTAAGGATTCCTGGCCATCATTTTCAGCTCTAGATTTTTTTTTATTGGTATTAAAAAGAAAAATAAATCCTCTTGTCAATTTGAATTCCTATTTATGAATTAGATATTTTTGAAGGAAAACTAGCTTTCAATTAATTTGTCTTTTGGGAAGTGGCATATATTGGATCAGGTTTCTTTCGAACCCTCTTATTCTGATGCACTGACAGAACTGAGGAAGATCTTTAGCTGCTGTTAGTTTTTGTTGATTGCAGTACAGGAGCATTTGAAGGCTCATTAAGGCCTTCCTTGTGGCACTGCTAGCTGTATCTGGGGCTAGTGCAGACAGTTTCTCAGGAAAATCCTCAGCTGCAATATAACAAAACACTAAAACCTGACAATCAAAATACGTGGCAAAAATCATGATGGAAGATAAGAATCTCACAAATGTGCAACTATAGGTTTTAAAATAGCATTTTTAATGAAAAAAGATATAGGTGATAAAAGCATACGTGTGATGATTTATTAGCACAGTGTTTCACTTATCCTTGAGTGCATATTGAATGTACTGAAAGAGGGATTTTGACTTTTGAAAATGAAAGGGGAAGAGGAAGTTTTAAAATCTACTCAAACCATATGAGTTTAGGGAGTTTTTTCTTTAAGTTTTCTCTGAAAAGTGGAAAAGCAAAATCTTAGATCAACCAATCACTTTAGATCAACCATGAAATGTTATTTGACTTAAAACAAAAATATTTAGTTTTATTTTGGATAATATTAAGGTTTTCACTTGATCTTTAAATAGAAATGTAAGTTTAAAACAACGTTCAGATTTTATGAATTGGTGCTTTCTTCTTCATTAAATGGAATGAATGAAATTTCACTCTTTTAAGCAAATATGCCTCCCTTATCCCCCTGAAATTCTCAGCTCATCCAAGGTTTAACTTTGAGACAATATGTAACCTATTTATTGCCTGAAGCAGTCGATGGGGAAAAAGTTGTTTTTCTGTTAGGGGAAGTAGATTTTTTTTTTTAAGTGCTAACTCTTATAATTTCTGTAATGTGGCACTATATTTTTGTAGACATGATGTACAGCAGATTTTACTAAGACAGGAATGATTATTTTTCAACACCTGAATAAATGTATGAAGCTTAACTTTTTCCTTTCTAGTGTGCTTTTTTTGATGCACAGCATCGAGAAACAGGTTTTTTTCTTTTTTTTTTTTTTTAATGCAGACTGATGCAGCAGTTTGGAAAGAATCTAGCTGGAAACATGTGCATGATTTCATAGTAACTTTGTGTTCATTGTACAAAACAATAAAGCAAGGAGTATTTATAATAAAATCAGAAAGCTTAATTGTGCTAAGGTTTTTTCCGTTGCTAGCGTGATTCTGTGAAAACTCTAAAGCAACAACTGAAGCAACTTCCTGCTGTGGAAGCAATCCAAAAATCAGAACAAAAGCCTCCTATGGCCTGGACGTGACATCCTGGCTTGTTATCATGCAATGTTCATGTTTTAGTAAATTAGCCGCCTTTTCTGGATCTAGTGCTGTGGATGTTTCAACTCCTTGTTGAAGGGCGAGAGAGCGGGTGAGCCCATATGGGGGCAAGGGAAGGCATTCAAACCTCTTTACTCACCAAAACCACTTTCAGTTTTATAAAGAGAGGAAGTTAGTGAAGCAATGTCTTTGACAAAGTTAAATCCACCACTCGTGTTAAAAAGGCAAGAAAACGAGCCAACAGCGCTGTTTGTCAGCAGGTCAGTCAGTCGTGGTCCTGCTACTTGCTTTGCTTACAGCAGAGACCTCAGGCTGCTGCAATGGGAGTTTGTCTGCAGCTATGGTGAGGACTGTGCCATAGAATTGATCATGGCAAGGGAGGGGGAACAAGCAATGAGTTGTTAGCACCTCTCCTAGCTTCCATCTCTTCTGAGCAGCAGGAGAAGGCTCAGCCAAGCCTTTCAGGCCCTGCCTGTGTCTTTGTCTCCTGCGCAGCCTGCTGTGGCAGGAGCCGTTTGGCCCCATCCTGTGCCAGCCTTGCCTGTGCTGCCGAGAAGCCTCCAGCCAGCTCCCAGGCAATTCAACAAGGCTGTGGAAGTAGGGCTGACATAATGGGCAGGCACAGTTTGTTACCTGTTCTCATTAAATGAAGGCCAATTAAGTTGAGAAGTCTTTTGATTTATTCTTATGACGTGCCCACATTTTGGTCAAAAGGACGGATATGCTTTCAGAAGGATTTTGCACCATTTGGGGAAAAATCCCAAGAAGCCTCCAGCCGCAAAGAAAACTAGACAACTAGACAGAGTCCACTAGTTTTCTGTGATAAAACTTAGGTTTGAAGCTGTCAAATTATGCTCACATCTCTAGTTAAATACCCTCTGTAAAGGGTAAAAGTCACATGGAAAAAAATCTAGGTATTAATAGAAATGTTAGAAAGATGGAAATCTGTCATCAGAGATGGCTTTAAAGCTGAAGATGTCACTCACCGTAGTGACAGTGCCCCCCCTGCCCAGAGACACTGTACTGAAATGGGTTGACACTTTGTGCAGACATAAATATTCTTCTTGGCTGCCTTAATGCAGAACACTGTAACTTGTGGGCAGGAATACTTGAAAAGATGGTGCCCAAATAATTGCAAGGGAAGAGGAGGAGGGGAAGAAATGTTAAATACTGTACAAAAGCATTCTTGTATCCAGGTGAAAGAGAATAGGAAAAAAATTCAAAAAAAGAGAGTGTTCAAAATTTAGCTTAAGTTTCATATTACTATCAGTAGAAAAAAACAGTGGCAACACTGCAGGAAAAAACATTGGTGCATTTTGGTTTTCCATAAAAGATTTGATTGGTCCTTGAATTCAGCAAAACTTGGAAACACTTTTTTAGCCCATGCAAGAGATCTCCATGGGCTTTTCAGCTTAAAGAAATCAACTCATACAGCAGAAGAGTTAAGAGGCAGTGGTGGTGGGCAACAGCCAGCAATTGAACTGCACAGGGGTCTTCCAAAGCTGTGAATCAAGCTGGTAGCATGTGTTTCATATGTATGTGTGCACAGGGCAGTGTTTTTCCAACACGACAATATTTCTGATCTTTGTTGCTTACATTGCACCATCCACTGAAGATCTGAGAGGCCCAAATTGGTTTGCTAAATTCTTTATTCTGCCTGGGGCTACTGGTAACTGTTTGAAAGTTTCCTTATTAAACTGAAGGCACGTTTCATGAGTGAGTTATTTCTTCTGAGGGCACAACTGTGTGCCTTCCCCCCACCCTTTTTTCTTCCTCCATCTTGCCAAAGCCAGAACAAACAGAAATGGACAGTTATTTTAAAATGGAAAGTAAATTACCACCATTACAGAGAGGCTTTCCATACAGACAGTGGCAAAACACTGGCAACATTAGATGCTGAGCTTTCACAAACATCTCGGACAAAAGCTTATAAACTGCTAGCATCCTGTGAAAACACTATACTTTCTTGCTAGTATTTTTTTAAAATTTTTTTCTTAATCTGTGGATTTATTACAGGTTCTGTGTGCTCTTTCGACAAATGGAGCTGAAGGAGCAGGTGCATTTTCTTTTCTCCAGATCTTTGATTCAAGATTAAGAGTATTTATATGCGAAAAATTATTAATTGTGGAAACTGCAGAAATAGTATTCTATAAATGCCCTTCCCTCCAGGATGTGTTCTCTTCACCTGAAGGCTGCAGGGCTTGAGTGCTTGTATAGGTATTTTCAGGACAGCTAACAAAAGCTTGAGACAGATTGGGGTTATTCCTTTCTTTTATAGCCTTCACTGTGGTTCAACACAGTTTTGCTCACCTAGAGCATGTGGCTTGCAAGGAGGGGGCCCTGTCTCCCCAGCAGATCGCAAGTATCTAGGTAAAGAAGCTGCAAAACTTGTTTTTGCAGCCTGGGTTCCTGCACAAGATAAGAACCGTCTTGGCCTTCTCCATTTCTGTCTGGAGGGTGTTGTGACACACTTTGCATGCATGCACCAACACATGCCCACCACCACCTCTAAAATGGACGGATACTTTGATCATTGATATTTAGCAGGTAAGTCCTCTGAGCAGACACAAATACACTTGAAAAGGAATGCAGTTTATGGAGTAAAAATCTGAAAATTAGCAAGGCCTGGCTAGGCTAGGGTCTGCTCCTAAATGTTAAGCTTGGCTGCTGCATTGCATTTTGGTGATGAACAGGAACTGTAAAATTTGCTGATCATCACGTCATAGTCTTGGGTGTGAATGAAGAGTTTAATCAGAATAAGTTTAAACGACCTTAGAAAAATGTTTGTTAAAGTACTGAAAACTTGCAAACACAACGTTCTTATGGAAGCAACAGGCACCTTAGAAATCCTCATGTGGTTCAGTTTGCTATTTTTCCTGGCACTATTTCTATCTGGCGTGTGTGTGGTGATTACCGATTACTTCAGTAACAGCACCAATGAGATCGATTTTGTAAGTTATGAGGATAGGTCCTGAGTTACGATGCTTGGCTTTTAGCTGCCAGAAGAGCCATTTCAGTCACACGTGAGCTTCATTAAAACCGTAGGTAAAACAGAGAAAGTGGCCACATAGCTCTCTGTTGCCATCATAGGAACAAGCTGTCTCTTCTTATGTTAATAGAAAATTCATAGGATTGGAGGTAGATATTTTTGTTTTCTTGTTTTTAATAGGGACCTATGCATGATCCTTTCCAAAGTCTGTAATGCCAAAAATAACTGCTGTGGGAATGCAGGAATGGATTTTCATCTCAGCGCCCCAGATTAAAGGCCATTATTTGCAGCCAGCCAGTCAGGAAGTGAACACGGTTTGCTGTATTCATGTCCCTGAAATATCATGGGAGTTGTTTGTAGTCCCTGTCTTCCCCTGAACGTCGACTTGTTTGCATGAAATGGTCTGGTGACAATCAAATTTTTAGTGGTTTCTGCTAAGTATCACGTGTCATCAGTCACTCGCTTTTCAAATCAATCAATCCATCTTCTTTCTACAGTCAAAGCATTTGCTGTTTTCACAAGGCATCCTGCCAAGAGCCTAATGGGCTGGGATGTTGACCAAATCGAACATGGTTGTCAATGTTTATTTATTTATCCAGATATTTTTTGTAAACACATGGGATAGTTGGCTAACCACAACACTTAATGTGGTATCTGGGGAGATTAGTCTAAAAGCTTCTGGGAATTTGGCTGTGTCCTTTCCAGTTAAAAATGAAACATGTTGTAAAATAAGAGTTAAACTGGATTAAGCTTATTTTGACCATACTTAAATTTCTATGGCAGGTGTATGTAGCAGGGGAGTAACTGCCACCAGGGGTCTCAATGACACTTTTTATAGTCATTTAAGGCTTCAGCTGAGAAAAGCATTTCAAGAGTGTAATCCCAGATGGGCCTTTCGGTTTACACTTAGCTATAGGCACTTGGAGTTAAGTGGTTTCCTGAATGGTGATGCTTTCAGGAGTTCAGGTCTGATTACATACTTTACATATGAGTGCTGAAGTACATATCTGAGTTCAGTTGGTTTGTTTTATATTTGCAAGAACTCAGGAAACATTTTACATAGGAAAGAACTTAAATGAATAAATAAACAAGTGCAACTTTCTTTGTTTCCTAACTTTTTTTTCCCTTTAAGTACTTTTTATAAAAATTCCCAATGTCTGTCTTTTCAACGTCCGATTTAGAATGAAATTTTGTTTGGTGAGATTTTTGGTGTATTTCTTTCTGATGTTGGGTTTGGTTTAGGGTTTGTTCGTTTGTTTGTTTGTTTTTCCCCAAGTACTGGGTGCTCTGTGTTAGTGCAAGGTGTGGGTTTCTGGCAGTGTCTCAAGTAAATGCATCATAGAATCATCTGTTTGCTGTTCAACCCACTGCTGTTTAGTATGCACAGCCCACATAGCCTCCAGATGGAGGCTGCAAGGCAGAATAATGATGAGATATTTGTTAACATTGTTTTTAAAAGTAGTTTTTTGCCCAGGTACCCTCTGGGACCATAAGTGTAGGCTGAGAAGGTGCTTAGAAGGAAGAATTAATGAAATAAAGAAGAAGGTGAAGAAAATGAAATAAAATTAGTGAGCTCAGGCATGGGAAGCCAACAGATTTTTCAAAAACTGTCCAAGGTTGATCAGAGTATGAAGCTAAAGTTTCTTTTTTGCATGAACTGTCTATTGCTACTCTAAATTGTGACCTATTGGGATCACAGTGTGTTCCTGTATTTTCACTGCCATCCTTGCTGGCTCTTTCTATTAATTTTCTCTCACATGTGTTCCCACCTACTGTCTCTCACAAAGTCCTGCTGGGGATGTTTGTACATCCATGACACAATCTCAGATGCCAGTCAGATCATCTTTTCTGATGACTGCTCAGGGTTAGCAGTGTCTAGAAGTGTGTTGCTGTGGGATATCTGTAAAGAGAATTATGATTTCTCTCTGATAGTTAAAGAAAGAGTCCAGCTGACTCCAACTGACCATTCCTCTTTGTATTTTCCCAACAAAAGCAATGCTGATTTCTTTTTCTAAAGGCCTTTTAAAAGCATGAGCATCTCTTCTCTTCAACCCCCAATGGTGTACCCTTCACTTACTTAATTGTTTGGGTTATGTTTACTGGTCATTATTGACCTCTTTGTTAACATAGCTACTGTTGACATCATTCCTTATCCGACAGAGATAAGGCCTTGTGCTCTGTTACATCTGTACAGGGCAGCTCTCCAAGACTAAATTCCCCATCTCTATTTGAAATATTTGTTTATGTGCTTTGTAATGAGAATTGTTTACATGGGGGGAGGGAAGGAGAAAAATCCCTGTAAATGAATGCAGTATTTTCCATGTAAAAACAAATAATTCAGTGAAATAATAAAGACAATGTGTTTTCCAGCTGCTGTTTGAAGATCTCAGTTGCTAGGGTGTTTGGTATCACAGTATAACCCAGTCCCATGGTTACAGTTTGCATATCTTTGCCGTTCTTGACAACGAGGTTAAAGACTATACCCTCATCAGTTATCTGATTAGAACTGGCTCTGAAAATGAAAGCTAGGAGAAAATATCTTATGCGGTCCATGTAACCATTTCACAACTTCTTTAATCTAGTTGGGATGTTGGAGTCCATAACTCAGCTGTTTAACCTGTGAAGGTCTTACAGCAGGGGGATCATAAAGACCTGCCTTGCTTACATGCAATTTATTGACTCCAATTAAGGGAAACGTGTAGGCATAATGTCTTCATAAAAAAGGCAAGTTTTAATATTTCAGAACAAGGCTGGCCCTTAAAAGAAACAGTCATTTCACCACCTAGACACTGGGCAGGCAGGTCATACATCTCATTGCCTTCAGCTGTGCTTGGAGATTGTAGAAGACTGCCCTTTCTCAGCTAACTCAAAACTTCCCTTCAGTACTGATTAGCCAGTGTCAAAACATGTTCTAGGAACTGCACAAAGACAGAAGGCAGGATTTCTTTCTTGAAAAATCTCTATTCTCTGCTCTTGAAAAAAGATTTAAAAAAAACAACAAAAAAAGAAGAAGGTAACAGACTAACACATGTGATTGGAGGTTAAAGAAAGCAGAGGCTGAAGGAATGGCAAAAGTTTATTAATGTTTGTGAGTTACCAAAATGCCCTTTTTGTCTTCTGCTTTTCTCTACTTGGTAATTTTGGTCCCATGTCTTCACTGTAAAACTTATTTGTTCATGACCAGAATCAATCCTCTCTTGACCCAATTAGTTTAGCTGGTGGCTGTATTCTAAGCTAGCTGATTGCTTGGTTGCTTTCAAGATCCTGCTCTTACTTTTGCTACCAACAGTCAGGACCAGAACAGCTCACAGGGCTTTAAACTCCCATAGAAATCTAACTTGTTATACGAGGATGCAAATACACTGGCTTGTTACAATTGCTCAGTGTGGTGACCTGCACAGTACTTTCTATCTTGAAATACCAAGTCTGGGTTTTTTACAAAGCTGAAAAATATACATGCAAGATGTCCTTTTAAAAATATGCTATAGATGGGAGATTTTGATTAAAAAATGCTTTAACATGTTTCTCAATTTTTCATTGCATGAATGCATTGGTATAAGGAATTTTCATTAAAAAATGAGCCATCTTTAAAAGATGCTGTCTTAAAAAGGAGATTCTGACCTTTCGGTTACCTCATGATGGTTCCTCTATTCTGGACCCCATGTTGCATATTGGCCCAAAATTTCTGGTTTGTGACAAAGCAATCTCAGGATTATTCTTGTTTTTTACATCAGTAGTCAGTGGTCAGGAAATGGCTATTAAGAATCGTTTGACTATTATACCTCCTTGGTGTTGAAGATTTAAGTTCCTAGCTTGAAGCAGTCACTCATATGAATTATAACCATATTGAAATATGAAGATAAAGCTGAAATGTAAATGAGCAGTGGGGACAGAATTTTAGTCCAGGAGAACCATTGCCTTGTTTGATAGTATTTAACTGAAGGGTATGAAAGAATGCCAAATTCAGCACCCTACCAGATCAGTGCTCTAACCACTCTTAATGTTCAAATATTCATTAATCTTTTAAAAATACTCCTCTGAAACAACAGAGGTCAAGAACCACCATCAGAAATGAAGCATTTCTGCAAGAAGGGTATTGAAGATTTAAGTTCCTAGAGTTGCTTGCCTTAAAATTATCCATTTCCTTATGAGCAGCCCTGTGTCTAATCCCAAGGTAGCAAAGGCAGCAGGTAACGCAGTTCAGTTCCGAAAGATCTCCCTGTCTGCACTGATGGAGCTGAAAGCAGCTGACAGTGCTATCAGTTCTTAATCTCATCAGGCATTTGTTTGTCAAACAAGCTGAAATCAAGATGTGACAGAATCTGTAGCTCTGTTTTTGGAGAGATCGAGGTGTCATTGTGGGAGTTCTGTTGAAATTGTTTGGTTTGCCAGTGGGGTTTTCTCTTCCAGTGCCTGTACTCTAATTTTCTTCCTGTTTTCATTGTTGTTTGCAACAGATGCCCATTTATATAGAATGACAGAAGTGCTGGATCTCTGGAAGTCAGCCAGTCCGGTCAGCAGACTTTGCCCAGCTGAGTCTTGGAAACCTCCAAGGATGGAGATATCAAACATCTCGGGGCAACCTGTTCCAATGCTGCACAACCCCTCCTAGGGGAAGCTTTTCCTAATGTTTTTCCTAACTTTAGCAAGAAGATGGCAATACAGTGTCTGTGTATTGAGTCTTGGAGCAAATTCACAGCACCAGAATTGCATGTAAACAGGCAAGAGGTATGTTCTTTCTTCAAATGATGTTCAAAACTTCATCTAGATGTATTTTAAAGGAAGGAGGAAGTCAGAGTTATTTCACACCAACATTTAATCAGATAAACAAGGTGAGAATTTATATCAAGTTGAAAAATGAGCATATCACACTCATTTTACTGTTTTCTTGAAATGAAAATCTAAGCAATCCTGAAAATGGTAATTCACTTTCTTTCTCCCTCCCTTCCTCCTCCCGCACCCCCCCTTTTTAAAGGATATTATAGGAACTTTCATGGCCATCCTTCTAGGGTTTGTTAGGAAGAATATGAAGAGTTTTATAAGAACTACTTCTTCATTAACATCTACCAGTATGTGGATGCTCTCTAAGGAACTATACAAATCAGTACAAGTTTCCCAAGCCCTAAAATGCTCTTAATTAAGTAAATACCATTGTGAAAAAACACAGTATTTTTTTCCAAATGTGAGCCACTTCTTCCCCCTGCCCCTTTTTCATTTCAGCCTGCACTCACACTGCCTTTGCCAGCAGTGTGCCAAGCTGTCCAGCATCCTGCTGACTTCTTTTGCTTTAAAATGAGAGAAAACCTTGCTGAGCTCCCTCAACCCCTCTCAAACTATTACAGGGGAAAAAAGTATTGCCTTCTTTTTGCATTCAGTGTTGTCTTTTTTTGGCTTTTTTCAATATTTTAGCTTAAGATGAGTTCTGTGGGGAAGTAATATGTGCATTTGTATGTCTATTTTACCACTGAACATTAGTATGCTGAGGGCATGGTGCAGTAGATTATATTCTCTGCCCTGTTGCCTTTGGGAAGGACTCAGGCTGTCACCGCCTGGCAGCCAAACACAGCTCATTGGAGCAGCAGCCTTGCAGCATGACATAACGTGCTCGCGAAGCATTTCTGCGCTGGGTCAAAGGAAAGACCAGAGTGTTCCTTTGGTAGATGGGGGATTTGCCTGTCTGTCAGGTTGTCAAGGGACTCTGTGGCCTACACACCCAGCACAGGTGGGGCCCTGCTTTTGCTTTTCCATTTAGTACAAATATGTGAACATACAGAGTGAGAGGATTCCCCTTGCTATTTGAAATGCACTTAGATGCTGGTTCCAGGACAGGCCCTCTAACCCTGACTGTTGTCACCTATAACTGCATTTTACTTTATTTATAAGCTCAGTCTTGTGAATAATTGGAGCGTAGGGGAGTAACTGAGAAACCTTGCTAGAAAGGATTTAATTCTTCTGTGCATAATGCAGCGCTCTTTAATCTAATGTCTGTAAATAGATTCCCTGTGACTTTAAAAGCGAAAAAGTTATAGAAATTGAGTTCCTGTGAGAAATGCCAGGGAGGTGCTTTGCATTTTGCTGGTTCTTCTGTAAAACAACTTTCAACTTTCTTGCTAAGCTTTGACTGTGTGTTTTAACCCTTTGCTTGCTTAACTAAGTACAAATTTCCTGCTTGCTAGCTCCAGTCCCCTTACCCCACCTCTTTTCTCAAAGAGCTTGGTGTCAAAGGTTGATGCTACCACCAGCCTGATCGCTCCCTAATCTGGCCAGCTGCTTCCTCACTCTGACTCTCACCGTGCCAGGAAAGCCAGAGTAAATAACCTCTGTGAAGCTCTTACCAGACAGAGGGAGCTGCCCCAAGGCAGAAATTATCCTTCTTGTTGGTGTTTCATGGAGCTTTCTCCTGCCACGGAGGATCGGTTCTTACCCCTTGCAGTGATGGAGGCTAGCTGCTTACTGGGGTGCATCAGCCAGAGAATAGCCTGCAAGGTGAGGGAAATAATTGTTTCCTTCCACTTGACACTTATGAGGCCTGAGTTGGAGTACTTTGTCCAGTTTTGGAGCTTGCAAGTACAAGAGGGATGTTGACTAACCGCAGAGAGTCCAGCTGAGGGTCACCAAGTTGGTAAGGAGACTTGAGATGCACCTCTCAGCCTCTGGGCTCTTCCTATTCAGGCACAGCCCTCTGCAGCACTGACATTTTGGTGTCTTTCACTGTGCTAGTCAGGCTGTAGGGAATGTGGCCAGACTTGTCAGGAAGGATAATATATTTTCATTAGATCAACTACAGACCTGAGGAACAGATTCAAGTCTGAAAGCTTGTATACTTTCTGTAAGTGAACCAACTAATCTGATAAGATAGTCTCTCTCCTTATAACCCTTGCTTCTCTTATAGCCTTAGACTGTCACAGCTGAACAGCATTACTGCTGTAACGTAAACAGGGCTGATTGTTGTGAATTAATGGGGGAAGCTATGAAAAACCTGACATCTACTGCCTTGCTTTTCTTTGATTCCAAACTCAGCAGCTAGGGCTCTGTCTTGGTCCCCTGTTTCTCCCTCATGTTCTGCTAAAAATGATCATATTTTGTTCTGACCAATCAATCTACATATATATATATATATATATTTAATATCAGTTTGGATATAATTTTTCTGGAACTACATAAGAAACTGAGTAGTTTCAAAGCAAATTAGAAGATTTAGACACTTCCTCACATGAATGTAGGAGAAGAACGTCCAAATCTCTCAGAATGCTTTGAACATCTCAACCACATATATATAACAATAATATATCAGCTAAAGGTAGCCAAAGTTTTAAAATATTGCCCAGTGGTCTTGAGTCAGTCAAAAGCATTGGAATCAATAGAGTTCAGCTTGAGAAGACCCCTGAAAAGCCCACTGAGAGAAGGGCAGTGATCTTCTACATATTCAACATTTCCCACATACATGCAGGCCAGCATCACAGCTCTGCAAAGGATCATTATCCACCTCAAGATGAACCTGTATCTGCATAAATGACTTGAGTGGCAGTCTAGGAGCTAGCTATACTTCTTGTTTTTGGTAAGCAGGCCAATGACTCTCCCTGTTAAATGAAAAGTGTGGATGTTGCATTTTCCTGTCAAATGTGGCACGTACCACCTTAGCAGCACCTGGTACATGTGCTCACAGAGCTAGGTGGTATCTAAGGCAACAAAGCTTAACTTTTTTTTTGTTCTCCTGAAATTAATCTTTAGTTTAAAGAAAGTTGCCAGAGATGCTTGGACTCCTTTGTCAGCAAAATTGAGACTCCCAAATTGTTTTGCTGCTATCATAATGCTTTAGAAGAGCATCAGCTTTGGGAGTGTGTAAAAACAGTGTTAAAAGGAGCAGTTGCTGGACAATAGCTGGCTTGCATAGTGAGCTGTAACTACTATTTGCAACCTTTTACTGCATTTTGATTGATGTGCTGCCCATTCTGACACAGTAACTGAAGATGAGCAGATGGCACTGACTTCTCCCCCCTTGGTCTGCAGAGGTACCCTCACTCCCATAGGCTTTCTGTGTTTAACCAACTTGGAGTCTTTTGTTTAGAGAACAGTTGGAGTTGGTGGTCTTTGAGCTGTGAAAACTGCTTGTACTGTTACCACTCTTTTTTGAGTGACCTCCTCTGTCAGATTGGTCACGGGTCTGAGACTTTCAGGAAAGATACTCTACTGTCATGTATCTGTGAGGTTTCAAGCTGTGCTGAACTTTCTCGTCGTTGTCTTCTCTACCTGGTAGATCTTAATATTCCTATTTTCTACTATGTTCTTTGGACTGGTATCTGCCTTAACAGATCATATAAAGAGTTTGACATACTTGTCATCCTAGTTGATATGTACAGTTTTTGGACAGTCATGGATAAACCGAGGGAGGATTTAAAACCTGCTTTCACAACATACCATCTTCAGTCTGCTTTGTCTGTTGGTATGTTGTGTGGGTTATAGGCTGTATACAGACAGCTGGATCCACCTTCCTGTGTTTTCTGAATAGTTTTGACCTAGAACATGACAGTTAGCTTCCTTTGTCGGGCTGAGAGCAGTATAATGGTTGCTACTGTGGAAACTGCTTTAATTGTCCTGTGCAGAGGCAGAAGACAGTGGTCTCTTACAGAGACAAGCTGCTAAAGGTCAGAGGAACAGGCCTGGTTCTCCTACCAGCTAAGTAATAAGTTGCTACACATTTATGGTTTGATGGTGCTGTGGCTCTATAAAGAATACCCTGTTAGTTACAGGTACTGATCAGGATGCTGGAAAAGCAGCTGGTTAAAATGGACTTGGGGCTTATAGAAGATAAATACTTCCAAATTGACCAATGCCTTTGATGTCAAAGTGATCAGAAGTAGATACTAATTTCTCCCTATCTGATACATTGGACATTCCTCAAGCCATAGTTTCTCACTGTTGCTTATTTCACTGTCAATCAACTTATAATCAACCTCATAGGAGAAAGTAGCATAGATTTTCTGAAGGTAAATAGCACTGCATCAGGAAACAGTGTTCTGAAGAGTGGAGCTCTTGGCCACTCTCTGTCTTCACATGAAGCTAAGAGGCTTTTAGGGAAGTACTGATGTCCACAGCATTTTCCATCCTCGTTTCAGACTGTGGTATCTGGTATTATGTGGACTTGGTGTGCTGATTGTGGCTTCGATTTTCCTCAAAAATTCACATCGAAGCTGCAGCGTTGTCTTGTACCCTGTTAGTATCCCACTCCATCCAAAGGAGGGAAGTGAGAGATGGTGGGGAGGCTGACCAGCTTTGGCAAGAATAAAATTCAGTAGCAGATGAGATGAGAGTGTGAATATGGCTGTACACACCAGGCAGGCTCTGGCTGCATGTAAGTGCAGTTCTTCTTTCTTGCTATCAGGGGTTGTTTATGCATTTAAAAGAGAAATAAATTGGTTATGGCTCACATGAGACATTCCAGTGACTTGTTCCAGCAGAACAGCAAAGGCGGTATTATGCAGGGATTGCTTGGGATTTCCCATCTGCCTTGTTCCCTAGAATTGCCAGACGTACTCATGTATTCCTGGCCAGCATGGGAATTGTGTACATGTCACCATTCTCTTTTGGTCAGTGTTAAGGGTTCACCATAACTGAAATCTGGCCTTGACCTTCCTTTATGCATTTTCATTGTTTGATAATGTAATAGTTGTAACTATACTTTAACTTTATGAGTGAGGGTGAGAGTGGCTAAGCCCTGCAGCAGGTTCTGCAGAGATGTTCTGCCTTGGGAGATAGTGGAGAACTTGACTAAACCAAGCCCTGAACAACCTGATCTAACACTGAGCTTAGTCCTGCTTTTGTCATGAGTGTTGAATGAGATGACCTTAAGAAGTTCCTTCCAGCCTAAATTATTTTATGACTGATGTGAATACATGCTTTCTCAAGGGAAATTTAATTTGCGCTATTGGGAACAATAATTTTAGCAGTCTTCTCAATTGACCTTTGAGAACATTACTGTTTAAAGATGCAAAGAATCAAAATGAGCGGGCTTGTATTGCAAAGTGAACCAACAGTGAAACGGAATTTCTTTCACCGCTGCTCAGAAGTCTTTTTTCACTGAGGCAAAATGTTTATTAGTATTTAAAAGAACAAGGGAGCGGATTGAAATTTTTTTACACCTTTTTCATTTTACTATCTGTTCTAAATAGCTTAGGTATCAGAAGTGGAATACTGGAATTTTATATTCTTAAGTATTCCATTTATCACTCCTGTACCAGTTGAGATATCTGCTTTAAACCATCTTTTGCTCCATTTGATCTTGCGCAAGATTTCAGTGTCCTATTTTAGAATTTTTTACCAATCTGACTGTATATAAAAAAACAAAAAACCTTAATGCTAATGGCAGCTATAGTAGATAGCAGATTTTCTTTTAAAAATTGGTTTTATTGCTGTATTCCTGTGAATGCCTTCATTATACCCTTGCTGCTTAATCAAGTTATATTTCATTGTCTAGCTTCCTGAACAAATTAGAGAAGGTAAGGACCTATATCATGGAAAACAGCTGCATCAGATTTCCCATGGCTTATTTTGAATGGCTGTGTGTCTTTTAGTCTGACATTTATAACCTGAAATGTATATGCATTTGAAAAATGTTCTCCCTTCCTTTGATATGTCAACAATGTTTTGTGTGTCTAAACATTATAGTTGGAGAAGTTTAATCTCTTCTTTGAACCATATAACTTCTGTTAGCTTTGTCTCTGTAACATGCATAAAATGTTTTGGCTTTTATGTGTGAATACTACGTAATTTGAGAAGAACAATTTAGGCGACAGGGAGAGGAGAAGAGTGAAAAGCCATGTATCCAAATGATTACTTATTTATTGCAGTTATTTGACAATATTTATGATCTGTTTGTTTGCTGCTAGTAGATATTCCTAAATAAAATGTAATAGGTGTCAAAATTGCAGATTCGTTTTATCCAAAATCTTTCAAAAATATATCCAAACATGTTGATCCTCTTCTACATTTATGAATGAGTTCTTTTCAGATGTTAAAGTCTACATTTAAGGTATAGATTTTGATATCCTGTAGTGTGTCTTCTAGTTGCAGTGGTTTTTGTAGCCAGTATTTATTAGGAAGAGAACTAGATTAAGAGTGTCAAAGCCCAAAACTTTGTTCTGATTTTAATTTGTGCTACTATGATTAAGGAATGGAAGGATGGCCATACAAAACTAGAAAGATGGAAAACACAATAATTCAGAGTTCCCTCTAAGCAACTGGCTTTCTTGGGAGTGCACAAAATATCACTGTGCCTTAGGTTCAGAACTGGCTGATAATTTTTCCATAGCTTTAGGCCATTTTGTAGCACATCTTGACCAGTGTTTGTTTTTATTTTGTAATGGTTAACGGGACAGCCAGAGAAAGATAGATCTGCAAATGTCCAAATGACCAAAAGCTTTTGAGGATCTCACTCACAGTGGCCTAATGAGGAAGAGCAAGTCACACTAAAGGCAATAGACCAACAGGTCTGCTTTGACACATGCAAAACAGGTACTTGCTTAGCAGATTACCAGGATGGCAAAATGGCTAGTGCCTTGCAATTTGCCCTGTGCCACAACTCTGGCACAGCCAGTCAAACTGAGGGGGGCAGTGCCAGCTTTCACTGTTTATTGCTTCTGTTCTGGACAGGATCAGGTTGTGAGAGGAGAAGGCCATCTTCTCAGTATAGCAGGAACAGCAGATACAGCCTTCCAGGACTCATCTGCCTCAGTTGCTCTTCCTCTGTGGCCAAAGCACCCAGGCTCCAACCAGTCAACTTTAACAGAAGTTTTGAGTTTGAGCCAGCTCTGTGTGGGGTAATGGTTAAGCAGTCACGTGCCCAGTGCATGTGGAATGCAAATCCTGCTCCCTTTGACACACCAAGACAGGGATCTGTATGGATAATCCCTTGGAATTTGCAGAGACAGAGCACCTGAGGGAGGGAAGAAGTAATGATTGTGCTCTACAGATTTGGAAGTAGCCTCACCATTCACATGGTTGCCAGTACAGCTAAGTATGCAACTTCCTATCACTTGAATAAGTGAGCTACTGTCTAAGCAGTTCAGTGGCAGCTAGCATTAACTCTGTCACTTTAACTGGAGGAGTAGAATTTGGAGCAATGGAAAGATGCCACTTTCTCTCTGATAGTTTCACTACTGAAACCTTTAAGACTCAAACCTCACATGTTGTCAGGTTTTTATAGTTAGATCTGTCTTAGAAATCAGCCTATTTACAGGAGCACAGTCTTCTTACAGCACAGTTTTATTCTATAATGGTTCTTGGAATGTCATAACTTATCTTTATCCAGGGTAGAAACACCACTGGTTGCATCACTTAAATCTTCTGGTTTAGACCAATGCAATTACAGTGTATATGCTCGTTGCTAAGAGGCGCGCAATCAACGGATGGAGAAAGGTCAGTAAAGGCAGAGAGGTTCCATGTTAATTATTTCTCAGATAGTGCAGTTTAACCTTTAGACCTTTCTCCACCTTCTTTTTTGTTTCTTTATTTGCTTTGTCGTCTGTGTTTGGAAGACATTCTTTGATAGACTTCGCTGGGTGAAGATTTTTGACTTCTTATGTAGGGTTTTTGCCTCATGGGAATGAATTGGGATGGAAACAATAAGAGGTAGATGCCCCCCATTTGTCTTTCTGGTCACCGTAAATATTTGAAGTCCCATGTAAGAACCTGCGTTTATGTGGTGTAGAGAAAAGCATAATGTAATTTTATTTTCCAGAGTTAATGTACCGCATGTGTGTGGACAGCTAAGGAAATCAAAGGGACAGAATTAGCTAATCTTATACTGATCATACTCTTATTTCTTTCCTAGGGCAGCCTGCACGGACCGCTTCTTCAGAGGAAGACAAAGTGACCCATCATCTATAGGACCTTTCAGTCAGGAGATGTAGACTCTATTTCCAGTTCTGTTTTATGACTATGAGGACGTTGCACATGCCTTGGCTGTAATAAGCAGCAACTATAGCCTGCACAGCACTTTCCATAACAACACTGGGCTTTCAATAGCTTGTGACTCTAAAATCACGCAGACTGAAATCTTGTATGAAATATATATCAGTCACTGATACAAATCCTTCATAGGGAGAATCCAGCAAAGCAGTTCGCATGTTCCTAAGATTAAAGGAGAGATGTCACTTGCCCATGTTATATTCATTTTATAGTTTTTGCTTTGGAAGATTGCATTCATCAGTGCTTTCCTGTTTGGGGAAATGGGAGAGAAGGGTGGTTTCCTGATACTAGAGTAGTACATTCTGCTGATGCTAGAGGACTTTTGCACGTTGACAACACCTCTGTTTCTGCATGCTTGGAAGACTTGCTAAAGGTTGAAACTGAAGACTGAAAGATGTTACCAGGCTACAGGGGCTAAACTAGCCTCTCTCTGATTGCTTAGAACCCTGCTGTGCTAATTGGCATGACAAGGAGACTTGATCTTATACTTTTAGTTCTCCCTCCTCTCTTCTTGTTGGCACTCTGGTGGTATAAGACAGGGACATTCAAGTCTTGTGACTTGAAGAAAGAGCTGAAACTGGTGGAAAGACAATGAAACCTGAGAAGAACTGAGGCTGGGGCACAATGAAATTTCTGCAGGTAGGTTGCAGTTCTTCTGCAGTGTGATGGGTTACATGTATATGCAGCTGTCTCTTAATTTAGGGATCAGAGTCCAATTTCTATTAGCATGAAGGACCAGGATAGTGTAGGGCAGTAAACTGCTGCAGTAGAGTTCCCTAATCTTTGATGCGGTAACGACTCAGGCAGGAGAGTTCATGCAGAGAAAGAAAAAGGAATTTTGCAAGGAAGAAAGTGTTCTCACTGGTAGATAAGTTCTTAAAACAAGCCCCTGGAAACTCTTTTTTTTTTCTTTTTTTTTCTTTTCTTTTTTTTTAAGAGAAATATTAGCCAAAGCTGTTTGGCTCTAGAACTGTCTTATGTCATGGATACAAACAAATAAACAATAACTTGAATTATTCTCTGCGTACAAGCTGGTGGAGAGTACTTATTCTGCCATTCGAATCCTTATAAACTGGAGAAAGTACTACCTAGTACAACAGAATAGGGGAGGGAGTGGGTCTAAGCAGTGTTGCCAATAGTAGGCAGACTTCCTTCATGCAGTGAAGTCTGCATGTTATGCACACTAGACCATAGGCCTTACATTTTTCATGTTGTAGTAAGGTTGTTAAGGAAGTATAGTATGGTACTGTGATTTGATGCCCACAAGAACAGGTCTGTGGATAAAGAGAAGGCAGACTCTCTTTAAGCTGCTTTCTTTAATTCATTTTGTTGAAATACTAAGTAGAACGACCCTTGGTGGCCTTACAGAAGGAAGTGAAGGGAAAGCAGAGCACTAGAGCAGATGCACTAGAGGTGTGCATATGTTTGCCCATGTGCTCCCAACAAAATCTTGCATAGACTTCTTATATGTGTGGCTGGAGGACAGCTCAGTTGTGCAGCCAGGACACTATCATGGTGTAAGAAGACAAGAGCACAGGACTAGGATGGCACATGGATTCCAGTCTCCTGCTTTTGGAGACAGTATGTCACATAATCCCTGTGACAAATTGACTCAGCCCCATTTTAAAATTAGCTCTCGGTTATCGGAGCACAGTTTCTCTGAGCTGCAGATTAAATGTGCCGTAAATACAGCTATTCACACACCATGTGGCCCAAACATGGCTGCACTGCTTCTTAGGTCTCCTTGGGTCTGTAATAAAGACAGACACTTCCACAAATTAATGCTTGTCAGATGTACATAGAATCTGTGAAGGGGAAGCCCTTTGCTTCTCTACAAAGTGTTCCTAGCGTCAGGGGTGCTGAGTGGAGGCATGGTGCAAAGATACCTTGGAGGCTCTACATGGTCAGCTCTGGTCCATCCCACTGTGGATGCTCTGATCCATCCAGCCTCCGTCTCGATCCGCAGCCCGGCTGGGGCTGCCTTTCCAGAGTAGTGCTGAGACGTCTGCACCATGCTGTTCCAGCACACCGCGGCGTAGGAACAAGTATGCAGCCAGGCACAGCATCACACGAGAACAAAGAGCCAGCTTGAACCCAGAGTATGGGGCTGGGGCAGTGAGCACTGGCAGCACAAGGCAGATGTGTCCCCATGGCTCAGCGACAGCATTGATCAGGCCAGCTCGACCACATGGAGCCACACATGTACTTTTCCTGCTCTTCCCAGTCTATCTAATAATCTTGGTGTTAGTGGGAGCTGCTGTGCAGGTAGGGCACATCCCCTCTGCTCCCACCGGAAGGCTGTGCCCAGTTGCCAGCTCTCTGATTGGGAACCTTTTTCTAACATCTGCCTAAATTTTTTCACAATCAGTTTGTGCCTGATCTTGTGCCAGTGTGTGACATTAAAGAGCTCTTCTCTATGTCAGATGCATTACTCTATGTTTGTGGAGGGGAAGCAGTCAGACGCACAGTTTCAGTGGACTAACCCAGCCATATTTTTCTAATACTCTCTTGTGAGACAAGCTCTCCATTACCCTGAGCATCGCAGTAGCCCTTCTTTCTCTTCTGTTTGGGTTCACTTTTTGTTTCAATAATAAGCAGGAATGGCAATGAATGCTTTACAGTCTTTGCTGCAAAACATTGTTTTAACACAATTTTAGGATGTATTTGCCTTTTCAATAGTCTTGCTATGTTTTTGGTCTACTGACAGCTAATATATGTCTGTCTTTGGCTCCCAAATCATTTTCAGTTTTTCTTCAGTTAGTGCCCACCTGGAGTTCTCATATTTTGTACTCTCCATTTGTATCCTGTTAAGGTAGTTCTCAGTCATCTGGTTTTATTGTTTTGTATCTTCCTTCTCTAAACTGATGATGTCTCCCAGCTTTGTCTTTTCACATGGACATTCCCACTTCTTGGGCCTCAGTTACTGAATGTGGTAACCCAAAAACCCAGCTTAGAGGAACACCATCTGTAAGGGTCCAATTAAGGGGCAGAGCAGGAAATAAGAATTTTTTTTGTTGTTGCGTGATCTTGAAGAAATCATTTGTCTCTTTTTTTCCCTTCTCTTTATTTTCTATCTTTAAAATAAGATCCACCCTCCTCTTTTAATGTACTTTGTCTAGAAGTACGGGCACAGATGTGTGGCAGCTAAAGTGGGCACTCAGATACTTGTCACTGAAACAACATGGATGTGATTGTCCAGATATTCTTGGTTGCACGAAGCTCCTGCATGTACAGCACAGTTAGATATGGTTTCCTTTGTTAAACTAGACCAGGAAAGGATACAGATGTCTACCTGTGGATATTTGCCACTATTTGTTATAGATTGTTGCATCTTCACTAGCAAAGTTCAGTGCAGGACCAATTGATGTTGCAACTAATATAAGAAAACTCTATGAAAGAGCGTATAGGAAAGGAGCGTGATTTTTATTTTAAAGCTCATTTCACTCATGCTCAGTCTCATACATGTAACTCATTCTTTCATACCCATTCTTTCATACTTACGTACTCAGAAGCACTCTCATACAATTCATTCACGTTTAATTCATACCAGCCTTGATGTTTCTATTACAAATCTCTGTAAAGCTGTGTTCAGGTGCTGCTTCAGGAAAGACAGGGTGAAATTCTCTCTCTTTCACACAATGCTTTTATTCTTATCAACTCAGAAAAAGATATACAGTAATAAGAGTTTATCCTCTGAAAGGCTTTATTTAAAATATGTAATTCTGAAGCTAGAGCTCTGTCCTTTTAGTTAAAATACCAGTAAAGCCCAAAATACAGAGCTGCACCAGTCAGTGCACCCCATCTTCCACTCTTGCTATTGGAAGAAGCACAAGATTGGATTTTCAGGCCAGTGGTCCTGAAACATAGTGCTCTCTGATTTATGACTGTAAAAGACTGTATTAGACATGGGTAACTGGCAGAAGCATTCTGAGGCAGTCATTATGTAATCTGATTTTTTGCTTCTGAGTGTAGTGCAATGTGTAAAGAATACCAGTGTAAAATAGAGTGGCTTTAATTGCTCATACTGACTTGAATGTAATGAAGGATCACCCCTTTTGATTGTGGGGGCTTATCAAACAGCTTTCTAATGTCCAAACATTTCTTGGTTTCATAATTTAGTACAGTACTGCATTTTTTTTACAGCACATCAAGTATTGTCCATCTGCATATCTCTATCAGAGCACTAGTTATTGTTTTTCTCCTAGATGATATACATATATCCAACATAAAAACACAAAACTGACACACTATGTACTGTTTGCTCTGGGCAATTCAATTCAAATGTGATTTTGTATGTTCACATCTGACCCAGATTGAGTTTATACAATGAGAAATCCAATAATGCCTAAATACAGTATTTATCCTTATAATGCCTAAATCCAGTACAAATCCAGTTTAACCATTCTCATTTAAATGTGATCTGAGACTATTTTAGGAAAAGCCTGATCCCATACTGGAGACTGGTAACATAAACAGTCTTGCCTTATTCACTGCTTGTGAGACAGGTCTTTTACGGCTGCTCCAAGCACACATAAAAACACCAAAAAAAGTAGTGACACAGAAGACACCTAGATTTGAGGCTTTGAAGGTCCTTTAGGAATTCATGATGGGGGCAGTTTAATGCCTGATTTCTTCTCCTCCTTACTCACATCTGCAATTTTCCACACCCTGGGTGCAAGCTGCAGTGTATGTTTCTGTGCCTCAGGTGTGAAATAGCCTGGCCCAAAAACACCTGCCTTCAGCAGCACTTTGACATATGACAGTATGAAATCGGGTGTTTGAGGTGTGGACAAATGTTCTGCTCAGTCACGCCCTTACAGTGGTGGTAACAGTGGCAGAAATCTAATCTAAATACCTGGAGACAAGAATATCTTGACCAGCTTCAGCATAATTTGACAGAGGGTATGTCTGTGCCTTTTATTGTGAAAGGGACAATGCTTAACTCCATTGAGACGCAAAAAACTTCGCATTAGCTCTCATTATTGACCTGAAAATCATTTTCTTTCCAATTTTATCTCATCTAAACCTTTATTTTTGCACATAAGCAAACAGTTGGGACAGTGGAGCACTGCAGTGCACTCAAGGTATTTTACTTTTGTTTTTCCTTTCTGAAGTCATGCCAGTAACTTTTAGACACACTAATTCTGCCTTGAAATAGATACCTCTCAGTCTGCCACTGCGTTTGTTCAAAGGTGCATTGTTCTTTTGCTGTTGTTGTCCAACCACCCTACAGCATCCCAGAGCATTTTGGGCCCTGTTTCCAAATTGCTCCCCTGAGATTTTGCTTGCTCTGACTCTAGCTGACTGTTTACATTGTATTTTGTAGTTGCTTGGCTTTTGTGTATGATCTATGAAGGCCCAGATAAAGAAGGGGCCTCAGCTATTCAAATACTTCTACAGAATTAGCAATGATGCGGTGAAATATGGCTTTAGAACTAGAACCTTTAGCAATACTTCATTACATAAGGCTCTTTTTGCTTCTTATTATGTAGAACCACATGCTCCCTAACAGCACAGCATAGATGGGGGATGGGAGGAGTCAGGTTGGTTTTGGGTTTGATTTGGTTTGGTTTGGTTTGGTTTTTAACCAGCTTTTCTCTGGCTTTATTTAGTAACAGTACACGGGGAAGTAAGGGAAGGGTGGATATTGTAAACAGAGTGCTAACTTCTTTCATGTTAATGGTAAAACTCTTCTTAATTTCAGTGGGGCTAGACCATCACGCATCAATTCTAGGCTGGATGACAGCAGGCTCACACGCTGTACTAACTGATGGGGTCAGCCCTAACAAAGCTCCACTTGTCTTAACACACTGGAAAAAGAAAGTATCACAACTAACACTGTTGGCTAGGCTTACCTTATTATTTCTAGCTAAGAAAAAGAGATGACACATGGTAGCTGCTTGGATTACAATCACTCAGTTTTAACACAAATCTGCATCCCTATCACTTCATTTCCTAAGCAATGAATGTTTGGTAGCGGTAGTGTGCTATCGAATATAACAATAAAAGAATTCTTACTTTCACACAAAAACAATAGCTGTAGAATTTAGTATCAAGGGTAGCTAGCAAGATTTGAGATGAACAAGCTCGTGAGCTTAAGAAATGCTTCTAATGTTCTCATAGCTGCTGAAACAAGTAATTTAAGCTAAACTAAACAAACAGGCACCAGCCTCCCAGATTTCAGCAGCTAATTGCTGCAGAGGACCTGAAGGGTCTCTTCTGTTCTGCAGGAAATCTTGGTAAGATTTTTAACTTTTGACTTCCCCTCTTCTCCCTGAAGCATTGGAGAATGCAGATCACCAGCGCTGAAAAAATCCGCCACTAAGAAAATAGACTGCTGTGTCCATTTCCATAAGAATACTGTCAGGTTTTATTTATTCTTAACTGCAATGCTGAAATCTGTGGTTTTGGGCTTCACTGATGCTTACTCTCTCTGCAGTTTTGGTGTTTGCTTCTTGGCCACTTCCTCTCCTAGCAGCAGAAAGAAAAGGGTGATTTATGTCTCCTCCTGAGAGTATTTCAGGCTCTGAAAAATCATCAATGTTGAGAATAAAGTGAAGTTGGGAGTACATGCGCCAAATGAGAAGTAACTACCACAAAGCCGCAACAAAATATTTTCCAATTGTTAACAGAAAAAAAAAAATCAGAAAATGGATAATGTTGCAGCAACTGCTTTAGTCTTTATGATACAGACTATCGATATTTAGAGTTTTGGGCTTTTGAAACTGAATGTGCAGTCTCTAAGTCACAGGCTGTTTACTTCATGTAGAGCTAAGATCTGGCTTCACATCACTGAATTTGCTTCTCTGATAAAGTTTTTTTTCCTTTTAAGTAACGATTTTGTGCTGCAATCTCTGTGTGCCTCTCAGATATATTTACTGTAAAATGGACTATCTCTAACTTATACCCACAAGACAGAAACAGAGGGAGATTTAGTGTTTTGCTCATTGCTGTACCAAATACACTGCTGGAATCTAGACTTCTTAAACCCTCATTAGATTTATTAGTTGCAGAAGCCTGTCCTTTCTAGAACTGTTTTACATTGCCCTGTTTCATTCCTTTCCACTGTTTCTTGGCATGGGAGGACACACAATGTGAATTAGAATAACATCCCATATGAAAGGAAGAGCATGTAATAAGGTACTCTCCCAAAGACTCTCTGTGTAACAAAGAAGAGTTAGTAATATAGGCTGGGTTTAACTTGGTGGGTTTTGAACTTCTGAGGGCTTTGATTCAAGCCCAAATTGTGATCAATGTTGTTTTGTCATGAGAGCTTTGGCAAATAGGCTGGGTTTAACTTGGTGGGTTTTGAACTTCTGAGGGCTTTGATTCAAGCCCAAATTGTGATCAATGTTGTTTTGTCATGAGAGCTTTGGCAAATAACTCAGGAACTCCCTCATGGCCAGCCACTTGCAAAATTGTTCCCTGCATTGTTAGTGCTCTCAAGCTATTCCATTAACACATGCGCACATCATCAGAGCTCAGGCTCCTATATTTGCATCAGCTTATTATTAATTTGTATTTCAGTAAAGCTGACAAGCAGCAATGGTGCCACAAACACAGTTGTGTTAGCTGCTATATCAAGTTACAGAACAGCACGCTGCGAAATGCAGAATGTGCTGAGCCCAACCTCCCATGCAGGAAACTGGCCGTTTATGCTTGGTTTTCCCACCTATTTGAAGTGCTGCCATGTTTTTTATACAGCTAAATATTCCTTGCAATTTTATCTATGAAAACATATTTGTATTGCTAGTGGAGCTCTGGCAGGTTCGAGTCACTTTTGCCCTCCTGTAAATGACTGTGACTGTATGTGTAGCTGTACGTATATTGGCTATGTGTAACATATTGACAATATCTATATTGTATATATACAAATGACTATGTATATATATGACTGTTTATATAGCTTGGAAAATTGCACTTGATTTTCACACAGTGAAAGAATGCTAGGGTAGGCTCTTGACAAACTTTTAGTTTCTGTAACTATTCCAAGAAGTGATTAAAAAAACAGCAGGTTTTCTCAATGGAGTGACTCTCAGTGGAAAGAGGCATTTAAAAATTTTGTCATTTTCATGGAAGTTTCAACCAAAATAATACTCTGCTTCATACAAATATTCTGACTAAAATTTGTCATGTTTGAAAATTGCAAGTAGAAAGTGACCTTTCATAACAATAGTGCAATCTTGATGATACATCTTACTATCCAGGTGATGACTTGCAAAAGCTCTTTATTTACTCTTTCTTAATTCTAGTTCAAGTTATGATGACGCTGGCTAGCTGAACACTCAGTGTTTATGGCATGTGCTGTGTCTGTCAGGGCTGCAGCTCACCTCCCTCGATCCAGGGACTAATGTTGGCCATAAAGGTCTCCTCCTATGGTGGCACCAGCTTTGCCCATTAGTAAAGGAGCTGTCCGAACAGGAAAGACAATCCTCTTCTTACAGAGGACTAGAGAAGGAAGGAGGAAAAGGCCAAAAGACACTGAAAATAACAAAACCTTTGAAAAGGACAAACACTACAGAAATAACAGCGACAGGTAAGAAGCTTTGCGACTTGAAGCAGGAAGCAAAACAGATTGCTTTGAGGAAAGGTGAAGGTAAAATGAAGTAATGGAGCCATTAGTATCATATCATATAACAGTAATATAATGTCATATAAATGGAACTGCTCATAATACTCCATACTGGAAAGTATGACCAAAGACGGCACCATGTCTTTGAAGAGAAGCTGTGCCAAGTGCCGGAAGCAGGTCTGCAGCACTCTCAGAAGACTTTGTTTTGAGGTGAGAGAAGAGCTAGCATGTTAGCTGGTGGGGAAAATGTCACAGGGAAAAGTCTGTCCAGTTTATTTTGCATAGATTGGTGTGATCAATAATATTCTGGAATTTAGCATGAAATCTGGCTGTGTTTTCCTTATTGTGAAAATCTGAAGAGGGAAACTGCAGGCCCAGTTTCCCAGTCTCTGTAGCCATCAGCCCAGATGGCCAGACAGACCATCCTTAAATCACAGCTTGTAGAAAGGAGTATTGAAAAGGAATTCTGCATTCGGAGAGCCCTGCAAGACCTGGGGTATGGCTGGTGTCTGCACTCTGCTCAGTTTCTAAGGGAATGAGCTCCCGCCCCAATAGCTTGGGAATGTACAGCCAGTTTGTGAGAGGGAATGACATTGCATCAGTCAAATTTGCATGCATCAGTCATACTTGCAAATGTTTATTTAGAAGAGGAAGAGAAGATTTAAAATGTTAGGTCATACCAGTGAATTATTAGGTCAGGTCACAACTGAACTCACACAGGGGCCTGTGTTTAGAAAAAAGTATAACCCAACTACAGCCTACAAACAAAGCTGTACTAACCCCCTGAGGAAATGTAGCTAATCTTAGGATGAGGTGGTGAGATCTGAAGATCATACTTTCTGGCTGAGGATATTTTTATTTATTTAAATGAATGGACTTTCAGAAGAGATGAGACTAATCAAGGGTTAGACTGTTTTCAGGGTTTGCTGCAACGTCCTTTTCTGTGACAGAGCATTTCTGCTATTATCAGTGTAAAACTGAATTGATTATTATTTGCATTTTTCATGCAGGGAAGAAAGAAGACTTCTGGGAGCTCTAGGGAATTCTCTATATTGACGTATATTTTTTCATGTAATGTTAGTGCACTGAGTGCTGCAGAAATCCACAAAATACATGCATGTGGCATTTTCCTTATTTTAGTTTTCTGAAGATATGTCCAAGGCTCACACAGCATTTGATGGTAGCATGAGCTACAAATGAAAATAAATGCAAATGTCTGCTCTCCTGCTTTCAAGTATGGGAGGGGTTAATTTGCACACAGGATTAAAATGAACCCAAAGTTGCATTACTGAAGTAGCATGATAACCCTAAAAAATAGATTTTTGTGATTTTTATGCTAGACTTTTCTAAAATTAGTTTGAGAGCCATAAAAGACAAGGGTCCTGAATAACAAACTTCAGGCGAAGAAGGAAATTAAGCTTTTTTCCCCATAGATTCCCTTACCCCACCCCACCCTAGTCCCTGGAGGGTGAGCTACCTGGCTACCAACTGAAAAGCAGAATAGAGGCCAGCAAGGATTAGGCTGGCAGAACATGCTTGCCCTAAGTTGTCCTTGACTTATTTTTGTAAGGCGTTTGTCTTTACCAAAACTGGATGATGGCACATTTTCCAGTAGTGCACATTTGACATTTTAGTCCTAGGAAGCAAATCCCTAAGTTCCCGCTCAGAGAAAGGGAGTCCCTGGCCCAGCACCTCCCAGGACGGGGAGAGCCATGAGCCCCATAGTCACAGTGTGAAACCTGCCAGGTGAGTCAGGGGGATATGAATGCCTGGGGCACCTTCCAGGCTGGGGATGCCACTGCCTTGGGGTCTGGGACACACTTGGGGAAGCAGGGGAAGAGCATCAAGATTGCACAAGGCTTATTATGAGACATTTCAGGGAGGAATCAAAGTGGGGAGGAACAATTGTGGGAAAGTAGAGGGATAAGCAGATAAAAAGGACTGGTGAGATGTGAACAACTGGCTAGTCAGCATGCTTGTCTGGCATTCCTGACTTTTCCTGACTTCAGGCCAGCTCGAGCTTCACAAAGGGTGGGTTGCTTGTGACCTTCAAGTGAAGAAAACTTGGAAAAAAAGCACAGCGTGATTTTTTTTATTGAGCTCTCAAGAGAGATCACAAGTGTATTTGCCATATCCTACCCTAAAACCTTTGTCCTTAGTGCATCCAACCATGAAAGGGCCCTTAGAGCATTTATGAAGTGTTGGGTCATGCCAATTACTGTTAGTCCAGGACCTTAGGGAGAATATATGCATATGACTATTTTTTAAAAGTCAATATATACCTATCCTGCATTTGAAAAACTGAGAATTCACCACACGCTCACTGGCTCAGTCTTCTTCTTTTCCTGTCTCTGCAGGTGGTTTGCTTTAGCTCGACTGCAGCATTTTGGTGCAGCAGCTCCCACATCGTGCTCTGCTGAGCCCTGCTGGGCCGCTGGAGCTCGGCAGCAAACGCGACCGCGAGGATGCCGGGCAGCCCCTGCGATGCCCGCCGGCTCCTGACCCGGTTTGAGGGCACGAACAGCGCAGTCGGAGGGCTCCGGGCGAGGCCGGCGGCGGCGCGCCTCCGCTGCCCGCATCCTAAGCGCAGCCCTAGGCGGGCGGGGACGGGGGGGTTGCGGCGCTTCTACCGCCCCACGCAGGCAAGTCCTTTTTTAAAAATTATTTTGTTTCAATGGCTTCGGTGTCGGAGGGCCGGCTGCTGGGCAGGGCGGCTCCACGCTTCGCCCCCACCTGTGCGCGGTACCTGCCCCGGGGCAGGGAGCGTGTCGGCTCGCCGCAGCCAGCCATGTAAGGCAGCAAAAGCGGCGGCGCGCGCGCGCGCCCTCGCTCGCTCGACCCCCCAGGTTCCCCGCCGCGGGAGGCGGGCACGGAGGCTGCCGGGCGGGCCGGGCGGCCTATGGAGGCGGGCAGCGACCGGGGGAGGGCGGGCGGCGGCCAATGGCGGCACGGGGGGCGGGCGCTGGCGGGGCCTCCGCGCCGCACCGGGCTATGCTGTGTTGCAGCGTGCCGGGCTGACAGCGGCTGGCAGTAGCGCCGCAGCCCGGGACAGGCGCAGGTCGGGTTGTAGGAGCCGCCGCCCCGCGGAGAGCCGCGGGTAAGTGGGCGCTTCTCGCCGGGCGGGTGAGGCAGGGGGAGGCGCGCTGAGCCCCTCTCTCGGGGTTGTTGCTTTTTTTTGGCGGGGGAGAGATGCTTCTTTCCCCCTCTCTTTTTTTGAGGGGTGGCTAATTAATGCCCCCGCAGCTAATTGAGGCGCCAGGGGAGGGAGGCGGCGGGCGTGCTGGAGGCGCTGCCGCCACCTGCGCGCAGCGGTGCGCCCTGGCGGCCTCTCGCCGCCTCGGAGGCAAACGCGGCGCGCCCGTTATATAATGCCCGCGGGGGGCGGCGGGTGGCAGCCGCTGCTTTCTGCGGGCTCGACGCCTGCCTGTCGCCCTCCCCCCATACGCGTCCCCAGAGGCGCCTCTGCTACTCCCGCGACTCTCGGGTCGGGCAGGAGGGAGGCTCGGGGCGCGGCCCGGCCCGGCTCGGCCGCACCCGCGCGGCCGCCGCCCAAACCGCCCCCACCGCTCCCCTTCTGTGCGCTGGTGCAGAGCCAGCGGTCCCCTTTCAGGGGGATCGATGGGTAGAGATGATTTGCTTTTTATTTATTTATTTTATTTATCTTTTGAACCCTCCAAGTGTTAGTCCAAAGGGCTTTGCCACCCCGAACTGCCCCTGCATGGCGTCCTCCCTGCAAGCCAGCATCTGGTGTGGGAGACGGTTTAGGGACTGCAGTGTGAGCTCTGCAGGTATAAAGCCACGCACCGTGTTCTAGGTTGGAAGACAGAAGATAAAATCCTGTGGATTAATCTGGCCTCCCCAACCCCATCTGCCTGGTTTGAGAACAAATTAAAAAAACCCAAAAAACAAAAAAACGGCACATCAGCAGTACTTGTAAATATTTCTTCAATCTTGGGTAAAAGCTATTGTACCTGGCTGAGATTCTTCCACAAGCAAGCTGGGGATGTGCTGCGTGATGCTGAATACACATGTGGAACATGTGTGTCTTAAACATTGACGGTTTTGAATCTTGCAGTTGATTGCCGGCTCACAAAGCAATTTTCCTGTTGATGTTTTGCAGGGTCTACATGGGCAGGATTGTGGAGGAAATTCTTAATGATTTGTCAGGGGCTTGCATAACCTTTTATTTATTAAGAAAAGATTAAGATTGTTAATTAAGATTTTTACAGATCCTTCCCCCATACAACCTCTCCCCTCACCCCCCAAAACCAGAAAGCTGTACTGAATGCTTTTGTGCCTCTCTGCATAACAGCCATATGCCTGCAAATAGTCTGTTGTTTGTAACCACTGAAGAGTATGTCCAGTGTTAAATCATAACACGGTGTAATACTTGGACAGCATGCCTTGCAAGGATCAAATTGAAGATAAAGTTCACATAGGAATCTCCTGCGGTGATTACACGTGACCCTTGCAAATGTGAGAAGAGGTTTTTATAAATGAAAATATGCATCTGGCAGTTAGTTGTTTCTGTGCCTGATTTAAACTGTGGATTGACTGTGCTGAAAAATAACTTTTTTTTTTTTTTTTAATGATAGATCTATTCCACTTATTCTCTATGTAGGCAGCTGTTTGATAGAAATTGTTTTACTTGAAGCTTGAGCGTAAGTAGAAAAGAAGGTTCTTTTAAGAAGGAAGGAGGGAGGCCAGCAGTTTTGTTTATTTATGCTAATATAAATTTATTCTGAGTGCATGTAGAGACAGCCAATTGTACTTAATATCGTATCTAGCAGTGCGTTAGAGGATGAACCATTTAATGTTTCAACTTGATAACTTGCTCTTAGATAATAAGCTAAGATACAAGTTAAAATAATCCATCAAATATGTTTGTTTCATTGCATGATTGGATTATATAAGTCTTCGGTGTGAGGACGTGACTGTATCTGCAAGCCTGTTTCACTGCATTGAAGAAATAGCAGGAACACTCTTTCCTGTGGGGTAGTCGCTTGTTAATGTATTGTCCTTTTTATTAGTGCAGGCCTGCTGCTTGCTGCCCTTATATGAGTGAAATGAACTCTTAGATTTTCAGCAAGCAGTTACAGAGGTATTTTTTCTCTCCAAAGTCATTTTTTTGGAGCCTAATGAAAATTAATTGCAGGTATATAATTCTTATCCCCAGTGTTTCTCTGTCATACTGGTATGGCTATTCCATGTTAAAGAAGTAACTAAGATCCATTGTGCTTGTTGTGAATTTCCAGTTCTCAGCTGCTTGCATTTAACATTTGTTTTAATAGAACTATAGTGGGGACTATAGCACCATTGAACTGTAGCGCCAGCTGTGGTTAAGCATTAGTACCGTTATATTCTTGTATTTCCCTTCTCAGCAGTGGAAGTTCTCTTTGGACTTAGGTCTTTACTCGCTCTCCCCTCAGTTCAGTCTTGTGCTATGTGCTGTGCCTGGGCATAAATGCTGTTAGGTGCTTCTGCCAGCTGGTTAAAAGGAGACATTTTGCTCATCATTTGTATTGCATTAGTGTCTAGGAGCTGTGGTCAGCTGTGAGTATAAAGTCTCAGGGTGCTTTCAGTCCCTGTAGTGTCTGTAAGCTCAGTTTTTCTCTGATCAAATTTTCTCTCTGTCAGTGGCATCAGCTTGGTTCTCTTGATATGTTTACTTGCAGGTGTTATGCAAAGGCTCCCTGTCTTACCTGTGTTTGAGGAGATCCCCCTACTGTACATCTGATTGCCCAGTCTTTTCTTCATGGGCCATGAGAAAATACTTTGTCTAAGCAGTTGAGGCTTCTCTTGTGTTTTGTTTTAATTGGTGTGAATTTCTTTTTCTTCCTTTTCAAAAATGCCATATTCACTTTCTTCTTTGAGGACTGTTCTGGATGCTGGCTTGTATCCTTGCCAGTGTGTGGAACAGCATAATCTTTGGGACCTGCTTATTTCTTTGTCTGACAAAGATGGTAGTCCAGCAGAGCAGAACAGAGCTGGGAATAAATACCTAGTAAGTGGGATCCTCAAATGGTATAGGGCTACATGATTGGGGGCAGGGGGAACACAGGACAGAGTTCACCAGTACGTAAGTTCAGATGGATGCATATGTTGATGCTGCTGTCATTGTAGTTGAAACCTTATGTAAGGGATGTGGTGGTATTACAACATATTGTAGAGCTAGTTAATCAGGTGGAGGAAGAATTTTTGTTTGTTTGTAAGTGTTGGTGGGTGAAAGCATGTTTTTAAAAATATATTCTGATGGAACTGTTGCTCTTAATGGTCTGTGCATGTGTGTATAAGTGCTTCAATTCTGCATATATAAAGAGGTGATTTTTATGAAGTAGTCTTTTGGAGAGGAGGAGTCTAATTTACTAAAAAAATAAACAGTTTTTGTGGGTCAGTGATCTTGTAGCGTTGACTACATAGGTGAATAGCAACAGTTTTTATGATAGAAAGGTAGGAGCTGCTTGTCAATAGTCAAAATAATCTGTGCTTGATAATGTCTTTTCCAAGATTGTTCCTTTAATGATGTATATAACTTCATCAGAGTCTGAAATACTGTTTTGCTGAAGAAAGACATTGGGTGACTTGAGTAATCAGCTTTATTGTAACTGTGGGTGTATCCAGGTGAAAGCCTTAATGCAGCTCTATAATCTGGGCAGCCTTGCCCTGTCCATAGTGCTAGATACAAGCGTATTGTTAAGAGAACTCTAAAGGCTTTAGCCATGCAATTCCTCAAAAGGCCTGTGAAAGGATTTAATTTTGTATAAATAAATACAGATAAGTAGATTTAGATAGAATTTTGACAGCTTTGCTTGATCTGCAGTGTCCACTGCTCTTTTTCCTTCTGTGTTATGTACTGGGGAGGATGCGTGGTTCTCATTCACTTGAAAAACACACATGGAGAAATGTGCCCAGAGCAGAACTCAGAAAAGGAGCGCCTTAACTCTGATTCCTACTGATAGCTGTGCAGGAAGGTTAAGGGAAGCTTTACGAGCGTTGTCTAAAGCATTACATCTTATTAGGAGGAAGTTGCATTTCTCCAGCTGTTTATTCCATTCCTCAGCTTGAATGTTTATGCAAAAATGTGGGAAAAAGATTCCATCTGCTGTGCTTTGTCTCTGCTGTTGTTATTTGGCATAAATAATTACATACAGAAAATAAATGAGAGTTCCCTTTAACTCTGATTCTTTAACATTTTAAAAAATTTGATCTAAAACATAGATCAAATACTAAAATAAAACAGATACATTTGACAAAATCTAATGCCTTTTGCAGTTTGCTAATGTTTATGAATCTAGTTTGCTTATACAAAAATAGTACCTCTCATACTCTTTGAAAAGTTGTCACCTTGGTTTCTGCTTGGTTTGGATGGGAGGTCTTAAGACATATTGGATGGTACCTGTTTCTGGTGTGCTGGAAATGGTTTCATCAAGTATGCAGAAACAGATTCTGATTAAAAAGTGAACCTTAAGCAACTGCATCCTTACCAACACTTGGTGGGAGGGAAGGATTAGAGGGAGAATGGAAGGTAAAAAGAGGTAACAGTTAACATAAAACCACTATGCTGTGTGCCTGTGGGCAGAAATCTTTGTGATTTACCTGTTTTTTTTAAAGGTAAATGACCTTTCAGGTTTAAGACCATCTAAGAAATCTGAATGCTTGTAGCTGGGCCAGGCCCAGGAGCTGAGAATGTAGGTGTGGGGTGGTAGAGGCTGATGCATTTATGATAGGAGAATCAAGCAGAAATAGCAATCTTACTCTGAGGTTAAAATGGAAGTAGAATTATTAATGTTAGCAATCAACAGCGCTTTGAATTTTTATAGTAATTACAGATTTATTTCAGATTTCTGGCTCTGCTAATTGCATTGCCAGGGATCAGCCATCTCTCTCCTCTCCCCCTACTGTATTTTCTGATTCTTGACAAAATCAGCAGATTTCTGGCTGCTGATTTCTTGAACATTCACTCAAATCTTAGACATGAGCATACCCTCTGACTGAATGTAGAATGCTCTTTTTCTTGTCCAACTAAATAAATGTGCTTTTGCAGATCTGTGTCAATCTCTTACATTTTCCTCCCTTTGGAAGATGAAGATGCAAGGAGGATCAGTCAGATGAAATTTGGGGAATGAACTAGGGAGTTTTTTTTTGCTCTGAATACCTGTTACAGAGTCTGAAGAGCTGCATGGTGATTCTTGGCTTCAGGACTAGCAAAGGTCAAAAGCCTTCCTGAAGTCAAGGTAGACAGCATCCACTGTTCTCCCCTCATGTCCCCAGCCAGTCATTCCATCAGAGAAGGCTCTCAGGTTGGTTAAGCCTGATTTCCCCTTTGTGAATTCATGCTGACTACTCCCGATCACTTTCTTATCCTTCGTGTGCTCGGAAATGGTGTCCAGGATAAGCTGCTCGAGGGTGACCATGATGCTCAGCGTTAATGTGGCTTTGGGAACCAGTGGAGCAGTTTTGGAAGTTGCAGTGGACCTAGGTGTTGCAGGTGAGAAATAAGGCTGACTTATGCAAAAGCCAGCATTGTAGGAAGAAGTAGATGTTAATAACACCACTATTGCATTGCAACTCTGCCATTGTGCTACTGAATATTTTCCTTAATTTTGTCAATCTCAGCAGTCTCCTGAATAGAGTCTGCTTGATGCTTTTATGTTTTTCCACTTGTTTTTAAAATATCTTTCCCTCTTTAAAAAATTTGAACTGAAGGTTTTGCTTAGTTCACAGGACTTATGACATCATCTTAGCCAACTGTAAATATTCTAAAGAACACCTGGATTTAAAATTTGCCACCTTTTATATTAATTGGAATATGTCTGAGGCTTTAAGTTTCTATTTTAGTGCTAGCAGAATAGATAGGTTGATTTATTCTAGTCCTTTGTGCTGTCCAAGGATACACTCTTACTTGTTTCTGTGGCAGTTAATAATGCAACAGGGCTTCCATTAAAAACTGGTTTTGTAACACATGCTGCAAGTGAAAGCAATTCAACTTATGCTAGGGCAGCATGTTTCCAGCAAGCTAGAGGCTAGCTAGACAAAACAGATGAGAAAGTACATAACACACCCCAAAATCCTAGGCACCCTGATTTTTGAGAGAGTTCCCTGTTAGTTTTTAGAAAAGCATTGTTTGGTCTGGAGATCATAAGCTAAGCTAATACCTTGCCAGTTAGTGACACTATTTGCATCCATAGAGTCAATGAACTTGTATTACGAGCATTGGTCTTCTAGGCACTCCATAAAGTCATGGCCTGGACAGGGCAGAAACTGCAGTAAATTCTGAAGACCCGGTAGGCTCCATGGATATTTTAGGGTGTGTAAGCTGCTGAAACTGTTAGCAAAGAAACTCTGGGTTTTACAAAGTCTTCAGGTCTTCCTCATTGGTACTGAGAGGGATGAATCTTTTCCAAGAGCAGTTCCTCCAAATCTAAAACAAAGCCATTCCCACAACATATTGCCACCTGGAGAATATGTGGATAAAGTGAAAGAATGTAAACTGAGGTAAATCCTTTTATAGAGCTGACTGT
The DNA here is from genome assembly GCF_036370855.1 of Dromaius novaehollandiae. Taxonomy (NCBI): domain Eukaryota; kingdom Metazoa; phylum Chordata; class Aves; order Casuariiformes; family Dromaiidae; genus Dromaius; species Dromaius novaehollandiae. The sequence continues at coordinate 78,615,552 of NC_088099.1, read as the reverse complement.
TGGTCAGTACTGAGGCTCTGGCCTATTTATGCTTGTGTTGATACAGCTATTGAGAACTGGCAAACCAGAATTCATAAAAGCAACAGCTGCTCTGCTAGTCCCCTGATTTTTGAAGGACTCTAGATTAGTGCATGGCTTAATATAGGGGAGTTTTCCACCCAGCTCTTCATCTGCAGATGAGTAAGTATTGCAGTCTCTGGCTGAAAAGAAGTTCCACGATATGAGGAAACTTTTTCTAGTGGTGTGGATGTGCGCCTAAGAACAGAGATATGCACTCTCAGTCTAGTTTTAGCATGAGTTACTCATGATTTCTGTCAGATCAGTCCCTAGCTTTCTCTCTCTCTCTCTCTCTCTCTCTCTCTCTCTCTCTCTCTCTGTATAATCTGCTGTAGTATTCACCTATTGCAGAGTGAGAGAAGGGACAAGAACTGTTGGTTTATGATATGAATAAAGGAGTATTATCAGTACAGACTATGCACAGCAGTACATAACATCTTCCAGTTACCTGACCTGGGATTTCTGGAACTCTGGTTAGTTGGGACAGAGCTTCCTGAGCTCTTAGATCTGTTCACACTTCTTCGCGGAATCACAGAATGGCTGAGGATGGAAGGAATCTCTGCAGATCATCTAGTCCATCCCATTACCGGGATCTTTAACAGACAAACTGTAACTATGGTCCAGCAAAACAAGGAGCATCTGTGACAATCTTTGCCAGCTGCAGGGGAAGAGCAGAACCTTAGTGAATCTAGCCTTTAACTTCTGCTTTAGGTAGTGAGGGTTTCTTTGAAATGACCGTTTTGCATATCAGATTTCACCAGTCAAAACTGAAGCATTCTCTGCAGGGTTCTGCCCCGCCCCCCCCCCCCCCCCAACTCCTCACAACATGCTCGTGTGAAGTTGGTCTATTGATGGCTGAGAGAACTAATTTTAGAAGGGAACTTTCTTTCTCAAGGCCAAATGTGTTCCTTTAAGCTTTTTTCCTGTACCAAGTTTAAGCTTTTAATTTTCTTAGTTCTATATTTGTCTATGATGTACTAGCAAATTGGAAAACACAGGTTTTTTAATAGTTGCAGAAATTTTATGGTATGTGAAATTTGGGGGCTGGGCTAAGGCATTTAGAGAGTTGTATGAGCTTGATCTCTTGTTATGGGGAAATTCATGTTGCCTGCTTAGACATCTAATTTAAGGGGTAGGTATCTTGATTTGTGGGAAGTGTGCATGGGAAAATGCAGCAACTGAAAGCAAGTAAAAAAGCTTTTAAATAGATGTAGCTATCATACTGCAAACAGTATAAGACAGTAGTACAGGCAGAGAAAATGTAGCTGATTTAAAAATTACATTTGGTTCAGAAAATCAGAATCCTTTCAAGTGTTTCATCTGATTATTTGAAATTACTAGATGCTTTTGAAAAAATATGTTTCAGATGTTTGCAGTGGCATGGAGGTTTTCTTGCTTATAGTTAGTGAACTATACAATTGCCTTACCTTTCGAGTGTATTGACGCTGAGCATGGCTTCTAGACTGGATTGCTGCAAGCAAGAAGAGGCTTCCCCTGAAAATCTCTTAGAAGGTTTATTCAATGTGCAATAAGATTGCTAACTGATAGGACCACTTACTATAGCAGACCTTTACTTTCTCTTGTCCTCTTATTTGCTTATGGACTTAACTTTGGTTTTTAAAATCCTATATGGATATTAAAAACCAGACTTTTTGCAGATGCTTGCTCTCTTCCTTTGTCTACCCAGTTAGGTTAGCCTGGAGACTTTGTTTTTAGTTTCCAGCTCCTGTGGATTTGAGACGGTGTACGTTTTGAAGAGACTTCTGCTTTTGGAGTCATGCTTTCCACAGGACAGAAGTAGTTTATAGGTCTTACAATCTGATTTTTAATGTAATTTCTTTTGCATAGCTTGTGTCAGCAGTGTTTTTATTTTCTTTGTACATTATCTCATGACCTGTTCTGGTAGCAAAAGAATGTGTGTAGCCATTTAAATCAGAAAGTTTAGATTGGTCTAGACACTGTTTTGGTTTAATTAAAAACAAACAAACAAACAAACGTCTACATCTGTATGTGATGTAATGCTTGTACTAGTTTCCAGTTTACCCGGGAGGTGCTTATTATTTTAGAATTTCAGTGCTGGGAGACATTCAGCAAAAAATATTTTAGTTGCTCAGAGTGCAGACAGGGTGAAAGGTAATGGAATGGTGAAGTTTTTAGCTTTTTAATGAGTTTTAACTATTCCATCTGATTCTGTACTTTTCTTATTATTTTACAAGTGCATATATAACTGTCAGGATACAGTTAGTAAATTCCTGTCATTTTAATTTTTAATTTAGCATTTCAGTTTGTTGGCCAGAACTTGTGCTGAACATATAAACAAGACAGAAGAATCTGCAGGCTTAATATGTTACTAGCTTTTTAAGCATTTACTTAAACATTTTCAAAATATGCAGTACTGCTTTGGCTGTGCTGCATTTGCTCAAAGTGTGAAGGACAAAGATCCTTTACTGAAGTAATTTTTATTAAAAGGTGTTTCTAGTTATGGATTGTAAATCTTGTTTCAGGAAATTCAGTATGCTTATCAGACTGTTGTCACTCCTATTTTCACCAGAGTTTCTCTTTTCAATACAAGTTGATTATCATATTTTAAGTATGGGTTTATGATTGTTGTTAATGATGCCAGGGTAATAGCAGAGCTCCTAGGAATTTGTCTGGTACAGTGCCAGTGCTTTATTTTAAGTACATGTTCTTAAAAAGTAGAATATTCCACTGTCAAATTGGAGACGAAATAGTGATTGTTGGCTGGGAATTGAATTAAGAAAAACTGTTCAAAAAATATGATTTCAATGTTATACTCTGGGAAAAATAGCAGTAAGTCTAAAGGAAGGGGTGGAGTTATTGTTCCAAATTTGAGTTCTGTTTTCATTTGCTTAAGATAGAAGACTCTAGCTAGTAGTGTGATCGTTTGGTGTTGATCAGGTATTCTCGTGTGGTCCAACCATTTCATGTTACAGTGAAAGATCGCAAAGGAGAGGTCTCTCCACGTTCAGGACTTCAAGGTTAGCAAAAGCCGTTGCATAGCAAGCAGTGGTTAGTGGATGCAGAATGGCTAGTTCTTTTGCAGCATGCAGGCCTGAATGGAAGAAGGAAGGAGTATGCCTTGGCTGTTCAAGTAACAGGTTAAGCAAAATCAGAGGGGGTAGAAGTTGAAAATTGTTTCCATAGCCGTGGAACTTCTTTTGGTTTACATACTGCGCTTTGATATAAGTTACCATTTGATGCAGAAATAAAACCTTAACTAGAAGTACGTGCCAATCTTTGCATATATTAACCACAAACTGTGTGCTAAAGATCCATTTGTGATTTCAGAAGGGTGTGTGAGGTAGTATGGTGGGCTTTCCAGCCTTTATGCCAGTATTTGCCAAGCCTGTGATACCTGGAGCACCTCTTTATGTAGTAAAATTGGTAGGAGCAACACAGATGTGTGTCTGAGCAACAGCCTGCACCTAGTTGCTGGGGCAGGCACACTGTCCCTAGGCCTTCCAGGGCCTCCTATTCCTGCCAAGCTAAGAGTAAATAATTCATCAGTGACTTGGATGAAGGGACGGAGTGAATCCTCTGCAAGTTTGTTGGTGATACAAAACTGGGAGGAGTGGCTGATACACCAGAGGGCTGTGCTGCCCATTCAGAGGGACCTCGACAGGCTGGAGAGATGGGCAGAGAGGAACCTCCTGAAGTTTGATAAAGGGAAATGCAGAGTCCTACACCTGGGGAGAAATGACCCCTGCACCAGTGCAGGCTGGGGGCTGACCTGCTGGAAAGCAGCTCTGCAGAGAAGGACCTGGGAGCCCTGGTGCACAAGTTGACCATTAGCCAGCAATGTGCCCTTGTGGCAGAGAAGGCCAGTGGTATCCTGGGCTGCATTAGGAAGGGTATTGCTAGCAGGTTGAGTGAGGTGATCCTCTCCCTCTACTCAGCCCTGGTGAGGCCACACCTTGAGTGCTGTGTCCAGTTCTGGGCTTCCCAATACAAGAGAGACATGGAGCTACTGGAGTGAGTCCAGTGAAGGGCTGCTAAGATGAAGAAGGAACTGGAGCATCTCCGCTATGAGGAAAGGCTGAGAGAGCTGGGACTCTTCAGTGTGACGTAGAGAAGACTGAGGGGGGATCTTATCCACGTGTATAAGTATCTGAAGGGGGGAATCTAAAGAGGATGGGGCCAGATTCTTTCCAGTGGTACCCAGTGACAGGACGAGAGGCCATGGGCACAAGCTGAAACACAGGAAGTTTTGCCTGACCATAAGGAAAAACTTCTTTACTGTGAGGTGGGTAACAGAGCACTGGAACAGGTTGCCCAGAGAGGTTGTGGAGTCTCCATCCTTGGAGATGTTCCAAAGCCATCTGGACACAATCCTGTGCAACATGCTTTAGGTGACCCTGCTGGATCAGGGGGTTGGACTGGATGATCTCCAGAGGTCCCTTCCAGCCTCAACCGTTCTGTGAGCAGATAGGCAGAATGCACAGGCTTCTATGGCATGCTGTTGGTGCTCTCATGGTGTGTTTGTGGGCTGTAGTACGTCCTTTGGGCATCACTGCTTCATGCAAAGAGCTCTGGTGGAATTGTATGTTTCGTCTGCAGACGGTGACTTCCATGGATGAATGAATGAAGGAAGAGTAAGAAATTGTCTTCCTTTTTTTCCCGTCTTCCTTTTTTTCCTGCATTTTATAATGTCACCTGAAAATAGATGTTAGCGTTCTGTTCCTTGGTTTACGATTTCTTTTAAAGGGCAAACCTATCCAATGTGAACGTGAGGTAATCTGAAGTTTGTTCTCTGCAGTAATGACATCCTTTCTCAGTCCTACTTCATTCTGGAGGTGTTCATTCCAAGGGACTGAAGCTACAGTTCTTTGGGAGTAACAATTGGTTTTGCTAACAAGAGAGTTTTGTCTAAGAATTTCTGAGAATTTCCTTACTTATTAGCCCTTTGAAACGTTAATGTTTTCACTGCAATTTCCATTTTCAAATAATAGTTGTTAAAAACTCACAGTCCAGAAAATAAAAGGTTGTTTATTTTTCCCTTGGGAAATAAACCTAGATTGTAATATATACTATGTAAAAGGCAAACTTCTACTCAAGCCAGTAGGGTGCCATGGTGGATAGTATCTGAACTGTAGTGAATTCAGCTTGCTGTCTTTAAAAAACAAACAAACAAACAAAAATAATCAGTTGTTAAGTGTTCTCTTATTGGCTGATGTAATGGTGGTGAAAGTAGATTTATGCCTTATTTTGGAATGTAAAATGTTTCCTGGTCAGTTTTTTTAAACTAGAATATTTGTCTAGATGGGCAGAAAGTTACATAGTACTATATATAGCTATAATTGTTGTTGGATGGTGGAGGGCACTAAGTTCTTGCTAACTTTATAGTCTAATTATTTTTCATATGTTGTGACATGGACTGTAGCCTGTCCTTTTTTCAAAGACAGATTAGTAAAAGGTAAACTAGTGCAAATCAATGTAATGAGTTTTCCATCTTCTTTGTAGCACAATGGCTGACAATAAAGCAAAGTCGACTAAACCTGTGAATAAGACTCCTCCAAAGTCTCCTTCAGATCCAGCAAAGGAACGAGCAGCAAAACGATTATCCTATGATTCCAACAGCTCCCATGAGGGAGCTATGGCAGGAGAAATAAGTGCTCTGGAAGAGGCTTTTAGAAAATTTGCTATCCATGGCGATACAAGAGCCACAGGAAAAGAAATGCATGGGAAGAACTGGTCAAAACTATGTAAAGACTGTCATGTGATAGATGGAAAGAATGTGACAATCACAGATGTTGATATTGTCTTCAGTAAAATCAAGTAAGTTCCTTTCTGCCATCATTTTCTTATGTCCTCCCCCATGTTTTGTAGATGTCATCTAAATTTATCTTCTGTTGCTCACAAATATTGTGCTGTGTATTGTATGCCTTTGTCGCACTCTCTTTCATGTTCCTTTCTGAAATTGTGCTGCTTCACCTGAAGATACGCTTTTCAGCATCTGTCCTGATATCTTAAACTGACTTCAGCGTTGCAGGTGTTAAGATGTGCAGAGAGGTTTCATATGATCAAGGCAAATGCATGTTATTCTGAGAAACATGCTCTTTTTGACTGCTCTAAATGCTGTGAATGTTTGCTGAAGGATATTTGAAGCAAGGCAGGCTGTAGTCTTATGTCCTTCTAAAACTCAGCCTCAAAAGGCTGAGGCTAAGGTTGGATATGTACTAAGGCCTGAGTTCCAAGCACAGTCCTGATGTCCAGCACAACAGCTGCTCAGGTTTAAAGTAGAAGGTACCAGGGACTCCAAACTGTTGGTGATGGTGAGGCTGGGATGCGTACCCCCATGGCTATGATTCTTTGGTTAGGATTATTTTAGTCGTCCCAGCATATTCTTATGAGTAGGCTGGAGCTTTGGTGAAACTTTCTGTCCAAGTTGAAAACCTAGGCAAGACTTGATCCAGAAAGTGCTCAAGTCAAAGGGAAGACATTCAGCTATTTCAGTATATTCTGTATGAAACCCCAAATAATTTCCTGTTCTCATTTTATTTATATAATAGGATCACTTTCATCCCCCGACCCCACCATGTAACTGATCTGCTAGCCTTGCCTTTTCTGCTTTTTATTACCGCAGTAACTATTTAAATTGTTCCATGACTCATTGTATTTAGAGGCATGCTTCTTCTTTATTGTATTTGCACCTTGTAGGAAAATTTATTTGGCTTGTGCTCTCGATCGTTGTGGTGTAACGCTGGGGAGAGGACTTGCAAACAGAATTGCTTACAAGAGTAGTCAGGAAAACCTGCTACAGGCCCTGACCGTTTAGAGTGCATCAAGGCATAGAAAGGCAAAGAAGAAAAGGCCCTTGACCTTCACAAATTGTCCAAAGTAGCATGCACGGTTAGCAGGACGTTACTTACTTAATTTGCAAATGACTACATTGTTTATAAAAACCTCATCTGCTAGTTTTTTCCTAACATTTGTCATCTTTGGAGCTGAAAACTGTGGCGTTTGTGGCAAGTGTATTATTTTTCACAGCTGTTTCGTTCTTTCTCTTTCCTCAGGATCTTATCTAGGCCATTGACAACACTACATACACACAGTCTGACACTCTTGTTCTTGGCTTAGTCTTTTTCCTTCGAGTGCCTACTGATATTTTTTTGAAAGTTGTATCACCAGAGCTAGGCATGCTGTCAGTGAACCAGCTCATTTGAATGGGATTTAGGTTGTAGCATTATTTATTTAATTCTTCGTTGACTTGTGATGGAAGGTGTCAGCATTTATTTTCAAATATTCTTTGGTTTTCATCAACTTAAGTATTTCTCTGTTTCTGTCATCACAGGAAATAACAAATCTCAGAGCTATTTTGTCATAGCAGGTTCTGGGCAAGTTAGTGATGCAGCAAACTCATGGTATGGCATAAAATGTGCAAGCAGATTTAAAGCAGCGCCCATTTCGATGCCTTCTGGTACAGAATGAATCCAACTCGGTTCTACAAGAGTGAGCTGGGAAGTGTTGGGGACCTGTGGCTAAAGGGGAACATCAGCATATATTCTCTCTATTGTAGCATTTGCAATATTTGTGTACCTCAAGGTCCTTGTCTCTGCCCCTTTGGGGCCATGTCTGTACAGCAGGCGTGATGCTTTCTTAGCACTTTGTTTCCTGATGGTTGGAAAGTGCTGCCATTTCTGTCTGGAGAAGCATGTTATCTTTTCCTCTCTCCATCCAATATTTAATGGTTGGAAGACAAAAATAATTTTGCATTGGATTAAGTTATTTTAATGTATTGTTAATTACTTGCCTCTTCCTTACCTGCACATGCAGCATGTATTTTACATTCTTCTCTTTTTAAATTCTTTTATTTTTTTAATTAATAACACTTTAGTGGTGGACAGAGAAATTGTCAACAGCCGAGGTTTGCTATCTCACACTTTAGGAGGGTCTGTTTCTTGTGTCCATGTTTTCAATAGGTGTACTTCTAGATTTTCTAAAGTGTATTTTAGGATTTTGTTTTCAAGGGCATATGTCAGCAATTCTTTCTACCACAAATCACACTGATTTCACATATAGTATTTTAAGTTTTAATAAGGGAAGATTTAATGGGTTTGGTTGCTCAAGCATTGGTAATATGCCACATCCTAGAAGGCTTCTGTATAAGCTGAGCGTATTGGCTTTCTAGAGTATGTTCAAACAACTGCATTTCCTTTTCTCCTTTGCTTCACATTTAACTCAAAGCTATAGGATAAGGATAATTTGGTGATGTATGAAGAAAGGCCTACCCACAAAATGAACTCTTATGCATTTCCATTTCACAAGCAGCTTTTTCCCAGAGAGAATTACAGTTGCCATCTAGGACAGTGGTAGACTTTCCAAACAGGTTTTTGGTCTTTCTCTGCAAAACCAGCATTCGGCTGGGCTTGTTTGCTGGCTAGCTGTACTTGTTGTTTGTGAGAATTGAACATCTTGTTTGAACGTTAGAAAATAATTAATCTTGTAAAAATGTTCTTTGGATTTATGAATCGTTAGGTCTGTGTGTAAAGCCTCTCTCTGTCATCTTGCTAACTTCCTCTGGTTTCATGCTACAGACCTGCTGGTTTCTGCTACAGATCCTATCAAAATGCTAGGTAGGAACTGTGTGTTGCTGATAGGGCAAAGATTAGTTTCTGGAAATTAGCAACTGATATGTTTACTAAAGAGCTCCTAAAAGATGGTTTTAATTCACTGATTGATAACTTTCTCTGTTGCAGAAGAGAGTTTATCAGTTCAGTCCTGAGAAGTAATGAACATTTTTCTAGATGCAAAACACTCCTGGAATAGGTGAACTAAACTTCTGAAAGTTATGACTAGTCCATGGTATTTCTATAAAGCTGGAAGTGTGTGTCTGTCTTTCAGCCCTTAGTTCAATTAAGGTTAAATTTATGCTGTTATAAAGTTTGAGGAAATACTAATGTAGCTTTGATACAAATAAGAAAATAGCTGTAATATGCTGTTTTTCCTCTTCATGAGATCAGACTGAAGTGTAATTTGTCTGTTCATCTTGCATAAAAGATTCACTGAAAGTGTTCATGTAAGTATGACATTTTTATGTACTTTAGGATAAGAGCAAGGAAATGGTCTAATGCAAAGAATGCACAGTAGAAGGCACAATAGAAGAATTGCTGGAAGTGTTCTCTGGTAAGAAAAGAAGAAAATTGGTGTTCCCACCCCCGCCATGTATTTCTGTTCAACGGTGATTTGGAAGTTCTTAAGAAAAGTGTTCACAAATCCTGACAATTTGATGGATTTTAATACATACTGCTATTACAGCTATTGCTATATTAAAACTTCATTTAATAGATGTGTCGTCTTCTGCATATTTGTTGTTTTTCTATTTTAAAAACTTTATGTTGTCATCTAAGAAAATACAAAAAAATTAAGCAGCAGTGAATTTTGCACTGGAATCACTTGAAATGAGCAGCTGAAGTACAGTTTAGAGTGTGGCCATATGGGTGAATATTTTTAGTATAAGTTGCTTTCCTACAGATCAGAGGAAAACCACCTATATTTATGCCAAATAATTGGGTTAACTTAAAGTTCGGATAGACTGGCAAATATGTAACAAATACCTAAAAAAAAAAATTTTACTTTTCTGTGTCATAAGAACATATAAAGATACCCTACATTACCTTTCTATGCATATTGCATCTGGAAAAGCAAAAGAAATGTTGAGTAGTGAATTATAAAGTTTTACAGTGTCTTATGGGATGAAATCTATTAAAAAAATGCATCAAAACTGACAAAAATTTATATGGTTGTAAATGCAATTATGTAGTAAGCTTTCCTAGCTGTGTTTTATAGTTTCACAGTCAAAACTTGAAATGTTGGACTCTTTTTTCTTCATACCGTCTTTGGATTGCATACAACAGTAACAGAATGCTTGTGAGGTACATTTTCATTTCAAAGCTAGCTCCTTGCTTAAAGTTATGTAAAAATCTTCTTTGATAATTCCTATCAAGATATCTTTCTCTCCTTAATGTGGCAAAAATGAAGCAAACCTCTCCTCTGAGAAATCTGCTCATATCATAGGTAAGAAAAGAAGGTTGAAAATACTTTGTGGGAAGTAATTTTTTTTAACTGGTCCCTAATTTCTCAGTGCATTTAGTGCCGTACCTGAAGACAAGTTGAAGTCACAGTCATACTCTAGGAGAAGGAAGCTTTTCACAAATTATTGGATGTGAAACAAATAGTATTTCACCATTTTTGTAATGATAACAACTCCATTATTCCCTGTAGTTCAGGCTTCTGCTAAAACACGGGGTTTTAATATAAATATCTTGGTAATATTAGCTCACTCCAAAGCATTCCTTTTTCATAGACTATCTGAACTTTATACAGACATCTTTCTTTTGTATTTGGCATATTAGGAGTGGTAATTCAATCTGGACATGCTGAATATAGAGACATATATCTTGCAGACCTGCAGTAGCATTTGGAAATGGGTATTTTTCATTCAAATGGGGATTCCCTGGGCATCTTTTTTCGTAGCTGAAGCAGTTGCCTGCCTTCTTGGTAAATTTCCTCATTAACTGGCTGCTCCTTTTATATTGCTCCTCCATTGCTAATGGCAGAGTTGTACAAGTTTGGAGGCTGTGCGCCTTGCAGTGCACTTGCAGGGTATAATATGGGTTTAGTGAATCTTGTTGCCTTTCAGAAAGCAAGCTCACTGGTGACACAGGAGAAGGGCACAGAAATGTTCTGCCTTTGGTATGAAAAGCAACATGTGGCTGCATTCCTCTTGTTAATCCAGCAAGACAGTGAGACACAACACTTAGACAATCAGTCTAAGAACTTGAGTTTTTTGTATTAAAGAAGCAGAATATCCAAGAAGAATAGATGTTACTGATCTCTGACCAGCATACTGGCATGTTGCTTTAGGAACATAAATTTCTTTGTTTATTGGGGTCAACAACTGCTCTGGGCAATTTGATATGTTAGCTATGCCATGCACATACTCCACTTGTTGGATGCAGTTAATATGGTAATAGTAATAGCCCTGATATAAATACCTCTGCTCTTATTTTAGAAGTGTGACCACTCAGCACTGCAAGAAAATGGTTTAAGCACTGCCATAAAACTGCTAATTCTATGACATTATTAGATTGAAAAATCAAAATATTTCTGTTTATACTGGCATGTTGCTATGGTTGCAGGCAGGCCTGGGTGACGTCACGCCTTGGATCCATTGTGAGCATTTATTTAGGTAGTTGTCTCCATGGAAACATTTGTTTGTTTTGATGTTACTATGTGTTAAATTTTAAACAAATTTTTGTGGTTCTTTACTGGATTGCTATTGAAGTCTAGTTAATCTACAGAAGCTCTGTAAATATACCTGACTCCCCACCCTCTAAAAATATTTTTGGGAAAAGATCAAATGAAGGCATAATTGTCCTCTTAAATTCCAGTAATAGTTTCTTATGTTGCTTTGACATGTTTCCTTGTTGCTGAGGAAGCCATGTGTTCGAAAGGCCAGAAAACTCGCCTCCATCTTTTTAAGAAAGGAAGTTTTTGTTCCCATGGAGAAGCCTCACAACACACTGTATTGTGCCCTGACTCCTGCAGGGAGCCACCCGTTTTCTGTCCTGAGGACATCTCACCAGTAAGCCGTCTGCCTAGTTCCCACAGTCTGGACTGACAGGTTGCTGCAGCGATGCCTCTGCCTGAGAGCAGCCACATCTTAATTCAGCAGCAGTGCACCACTGCTGTACGACCATGGAAGAACTAAAACAGATGATATTTGCACTGAGCAGCTGGCAAGATAACTATTGGCAAAAATGAGTATACGCTTTCACCATTTGCCAGCTGTAATACAAATGTTGTCTTTTTATTATATTGAATGATAATGATACTTCTGGCTGTCTTCACATATTTGAAAGGACTTGTACTTTGAAACCTGAGCTCATTCAGAACAGATATCTGCCCGTGAAATTGCTCTGAAGCATCTTCTGTTTAATAGATGCTTTACTGAGGTCCCTTTTAAATTTTTTAAGTACATTTCATCATGTAGTGTGATGTATGAATTGGTGTTTATAAATATATGAAGCGTAGTATAGTTTCAAGTTGTATTTTACTTCCCTGCTGGAGGGATTCTTTTAATAGTGGCCCAGAATGTGATTTGTATAATCCTTTGTTATGCATGAAGTAGACAGAACAGTTAACTTGGGTACTTTAATAGGTCTGTGTCAGGAAATAAGTAGGTACAGAATGGTATGCAAGGGCATAATCTGTGCTAATAATTCTCTCACTTCCAGCAATTTTGAAGCAGTGCAGTTATAGATGACAAGGTAGGTAAGCTACAATGTGGAGCTTTTTTTTTTTTTTTTTTTTTTTTACCACCTATGCTTTATTTTAATTGAAATTAGCATCCAATTTCCTTTCTTGTCCAAAAAACAAACAGTAAGGCTGCTCTTTGTGGTTTAGCCTTGAAGGGCTTCTTTTTGTGTAAAAGCAAAGCAACTCTTCTCCCTTTCCTGCCAAGTGACCTAACTTCTAAAAGTGTAACAGTGATCGTTTGAGAAGAGATGGATTTGCATTCAATTGATGCAGTGCAGGCTTGTTTTGTGCATGTAAAATGGATAAGTTCTCTACCCAAAGTGTCACGGTTCAAAATTCACAGTACATTACTGAATTCCAAAGAGTTTTGGTCTTATCAGGTGTTAACAAGCAGTTACTTACAAAACTGCAAGGACAGGAGGCCTTGAACTTTCTCTCCTTGAGTATCTAGTGTACATGTTGCTCTTGCATTAGCCCAGTGGTGCTGCTCTCAGCATACATCAGGCTTTAGCATGAGCTGTGTGCTCCCCCTGAGCAGGAGTCAAGTGAACAATCACACCAAAGTGCTGTAGGCTGATGATGATTTTTAACACCTTTTTGTTTTAAAAAATATGCGCATTAAAACCTAGAGATAGACTGGCAGGTGTTTTGTTTCCCAGTCAATTTGGAATGCTATATGATACCGTACACAGTATCATACACCAGCTTGCTTGGTATCTGCTACAATTTATAACATATTCCAGTGGTGGACAACAAGGACTTACTGGTTTAGAGTAGAAGTAGGGCTCTGGTATGAAATCTTACCTCATGTCTTTTTTTTTCCTGCAAGTCAGCCTAGTCTGCTCATATAATTGCACCATCATTTGCAATTGTCTGTTACGTATCTGTAAAAAGTTACATAAAATCTGTGTTACTTACAAAGTTAAATGTTTTACTGAATAACAAGCAAGATTGTTAACCATGAATATAGACTTCATTCCTCATTTTGTCTGGATTAAGATAGAAGATAATTGAAGATGTAAAGGCTGAGGGCAGCCTTGGCTGCAGCAAACAGGAGACTGGAGTTCAAGATTCTGAGAGGAGTGAGCAAGGCAAACAGCAGAACTGCAACCCTGGAGTTGAGAAGAGCAGTTTGGCTTGTTCGGGGTCCCCTGCTTGGCAGGATCCCCTGGGAAACTGTCCTGGAGGGCAAAGGAGCCCAGGAGAGCTGGTTGATCTTCCAAGACAGCCTGCTCAGAGCACAGGAACAGTCCTTTGCAATGTGCAGAAAGTCAAGCAAGCATGGCAGCAGGCCAGCCTGGGTGAACATGGGGCTTCTGACTGAGCTCCAGTGCAGAAAGAAAGTAGCCAGAAGGTGGGAGCAGGGAGAGGCTGCATGGGAGGAATATTGCCTGCACGTGATGGAGCAGAGTTAGGCAAGCCAATATTCAGCTGGAGCTGAGACTAGCAAGTCTTGAGATGGAGAAGAACAAGGAAGGTTTCTGTAAGTACCTTGGCAGCAAAAGGAAGGCTATGGAGAGTGTGGTCCCCTTGGTCAGTGGGGCAGGGGACCTAGTGAAAAGGGACATGGAAAAGGCTGACATACTCCATGCCTTTTTTTGCCTCTTTTTTTTTTTCTCAGCAGGGCTCACCCTCGGGACTCCCAGGTCTCCGAGCCTGCTAGCAGAGTCTGTCCCACGAGTAAAGCAGTACCGAGAGCAGGGGAAGAGAGTTAGGGATTAGTTAAGCCATTTAGACATACACAAGCCCACAGGACCAGAGAGGATGTATCCAAGTGTGCTGAAGGAGCTGGCCAGTAGCATCTTCCAAAGGTCATGGCAACTGGAGGAGAAATGACTGATGACTGGAAGAAGGCAAACATCACCTTCATCTTCAAGAAGGGCAAAGAGGGAGGATCCGGGCCAGTCAGCATAACCTCAGTCACTGGGAAGGCTGTGAAGTGAAACATCTTGGAAGCCATTTCTGAACACACGAAGGACAAGAAGGTGGTTTGGAGCAGCCAGCATGGATTTACCAAGGGCAAGTCCTGCCTGAGCGACTTCATTACTTTCTCTGAGGAAGTGACTGGCCCTGTGGGCAAGGGGTAGGCAATGGATGTAGCTGGTATACCTTGCCTTTAGCAAGACCTTGGAGCCAGTCTCCCGTAGTCTCCTTACTGGCAGATTGGTGAGATTTGCCCAAGTAGACCCTAAGACAGGTGGAAAACGAGCTGGACTGCTGTGCTTGGAGTTGCGATCAGTGGTGCAAAGTCCAGCTGGCAGCCAGTAAGTAGGGATGTCTCTTGGCGGTCAATACTGGGGCCAGTACAATTGAACGTCTTCCTCGATGACTTGGAAGATGGGATGGAGTACTCTCTCAGCAAGTTTGCAGACAACAGCAACCTGAGGGGGAATGGTCTGGAGGACAGTGGCTGCTATTCAGAGGTACAGGCTGGAGAAAGGGGCTGACAGGAACCTCATGAAGTTCAGCCAGAGAAACTGCAGAGTCTTGGATCTGGGGTGGGATAACCGTACAGGCTGGTGTCTGACTGTCTAGGAAGCAGCTCTGAGCAAAAGGACCTGCGGATTGCGGAGGACGAGAAGTTGAATGTGTTAGCAGTGTGCCCTTGCAGCAAGGAAGGCCAATGCAGCAGGTCTCTGGACGTGATCCTTCCCTTCTGTTTGGCTGTTGTGAGACCTCATCTGAGTACCGTGTCTAGTCTGGGGCTCCCCAGTGCGAGAAAGGTATTGACGTAGTGGAGCAAGGTGCAGGGCTGCCAGGATGCTCGGGAGGCTGGAGCACGGGACATGCAGGGAGAAGAGGCTCTGTCAGGCTGGAGAAGAGAAGGCTAAGGGGAGACCTTATTGCTGCCCTCAGCTACCTGCCTGGAAGACATAGGGAAGACGGAGCCAGACTGCTCTTGGAAGTGCACAGCGATTGGATGGGAATCTCTGTCCTTGGAGGTGTTCAAGACTTGCCTGGAGAAGTCCCTGAGCATTCTGCTTTGAGACCTGCTCTGGGCAGGGGTTTACCCTGGGCACAGACTCATATGCAAAGGTTCTTGCCAATCTTAATTGTAATGTGACTTTTATGGTTCTAAATAAATCAAAGTGTTGACTGTTGTAAAGAACTTGATAGACATTAACGTATGGGTATAGAATCTGCTAGGATTGACTCTGAGCAGGTAGCTTTCCTCTCTCATTTATTATTTTTGTTCTCTGTGACCACTTCTTGTGAAAAGCATTATTTGCTGTTCTATAGCTCACCATGTCATTCTGTTCCTATATATACAACCATAATTAAGTGCTATTCTGAAGTTAAAAGGGACATTTTATAGGAACAAAGTGTGTGTGTATGTATGTACAGTGTTTTTATTCATGGAATAAGGACATTGACTAGAAATTATCCATCTCTTAAAGATTAATATAGTATTAATGCTGAAATTAAGATGTATTTAATCTGCCTGTGTGCATAAAGCTGCTAAAAGAATTAAGATGTGGTCCACTTAGGTCAATAAAAAATGTGATAGTGGTAAATGGAAGCACACAGAATTTGAGGTAGTGCCATCTTCTTTCAACTTCTTGTGTATTTTTTTAAACCATTTTTTTGATTCTTGTGCTCTTCTTATTATCCAGAGCTTTGAAAGGACTACTTTACAACTGAATCGGAATAAGTTTCATTAAAGAGTTATGGTAACATTATGTTGAAGAAGGACTCACCAAAATCCCAGCCTAAAAAAACCTAGGAAATCTGTGCATCTTGTCCGTTTTTTCTTTTTTTTTTTTGTCACCAGTGTGATTGTAGAGCTCTTCCTTAGAGAAGTGTTGGCATATGGTCTTCAACTTTATGAAAGGTCATGTTAATCAGGCTACTAGATGCCATGATTTGTGGTTGCTCGGAGCTTGGCATGCGAGGGAGCTGGAGCCTGGGGCTAATATTACAGAGGAGGAATGGAAAGGTTCATTTGTAAATGCTAAGTGTGCAACACATGATCTGCTCCTTAGAGCTGGGCACTACATGATCTTGTCTTGATGGTGTTAGACCTAGGCCAATCAGGCACTGTTTAACTTACTAATTTGAACTGGTTACTGGAAGCGATGTCAGATAGAAGGCACCTTCTCAATGTATTTTGATCGTGCTCCAGCATGACTGCTAATCAGTGAGAAGGTTTGGGTGCTATATATAGAGGTAAGGCTTGCAGTGTTAAAACACCCAAGCTGATGTTACTAAAAACTATTCCTTTGAAAGTCATCACCCTGACTTTATTAGATTGGAGTTACTTACTACTTCCAAATTTTGTTTTGTTTTGTGCTAAACTGAAGAAACATGAAGGAAATCTGGATGTTTCTTTTAAGTTTGATCTCTGTTCCTGACTTTCTGCAATATTTTTAGGTATGTGCCTGTATGCCTATGAATTTAAAAGAAATTGTTTTGGTGTGCAGTCCTGATATAATCAAAAAAAACCCCAAAGATTTTTAAAAAAAACCCAAAGAATTTCCTTTGAGGGGAAAAAAAAAATCATTTAATAGTTGGTTTTAGGCTTTAATTCTTTATTAACGTTCTGGATGTTATCATCAAATAAACAAATAATTTCAAGAAACATGCCAAGGTTGCTAACATTGCTGATTCTGAAGGCTCCCAGAACATTTTGATTACCTATACAAATCTTTATGGCAACCTTTTCTAGGAATAAATACAAATAGATGCTGAAGTGTTATGGGTGAGGGAGCACATACAGGAGGCTCTAAAATTTAAACAAGAGTTAAGGAAAGATTACTAAAATTGACAGATTGTAACCAGGAATACCATGGTTAAAACATGTATCACTTTATCTAATCACTTTATCTAATCACTTTATCTAATCACTTTATCTAATCACTTTATCTAATCACTTTATCTAATCACTTTATCTAATCACTTTATCTAATCACTTTATCTAATCACTTTATCTAATGCCCATCATGGCAGTGTTTTCAGCAGTGCAACTGCTCCCAGCTGCTGCTGCTTCTCTACATAGAACTACGGTTACTGAGCTACTGGTGCTTGTGAGGAGTAAAACCTGTATCTTGAGTAGCCATTGAATAGGGTATCTTGAGTAATTTTGGTAATTTTCCCATCACTAATATCATTTAGCACTAGCTGGAAAAAGATGCTTGATTTTTTTATTATTATTGCATATTTTTTAAGGTGAGGGGACAAGCAGTGTTCACAGTCTGCCATTTTGTTGACTAATGCTTGCCTCCAGTATTTCATTTGACTCACAGTTATTAAAAAGACACCATACCTAAAGCAGGAAAGGCATGTTACAGTACTGTCTTGGCCTTCTTTGTAACTCAGGCCAAAAAGCTTACTGCAATATTTTGCATCAAGCCGGTAAGTTTCTGTTTAAGTTGTGGAACAGCTTTAAATCAAATCTGAATATCTTTGTCAGTGATGTTAAGCAGTAGAAAATATTGTCAGATAAGTTGTTTCAGTGGTGAGATGAGTTCACTGTGAAAATCATTTCACCTCATCTCTGTTTTGAATGTGTAATACTACTCCAGTAGCTTTCCATGTTGCATTTAATTCCCATTAATTGATTTGGAGATCCTTTGGGGTATGGTGCCTTGTTCTGATCTTTTAGTCTTGCACTGTTACTCGACTTACAAGATTGTGGCACAAGTTTTTTGTGCACAAGACTTTGATGCTGAAGTTGACATAGAGATTCTGTTGAATCCAGAAGATTCACGCTCACTTAAATACACTGATACAGCTTTTCTGTTGCAAACAGGCCAAGTTTTCTGCTGCAAACAGGCCAAACCAGTGAAAGCGCATGGCTTTCAGTGGATGCATTTTTTTTCTTTGTCAAACTTCTATGTTCTTCTGCAGCAGTATTGGGGGAATGTATGTTCTTGATATCTGTGCCCTCATTGCCTTTTAACTCTGCTTCCTTACTGTTCTATAGGGATTGGTGGTGATTTCCATAACTCATTAGGAATAATTCTTGAGACTGCAGAAACAAGATGCTTGGCACTTCTCAGTTCTCCTTGCTCTGTTAACCTCTCTTCTCTGATGTATCTGTTGTCTTGAGGGAGAAGGCAAGATTTACCAGCATTCTCAGAGTCGACTTTTGTAAGAAAGAAAGAGAGAGACATGCTGTTGTGAAGTGTATCTGTGTTTAAAAAAACTACAGCTTTTACTTCGTCTTTGGTCTGAGGGCTATTTCTGTTCCAGGGAAAATGGAAGTCTACGGAGACTGTTGGCGAGGTTCTCCAAGTGGGCCTTCTTTTAGAAGATGAAACAGTGAGGAGAATGATGAGGCAGTCTCTTAACCTGTGTACCTTAAGACTGGGAAAGTCTGTGTACTCTGAAGAAGCTTTTTCCTTATTATTTGTGGATATGTGTGCTGCCAAAAGGCTCCTGCAGCCCTTTAGAGTTTCAACAGCCCTAAAAGTATGAGGCTCTACAGAAGGGGATGAGCCACCATCGTGTGGTGGGAGAAGTGAATCCTGTAGACCCGTTCATCCCTTTGTCCTTGCTGAGACAGCTAGCTTTCTGTCACTTAGTGCCATCTGTGGTCATGAGCACTAGCAGCTGCAGAGCAGTGGTGATCCTTGGCACCAGGCAGTGACTGCCATGACACATGACAGCACTTGCTTCACTGCCCAGATGTCTTGTATCTTTATTCTATGCCCTACAGTTGCAAATCTTCTTTTAAAAAAAGAAAGTAAGCTAGTGAGAGGAGCAGTTGTGCAACAGTGGCTGTATTTTTCTTATGCTATGTAAAAGATACAACTTGTGGCTTTTGTATCATCAGAGTGTACAAGAACAATTTTTTTCCCCCAGCTAAGAACAGAAAAGCTGTGCAGTGATTCCGTAACATGGCAGTAGCTCATTGCACTACAATTGAAAAAACAGTATGAGAAAGCGTGATAGGTCTGTGCTTAATGTTTGGAATCTAACTCAGTTACACATGGTCTCCAGATATATTCATTATAATTCCCAGTGCAATCCCATTTAGCCTTGGGTTTGTCTGCTTAGTTACATTTGAAGGTGTTTGCTATTCCAGGTGGGCTGTTGTCTGTCAATGGTATTGATAGTGCTGAGAATGGAGGGTTTAGCTGACTCTATGACTCAGACCAGGATGGGGGTGATAGGAGAGGCTGCGGAAGTGAGGATCCCTGGCAGGTAGGCAGCTCTTGCCAGGAGTGCAGTGGGCTGCTGCAGGGTCATTGTCACCTGCAGTCTGTATTTCACAAAATGGTGGGTGTGCTCCCTTCTGCAAGAATGAGGCTCTGTGGTATGAGATGGAAAGGTGGTGACTGCACTGTTTACCGCCCTGTCCAATCACCTCCCCTTCTACAGTACTAGCTGTTGCATGCCAGGCTAGTTTGTGGCACTGGGGGAATGTAATAAGTACCATTTTGATGCTTCTTATGCTCAGTCTTCATTGTGTCTTCGTTTGGAACAGATAGTCTCAAACTTTCTTAGAGACATGAGCTATTTACATTTTCTCACTGTGATGGATGCTATATAGAAACAGATGCTTGGGTCACTTGTAAGGTAGGTGGGGATCCATGTGGCCTTGTGGGCAAAATAGCATGTGTTGCAGTGTTCTCAGCTGGCGCGGTCTCAGTGGAAGGTTTGGCCAGCTTGCAGGTGGGATGCACTGGTTAATGTTTGCAGCTTTACACAGGTGTCTAGGGAGAAAGTTGTAGGTGACTCCAAATACATGTCTACAGCCATCTGAAGCATACCTCTGTGTTCAGAGAATCACAGAATGGTTGAGGTTGGATGGGACCTCTGGAGATCATCTAGTCCAACCCCCCTGATCAAGCAGGGTCACCTAGAGTACGTTGCACAGGATCCCGTCCAGGCGGGTTTTGAATATCTCCAGAGAAGGAAACTCCCTCGACCTGCTAGCAATACTCTTCCTAAAGCAGCCCAGGATACCACTGGCCTTCTTGGCAGCAAGAGCACGTTGCTGGCTCATGGTTAACTTGTTGACTGCCAGGACACCCAGATCCTTCTCTGCAGAGCTGCTTTCCAGCAGGTCAGCCCCCAGCCTGCACTGGTGTATAGGGGACCTTCCTAGGTGCAGGACCCTGTAGTTGCCTTTGTTGACCTTCAGGAGATTCCTCTCTGCCCAACTCTCCAGCCTGTCCAGGTCTCTCTGAATGGGCAGCACAGCCCTCTGGTGTATCAGCCACTCCTCCCAGTTTTGTATCACAAGCAAACTTGCTGAGGGTGCACTCTGTCCCTTCATCCAGGTCGCTGATGAGTAAGTTGAACAATACTGGACCCAGTACTGACCCCTGAAAGAGACCGCTAGCTACAGGCCTCCAGCTAGACTCTGTGCCACTGATCACAACCCTCTGAGCTCTGCCATTCAGCCAGTTCTCAACCCACCTCGCTGTCTACTTATCTAACCCACACTTCATCAGCTTACCTATAAGGATGTTATGGGAGACAGTGTCAAAAGCCTTGCTGAAATCAAGGTAGGCTGCATCCACTGCTCTCCCCTCATCTCCCGAGGCAGTCATTCCATCATAGAAGGCTGTCAGGTTAGTTAAGCATGATTTCCCCTTTGTGAATCCGTGCTGACTACTCCTGATCACTTTCTTTTCCTCCACGTACTTAGAGATGACATCCAGCATGAGCTGCTCCATCACCTTTCCAGGGATCAAGGTAAGGCTGACTGGCCTGCAGTTTCCTGGGTCCTCCTTGCCCTTTTTGAAGATTGGAGTGATACTGACTTTTTTATTATTGCCAGTCCTCAGGCACCTCTCCTATTCTCCATGACCTTTCAAAGATGATGGAGAATGGCCTAGCCGTAACATCTGCCAGCTCTCTCAGCACTCGTGGGTGTATCCCATCAAGGCCCATGGATTTGTGGGTGTCAAGTTTGCCTAAATGATCTCTAACCCGATCCTCCTCCACCAAGGGAAGTCTTCCTTTCTCCAGACTTTCTCTCTTGTCTCCAGTGTCTGGGATTCCTGAGGGCTGGCCTTAGCAGTAAAGACTGAAGCAAAGAAAGCATTCAGTAACTCTCTCTTTTGTATCCTCTGTCACCAGGGCACCCACCCCATTCAGCAGCAGGCCCACATTTTCCCTAGTCTTCCTTTTGCTAGTGATGTATTTGAAGAAGCCCTTCTTGTACTTGACATCCCTTGGCCTTCCTCGTTGCATCCGTGCGTATTCTGACAATGTTCCTATGCTTCTCCCACGTGGCCTATCCCTTTTTCCACATTCTGGATGCTTCCTTCTGTTTGACTTTTGCCAGGAGCTCCTTGCTGATCTGTCCAGGTCTCCTGCCCCATTTGCTTGACTTCTTACTCACAGAGATGCACTGCTCTTGAGCTTGGAGGAAGTGATGCTTGAATATTAACCAGCTCTCTTGGACCCCCACCCCCCTTCCTTCTAGGGCCCTAACCGATGGGATTCCTCCAAGTAGGTCTGTGAAGAGGCCAAAGTTTGCTCTCCTGAAGTTCAGGGTTGTGATCCTACTTACTGCCCTGCTCCCTCCTCGCAGGATCCTGAACTCTACCATCTCATGGTCACTGCAGCCAAGGCTGCTCCCAGCCTTCACATCTCCAACAAGCCCTTCTTTTTTTCTTAGTACAAGGTCCAGAAGCACACCTCTCCTTGTTGGCTCTTCCACCACTGGTGTCAAAAAGTTATCATCAGTGCTCTGCAGGAACCTCCTTGACTGTGCCTGACTGTGTTGTCTTTCCAGCAGATATCAGGGCGGTTGAAGTTCCCCATGAGAACCAGGGCCTGTGATTGTGAGGCTACTTCCAGCTGTCTGTAGAAGGCCTCATCAACTTCCTCTTCCTGATCAGGTGGCCTGTAATAAACACCCACAACAGTGTCACCCATGTTAGCCTGCCCTTTAATCCTTACCCATAAGCTCTCAGTTTGCTCTTCATCAATGCTTAGGCAGAGCTCAAAACATTTTAGTTGCTCTCTCACATAAAGACCAACTCTACCAGCTCACCTTCCTGGCCTATCTTTCCTAAAAAGCACATAGCCACCCATGACAGCATTCCAGTCATGTGAGCTATCCCACCATGTCTCTGTAGTTGCAATGAGATCATGGCCCTGCAACCACACACAGATCTCTGATTCTTCCTGTTTCTTCCCCACGCTGTGTGCATTGGTGTACAGGCACTTCAGAGAGGTAACTGAGCATGCAGGTTTCCCAGGAGGGGTGCAAGAGGATCCTCCATAGTCATGTTCCATGCGTGCTTCCCTGACTGCATGCACCTGCTGGCAGCATCCCCACTTGAGCCATGTTTTGCTGACTACCCTGTCTCTGTAACTCCCCTCTTCCTCCATCTTTCCTAGTTTACAGCCCTCCTTACCAGGCTGGCCAGCCTGTTGGCAAAGACATGCATGCCCCACTTAGTGAGGTGGATCCCACCTCTCCCCATCAGTTGTTGATCTTCAAACAGGGTCCCATGGTCATAGAATCCAAAACTCTGTTGCCAATGCCAGTGGCGTAGCCAGCTGTTAACTTGGAAGATCTGTCTATTCCTCCTCCCATCCTTCTCCCTCACTGGCAGGATTGAGGAGAAAATGACCTGGGCTCTCAGACCCTTGATCACCATCCCCAGAGCTCTGAAATCCTGTTTGATGGTTTCCAATTTGCCCTTGGTATCATTACTGTCCGTGTGGAAGAGTAGCAGAGGGTAATAGTCAGATGTGTGGACAAGCCTTGGCAGTCTTTCCATGACATCTCATATTTGAGCCCCCAGCAGCAAGACAGGAGGTCTCTAGACAGGAGGTCAGGTCAGCAGGCAGGTGCCTCTGTCTCCTGCAGCAGGGAGTCATCCACAACAATCACTTGTCGCTTCTTCCGAGTGTTCCCACGTGGCACAGGGTCTGTTGGCCCAGTTGCTTCCCTTGAAGCCGTGCCCAGTTCCTCCTCAGCCTAGAGGGCACTAAACCTGCTCCTCAATTGCAAACCTTCAGGAGGAGTAAGAGCCTTTCTCCTCCTACAAGAAGTGACCACTTTCCAGCCTTCTACAGTGTTACGATGTACTGTTTTGCAAGGCACAGAGCCCTCCAGCAACTCCACTGCTCTGGGTGGTTGGGACTCCTGGAGCTATATGGTCTCCTAGAATACCCTGTGTATCTCTTGCTCATCTTCTCAGATGCTACGCAGCCTACTGAATTCCTCCCATAACTCCTTTACGAGACAACACAACTCGTCAACAACAGCACACCTTCTGCAGGAGGGCTGACTGTCGGCCCAGGCCTCATAGAGAGGGCCCAGGCGCTCCCTGCAGCCTGAGACCTGTAGAGCTGCATCTGCTGTCAGAGGGTCTGTCTGGGTCAAAGCCTCTGACACAGCTGATGCAGCGACTCCAACAGCTACTGGGGAATGTGCTCTGTGGTGTGTCCTAACCATGTCCAAGGAAGCGTACACTACTAGGATTGGAAACGAAGGTGCCTTCTTGCGCCCTTCTGCGCAAACAGCTGCGTCTGTTCACTGCCTCTGTTAACTGCGTTCTCTTGGGGGTTTTTCTTCGCAATATGTGGCTAATAAGAAATTAGCAGATGCATTGATGTTCTTTAAAGAAATTATAGGTGTAGAAGTAAAAAAGGGAGCGACTTGGCATTTCAGGAGTCTTACTTTTTTATCAGAAGTGCTTTGTAAGTTGATAGAGTTTCAAATCTAGGAAAATAATAATTGCAATTGGACTGAAAGGAAAAGGTACTGAAAGGTAGCTGTGATGAAAGAAAACATATATCCCATATGGTAGCTAAAAGCCAATCTATTAGATGATATTCTTAATGTGTATCCAAAAGTCAAGAATATTGAAACTTTTTGAGCATTGCAGTGAAAATAGATGTTGGATGAAAATGGTGATAGAGTGTCTGTAATTTGAGTCTAGGACATTTTTATACTAATAATTAAACATAACGAGTGGTGTACATGCAAATCTGAGGGTAATGACTATAATCTGATTAAACATTTTTGTTCCCAGTCAGTGCTGGTATTAGCCGAAAATGAACAATGAGGAGTATTCAGTTTGGTAATTCTTGAGAGAACCAATACATTTGCCCTGTGTTCCTTTATTTAATATTATTTTATATATATATATTTATATATATGTATATATACATATATAAAAGCATATATATAGTGTATAAGGCCATCCTTTATTAACATAACCATAAATAGCATTATTGATTTTATGAGCTTTTATAGTAAAAATAAATAGATTTTTTTTTTTTTTGCAACAGAAATGACTTAGCTTTGAAGAAAAGCTGGAACTGTGGTATCCTCTTCCAGACATGTTGCTTTTCTTACATCACTTCTCTACAAATGAGAGTAATGGAAAAGCTCTTCATTATGCCGAAGCAGATGAAGTAGCTGGAAAAGTTGTTGAAAGAACATGAACAGAACTAGCTTGATCTTCTTTTCTGTTAAGACAACAGACTGTGACTTATTCTCTTTTCTTCAGCCAAATGAAGAAAGTATGTAGAACTTTCTTCTAAAGGGATGCTAAGCAGTCAATTAAATAAGTTGTTTTGTTTTCATCCTACTGTACTAATAACATGAAGTCTGTTTGCTGATTTAATGGTTTTGTACTGTTTCTGAGTTTGACCTACAAATCCACCTGGATACAGCTTCAATCAACATGGTCTGGTTTTAATCATTCATTTTCTGATTTGGTCCTGTGTTCTGAGGCCCTCAATACTGTTCTACTTGTGTGCCAGGGAGATTTCCCCTTTTAGCTGCTACAAAGTGTCACACAGTCTTTGGCTTTCCTCAGTTTCTAGGCACAGGTGGTAATAACTCTGGAAAGGCATAGTGGAGCTGGACCATCTAACATGAAACCGTAACCTGAAGTTTGCTGGGGTTGCTTCAGTGAAAATCATAGAAGTACATGAACGGCTGTCTAACTTGGGGACTAGCTACAGAGAACTGGATTTCTTTAATGTTAGAGACACTGAAGTAAGTTGGACTTGATTTTTTCTGCCATGATATTTGCACTTTTTGGAAGTGCTTCAGCTTGGTTTGTCAAAGGATTGAGATAAAGAATATGACAACATGTTTTGCCTAGAGACAGTTATCCAAATAATTTATGCCAAATGTTGATCAGATCCCTGTATGTGCTTGTTGCAAGTCTTACCTCTTAATCTTTGAAAAAAGTCATTTACTAGCCAACACAGCATCTCCTGCATACATGGTGACTTTTCAAGGAGCTATAGTGTTGACTAACCTGTCAACATCTTTGTTGAGTTTATCTTTATTGCCAGAAGTTGTCATTAAAGGAAATAAAGTGAATAACGTGCCTGATTTGCCCACTCTCAGAAAAATTCTGGCTAAGATTTCTGCTCATCATCTTTGTAGAGCTCCTTTTGAAAATAGGTGAGACTTCTTGGAACTGTGAAGATGGAGCCTCTGAATAGGCAGACACTGCAGGGTAGAAAGGCACATTTTCGTTTTTATAGCTACGGTCGCACAGGGCTATGTTGGCATTTGGGGCTAAAAGGTATAGGACAAGGTGTTTAGCAGTGCATGAAGCTTGCTTTAGCTGTGTTTGACCCTAGCAGTCTTTGTATAGCAGCTAAAGCAGAGTGCTGGCCTGAAGCCGTTGCTGCTGAGCTCCTCCTGGCTTTGCTTTCACTACTATGGGAAGCTAATTCAACTATAAATAATTGCATCAAATCCTCAAGCTAGTTTTACTTTAACTAGTAGTATAAACATACCTCAGATAGAGGCTTTGTGATAACAATGACCAGCACATGGCCTCGGAAAGATGTTTGTCCACTGCTTATTACAGGAGGTTCTCACGCTAGACCTGCAGAGTCTGGTATGTGCTGCACAGCACACTGAATTTAACAGTGTTTACATACATGACATTGTCTTAATCTGTTATTTTTATGTTGTATTGTTTTTTGCTGCAACAGTCATTTTGCACTTTTGCTACATAGGCAACTTGTTTCTAAAATAGCAATCTATCTTACAGCTAGAACTAGTGGAGTATGAGAGGTGGGATGTTGAATCAGGCTTCCATAGAAAGTTATCAGTTATAACTGAGAAGATTTCAAATGTTCCAAAATGAATACCTGTGTAAGGATCTGGTACATAAGTATGCTGACGTATGCCATGGAGTAAGAGCACAGAATTACAGCACTATCTGCAGCATAACTGTCCACAAGTTAGAAAATCACTCACCTTCAGACTTAAAATGGAGAATTCAAGTAAACACTGTAGTTCTGCAAATGGCTTTAACAAGCATAAAGCTGGCATCAGGTCTTCCCCTTCCTGGGGTTTTAAGCCAAATATATCTTCCTGATCTTCCTGATGATTTACTGAAGTCACCAAGCATGATTTGTGCCAGCAAGACCGCATGTAATGGCCGTGCAGACACAGGAGTTGGCAGCTGGGCTGAGGGTGGGCTTTTCCTTTTGGAGATTGTGCTGGCTGATACTGACAGTCTGAGAGAATCCAGGAGTCATTACAATCCAATATAAAGTAATTGTTGGTTAGGTAATGTATTTTACTTTAATTATGAAGGTATATTGGTGCTGTCTTGTACTGACTCCTTTTATTGTACTGATTCCCAGTGCCATGCTTCCCTGCAAAAAGTTACTTTGCAGGCTTGTACCGTTATTTGGGGAAGTTGGCTTAATCTTGTTTTGCTCAGTTGTGAATCTGTGTTCTTTGGTACGACCATTTCTATTTTTCTTTCCAATATGAACTGTCTTTAACTCTTGTAGATTACTGGGCCATTGCATTTTGTTTTAACTGTAAAATTTATCAATGGTGGTCTTGGTCTTAAATTATCGTTAGAACATAAGACAGCTGTAGGCTTTATGGCTTGTTGAAACTGTTGAAAAAATTCTTGTAATGCAAGAATAGGTAGTACTGTGTTGAACATCCTTCTCACTCTAAGATACCACATTTTCATTTAAGTAATAGCAAGTGACAGTTTGGAGAAATACTTGGCTTTCTTGCTTCAGCTGATAAAATTAGTGGCCTTGAGGAGAATACCAGTCTTCATAGCTGGGACAGTTAGGAAAAAGTGAAGCCTTTGTTTCTGAATTTTGCAAATGAGGAACCAAGAACTGCTAGGTATTGCTAATGATATTTCTGTTTGGAAATCAAACAAAGTGCCCTTTGTACAGAGCATAAGTAGAGAGGGCAACACATATATAGCAGTTTGCATTCAAAAGCTGGAGAGATGTGGCCTTGCAGAGAAGGGAAAAAGAGAAGGATTGAAAGGGAGTTTGTTTTCCACTTCAGGAAGGTGTTTGGTGTGTGGAATGGCTATGGCTTGTTATGTTGTGTGAGCTGTTTTGGAAAGAAAGACTTCTAATGAGTTTCGAATTTATTAAATGCTATTTACTACTTAGGTGTGTCTGATCACAACAGCAGTGTTCGACTGGACTCTTCTAAAGACAGCTCCTATTTCATCCTGGCATGTGGGAGGGGGATTGGGGGGGGGGGGTCTTGTCCCTGGTAGATTTTGCAGCAGATGTAAGAGGCTAAATTTGGCAGAAATTTCTCCTAATGGTTCAGTAACTCTAGCTTCTTAGTTCACTCACTGAAGTTATGTCAGACATCTCCAAAATTGTCGGAATCTGTCCTAGCACTGGCTCAATACCTTCCTTCAGGAGCTGATGATCTAAATACGTCACAGATTTACAGAAGAATGTACACTTGCTCTTTTATAGTCTCCTCTCTGCTTTCACTATTCATTCCAGCGTCATCTTGGAGGATTCCCAATTGTTTCTTGTCATTTTGGTTCATAATGGTGATGTCCTCAAGAGGGATAATTTTTTGGGTAAACCTCCATTTGCTGTAAACATTTCGTAAAACTAAACTTTGCCGTAAACGTTCATTCTGAATTCAGAGGAGTGTGACATAAATGAAAGAATGTATGTGTTGGTGTTAACTGTCATAATTTTCTGCAATTCTTTTGGATTGGTTTAGCTTCAGATGCACATCACTCAGCACCATACAGATCAGTAAACAAGTCCTTAATCCAGGGGAAGAGATACTTTTCCATGCAGAATTCATTCATTGTTGGCTTATAACTTTCACAAAGTGCCAAGACATTGCTGGCATGGACGGTTCTGCAGCATCCCTGGTACAACGGAGACTTTCAGTACCAGAATGTGTTTCCCTCTTTGGGCAGATAGAGAGGATCGATCTCTCCTTTTTTTTAAAAAAAAAAAAAAAAAAAAAAAAAAAAAAAAAAGTGAAATACAAAATCACCCTGAGGACTGTATAAGAACCCGAATGGATTATTTTTGAAGCTAAATTTAGGGTTCATTTTATTGTATCTGCTTATATGGCAGATTTTCTCTGCCAGGATTAGATTAGGGTTTTCAACTGTATCCTTTCCATCAGAGTTCTCCCTCAGTGTATCAGGAAGCTGATATAACTCTGTTTTTTGCAAACCCTCCATTTCTTTGTTTTCAGTCTCTGCTTTTCCTACATTGAACTGTTTTGATCTCAGAGCTCAAGGGCCTGCATTTATGGCTTGCAAGGTACACTGTGCTTCCTGAACAAATTTCTTGTTATGACTTGTAGGATTTGTTTAGGCTGATGGTGGCCATGCCGATTCCTTACTGCAGCTTTGTGTGGGGGTTGAGAATCACATAAAGATGAGCCAGCTGGCTCTTGAGATATATGGAATATGTAAGTAGGCAGATGCATTAGCTTTTTTTCTCCTAAGCTGTGCAAAGGTGGGTATCTGCACAAGGCACTTGCAATGAGGAGAAATGATAGCAGCATTGCAGAGGAGCTTCTTAAATAATATTCTCTGGATTGGCAGTAGCATGCACATGGAATTGTCTTTAGGCTTATGGGCATCTGTAGGGGAAATAAGACTCCACCTTTCTCATATTCAAGTATTAGATAGCTTTTGCTGCTATACCATTTAGCCTGGTGACTTCTTCCCATCTGCATTGACAACTTCCCCTAACCTCAATTCAGTATGTAGGAAAGAAATTTGGTACTGGAGAAATTAGTAAGGGGGGGAACAGGTGAGAAGCGGTACTTGACTGGAAGGCACCAGTGGCAGAAAAGCCAGTGTTTCCTTCTCGCTTTGTGTTTATCTTCATGGCACACATGGTGGTAGAGTTTTAAGACCAGCCACAGATATTTGCAAAATAATGGCCCTTTCATCTTCTACATGAAAAATTGTACACTTTTTAGTACTCAGTAAATACTCAACACTCTGTATTCTCTTACAGAGGTTATTTCACAGCGAAATGACAAAAAGATTTTCCTAGAAACCACAGTGATGCTTGAGGGAGCAGAGAGAAGAAAATTCTGTAATACATACATGCCTTGTTGTTTCATGGTAGTGTTGCAGCTGAGCTTTTTCCAAGAATGCAGGATATGTATGATGTTAAACCACTCAAAGCCAAATTAACTTCTTTGGATCCATACAGAAAAGTTAAAGGACCGTGCTTAAGTCGGGACTGGTTGTCATGGCAATTACCTTACGTTGTTCTTTGACTTGAGTGGAATCAGCCTTGGTTTGTGGTTATTTATGGTTTTGATTTGTTGGGTTTTTTGGTTTCTTGTCACCTGCTTACAGCATCACCTCTCTGAAAAATATCTGCCTGTTTGTTTGCGTTGAGCTGTTTTTCACTATGTTTCAGTTTCAGGTTAATTTGAGAGCCTTTTATTATATTCCACTGTGTTTTGTGTTCCCCTGTTCACGCTCTGTGGTAAGGACATGTCAAAACTGTAGTGAAAGAAGAGCTGAACAAGCTTGTGCTCTTGACATAGACTTTGCCTTCTGACATTTCTCTGACACCCTCCCCCCCCCCCCGAGAGTCAATTTTCAACATGAGTTTTTAGCTGTTTGCAATTTTGCATATGTGCTCTTCAAAATACTGTGTTCAGCAAATTAAAATTTTGCTGTTCCCAAGTCTAGATTTACGTGC
This sequence comes from Dromaius novaehollandiae, assembly GCF_036370855.1. Taxonomy (NCBI): domain Eukaryota; kingdom Metazoa; phylum Chordata; class Aves; order Casuariiformes; family Dromaiidae; genus Dromaius; species Dromaius novaehollandiae. Next base: position 78,585,333 of record NC_088099.1, on the reverse strand, counting down.
ATACTGTTCTAGCTGACTTTTGTGTAATCTGAACTAAAAAGCATGCTGTCTGCCAAAGAAGCAGAAGTGAAGTTGTTAGAGCAAATTTAGAGACTACTTGTGAAAACTTGGAATCAGGGTACATTTGGATTTTAGTTTGTTTTGTCATAAGAAGAAGATTGAATAAAATACCTGACTGGGCGTAAAATCATGCAAAACTTGCCTTTTTTTAAAAAAAAGTCTGACAACACTTGTGTAAATCCCACTTGCTTCCTAATTTTTTATATCAGCAAAACTTAGGTTGGACTCATAGGTTTCCTGGGGGAGGGGGGCCCACCCTCATTTTGAATGCTAGGAAAATACTTTTTCCACAGGTTTTTGTGCATTTAGTTTTTGAGTGGACTAACTGGCTTCGTTCCTCGTTGAAGCACCTTGATATTTCTGCAAGTTTGTAGCTGATCAAACATTCCTCTATCTGCTCAAGTGGATCACCCAAAGCAAGAACATGTTTTAAAGTGTTGAAATTTTAATTGCATACATCTCAAATATGTGTAAAACCTGTCTTTTTTCTGTGTGTTTTTTTTTTCAATTGTAGCCTAAGATTAGGAGGAATGTTTTGCACATCAAAACACAATAGGTTTCCTGTTTTCCTTTTTTAAATAATCCAGCTGGCTGCAGGTGATTTCGTGTTGGATCTCTCTTAAAATATTCTCTTACAGTCATTGTAAATCATTGGAGAGACTTGTTTTGGCCACGGTTTGCTTGTCCTTCTGTGTCTGTCTGCCCCCCCCCACATTTTTTCCTTATCTGAATTCATCTGACCTCTCAGGAGGGTTTGCTCTCATCAAACTGTAACTAGGTTCAGAAATTCCTGTTGTGCTTTTATATGATTTGGTGTAAAAAATAATGAAAATCTTCCAACTCTGTAAAATCCTGTGAAAAAATTAGAATGTTGCTGGTGTAAAACCATCTGATAATGGTATTTCTTGCATTAGCAATTTGGACCAGTCTGATAAAGGTCTGTTGTCTTTCAATTCTGTGCCACTAAACCCTAAAGGAAAATCTCACCTTGGATTAGAGTAGATTGATGCTCTCATTTCCACAGTAGCACTTCTGTAAGCAATGAACTGCCATCACAATCTCCAAATATGTCAAGCTGTGTTGCTTAGTGTTCATGTTGTTTCAGAAATGACTGTGCCAAGGGACATTTATGCATGGTATTAAATACTATTATACATCTCTCTCTCTCTCTCTCTCTCTCTCTCTCTCTCTCTCTCTCTCTCTCTCCCCCTCCCTCCCTCCCTCCAAAAAAAAAAAAAAAAAAAAAGAAAAAGAAAAAAAAAAAACCCTTAACCTATCTCTAAGTGGAAATATTCCCTCGGAGAGGAGGGGGAAATGTCCTGTGGAGCAGGAGGAGAGCTGGGTACCTGAGCTCTCAGCCAGGGGTTTCTAAATTTCTAGGCTGTGAAATATGAATAAACTTACTGTGTGCTGGCAGTATTTCATTAACAAACAGCTGTAGTGCCTGCAGCAGTGAATATGCTGTATGTGAATTAAAGGTTGCTTTTTCCATCCCTTTCCCTTCATTTTTATCTTCAGGCAGTGATTCTTTTTTTATTTTTTTTAATACTAAACTGTGTAACTTTTGAGCTAGAACTGGAGTTTTTGTCAAAGGCCTCATTGGAACCAAGTGTAGGAACAAACAAAATATTCAAATTGCACCTGTAGTTTTACTTGGCTCAGCAGTGATTTAAAAATCTTCCCCCCAACACACACGAACACACATGTGCATGCACACACACACTCTTCCCTTTGCAACCATTGCGCATTGCTCTTTTCACATCCCCTGAATGTGGATTGGCCCAGCGTTCCTGCAGTGGGCATTTGGTGGATGTGAAGATCCTACCTGAGGATCAAGCTTTAATATCTTAAGACTTAAATAGTTAAGATCTTGTTAGGTAGGTCCTGTTTAATAATGCTATGGTTCTTTATTGAGTTTAACCGTCTATAATTCTGTTTGAATTTTGTCTAAATCATGTAAGATGTTGTATCATATATTCATATAATATCTAGTCCTTCTGAGTGATGACCCTCTGTTCTGGGTCTCATTTATTATAACAGCAATGTCTTACAGAACTGTTTGATTTCCACTGTGGACATTTGATTTTTCTCTCCTCTCTGAAACCTCACGTACTTTTATTGGAATTGATTAACCAGTCTCATCAAAAGAGGCGACTTGCCTTATCCGAATGTCAAAACATAGATACTGTATTGGAGGGACAGCAGTGAGCAAGGTGACTGGCTGCCAAAAGCCGGATGAGAGGACTGGCTGCTGCACCTGAAGTTTATTGGATTAGGTCTCTCTTTTTTTTTTTTCTCCAATTGTCATGTATTTATACAAATTAAGATTAATAATGGAAGTCCTGAAAAATAAAAAATTATCTGAAAGCTATCCTTGAATTTTTTTCATTCATGTATTCACCAGCAGTTTTCTGTGGTTTGTATGCTTGGGGTCAAATGCACTCCCTCCTGCTTAGGGCTTGTTTGGCTGTGCCGCGCTGGCTGTACCCGGCGTGTGATGGTACTGGAGCTGCCTTTCAGCAGTGTTTGTACTGAGCATATTTTCAGTGTATCTAGACTGGTCTCCTTTTTAAATGAATATTTTCACACTGCTGGGGAGACAGATGCAAAATAAATTTAGCTGCTGTTATGTGTCTGTGATAGGGATGAGATTTGTTCAGCTCATACGGACTTGTTGGTAAGCTCTAGAGGGATGTCTTATTTGTAGTTCCCACCTTTATTTCCCTGTGTTATGGAGGAATGAGGACATGTGCACTACTGAACTGGCAGAAAAAGTACAGGTGATGTTGGTGCTTTGCCCTGTCCTTTCAGCTGCAATTCCTTTTGCCATAAGCCTCTGTCAGCAGGAAGAGCCTTTGTGGCTGTATCAGCTTCTTTAGCACTTTAAAAGGTAAAGTGCTATTTAAATGCTAAGTATTTTTATAAGAAAGGGGTTTCTTAACACTAGTTTGTGTAAGCTAGTCGCAACCTGGGGCAGCCTGGTAAATAAAATGCTTAGCTATTGAAGACTAGTTGTAAATCTTCAGCCATCCCTGTACTAGTGGTATGGGACAGACTTGATGAGCACCATGACGTTGTCTGTGTGGATTTTCATGTTTTGGTGTGCTCATCAGCGTCCCTGGCAGCTGCCAGTTGTATCAGGCTGTTAGGTCTATGCAGTTGCATGTGGTTTTCCGAGTTTTTGCTCGCTTCCCCTGTGGTCTGTGTTTGTGTTCCCAACCTGTCATTAATACAGCAGGAACCAAAGAGAGCTGCAGATAAACTGAACCCTCGGAAGAAGAAAAAAACCTGTGTCTGCAGAAGCCTGATTCTCAGGCTCTTGTCTTCCTGCTGCAGCACCAGCCCGTGCTTGCCCATATTGTCCAAGACCTGCTTCCAGCCCCTTTTCTGTCCATTTCTTGCATCTGGACAAACTTCCCTGCTGCTGTTGCTCACGTGAGCCATGTCCCCTGTGGAATAACTTCCCCTGAGTGGTGCTGACAAGTAGTGCCAGACCTCCCTGCATCCCAGTGACAGGTTTTTGTGTTTCTGAATGACGTGGGCGGCAAGTTGTGTTTCATGGCCTGGATTGTTCCCCAGATGTTAGACAGCTCTCTGAGCATAACAGCGATGTGCCTGCAATAAATTTGATATCTTTGAGACTTGTCTGTTGCTTTGTGTGTGTGCAGTTACTCCATTCATTGTGTTAAGTCCAGAGCATCCACAATCAGGTCAATCCACAAACGTCTCTTTCCTTTGGATGCCACCAGTTAACAAGGAAATGTTGAAGTGCTCCCAGACTGCCTGATACTGCTGGCAGCTGTTGAGTGTACATTTCTGGCTGTGTTTCCAAACTTGTTAGGCTCAGGTACATGCCTGGCATGGGAAACGCATTAGCAAACTCCTTTGGCATAAAGGACCTACCAGACCTACCTTTTGCCTGGACTTTCTTTTTTTCCTTGTCCTCCCTAAATCCCATTAATCTCTTTTATTCTCTTCAACTCATTCTGTTTTATTTCTTCTTTTTTTTCCCCTTTGGAAGCCTTTACTGACTAAATGTTATTGCCAAGTTATTTTCTTTCTCCAGTCTCCCTCTTCATTCGCTTCCTCATTGTATTTCTGATTGGCTCATGTGTTTTGGTTGGCTTTTGTTAACATCAGATTTTATTTTAATGGAAATGAATTTTGAATATGAATGAAGTACACAGGAAGGAAATGCTACAAAAATGAAGCCAAGAGGAGAAGAATGGTTAACTTCAAAATATAAAAGAAGAAAGTTTTCATGAGATGAACCTAAAATAATTCTTACAGCTGTCACTGTGGTACAGAGAGAGCATGGTCAATTTAAATTCTGGTGCTGATAAGGGTCCACACGGTCGGTAACGCTCCCGTTGCTCCCGTGCTCTCCTGCCTGTGCTGCTCCGGTTGCTCTGCTCTCCGGCAGTGCTGTGGAAGCTGGTGGTGGTTTTGCCCGGTGATCGTGGGGAAAACGAAGCCATTCAGTTTAGCTCCTTATGCCTGATTTGGCCAATGTGCTGGAACCAGGCATGTTTGTAGAGTAATTATGAAGGCTATCTGGATTTCTTGTTTGTTTGGTCCTAATCTTTCTCTCAAGGGAGGGGACTGCAGGTGAAAAGCCATGCCCTCACAGGTGCCTGCACTCCTGAAGCACTCTCTGCCTTAGCTGAGGATCTCTGCTTGGAGCTTTATGAACACAAGCTTCTTCCTAGGATTGTCTTGCCAAAGATATCTTCAGGGTGCCCTCCCTTCCTTTCCTAAGGATATTTGCCAATTGGCTCCGGCTTGCACCAACATCCAGGTGTCCGATTTCAGCATCACAGCTCTGCCCCATTAATGGGGCAGGAGTTCATGATGCAGGATGACACCTTGGGATCTGTTTTCTTTATTGGTTCCTTTACTGGCACCTTTCTTTAGCGCTATTAGATAACACAGTGCAATCAAAGAACCTGAAAGGGTTGTATTGCGCTATCATTCCTTTTTTCCCCTCATTCTCTCTTCAATTATATTTGTCAGACTTTTACTGACATCTCACTTGTGGTTAGTTGTGCACTCTTCAGATTTTATCCAAGAAGTGTATTGTCTTCCTCATTTGGAAGTCTTCTGGATTTTATGTCTCTTTTGGAGCTTCATTCTTGATTGAAATAAGGCAAGAAATAGATCTGCACAGGATATGTCAATATTCTATTAGCATTGCTGGGCTCCAGCGGCCCGGTTTATCTACCCAAGGATCCCACTTCCGTTTGGGACTATTGTTAGTTGTGGGGTTGATGGCATGTGCACATGCTGAGCTATTTACCCCCAAAAGAGCTGAAAGTGAAAGGAAAAGAAAAAAACCTACGGGAAAGAAAAAAAGAGACTACCAGGCATGGTGTAATCTGCTTCTTGGTGAAACATGTTAATCTTGGGCTTTGTGATGGTAATGTGCAGACATCTTTGGAAAAAGTAAAACACCTGTTAGATGAGTGCCTGTGTTTTGCAGAGGCCAGTACAAACCTTTGTTGCTTCAAGAAAGTTGTCTGGTACCTTTTCATGGCCATCCAGTACAGTGCAAGTAACACTAAGCACTGCTGCTAATGTACACTGTGTTCACAGAATGCCTTGAGAAGGCCTGGCATTTTAGCACAAATAGTAAGAAAAGATGGCTGGTCAGTACTGCTAGATGAACAGAAGTCAGTACTTTGGGATATAGCACAGTAACGATGGTAGAGGTGCTGCTATTATTAAAGTTGTAAAACAGAGAATTCTATTTGTATGAAAATGAAAAGTTTCAGCAGTAGCGAGTTCTTGGTCTGGCAGAATGCTCCTCAAAAATTAAAATTTCCAGACAGGTTAAGAAAGATCCAGCTGTTTTTAAGTTAAAGAAAATAAATAAAATATGTTTAAGAAAAAAATATACTTCTTTCTCTATGGGAAGGGAATAAATATAGGGAGTACTTGGTCCTCATTGCCCTGATTCACCTGAGAGAGTACAGCCAAGTTTTAAGTGACTCCTGGGTGAATTGAGATGCCCAGTGGTGGAATTAGATTAAATAAACCTTACGAACAAAACTCCTTGTGCAAAAGTTTATGCAAAAACATGTTGTGCTCCCTCCTCTGGTTGTGCTGCCTGCAGGTCCTTGCTAGGCTTGCTGTACTTTTCAGAGCTTGGGGGCAGAGGATGGCTCCTGCTGCTGGGGAGCCCTGGCCAGTGCATGCTGCTGTCATCCTCCCTGATGCCAGTGCCCCAGTGGGACAGGAGAGGAGGCGAATAGCAGGAGTAGAAATTGGGAGCTTCTCTGTCCGTGTTTTCATCTTCTTTCCCTTCTTCAGTCTAAGAAAATTAAATGGAAAAGTGAGCATTGGTAAAAGATGACTTTTGGGAGCTCAGAGGTTAAGATGCGAGAATCTTAAAGTGGAAGCTGTGTTACACGGCACTGCGTGAGGACCACGGAGATGTACATTTCTAGTACTGGCAAATGATTTTGTGTATGAGATACGTGGGGTATGTTTGTCTAGCTTCTGTCTTTTCAGCTAAAATCATAGAAAACCATTGAAATTTGCTGTCAGAGATGATTTGAGGGTCCAACTAGTATACAAGGATTAAGTTGCAAGAGTAAGCTTCCACGCTGCATTGTTCACATCGTGCGAACACCAGGCCCCGTTAGTATGAATGTTAGCAAATGAAATACTGCAGCGTTTCCAGCTACAGTCCAGTCTGGGCTGGCGCTTCATCCTTTACACTTTATGTTCGCTATGTTGATGTCCGGGCTCAAAACTGAGGCTCAAAACTTGGGGTCCACAGAGCAAACTGAGGAATTAAAGCTTCTGTTCAGAATCTCCCCATCTGTAGCAGGTGCATGGAGAGCCCTATCAAAGATGGGAGATGATGGAAAGCTTCCTAAAATTCTTCTAAATGTATTCAGTCTCTTCTCAAATGCAGGAACAGAAGCAAAATTTCATGAGTGTATCGTGAATATGCGGTTTCCTCCCCCCAGGGATGATGCATCGGAGTGGTTCTGCTTGTTGTAAGAAGCAGAACTTACATTCTTATGTGTCATTCTAATTTATCTTTCCTAAATATAAAGTTTTCTTCATGTTGTAAGCAAGCACAGAACTTCTAAAAATTATATTATTAATGTCCATCTTGTAGATATTTTGCTGTTTTCATTGAGGTAGCTACCCTTACTCTGTCTGTGTTTTCGTAAAAGCCTTTTTTTTCTGCCTCCCCTCTGTTGTTACCATTTTGTGTTTTGTCTCATTCCCTGGTGAGAGAGCTTTAATCTGCATTTCCACTATCTGATTTAGTCATTGTGTTTCTTTAGCTGTTCACACATTCCTTCTATTGTATTCCTCTTGGGTTTTTTTATACGTATAATATATACAGTATTTTATCTTCTTCCTAGGTTTCCATTAACTCTCTGGAGCAGTAAGTCTAAGGGAAGAGTGCTAATAGCTGAGAGATTATCCTTGGCATACTTAATTGGAGTCAGACCATTTGAACTTGTAACACTTGAAAAATGAAAGTTAATACATTTGTTTTGTTATTCCCATGGAAACAAGATATTTATAATGAGCTTCTAAAAACAAGCTACAAACATACACAAAGAGGCTGATTCTTTATAACAATTGCTTAAGAGAAGGGTTTTTTTTTTTTTCTTTTTAGTTTAGCTTCATGACCTCTAGAAGGCCGATGTCAGGAAATGGCTTTATCTTGGACATGAACAGAGCGTTAAGAAAAATGGCAGGAATAAGCAGAGAGTGCATGTGCCTTGTATAGCATTCAGTGTTCATATTTTACCTGCTTGGTCTGTTGGTTGCTCTGCGTTGAGCCTGTGAGCGCACAGGCGGAGCGGAAGGCCAGCCCGTGCTGTGCTACGGGGCAGCCACAAGGAGGGTGGCTGCTGGAGGTGCTCCGAGAGCTGCTGCCAGGCTCCGGCAGGGTGGCAGCATCACTGCGTGGTGAGTCAGGTACTCTGCTACCTGGCATACAGTCCACAAGTGCCCAAGGATGTTGGGAGTCGAGTGCTCTGTTTCTGTTGCTTTCCAGTGCAATAGTCTTGCCACAAGACTTGGCGTTCATTGTAGTTGTAAATTTTTTTGTGAATTATGCTACTTTTCAGATGGCTTTGGTAATATTGTAGTACAGGAAGAAGTTTTTGGAGTGTAGAAAAAGTTAATGTATTTCAAAATGAAAGCTGTTTCATTTGGGGTATTTATATTCGAAGTACCTCTCCAAAAATTCCTTTCATCCCTAGTCATGTTTCCGGTGTCACTCCAATGACTTGTGTTTGCTGGTGTAGAATAGCATTGTGGCAGCATGATGCATATTTCTGTTTTTCTGTTGGTTCCAACAGCAGTACTACATTTCCCTTGTGCATACATATCCAATTTGTGGTTATACCTTAAGTTGGAGGGGAAAAAATGCCTTTCCCTTTTCCCGCATCAGTGTGGCAGGGAACAGATCAAATTTGAGAGGTGGGAATGGCCATGTCTCTGACCAGAAGGAGATGCTCTTTGTCTCTCTTGCCATACTTAATGTGTATTTTTCTTTCAATACAGAAAAAAAGAGATGTTTTGATCTTTTACTGGATAAATGCAGGAGTAAGGATTCTGCATATGTTGAAAAAGAAAAAAAAGAAAAAAGAGAAGCAAAAAAAGAAGCTAAGTCTGAATGTAAAGCCTTTGGAAAGCAGTCAGCATGAACTGCCACAGGTTTTGCTAGTTCTCTGTAGCCATTCCCATTCCCACTGGGATCCTGATTGATGCTGCAAGCTTAGCAGTAGCAAACCTGATTGTAGGCTTCTAAGTAGCCTGTTTGCTACACAAAATTGCATTTGAAAGGTCTGTGTGTCAGACTTGGCTGTGCATCTCTAATGACCAGGGACCTTAGTGGGGCCTTATGCTAAAGCTCTGCAGTGATTTCCAATGCAGGCTTTTTTTTTTTCTTTTTAATGACAGGCAAAACAAAATGCAGTTCTGACCTCTTGAGTTAGGTAAATGTCTTCAAGCATGTTTCATCAGACGAGGGATGTTAATCCTATTAATGAGAGTCCTGGACAAATTCCAAGTAGTTAACTGCAGTATGTTCCATGTGTCTCTTTGATTAATGAATTATTGGATTATATTCTTCATTTCTGCTGTCACTATAGTCTTTTACTAGCTAGTTCCATGAGATATTCCAGCACATGCTTCACCTAAAGCAGGCAAGTTGTTGCAAGCAGCAAAGTTTGTTCAAAAAAGTAGTTTATTTCTGGCTAAAACTGGGAGTGTGAAGGGTATAGGAATTTGCTACATGTTGGGCTGTCTTGGAGTAAAAGATAATGCAGATGAACCATATATAAAGTGTTACATTACTGCTGAGTTTTCTTATGAATAACCAATTTCACTATGGAATAAAAATCTGGGATTTGCTACCTAATTGTTGCTATCTAAAAGAGAAATCTCACTTGCCTGTTTTGCTCATGGAGGCAGTGTAGGGTGATTTAACTCCTGAAGGTGTGTGAGATAGGAGCTGAAGAGAGGTGGATGAGTTGCTGTTTGTGACCTTTGGTTAGTAAAGTCAAATGAGATTTCCGTGCATAGTTTTTCCAGCCTGATCTCTCTGTTGCCAGTGCACACTTTCTCTGTCCTTGCAGTCTATCGTTTATTCCTGTATAAACAGCTGTCACTGCTGAAAGAACTGGTCTGGGCTTTTTTGCTAATTTGCTTGAGACACATTCTAAATTGGCATAAAAAGAAATGCTTAGGCTGCAAATAAAACTGGTGTAGTAGCATGTTTCCCAGCAACATGGACCCTCAAATATTTCTTTGACTTTGAGAGTTTCCTAATGTTGTAAGCAATTGAAAACATCTTTTGCTATTAAAGAGGGTACTGTTTAAGGCTACAGCACTGTAAGTATCAGAACACCTTTTTGAAATGTTTCTATCTGATCTGCTAAATTGTAGTTTAAAACATATGACAAATCTTTTGTTCTGGGCATCAGGGAATGTGTAATTTAACCAGCAAAAAAAGGTGTGTTTTGTGTTTGATATAATTCATAGCAACCAAAACAAACTATATATATGTATATATAGTGTGTGTATGTGTGTGTGTATATATATTTATGGTGCACAATCTCACTAATGCTGTGGCCTCATACCTCAATTTTAAAATGAGGAGCACTAAAAATAGTTTAGTATTGGGTAAAAGAAAGGAACAGTGTGTGCTCTGCTCCATTCTCTCCTGTCTAAAGTGAATATTTTTAAATGCTAGAAAACAGACTTGCATGGATCTCCTTTTCGCTAACCACATCTTTGCAATAAATATTGAGATTTATTTGTAAGCGCTTTATCAGTTGAGCCTGCTGGCCTGACAGGTGTAAAACCTCTGCAGAAGTGACTATAAATAGAGGTTGTTTGTAAAGTGTTGATTCCCACTCTGCTTCCCAGACTTCCCACTGCTCACTGCTATAGCAAAAGCTTCTCTCCTGAAAGTAAACATAACCTATCCATCAGTGTGGGAACAGGGGCTTCCTATTAGTTTTGAAATGACCAGGAAGTCTTCAGGTCTGAATTTTGGGGGCTTTTATGATATTATCAGATTGCTAAATTGTGTTTTCCAAAAACCTGTGAATGTTTTACGAAGGCAATGGTCTAAGGAGGAAAATGGCTATTGAATTTAAATTTATCATTTAAAATTTACCAGTGTTCAGCAGAGGAGGAGGAATTTCAAATTTTAGTGACTTTTTTTAGTGATTTGCTTTATCCAACAGGATTGTTCCTTAATTTACTTATGAACATGTGAATAAGGTGACCTACAAATTTTATGTTATAACTAGTTATTCAAAGAGGAATAAAAAATGTTCAGTAACTAAACTCACCTAAGTTGCTGCAGTTCCTGTGTTTTATGCCTGCAGGCTTCACAAGTAATCAGTGCAGTGAGCCTGCTGGGCTGTGATGAGCTGCAGGCCTTCTCACAGCAGGCCGGTTCCCTCTTCTTCCCCTGTCCTTAGTGAAGATGGAGAAATAAAGTTTCTAAAGTGCTGCCCTAGTGATGTGCATAAGGAATGAGATGTCCCTGGGAGCTGCTTTATTCGGCACCCCACATAGGCTGAATGGCTCTTCCTTTTCTGTTACAGGTTTCCGTTGTAAACTGAAAGCGCTCTGCTACTCTTGGAGCGCTTGTTGTGCCCTCTTGTCATTTCTTTCAATTTCTGTGTGTTTCGTCAGGGGAAAGTCTTCCAGAACTATCACTTTTGAGCAGTTTAAGGAAGCTCTTCAGGAACTCTCCAAGAAGCGGTTTAAAGACAAGAGCGATGAGGAAGCAGTTCAAGAAATACATAAACTAATTGAAGGAAAAGTCCCGATTATATCTGGAGTAACGGTATGTTACTGTTTTCATGGTTGGAATGTTTTAACTGTCATCCTCTTTCTGTCCCCGTGTTGCTGTGCTCACCTGTTTCCTTTCGCAAGCCACAAGTCAAAGCACTGTGTTCTGGGGGGTCTGGAGGAAACACCTGTAATGAACTAGAAGTGGAAGCAAAGCTTATGCAGCCCCTGGAGTACTGCACTGCTCTGCAGTCCTGGGTGGCGCCGTTATTGCTTCTGCTAGGAACCCACCAAGGTCATCAGAGCCATCAAAGGAGAGCTTTCACGTGCAGTCAAAACACCGAAAGTTCATGAAGAGAGGTGTATGCAAATCAAAAAGACTAGGGGAAGGGAATTTAAATTTAAAAGCTCTAAGACTTTGGTGTAAAGTACCCAAAGACTGAAGTAAAGACAACTTAAAATTCATCTAATACCCTATATGGCCCCCAGAACACCAGGAAAAAATACCATTTTTCTGTGGTCTGGTCTTTGGTTTTGGTTTGTTCCACATCTGATGGAACTGTAATGTTGTTAATTTTTGTTTTTATTATTGACCAATGTCATTAAACTTTATATATGGAAAAGAAATTTTATAAAGCATAGTGTAGATAAGTTTGGTTTATTTTATTCCTTGATTGTCTTTCTAAAAGCTCGGTTTGGGCAGTCTTTTATGCTGTAATTCAGGAGATGCTGGAGTGTGTACCATGAAGTTGAACAGTCCTGTCAATTTAGTTCATCTGCTTAAAATTTGCTGTCTCCCTGAATTTAAGCTTAGAGCTGTGAATGAAAATTTACCTGTAAGTAATCTTTCCAGAATTTGGTTCTGCATAAATGAACAGTGGAAATGTCAACTGGAGAGTTCTCCTCTGAGTTGTACAATTTGTCAGATTTTTAGAAGATTTGACTCTGTGCTCCCATTTGGAACAAGTGGTAGTTTTGATACAGAGCTTTTGTTTGTTTGTTTGTTTTGTCCTTTACTTTTTTTTAGTGAGTTTGAATAACTAGTTCATCCATCCAGGGATTCTCCCTTAAACTTGTGCATATTCATTTTGGCCTGACTCCAGACTCCTTTTCCTTTTTGGTATTTCAGCAGTCAGGTGCTGAAATGATTGATCACTGGCTGCTAAGAGAGGCACAGCCTCTTTCTAGATGGATGACAAGGTGCTGAGAGGGCTTTGCGGATGCAGACTAGTGTTATGTAAGTGCAAAGTGTCTATACAAGTGCACCAGCAGCAGGGGGAGAGGAAGGGAGGAGGAATATGCGCCAGCAGTCTGAGTCTTGCCTGTAGTCTGCAGTGAATCTTCAAGCTCTGTTGCATGAGCAGTCCTGAGGAGGAGTGGAAATGAAATGAAGTTTCAAAAAATGGAGGGAGCTCTTAAATGTGAAGATATGATGCAAGTCACAATATTCTCTCCTGCCCACTGGCAAGAAAAGGGGAAGGAGGCAGGGCTTAAATGCATTCATGCAGGCAGATTGCAGGCTGAAGTACAGGGGGAAAACCCAAATATATGTTGGGTTTATCATGCTAATTTAGTTCCTGGATGGTAAAAATTACCTCAGCACTCAGATATTACAATCATTAAAGTAAAAAACAGAAATAAAAAGTAAAAAACCCAGCAACCCAGTAATGCAGATATGAAATCTGTATAGATACTCACAGATATGTGTTACAAAAAGTATTCTAATGATTTGTTTGCTTTGGGAAGCCTATGAACTGAAAATTTTAGTTTGGACAGTCACTGCTTTCTACATGATTAGGCAGAGTCATATGGAGCTCTTCTTAAGCTGTTCTAGGATAATTCAGTCATTCCATGCAGCATGTGCCCTGCTCTGTATAGCTCTCCTGTAGGCCACGCAGGTGTGGGTGTGGGTCAGGTTTCACCCAGAGAGTTTTACTGTGACTACTGACACACTTGTATGTCTGGATGGGAGTGGAGAGCATGATGAAGTGAGACTTGTGGATAAGTAGACTAGCAATATTTGGAAGTTTTCATGTCTTACCTTCTTGTATGTGGTCTTGGCTGGACTCTGTTGGGAGGGGATATGTCTGTGCTGAATGACTGCTTGTGGAAACCACTGCTTCAACAGGATAGTCTGAAAGTCTTTACTTTGACATCAGACAGTGAAGACTGTAGAGTATGTTGTGATAAAAGATTTTATCTTTCTCTGTTTTTTTTTTCTTCTTCTTCAGAATTTTGTGGAATTACAAAAAACACTGCTTGTGTTTGAAGTGATTGAGAAGGCTGAGCAGCCAGACATTGAAACTGAGTGAAATTTTGGGCTCATTTCTTATCTGCAATGGAAGATGTATGGTTGTCTTGGGCACACAGGAAGAAAAACAACATGCAAGGAATGGGGGTTAATTAAGCCATAGCTTTATGAGCTCTTGCAGGAATGATCTGGGTATAGAATATACAGTGCAAGTCATGTTTCTTTGGCAGTCATTTCTTCATATTTAAGGACTGCAGTCAGACATCTAAACCTGGTCCCAGCCTTTTAGTTGCCCTCACTCCAACACAAAGGAGCAGCAGGACCGAGGTTCTCTCTTTCCCTGTACCAAATGCTGAGTGTTGTAACTGTGTCCCGTGCACCTCCTGGGGAAAGATACTCACTTTGAACGTTTGCTGCTTCTTAAAATGAAACCATTTGAATGTCAGTGCATATGCAACAGGATTCTTGACACCGAACTGTAGAATAATTTAGGTTGGAAGGGACTTGAGATCATCTCATTCAAGCTCCTGCTTCAAAGACTGGTGCCAACACCCTTGGCACATCAGAGGCCTTGACCCAGACAGAACTCCAGAGGAAGGACCCCACTCTGTCCAGGCTTGGGCTGTGGAGAACGCCTGCTGCCTCTGGAGCTGGGGGCAACAGAGGCCTTTTCTGTGGGAGATGTTCTCTGGTCAAGGCACTGAGGTGCCAGGTGAAGGTGGAAGAGGTTAGCAGGCTGCACACCTATCATGGAAGGTGAAGAGGAGACTGACATGATATTTGTGGAAAGCTCAAGCCACACAAGGCAAGGAAGGAGCAACAGCTGGAGACCATAGCAAAAGGATACTGTCAAGATGGAAAAGGCTGGAAGCTTTAACTTCTGACAGCCAGAAGGAGTTGGAGATCTGCTCCACCTGCAGATTTGCAACTTCAGAATCCTTGGGTACCGATGAGGACAAACAAGAACTGTCAGGGGATTCACTGGAGCCAGCTGAGCCTGAACCTAGTGCCCACAAAAAGGGGAAAAGGCATGTGATAGTTACTGGAGACTCCCTCCTGCAGAGGATAGAGACACCTATCTTCTGACCTGACGTGATGTCTTGGAAGGTTTGTTGCTTGCAAGTTGTCAGGATCTGGGATGTTGTAGACACACTGCCAAGGTTTGTCCCATCCTCTAACATGAACCCCTTGCTGCTCTTCCTTGTGGGTATCAGTAGTACCAACAACCGCTCCAGAGGTAACCTGGAGTGACTACAGATCTCTGGGGTGAGGGTGAAGGGCATGGAGGCCTAGGCCATGTCTCCTCAGTCCTTCCAGTGAGGAGGAAAGGCTTGAGTAGAAATGGACTCATGCAGCAGGTCAACACCTGTCTGTGTGGCTTGTGTTGCAGGCAGGGCTTTGGCTTCTATGACAGTGGGACCCCCCTTGAGGAGCTACTGAGCAGGGATGAGATACGTCTAACAAAGTGCTGCAAAAGTGTCTTTGCAAACTAGGGTTGCTAACCTAGTGAGGAGGGCTTTAAACTAGGGATGGAAGGTGGAGGATTACCATAACCAGAAGAGAACAAAGGGCATAAGGGGCAGAGCAGATGTGTCTGGGTAATAGCTTGAGAGCAGAGGATCTCACTCTTCCTCTGTAAATGCAGAACAGCTTTGGACCCATCTCAAATGCTTATACATAAATGCACATAACATGGGGAGCAAGCAGGAGGAATTAGAAGACTGTGCACGTTGTAGAACTATGACCTCATTCAGATTACAGAGACTTGGTGGGATAGCTCTCCTGACTGTAGTGCTACAGTGGACAGATACAGGGTCTCCAGGAAAGACAGAGTGCGAAGGCAACGTAGAGGAGTTGCACTCTGTGCAAAGGCATAGCTTGAATGCATGGAGTTTTGACTTGGGGCAGGCGATGAACCAGTAGAGAGCTTGTAGGTAAGGAGCAGAGGACAGACCAGCACAGGTCATGCTGTAGCAGGTACGTAATACAGACTTGGTACCCAGCAGCTGGGCAAAGCCTCACGTTCCCAGGCCTTGGTACTCATGGGTGACTTAACCATCCCAAAATCTGCTGGACAGGTAAAGTGGCTGAGAATAGACAATTCAGAAGACAATTTCTTGATGAAGATGATGGTTGAATCAACTAGACAAGATGCTCTGTTGGACATGCTATTCATAAAAAAAAGGAAGAACTGGTTAAAGATGTAAAGGTTGAGGACAACCAGGAGACTGTGGAGTTCAAGATTCTGAGAGGAGTGAGCAAGGCAAACAGCAGAACTGCAACCCTGGAGTTGAGAAGAGCAGTTTGGCTTGTTCGGGGTCCCCTGCTTGGCAGGATCCCCTGGGAAACTGTCCTGGAGGGCAAAGGAGCCCAGGAGAGCTGGTTGATCTTCCAAGACAGCCTGCTCAGAGCACAGGAACAGTCCTTTGCAATGTGCAGAAAGTCAAGCAAGCATGGCAGCAGGCCAGCCTGGGTGAACATGGGGCTTCTGACTGAGCTCCAGTGCAGAAAGAAAGTAGCCAGAAGGTGGGAGCAGGGAGAGGCTGCATGGGAGGAATATTGCCTGCACGTGATGGAGCAGAGTTAGGCAAGCCAATATTCAGCTGGAGCTGAGACTAGCAAGTCTTGAGATGGAGAAGAACAAGGAAGGTTTCTGTAAGTACCTTGGCAGCAAAAGGAAGGCTATGGAGAGTGTGGTCCCCTTGGTCAGTGGGGCAGGGGACCTAGTGAAAAGGGACATGGAAAAGGCTGACATACTCCATGCCTTTTTTTGCCTCTTTTTTTTTTTCTCAGCAGGGCTCACCCTCGGGACTCCCAGGTCTCCGAGCCTGCTAGCAGAGTCTGTCCCACGAGTAAAGCAGTACCGAGAGCAGGGGAAGAGAGTTAGGGATTAGTTAAGCCATTTAGACATACACAAGCCCACAGGACCAGAGAGGATGTATCCAAGTGTGCTGAAGGAGCTGGCCAGTAGCATCTTCCAAAGGTCATGGCAACTGGAGGAGAAATGACTGATGACTGGAAGAAGGCAAACATCACCTTCATCTTCAAGAAGGGCAAAGAGGGAGGATCCGGGCCAGTCAGCATAACCTCAGTCACTGGGAAGGCTGTGAAGTGAAACATCTTGGAAGCCATTTCTGAACACACGAAGGACAAGAAGGTGGTTTGGAGCAGCCAGCATGGATTTACCAAGGGCAAGTCCTGCCTGAGCGACTTCACTACTTTCTCTGAGGAAGTGACTGGCCCTGTGGGCAAGGGGTAGGCAATGGATGTAGCTGGTATACCTTGCCTTTAGCAAGACCTTGGAGCCAGTCTCCCGTAGTCTCCTTATTGGCAGATTGGTGAGATTTGCCCAAGTAGACCCTAAGACAGGTGGAAAACGAGCTGGACTGCTGTGCTTGGAGTTGCGATCAGTGGTGCAAAGTCCAGCTGGCAGCCAGTAAGTAGGGATGTCTCTTGGCGGTCAATACTGGGGCCAGTACAATTGAACGTCTTCCTCGATGACTTGGAAGATGGGATGGAGTACTCTCTCAGCAAGTTTGCAGACAACAGCAACCTGAGGGGGAATGGTCTGGAGGACAGTGGCTGCTATTCAGAGGTACAGGCTGGAGAAAGGGGCTGACAGGAACCTCATGAAGTTCAGCCAGAGAAACTGCAGAGTCTTGGATCTGGGGTGGGATAACCGTACAGGCTGGTGTCTGACTGTCTAGGAAGCAGCTCTGAGCAAAAGGACCTGCGGATTGCGGAGGACGAGAAGTTGAATGTGTTAGCAGTGTGCCCTTGCAGCAAGGAAGGCCAATGCAGCAGGTCTCTGGACGTGATCCTTCCCTTCTGTTTGGCTGTTGTGAGACCTCATCTGAGTACCGTGTCTAGTCTGGGGCTCCCCAGTGCGAGAAAGGTATTGACGTAGTGGAGCAAGGTGCAGGGCTGCCAGGATGCTCGGGAGGCTGGAGCACGGGACATGCAGGGAGAAGAGGCTCTGTCAGGCTGGAGAAGAGAAGGCTAAGGGGAGACCTTATTGCTGCCCTCAGCTACCTGCCTGGAAGACATAGGGAAGACGGAGCCAGACTGCTCTTGGAAGTGCACAGCGATTGGATGGGAGACAACAGACCAAAGTTGGCACACGGGTGATTCAGATGAGATGTGAGGATTTGTTGGAGTTGTTTGGTTTTTTTCCCTGCGCGTTGTCAAACGCTGGAAGAAGTTGTGGAGAGAGGTTGTGGAATCTCTGTCCTTGGAGGTGTTCAAGACTTGCCTGGAGAAGTCCCTGAGCATTCTGGGCTCATTATTTCAGCCTCACAGCTACTGTTTTTTTGTTTATTTGATGTATTGTGACTCCCGCGATGCTGGAAGCATTCTGACCCGTCCTGGACTGAAGAAGCACATGACGTGGGATTACTGTTTTTGTTGCCCTGGATTTGTCATGTTCATTGTGCTGGGGTTTTCCATTTTGTTTTACTGTTTTTCAGGATGAAAAACAGATTTTTTTTTTCAGCTCTGGTGTTAATTACCTTTATTGGGAACTTTGTTGCTCCTCCCCCCCATACACACACATCAGATCTTAAAGCTTTCAGTTAATAGATATGAACGCCAAAGATCTGAACCATTCTCCCTGCCATCTGCTAAATAAGTGGTTTTTTTAAAGATATGTGAAAGGGGCACTGAACTATAGAGCTATTTTATCACATTTCAATCATTTGCTATATTGCTGTTGCACTGGGAACAGGTTTGACTCCAGCAGATAAAGAATGGATTATAAAAGAATGCTTTCATGTTGGTCCTAGAGCTAGTCTCCACCTGATGAAGTAACAGCATTACAAAATAGAAACGTGGATAAAGTAGTGGATGGCAAAAATCCCTAGCCAGAAGACTGGTAAACTCAAGTAGTACCATAGGAAATTAGTGTAAAAAGCCTTAGTGTGAGACGTTATAGAAGGGGAAGGTGGAATTTATTTACAAAATCTCCAAGTCGGTCAGTTTTCACCTACGTGTATCCATTTTCTCATTTCTCATTGGCTCACACTCTTGCACCCAAGCACCAACACGTGTGTGCAAAAGTGCTCTGGTCAGGATCACCTAGGTGGGATACAGAGGACAAGGGGTGCTGACTATCGAGTCCTCACTATGTCTCCTAGGATCTTCATGATTTACACTGACAGACTAGTTTTTGGATAGATGTTTTATGTAGCCTTTAATAGTCAATACTTGTTACATTTTGGTCCTTTGCTTTAGCATCTTGCTTAGTTCAGTTGCCATAAATTGTAGGCCAGGTTGCTGCCCAGCCTCTGCTTTCCTGTATTGATTTGCAATATCTCTCTGTTATCCTGGTAGACCAACAGGAAAAGGAAAGGCACATGTGGAGTGCTGCAACATCGTCACTACAGTCTTGTTGTTGGGATGCAGGGTCTGTTGCTGAAAAGTCATCTGTGTTGTGGTCTTATCAGAGTGCAGGCCTTCTGGTCTAGACATAAGCAACACATTCATCAATTTTACCACTGGGAATGCTGTTCTGGGAACAGTGTCCTGAGAACGTCCTTCATTACAACACAGGCCACTCCATTAATCCTTGTTTTGCTCTTTCTGCTGGTGTTTTCATACCCATGCATTTCCATTCAGATTGCATTCCTACGTGTCTTAGTACTTCTGCTACCAATCCCTACTTACTGTACCACAGTTCTTATTTACTTGCACTGTAATTTGGATATTGAGGTGAATTTCATACTGATCATGCCACCTCTTTTTAAACAAAGGGGCAGAAACCATAGCCCTTCTTTTTCCAACCAGTTGAATTAGACTTACCATTACACCTTATCGGAATAGCAGTCTGTTCTGCAAATGAATTTGCTAAAGGAAAATGAAGCCCACTTGAGTTCCTGAGACTTTTCTCTGCGTGTGAGAATGCAGAGCGTATGCACACTTATAGAAACATGATGTTCTTGATACGTATGTTAAGAACACAGAAGAAGTGTGCTAATAGTCAAGACCATGCTTTCAGTAAGAAACATCCTATGTCCTTTTGGAGAGAGGAGGATCTAGTTTATAATCAAGCATAAGGAACTTTCCCTGTATGTACTTTGCCCTACAGTCAGGCTTTGCGTCTGCAATGCTCCTGCAGCCATTGTGACCTATCGAGATTTTAAAATGAAAATGAAATGAAGAACCCCTGTATTTATACAAATTAGGTGAGACACCTACAGTGCCCACTGTTGTAGATGCTTTGTCCAAACTGCATGTCCTTGGCTGTTGGAAGATGCTCATGTTCATTCAAGCAGCCTGACAACTTGTCTTCATGTAGCAGCTGAGTTCTTCTTGATGAACACTGCATAATATGAAACACTACACAGCATAAAAGCTTTTTCCAATTGGTTTGTGCCAGAATTTTTGTTAAAGATACAAATCCCTATGTTTCCCTTGACTTGCCAAACAAAATAGTAGTTCACAATTAAGAGTTAATACGGCGTGGAGTTACTAGTGCCTGTGCCCAAAGTAAAACATATAGTTGTGCTGGGCCTTGTTTCCCTGGAGGTGTGTGACCTGTACTCTTGCATGGAGGAGTGATTTTTTTTTTTCCTGAGACGTCAGAACAATGTCAGGTGGCCAGATAATCTGTTAGTTCTGTTATGTGGCTTTGTGTACAACCTATTTGATTTACTAATGCTCTAAAGAACAGACAGAATAAATTCCTGGTTGGGCACCAGGCCAGGAGTTTACTCTGCTGCTTATGATGTCTCAGCTTATACATTCTTATTGCATTTTTGTTTTATCTAGCTGGGCTGCTAACATAATTGCTGATCAAAGGGTGTATTTTTAAAATTAGTTCTGCTGTGATTGCAGGTTTCCTGGTTATAAGGTCCTGGTAAACCAAAGCGGACAAGAAAAATGCATGTTTTTATTAAGAAGAACTAGTACTTCCTAGATAGCATCTTCATTTCTGTTTTTCAGTCTAGAAAAATAACAGTGCAGGGCAAAAGGTTCCCAAAGGTCTTTCAGCAACGTTATTTTGAGAAATGAAAGCTCCAACAGTCTCATTCTTCCAGCTAGTAACTGAATCCTTGCCTCTGAATTGCTTTCCCCTCAAGACCCATCCTGAAGGCAAAATTGCAGAACTTCTTATTGTACGTAGCATGTGTTGGGCTTGTTTGGAGGGAGAGGAGCAGAAGCTTGCAACTTGGGAGTCTCATAAAGTAGTTTTGTATGTGGACAGAAAAATCCCTTCAAAAGAAACTTTATTTAAATGCTAGGAAGGATACATGGCTTCCATGGTGGATAGGTGTCAATTATAGAGCTCATCACTAGTTTTGGTCTAATTGAACCCAAGTGTGTTGTTCCTTTTGGTACAGATTCGAGCATCTTTTCAAGGTCTCAGACCTTTTAATGTCTAGCATTAAAACATGCTCAAGCTATGTCATCATATGGAAGAGTTACTAGCCAATTGTTTATACAATGTGTTATTTTGAAAAACTGTTGGTTAGATCTGGTTAATGAGCATTTCTCATCTGGGATGAGGATAGGTAAAGATGGAATAGGAATGAGGATGGATAGGAATGAGGTTTTTGATGAAGGAAAAGTTTCGCAAACCATTTACTTTGCCACAAGGAGAACAGTGGCACTTTTGTCTCTAAAATACGTCCTATATAGGGTGATGCATGTAAGGAAGATAACCAAATTTTACTAGTCTTTGTTCATCTTAAGACCATTTCCACTACAATACAGAAATCTTTTATATGTGTTTTTCCTTTGTCCTTTAGTGCATTTTTTTTTCAGATTTGAAAATGTAAATTAAAAAAGATCAAAGAGACTGCTCCCAATCCAAGCACACAAGTTAGTGTACTCCTGTATTGTTCTGTGAAATATCTTTTTCATTCTGTTTGTGTAGTCAAATTTTCTTTGTCTCAATAACCGCAAAACCTTGATTTTGAGGAGCCTGATATGACTTAATGAAACAATGTAGGAGAAAGTCTTTGCTTTGCTATTTCACAGACTGCTAATTTGCTAACATTGAAAATAACTTTCAGTCCAGCTAGTTTGTAACTTCTCTCATGACTCCTAGATTTTAGAATAAATTTCAGTTTCCTGAAGCAAGGAACTCTAGATGTATTGGTTTGTTTGTTCCATATTGGTGGAGCCTGGCTTTTATGCTTGGATGAGTTAAGAGGTTTTGAACAAGTCTGTTTCCTGTGGTTTCTTCATATCTTTGAAAGTTAGAACTCAATTATTAATCTGAACTATTTGATACTGAAAGTCTCTTCTAAACTTTTTTGACATAACTTGCACCGTTTTGTTCTTGGCTATATAATGATCATTGTCATTGTATGTAATGGTAACAAACGAGCATTTCTTGTTTCCTCTTGCTGGAACTGAGCAGACATTTACATGCTCTCCATCAGTAGCAAAGATGTAAATTGTCAGTAGCATGTACAAATGCCTATATTGTTAATAGTAATTGTTTTCTGATGTGCTTTTTTTGTGTGTCTTTTCTTTCTTCCAATAGAAAGCCATTTCATCTCCAACTGTATCACGCCTTACAGATACATCAAAATTCACAGGTTCTCACAAAGAGAGGTTTGATCCAAGTGGGAAAGGAAAAGGCAAAGCAGGTCGAGAAGATCTGGTGGATGCTTCAGGATATGTATCTGGCTATAAGCATGCAGGCACATATGATCATAAAGTGCAAGGAAGCAAGTAAGGCTGAGGGTTTACAATACAGCGGGAAAAAAAGAGGAGGAGAGAGAATATATTTTTAAGAATGATGTAGATGAATCCCACATGTTTCAGTTATTGTGAATGCTAAGACTGTGTTGTCAAGAAGTTGTTTTCAGGAACTGGAACTGATTTCAACATCTGCTGAGCTACTTGCAGTACAACACCACTTCATTACATTCCTCATGCGTATATTGGCAAAAATAAATGTATCAGTACAAACACCATTCTGTTGAGCTTTAGACAAAAACCCCAAAGCCAAGAGCCGTTATACCACACTTTGTCAATTTTAGGGAAAGATCTCAAACATTCCTAAGTGTCCAGTTGCCCTGAAGATGTAGAAAAGAACCTCTTGAAAAGAGGGCCTTTCTGAAGAGCATCCTGTTATTTATGGTGTTTGATTTGACTACTGCTTGGGGTTTGGGGGTTTTTTCAGTGTCTTATAGGGGATCTGGCACTCCCCTAAAAGATTCAACAATGTACTATTGGGGAGTAAGTGGTTGTAATATACAGGTGCTGGCCTGTACATTTCATATGCCATTTATGAACAACTAAAAAAAAAAAAAAAAGCTACTTCTGAGACAATTTTGGTTCTAATGTATTTATGTCAGCAGAAAGATGTGGAAAATACCAGTCCTTATTTCCCTCCTGTCTATACTTCTTGCTAGTTACTGTGTGTATTGTAGCATGGTTCTGACTGGCTGGATTTGGGTGGAGCTAATGTACTAACCTGGGAGACGAGGAACAAGACATATATAAGGAAGTCTATAAAACCTTTTTTAGTCTGTTTTCAAGTTTGCACTGCCTCACATTTGAAATGAAGGGGGCATTAAGATAATGCTTTAAAATATTAATTATGACTAAACACTGCCAGTCAGATTGCTATTTGTTAGGTGAATGTCCTTATGCACACTTATGCACATATATTGGCACATACTCCCGTTAACGTATAGTGGGTGTAAGGAAAGTTTATGGCTCCTTGGAATAAGGACACTTAAAATTAATATCCATGTAATTCAGTGTGATTTGCCCCCAAAATTATACTCCTAAAGCTGGACTGCATGGTCTGGTAGTTTTTTCTGAAGCCAAGGGACTTGATTCTCCTTTCACTTATGCTGCCTGACTCCAGAGTAATTGGAATTACTCCAGAGTATTGATGGGAATGGCTTTCCACTGCTGTAGGAGGAGAACCAGCTCCATAGAGTTAGGGTACAGGCAGCTGAACATGACCCGCATGGGGCACAGAATGCCAAAACAGGCTAATAGGAATAAAAATCATTCATTTTTAATTAAAAAGGAAAGAAAAAGCTGATCCAAATTTTCAAGAGAGCAGAACAAGCACTCTAATGTATTACTCTGCTTCTATAAAATTATGAAAGATAGGATTTGAGAATTTAGAAACAGCTGCCACCAGTTCTACTTTACTTTCTTTCAAAACAAGCTTGCGCGCTGATTTTAATGCTCAGCTCTGGATGAAGGTTAATAACTTTGTTGCTCTCTCCCTGCCCTTATCAGCCTCACACTTAGAGTGCACAAAATCAGTGTTTGGTGCTGCATGTGCTATCATGTGCCATGCCGGTCAGCAGCTTGTATTTGGCTTGTGTCCAGAGACAGAGAACTGGCTTGAACAGTTCATGTTTTGTTTTTCTGGCATTGAATGGTAGCCTTTCTTGTAACTTTGCCTCCAATGACCCTGTGAGCCCATAGATCAGCCTGAAACCAAAACAATAATAACAAACAAAGGCAAGGACTTCCTCATGGACTTGGAGATTTTTTGTTTGTTTATAATTTGTTTTGGTTTTTGTTTTGAGGAGGAAGGGAAGTTTGCCAGAACTCAGCACATGTTCTTATAAGGATTTAAATGGCTATTTTTTCCCATGGGTGGCTCTGGTTACCTGGGAAGACTGTTGATGTATGTCAGGATGCTCAGGATGAGAAGCTTTAAGGTTTGTGAAGCCTTTCCATGAGTTACCTGTTGTTTTTGAAGAAAAATTTCCAGGGAAGGAAGGGTTATCCACTTCTGTGTTGCACTGGTGACCTGTCACACTTTCAAATGCAGAAAATAGCAAACTGTGATACAAGGGATGGCTGAATTATTCCAGCCTGGCGGTGGAAGGGAAAGGAACTGGCTAGCTGAAGAGAACCTGCTCCTTTTTGCTATGTAGCAGATGCCTGGGCACCTAGAAAGGGCTCCAGAATGGTCCTGATTTTTTATGAATAAAAAGGCTAAGCTTCTAATCCTGACATCCTTAACTAAGTTACAGGCAGAGCTAATGTCCGTATTCTTCCCATTGACTGTAAGACTTGTCTCATAGCTCAGTGGTATTTGAAAAGATTTGGGCGCAGCCCAAATGAAGGGCTAAGTCCCGTATCCTGAAGAGCCCTTTCAACACTGTGTTCACCTTGCTGTTTGTTGCTATCCAGCTGCTTTGGTTGGCACATCACGCAATACTTAAGCTGAGGTGCACAAGTGACAGGCTTTCTGATGTACCCAAACACTGAGTGTCTCTGTTGCTACACAGGAGGAGTCACACACACACAGGAGGAAGGTTTTAAAGTTTAAGTACTTTTCAGGTGGCTAGTGCAGAGTGTGAGAGAGACCAGCACACTCATAAGATAGGAGGCCTACAACGGAGCTAGGAATGGGGACTGATCCTAGCTGACACAAAGAGGTTGATGGCATTGGTTGGGATTCTGTCAGAATCTATTTTGCATTACTTGGACAATAGGAAATCCCTGCTAGAACCCAAGCACTTTGTATGGACCTGATGGATGCAAAGGTTTTTTGATAATGCAGTAAGCTTTGGATCAAGACCTGAGAAGATACTTTAGATATCAGTATTTTATTGTGAGGAACACACTCCTTTGTTTCTTCTTCTTTTCTTCAGTTAGAAAGTTTTAAAACCCAATTAAATGAGGCATGAAAAGAACTCATTCTGATATGAGAGTGAGGAAGGGAAGTTGTGGCTGGAAGGGTAGTACTTTGGAAAGATTTTTTCCTTTTTACTACATTTGGCTTGGAGGATTTGTACTATGAAATGAAAGCACCACATGCAGCCACCTATTAAGGCTTCAGCCACCAACGTGAGCTCCTACTTTCCCATTAATATCTGTGGGAAATTAAAAGCCAAAGTGCTAGCTTGAATGTTTGCCATACCTAAAGTTTCAGGTCTGTGGGAGACCTACGCAAAGTGGTGTAACCATCATTTTGTCTTTTGTTCATCTGCCGTTTCCCATACTCTGAGGACAGAAATCCTTGCTGGTCTCCCTCAGAGATGACGGGAAGGGTGTAGCTGAGGAGGTGTAGGAGAAGTCCCCTTTCACCCTCTGAAGCATTGTAGAGGACAGGCTCTTCTCATGCACCATTGCTCTAAACTGTACCTAAATGGCATGTCCCAAGTAAGGACATCTCCCCCTAAAAGGTTTACACTTGTATCCTTTTTCTGGGCATCTAAGCTCATTCCATCTAACTGTCCAGTCTGATCTTCAGCATTTTATACTACCCAGTGCTCTTTTATGAGGCATCTTTTTAAAAAACCCTATTGTTCCTCATGTCTTTGCTTTCACTTAAAGTTGAACATGCATCAGATTGAGACAAATATGATCAGATAGCTCAGGTAGCTGACAGCAATAACTGCCTTTAAGAACAAACTCAAATTACACAGTTCACTTGAAATTAAACCCTTAAAGACTGGGACAAAACTCAGTCTTACCAATGTCTCCACAGAGGCGTAACCTTATGCACTATCCATGACTGTCAAGCCTTTGCAGGATGAGGACAAGAAATAAAAATGCTAACTGAGACAAAGGAATAATCCTAGTTTTAAAAAAAGTGATTTGTAAGTTTTAAATAAAATATGCTGAAGTCAAATGGGTTTTCTTATTAGTGCTTGTTTACTAACTCCCTCTATTCACTTTCTGTGCTTTAGTTATTTGTTGAGATTTTTCCAACAATCATATATATATGGAAATATCAGTAACAAAAAGTATTATCCTGTTCTTTATGGTTATCAAAGCTATCACAATAACCTTACTGAAAACAGACAAAAAAATACATTGTTTCAACATTTCTATGTGAACAATTGGCATTAGCTTCAAATATTTGGAAGAGCAAACAAAGGCAATGTTGAACTTTGGGCAGTCTGGACAAGACCAGGACACTCTTTTTTAAACCACAAGATTTCTTATCAGTGATACAAATATCTTTTTTACCTTTTACTTTGGGGAAGGTGAGGGAAGATTTCCAGGCAACTCACATGTCACAACTTGTATTTTTCATCAGCACAGAGATTCTCCTTTGAAGATATTTTGGATTAAAGTATGTATTTTCCATGTATTTTACTGACCTTACCTAAACTAAAAATTCCTCTAGCAGCTTTTTGGAATTATAGAAAGCTTTCTTAATGAATTAACATTTCAATTATGCATATTTCCCCTCTGTTGGGTCAGTTGATATAATCTTCATGGCAGCTAGAATTTTGTAGATAACCCAGAACTAGAAGGTAAATGATTCCTATGGATTTGGCTTGCAAGTGATAGATATCCCAGCCATCCGTAGCCATCTGTAGAGAAAACCATTGTGTATCTTTCTCCAAACCCAGTTGAAAACTTAGTTAGTGCTTTTTCCTTAAGGCTTCCTGTAGTTATAGGATAGTTTCATTCTTTGTGCCTGCCTGTATGATAAGCATCAGCTGTGGAAAAGCAGAACCCTGCCTTACAGTGATGTGATGCATGTATTCTGGGACACGTGCCTGTGGCATCCCTGAACAAGAGGTCTCTGTCTGCACTGGCCAAGAAGCAAACCACTCAGATTTTCACAGTGGAGAAAAAGTAATGTGTTGCACTACTAGTACATGCCCTCTAAAATGACTGTTAGCCTTCAGTGAGTGCCAAAATAACTACACCTTTGTGTATATTGTTTGTAGTGTGAATACTATGTACTTGCCTTTTCTATTAGTTGTTAATAATTCACAAGATGTGTACAGATGTGTGTATGTGCATGGGTTTGTGTACATACTCTTTGGATCCAGCTAAATATTTAAACCATGTAAATGCTGATCCAAACCTTAAATCTTATAGGGCCAGACACTGGTCCTGATGCAGCTAGAGCTGTTCAGCTTGGCTAGTTGTGATGCTGCCATACTCCCTCCATAGCATGACAGTAGAGCTCTAAGGAGCTTTTGTATTTTTACACGTCTACTTTGTACCTATTTTTTTGGAGGGAAGCATCTGATTCTGCCCTTCAGTGATTCTAATATAGATTTGTTATGGCAAGAAGAGTTCCTCCCTAGTGAGGAAGCAGAACTGCCAGGGAGAAAGCAACAGCTCCTCAGAGTGCTCTCAGGAGACCATTTAAAATTATGCCCTGTGGGGGCCTTATCTACTTCTTTGCCCAACTTTGTGAACCCAGTTGACAGTCACATGCAAAATTCATCATCAGTCAGGTAAGTACAAAGTCATGGTACATGGAGGATGAACAGAAGAAAAGAGTCTTTGTGTCCTACAATGCTTATGGCCTTGGGTCTTGCATAAACCTTTATTGATAAAAAGAAATACCTGAAGCATAATGAGAGATAGCAGACTTATGTGAAATGCTCACAATCTGGAGTGCCTCAACTTGACGTGTATCTCCTGTATTTGAAGTGTTTGCCCCTAAAATAGCATTTAGACCTTCAGTTACTCATTTTGTGCACCCAAGTGCCCACTTGACCAAATAGAAGAAGCTTGAAAAGGTGGACTGGGATGTTCATTTGAAGTCTTCAGAATCCTAAAACTAGTGAGAGACCTTCAGTTGCATTCATGCTTGTTCATTAAAACACAAAAGCAATGCTTTGAAAGATGTCCTAGGTAAGAATAGGGCTTCAGGAGGCTAAAAGAGCAGATTGAACCTCCAAATCCTAATTAGCCAAGCAATTTGTTTTTGCAGGGATAAATAACTGTAATATACTTGGTATTTCTTTTCATGTTTTTCAGTATGTTACCTTAGCTGTATTGCTTGAAACCCATAATGAGGTGGTGGTTTTCAAAAGAAGTTAAAGACATAACTGTGTTTTTTTCATTTTCAGAAAAAGTTTGGATTGCCTTGTTTCATTCAAACTCGTTATTGATCATACGCTCTGGGTAGACTTTGGCTATAAAAGAGCAATCTTGATAACAAATAAAAGAGAAAAGCAGTATATTTACTGTGCATCCTTGAAATACATTTGCAATAATGAAATGATTAATAAAAAGACCAACCCTTCGTCTTTTGTGAACACACACACACACACACACACACACACACACACACACACAAAATTTTGGGGCAAGTATATGCATGAGTGACAAAACTACAAAAGAGGCTCTTTTTTTCTTACATTAGATTTGTAAATTGATATTGGAGTTCCCAACTGACTAAACTGACTTAGAAAAATGTTAAGCACTTACCACATTCCACTGTAGCTAATCAGCCAATTCATTTTCAACTGTATTCATACAACATCTCTTTTTTTGAATCACTGTAAAGTTTATGGCACTTGAAGGAAGTGGGTTTTGTTGTAAGCTTGAATTCCTCTAAGCATTTTTAAAGGTCTTAAAGATAACCCTCACTTAGCTGCAGTTATGTCTATACAAGATTTTTTCACTTACTTTGTACTTTTTTCAGAATAGGTCACAAACTCGAATAAAGTTGTGTTCAAGTTAATTAAAAAATATAGCCCTAAAAGAAATATGTTCATATACTTCATCCATCTTTACATTTTATTTAGGAGCTATGTTATGGATGATTAGCAAAAAAGAGGAAAAAAAGGAAGAACGGCAAACCGTATCCCCACAGTGGTGCATTATTTTAAGCTCCAGTTTACATCAGTTGGGTTTCTGTATGCTTGTACTTGCTCAAGTGCTATTTTTAAACAAAGTAATTATATAATGTGAAATAATGTGGCTTGGGCTCTGTTCAATAGAGTTATATTAATGCGGTTGTAAAATGCTGTATTTCTGTGATATTCATGCTAAGTACATACTTGCTCTTTACCAAGGCTTTGTGTAAGGGCAGTTAGCCTCAAATGTCATGTATAAAACCTGTTGACAGACTACTTTTGCTACCACTATATTGCATGAAATGACAAGGTCATAGACAAAAACAAATTACAGGATGCAACAAAAGAGTGTGTTTGTGTTTATCTCCGTGCTGGGCTCAGCATATACTGTATCAGCTTTGGCAGACTACTGCAGCAGGGAAGATTTGTGTAATGCTTATAATACAAAGTAATTTGTCTTTACATTCTGTAAATCAGAGAAATGATCAATATTGGATAAGTAGATTGACATTTATTCTTAGCAAGATTTTAAGTATCACAGATTTAAATATTGCAGGAAAAAATATATATATTTATATAGAAGAGCAATTTTTGAATGTTCTAGGTTGGTTTTCTTCAGTCATGAACCATTTATTTATCCACATTATGCTTTATTCCTTTACTAGATTGTTTATCTGTCCATGCTGTCCAACATACACTTCCAATTTGGCTTGGATTTTTTGGTCTGTTATTTGCACATAGCTGGCTGTGCATGCTGTGAGGACCTGATCATGAAGTGTGGAGGCAAAATTGCTTTGTGTTTGGTTGTCTCAAGCACTAATACAAATCTGTTAAATGGTTATATGTGATATATATAGGTCTTGACATAGTCTTCCTTGGAGCACTGTACAGCATGATAAATAGCTTTAGTGAATCTTACTATTTCTTGTTCTTATTTGATTTGTCTTTCATCTTGGTCCAGAAAACCAGGAAGCTGCTGTGTGCTAATAATTACCTGCAATATTTATAATTGCAGACATTGCAAACATTAACATTCAGCTGTACTAGTATACTGTGTTCACTGTGAAATTTTCAACACAGTCAAAACTTTTACGAGATCATTTAACCTTACAAGTTTACTTTTTTTTTCCTACTAATTTATCACTGAACCTTTTGTCATTATTGTGATTGAACAACTTGAGGTGTTAATCCCCTTAATCTTAACTCTAATAGCTAAACACATCTTAAGCAAATATTTTTAATCACTTGATGAAGGGATCTGGACAATGTCCAGCGCAAAGCACACTGGACAAAACCCTGTCCCTGCTGTAGTCAGTGCTAAAATATT
Organism: Dromaius novaehollandiae; assembly: GCF_036370855.1. NCBI lineage: Eukaryota > Metazoa > Chordata > Aves > Casuariiformes > Dromaiidae > Dromaius > Dromaius novaehollandiae. The sequence continues at coordinate 78,554,915 of NC_088099.1, read as the reverse complement.
AACCGGCTTTAGCAAAAATGGAACCACCGTTGCCAAGGGGTTAATGTGCTTGGTTACCTTGGCAGAGGTTACGGGGGAGCACGACAGTGAGTCTCTATTCCCATATCATTGTTTCTGTTAATTTAAAACTACTATTATTCAATCTTTAAAATAAATAAAAGAAACTTGAAAGGGGATCATATACTACTAGTTTGTACTAGGTTTTTTCAGGAAAAGGAAACAAATTTATATATATATATATATATGCAATATATTTTTACACTGTTTATTAATGCTAGAAAGTATTAAATGTATCACTTTATCAGTGTGAATGTTGAAGTAATGACAATGTTATAGATGTTTTAAACCTTTTAAAGTTGTCCTGTTAAATTCTAAAACTACATTAACAACGGAAAAGCTATTTCGTCTACAACGTTATTCTTAATGTTTAGAGAAAAAGTTCCAGTACAGCAGTTGTCTGATTAGCACTGTAAAAACTTGGCTTGAAAAGTTGTAGTGAAATCCATATTGTAAACACCATTTTTTAAAGCATAGCTTCTCATAAAGTATGTTACTGCTGTTGACTGATTGTATAAAATTATATCCATAGTTGGTAAAGTGATCAATAAATGTGTTACTACATCAGTTGCTCGATTTCTTGAAGTAAACAATATTTGCTATTAAACTTTGTTACCAGAAATTATTTTACAGTTTAGATGTTAAGCAAAGTGCTACTAAATATATAAATTACATCAAAGTACTTTCTGAACAACCAGTTCTCTGTCTCTGAGCAGAATAGACTTCTTTTTATCATTTCTTTTCCTATTTTTAAAAAGAAGGAGTAAAGCTAAACATCATCATCATGATCTTTGTACTGTATGCTAAGGTTCTTAAAGTGTGCAGTGATACGCCAAATGAGATCTGTCAGGGGTTGAACAATTTCTTTGTACATAGTCAGATAACCCAGACTGGCCATCAGTCTCAAAAGCCTGACCTACTTCTCCGATATTCTCTGAGTGGTGGTGAAAATGTTTTATTTGCAAGGAAAATCATTTGCTGCAAGGAACATTTTTCTGTTTTAAGGGTGTGTTATTCAAAAGTGAATATTATTTTCCTGATAGCATGAGATAAGTCACAGTCCTACCAGAACGCCTGAGTAGTGGATAATGAATAATCATCTGACAGTAGCCCAGGCACAGTGATGTGTTAGGAGTGTGGTGATAGTGGGTTAGCAACTACAAGCAGCCGTAACTAAATACTACTACTAAGTACTACTAGGTACTACCAGAACAGCTCACAGCTGCATGGTCCCTGGTTCAGTTGTCCTGTGAGGGGAAGTAGTGCTCTCTGTACCCATGCTCGAGAAAGTGCTCTAGAAACGCCTTGTGGCTAAAAAGTCTGATACAGTTGTGTCCTCAGCTAACCTTCCTTTCTCAGTGCAGCCCGTACAGTATATGTAGCCTGACTGCCTAAGAGAGATCCTCTTTTATCTCTGAGCATGTATGGTTACTGAAGCAGTCAAACAAAACAAAACAAAACAAAACAAAACAAACTAATGAAGCAAGAGCTTTAGGGAAAGGAAAGGAAGGAAAATCAAGATTTTTCCATTCAGAAACCTCTTAAGGAAGGGGGGATAGTATCCTTCTGCCCAATGAGAAGCTGCAAAGGTCAGTATTTTTCAGAATATAGAATATAGTTTATAGCTTCCAAATGCTTTTTTAACGTTTAGCCTATGGAAATGCCAGCCCAACCTTATGCAACACATACATGTCATGACTCTCTTTTAAAAAAAAAAACGATAAAAATACAAGGATATCAGGATATGCTCTGTTTACTCCAGGAATACACACAATTATCTGAGTTAATGTTTTTCTGTGTGTAGCTATGGTTGTGGTAACCACACATGGACATAGTCCCATCCAAATGGGCCGGATTGATAGACAGACTGCCATTTCTGTTCCAAGCTTTCACCACTGACCACCCAAATCAGCATCAGTCAGGTCTCCTGCTCTCAAATCCATATGTGAGATGCAGGCTGCACCTTTCCTCATGACTGAACAGCAAAAACAACAAAACACCAAATCAGCGTCTTCAGGGGACTGGCAGAACCTGGGAAGAAAACTTGATTTTGAGTAGGGCCAAGACTCCAATCTTCTATTTAGACTTGCTTCATTTCCTCAGCTGCATTAACATTAGAGGCTAACCCAGGATCTGCAGAATGTAAACAACCCAATGTAAACATTGGAACATGAATGTAAACAAGCCAATGTAAACTTTGAAATGTAAACATAAACATTGGAATGTAAACATAAGTGATCAAATGTAAACATTGGAACATAAACACAAACAACCAAATGGAAACACTGAAATGGAAACATAAACAGTCAAATGTAAACAACCCAATGTAAACCTTGAAAAAACACTGGAAAGTAAATATAAACATTGAAACAGAACCATGATCATTGAAACATAAACACAAACAACCCAATGAAAATACTGACACATAGATATGAATGTCCAAATGTAAACAACAATGGTAAACATTATTGGAACATAAACATAAATGTTCAAATGTAAATGTAAACAATCCAATGTAAACATTGGAATGTAAATGTAAAATTGGACCGTAAATGTAAACAATCAACTGTAAACATTGACCTGTAAACATAAAAGTTCAAAGGTAAAAAGCCAAATGTAAAACATTGGAACATAAACATTGGAACATAAATGTAAACAACCAATGTAAACATTGAAATGTTAACATAAACTTTGCAGTGTAAACATAAGCAAAGGTAAAAATTGAAATGTAAATATAAACAATGGACCATAAATATAAACACTGGACCGCAAACATTAACAACCAAATATGAACACTGGACTGTAAACATAAATTTTGGAACATAGACACAGACAACCCAATGTAAACATTGAAACATAAACATTCACACATAAACAGCCAGATGTAAGCATTGAAATGTAAACATAAACTTTGGAAAGCAAACATAGACAACCCAATGTAAACATTTGATTATAAACATTAACACTGGAGCATAAAGACAAACAACCCAATGTTAACATTGAAATGTAAACATAAATATTGGAATGCAAACAAGCCAATGTAGACATTGGAACATAAACCTAAACAAACCAATGTAAACATAAACATTGGAATGTAAACACAAGAAACCCAATGTAAACATTTGGTTGTAAACATACACAGTGGAATGTAAATGTAAATAATGCAATGTAAACATTGAAATGTAAGCATAAACAACCCAATGTAAGCATTACATTGCAAACATAAACATTGGATCATAAGCCTAAACAAGCAAATGTAAACATTGAAACAGAAACAGAAACATTGGTACGTACATGTAAACATTGGCATGCAAACATAAAAACTGGAACATAAACAACCTAATGCAAACACTGGAATGTAAACATAGACATTCTAATGTAAACAATCAAATGAAAACATCGGAACATAACCAACCAAATGTAAACTTTGAACTGTAAAACATAAACATTGAAATGTAAACATAAACAGCCCAATGTAAACACTGATAACATCAAAAAAAATTGTATACAACCATTGAAGTGTCATCATAAATACTGGAATGTAAACAAGCCAAATGTAAAATTTGAAGTGTAAGCATAAACATTCAAATGTAAACATAAGCAGTCACATACAAATGTTTAACTGTAAACATAAACAGTCAAAGTAAACTCTGCTGAGGCCCCTGTGCTCCCAAGGGCTCCTCTGCAGAGAGATCTTCTCTCAGCACTCCTGAGTTTGCTTGGCCACATCAGCACATAGCTTGGGGGGGGGGGGGGGGCGCGGGGAATCTCACAGGGGAGCTCTGTGCCTCTCCCAACTTTGTCATGTCCTTAGGGATTCTCCACGATCTAGAGAGCCCCAAATGGCAGGCCTGGGGCCACCCCCAGCCCAGCCTTGCTGCTCAAGACTTACCTAAGTTTCCTAACAAGCGTGTCCCCCGCCCCAACCCCCCCACACACACCCACACCCCTCTTTGGAGCATGCTGTCCCTGCTCGGCTGTGCTGGACACTTCTCAGGAGTAGTTTTGGTTTCCTCTTGGCATTCTCAAGAAATGTGAATTCAAGACAGACCGCAAGGTCAGGTGCAGCCTCAGCACTTGGCTCCAGCATCCACTGAGGTCAGAGTTGGACTTCGTTTTCTGCCTAGGACTTCACTGTGGTCAAGCCCTGGCTCACCCCTCTGCTCAGAGATGCTCTGAGGTCATCCCCACCCCACCCCAGTGCCAACATGGTTCAGCACACAGATGCCTCCTCCAAGATCTGCCTTGGCCCCCTTGGCCTGTGTCTGTCCTGCAGGAGCAGCCCCAGGCTCTGTGTGTCTCCTGGGCACCTCATGCCACAGGCACCTTTGCCATCATGCCTTTGGCTGCAGGCCACATGCAGACCCCTGGGGCAGGTCGTGGCGCAGGCTTCTCCTTCATTGCCAGCCTCTCCGGGGAAGGAAGAGGGGCATGGAGAGCAGGCAAGAGAAGCAGACCAGGGAAAAAGAGCACTGTCTCAGTGCCCACACAGCTGGCCACTCCAAGCTTTGCCCAAGAAATGAGAAAGCCAAAGTAGTCCTGCCGTGGTGTGCAGGGACACAGCAGGGAACCTGCCTGGGCAAGCAGCAGTAGAAACAACCCAAGCAACACCGGCAAGCCCTGGGCCTGGACTCACTGGAGTCCTGCTCACTTGTCTTTGGACATACTTGAGGAGGCCATGGAAAATCCACACCTCCTTGCAGGGCAAGGCAGGTCTGCCCAACACATCAGGAAGAAGCAATGGCAGAACACCCTGTCTGTGTAATGTGGCTGGGCTTGTTGTGCCCACTCATGGTGAGGAAAGCAAGCACCCAGTGTGTGGGGTCAGCGCCAGCCATGGCCCAGAAATGGGACAGCATCTTCCTTGGCATGAACCGCTTGCTCACACTGCCGCTGTTGGCTTCTTGGGGGAGCCCTGTGCTTGCGCTCTGCCTTTTGGATTACAGGCGTGTTTTGGGGTCCTCTTGGCATTCTCAAGAGATGCAAACTCAAGACAGGCCACAAGGCTGGAAGGACATGGCCCCTCACGGTTGCTTTATTTGGTTGGTTGCTTGGTTGGTAACAAGCAGCAGTGGCCATACAGAGGGGTTGAAACAGGAACGAACAAACAAACAACCCCCCCACCCCACCCCCCACTCAAGAAAAGAGCAACAGAACTGCCTCCTCCACCCATGCCCAGAAGGAGTCCTGCTCTTCTGCCCTTTGCCTTTCATTTCCGAAACCAGACTCAGCATTAATCCTGCCCTCCACATCTCACAGGACTGTTGGGCTTGGAAGGCAGCTCCAGAGACCACCTAGTCCAACTGCCCTGCTCAAGCAGCCTCAGCTAGAGCAGGTTGCCCTGGATGCCCACATCCAGTCAGCTTTTGGCTATCTCCAGCCACGGGGACATCACCAGCGCTCAAGGCAAGCTGCTGCAGTGTTCAACCACCACCATAAGAAAGACGTGATGTCTTCTTGTGCTCCAGTGGGGTTTGGGGGTTTCCGTGTGTGCCCAGCGCCTCTTGTCCTATGCCTGGGCACCAGTGAGGAGAGTCTGGCATCCTGACACGCTCCCCTCAGGTATTGAGGCACACTGCTAAGAGCTGCCTGGAGCCTTCTCTTCTCCAGGCTGGAGGCCCAGCTCGCTCAGCCTCTCCTCAAAGGACACAGGCTTCAACCCCTTCATCAAGCATCTGTGCAGCCTTTCACTGCACTCACTCCAGGAAAGCCATGTCTCTCTTGGACTGGGGAGCCCAGCACTGGACACAGCAGCACTCCAGGTGGAACCTCACCAGTGCCGAGGAGAGGGGAAAGATCACCCATCAGGTTGGTTAAGCATGACTTCCCCTTCATACACCCATGCTGACTGGTGCCCAGAACCTTCTGGTGTGTCATGCGTCTGGAAATCGTCTCCGGGATGAGTTGCTCCATCCCTTTCCCAGGCATCAAGGGGAGGCTCACCAGCCCGGCATTCCCCGTATCCTTCTTCTTGCCCTTCTTGGACATTAGAGGGCTGACAGTTGCTCACCTCCAGCCCTCAGGACCCTCTCCCCATCACCATGCCCTTTCCAAGATAATCAAGAGTGGCTTTGCAATGCCATTGGCCAGCTCCCGCAGCACTCATGGCTGCATCACAGCAGGGCCCACAGATGCAGGTCTGTCCAGGTTGTTGAAGTGTTCCTTAACCTGCTCCTGCTCCACCAAGGGCAAGTCTTCCTTGCTCTAGACTACCTCTCTGGTCTCCGTGGCCTGGGATTCTGGAGGGCCGCTTTTATCAGTCAAGACTGAGGCAGAGTAGGGATTCGATAGAGCAGCAGGCCCGCATTTTCCCCTGCCTTCCTTTGGCTACCCATGTTCTTCTAGCAGCCTTTCTTGTGGCCCTTCACGCCCTTGGCGAGATTCAACTCCAGCTGGGCTTTAGCTCTCCTAAGCCCCTTCCTGCATGCTCACGGAGGGTCTCGATAGTCCTTCTGGGTCACCTGTCCCTGCTGCCACCTCTCGTAGCCTTCCTTCTTGAGTCCGAGTCAAGGCAGGAGCTCCCTGCTCCTCTGTGAGGGCCTCCTTGCTTGCTTTCCTGCTTGTTGGGCTGGCCCCTTCTTGAGCTTGGAGGTGATCCTTGAGCATCAACCAGCTCTCTTGCACGCCTCTTCCCTCCCAGGAAGGCTATCCCACAGCATTCTGCCAAGCAGGTCCCGAAAGAGGCCAAAGCCTGCTCTCCTCAAGGCCAGGGCTGCCATCTGCTTTTTGCCTTGCTCCCTCCTCGCACAGTGCTCAACTCCCACCAGCTCGTGGGTGCTGTAGCCAAGGGTGATCCTGACTGCTCTGCTGTAACTCGTGGCAACACCCGCCTGTTACAGGTGAGACGGAGCCATGGTCCCCAATGCTGCTTTCGCTGCGCCCAGCTGCCCAGGGACTTTTTCCTTACTGCCTGTGTCAAAGGCAGAGCTGGAGTCACAGACAAACATCACGCAGTTGGTTTCCTCAGCGGGCAGGGATCTCTGCTCACCACCACCGCCACCGGCTGAGCTAGAGGGGTGGGTGATGATCCTCGTCATCTGCATCCTCCCCATGCAGGCATCTTCACTCCCTGCCAGTGCCTTCAGTGGGGCTGGCGCTGTGGCTCTTGTCCTGCTCTTCTCCATCCCCAGGGAGGTGGGAGCTTCTCTCTCCGCCAGTGTCTGGGCTTGAGCTGCCGGCGTGGCTCACAGCAGGGTCCTCTATCTCGCAGCAGGACCCAGAGGTGCTCATGCTCTCCAGCTCCAGGACACAGCTGGAGGGGTGGCGGCTTTGGACCAGCTCCTTTGCATCCATGCAGGACAGGCAGCTGCAGCTCCCAGAACAGCTCTCACTCTCCCGGCTGGCCCAGCTGCACAGGGAGCATGTGTCTCCGGCCATGTAAAATGAAAGGGTCACCATGTGGGTCACCAGCACCACCTGTGACCCCTCGCTGGCCAGGCGGCTGCTCTCCCCTCCGGGGGAGGCAGCAGAGGGCAGGATGCAGGTACTGCCAGAGCCTGCGGGGCGATGCTCCACCCGCTGCCCTGAGCTGGGGGCAGCCCGGGGCCCTCTTGCCAGGGCAGGTGACTCCGGTGGCAACTGGGTGCTGCTGGCCTCCTGGCACCTCTGTGTGCAGGCAAAGCAGCCCCACACTGCCTGCCACCAGCTCCAAGCCTCCGCGGGCTGCTGCTTCCTCAGCCACCCACCAGCCCTGCGCCTTGTGGGCTCACATGAGGACTGCCCAGCCCTGGGAGCTGCAGTTTCCACTCTCCCCTCACCACAGTGGCCTCCCCCAGCAACAGGCTGCACAGCATCTGCCGCTGGCCATGAGGACACCTTGGCTGTCCTCATCTTCAGCCTCCGCCTCAGCCTCTCCATCCTGTAGGGGAGGCAAGCAGGCATGAGTGTGGGCTCAGGGCTGCCTCTCCCAAAAAGCTTCTCCCTGCACTCCCCAGCCATGCCTACAGACCAACAGCCGTTCGACACACTCACCCGCATGCACACACACGGAGCCATGCATGCCTGAGGAAGAAGCCACAGCTCCAAAGCGGCCCTCTCTGTCTTCCCGCCCAACCCCTGCCAGGCTCCTGCAGAGCCAGCCAGGCACTCGCAGGCCCCCTGGAGCTGCCCAGGGATGCTCAAGTGGCTCTGGGGGCCTCCCTCCTCCCCAGGCACTACCTGCTGCATGGCAGAGATGCTCCAGACCACTCCCTCTCTGCTCTGCTCCCTGCAGGGACAGCAGGTCGGGGGACGACGCATGCAGGCTGTGAAAACAGAGGCAGCTCTTACTCGCAGGGCGAAGGGCTGCCAGCACACTGCTGTGGCTGCTGATGCTGCGCAGGGAGGGACACCTCCCTCAGCACCCAACACCCTCCCACAAGGACGCCTAGTCCCATGCTCGGGGTGCTGTCAACAGGGACCAAGGGTGGCACACAGGCCTGGGGCACGTGGGGGGACACCCATCAGCGGACTGCCCCCCAATGCTGAGGCAATCAGAGCCAGGAGGCACAGGGGCACTCCTCCCTGGCACTTCCCCGCTGCCTCTCCCAGGGTCTCCATGGTGGTGGGACAGAGGGACAATGCCCTGTGCTGCCAGTGGCATGGGAAGAAGGAGGCAGAGAGGGAGGGAGGAGCCCAAGGGAGAAGAAAGGAGAAGGCAGGAGGTGGGAAGGCAGCAAGAAGATTCAGGACAAGTGCCCCTGCTCTCAGCATCTCCAGGGAGGGCAGAGGCAGAAAGCGCTTCTGCCAGCAGCCCCTAGGGCTTTCCCCAGCCAGCACTCAGCAGCAGCCCAGCATGCTCCCAGCCCCAGCAAAGCTCTCACCTGCCCACCAAGGGACGCAGCTGCAGGCTCCAGCAGCGAGAGCTCTCCAAAGGCTCCTTCCATCATGCTCCCGCCCTTGGCTTTCCACCCTCTGCAAGCCCAGCAACAGGGCACAGCAAGAAAGAGAGTCTGGCAGCCAGCTCACAAGCTCCCTTCAGCTCCCACCTGCACCCAAACCGCTGCCCAGCTTCCCCCTCAGGTGGCTCTGGAGGGGGTCACTGAGCTCCCAGCACCTCCCAAACACACGGAGCTCCCACCAGCGACCCCAGGGAAGATACCATCCAGCCCCTCCTCAGCAGGCTGAGCACCAGCTTGCTTCTGGCCAAGCATGGCACCGGGCGCTCTTGCAAAGACACAGCCTCCCTCCACCCAGGCACATCTTCACCGGGAAGGCAAAGGTCACACCACAGCCACCCACCCTCCCGTCACCAGCATCACCCACTCCTTGGGACTGGCACGCTTTGGCTTTTGCTAGGCCCCGACAACCACATTGTTCCCCAGCCCTCCTCCTCAGCAACAGCTTCTCCCTCCCTTCAGCGCTCCTGCTCCCAGGAAGACTCTTCCCACCCTCTCCTTTGCTTGCACAGCACCCTTGGTGACATCCGCTGCCCTCACAAGCGCAGATTGCTTCTCAGCCCCACGAAGGGCAGCTCTTTGGCATCTCCCAAGCAGGGGCCCTCTGCCAGCACACTTTCTCCTTCTGCTTTTAGGCAGCAAATACTTTGCCTCGCTGCCCTCAAGCACAAGGACTGGCCAAAGGGAAGAGGGAGCTCCCAGAGAAGGTCCCAAAACCCAGAGGAGAAGAGCCTCCCCTTGGAAGTCAGCCCATTGCTGGCACACAGAGCACAGCACATCCTAGGCCCTTGTCTCCTGCAAAGTGCCTCCGGCCACCCAGTTTGCAGGGCCGCGCTGAAGCCCTGGCAGCCCCAAGCCCGGCTCCCTGCAGCTTCTTTGTCCGCACAGGGCAGAGGAGAGAAGGAAGTGGCTCTTACAGCATGAGGCTCACAGGCTCTCGCTGCGCTCAAGACACTCACGCCACAGATACAGCTCCTGCCTGGCCACCACTGCTGCCAGGAACATCCACCAGTGCCCAGCTGCCTCCTGTTCTGCTCAGGGCCCCACCCAACAATAGGGGGAGGGGCTGGAGACACACCCAGCCCCTCCCCCCACAAATCGCCCTGGCCTGGTGAGGTCCTTGCAGTAGCTGCCTTCCTCCTCTGCCTGGCCCTGTGGGGTGTCTTCATGCTGGGTCAGCTGGGAGGTCCGGCCAGACGGTTCCCCACCTGCTGTCGGCCCACTCGTGCCTCTTGGTTGAGGACTTGCTCCAGAACACCTGCTTGGCCCTGCAGGATGCAAAGTTTGAACAACACTTCTTACAATATCAGGAGATCTCTGAAGAAGTCCTAGGCAGTACAGATAATATCAAAGGCTAAAAGAAAAACAAAGCTCATTACTTTTGACATGAAACAGCTGCTGTCTTATTCCTTATCTGGCAATCACATCACCTCCAATAATCCTTCTAGAGTATGTCAGGTAGTAGCAAAATGATGTTTCATATCACATAACCATCTATCACTCTGTTCAGCATTCATCTGGTAACACAGTCATTTGTTTGCATTCAACTCTGGAGTGCTGGTTAGAGGGCCTAGCAAGAGGTCTGAGTGAATGCAGCTCTTTGCAAGTAAAACAAAAAGCTTTCATGTTCAGCTTCCTTCATCCAAGCTTCTTCCTTTGCTTTAGTGTCAGTGCTATGATCTCTAAAATAGCCCAAGCAATCATCATCTTGTGATTAGCAAATTAAGTAGCATCGAAGTAGTCACAGTAGTTGCACATGTCAAATCTCAGTGCAAATAGCTACCAGAAAGGAGAAACACTCTAAGATAGCACATATCACAACAAAATGATCTGGAAAGCTCAGGGCATAAAGCTGTTTCAGGCAGAGAACTTTTTTTTTTTTAAACCAGGGAAATAAAGGTGTTTTTTTTCTTCCACTAAACAAGATTTTAAAGTATCTTCAGCAACTATGCACTGTAGAAAGTAGTCTTTGCTTTTACAATGTTCATGAAAGAAATAAAATTATAACCTAAATCATTAAGTCACCAAGCTACCTAGAGTATGATTTAAGATCACAGTCAAACACAGCAGCCAAAAATGGCATTCCATGATCTATTTTATAATGAGCAAGAGTATTATAAAATAATAAATAAAATAATTCAGTTAATCAGAATGAAACCAAACAGGTTTAATTTTTTGCTTCTAAAGAGGCACTTTGGACCCAACCAGCCAGGCCACACTTTCAGATAGATTCACCAGGACCTCCCAAGGAGGCTGGCATGTAAAAACACAAGCACTCTCACAAAAAGCCAACAGGCAGGGTTCTGCTGCAGCACATCCAAACAGCCTCAGCTGACATTTCTGAGCAGGGATGGGAACAATGGATTTCCACTTCCAGGACCATTCACTATATTCCAGACATAGGCACTGTAAACACACTCACTTCTCTCATACACATTGCGGAAGATGCATTTTAAGTAGATTAGCCATTTAAGCTGATTGCTTAGCAGATTACTAGGCAGAACTCTTGAGAACAGAAAGAAAACGCCAACTCTAGTAAATTAGTAAGAGTTAGAAAAAAAGTTTACCACATTACTTAACACCAAAACATGCAGGAGCCCCAGGGGCTATTAAGGATACAATAGGATGCTCTGGTATCTTTGTGGAAGTCTAAACCTTTGGGGAGTGCAGAGGTTTGACACACAGCTGAGTCTATTTCACACACACTTATGTAATACCAGTGCTTCCCATTTCTAGATCATTCCCCAGCTCTTTCTCTAGAGATATTTCAGGTCCAACATTCACCTTGGTGCCCTCTCCCCCACTACACTCTGACTCTCCTACAGCCAAGAGTTCCTCTCCCTAGATTATAAATCTCAGTTAACACGTCCAAAAAAGAATACCACTTTGCAAAGGTGCAGGCAATACAACAGCAGCTGCTATAGTGCTTAAACTAGGCATTCTTCAATTGTGTTAAATTTTTTAACCTGTGGAGAGAGAATGAAATGCAACAGAAGAGGAAAACATTCTCCTACTTTGTGTTCTGATCTCGCTTAAGCCAGAACTCCCCTACATTTTTACCTACCTCTGCAACTTCAATTTAATTGTTTTTGCAGGGCAACACTCAAAAGAATTAGATCATTCAGCAAGACTCAATTTTTATGTCACTTCTACAATCAAAACTCTAGTTATTCTGTGTCAAACACACTAAACTTGAAAACAGAGCTTCTATCAACTAGCAATCATCCTATGATCTCACCAACCTCAGTGGCCATAAATGTATCAATATACCTTAAAGGCCCTGACTAGCCTCACCTGAGGCCTCCACCCACACCCTCTGCCCGTGGGTCCAGATGCTCCATTTAAGTTCAGGCCTGGGCCACAGCACAGGTATGCCTGCCCTCAGTTTGTTGTCTGAAAAGCGGATTTGTTGCCTGGTGTGCAATAAGCCAAAAATTACACACTCAGGAGAGACATTTGCTTATTTATTTCAGAGTTGCACAAGCCTGGATGCTCAGTGGTTTCCCACAAATCAAGCACACCCTCCCCCCCCCCCCAGCTTTTCAAGTAGCATTTATACAAACAAATTGCCAGGTTTGCAACTTCCCTTTTGCACTGATTGGTTAGTGATTTACATATAATTATAATTTTGCTTACACACCATTTTACTATTACGCATGCTCAGGGGAAGGGTCTTCACCTGGGCACAGGTCTTTTTGACCTATGGGCATGATTTTTTGTATTACAATGAGGACAGTTCAGTTAGGGATAAATAGACCTCCAATTCTTTTGCCAAATTGGAAATATATACCTAGAAATAAAATATTTTGATTTAATGTTTCTTTTAGGGCTTTAGCAGTTCTAGGATGCCCTTGATTAAAGAATGCTTCTTTTCAGAAAATACAGATAGAGGTTATCCTAATCTGCCTAGTTTAAACAGTATGAACATTCTTTCTGAGCTTCCAGGGTTGTCTTGAAACAAGTTCACCTCCTGGATATCTTCTCAGACCTGTGCTGTAGGTAGCCTGTCTTTGGCAATATCTCCTGGATGGGCCTTGGACCTACATTATAGCTTCATCTTTGGTCCTGCCTCCAGGATGGGCTTTAGACCTATGTCACAGTCTTGTCTCAGGACCTGTCTTCACAGTATCGCCTCCTGCTCCCGACTGGACTCTCTGGGTGGATCCTGGACCTGCTTTATTATCTTGCCTTGCCTGGCACTATCAAAGGAACCTGTTATCAGCACCCTGCTCTGCCCACTCTGTTTAGATACTGCACCCTGGCTGGTGAGGACACTGCTGTGGTCACCCTCATCTCCTGGCTTACCTTCTCTTGTGGAGCAGCCTTACTCTATCAAAACAGCTGATGTAGGCAGTGCCTGACCATCTTCTTTCAAGCTCTGCGAGACTGAAAAATTTATTGCCACCAGGTACTGGTAACAGACCCTCTGCTAGATATTATCTTCCTTACCTCAAAAATCATTTGGTTCAGCTGCTCACATGAGCACACTTAACCTCATGAGCTAAATTATCTTCAGAAATTTCACCCTTTTGTGCATGAGTGTGCCTGTGTGCTAGGGGTTACTCAATCTGGTAGCCTGAGTGAGTGAAGGTTACTACAGCTGTATGTCCCCAGGTCCAGCCAGTAGCTAGGCTGGGCATGTATTCGCTGTCAGCACACATGCATGGAGCCAGCCACACAAATCAACACAGACAGAAAACATGTCACTCATGCAAAGAACACAAACAGCTTCATCCTCTCTGACTGATTAGGGTATGTGACAAGACAGGAAAGGGAGAGTTGGATACCAGCATAGAGACACTCAAGGTTCATGAGGGGTTAAACAGGGTACACTGAATGAAGAACTTGTACTTCAAACTGTGCAGGGAACCCCGGGAACCACACAGGGCAGTCACCGATTGGAGGCTGATGGATGCACTGGTCAGATGCCCAGGCAGGACTCAACTCATTGTATCTTAAGGGCCTCTTAAATCTACTAGAACTATTTCCTTATCTCAGCTGTGCTAACCTTGAGCAGCTACTGTCCAGGAAGCAGCTGGATATTGTTGACAAAACAGAATATGCATCATGTCCAGCTTTGACAGGCATTTGGTCAGTACATAGAGAGCACACTCTGGGGTTGCTACCATATACTCTGCTGGTCACAGACTTTTTGCCAGATCTTCCACAGGTGTTGCCACTACAGGGTGAAAGCCTGTGGATCTCTCCAATGGCTGGTCTTGGACACTTAGGCCTATCCAGTAGCTGGCTCTGGGATCTAGCCAATCTATCTTTCCAGTTGGTGGCATTTGGGCATGCAAACCTCTGAGGCCTGCAGCCCCACTCCAGTTGTTGGTACTCAGACTGTGTACTCACTATGAATATCTCTAGTAACTGTCCTTAAAACACACAGCCTATCCAGTAGCTGGACCCTTGACCTCTTGGCCTCCCAGGTGCCTCACACGTGGAGAGACACACACAGGCAAACAGGTCTCTCTGGTAGCTGGGCCAGGCCTACGGCCTTACCAATAGCCAACCCCCAAACCTCACAGTCTCTCCAGTAGCTGGCTTGGCCCTCCTGGTCCCTCCAGTAGCCAGCGCTCAGACAGCTCTGGTCTCTGCAGTATCCAGTCCACACTTTTGGCCACTCCAGTGCTTGGCTCCCAAGCCTCTTATCCTATCAGCCAGCTAAGCCAGATCGATGTTTGCTAGCAACTACACAGTGACATATGCACCCACACAATGTGCACACACTCTGGTCTCTTCAGCTGCTGGCACTCCAGAGGCATGGTCCTCTATGACCCATGGCCCCTTCCCCAGTTAGTGCCACTTAGACATCTCATGCTCTCCTGTCTCTCCAATTGCTGGCACCACAGACACAGAGGCCCCTACGGCCCACGGTCCCCCCTCCACTTGCTGACACTTAAACCTCCACACACACACACATGCACACAGAATAGAGAGCCCCCTCACCCAGGAAAACAGGTAAAAATGAAGTTTAATAAGAAGACAGGAGAGACTGCAGAGATCAGGCTCAGGGCATGGCCAGAAAAGTGTACTGACCAGCAATCTGTTTACACATGACTGGACCTTTTCACCCCCATATCCCTCTATTTTCCCATGCTTGCTCCTCCCCAAACCACTGTGATCCCTCCCTTTCCCCACCTTTGGTTCCTCCCTTAAATATTCCATAATAAATCCTGTACAAAACAAAGATGCTCTTACCCAGCATCCCCTAATGAGTCCCCTACCCCTGTAGGTGGTGACCCCCCTCAGTCTGGAAAGTGACCCAGACAGCCACTCCCATTGACTCACATAGGTGGGTTTCCCATGTGGACAATGGGCTGAGCACTCTCCCCTGACACCTGGGAGTAGCTGGATCAGGGTGCTCTGTTTCTGTGCTTAGGTTTTTGGGATTCCTCTGCACTCCTTTGTGTTCATGGAGATGAGCCTTTAATCATGTAACTTAACATTTTGTAGTAAGACTTTTCAAAATCCAGACCTCTTCCTTCAGATCCAATTAAGAGACCTATTAAGAACACAAACATACAAAAGAGCCAAGTAGCAAGCAGTTCTGCTGGCATAACCCAAAGATTGGTAGATGCAACAATAATAAACAAGTAGGACAGAAAAAATTTACAGAGAAAGTTGTTGAGGCCAGTCTAGTCCAGCTATTCGTGAGATGGCATGAGCCAACACAGCTTGGTTTTGACAAACAGGTTGCAAAGTGACCACATCAGCAATTCTACCAGCAGAGCTGAGGCTTGGGGGTAGCAGTTGGGAGCTATAACCCCTGCAGCCAGCAGAGGTTGTATGGTCATAGCCTACACTCACAGAACTCACAATTGAGTCTCTCTCATATAAGAAAGTAGTAATAAAATCATAACCTCTAATCAGATGTATTCAGCTGTCCAGTGAATGTGAGGTGGGATATGTTTACACATATGCCAGTCATTTTATTATTTGTATCAGAACAAAGAGAAGTATCAGACTTCTCCCCCCCCCCCCCCCCCCGCAGGATACTTATTGCTAATCAGTAATTACTTTTCAGCTGTCAAATAAAAACGCAAGAGAAAGAAATTATCTTCTGATAAAACATGGTCCTCCTGGTTTCAGGAGATGTTATTATCTGATTTCATGTTCTCCTTTATTCACCTCTTGCTGTAAAAAATTTTCACAAGTGAGGCACTCACCCAGCCTAGAATCCTATCCTTTAAGGTTGGCATAGATTACTTCTCATAGCATAACAGGGAAGGCTTGGGTATTTAGAGAATGGAGGTGACATCTGAAAGGTAACCTATATGTAAGTATTAAACCATTTTAATCTTACAAACCTGAACCTCCATTACTACAGAGAACCTAGCATAGAGGAATATTTGCATTAAGTTTGACTATCCAAAAACATCCCAAGAATTATTTGATACCAAATCTCTCATCTAAGTTCAAAACAATCATTCCTCGTAAAACCCATTTTCACTTCGGAATATTTATACTGTGTATACATACATATATATATATGTATATATACACACACATACACACACACACTGTAACCATAATCCACCAGTACTTCATGTGATGAGCATGTTCTTGTCTCTGCTATGACCTCTACCAGTTCTCCTCCTGCCCACTCCAGCTGTTGCCATCCTGACTTTTCCTGTCTAATACAATGGATGCAGTCTGTAGAAGTCAAAGAGCTCAAAGACTGATGATTAAAAATATGCTCCAAACTTTTGACTTATCACAGATAAACAGCACTGTTAGCCAGCAACCTTTCCAAGTGACCAAGACTTTTGACCTCAGACAAATGGCAAAAACAAGTCTTCTTTTATAAAAGTATCAAAGTATCTTACTTAGATATGTTGATAAAAAAGGTAAACATCTGTCTAAATCTCAGTTTCCTTTCAGTATTTAGTATGCCATTCTTGTGCCTTACCTTATGCAGTGTATGAGAGTTATGCTGCAGATTTCCATTTTGAGAGAAGCACAGGTGTCTGATCTTAACAATCAAGAACAGCTTACTGAGAAATTGGCAAAGACCCAGCTTAATAGCAAAAGCTTTAGAGGCAACACTGATTTTGAGGCTTACTGCTTTCTGACCCTGACTCTGTATTGCAGCATGAGGTGGGCCATTGCCCCCTTAATTGTTATACAAAGCTGACTTGGGGAGAAGAATGGTTTGAACTCTGATCTGTTCTTTGATCCAATTCACCTTGCAGTCCCACAAATGACTTGTGGCAACAGAAAGGACATCCTGCAGTGTAGACAAGGGAAAGGGCAGTCATTCCATATGCCAGTATGGTAGCTGAAGTCCTTTAAATAATCTACATAAAATTACATTTAGCACATTTAATAGCCAAACAGAAAACCCATATCCTTAAAGTGCAGAGAGGTGAAGGAGCAGGTGGCATTACCACATAGAAAAACAATCCAAACCACAAACCCAAGCCTAGCTTGGGTGAACAGATCTTCCTAACTGGACTTTATCAACATTTTGATCTCAGTTATCTGACAGACTTCCTTAATGGTTCTGGGAAATTCAGAGTTAATTTTGTTTACAGCTACATTTGGCATGATGAAATATACATTTTGCAGCAGCGCAGAAATTCAGATCAAAAGCTCCTAGTATTTCAGGCTTCGTAAAGATGAGGAAGCAAGTTTTCTCCCAATAAGAACAAGATATTTTCAAATGTCAAAAGTGGTTTTGTATGGTTTTTATTAAGGTAATATTTACAAAATATTGTAAATTCATAACACTTGTTCAGCTTGCACATATTAATGGTAAAACCCCCCCCCAGTTACGTCAGTACTGAATTATAAAATTTTCATTTTAAAATTACTGAAAAAGCACACTTTATCCAGTATTTTCTTATCCAAGTAAACATACATATGAAATTAAAAATGAGTATATTTTCTTTGTGTTTCAATAAAGAAAAGGGATCATAAAACATTCATCTTTTTTTGATCCAGGGTAAAATTCTCAGTGAGCATTTTAATGCAACTATGAAGTATTGTTATTCTGAAATTAAGTGGGCTCTACAGTGATTAAAAAAAAGAAGATTTTAAAGTATAGGGAAACCTAAGACACTTCTACAGATTATTAGGGTTAAGAGATGGGAAACAATGATAAACACAGTTCATGAAGTTCTGTCACCACTGAAATAAAATATTCCTCCTTGAGAATGTTCAAGTTAACACCCAAACAAAATCAGTATGTGTTCTACTAGCCATGAAACATTTCATGACTGCTGCCGCAATACTGGAAAAATGATCTTTTTTTTTTTTTTTTTAAACAGAACACAAGTTTTCTATCACATGATCTGCTGTTTTTCAGTCAAAATTCACACACAACTAGAAAAAAAAAACAAAAGCAGTTTTTGGTACATTGCTAACAACATGATATATTAGGTAGGCCTTTTTTTTTGTTTAATCCAATGTGTATGATATTAAACAGCAATCCTCATACAAAAGAGGACAAAATTGAGGTTTTTGCCATGGACAAAAACTTTATAAAAATGTTATACAGTTAAAATACAAAATATCTACAGTACATGTCAGATTAGTTAGTAGTAGCATTTGAGGTTTCTGGAGACTGAAGAAACTCATAGGGATCATGAACCATGTCTTGTTGCTCTCCAACACTCAGATGAGAGGGACTTCCTACAGAAAATGAAAGAAAAAGAAAGACCCTGTAAAAGTATAGAAAAATACTGGCAAGAGAATATATATACATATATACATAAAAATAAGTGTATGTATATGTGCATGTGTATGTATATACACACACACAGAGCATGGTTATTTAGTATGTTCTTTCCAGTCTTTCTGAGCAACAGACATTTAAATGATACCTAAACAGTTAGGAGACTCTTGAAAAAGAAGCCACAAGATTCCTTAGTAATTTAGATCCTTTCTGAAAAAGTAGTCAGTATTTTATTCTGAATTGAAAAAAAAGATAAAAATCTAACTTAATATTATCTAAACAGTATCTCGTAACTTCTCAGAAACGGTAACAAATTATGAAGTGGCATGTTACCCTATCATCCTGTATTACGACTGAATCTCTGGTTTACAGTTGACGATGGAAGGCTAGTGCAGAATCCCCTCTGTTACTTGGTGCATATAACTGTGCTGAAGTAAAATAAACATAATCTACTCCTTAGCAGCATAAAATACAAGGGCATATTGTAGTTTGCCAAATATCAATTTACTTCACAATTACATCAATTGCACCTACTCTGAAGTAACTAGAATTAGTGTTTTTATTTCCACAGACAAAAAGCAAGTCTTCTTAGTTGCCTTTATCATGCATATTTAAAAAACAGTAAGAGATTCTGCAGTCTGCACACTGTTCAATCAAAGTAGTTTCATGTAAAGATTCATGTAAGTTAAAAGGTAAGTTTCCAATTTCAGGTAAGCTGAAATTACGGCAGAAATACTGCAACTTCTGTGACACAATTAACTTTACCAAGATGATGCTGGTCTCTTTCAGAGGTATTGGACAGGGAACTCAGATTGGATGATGGCCGGGATCCCACTCTTTCAGCTTGAGCCTCGTGGAGGTCTTGCAACAGCTTAGTTGTTTCATCCAAATGTAAATGGTTATCATCATGATCAAGCTCCTTCTTCACCTTTCCTAAGGGCCAGGAGTTATCAATCAAAAATGGTAATTAGCACATGTGAACTGAGTCATGAATTACCACATCACAATAAATAAATTCTAGAATAAATTATCATGTGTTGCCTATTACACAAAAGAGCTGAATCTTGTACTTTCCTTTGTATTTCTAAAAGGCATCAGCTTCAGATCTGTTTTCAGTTTCAGGAAATGCAGGTTGAAATGCATTTGGAGAAACTGAGAGATGCAGGAGCACACTATGGGAAAGGCTGAAGCTGAATTGATTTTCTCTAAGTTTCCCAGTATTTAAAAACTCTACAAGCTTAACTTGTCTTGCTGATCTGTCAAGCTGTAGACAAGAAATAGTAAGTTTAGCTTGTAATAAGAGAGAGAAAGTTAGTAGAAGAGTTACTTAAGTATCTAACCTAAAATACAGTTAAAAGAGAACACATCATCTAGGGAGGGTGAGAAATCCCTATCACAGAAGGTTTTAAGAACAGCATCTTTTCCAACTGTACTCAATTTACAGTAAGCCAAAGAAAGTTGAGAACTTTAAATTAACTGGAAGTATGTGTCATATGTTGTTCTTTCATCTGAAGAGTTAAAAATAGGAAAATGGGGGGGGGGGGGGGGCTTTCACTTCTTTTTGGACTGCCTTCAGTACAGATATTGCCGACTTTGTAACAATTATGATGAGAAATAGGGTATGCCATAATCTCTCTCCAGAAACAAAGTATTCTGGAAATACAATTATTTATAGAAAAACCACTCACAGGTGTTAAAGGAAAAATATGAGCAGCTTTCAACAGAGTATTTATTGAACTGCAATAACATTAGTGTGTGACAGCATAATCACAGTTTACAGTTGCTTTTTGAAGACTACTACATCCTTAGGAAAAATCTGTACAAATATTTTTAAGCTTTCTGTCAGCTTGCTTATGTTTTTTAATAGATGGTTTGAGATCTTTCAGATACTGAATTAAAGGCATCTTTAACCATGATCAAAAGTTAATCTTGTGATGACATTTTTGAAGACTTTTGATCAGTTCAGCAGCCCGAAAAAACGGTAACATTATTTTTAGTATTTAAAGAAGAATGCCTATGAACAATGTATATTTGAAAAAGCCACCCAAAACTGCCTCCCTTTTTGAAGACAGTCTTTCCAGTACCTGAAATTTTTTTTGATTATTTTGAGACATTCCAAGTGGTATTATAATTGAGCTTGATATACTTACTACTTACTTCTCAAGAGTTATTTCAAAAGATAGTTTATAAAGCAACAACAGTTCTGACCCACAGCTCCATATTGATTCCTAAACTTACATTACTATCAATACATAAAAAACAAAAGTTACACATCACAAGTTTGAAAATACTTTGTTTTCTCAAGTAAGACAGAAAAAGTTAGCTTGGCTAGCACAGGACTGTTTCAAAGGGAAAATGGACCAAGGTTCCATTTCCCTTGTACTACCAGAGACTTTTGTTTACACTGACTTCAGAATTATTACCACTTTGAGTACTTGTTTTTAGCAAATCCAGCTGTTACTCTGACTAAATGTTACAACTAAACCGTAATTGATGGCTTGCATATTTAATTACTTACCTAATGAACTTAACATGGATATATCAAGAGAAACATCTGAATATGTTTTCATAGAGAGAAAGTCCAAGTCAGAAGCATTATTGTCTCCAGCAGATTCGCCAACCTAATTAAAACACAAGAAATGGGAAGACTTAGGACCAACAACAGTGACAACTTATCACAGTGACTAACAGTTCAGGGTAAACGCATGGATTCACACTCTCAAAAGTGTGCAGCACCAACACTTGAGACTGGAACTTCCTAGACCAAGCTTGGCCAACCTGCCGCTCACAGGCGGTTCAGACATGGTTCCAGAACATATGGTACCATTAGAATGACCAAAGTTCCAGGAAGGAATCTGCAGGGTAGTCTGAAACTTTCACCTAAATCATCCAGGACTGCCGAAACAACTCAGCTACGTGCCCAGTTCATCTCTGTCCCACTGCAGAAGGCCAGGGAAAGCATTATCAATGTCCCTCCCATGAACCACTCCCAGAACTCCTTTTCCCTCACCTTCCCAATGTAATAGTGTATGTACTGAAAGTTTCAGCATGTAATTCATAAAGCCAGTAAGACAGACCTCCCTATTCTAGACAGCATCACCTGGAGCTGGACTCTAGTATATATCCCTATATATAACTCTAGCATATCTCTGCACTTTTAGATGTGAAATACAGGCTGCACTACATCCATCTCATTTCTTCCATATTCACTACAATATTTCTATGCAATGGCAAAAGAGTAGGAGATCAAATTACAAACTATTAAGTTTCAAAACACATTTTAACAGAATTCTAGTGGCAGAAATAGGATGTGCAGTGTATGACACAACCAGGTATTTTTATTTCTAAAGAATAACTTAGTACTTGCATGAATTACCTTGACTGGTCACCTTCTAAAGATATACAAACCTTCCCACAAAACATGTATAAAATATTTATAAAAGTATAATTTTACTGGCATCTACAATGTAGTAGTTAGAATTTTTATGTGAATTGCCATGGAATCCTGCCGTGCATATCCTCTGTCGTCACAAACAATTTGCAAGATAACACTTGTACCACTTAAAGGAAGATTTGCTGATTAGTAGCTGTAGAAGGGAAAGATATGCATTTCATTCACCCCTATTTTCTAACAGGCATTTTCTAGATGTGGAAAAACAGGTAAATTTTTTTTCCCTCCAGTTTTACAGCAGGATAGACCTCAAACATTCATCACCAGCAGATCAACAGTTTTTCAGATTCCTAACTGTATTTTCTGCCTCTGAGATTTAGCTTCTGCATGCTCAATTAAACTAGACAATACAGAACAACAGGACAAACAAAACCACTAACCAAAACAGAATCAATGTTAGAGAATACATTTTAAGTATTAAAAATTTATTCCAGATACTGAAATTTTAATCTTCTACCTCAGAACATGCATATCCATGCACTGAAACAAAATGAATGTACGCAACACTCCCATTTTCTACACACAAACCATTTTACCATCATCTGTTTGGAAGAATCCGGACAGGTATTCCGCAACTTGTGTTCTTCTTTTATGAGAACTGGCAGAACCTAAGGTACCAAATCATATGTTAGTCATTGCCACTTTACAGCTTGGACTAATGTTTATTAAGAACACTCTTAATTCGTGTATTTGACTAGTTTGCCATGATCAGATTTTAGGCCACCATGGAACACTACTCTGTTTTTTGATGCTAGCATAGGTATTTATTTATTTTTTATTTACTTATGTATTTTTAAGATTAGCTCTTCTGTAATGGATCACCATATATGTTCACATAAACAATTAATTTAGAACTAGCCAGACTAGCAGCCTTTTTATATAGTTAAAAAATCCCCTCTATTTATCAATTTTTTCCTGTAAGTAACAGGAATTAAATAAATTCCACATTAAATAAAATTGGGAATTTGAATTTTGGAAGCCCAGAGAACATCATGTTCTCTAAAATAAGACACTTTTTCCAGTAATAAAAGACTGAGTATCAGCATAACTTACTTTAACTTCATCCAATGGTTTTACTGGAATGTTTCGCCTCTGGGAAAAAAGAATAATAATACTACCAATTACTTTCCTCAACATAATCAAAAGGTCTCTTTCATACAATATCAACTATATTCAAGCTTCTCACATAAACTAGAGCTAAAGACATCTAATGTTTTCACATATCTGTAATGCAATTACCATGTAAAGAGTGCTGTTTTGAAATATTTTATTATTATCCATTTTAACTAATGTTTGAATTCCCTTATGCTATTTCTTCTGCCCATGAACTTTATGTTCAAATGCAGTATCTTAGTCATTAATACAGCAACTTCTGATATCCAATCATTTAAATTTGCACTTGCAGAGACATTCTTTCTTATTCAAATGTAACAGCATAAAATACTCAAGCATAAAACACTATGGCACATCACTGGTGAAACACATTCAGCTGCACAAGATCTATACACATTCACACATGCCATAACTGAGCAATCTAAGTGTAAATAGCCATTGACCATTTGAAAGATCTTCAAGAAATTCTTATTTGGAACAAGATTCGTACAACAAGGCAGCAAAAGTGTTAGGGCGTGTGTTTTATTTTTAAGCTAAGTTATGTATATTGCATACACAGTTTTACATAGAGAAGAGTATTTAAAATATTATTTTAGACTTTTTAAATTAATCCTTTACATTCTTCTTCCTTCTAGGGATCATGTTTCATATACAAACTGTTTCCAGTAGAGACAATGCAAAAATACTCAAGCGTCCTCAATATTTTTCATTCTGTTGTCTCCTTTCCCCCATACACTGCCCACTCTCTCAGATTTCTAAGACTGCAGAGGTTAGCATAATCTCATTGCCACCACACCAGGAAGTCTGAGTACTTTTCCCCCCCTCCTCTGTTCCCAATTTTTTTTTTTCTTTCTTTTAGAATCACTCATAACATCACCAGTTTAAACAGCAGGCAGTTATGTCAAACTAACAGCGGCTTTCAGAGCGCAGATAACAGGAAACAAAATTTTGCAATTTCTGGTAATCTATTTTCTCCTGGGAATACAAACACTATTACCCACTAGTATTATATACATTTCTGGGGAAAACTCTTCTCCAGTCTTAATATGAATCTCAGAAAAATTGTTTCTTGAAATGAGTTAAACTTTTTCCTTTAAACACATCACATGAATTTAAGAGTTAGCATCATTAGGTATAGGTACCAATAAAGCGGTATAATTCTATTCTCTAACACTATTTCAGTGCCCCAAATAATAAATCCTTGCACAAAGAACGTATTTTACATTTCAACAAAGAAAAGAAAAATCTAACATAAGCATTGCTATTTAACTCAGAAGCAGATACTTAGGTCATTGCTTGATACTGAGTGACAGAGCTGCTCATGCAGCCCTCAGTTGGTTGGTCCCACCCCTATGTTGCACCCCCCTGCCTCTTCCTTTCTGCAGTCACATGGTGAACCAGATTGGAGAGTTGATCCAGCTGGGGGAAAAAACAAAACAGTAAAGAAAAAAAAGAAGGAAAAACAAAAAAAATAGAAAGGTTACTTCTCAGTTGATTAATTCAGTTTCTAATTTGGTTCACCACATGGTTGCATGAACAGCTAAAAGCCTGCACAACAGATGAAGACGAGAAAGGGGAAGGCTGGGGGTAGGGATGACTTAAACTGACACTGGAAAACAAAGCATCTGAAACTATATTAAAAACAGAGCTAGGTCCATCCTTGTTTTGATGAACCTGTGAATTTGAGTACATCAGAGACCCACCTGCTTTAGCTGATAAATAGTTTTGGAATGGTCTCCACTAGTGATCTGGTCCAGAAGATCATCTACTATTTTCTTGCTGTAATTTCCAGCGTCCTTCACAAATTCTTGTAAGCTAGTAGGAATAGAGATATTTGCAATACAAGAAAAGAGCTACTTTCATTAAGAAAAAAAGCTTAGATCATGGTTTTCTCCTTGTTCTTTTACAAGCTAATGCATCTTTATAAGAAAGAATTAAAGACCTTCAAGATTTTTTTCTTTTATTAAATAAAAAAATTAAGCTTTATAGCAAGTTATTTTTAAAGTAGCTTTTGAAAGAAATCAGGATCGGGAGCTCTTAGTTCTATGCTTAGTCCAAATTGCTTTTCATAAAACTGCTCTGAGAAGTTAGCTCTAAAGTAGTAACTCTTTTTTCAATTAAAAAGCCCTCCAAATAAGGAAGCACTTACCTTAAGGCACATTGTATCCCAGTTTCATCACCATATGCTGAGTATAGCAGTTCCATTTCGTCTGATTTCAGATCATGAAATATAGAGTTGTTTTGCATGGAAAGTGCTGTGCTTGCACTTGTAAGAAAGGTTACTAGGCAGTTAGAATAAAGAGATGACAAATGATTAGCACAAGGGTAAAACCAGTGGAGAAGGAAATGGGAAATGTTTTTGGAAGCAGGTATGTAAAGTTTCACTGCTCTGTTACTTTATTCTGGTCTCTTCCCACCCCCCAAACTGAATTCAAGAGCAATACTTCAAAGACACTTCCAGAATCCAGAATTGTGTAATTATTTCAAGTGTATAAACAAACATACTTATGCTGTCAGAAAATAAAGAACTAAGCTAACCAAAAAAATTTCTTTTCCAATTATAGATTTCTGCTTTTTGTGTGTGGTTAATTCAGTGTTTGCCAATCAGTTCCTGGTGAGCAGAGACTGAAATCAAAGCTATATTCCGCAACTGAAACACAGAATTGATATTTAGCCAGGAAATTTAAAAACATTACTTCAGCAGGTTAAGGCATTAAGTCCTAAATAAAGTAGATTAGAAACTATTAAGCAGTTCAGAACTATAGTAGCAATAGAAAAGAGGCAAGTTTTAATAGAATGGCACTACAGCTTGTGAAAATAATATTATCTGATACAAGAATCAAAATGACCAAAAGGTTTGCTCTCCACACTAAAGAAGGTAGTTGCTCTGCAAAAATTATTTTCTGTCACAGCAAATTGGGGAGCTTCATTAAAAAGTTTCTACTGTGGATATAACATTACAGCAAAACATTAAATCAATGGATTCCTAATCCTGCTACATTTAATAACCCTCAAAAACCAATTTAATTTAAATCACATTCTGCTATGAATTGAAATAATTAAATACTTTTTGAAAAACACTGGGATACAGGTATAATCTGAAAATTTTTTGTCTGGAATTTGCTCAAGCACTTAATTAATGCATAAGTTAAAACACATTTTTCTCTTGCATTTACCTTTGTTTCTTCGTTCATCTTTAAAGCCCAGCGTAGTGAAGCCAGGTAATAATTTGCTTGACAGTGAACTGAGATCCACTGGGTGAGTCTCTTCCTCTGTAATAATTTGATTTAAAATGTATTTCATGTTTAAGATTTATTCATGGTGAATATTGGATGTTGCTCCCTTTACAAAGCCATAGTTATCATAAAAGCCAGATGTCTTTTAAGCTGTACAACTTTATAAAGTACAGCTAGAGTAATTCACATTCTCCATTTAAATTTCAAGTATATGTTATAACTAACTTTCCATATCCTAACTACAAAATCTATGGCTTATTCCCTTTCTAATGAATATAGCATCATCTGAATTTCTTCCCCTAGCTGATTCATAAATATTTAACAACCAGATATTATGAAAGCAATAAAAGCAGTTTCTTATGCTGACTACAGAGTAGTTTGGCTATAGAAACCTAACCACAATAAAAAGAAACTTGTTAAGGTAAGTAAGTTACCATTATGGCTGCAGCAATATGGCTGCAGCAATACTTCTTTTTTCTGAAGTACTGAAGAACTGCTTAATTAAAATGTCTCATAACATTTAGAATGTGCTTTTACATGGAAAAAAAGAAAATACAATTCTGTACTTAGGACACTTCCTGTGGCTCTTTTACAGAATCTAGTGGTAATTATACTGAGTTACTAAACTATAGAAAGCAAACATATAACTAGAATCTTACTACGATAGAAAAAAGTCTACAACAAAAATTCTAATTATAGTGTTAGCTGCAAATCCAGTATAACTAGTACTAACTAAAGACAAACCAAACCAAAAAGATTCTGGAGCACAGAAACATCAAGAACCAGTACAGTACTTTACTGTACACAGCAAAAGCTTGTTCTGCTCCAGTTACCATCACTGTCTAACTTTTCATAGTAGCATGATTTCAGAATTATTAATCGCATTCATTTTATTATTTCACTTGTTCAGAAATAGGTAAATGCATGAAGGCATCCAAAACACTCAATTTCATTATCAGAACTATTTACTACAAACTTAGATAATAAATGAAAAAGAATTTAGACAACAGCTGAGGTACAGGTTTCCATCTCCCAAAGAGATCAATAGAAGTTTGACTAGTCAAAAGGTTCCATGACTTCATCAATCCCAGTAACAGATAACCTGTGAATGAACTCCAATCTGAAAAGCTGCAGAGGAGGAAGTACAAAATCAACATGTCATACAGCAGAATAAACACTGTGCAGTTTCATTTATTGCAAACTTTCCAAGACTTCTGCATTTTGAGCTCAAGACTAAAAAGAGTAGAAAGCATAAGATACAGAACATAGTAAAATAAGCAAAAACACACAGAATAGATTAAGAAACTAGATTAAGAAACTACAGGAAAACAATTAAGCAAAACTTGTAAGCCAAAAAATTAGCTGATAATTTAAATTAGGAAATGCATATGCAAAATTACCTTTCCCCTTTCTTTTTGTATCTGTACATTGCACAGTTAGGCAGCACAACAGCACTTTCATTCACTTTTTGTCTATCAGATTTTAAGATTCTAGGTAACTTGGAGCAAAAGCCTGTCTTCCAACTTCTCTGTAAAGTTGTAGCAAAATATAAGTGCTTATAAATAGGTACCATTTTACCTCCATATCGTTAGTTTCAGTAAAACAACGCATCTGAAGAGAAGAGTGAAAACTTGAAAGGTCAAGAGAAACATTTTGGAGCTACTAAATCTAGCTGCTGGGGCAAAACCTGTTGGGGGAATACAAACTTATTTTTTCTTTTTAAAAAGAACTCATCTATACTACACAGGATCTGTATATACATTTAAGCCTTCAAAATCTGCTAGAACATACACCATTTGAAACGTTTCTCTAAAAGATTAAGGCATTTACCTTCTGCTTCTGGATCAGATGGGTTGACTACACTGAATAATAGAGTTCCATCTCCATTCTTTTTCAGATAACCAATCTGTAAACAGAAACAGAAAGATACAGAAGCATTTTCATAATTCACAACAGTCCAAACTCAACAGAAAGAGATACTTGCTTACACAGACAACTTTAAATCAGGTCCTGCATTCCTATTCATTTTTTAAACACAGAGAATCTAGGATCGCAAGCATTTAGCATCTCCCAGCAAATGCTTAAAACCAGAAGACTTTTTGAGCAACAGCTTGTCATATGTACAGCTCCTCCACCATCCTCCTAAGTCAGATCTAAAATTTGCCCCCAAGATAAAAACAATTCCCATTAACTCCTATGTGTTCTAGACTTACGCACTCTCTTTTTAGAAGCAGAACCATAACTCCTATCTGCAATCGATCTTACTGCTTACTTCCAAGTCTAGACTGAACTCCTTGTTTTCAAGTCTCACCTACAACTTTCTCTAATTAGTATGTTCACAAAAATGCTTCTATCAGCTTCTTAAAGAGGAAGAAGTACTGTGACAGAGTGATCAGACCATATGTACGTGATGGTAAAAAGACAACCGAAGATTTGGAAGACAATAGAACATATGAGTCTCTAAAGACACAGCCACAGACTGTTGCCACAAAAAAGCTAATATTAGAAACTGACTACATATGAAGCATGCAAAACATTTTCTCTTCTCAGTACAGATAAGAGGTACACCCTCCCTAAAGACAGATAGATAAATAGTAAAATGAATTGAACCATAAATCTCTCCCCCATTTTGTTTTTTTTCTTCCTCTTGAGAGTTTAACACTGCTTTCATATATAAGGCCAAAGTTAATGGTGGCATATAATTAGAATAAAGAAGTGATAAACATTTGAAAGAGGAATAAACAGGAATGATACCTTCAGGTGACACGAAAGTTAACAATAGGTGAACTTTTAAGAAAGCACCAGGGTTATCAAGATCCAGCGGGTTCTGCGGTGGGTTGTCTAGATGTTTAACATACTATATGTAAACACACAGAACATGTGGAACATCCTGCTGCTTTCCCACACACTGATGACTTACTCTCTTCAGAACATCAGTATCTGAAGGTACACACTTGTACATAAGCATCAATAAAGCTGGCAAATAGCAGAAGACTGCTGTTCCTGCAAAAGGTTTTTAAAAAGCCACTCTTGTTCTAGAGCTTTCCAAATAATCATGGTTCCTAGCACGTCTTCTAATTACCCAGGAAGCGGAAATATCTTGAAAGAGCTAAGCCTTCTTCCATCATTCTTTGAGGCTTTATTTTCTAATCCAGCTGAGCGCAAGACACTTAAATTTGAAGACACAGCTGCTACCACTAATGTTTCAAGGCAAACATTTCTTCTGCAACAGCAGTTAAAAACTAGGTGGAAAACTGAGGATGCAGCAACATCCTGAACTTTTTTTGACTGAGGTGGTCACTAGACTGTGACTGAATAGAAATGAAACCAATGTTTAATGGTGGTGATAAGCTTTCACATGATACAAAGGAAACACAGTAACATGCATCTCAGCATATGCCTGCTGCAGCATTCATTCCAACCCTAGCATCAACTAACACAGGAAACCATAATTACTACACAGCTAAGAAAAATTCAGGGCATGCCAAGGAAACTATATCAACAGTATCACTGAGCTTTTCCTCCTAACTCCTGGAATACCACAAAATCAAATGTATGGAATGTATGCATCAGAATTATGTTCAAGATGATCTAACCGGTGGTTAGTGCCCTCCAAAACTCTGAGTGCTATCTGCTCCTAGATACTGAAGAATCTTTGTATTTTGTACTCACACAAGAATGTGTTATATTTGACAGCTACTGCTGGTTGGTACAAAACTAAAAGGGGTTCAGAATGAGGATATGAACTTTTCACTGAAAATAGTAAGTTAAGGAACCCTAAGTGCTGACTGCTTTTGGGGTGGGGA
This sequence comes from Dromaius novaehollandiae, assembly GCF_036370855.1. Taxonomy (NCBI): domain Eukaryota; kingdom Metazoa; phylum Chordata; class Aves; order Casuariiformes; family Dromaiidae; genus Dromaius; species Dromaius novaehollandiae. The sequence goes on along the minus strand of NC_088099.1, from coordinate 78,524,694 downwards.
GGAAACCTATGCTGAAGTTTGATTAAAGTAGCATCACACTCTCTTATTTTTGCAATTTTAGAAGGAAAGCACTTTTAACCCGAAAGGTTGCAATTAAGGAAGTCAGAGCAAAGCCTGAGCAACAGTTCACTGTTTTCTGCAGGTGAATTTCTAAATATGTTTAACACAACATTTGTATACCACCCTAAAATGGGCTTCAATGGGAATTAAATGATAGACAGCAGTCATCTTCACATTCCATGCAGAGCACAAATTACCTTTCCTGGATGCAACATTTCTCAGATAACGAGCACTTAAGCCTGTTTCCTATGATGAAACAAACAGTATTCAACAGTCAGACACAACATAGAATTGTGAACTTGATCATGCAGTGGACCTTGCTATTGGGCAGGTATCGATTGATCCTATCCCGAGCTTCATCTGCTGCATGTTCCACTAGTGCCAGGACATGTTCTTCAGCAGTGCTATCTGTCAGGCTACATGCATTTCCCTCAGGTTCAAATATGCAACTAAGGAAAGAAAAGAGTAGTAGTTTTAGAAATGAAAAGACAAAGCAAAACAAAGCAATGAATTCTGGGGTTTGTAACTAAATAAAACAATCAGTCCCACTCCTCTCTTGGAAGGACACCTCAGGCACTTGGTATTTTCTTCTCTTTGCTTAGCTAAGAATTTCCCTCTGTAAAGAGATTCAGATCTGATGCACAAGAAGGTTTGCTATTAAAGACAATAAAAAGATCACAGGGTCATGCTATTATGAGAAAAGCATCTTAAGAGATTTTTGTTCCACTGAAACTTTAAGAAAATACACACACAACTGAAAACTCTGGAACAACTGGCTCTTTCTATCACATTCTACACTACACAATGAGCAAGAATTGAGTGAATGTTCAGAAGGGTGCAAGCATCCTGGATGAAATTTTCAAAAATGGCTTAGATATTAAGGTGTCTATGTGGTCAAGTCACTTCTTAAAGTATAACACAGATGTCTACACTGCTTTAATACTTCTTGAAAATGTCAGCTGCAGCTCTTCTTCAGTTTTGAACTGTGAATTATGGAAGCAAAAATATCTGCCATTAGGACCAATTCTCCCCTCCAAATTCTTATTGTACATCAAAAAGAACAACTCTCCAACTGAAGCCAAAATTCACATTTTTAAAATGTCAAGTTAATTACAAAGACAAAATAATCAAAAGTACTAAAATTACATAAACATTGAAGAAAACAGAAAAGTAAAAGCTGTTTGAAAATTGATCCACAAAAAACAGGTATCAGAATAGAATTAAAAGGTCAATAATTCTTGGCTGTCCGATTGTACAGTAAGTTAGATCTTAAAGACAGGAGCAGTAATACATTGCTTGCAGCCTCGTTTCTTTGCTCTGTTAACTACCTGTATTTGCCACTTTTTATGTGCTCATCTTCAAAGTACCAAGTTACTTCTGTAAAGGAGGTTACTTAAGAATTAATCAGAAAAGAAAACCTATTGTTCTGGGCACTATATAAACCACATTATCTGCATATTGCTAGAAGACAGCCATTGAACTAACAATCTGTTACAAAGAAACTTCGTAAGATTTCACCAGAAAGACATCATCTGCTCTAGAAAGAAACTCCTTTATCTCTGTATCCTGCCAGATAAGACTTCAGTTAAAGAAAAATCTTTTACTAATTTCAGCTACTTTCCCTCCAGCAAAGGTCCTGTTCAGATTTTGACAGAGCCAAGTAATTAATAAAAAAAACAAAAACAAAAAAAAAAACCCATCAAATCTGACATTAATCACAACTTCAAAATTAAAAATAATTACGATAAAACATATTTGTGGTTATGTTAAAAATGAAAGAATGTTTAAAAATCATCAAAAGTAACTACTTACTATTTTATACAGGTATAGAGAAGGGGGGAAAAAAAAAAGTATGTATATGTTAACAGTAAGTTTAAAAGAACATGCAGTCATTCCTTGAATCATTTGTTTCAAGTTGGGAATCACTAGATTGTTAAATTCCTAAAAAAGTCACATTGCCATTTATTCTATGGTAAGAAAAAAGGCCACAAAGAAGTTTCCTTTCTTTTTTTCCTTCAGTTCTTTGCTGCTGTCTGATAATAGAAAAGGTGCAACAAACCAGCAAGCATTCCATTAAAACCTTTACCTAATAACTTCTTTATTTTGCTTTTTGGATTTCTTGGTAGTCTCTGCTTGTACAGGAACAACTTCAGGGACAGGTTCCTCAACTGCTGTATCTTCATCACCCAAAAGAGCTGCCTGCTGAGAAAAATCCATGTCCTGCATAAACGACATGCTGCGCTTCAAAGCTAACAGCCGTTCCTAGAATCAGAAAGGACAGAGCGGCAGGGACTTAACCTTTCCCTCATAGCCAAGATGCTACGATAATGGGATGGGATGGGAATGGCCATGGCCTTATTTTGTTCCTAATGCCTCGTTTCCAATGGCGATGCAACATGATTTGGTCATGGTAGCATGGCATCAGAATTTCTGCAGCCCAACTATCAAGAGAGAAACAAACAAACAAAAAAAACTGCATATGCAAAGACAGCTGCCTATTTTAGACAAGACTTACCATAACAGAACTGCAACACACACACACACGCAGTAGCTCAAAAATAACGGTTTTACAGAGTAACAACAGTACATGAGTAAGAAGTGTATATGTGTGTAACCCCTGAAACCAATTATCTTCTCTCCCCCACCCACTTCAGAAAAAAGACAAGCTCTTTTATTAATGCAATAAATAAAACTTGTTTCTGAAGTGAGATCTTGTTTGCAAAGTTTCAGCCAGAAGCAATGTTTTACAGTTGGGTTTTATGTACTTGGATCTCAATTGCTTCCACTGAAGCCAGTGGAAGAAGCTTATGCAGACTTCAACAGTGCAGATCAGGTTGGGAAATAAATGGGTGGTTATAATGACAAATGCTATCAAGCCCTTAAATATAGCAGCACTAAAGGGCGCTGCCATAATTAATGACAGACAGATGAAACAATGCTTACCATTGTTATTACATTCCTTTTAAATCTGACCCCCTCCCAAAACCCTTACTTTTCTGATTTTTGTTTTTAATAGGTCTCTTACTTTGCTCATCATCTTAAAGCCTGTGTGCAGTATCTTCTTGGCTAACTTGTAGTAAACAGTATCTGGTCTGTTGTACGTCATTGCATTATCACACATCAGTTTAAAATCTGCCTGTAAAATACAAAACAAAAGAACTGGTAAAACTTCAAACTCCTGTGTTAAGCGACTAGTAGACACCATTCCATCAATGCAGCTCTGTGAAGAACATTAACCACAATATTTTAACAGCACTAACAAAGCATCATGGATCAAATGCAAGCCAAAAAGACTGACTTGTCAAGGTTTGAGCCCTTTTTGCTTCTTCATAATGCTCAGTTTTGCTTGAGATTTTCTCTTTGTATGTAAACAACATTTTCCTGAATACCAAATATAACATTTCCTCCTTCTGCAAAAGGTCCAAATGGAAGAAATGGAGAAATCAACTGAAGGTTTGGGAGGGCTGAGATGATTACTCTTCGGGTGTCTTTCCCATCTTTCAATTTAAAAGAGATTGAAGAAATGCAAAAAACATTAAAAAGATACAAGGCCTCCTACATATAATTTTAGTTGTAGCAATTTGATCACTTCTTCAGTCACTTGCACTCAAAAAGCAAAGGAAAAAAGGTAGAAGACATCAAAAAGTAAGAAACAGCCTTCCAGACATTCCTTGCATGCAACAAAGAGCAAAAAAGCCATGCCTGATTTTGTCTTTTCCTTTAAATGGTCTCCTCTCATATCTACTAATTTCAAATAATTTTTATTGATGCAAGTTGCCAAAATAAAGCTGCAAGACACTGCACTGTACACTGAACCAAAAATTTTGTTGCAAATTGCAAAAGTATTTTTTAGAATGCCTTTATTCTAGTCAGTGTAAATATGTTTAGTTTTAAATTTCCTGTTTTCATATAGGAATGTCAGAGCAGCGCTCTCCTAGTCATCTAGCAGTTCAGCAGTTGCCATCAGGCCCATAATAAGCAAACAGATGGAAAGAGTTAACATTTGCTGGGCTGTGACTTCCTATGGCATTTAAGTCATCTGCCTTCACTTTAGGAGAACACAACAAAAACTGGGAAAGTGGTGTGGAGAAGCACCAAACTACGAGCAAAGAAGCCCAGGGAAGCTACACATCTACTGATGGCCTTTGAGGTGCTGCAAAGAAGGACAGAGAAGTCTCCTACTTCTGAAGTAGTCCCTTCTTGTTGGCAGCAAAACTGTTTTTGGGTTTTTTTTTCCCCCCAGTGATTTCCCCCTTCTTAATGCAGTACAAGGTTCTTATGGGATTCTCCTTAAAACTACTGGGTCATGACTAGCCTCAGCTAATTGTAATAGGTACATCAGATGAAAAGATCAACCCTCTGAGCTAGAGTTTTTTTTTTTAGGGGTCAAACACTTGTAAGTTTCATTTCCATATTACAAAATTACAAAGGCATGAGCATAATTAGGGGCACTTATACCTCTAGAAGAAAGTCCAGCCTCTTTGTCAGTGTAAGATGGTCACTTTAAGCATCTACTTATTGCTCCTCAAAGTATCAGAAGAAACCAAGTCCATTGGACAAACGCAGTCTGTTAATCTTAAAATATTGTGATTTTCATTTTTCTGGGTTGCTTCCCCAAACTTCTAATCATTACCTCAAACTTGCCTGTGTCTACATATAGCCACTGACCTGACATTCAAGCTTACTTTTGAAGTTGCTGAATAAGACAATCCAAAAAGCCAACAGAATTTAAATAAACCAAAATTTCTGACAGTAATGCTATGTGAATGCTACATTCACCATTTCCTATAAAATTCCATACCTTTTTGAAAAATAAAGGAGATGTAATCAAAGAGACTAATCTTCATTAAAGCACCTATAGTAAATAAAAGCCATTCTTTGCTCACCTTTCTGGACCTTTCAAAGGAAGAAATAAGCCACTGAGGAGCAAGCCAACACTCTCTGCCAAGTCTATTGTTACATCGACAAAACCCTAGAAAACAATAATACTGAAGCAGCTACCAGAACTACACGAATCTGTTTAAAATAAATAAAAATCCCTTCCTTCCAGGATCAGGCAATACCAGTTTTCTTACTGCACTGTCTGTAAAACCACAGCACACCCAATACAGTATTAAAGCAGGGCCAAGACTCAAAATAGCTAAGGCCCATTGCCAAGTAAGGTTTTGCCAGAAGACCATTCCAAACAAAGTTACATGGAAAAAACAGGATAATCTAAAAAACCAGTAACTACACTGTAAAATACAACTAATAGTTTTTTACTCATAGAAAAGTGCTTGAATATCTCCACAGTTTTCTTGCAGACATGTGTCAAAAATGCCTTTTGATCAACCTCATCAAGCCTAGATTAAAAAAAAAAAAAAAAATTCTTATGGAGCTCCAGATCACTTAAAACAGCTTAAGTGGCTGTGATATTCTTACTCGTGTTTATGTCTAGCAGCATGAATTTCACAGTAGAACTTTAGAGCAGATTCTTATCTGCTCTTATTTTCCACAGTAATTTGGGTAATTGTACTAGAATAGGAGACTGACAACCATAATGCTTCTAGAGCGAAAAATAAAGCAAAAAGCCCATTCTAAGAGGCAAAACGCACAGTGGTGTGGAGTTCTCAACAAATGCACATTAGAAGCCTTTCCTACATGAATTATTTTAGAATTAATCTTAGGTTTACTACAAAAGTGTTCTGAAGTAACTAAATCTCCATCAATTCACCTTGAATTCAGTGACTGATTTGTATTCATTTGCTGTAATTTTTTCCTTCATTGTACCAAAATCCATGGGGTGCTTTATGATCATGGAATATCCAGGAGCAATGGCATCCGTGACTGGAAAAGCAAAAAATCCATGAGGATCTTTCCTAAAAATAAATTAAAAAAAAAATTTAGATTTATGTTAAGAAACAAAATCATCATTGCTTTACACTATATTAATAGCATAAAATGTATAGTTCTAGTTTAAAAAAAATTTTCAAAAAACAGAAAAATATTTGAAAAATTTCCTAATACAAGAGAGAACTTTGATTAAGAATATGTAGAGTTTTTGAAGACAGATTCAACAAGGTCTTCAAATTATTGTCTTGTACACCTTCTGTATCTCCATTTACACTCCAAGGGGGTCTTTCAGCTTCTCTGAAGAGTAACCTCTTCCAGTCTTCTTGTTCATTAGGGTTTTGTCCTCTTAAAATAACTACGCAAGTTTAAGATTTTAGAATTAGTTCCGAATTCAGCTTATTGCTATAAAATAAGAAAAGCAAAATGAAAGGTTTCAGTAATTAAAAAAAAAAAAAAAAAAAAAAAAAAAAAAAAAAAAAGCTACAGGGTTAACATCTTATGGAAAACAATAAAATAAAAATCCAAATTAGTGGATTAGCAGGTGAGCAGGTATAAACTTGACTTGACATCTGACACAGGATACATAATAAGACAAAAATTCATGAGAACTGTTTCACCTTTTAAGCCAATACAATTCATAGTTGTTTTTTTCATTCCTAAGCTAAGACATTAATATTTAATAAATATGTAAAAGCAAGCTTTCCCATCATCCCCCCCAAAAAGTTAGAATTGCATAGTTGGTAATAATTTTCCTCAACTAGTCTTTAAAAACTACAAGATCTGATATGGTTGCAAAGATTACCGTCTGTATCATAGTCAGTCTTAATGCATTATTTTCAAACATAAAAGCAGATTACGAAGTTCTAAAATAATATGCAGTAGACACTGTCCATACAGCTGTTGATCCAACATGCTCAAATACCTTTGAAGCTGGCGAAGGAAGTGTTCTAGTAATTGCTGGATGGGTGTGCTCTCATTTTCAGCTGTAATTGGAGATGGAAACAAACAGCTAAAGTGCAATGATATAGAAATATCTATCTATAATATCAAAGGGAAAACTATAACTTGTACTGATCTGAAGGTCAATGAGATATGGATTTTAATGACAATAGAAGCATATCAGGTAAATCTCTTTTCAAACATACAGTAACTACTTCTTCCCCCTTATTACTTACCTAGTTTTAATCACATTAAGTTAAAAATTGGTATACATTAAATCAGATGTAATACTACGCCTATAATTTGTTGTAATCTATTCTAACAGGAAAAGTGAGACTTGGCTGCTCAAATACTGCAGCCAGGAGATCCTCAGTCGTGCAACATTTTATCAGTGCACTTATAACAATTCATTTACCCTAACAACCCAGGCCATTAGTTTCCCAGAGATTCAGATTAATCTTTTCAGTCAAAAAGAAGAATAATGCATAGGGGCAGATTTGCTGGAGAAACAAGTGCAGATTAAGATTTTACTTACTGCAGAGATTAATGTATGTATGTAATGTTTATTGTTTAATTACCTGTTTCATGCATATATGTACTTCAGAAAGACTGGCTTTGATGTGAAGGTCGAAAAGCTAAACAAGAAATAACCTAAAATCTAAAATTAAAACTCAAACTCTTCATCATAACAACAAGGAGAGATTCCCATTCGCAGCTAAAACAGGCAAGAAATACTTTCAAGCCTGTTTTTTTTTTATAAGCAGATGGAAAATAGAAGCTTTGTTAATTTGGATATCATTTTTTAGTTTAACAATTTTCAATGCTCTATTATATCCAGAGACACAAAATCTGCAACCAGAAAATTTCAGTTACCTCTATTAAGCTTGACGGATACAGTCCTCAATTTAGTATGTAGTCATAATTAGAAAATTCCTCAACAAATTACTTGCCTGGTCGATGAACAGAGTTTTGAAGACAATACAGGTAATTTTCCTAAAGATCCAACTATTTGCTATTAATTTACATTTCAAGCACAAAGTATTTGAAAATTTTTCTAAGTAATAGTTTCAACTGAAAAATGTTAGTTAGCTATCAACAATGGTTGCAGGCAGGAAAAGCATGGCAAAACCCAAAGGGATAAGCATGCAGAACTTACTATACACAATCGATAGGTATGCTGGCTGATGATGACAGTTGAAGATTTGCAAAACAAAAATGTGGGGACTACAGTCTTTAGAGACACCCTATCACAATTTACTGCCACCTTGTGATGAAAACAGAGATACTCAAAACTCCATATAGGTTATAAAAAAAGACTGTACCAACAGTTGAGCACTCTCCACAGATTTTTTGCCCTTGAACTGAAAAAACCTCTTAGTTTCAGACATTCTGACCATGGTTTTGTACAAGACGTAGGGGAAATCTTAAAGACAAGGAATTAGGGAACACTAAGCACAATGATACTTATACACTAGTTTTATTCTGACAAGTAACTGAGGCCAGAGACAGATGTCCTTGGTATGTTCAGCCTCATCAGTATTAACTGTTAATTCATTACTATCTGATGCACACATAAAAAGCAGTCATATGGACCTGATGAAAATAAAAGTTAAAATGCATTTTTAAAATCTGTTTTTATAATTGGTATAGCTGTTCTAGATTTAAACAAGCAAGCATAAGCAAGCACGACATCTAAAGAAGAGGTAACATTTCAAATTAGCACATGAAAACACGTGCGTCAAAACCCACAAGCACCAAGAGGAATATTGATTTTCAGACAACACTTCCAATATTCAAGACTTTCTCCTTAAGTCTCTTGATATCAGAAAATTCTCATGAAAATCTTACACTCTAGTACATTGACGAAAAGATTACTAAGTTTGTTGTAGGTGCTTTTAAAAACATCCAGGACAATTTTAATTTTTCCACATTCCTCACCTGGCTGAGTTCTGCATGCTCGGACAGGACGGTCTGGAGGAGGCTCAACCTCTACCTTTTTTCCAGGATCAAAGTCATCAGTTTCTCCTTCAGTGTCACACTGCTCTTTTTCCCTTTTCCTCTTTTTCTCTTCCTAGCACAAGCAGGAGATGACTTTTTTTTAAAAAAATGTGCTTGGAATGTACAATTCTACATACAAAAAGATGAGTGATTTTTCATTTGGAATAATCAAGCTATATCCGAGCTGCAATATGTAACAACATAGTTTACAGAATAACGCATGCATTTGCACTGTCTCTATTACTTCCTCCTCCCCCCCTTATTACAACTAATTCCATTTATTTTTGGCCTTTTTGTATTGCATATGCTATTGTTCTGTGACTAGATGCTCTACTTCTACTGAAAAGAATGTTTTACTGTGTAGATTTTTTTTTTATTAAGAACTGCATAATTATAAGCTACACTGGTGAGCAAACAAAGAATTTACTACACAGTAAAGAATAGTCTGCCGCTCTCATTTGATCAACACGCTTTTGTTGTCTGGTGCATTAAACAGGAATGAATAAAGTATGAGATAATTCAGGAAGCCCCCACAAAACCCATGAAGAATACTCTGTAAGAGTGACAGCAGTTAATATCTTCCTGAGCTTCAAACCTAAGACAGCCTTGAGTCATTCCTATAATCTTACAGTAATTATTCATGTTTGTACAGCATAGCACACTTTCATTAACCATGTCTAGATTATAGTTTTGCTACAAATCTACCCATTAGGTTCTTTTGCGTATGCTAACAATGAAGTTCTGAAAAAAGCCACAAACTTAGCAAATGCAAAGAAAGGTGATTTTTTTTTTTTATGCTAAAAGGCACTTCTTTTGTCTTAACAAGAATTATTTTGCCACATTTCAACGCTAAGCTATACTCTAACTGAAACATTTGAAAATGTTTGTACAAAGAACATTTTCTGCTGTCTGTCCTGTTTTCAAGAGCTTCTATGCAATCCTACAAAAAGTATCACTTTCAAGTAAACCAAGCCTGAAAAAGAAATCAATTTGAAATGATAGCCACACACACAAAGCAGTGCTGGAAAACTGTCAGATGTTATACTGATGCAAGTAACAAAACTACATGACAGAAGAGAATTAAACAAGTAAAGAAGTCAAAGAAACACTAACAAACAAAAGAACTATTATTAAAATGAAATTTTATAGGCAACTATACTGTCAGAGCCTTCTCTCAGATTTCATTCTAACTTCTAAACTTTCAACACAGATGGCTAAAGTGACCTCATCATTTGCTCTTAAAAAAGCCACAAAGCCTAACATACCACTTATTCTAAACATGAGCCAATGAAACTACTGTATCACAGTACTCAACAGATTAGATTTCAGAAAGCTGGTTTGAGTAAAAATACCAGTTTCAATATTTTTTTTTAGAAAAGCTGGAAATACTCTCCTCAAAGGATGGCAAAACATGTTCCTAATCTGGCTGAAACATAAAATATCATGTTTAAGAAACCAGAAGTATTCATAACTACAGACAAGACAAACTGACAGGAGAAACAGCTCTTACAAGAAATAAGCATTATTCAACAAATCATCATATGAAGCTCTCTTTTACATGGGAGAAATACACCAACACACACAGTTTTCTGTTTTTGAAGTGCTGTCTCCAAACAATGAGCTTCCTGCAATACTTCAAGAAAATGATTTCTTGTTCTTTGCACCAGAATTTAGATATGAGAAGCAAGCATGAAAATGACTAGTATCTGTGAATTCTAAAAGTCACAGTTTACCTTTCTCTTTCTTCTTTCCTCATCATCAAGATGCTTTTCTTTTTCCTTCTCTGACTTTTTTTTCTTTTTTTTCTTCTTTTCTTTATGTCGTTCTCGCTCATGATCTGATCTATCATCATAGTAACTAGAATCATGCCCCGATCCAGAAAGCTCAGTCACTTCACTTCCTCCAACTTTAAGCACCAGCTTTAAAGGTTTTTCCAAGGGCTTGTCTACATAATCTGAATTAAGACAAGGTGAATTATTTCATAAATGAACACAAAAGTGACAGAATACAGTATTTAAACCACTGTTGTGATGTTTCTTCTGGAAATGCTACTAACAAGAATATGTTGCACTTGTAAAACATATGTAATGTGTTGGGAAAGAAAAGTAATAGCAAAGACTAATAAATCCAAGATAAGCTGCTGGTCTGCACCTTTACGATGATGATTTTCAGAAACCTATAATAGATAAGGAACTAACTCCTCAGCATTCCATGAAAATATCACAGATACTGCTGCTGGACTAGCATCCCACTGTAAGATACAAATAGGAGGGTTTGTGAAACTTGAAGTAGCCAAAGCTGACCCCCGAGGGGGAAAAAAAAAGGAAAAAAAAAATCAAGCAAACACAGCTCTTACACTGAAAACCAATGTTACAGTAACTATTCACTAGAGCTTTTTTCCCTTATCAATGTTTGGAACCAATGCTCAAAGCATTTATTCTTTCAGTGCTAGATGATCAACCTTTCTTCATTTTTTTTCCAGGTAAACAAGCCTTTCCACAGTTTAGAACCCTCTAACAAACTACATTACCTTACTGCCAAGTGAATCCTAAATATTTCTAAAAAACGTTCCCTACGGTCAAGCAGCAAGCCAGAGCTTTGTCAGAATGAGCTAAAAACAAAAGTCACTCCATGCGCGCAGCACCGAGAATTCTTCAGTTTAACAACGGCCGCGCGAACCGTGAAGCCTCCCGGTTTCAAACCGCACCTCGCCGCACTACCTCGAGCGCCTCTGGGCTTTCTCTGTATTCAAAGACCCTCCCCCGACCCGTGTCCGCACAGAGACGGCAGCCCTGCCTACCACCCCCGATCGCCATCCGTCGCGCCGCGCCTGCAGCCCCATCGCCCAGGGGGTGCTGCTCCTCCCCAGCCTTTAACGCCGCGACCCCCGCCCAGCCCCGGCGGGCACGGGCCGCTCCCGGGGCGCCCCACGGCCACGGCCCACAGAGAGATGACGGGCGCCACCCCGCCCTGCGCTAGCCCCAGGCTCTTACCGCCGTAAGTGGTGGCGGAGGCCGAGCGCCATTCCGCCTTCTCCGCCTTGTGTTTCTTGTGCTTCTTCCCCATAGCAGGGCCCACCCGCAGCCTCCACCGCCTCCCGGCGGCCCCACCCGGAAGCGCTCGGGGCGGAAGGCGCCTTTGGCCCCCCCCCCCGAGGAAGATCCGGGTCGTGGGGCGGCTCTCGCTGCAGCCCGCGCTTTTACGAAGAGGCCGCAGGGAAGCTGCTTGTGGCTGCCGCGCGCCTTGGCGGGCTCGTGTCCCGCGGCCGTGAGGTGAGCCCTGCCGTGCCCTAGAGACCTTGGACTGGAGGGGGGGGAACCGCTGTGGCGCGCGGCCGCCTCGCGCGGCAGCCCTCGAGACGGGGCGGGCGGGGAGGGGGTGGTGGCGGTCTCCGGCGGCGTGGCGCGGCACAGTGTTTCTTTCTATTGAGGAAAGGGGGAGCGGCAAAGTGGAGCCGCTGCCGTTTCGGGCCGTGTGTGGGAGCAGCGGTTGAGAGTCCCTGAGCGGGCCGGGGAAGCGCAGGTGTTGCCCTCGGCCCTGTAACGGTCTCAGAAAGGGTGCTTCTCGGTGCTGTCGCTTTCCTCCTAGGAGCGAGGAGGATGGATGAAGCTGCTGGGGACCTGAAGCAAGCGCTCCCGATCGTGTGCGATAACATTCAAATACATGTGGAAGTTCATCAGAAATCAAACAGGTCATTTTTGCACTGTGGCTGCCCACGGGTGAATTTTTAGTTTAAGCTGTAGAACACTTTAGTGTCTTTCCCCAAATCCAAAGTTCTAATTTTGAAGAATGGAAAAGGTCGGTGTGGTTGTGTGAAAACATTAAAAGGAAACCTTTTAATGGAATAATAGAGGTTGGAAGGGGCCATTGAAGGCTGTCTGGTCCCAACCCGCTGCTCAAAGTAGGGCCAATAAGACTGGGTTATTCAGGGTCTTGTCTGGTCTTGTCCTGAGATCCCACAGCCTCTGGGCAATGGATCCAGTGATTGACCCACCTTACTGTGAAGATATTTTCCCCATTGCCTGATCAGAATTTACTTGCTGCAGTTTGTGTCTGTTGTCTCTTGTCTTGTGCTGCACATCTCCGAGAGTTTTGCTCTGCCTTCTCTATCCCCTCCCATTGGATTCCCCTCAGCTGTCCCTTCCTAAGGTTGAACAAACTCATTTCTCTCAGTTGCTCTCTGTGCATCATGTGATCCAGTCTCATAATCACATTGGCAGCCGTCTGCTAGACTTGCTGCAGTGTGTTAATGTCTTTCTTGTATGGCAGAGCCAGGCACAATATCCCAGATGTGGTCTTGCAAAGGCTAACTTTCCCTAATGTGGTGGCTGCACTTTTGCTAGGACAGGCTAATATATCGTTGGCCTCCTTTATGGCAGGGGCACGCTACTGACCCACATTTACCTTGCTATCCACGAGGATTACCAGGCTGTTTTTTGCAAAGCTGCATACCATCTAGTTGGACCCTAGCCTGTACTGGTGTGTGGCCAACAGATGCAGAATTCTACATTTTCTTTTGTTGAACTTAATGAGATTCCTGTGAGCCTCTATCTCCTGCCTGCAGAGGTCTCTTTGAATGTCAGCCCTGCCTTCCAGTGTATTGACAGCACTCCGCACTTTGCTGTCATCCATAAACTTGCTGTAGGTGCATTTCATCCCATTGTCTAGTTTATTACTGAAGACATAAAAACAGTGTCAGTCCCAGCACTGACCCCAGAGTCATGCCAACAGTAAGCAGCTGCCAATTGGACTTTGTATTGCTAATTACAACCATCTGTGCTGGAGAGTCCGGCCAGTTTTCCAGACCGTTTGTTAATCTGTTTCTCCAGTCCTTATCTTACCAGTTTGGCTATCAGGATGCTATGGGAGAGTATGTCAGAGGCCTTGCTGAAGTCAATGTATACAACATCCCTGCTATCTTTTTGTTAGGCTTGAAAAAGCAAGATATAGCAATGGGGACACATCACTGAAATGGCAGAATTAATTTAAGGCCTTTTAGAAATCTTAAAATGGTATTCCTTCCCCTGTGTTTTTTTGTCTCTTATACTGAAGTTCTTATACCATAGTCCCATCCTGAGGTACCAGTTGCCCTCAACAGTGAAAGAGTAACTGGGCTTCTAAGCTAAGCGTGTTAACTTCAGCCTAGTAGCTTAGTTTTTCTGTCCCTAGTGAAACACAGCCAGATTACATAACAGATTTCCATTCTTGAAAGCTTCTAGTTTTGTCATGCCCAGTACCCTGATCTGATAGCAAGCAGATCACATAGTGTTCTCTGGCCTGTGCCTATTAATGCACAAATTAAAAACATGTATCAAAGTTGCTGCTTTTGCTAACAATCTTAAGTTATTTATTTAGTAGAAAACTGTTTTCCATGCAGGGTTAGTATATTAAATAAAGCTGTCTGTTAGTTCACAGTATAAATGCCATATAAATGCCAGTGCCGCAAATAATGCTGTTTCTCTCTTACTAGCACGGCAAAGAAAGAAGATGTCAGGATGAACGTCTTAAAGCTGTTGAACAGACATAACATTGTATTTGGTGATTACAAGTGGACGGAGTTTGATGATGGTTTCCTCAACAGCAATGTGCAGTCTGTGTCAGTTGTGGATACAGAGCTAAAACTGAAAGAAAGACAGGTATCCACAGTCAGTAATGTACAGCCTTGTTCATATGCATGTGGTCTAGTGGTATGTAGCCTAGTTGTGATAGTTTAAGCAAGAGAAGGTTTGTAGGAAGGTGTAACATCTTTTACTAGACCAACTGGTATAACCAGGAGAATGTGGCCAAACTTCTGGGCCCCCAGCTGTTCTGAAGGTCTGAAACATAAGTAGTAGACTTCAAAGCTGAATGTCAACTGACTACTGTAATCTTTTCTTGTTGTAATTAGTTCTGAAGCGAGAAATATGATGTATTAAAAGCCTATTTTCTGTGTCCCTTTTAGCCCATTGACTTGAGCAAAAGTAGTCTTTGTCTTCATATTTTCCATCTGAGTGAAGAAGGACCAAGCTCTGAAAATTTAGAAGAGGAGAATGAGGATATTGTTGCAGCTAACCACTGGGTGCTACCTGCAGGTACCCTTCTGATATTTCTGGAAGGTCCAGAGCATTTATAATAAAAGAAAAACTTGGAAAGGCTAAGAATTATAAGTGTTTTATAGGATTACCTGTTAAAGATATTATTTGCATATACTGTATAGCTTTGTCCTTTTTGGATAGAACCAATATACTGGGATTTTTTTTAATGCAACTTTATGTTTTTGACTGAACTACCACAGATGATTCCACAAAATTTCACGTATTTCTGTAATACAAGATAGTGGGTGAAGGTAAGTGCTCTTGTGAAATAAAGCCTGAAAATGTGTAGCCAAAATCAGAAGCATACAAATTTCTAACCCTACAAGCTGTATTGCAAACTTATATGGAGACTAACAAGAAACTCATCACTTCAAACGTTCATTTTCCAGAGCCCACTGTTGGCTTGCAGCCCCAAGTGAGTGCTGCTCTTATATTTTCAAACAGAAGCATATGACCTGGCAACAGCTGAGTCTCTCTGCAAGAGCTGTACTGAAAACACAACAGAGCAGGCACAGGAAGTGGAAGTGGCTTGTTGATGATCCTTTATGGGTCCTTGATTCTTGCATCTTCTTGCTTTTTTTTTTTTTTTTCCTCTGTGAATATTGCTGTTTGAAGTAATTTTAATTTGCTATCTGAACAGCAGCACTAAAACCTAGATAGTCTGGGAAAAAATCCAATTAAACAAATAAATAAAACAAATAACATTGTTAAACAAATAATGCTATTCTGGCTTTTTCTGAAGAACTGAATACAATTACAATGAAACTCTTCATAAAGTTATGTAGTATCAACCTATTGCAATGAAAATCACAGTAAGCATTTTTAAAATGTATAAAAATATGCATTCTTTATATGTATAGTTGCTATTGCCAACAATTCAGATTGTCTTGCTTACAGTAAACTTGCAGAATACTTTGATTGCTTTTCTCTGATCTCTAGAGAAAACAGCAATTTGCTTAGAGAGACATTTTCTCACTATGAAGCTAAGCTTTTTTTTTCTAGAAAGGAACAAATAAAAAAGATTTAGACTTCTCAAAGCGTCTTTGGAAAAAAAGACTGTCCTCTGCAATAGAGCCTGGTCTGCCTGGTTGCTATCATGTGTTTGGGGAAGTTGGGTTGTGCAGTAGGAGCACAGAAGCAAGCTTTGGATCAAGGAGATGGTGATTCTGTGATGTTTCTTTCTCTTTCCACATTGTGGAAAGCCTGAGTATCCATTATATTTCTCTCTGGGAAGAATTCAGTCTGGTATCTTGATGTTATTGCCATATGTTGTTGTGGTTTAGCATTGTTCACCACAGTATTTTTGCTTTCATCTGCTGAAAGCAAGAAAAAGCTTTAAAAAATCACAACTTTGTTTAATTTTTAGCATTATTCAGCAACATGCTTTTTTCCCTTCCTCTCTACATGTTGATGCTTATTTAAAAGAAAAAAGCTGAAAAATAAAATTGGTCTTAGAAAACCCTCTGAACTTTTCATAATTCTTTATCTTGAGGAAATGTAGCTCATTCCCCTGTTCAGGGTTGGGGGGTGAATGATTTCAATAGGCAGAATTAAATACTAGTATTTTTCCATTTGTGTTAAGGGTTATTGAAGGTTGAAGAAGATTAACCTCTGTTCACAATTATTTGAGAAATAAAAGTTGTGAAGCTGCTGAATTTATGCCTCTTTAAAAGCAATGTTCACTTTTTGAGAAAAATAATCCATGTATTTTCATTGTTCAAAAATAATCTGTTCTTCATCCTTAATTTTAGCTGAGAATAGTTTGAAAAGTGCTTGGTGCTGTAGTGCTAGATGACAGGTTACTGGGCTGATTTACCCTAAATGGAAGTATAATGTATTGTTTTTACAGCTGAATTCCATGGCCTTTGGGAAAGTCTTATATATGACATTGAAGTAAAATCACACGTAAGTTGAAAATTAATAACAATTTAAATTGCTCAAGGAGAAGTAAGAGTTGATATGTAGCTTGTCTGAAGTTATTGCATCTCATGGAGAATGTATTCAGAAATAACTAGCTTGAGAAAGAATTCTGATGTCTGTTTATTACATTTCTGTATTTCGAAGGCAGTAATTTCTAATGATCACTGTATTGTAGTTCCTCGTTATCTTGGAAAGCTTTATATTCATATTAAAATTCCTGTATATTTTTGGATAGTTGCTTACTTCTGACTTAGACTTAAGCAAAAAAGCCAAAACTGATATATTAAAATCAAACATCATATTTCAGACATCTCTGAGTAGGTACTACTGTGATGTCTGCTTTGTGAGAAATCCCAGTTTTGCTCTTAACAGTTTCACTGATGCACATGCCAAATTATTATGAGTTTTCTTTATTTGCATTGTCTCACCTTTGGGAAACTAGAAGTTTAACAGCTGGAGGTGCTGTTTTGCTAGGAACTTGCAGCTTCTCAGGAGACTTTTGCTTTTGCTTCACTGCTCTAGACATATTCATCGGCTTATCTTGAGGAAAACAATGAATACTCTCTAGACCTGAGTAGAAATTTACTTCATGAAAAGATCTTACCTTTTAAAGCTGACTAACTGCATGTTTTTCTAGAAGGGAAGAAGAAAATTGGTGGAAAAATTAACTCCAAAGAGGCTTGGAAAGATGTATGCAATATTAGTTGTGATAAGTTCTTTATTTCTCCACTGTGAAGTCCCAAAAGGGCTGTTATGTTTTGATATTGGTGTGGGTTTTTAAAGGTAAGCCAATTTAGTGGCTCACAGCTGTTAAGAGAAGCATGTGGCTCCTGGCTGTGCTACCAGTGCTTCCCTTCTGTTGATGCTCTTGTTACCCTGGCCTTGCAGTGTACTGAGGGAACTGAATCACTAAAAATATCCACCTGACTGTGTGATAGGCTAATTGCCAGCCGATTTTGTCCCAGGAGTTGGTTTGCCATGACCTCAGCTGATGGTCATATAACAGAAGTGATGGGTGTTTCTGGCAGCAGCTAGTCAGTTGATTGGTTAGTAATAAAGTCAGTCTTTATTCTTCTTTATTCTGTTATTCTTCATTAAAATGCACATCAAAAGATTTGACTATAGTGCCCTCCTACTTTATTGATTTCTTAGCAGCTGGGAAGGTATCCAGAAGGAAACACTTCTACAGGGTCATTTCCTTGTTTGAAGATTCTGTGCTGTGCATTCATCAAAGGCTGTGATGATAACTGCTAGAATTTATAGAGTTGTAATGCTATAATCTGAAACTAAATAATTGTGGTGTGAGTAAAAACCACAATTGATTCAATTCAGAGTTGCTCTTAGTGAGTGACAGCACTTGCCAAGATGTTTATGTTGCTTGTTTTTTTTTTTAAAAAAAAAGTTTCTATTCAAAGTATTTGAGCATAAATAATAAAGTGAGTTCATTAGCTTGCTTATAATATGACAGTATTTTCACTTAAATCTTTATAAACATAATCTCTATCATAAAACAAAACATTCAGGTCTTTATACATCTTCATTATATGTAAGGTAGACCATCAATAAACATGCTAAGTTTTGTCCAGCTTTACAGAGCTGTTTTCCAATTTATCTGTGAAATGACAGAACTCTTTTAAAATTAGACTGTCTTGCTAATGTATTGAATAACTGAGCCAAACACTCTTGATAGTAAGCATATGTTGATGGAAAGAGCAGTGGTGGCTTTTAATCATTAAAGTTGGAACTACTTCTGTGAAAGTAATTGTGATGAAGTGTCCATTCTTTAAACCATGGAACTGGCTGGATTCTGCAGACTGAACAGTCAGTGTCAAAGTAATGTTGACAAACATGCTGGATAAAGTTTGTTTTTCGCTGTTGCATAATTGCTACATCTTGCGGCATGAGATATGGCAGACTGTTAGGACTGTTTTATTGTTCTATTAATGCAAATAGGTCAAAAACCTATTCCAGGTAACAGTGACAGAAAATAATATGGTATCAGGTGTTGTTATAGGTAAAAATAAATATGGTTTCAAGCCTCATGTTTGTATTCAGTTTATTGAAGAAAGTCTATTACTTGCTAATTCTAGATAATTAAAGTAACGTTATTTTTGGAAGTAAGCGTTCAGGGAAAGTACATGCAACTTTTCTTGATTGGAAGGATAGCAAATCTATAAAGAGCTTAGAGTAGCTGATACAAATGCTTCAGTAAAATAAAAGGTGACTGGAAATGCTTCGTTTGGGATGACAACAAACAATAGATGTATAGCCATGTAACAGCTAAACAGTAAGCAGAATTTGAGTCTTCGACTCTTGTTCTTGGGCAGCTTGTGGATTAAACCCTTGACCATTAGTATTTTTTGTCTCTTATCCTTTTTAAAACTGGGACAGTGGAAAATGGAAAATAATTTCACTTCCTTAAAGCATTTAATTTTATCATGTAAAAGTTATGGAACTCCACTGGTGCCCAGTGCATGCCAGTCTTTTTCCTGAGGGCAGGAACGAAATGAGATTTTCAAGATTTGTAGAAGAAATTTGGTTTAGGATTAAAACCTAGATAAGCCTTGAGCGTAATTTTCTTTGTTAGAGTATGCAATAGAGATAATTAGGGATTGCTTCCATTTTTTAATTGTATTTGCTGATATGTCTTTAATCTTTTTTCTTCCTCTTCAATTAGCTACTTGATTATGTGACGACAACATTAGTATTTTCTGACAGAAATGTTGACAGCAACCTGATATCGTGGAACAGAGTTGTTTTGCTGCATGGTAAAAATCATTTATCTTAAAACAAGTAGATTCATTGGCCATCTATTTATGCTTTCCTTCTGAAAAACTTGTATTGTGCTTCCGTGTAGTGAAATTAAATAGATGTTCCTGTGTTATAGCAGCAGTGCTTGATAAGTCTTCTCTCTATAGTACAAATTCAGATGAAACATAACATCAGAGTCAAGTCGTGTTCAATATTAGCATTTACTGTGTCTGCAGGAATTTAAATTATGAAATTTATAATGCAGTGACAAGAGTTAATTGTTTTAATTTCCATTTGTAAGTGATATTATGACCTTTTGTGCAAGATGCAAAAGATAATGCCAATACTGAGGACATTAAGAACCGTATTTTAGTTACAACTCTATTGCAGTATTAAAAATTTCATTAGTTATGGCTGCTTTACGAAAGCCTTTCTGTAACCTGGCAGTAGATACACTACATTTTGTGTTCTATTATCAAGTATAAAAGTAGTATCCTCACTAATTGAGTTATTTTGAAGCCATAATTTTCAACCAGTCCTTGCTTGCTTTGCAAGTTATGCCATAAACTAGATTGACATTCAGCCAAATCTATTTTGTTGCAATTTGTAGCTTGCTATTGATTAATTACAATTTTATAATCAAGACTACTATTTAGCAATAAAAGTTCATAATGGAAATTTTTGTTACAGGTGATGATTCCAGTAAAATTATAATGAGAGTACTTAATGCATCCAGTTCATGGAACAATTACATCAAGGATAAAAGTCTTAATTTTTATTTGTCAGTTTAGAAGATGCAGGATGTCTTTGCCTGGAAAGCTATTTATTTTAAACTATTAACTATCTACAGTAGATATATTTAATGTTAGCAATAAACTCTGAAAGTTCAAAAAATTAAGATTACTGAAAAAGATGTTAATACTGGGAAATCTTTAACTGTATGATAATGGCAAATACTACGTTTATGCTATAATGGCAGTATTAACTTTGAACAAAAGTACTGTCATCTTATTGCTGTTACCAGTTTGCTTGGCATCCACACATCAACTTCTATACATTCATACTTGTCTAACTACTTGTGTACTAGTCTGTTTGGAAAAAATTTGGATAGCTCTTCCATAGGGACTCAAGCCATATCTACGTCCCCTAGCATATACCTTCTTAAATGCTCTGGGTTACCCTAAGAGAGATTTCTGGGAAAGTGGTCAACTGATCAGACTGAGCATAGTATATTTCTGTTTGCATGTTAGAAAAATTTGTTTCAGGAAGATGAAAATTTAAGCATAGTACTGATTTTGAGAATGCATGAATGCTGCTGGGGCAAACCACTTTGCTCCTGTTGCTGTTGAATGTTTTGACTTGACGGTGTCTGCATATAAACTGTTACACTAACCAATACTTAATAACTGAAAATGATACAAATTCAAAGCTGAAGATAAAGCACAGCTCTAGGGTTGTCACAGAGACTTGGTTGAAGTAAGCAGTCTTCTCAAAGTAGCCCTGGTGATAAGCTGTGTTCACAATCTGTCTGCTGTGTTCTTATTCTATAATTATTGCTATAATAAAATTCAGTAGTTAAAAGGATGCTACCTGGCATTAAGTCTGACACAGGTGCTATGTAATGTATTGTGTGGATTTGATTTGAATCTAGGCCCTCCAGGAACTGGTAAAACTTCTCTCTGTAAAGCATTGGCCCAGAAGCTGACAATTCGGCTGTCACACAGGTGATTTCCACCCCCCCCCCCCCCCCGAGATTTTTACTGTAGTTAGCTATTGTTAAATATCTTTGGGCTACTGAAAAAGAAGGTAGTGCCAAGTAGTAATTGCCAAGTGCTGACATTTGTATAGTACTCATATTTATATTATACCTGGCTAACAATAAAATTGATGCAATATGAAAGAAACTGGATAGGGATATTTTAATGCCTTTTAAAGTGTGTAGATATTTGTGACTAGGAATGTAAATATATTACTGCTTGAATTTGTTTTACTTGTTTGTGCTCACACTGCACTTCAGTGAAGACTAAAAAGTGAAGGATTGTAGACTACCAAGCCTGCTACTTGTATTTTCATATTTGAGAAGGCCTGCATTTTTAGTAGGTAGTGATTTTTGAACCAGTTTGTTTTATAGTTGAATTGTCTGAATGCTACAGTTGGCAGAGGTCAGTTTGTATATCAGACAAGTAATAGAGTTAAGGTGCTATGAAATTTAAGGTTAACACATTGGTATTAAAAACTTGTATAAAACTTAATATAAAATGCTAGGTGCAACTAGTATAATGCTTAATTATTGCAGTGATGTGACTTCTGCCCAAGCTAAATTTTTGATCAGCATGGGCTATATAATGTTTAGTGGGGTATTTTGTACTAAGGACATCCATACAGAGCTAAGTAATTGTGGTAAACAAGCTTTATGCTTTTATATGTATTTTTACTTGCTATATTGAACAAAATCTTACATGAACAGAAGAATGAGGCCATTAACATGGTAACTGATACCTAAGATATACATAAATAGTAACTGAAGCTATTCTAATAAAGGAATTCTGATAGCAATTTAATGTGAAGCATTCTAGTGAGACAGGTTTCTGTAATTTAAAATTAAACTCAAAATAGCCATGATGTTTCTTAAAAGTAATTGATTTAAAGTACTAATTAGCAATATTCCAGTGTTGAAATGGAGGGAATGAGACTTAAAGAAGTCAATGGTATCACTGACTTTTTTACAGTATAACAGGTTTGATGCTTCTTTTTCCTTCCATACTTTAGGTATAGGTATGGACAGTTAATTGAGATAAACAGCCATAGTCTTTTCTCTAAATGGTTTTCTGAGGTATGTATTGATCTAACTTATTTAGTAGTTTTTGTGTATTGTTATGAATTACCAGTACTTCTGATGAGCTTGGTTCATAATAGGTGTGTGTACCAAAGGTTATTCAGAGTACTTAGGGTGTTTAGGAACACTTAAATAGAAGCTATATTAGAGACTAACTTTAAAAAACAGATATATACAGCTGTAAATATGGTAAGACTTGGAAAGTTATGTGATAAGGAAATAGGTTAAGCATACACATACGGTCTCTTTCTAGAGTGGCAAGCTTGTAACCAAGATGTTCCAGAAGATTCAAGAGTTAATTGACGACAAAGATGCTCTTGTATTTGTACTGATTGATGAGGTATGATTTTAATTGTATTGAGATTACTTATCCAATTTAATTTCTGCCAGATTTAAGGTGAGTATGACAATCCCTATTCTAAACATGTTTTCATTGTTCTTTAAGACTTTTTTGTAAATTATTTAACTTTACACAGAAGTGTAAAGGAGGGAAGTTTAATCTCAGCTACTGCAGATTTGAGAGATTTGGGAAGAACACAGTATGGTGGGTTTTTGAGCCAAATTCCAGCTAAAATGAAATGAAATCTTTTTTGTTGGCAGTTCCCTTGTTGCTGTGTGTTAACAAGTGGAATATTGTTTTAAACTTCAAAGTAGCCTGGATTTGTATTATAATTATGCTCTTACATATGTTGTAAAGCTCAGAAAAGCATAGTTTGATTTCAGTTTGTCTATATTGTCTTGACAAACTTGCATACATGAGCAACTTATGTACTTTATTTGCCTTATGATATTGAAGCTACACATTCCTGTGGGAGTGCTTGTTCTAAATTCAATTCTTTAGTTATCCTATGCTCAGTTTTTTTAAGGAAATTGAATTGAAGTGGAAAACAACATCCATTTTGCTGTCTAAAAAAGAACTTTCCTTGCTGTACCTTTTGCTTTCATAACACTTCTTTTTCTCAAAAAAGATTTTCTCTCTCCCCATAAGTTCCTACTTAACAGAAGATTTTGAAGATGAAGCTTTTGATACCAGACTCTCGAGGATCTGAAGATGTATTGTCTGGATTATTTGATTGCTGCCATCTCTCTAAATAAGCATTTCTTTTTTCTTTGTAGGTGGAAAGCCTCACGGCAGCCCGCAGTGCCTTCCAGGCAGGTACAGAGCCTTCAGATGCTATTCGTGTGGTGAATGCTGTACTGACACAAATCGATCAGATTAAAAGGTAAACTCATATTATTGCAACAGCAAAAGGGACTTGACAACCTCATGATTCCTAATAAAAGTTAATTCTCACTTGGAATACTAATCCAAAAATATTGCATAATGAACTATTATTAATGGTGCTAATTTAGAAAAGAAATAGGAATTGTCTGATGAAATATTTTGCATGGAACTGAGTGAACAATCAAATCTACAGATACAGCATGGATGGTCAGGAGATCTGCTTTGGAGAGACAAGTGTCATTTCAGTGAAGAATTCATTCATGATTAACAGCTTCTGGATGTCAGTCTAAAGCAGACCTGCACAACACATGCTGTTGCTGCTGCAAGCAGTGGTTGGTTTGCTTTGCATGCTGGACATGCAAGCGCCACTTATTCTTGCTCGTTTCCTCCCCCTTTTTGTGGCATACTTGGCTCTGTTCACAGGAAGAAGGTGCCCTGGTATTTGGCCATGTTAGGCTGCTGATTAAAGGCAAGTGTCTGATTCATCCATAAAAGTTTGCAGATTTCATCTAGAAATAGCTGTGGTTGAGCATCTTCTTTCAGTATTTTTTTAGAGCAAGACGTTACATACCTTTTGAGCTTGCTCAAATGTCAACGGTTGTAGAACATGTCATGTTAGTGATTAAGCTAGGCACTTTCTACTGAATTGAAGTAGAAAATGTGTAGATTAAAGGTGCAAACTTAAAAATCTCTTTTTGTAATCTTATTCATGGCAGACATGATTTAAAAACAAGAATTCTAACTTAGGCTTTCTCCACACTAGTTAATGTATATCACTTGTAAGATAGGGTTAGAGAAACTATGGGCACTTGAGAAATTACCAAAAGAAAAGACTATGCATTGAAATAAAAGTCATAACTGTTCAAGATCTTCAGATAATTTAATGTGATTGCTAGCTGATGAGAGTGGCGTGACTGCTTGTTGCATGAGATGGCTCAAATCGTAAGAAAGAAGGTATCTCTTTTTGAGACTGGCAAACTGGTAATTCTTTTCCATGTGACCTAAAAATCTGCTTGTATCTTGAAGGTATCCCAATGTAGTTATCCTGACTACTTCAAATATTACGGAGAAAATTGACATGGCCTTTGTAGACAGGGCTGACATAAAGCAATATATTGGACCTCCATCTGCTGCAGCAATATTCAAAATATATCTTTCTTGCTTGGAAGAACTGATGAAGGTAACATTTTGAAAGCAGGACTGTAAAATATCCTTTTTAAATAAATTTGGCATTTTTATTATACTTCCCAAATAACAAAAATAAATTTATCCCTTCTCCATATTTTCACTCTAACTGTAGAATTTGGTTTTGAATATACTTTTAAAGATTTTATACAATATGTGCAACTCTTCTTTCTAGTGTCAAATAATATATCCTCGACAGCAGCTCTTGACGCTCAGAGAGTTGGAGATGATTGGCTTTGTAGAAAATAATGTGTCAAGGTTAAGCCTTGTGTTAAAAGAAATCTCGAGGTAAGATTTTTTGAAATTCTGCATGGTATATGGTTGATACAATCGGGGTTGTCGAATTATGTCTGAAAGCAATTAAATATAATGGTAGCCAGATTTTCGAAACATCTCAATTTTATTTGATGTTGGGATTACTGCAAAACCTTTCAGGGTACAGTGAATGGAAGCAAGCAGGATTTGCAGACATTTCTCAGTCTCAAATCTGGCCCAGTTTCTGATACTGCTTCTGGCTTTTGAAGTCCTCTTGTCAAATTCCTGGCTGAATTTGCAAGATACCTAAGATTTCAGCGGATACTGTGAATTATAATGCCGTTTAGCAGAAATAGTACTGGCTTAATTCCTGCTAAGAAAATGTCTCGGAATGCCTTGTGATCCACTAAGTAGTCAGTTTTTATCAGGCAAAAATAAATAGACAGAGGTGAAGGGGAAAGGATTGATGAATTTGAAGTGTAAGTGGAGGGTGTCATGTTTTGCTGAGAATGCTAGTACAGCAAATAGTCTTTCAGTGTACCATAAAGATGCTTGATGTTGTAAGCATCGTTTTTATTGTTTCAAGAAATATTTCTTTCCAAAGTTCTGGTCCCTGCAGAAGAAAATGGCACCTTAGTAAAACAGTGTAACATTCAGAACACACATACTTTTCTGACTTTCTGTTCCTGAAATACTAGCTCTCAACCAGTGGAGTATAAGCAAGTAAGTTCCACTAGGCATGTCGGTTTGGGCTCTACACTACATAAAGAGTACATTCTACACTTCAAAACATATTTAACAAGTCGGCAAGTGATATAAGTAGTAGTGTCTTTCTAAGCGTGAATGGAAGGTTATGTCTGTACCATACTCCTTCAATGTAGACATTCCCCTAGATTCATGAGATACGACACAGTGATGTGCAGTGTTCTACATGAGCTTTGCCAGGCAAAGATAACTTTGTTATTTCTGCACCCGTGCTAGCTTGTTTCTTCAAACCATATGCCCTTTTACTTTCTGCTTCTGAGTAAGTGTGAAGAGAACTCTGGTCTATCAGCAACCTCAGGGTTACATATGCTCATAATGAAATACATGACCAAAGCATACTTTCATATATACTATTTGCAGAAGATGGTACACAGGATAATTAGAACTGACACCAGCAAATGAATCAGTAAGATGTGTGTGTGGTTTTATAGTAATTTAGCAGTTGTGAAACTCTATTAAGAATAGATGTTATTAGTCTGACATGCTACACAAGTAGAATAAGAATGGGTAGCATGGGTGGGATGTCTTTTTTTCCTTTCTTTCTACCTGCCTGTCTTTCCCTTTTGTTCAGTAGAGGAGACTGAAGTTGTCTGTTCACCTAACTTTTTGCTTCTGCCAAAAATGCTGCAAGTGAGCTGTTTAATACTAGATATTTTGATTTGAGTTAATTTAACGGATCTTATGGGAGAAGCACAGAAAAGGGTCATCTTTATCGGTGAATATTTAGCATTTAAGCAGCACTTGTCTCTGTTTTACTGTAGAAGAAGTGAAGGTCTTAGTGGCCGGGTCCTAAGGAAACTTCCTTTCCTAGCGCATGCACTTTATATTCAAGTAAGTTTATTCTATTCTATTCATTTTTGTTTGATTTTTGAGATAGGTAAGAAGACTTTTGGACAAAAGTACTGAATCCTTTTAAATCTAAATTATACTGTTTCTGCTGCTTTCTGGACTGAAATAATTTTGCGCTGCCTATAATTTAAAATGAGATTGAAAAAGATTAATAGAATTGACCTGTCCAACAACATTCTACTTAATTATATATTGTAACAGAACATTGATATCGGTTCTCTGATGCTTTCTTGCTGAAAGAAAGTCCTCCCCCACTTTTAAAATAATAATTTGTTCAAACTTTTATTGAAGCAAATCCACAGTATTTATTGACTGACTCAAGAGTTTGCATGGCTTGACCTTGATTTTTACTATGCTAACTTGTATGGAACAAAGCTGCCATTTTATGTTTATAGGATTTTGAAAATATTGTAAAATGGAAGTCAAATATTTCTCTTTTCAATACTCTGTGTGGAATGTGAAATGTTATGCGTGCCTATTGCTGTAGTGTCTAACAAAATGTTCTCTTATTTTCAGTCCCCCAGTGTTACAATGACCACATTTCTTCAGGCTCTTTCACTTGTAGTGGACAAGCAATTTGAAGAAAGAAAGAAACTTGCAAACTGCATATGACACTGCTGTTTTATAATTGTCTGTGTTTTTGCCACTGAAACATACATATTTTTGAATAAAAAATGTGCACCTTTTATACATTTGTAAAATAGATTGTCAACACCTGAAGAAACCTGGAAGGCCTGATCTATTTTTTGGTAAACAGTGATTAATAAACAAAATTAAGAAAGTTTGTAGCACACTTCTGAAAAGCTTTATTTCAAATCCCAATAAGACCCTTAGAAACTGACATTAAAAAAATTTCTACGCCTTTTTCAATTAAACTAAGAATGGGCAGATTTCTGTTCCTTGTTTCTTAATCACTAACTTTCTATCCATGCATCAGTTCTTATACTTTCAATTTCTTTTCCATTTTTAAAAGCAGTAGAAATTCAGTCTTTGGCTCTGATACTTATGCAATAAATACACTACTGTTATTACTTCTTCTGCAATTAACAACCATGAAACTGGGTAAGCATCAAAGTGCTCAGTGATCGCCCAGACCTTTCAAACTGACACTTCTTTGCTGAAACGTAGTCTCAAGTATTACATTTTAATTACATCAACTTAGAAAGTTTAAGATGAAGAGATATTACTTAATTGTATTTAGGAATACTACTTTTCTATGTTGATGCAAGGATGGACAGTGGACCATGTCCTCTTGCTGAAAAACGAGTACATTGTGCAAGGTTCTTTAAAACGAGTGAAATCTTTTTTTTTTTTCTTTTTTTCTTTCTCCAATACAAAATTGAAGTTACAAATCATCTCTTGGGGAAAAATATTTTGTAGTGCAAAAGCCAGGAAATCTATGTATTCTGTTTCTACAAGGACAAAGTCAACTCTTATCTGGTAATTACATATGCTATATAATAACACTCAATTTTTGGTTTTTTTTTTCTTTTGCATTTACCAGCATTTCATCTGCAACCAGCAGAAACAGTGAAATGTACAAAAGTTTACAGATCAGAAGTTTACTTTTCTTAAGTTTAAAATAGTGAGATTTTTGAAGCTGACTATATCCAGTTAACGCATACCTCCTGTGTATTTTGTTATTTCCCTGTTATTTTGTTGTTCCTATTTTTTTTAATCAATGTTATACATTCATTAGATGGAATATTTTGTCATGAATATTGATGAACACTAAAGCTGTGCATTAAACAATTGCACTGAACTTGTCAGCAAGAATCACTGGTCAATTTTTATTATGGCATTTATATTTTTGTAAAGAGAGTCTCTGTGTTAAGCCTGTCTTATGTGTCTGTTACACTAATTTCAGATATAACTTATTAAATATTATTACCCACCCATCCATCTCCAAGAAAAGGAAGGAAAAAAAGGTTGTACCAAAATCAATCACTTGGACTTGAATACTTTAATATACAGTGTATTACTTGTTTTGGAAATACTGGTGCATGCAAGAAACATCCCTAAAAGTCAGGTATAGGAGGATTGCTCAATGGCAAAATTTTGTACAAACTCTAGTCCATACTTGACTTGTGGCTTTTAAAGTATGGAGATTTAGAGACTTGACTTTAAAATGACCATATGTTCAATACAGATTATGTGTTATGTGTGTATATCTTGATGATCCATATAATAGATGTTTTGGAGTCCTTCCAGGATAATACAGAAGCATGGGCCTATCTTCTGGTCTTAATTTCAGAATTTTAGAGGAAGTGATTTTTTTAAAAAGTACAGAGGCTATGCAAATTGCAAGTTCCTGCCTATATTTTACTGGGGGAGGTATATGCACTCCCTCTGCTTGAAAAGTAGACCTTAACAGAACTGCCAGTTTGGTTTGTGTGTAGACTGTTAACTATTCTCACTCTATATCAAGGCTATAAGAACTGTGAAGACCAGCAGCTTTTTTTTTTTTTTTTCTTATTTCTTAATCTGAGCTCATGTCAGTTTCCCCACCCATGTGGTTTACCCTTTTTCTCGGATTTTATAGACAGTTTTATTTTTAGGATGTTTTCTTACATTTAGTAGATAAAAGTACTTAGAACAGCACACACTAGCGGAATAGTATTCTAAGAGGTAAGCATAACTCAGAGACCATTTTCTAGTACAGTATGTGCACTCTCACTAGTATTGTGATTGTGCAATGGTTGGCAATGGTTTAATCTTTTGTTAAAATCCTAGATAATAACTAATTCAGCTGAGTGGGTTTTTTTTTTTTTTAAAGTAACTTCAGAAAGAAAAATTGCACAATGAGGCAGGCTTGCTTTTTCCTTACTTTTCAGTTATATGACGAGTGCTTCCCTGTACTGACACTCCAAAGAATAGAAATTATGGATCTGGGTTTTTTTTGAGGACCATTGTAGTTCAACTCAGTTTTAAATTCTAAAGGCTTTGAATCCACATCTTTGAAGAGAATCACGTTGAAGTAGGTTTTATGTCATTTTAACTGGAACTATTTTCCACTTTTGCTGAACCCACCCAAGAGTACAAAGTAAGTGAGCCTACACAGAGAAGATAAAATGGGGATCCTTACTGTAACTTAGGGGTCAGGGCATTCAGCTGGATAGGTGCATGGGAAATTCTAGACTGAATTGTTTTGAACTGGTGTTTAATGACTGTCTAATTTGAATACACACACTTTCTGCAGAACAGAGACAGATATTAACCCACATGGGATCTTATTCAGCCTTTTTGTGAAAACAGGTGATACAGTTTTATTTTGTTGAAGGCAGCGCTTAGATTCTCTTAGAGATATGCAAGACTGTAATGCAATGCTGTAATGCAACATAACACCTTAGAATCCCTCCAGCCAGCCTTAGGGAAGGGATAGTCTAATGTATAAAATGTTTCCCCAAATTCTTATAAAGACACAAAAATTCTTTTCATTAAAAGAAGCCATTGAAAAATTTGATCCAAAGATGACAACCAGTGAAATTTTCCACACTTTGATGGGTAGGGCAGAAGTTATTTTGCACTGTAGTTTTGCCATCTTGTCCACCGGGTGGATCTCTGGGATCTAGGTTACTATAAGCATAGATGATGAAATTTTGAGCCTGGTGAAAGCAAAGACTTTCAGCATAGCATATAAAAGTGTTTGGAATGTCTGGAGTTTTAACAGAGTTAAATAATGCTAAAAATAGCAATGTAAAATAATTTTTCACTTGCAAAAAGTGAAAGTAGACCCTTTGCCAAGCTAAGCACTGTTTATCTCCTGATATATTTGTGTGACTAACATTTTTCCAAGCAGCCAAAAATGTTCATTTCCGACCCAGATCCTACAACATGCTTTTCAAACCAGGGGGGAAGACTTTTATTACTCAGTTTGTCCTTTACAGATTTTTCAAAGACTGATTTTTCCTAAATTAACTTTTTAAAAAATGACTCTTAAACTAAACTTTGTCTAAAACTTTGGACCTTTGGAAATATATAATTCATTTCAAGCTTACTGAAGAGGAGAAAAGTAACAGCTAAATTTTGATAAGCTTTATAGGAAAGATGGGATCTATATGAATTGTACAAATGCAGTTTGTGGTGCTGGTCTCTGCATCATAAGAAGGATATAGAGGATTTAGAAAATGCCCAGGGAAGAACAGCTACCATATTTAAAGGGATAGTACAGTTACTTTATAGGGACAGAAAAAAAGGGACTGATTTGGAGAGAGAGCTGACTTGAGTCTACAAAATTGTGAAGGCAGAACTGTAAATCATCAAATCCTGCAGTGCTAAAAAAGGCATTTGTTGAAACTCAAGATCGGTTTAAAAATGATTTTTAAGAAGTACTTTTTTACACAGTAAACTTCTGGAATTTATTGCCCCATGAGATTGCAGAGGCAGACAGTATCAGAAAGTTTGAAAGGGGTTTAGACAAATTGATAGTCAACAGGTCCAAAAAGAAACTAAAAAGAATAGACAGGCACGTACCCTCTAACGTTCCTAGTCTGTTCACCATCCATGGCGAAGTGGAGCTGTTCTGTGCAGTGCTGGTCATTGCTATGGTGTCCTAGATCATTAGGGTCACTAAATTATTCTTAATGGGAAAATATGCGTTCAAATTGGTGCATAAGCTCCAGAACTTTCTCACATTCCAAATATTTTTCCATTCCAGCTGTGCCTCAGCCTGCAGGAAAATCTCAGCCAAAGTTGTCAGAAGGATCCCTTTTGCTCTGTGGGAAACGAGCATGCTTCACTAGAAAATTTTCTTCTCTGGTCATAAAGAATCATACCGCAGCAGGCATTGATTCAGATTTGCCAAGGTAACTAAATTTAAGCATCGAGCTGGATTATATTTTTGCTTTTGTAGTGAGTTATATAAAATATGAGTATAAAAATATATAAAAATTTAGAATGTATATAAAATGCATGTATTAGAGCTAGCAAAATATTGTTAATAGGTACATAAAATGTGTACGTGGCTAGCTGAATGATTTGAGGAATTAATCAGAAGTCCCTGTAATACCAGAGGCTTGGGCTATTGTCCTCACACATTCAGAAGGATATTAGAAATGGAGTATTTTATCAATTCCTTTTGCAAATACTGTTAGGAGGCCTGTTTTGGTGTTATTTGCATCTCACTGGGAGAATTTAGCTTTAGTACAGCGCTTCTGCCCCTGCAGGATGTACGGCTTCAAATAAAACCTGTTTTGATGACTGTGCATTGCTAAATTTTGTGATTATTCTTCTATGACTCAAATAGCATGTACCATCTTTTCAAACAAACATGAACAAATATTTCCTGAGATAAAATAGATGAACTTTTTGCTGCGCTATATTTAGAAAAGATGGCCATTCAGTATCTCCCCAGATAGTTTAGTTTTTTTGTTTTTGTTTTTTTAGTTAACCACAGGATCTAGTACTTTGAAAAGTACAGAAGATAATATTTTTTCTTCCTGTTTGTGGCCTTGAAAGCCTACTGCAATTGTATGCTGCCCAGAGTAAAAGCCCCCATTTTACAGTATGCTAATGCAATTTGTAGTGCATAGCAACAACAAATTACTGTTCTTAAAAAAAATCTGCATTTTTTATAGTGCCTTTTTGAGCCACCTGCTTTTGGGGAAGGCAGAGTAGGGGCTGTGATACTAGAAGGAGCAATCCTCCCCTAAACTCTCACATATGTCTGAGAAGCATGCAGGCTCCTGTCTGCAGGTGGCTCTGTGAAAATTAGTTAATATTCCTGTTGTTCTTTGAAGACATCCAAGTGCTGAAGAAGAATTCATGGTATCAATCCACATTCTGCAGCTCTGACATTGACCAGCACTTCTCATGGGCGCAGTCTCATGGATTTCAGTGACAATATTTGCATAAGGGACTGACTGCAGTTTTCAGTGGTTCTTTTGACTGTACCTGCTGAAGAAGTAAAACCTCCCTTTTTAACACTGGTTCAGATGTTTATGAATTAAGCATTTTAGCAGCACTATAAATAGGCTTAGCACACAAACTTCATTACTGAAAGCGTGAAATCTGTTCATTTTGCCCATTAAAATCTTTTGAGTCATCCTCTTTCCAGAAATTCTGCTCGTTTTACTTAGGTCATCCTATTTCAAGTCTCTATCTGTATGCCCTGACAACAAACATCTAGTTCATATGCTATATGTGTGCAATTAGTGAATACAATTTTTTTTAAAAAAAAGAGGAATGTGAGATAATATACTTAACTGAGGTAGGTTTTATAGTGTACTTAAAGAATTTAGAGAGATATAGTTAGCCAATATAGAACTGGGATCATAGCATTCAGTATTCTCCTCACCTTAAGTTAGATGTTGATATTGAAGAAGTGAACTGTATCTCCAGATATAATATGAAGATATGAGCTACTCATCTTGACTTCCATTGTAGTTGGTGGAGAGAAATGGGCTCTTCCAAGGTGAGGTGCATCTTTCCCTAAGTTAGACTTCAAAAATAGACCAGATGAACTGTATTCTAGAAGAGGTTCTCTCAGCACTTAGTATTGAAACAATTCAGACAATGTTCACCATGAAGATCTGCACCATAGGCATCCATATTTGGACAGATAAGTCCTGCTCTATTTGACTGCATGTCTACTAATAATACTTGAGCAAATCCATATTAGTCCAATAATTGTTCAAATGTGAAAAAAACCCAAACCAGCTTATATGTATCTGTTACTTCAGACTGTCCTGCTGCTAAGTACTAAAAAGAATCAGGTACTTGATTTTGGTATTTTGGACTTCTACCAGGAGATAGAAAAGGTGGATATTTTTGAAGGCTGTAAGGAAAAATAAAATTGGGTTTCAATTTTAACAATGCTTATAGCTGGATTTGGATCATGGCTCCTGTCATGACCTCTCTCTCAGAATCCTGGCAGTCTTTTAACATTGTTGAATTAAAAGAAAATGGAAAGATTTACATGACCACGACTGTCATTTTAGATTCTCGGCCAGCAGTTGTTGAGTACACACAAGACATGTTGTGGGCAAGTAACAGGCAGGCCTCCTCCTCTCATCAGCCTCTGAAGCAGGTTAGACACAGTAGCTGAAATTAGCTCAGAGGGTGGTGCAGTGGGACACCAGGCTGCTTTGAAGAGATTGCAGCTCTGAGGTGTGTTCCCACGAGCCATCGCATCACTACACTTTTCCGAAAATACTAGGTTGCTCTCAAGTTAATGAGTAAGCTTGCTGCCTTCCATTAGCCAACTGTCACTCATTAAAAGCAACGGGGGCCCTCTGTGTCTGCAAATGATTTTGTGTATGCTGCAGGGGACAACACAACAGTGCATAAGCAATCCAGGAGGATCCTGGAGAGCATGAATGACAGCTTCCTGATATAGCTGATAGAGGAGCCAATGAGAATAGGTGCTCTGCTGGACCTCGTACTTACAAACAAGGAAGGGCTGGTTGGAGATGTGAAGGTTGGAGCAGGTGATGAGCCAGCTGAGAGTTTGTGAGTAATGATCAGAGGATGGCACAACATGAATGACATTAAAGTGGGCATCCATTATGGATGGCCTGATCAAGAAGACAAATTAAGTGAGCCTTATTCAGACAGCTGGAAGAAGCCTGATGTTTGCAGGCCTTGGTACTCATGGGGAACTTTAAACACCTGGATGTCTGCTGGAAGTACAATATGACTGGATGCAAGCAATCCAGGAAATATCTAGAGTGTTGAAGACAATTTTGTGATGCTAGTAGTCAACTAACTAACTAGACGACATATTCTGCTGGACCTGCTAGACACAAACAAGGAAGAATTGGCTGAAGATATGAAGGTCGAGGGCAGCCTTGGCTGCAGTGACCATGAGACTACAGAGTTTAAAATCCTGAGAGAAATGAGCAAGAAAAATAGTAGAATTGCAACCCTGGACTTCAAGGGAGCAGGTCTCAGCTTTTTCAGGCATCTGCTTCACCCCTGGAGGGCAAAAGGCACAGGAGAGCTGGTTGATTTTCCAGAACAACCTCCTCAAAGCCCAAGAATAGTCCATTCCAATGTGCAGGGCGTCAAGGAAGTATGGCAGTTCAAAAGCAAAAAGGAAGCACACAGAAGGTGGAAGCAGGCTACCTGAAAGGAATATAAAGACATTGCTCAAGCATGTAGGGGTGGAGTTAGGAAAGCTGAAGCTCAGCTAGATTTGAAACTAGTTGGAGGCAAAAAGAAGGGTTTCTATACGTAGTAGCAAAAGGAGTGCTGAAGAAAACGTGGACCTGCTGCTTGGTGGGGCAGAGGACCTAGTGACCAAGGACACAGAAAAGACTGAGTTATTCAGTATCTTTTTTGCCTTGATTTTCACTGATTAGGTCTGCCTTCAGGTGTCCCAGGTCCCTGAGCCTACCAACAGGCTCTGGAAGAGTGAAATATTTCCCACAGTAGAGAAAGATAGTGTTAGGTATCTCTTAATCAAACTGGATTCACACAGGTCCATAAGACTGGATGAGATGCAGCCAGATGTGCTGAAGAAGCTTCCCAATGACATTGTGAGGCTGTTCTCTATCATTTTTGAAAGAAGGTGACAGTCAGGTAAGTCGCCAGTGGCTTGAAAAAAGACAAACATCAAGACCATCTTCAAAAAGGGCAAGAAAAAAGATCCAGGGAACTACAAAGCAGGCAGCTTCATCTCAGTCCCCAGGAAGATTAAGAAGCAAATCTCTCTGGAACCATGTCAGGACATGTCAGGGCACATTAAGGACAAGAACATGGCTGGGAGCAACCAGCATAAATTTACCAAGGACAAATCATGCTTGACCAGCCTGATAGTTTTCTACAATGAGATAACTGACTTGGTGGATGAGGGGACCTCAGTGGATGTTTACCTTGATTTTAGCAAGGCTTGTGACACACTTTTGTGTAGCATCTTGATAACCAAATTGTTGAGATATAGACTGGACAAATGGACAATGAGGTAGGTGAAAAATTGCCTGGACCTCAGGTTCAGAATGTTGTAATCAGCAGTACAAACTCCAGGTGGCTTCCAGTTACTACAGTTACTAGCGGCATCACTCAGGGATCAATTTGGGGACTGATACTGTTTTTACATCTTCAATATGATTTGAACAATGAGATGAACAATGAGACTCCTGCAAGTTCACAAACAATAGCAAAGTGAGGAGGGCAGAGCTACCATTCAGATGGACCACTGCAGGCTGGAGATAAGGGCGGCCAGGAATGAAAGGAAAATACAAAGTCCTGCATCTGGGCTGGAATAATCCCATGCAACAGTACGGCCTGGGGTCGAGCTGGATGGAAAGCAGCTTTGCAGAAAAGGACCTGGTGCTCCTGGTAGACAGCCAGTGGATCATGAGTCAGCAGTGCCCCTGCCACAAAGAAGGCCAACTGTATATTAAGCTATACTAGCAAAAGTGCAGTCATCACATCAGGGGGAGAGATTCTTTCCCTCTGTTAGCCATTTGTGAGACCACATCTGAAGTATTGTGTCCAGTTATGGGTTCCATTCTACAAGAAAAACATTGACATACTGGAGTGAGTCCAGCAGATGGCTGCCAACATGGTTGTGAGACTGGTCACGTGAGGCACAAGGAGATGCTGAGAGAAATGAGTTTGTTCAACCTTAGGAAGAGACACTGAGGGGAATCTAATTGTTTTCAGTTATCTAATTGGAGGGTACAGAGAAGGCAGACCAAGACCCTTCTCATAGATGTACTGTGATAAACCAAGAGGCAGTGGGTTCTCATTCTGATTGGGTATTAGGAAAAGCATTTCACCATAAGGGTGGTCATACATAGGACCAGTTTGCCCAGAGAGGTGGAATATCCGTTCTTAGAGATGTTCAAAACTAAAGGCCCTGAGCAACCAGATTTAATTGACCCTGCTTTGAGCAAGAGGTTTGACTAGAGATGTCCAGAGTTCCCTTTCAAACTAAATGATTTTATTATTTTATTGTCTTAATACTGGCTTATGCAAGAGACATTATTTAATCAGAGACCTGCTTGACTGAATGTCTGCTGGGCACCCAGCAAACATTAGAACTATTAATACATGCTATTACTATAGCAGGTATTGTTGTACGCATAGGAGGCTCTTTGCATTCTTTGGTTTCCACAATGAGCCTTGTTATGCTTTGCTCTCACCCTTCCTATATCTGTCATTTACTGTAGTTAGGTGTTAACTTTTCCACAGTGAGCATTAAAACCATAGTCCAAAGATGGTTGTGATATCCATGTTTAGTAAAAACATTTTTCTGGTTTTCCTGTTGAAGGCTTAGAGCTTGTTGGTAAATAGTCTGAATAAATATAATACTTCTTGGCACTCCCAGAGCTTCAGATGCCTCTTTTCTACAAACTCTGCACTAGCTAATGTTTATTTCTGCTCCTTGTTTTGTAGAAGCATATTTTAATGCTTCCTAGCATCAGAGATGCTTTTAACAAAAAATGCCATTTAGGAAATGGCCATTATTTGTTAATAAGATTAAAATGTTCTTCACAGTTACTGTGAGCAGCCTGCTCAGTTGCTGAAATGTCTAAATGACTGAACTTTGGTAAAATGAAGACTTTTCCTGCCTCAGAGAAATGAGCAGAGAATTTGGATTCCAAGCTTTCAATGGAAATGCCAGATAATCACCTGAATTCATTGCTTATCTCTGCGAAGCTCTAATGAAAACTGTACAATGAAAGAAGACAGCTTCACTCAGTTTTTTATATGGAGTAACCAAGGTGTAAAATGTTCAGCACTTACTTGATTGGTAAGTGATATGCATTAGGAACAAAAGGCATGAGTCACTAAATTTTTGTGTTGCTCCAGCATCATGTGCCGGTGTTTGAGCTGCATTTAGGCTGCACAGTATATGTGCATGGGGAAATACGGTGCAAGTTTCTGAAAAGAGCCCTTTCCCAATCTCCATAATGCTTATTCTCTAAGCTGCACAAAAGGAAAGGAGAATAGCTTCTTTTCCTATATACCTGTCAAAGTACTCAGCGGCAGAGCTTTAATACATTACATCCAAAGTTGAAAAAAAGCATATGTTTCTATGGAAAGGCACTAAGTTGAGTAATAACTGATCCAGAAAGCTGATTTAGATTCTCCTGATAACAAGAACCAAAAAATCATAGGAGCATTGGTTGGACATGATCTTTGGAGGTCATCTTTAACCATCATCTTTCTCCTTTTCTGAAGTGAATGCCATTGAAAGATGGAACATATTTTGAAAATGTCAAAAAAAAGTTAGAAAAAAAATGATCAAAAGGGCTCTTTTTTCTGCACCCTCATCTTGTCTCCCAAACAAGAGGTATATAAATGTGGCTGAAATGAAATCTTAAATAACTGAAAATGATTATTTCTTGAGCATTCTAGGGAGGTACTTGCTCAGCCCTAGAAATCATGCAAAGCATACAGCAGGGTTGATAATAAAAACTATATGGCAGTGCATCAGAGGTTGTACAACATTCTAGGAAGCGGCAGAACTGATTTAAAAAAATCTGTACAAGTGCCTATTCCTTTGTATAAATAAATACTAAGATTACTGATACAAACCAGGAATTTGCTTATACACGTGGCTAGTTAGGCAAATAATAATCCATATACACAAGCATATATATGAGTTCCTCTGTGGTAATCATACCCTGCAAATTATATAAGTGACGGTAAAACATATTTCGATAACAGAGAGCATGGAGCTAATCTGTTTGAGTAAAAACTCATTGACTTAAACTTCAGATAATTATAATTATTATCCTTTCTTAATAAAAGCATTTGGAAACTT
Source organism: Dromaius novaehollandiae (assembly GCF_036370855.1). Lineage (NCBI taxonomy): Eukaryota > Metazoa > Chordata > Aves > Casuariiformes > Dromaiidae > Dromaius > Dromaius novaehollandiae. The sequence continues at coordinate 78,486,289 of NC_088099.1, read as the reverse complement.
ATCAGAAAAACAGTGTGACAGCAAGGCTGGAATCTTAGGGGGATGATGATATTACTCAGAGAGTTATGCGTGGGAGGTTTAACATTTGTTCTGCTTTCCTCTTTTCTCTCAGGAATATAAAATTCAAATATTGGGCTGGCGCCATGGGAACCAGAACAGCGTTTGCTTCTCTGAAAGACCTGTTTTCAGTGTTAACCTGTTGCCAATTATCCTTCTATTATTTAATTCCTATTTGTTGACCACATGTTAAACATAATGCAGAATGGCACTTCTGAAACCGAACGTCAAGTTATGTTAGGTTTTCACACTCGGCTAAATCATTGAACCTTTGGAGAGTGCAACCTAGCTGTAAATGTAATAAAAGATTTGTGTTGACTGATAGCGTATTCCACAAGAAAAGAATGTCAGGTGCAGTTAATCTAAAGTTGTTACACAGAACTCTAGATTTCGTTATCTATACAAGAGACATTCCTCTATCAAGAAACTAACTCTGAACAGGTTTCTCTCTCTCTCTCTCTCACACACACACACACACACACACACACACGCAAATAGAAATCAGAAGCAGAACTGGTAAATGCTGCTAGTGCTTTGTTCGTGGAAATGAGATGCCATGAGCAACCATCTTTGAATTAAAAAAAAAAAAAAAAAAAGCAGTAATTTTCCTACCTTTCTCTGTGGAGCATATTAGAAGGTAGCTGAACCTGGTAGGCCTAATGACCCCATGGGATTCCTCCTGTCTTGTCCTCTCCTGACAGATAGAAAGCTGCTGCTCTTCCATGTTCCCAGGTCCAGACAGTAGTGAGGCTGAGCACGTATTCCCAATAAACACACACACACTATTAGCACAGGTGACCACACAGATCAAGACAGATGGAAACAGTGACCTTTACTAGCACCCACATAAACACACACAGCACTCGCACAAGCATGGTCCAGTCCTGTTCATCTCTGGCAGATGAGGATCAAACTTCACTAGTGAGATATGCACACACACACTGCGGATTTCTCCAGTAGCTGATCTTAGACATTCAGTTATGCAATGGCTGGCCCTAGGTCCTGGTGTCCTCCAGTATCTTATCATGATACACACATGCACATATGATATAGCTGGCCCTCAACAATGAAGTGTGTTCAGTAGCTGTTCCCCAGACTCTGGTTTCCTCCAGTCACTGGCCCCCAGGACTTTAGGCTCCTCAGGCTCATGGCCGCTCTCCAGTCACTTGCACTCAAACTTTTCCTCCTACTCGCCATATGGTCTGGCTTGAATTTTGTTAGCATTCACATGCATAGGCTCAGCACACCCACACAGAAGATTGCTAGGGACAGAATTCAATAAGAAGTCAGGACGGACTATGGTGATGGCTCAGTCAGACAAGCATAATGACCAGCCACCTTGTTTACACACAACTGACTTCTTTTATCCCCTTTTCCCCCTATTTTCCTACACTTGCTCCTTCCCTATGCACCTTGATCCCTCCCTTAGTGGGTTGCACAGAAGACAGAATGGTCTAACCATTGGCCTGTGGTGGTCTTAGGGAGTAGCTGATTCAGTGTGCTGTTTTCTGTGATTAGGTTACTAGGATTTCTCCACCTGTCATTGTTCCTCTGATCCTCACAGGCTCTTTATATGCACTGTGATTACTCTTTAATCTGATAACCTAACAGAGTATTTTTAGGTTGTGATCTCTTAGCCACTTATCTCAAAAAAATAAGGAAGGAGCAAAGTGCAGCAAAACACTAGTATTAGAAAATATGTATGATCAGGGCTTCCTAAACTTTACTTGCTTGAGTACCGCTGGCAGCATGCTGCTCTGTGTTGGGAGAAAACAGGTGTCCATCCCTTCCCCTCACACTCTCTTATCACACTTCTTTACCTCTGCCAAATTAAGGAGCAGTACTTCCCTACCCTTCCCAATACTCTTTACCCCAGTCTAACTGGGACCTGAAAATTGTGCCCCTAGCTGCTTCAGTCTCACTAATTAGGAAGCAGCAGCCATCGTCTCATTGTTTCAAAGTACTTGCCTATGTAGAGGTATCACTGTGTGCCTCAGATAAGAGCTATGAGAGAAGCAGGCATGTAAACAGGACTGCTACTGTGTACTTCTTCAAAGTCATTCACAAATCAGTTTGGGAATTTAAGACTGTTCATGATTTAGTGAGTTCTCTGTTCTTCGTGAGAAACAGCCATTTTTTAGCTCCATAATGTTAACAAGTCACTTATTCTTTGTGTGTATCAGTTTCTGCATCCAAAACAAAGAGAATGGTGTCTATCCCTATGTGCTAGTACATGGAGGTGCCCATGAAGCTAGATTCTATCTGTCGCAGGTCCACTTTCAGTATAAGCTCTAGCTCAGACTACTTTGCAATAGACTGAGCTTCCAGAACTCACCAGATCCTGCTAGCAGCAAGAGCTGGGCTGCTCCTCAAGGGCACATGAGATGGGAGCAGAGGGGGATCACAGCATAGGCAGTGTGTCACCAACTAGGGTTCAATTCCACAGCATCTACACACGGTGAGCAGAATAGGATGCTGAAAACAGAGTCCGTTGACAGTCCCAGACAGGGCAAAGTAATCGGATCCAGGGTCCATCCAGGGGGCCAGTCAGCAGCAAAAGGAGACAGGGCCAAAGGCAGGACAGATGACAAGGGTACAACACCTACCCAAAGAATCTATCCAGGAGACAAGCTACCTATAGGATAGGTCTGAATTTCATCCAAGAGACAAGGCTTGAGACAGATACATCTACAACATAGCTCAGACAAGGACTGAAACCCCTGGCCTGAGCTTTAATGGTGCTCCTCTATGGACAGAGAGTATGGGTGGAGGCCCTAAGTTAGGCTGCTCAGAGCCATTAAGGCCTACTGATGCACTCAGGGTCCTGAACCCCTGTACAACCAAACAGGATAATATAATCCCAAATGTACATCCTATGGTCATTCAGGCTCTGCAATTTGGAAAAAAATGGGTGAATGTAGGACTGCCTGCAAACTTGCTTTGCAGCTGTTAGAATAGTCCAAATATTTTAACTCTTGTCTAATTTAAAACCTTCTCCACATGCTTGACTGGATTTTGGAACTTTCTGAATGGAATTAATAGAATTTGTAACTGTGAGATGAGCCAGGTTTCATTATTCTGGAGATGCCTGCAGCATTCACTTTACAGTGAAGATAGCTCTTCACCTTGTAAATAATACCTTTTCTTCCTTTCGTTAGCTTTTTTTCTTCTTCTACAATTTCAGCTACTGTTGTTGTTTAGCTTGAATTCAATACTTCTAACAGCATAATTTTTTGTGTATATGGATGTGCTGTTACTTTCCCATTATTCATATCTTTTAAATGCGACACAGGAATACTCAGCAAGCATTTACTGAGCATAAGTTGAACATAAGTTGAATTTTATAAAATTTGAAAATCATTTTGAGACACAAAAATAACAAAGATTAATGTGGAGGCTTAGTGTGGATGTTTGTGCAGGGCTTATTGCATACTTTTTTCAGGCAGATTTGTTCAATGTTAATTATTAGCGAGATTCACAAAAAGAAAACAAGAAACTGTGAACTATTAAAACCAGATCAATCATTTCTTTAGAATATTCTATTCCTGGCCTTGCTACTGACTTAGATAGCTCTGAACAAATTATTTAAGCTTTATTTACAGTGTATTGAGGCAGCACTGCCGTGGGTGCCCTTGAGATCAAACTTTGTATCTGTGTAATGTCAAGGCTCTGGAACACATTTGGGGCATTACAGAAGCGGCTCTGTGCAGTGGGGGTGGAACATTAAGGAGGAAAACTTGGCCTCACCATTCTAGGATCTATGTTAGGCTTGTCAGAATATCCAAATCTGTCTAGCAAACAGTGATGTCAGAGCGAGGATGACACTAATTAATTACAGCATGACTTCTTGGCCAGCATCCAATTCACACCCCAGCCTGATGGCATTGTGTCCCCTTGGGAGTTTCTATACATGAACACAAGTGAAGCCTTTTGGGGCAGGCCCCTGCCATCCTCTCTCATGCCAGCCAGTGGAATTTAGCCTCACCTGCTTAGGGTTTTTTAACAAGTATGCCAGAATTATGAATGCACAGGTATACAAGCAGGAAAAAAAAAAGTTGTCTTTAAGTGGAGCTGTCTTTAAGTGGATTCCCAGCTTTTCCAGCTACTACTTCCGCACCCCAGATTTTGACTAGCAAGGTCAATACGCTGCAGATGGGCAAGGTCTGACATAAGCTGTGCAGAGCTGTCTCATCTTTGGGCATTCATTTTCTAGTCTGCTATGTATGTTCATGTCAGAATCACAGTTCTGAGCATCATGCCTCATGGTAGTGGGCCTAGCCTTCCCATCACCATCCCTACTACCCCCGCCATATGTCTTCCGCTTGGCTTCTCCCATCTGCTGATGCCTGTTACAGTCCAGCCCCCACACATCGCAGTCTGATTTCTGTGATTGTCTCCTTCCAAACATGCAGAGTACACTCTCTAGAAAAGATTGGTCTCTCTCTGCTTGTGGGATGGGCTTTACAAGTAAAATGCCTTGATCCAAACAGGAATCTTCTGAGGACCATATAGGGGAAGGCAGGCTTGGCATTAGTTTCACGCTGAAATGATTCTTGTTACTCATGACTGCATGTTGAGAGTCTGTGTGAATGGGCCCTTACAATCCTCTCCTTGCCCAAAGAGTCCTTGTGGAATAAAAGGCTCACTGAAGAGTTTAGATTGGAGAGGACCTCTGGATGTCATCTAGTCCAAGCCCTTGCTCAAGGCAGGGCCAACCTAGATCAGGTTGCTTATGGCCTTGTCCAGTTAAGTTTTGACTACCTCCAAGGAACAGCATTTCTGAAGCAATCAGCCCCATCATCTGCTGCATTTTTTCGCTTTCATGCATAAAGATAAGCAGTCCTGTGCTAGGTTCTCCCAGCTGATGCAGAAACATCATGGTCCCACCAAAGCTGAAGCTGGTGAGATTTCAAACAGCAGACACATGGGAGTGAGGCTCAAGGCTCTGCCTGTATTCAGAATACGAGCTCATGAAGGGAATTAGAAGAAGCATTTTGTGCTCACCTCCCTGAAGGAAAAAGCAACTTTTTTCACTCTTATATCAGTCACAGATGGAAGAAAGGCTTCCTCTCTTCCATATTGCCTCTGTGCTACTTGAGCTGCAGGCTGCTAAGCAGTCTCTAGCTACCTGTGTCTTTTTTTTCATCCTGACTGCATTTCATAATGAAAAGTCCTTACCTCAAAGAAGTCTTACTTATTTTGCATTTTATTTTTTCACTCACCTCCTTTTTTGGAACTCATGGAAAGAGAACAGTTTTTCCTGGGGGTAAGAATGGAGAGTGGAAGAAAAAAGCTTACCTGTCTTTAAACTCACTTTAAAATGTCCTTCCCTTCTTTATGTGAAGAAAATACATACTTGGCTATTGCTTCTTTCAAGATGAAGTATGATTCTAACATTGAGTTAGATATACTTTTTCCCTATATTAAAACTTTGCCTGACTGCAGTATGACAGGAGTAAGGAGCAGGGGTATTGTTATCAGCTTAATTGCCATCTTTATTGATAATAGGGAGCATATTCAACAGCATCAATCTTGAGGATTTCCATATGACTTGCAAAAAATTACAAGTGGCCTTGCGCTCACATTCCTTCAGAATATAAAGACTGCTAGTGAGTTAAGAAACAGTATCTGTGTTTACCATTGTGGTTTTTCTTAGAAATTCAGGTCTTGAAAACATATCACATCATTGAGAAGTGACAGAATACTTGGAAGCTCTGCCAGAACCTCAACTGTATGATATTGCTTCTGTACTTCCAAAGGAGGAGCTAATCTATAAAAATCACTTTTCTTTTAGCCCAGTGGCCTGTGGTTTTGTCACTGAATCTCTTGACTGAAATGACTCTGACTCATGGGCCTGGATTTTTCTGGTCGCAGACACCTGTGAACAAACCTTTAAATGTATTCAAAATACACAAGTACATGTGTATATGTATATATATATGTGTGTGTATATATATTTAGTATCAGCTTATCTTAATTATTAATTATATATTATCATCTAATATAATTATTGCAATAAATGATGCATTATAAGTATATTATACATAGATACTGTACATAATTTGTACATGGATAACATATACTGAGCAAGGAATAAAACTGTGCTACTTTATGCACTGTTGCCATACTTGGTGCAGCTAGCTGCAAATGCAGTGTTTATGCAGAGGAGTGAGTGGTTACATTCTCATTTTGGTAAGTAGCTTCATATACTCATAAAATTCATAAGAAGGAAATGTGAGATTTTAGTCCTAGTAAAAACCCCCCCTCTGCTTATCTGCAGGCATGCAGTTCTCAAGCACTACTTTGCTACTGTGCCTCAGTCTGAACTGGTGGAGACCAGCTGCTGACAGGAGCAGGCCCATCTGCTGTGACCTATTTGACACAGAGGCTTCAGGCATAAAAATGTCTGTGGTAGTGGACTGGAGAAGAGGAAAAGGCCACAACCTCATTATCTGCTTTGTCTCTGACAGTTTGGGTGCTGCCATTGAGGGAAGGGTTGGGCGGTGTGACAAAGGGGCTGGGCTACTACCGTTGGAAGAAAGGAGCTGCCAGAAGCAGCAATTGTTAGACAACTCCTCCCATCCCTCTACTGGCACTAGCATCAGGAAGATGGACAGTCCAGGCTCGCTCAGCCAAGCTCTCTATCCTAGCTATGCCCTTCTATTTCTTACAGTCTTTCTCACAGCAAAATTAACTTTTCTGTGCTTTCTAAGCCTTAAAGTGGTAGCATAATTCAATTGTATCCCTACTGCTTAGAAGTCTAGAACCATCTTTGGCTGCACTGAATTAACCATAGCAGGTTTCCCATACCTCAGGCTGTAAGGGCAGCCTCTGTTGCCTAGAAGTTGTCAAGACCAGCTAGCTTTCTACTCAGTACACTGGCTTTTGTGTGTCCCATTTTAGGCCTGGGAAACAAGCAGGAGGAACCAGAACTCCATGTCTGGTCACTGAACTGTGATGTCTGGTCAGGACTGGAATGACTGGTCAGGACCAGTCATTGTTGGGATGGCTCACAAGGCTGCAGTGCTATACTGGATGAATACAAGCTAAGCAGAAATGATGGGCAGGGAAGATAAGGAGGGGAGTTGTCCTCTATGGGAAGGAGCAGCTTGGATGTATGAACCACTTCTATGAGACAGATGACAGTTCAGTTGAGAGCTTGTGGGTCAGGATCAGTGGAGAGGCCAGTAAGGATGACATTGTGGTGGGAGTTTGTTATAGACCACATGAACAGGATGAGAAAGTGGATGAAGGCTTCTTTAAACAATTCAGAGAAGTCTCTGGATCACACATCCTCATTCTTATGGGCGAATTTAACCTCCCTGACATCTGCAGGAATGGCAACATGATGGGGAGTGAGCAGTCAAGATTCCTGGAGGGTGCTGGGGATACAGGCACTGGATGGGCTGATAGGAGGTGGCACACAGCTGGATCTGCTATTCACTAACAAACAAGAACTAGTTGGGGATGTGATAATCAGTGGCAGCTGTGGCTGTAGCAGCCATGAAATAGTGGAATTTAAGATCCTGAGAGGAGTGAGGAAGGAAAGTGGCAGAGTACAAACCCTGGACTTCAAGAGAGCAAACTTCACCTTATTCAGAAAACCGGTAGGTGGGATCCCATGGAAGGCATCTTTGAAGGCTAAAGGAACTCAGGAAAGCTGGCAGATTTTTAAGGACAGCATCCTTCAAGAGCAAGAATAGTTGAAACTGATACTCAGGAAGACAAGCAGATATATCAGGAGACCTGCTTGGCTAAAGGGGAACTCATGATGGAGCTCCAACACAAAAAAGTCGGCATACAGGAGGTGGAAGCAGGGACAAGCTACAAAGGAGGAATTTAGAAACATTGCCCAGACATGTAAGGATGGTGTCAGGAAAGCCAAAGCTCAGCTGGAGTTGAGACTTGCAAGTACAACAAGAGCAGTTTCTACCACTACTCTAGTAAAAAAAAGTCTGAACAAGGAAAATCTGAGATCAGTACTGAATGGGATGCGTGATTTAGTAACAGTGGATGCAGAGACTGTGGATGTATTCAATGTCTTCTTTGCTTCAGTCTTCACTAACAAGGTCTCCCAGGTGAGAGTGAAAGGGTTTAGGAGGAGAACTACCACCAGCGTATAAGGATTGAGTCAGGTATTACTTGAGAGAACTCGACCCATACAAGTCCATGGGACCAGATGGTAGCACCCAACGGTGTTGAGAGAACTGGCTGATCCGCTTGCAAGGCTACTATCTATCATCTTTGAAAAGTCATGGAGATCAAGGGAGATCCCCAACAACTGGAGGAGTGTAAAGGTTGGATACATCTTCAAAAAAGGCCAAAAGAGCAATCCAGGGAACTGATAAGCCTCACATCAGATCCTAGATTGGTCAGCCTCACTTCAGACCCTAGGAAAATCATGGAGCAAGTCCTCTTGGAACACATTTCTGGGCACATGAAGGAGAACAAGGTGACTGGGAACAACAGCATGGATTTACCAAGGACAAATCATGCCTAACCAACCTGATTGCTTTCTGTGATAGAATAAATGGATTTATGGAAGAAGGGAAAGCAGTGATGTCGTTCACATTGACTTTACCAAAGTTTTCAACACTGTCTCCCACAATAATCTTGTTTCTGAATTAAGATGTTACAGTCTGGATAGGTGGACAACTAGATAGTTAAAAAAGCTGCTTGGGTGATTGGGCTCAGAGCATAGCAGTTAATGTGGCATGCTTTACCTGGAGGCCAGTAACAAGTGGAGTACTGCTGGGGTCTGTCCTGATACCTGCCCTGTTTAACCTCTTTTTTTCCATCACCTGAGGAGGCAATGAAGTGCCTGTGCATAAAGTTTGCAAATAAAGCCAAATTGCAGGGGCTGATTCAGTGCCCAAGGGCAGGTCTGACATCCAGACAGACCTGGACAGGCTGGAGGAATGAGCCAATAGGAAGCTTACAAAATTCAACAAGGACAAATGCAAAGTCCTGCACTTGGGAAGGAATAACTCCTTGCAGTGATACTGTTTGAGGAGTGACTGGCTGCAGAGCAGCTCTGCTGAAAAGGACCTGCGAGTCCTGGTGGACAGCAAACTGAACATGAGACAGCAGCATGCCCTGGCAGCAAAGAAGGCCAAGAGTTTCCAGGGCTGTATTAACAGGAACACTGGCTACTGGCTAGTAGGTCTAGGGAAGTGTTTATCCCCCTTTTATTCAGCACTTGTTAAAGCACATCTAGATACTTCATTTTGTTTGGGGCCCCCTATTACAAGAAAGACATCAATAAACCAGAGTGAGTTCAGCAGAGAGCCACCAAGACAGTCAAGGGGCTGGAGCACTTGTCCTACAAGGGAAGGTGAGGGGAATTGGTCTTGTTCAGTTTGATGAAGAGAAGGCTTCTGGGAGACCTAATAGGATCCTTCCAATACCTGCAAGGCTGTCATCTAAAAGATGGAGCCAAGCTCTTCACAATGGTGCATAGTGGGAAGACAAGCAGCAATGGGCTTTAAGTTGAAATAAGAGAGGTCCCAACAAAATATAAAGAGAATTTTTTTTCACCAGCAATATAGGCAAGCACTGGAACAGGTTTCCCAGAGGGGCTGAGCATTCTCCATCCTTGCAGTTTTCACAAACAGACTGGATAAAGCTCTGAGCAACCTATTCCAACTTTATAGTTAGAACCTTCTGAGGTCCCTTCCAACCTGAATTATCCTGTGATCCTATGAATCAGGGGAATATGGGAGTTCCTTCCCCTCAGCAGTTCCAGTTACGTTCACTTTTGTCTGTTTTCTTTAACACTGTCCACTACCAGTTAACAGTGGTTAACACCAGCGGTTTTGCTGCAATCTCCTGGAGAGTGCTCTGCTGTTGCTCTTTTGGGCCACCACTCAGAGTAGCCTTAGAAACTTTTTAGTTCTTCAGGAAGCTATTGGTGACACGCAAGATTCACATGGAACCTTACCAGAAAATATTGACTAGATTTTTTTCAAGTCTTCCTTTGCTCCAGGTTATTTCCCCCATCACTGCTGACAGCAGTCAGGATCCACCTTGACCAAGCAATGGCTATGGCTCTCAGACTCAAAGACTAACCATACCAAATATTTGAGTTGTCCCTTCTTTTCTCTGGGAGAAGGTAATGGCTGTACTCACTGCAACTGTCAGCTTAGCTGTTTTTAAGAGCAATGCCCCCAAATATTGCATAGATTCTGATCAGTACTGGCCCATACTAGTGAGCTCTCTTTCCTTCCCCAAAAGTGCTGACAGAGCCACAGGTCTATAGGGAGCCTCTGTCTACCATCCGAAGTTCACAGAGAGAAAAAAAAAAATGCTACATTCTCTCGGGTAGCAAGATAGCAGGAGCAAGGCCACCAGTTTTACACAAGATTAAAGTTAATAAAATGTTAAAACTAGAACAAAAAATTGTACCTTAAAAGTGCATATGTCCCTTGTCTCAAAAATATTGCTGAACTGTAGTTCCTGACAGATGTTAAGTCTCTGGTTGCTTCATAAGACTTGCTTGGCATAATAATATTAATCAGGATATTTAACATTACTATCCAACCTTGTTTAAGCCTTTTGAGAAACTGTTGTAGAACATTCTGTTATTGTCGTGGTATTTATGTGCATTTATGATTTTACAATCTCATTGCAAAGCAATGCCTGAGAAAAACAGAGTCTCTTTATAAAAAATATGACCTTCCACCCCCTCATGAATTTTACTGGGCACTGCTAGCAGTAACTGTTCATGGAGCAATTCATATCCAGTCACGTAAATTCTCTCATGTTCTGTGATGTTTTCTAAGAAGATGAAACTGTCTCTTTGTCCATCTTCCTGATTTTTCTCCATCACTCCACTCCACACCTCTCTTCCACTCTCTGTTTCTCTCCCATATGCCAATGAATTATGACTGCCTTAGGCAATTTCATTCAAGCTTGATGGAGCAGAAATTTTCAAAGCTGTTGCTCCAGTTTTTGTGAGGATTGGATGAAAGAATTCTAAATTCATGGCTGCAATGAGGGGAAGGGAGAAAAACTGAAGGCATGAAAAACTTTCACCCTTTAGGCATTCTAAGATGCAGAGATCATCTGGGCAAACAGCATGTGCGTATTGGCTAGTATGTCAGCACCCTTGTAACTCAGAACCAGGTTTAGCACAGGTAATCATCTCTCCTGGAAAATGACCTGGGAAAGTCAAAGCTGGAGTATTGTGGAAATATGTGTGTAGCAATATCAAAATAAAAGCATGAGATCATAGGATAGTTCAGATTAAAATAGACCTCAGAAAGTCATGTAGTCCAGCCTCCTGCCCAAAGCAGGGTCAGCTATGAGATCAGACCGGATCATGGAAAAAAAGCAATGTTAATGAGTTCCACCACTCACGGGACTGTGTCATTTTTTCCCTTTTTATATAGGACCTTTTCATGGTGGACATTGTCAGATTATGTGATTAAAAGCTCATCTCCACGAACACAAGGAGTGCAGCAGAGCAATTACAGGCAGAGGAACCCCAAAAACCTAAGCACAGAAACAGAGCACCCTGATCCAGCTACTCCCAGGTGTCAGGGGAGAGTGCTCAGCCCATTGTCCACATGGGAAACCCACCTATGTGAGTCAATGGGAGTGGCTGTCTGGGTCACTTTCCAGACTGAGGGGGGTCACCACCTACAGGGGTAGGGGACTCATTAGGGGATGCTGGGTAAGAGCATCTTTGTTTTGTACAGGATTTATTATGGAATATTTAAGGGAGGAACCAAAGGTGGGGAAAGGGAGGGATCACAGTGGTTTGGGGAGGAGCAAGCATGGGAAAATAGAGGGATATGGGGGTGAAAAGGTCCAGTCATGTGTAAACAGATTGCTGGTCAGTACACTTTTCTGGCCATGCCCTGAGCCTGATCTCTGCAGTCTCTCCTGTCTTCTTATTAAACTTCATTTTTACCTGTTTTCCTGGGTGAGGGGGCTCTCTATTCTGTGTGCATGTGTGTGTGTGTGGAGGTTTAAGTGTCAGCAAGTGGAGGGGGGACCGTGGGCCGTAGGGGCCTCTGTGTCTGTGGTGCCAGCAATTGGAGAGACAGGAGAGCATGAGATGTCTAAGTGGCACTAACTGGGGAAGGGGCCATGGGTCATAGAGGACCATGCCTCTGGAGTGCCAGCAGCTGAAGAGACCAGAGTGTGTGCACATTGTGTGGGTGCATATGTCACTGTGTAGTTGCTAGCAAACATCGATCTGGCTTAGCTGGCTGATAGGATAAGAGGCTTGGGAGCCAAGCACTGGAGTGGCCAAAAGTGTGGACTGGATACTGCAGAGACCAGAGCTGTCTGAGCGCTGGCTACTGGAGGGACCAGGAGGGCCAAGCCAGCTACTGGAGAGACTGTGAGGTTTGGGGGTTGGCTATTGGTAAGGCCGTAGGCCTGGCCCAGCTACCAGAGAGACCTGTTTGCCTGTGTGTGTCTCTCCACGTGTGAGGCACCTGGGAGGCCAAGAGGTCAAGGGTCCAGCTACTGGATAGGCTGTGTGTTTTAAGGACAGTTACTTTCGTTCTGATAAGTCACAGAGGGTAACAGGATGAGGCCATTGATGCTGCTTGTGTGTGCATGAGTGCTGTGCTTTCTCCATGTTAATCCTTGTGGCCAGCCATGTATGTATTTGTATTATACATGTATATGGCTATTGGAAATACGTGCTCAGCCTTGATACTGGCTGGACCTAGGGAAAAGAAGATGCAGCAGCCTCACCTCTGTCAGGCTACTGGACTTAGCAGCCAGTAACTGATGTAGATATTAGTGTTATTAAATAACGCTGGAATTCTAGGTTATTAACAACCCTGGAATAGTGAAAATGTGAATTTTTTGGTTCAGTCATTTGAAGGAATAAATGGCATTCTGGACTTCAGGGCTCAGGACAAGGTTTTTCAAAACAAATTGATAAGGCTTATTAAAGTAGTTATAGCTTAATGAGAAGAATCAGTGATACCTAACTGCATTTTTCTCCAGTAGAATGTCATCAAAGTGGACATTTGAAAATACACACTAACAGCTGCATTTTTTTTCATAACATTTTTCACACGTTTTCAACTAGCACCAACAGATAAAGTTGTGATACAATGGCATAGGCTTTTTGAAGTCTCTGTCATGGAGCAGCCAGGGCCAACCTCTCCCTAAGGTGAGTCTGAAGCCAGGAGTGATTGCAGCACAGGTAGTGACCTCACTGACCAGGGCACTGTCCCACAGCTCCTGCATTGGCCAAGTTGAGCAGAGTACTGGGAGCAGTGTCCATTGACAGTTCCAGACAAGCCAAAGTAATCACTCAGATCCAGGAGGTCTAGTCAGAAGCAAAAGGAGACAGGGCCAGAGATAAGGCTACAGTTTAGGTCAGATGGGTCCATCCTGGAGCCAGGCTGGTCCAAAGACAGGTCTTCAGGCAAGTACACCTTAAACATAGGTGTTTACAGTACAGCCTCCACAGGGACTGAAGCCCTGAGCCTGCACTTAACTAGAGTTCCTGGAGAAACAGGCAGAGGATGTGAATGGAAGTCCCTGGTTAATTGTCCTGAGGCTGCTCAGGACAATTAACATCTATTGGTACACCTGACAATCTGCTACTTTTTTGCATCAAATTGAAAGGAGGTTTTTACATTACCAAAAAAAAAAAAATCTTAAAAAAGAACTTGTCAGTATTGGCTTCTCCTCCATGTGCATGTCGTCAGAGGCTGCTTCTTAGCAACAGGTTGGTCTTCACGTTTACACGGGAAATTTAGAGGTGAGCAGACCCTAATCACCCTTCTTTGTCTAGACATACTCATGTTATTGTAAGTAAAAATCTTTTATCTGAGAGCTTAATGAAGTAGACTGTTTTTCAAAACTATTTCTGATAAAGTGCATTAGTATACGTTTATAAATAAATGTAAGTATTGTCCATGCCATTACATTTCTTTTTACTGATCCAGCTCTCTTTTTTCTTGCATAATTATTCATTGCATTTTGCCTTACTAAGTGTGAGCCATTATCACTATCAGAAGTGATAAAATAAAAGCATAGATCATTGTCTGTGCATTAATCACCTAAATATTGTATACTTTTACATAGAGCTGCAGTTATCTTGTAAGTCTTTCATATACTTAGTCGAATTACTCAGCATTCTGTGTTTTTGTTGTCACATAAAAGAAATGAGCAAATTAAGGCCAGACTAACAAAGGGATCATAAATGCCTGAGAAAATGTTACTGAGGAAAGGAAGTTCATCTAACACAGCTGCCAAGAATGAGGCAAATGAACATCTGCATGGGATTACAATACTGCAGGAAAGCTAAAATGAGTCTGTGCTAAAAGAGCCCTCTGTTAATCTTACTTGTTTTTTCCATTTCTCCTTAGTTTATACTTTCTTGGAGCCAAGGAAACATCAGTTTCTTTATTAGTACCACTACCATCCCGATATGCAAGCATGTGCTTGTAAAACCCCATTTTTAAATATGCCAGCTAGTAAGAAAACAAAACAGAATGTGAAACTTCAGGTATATTCTGAGAAGTCATCTTTGTAAATACAGCCCTTAATTAAAACAATTCCTATGCTCTGCAGCAGCAGCCACTATAGCCAGGAACTGAGTTATTTTGTGCCCCCTTTCCTGCTGTTTGTAGCACTTCTAAAGAAAAGAAGAGAAAATTCCTGAGTAAGAGAGCAGAAATTCCAGGATAGTCTTGATTTGTGGAAGGGCTTCATGTATGTGCACAGGGTTGTCTGTCAATTGCATATCAATCACACCTTATTAAATGCACTCATTTCAAAATGAAAAATGAGACTTTTTTATAACTCTTGCAAGTTCACCTATGCTTCAAAAATCCAACCAAGATTCTTTTTCTCTGGTGTATTACCACCTATTGTAATTATCTCAAAGTAAACCCTTAACTACCTTTGTGGAATCCTGCTTATTCCCAGAGTGGACACCTCCCATACTGCTATGGTTTGCTATTACAGGTGTAACTGGTTAGTACTTATTGCTCGCTTCTTTTGGCAATACACAGGAGAAAATAGCATCTGGGCTTTTTTTTTTTTTTTTTTTTTTTTTTTTGCATATTCCTGTTTTTGACCTCATGCAAACTTAGATGATTGGTCTGTTTTAGAAGAGCAGGCACTTGGAGTTGTCTTTGTTTGTTTGTTTGCTATGCATAAGGCTTTAAATTACTGTTTAATTTTTTTAAAAAGTTAAGATTTTCTTGTATAGTGCAAGACTGAAAGAGACATAACTCTTCTCTCTTCTGTGGCTTTACAGAGCATATCTCTTGTGTACATGGTCCTGAGTGATGTAAAAATAACAGTATGTGCATAAAATATATTTTTTCCTCTCTGACTTCCTCCCTGCAAAGCATATACTTTGAAGGTTTTTCTTTTCTTTTTGTTGGTGTTATTGTGGAAACAGCACGTCAAAGAAGTGGGTTTACACATTTGTGGCGGAAGGTCTGAGGTCTGTGGCTGCTCCAGCTGAGCAGGGCAGTTAGAAAAAAAAAACCCTGAAGCCCAAGAGAAAGGTCTACACATATGTCTCAAGCATGGTAAAAACAGAAGTGTAGTCAGCTGGTTTGGCTAGAAAACAATTTTTAAAAGTTAGCTTTTCTTGAAATACGTTATAGATAAGGAATTAATGTTTGAGGTCTTGAGAAGTAGCTGACAATGTCAATATACCAGCTCCTAACTTGTACCACAGTAGCAGATAGGGTAGCATGGTGCGGGCCCACAGCAGCAGGTATAACTGTTTCTTGGCCTTGTTTCATGTGTTTTATTCTTTCAGCCCTGTAACACAAGCACAAGTGGAAACTTAAAGTGTATTAATTTAAAACTGGTAAAAAGGAAACACTGGAAAATGGATTCTTTTTTTTTTTCCATCTGAGAGCTGACTAGGTTTCTAGGAGGCTTTAGGAATGTGCTCTGTGTGTGCCTAGGAGAACTGCTTGTTGAGGTGTTCAGCATTTCCAATATTAGCTCCCACCCTTACGTGCTTTCTATTTTGCTAAGCTTTGACTAATTAACTACTACAATTTGCTATACAGGTTGTCTGCCTTAGGCAGGAATATATGGAAAACTTAAAATAAGAGACCGGGAAAATCTTACTCAGTTATCCAAGCTTTAAGCCTTTCAAAACTAACATTTGCACATTCTTAGTGAAGCTGAATGGCTGAAATGTCTGTCTGTTCTTAGCACAATACTCAGAGTAGATGCCAAGACTGCATCAGCATTGAGATCAAAGGGAGTAGGCTCCTAATGACTTCTCTTCTGAGGCTAGGCTGTATGGAGGAGGGAGTCATCTGTTTTGAAAGATCAGAGAACAAGAGATGAGAATAAGGGGCTCTGTGAGAACATGGAGAGACAGGCAGTGAATGGGAGCTGGACGAAAAACAGAGTCAGGAGAGGTGATGATGGAAGGGGTAAAAGGAATGGGACTCAGCACCCCAGGAGGTACTGACTTCTCACTCTTCTGCTGATTTGTGATGTACTGAGATGTGATGACAAAATATTCAGTATAGAGTCTGAACAGTGTTCAATTAATGCGAGACTGTATGTCAGGCAAGGATAAAACAGATGTTCAGTGAGTGAGCACTGCCTAGTTTGCGTATTGAACAAGGAAGGTAATAGTATAGGATTTTGCAGCTAAAGACCATCATTGTATCTCACCAGCAAATGAAAAAAAGAGAATGGACACTAAACCTGATTCACTAAGAGCAACAACAAGAATTGATGCCTGATGGACAGGTAACACAATTCAGACTCTGTTAGCTCACATCAACTAAAATGGACAGAGGGTAGAGTTGTCAAAGACAGGAATTTCCTACCTCCATAGCAGTTTTCACAGCCTGTGTAGGAATGAGATCCTCCCTCTGCTCCTACTGAAATGAAAGCAGTAGAACTGAACTCTGTGTCTGTTGTGAATGTACATGGGCCCTTCCATACATGTATACTGCTCTGAGCAGCTGCAGCATATGCTGGCACTTGCATAGCAAAACAGACAGAAGGTGTAGTGGGAAGCAGGGGTAGGATGTGAGGTGTTTGGTTAGAAGATACAGGAAGCAAATCTGCAGGATATCAGGAAATATACTCTGTATCTATCTGAGGACAATACGAGAAAGAGATGTACTCTTATGTATCTGAACATTCAAGGACTGCCTAGTATACCTCATTAAAGCATTGAACTTTTTGATCACTGGTAATTTCTTCTCCTTCTGTGACTAAGCATTTGGACAGTCAAATTTTGTTGTGGCAAGAGTTGGCGGCTGAAGATGACCTTTTATGTTATGTTTGAAGATGATGATGACTAATTGTAGGCTATTTCCTACCCACAGAGACCCTCAGAAGTGATGCACACACAGAATTACAGAATGGTTGAGGTTGGAAGGGATCTTTAGAGATCATCTAGTCCAACCCCCCAGTCAAGCACGGTCACCTAGAACACATTGCCCAGAACCCGTCCAGATGGCTTTTGAATATCTCCAAGGATGGAGACTCCATAACCTCTCTGGGCAACCTGCTCCAGTGCTCTGTTACCCTCCTCACAGTAAAGAAGTTTTTCCTTATGTTCAGACAAAACTTCCCATGTTTCAGTTTGTGCACGTTGCCTCTCCTCCTGTCGCTGAGCCCTATGGAAAAGAGATTGGCCCCATCTTCTTTACACCCTCTTTTCAGACATTTATACACATTGATAAGATCCCCCCCAGCCTTCTCTTCTCCAGACTGAAGAGTCCCAGCTCTCTCAGCCTTTCCTTGTAAGAGAGATGCCCCAGTCCCTTAATCATCTTGGCAGCCCTCCACTGGACTTGCTCCAGTAGCTCCACTTCTCTCTTGTATTGGGGAGCCCAGACCTGGACACAGTACTCCAGATGCGGCCTCACTAGGGCTGAGCAGAGGGGAAGGATCACCTCCCTCGGCCTGCTCTAGCAGGTCTCTCTAGCTCTCCCTCGGTCTTTCTAGCCCAGGATACCATTGGCCTTCTCTGCCACAAGAGCACATTGCTGGTTCATGGTCAACTTGTTGTCCACCAGGACTCCCAGGTCCTTCTCTGCAGAGCTGCTTTCCAGCAGGTCTGCCTCCAGCCTGTACTGGTGTGTGGGGTTATTTGTCCCTAGGAGGAATTATACAAAGCACTGTACATGGATATAGTCAAGTTTCTGTGCTCCCTCCTTTCTTTCTATATCCTTTCCTACCTTGTGATTATCAGTGTTTTGCTGGTGTATCAACATCAGAATGGAATGGGAGTTGCAGCAGTCTGACCTTTTACACAGGGCTGTGTAGTGGAGTTACAGGCCATATCTGGCATAGATGAGTTACGCTTGAGCAAATGCTAAAGGAGCCTAGCCTTGATGTCCTTGGGGCATATCAGATAGGTGCTGCAGCATGGCTGTAGATAAGGAGGTGTGGGGACTCCTACTGGCCTGCAATGTGGACAGAGCACTCTGAACAGTGAAGCCACTACTGAGGACAGCCTCAGGAATGCTGATGTGGTTACCAAGGCTGGCTCTGGGGCCTGTGCTTGAAAAGAGGGAAAAACATGAGCTGTCTAGATAACTGGCAGCATTATAGCCATGATGGTTTGAGGACAAAAGCCTCATGTTCTGGAGGTAGAGCTGGTATCTTCTAATAGTCTAATTAGTAGACATTAGATGAGGTTTTAGGCACACAAATGACATGTCTATTTTTTTTTCCTGAAAATACTAGTTGATTTTAATAAAAGATTACTTCTAGCTATAAGCATTGTCATCTGTGTGAATTCTTCTAGCAATGCTGAACCTTCTTTGCTGGTGTGTCAGAAGACGTATTTGGTTGGATTATGGAGGGGAGAAAGGAAAACAGTAGGTCCTTTTTCCTTTCAAATAGCTTTTTGCAAAGCATTATTGCTTATGTTTGTGTGATTAACAACTCCTCTTGAAAGAAAAAAAAGAAAAAAAGTCAGATTTAAACCTTGTGAGTCCTGTCATTGTTCAAAGCTTCCTCGTCTTGATCTTATTTTTAAGATGCACAACTAACTGTATTTTAAATTTTGGATTAAGAGTCAAATCCATTTGTAATGTGTTAATTTTTATCTTATGACTGGTGGTTGCTATCTTGTAACAGTCACAGGTAACACAGACACACTTTCTGTCTTGCTGGTATTATTTGTTTCCTTTTAGTGGTGCTGAAATGCCTAGCTCTTCTTTCCCCCACTACCGTAAATAGCAGGTTACATTACCTCTGGGTGAGTGTCACTTTTAACCTGTTCTGCCTCATCCAGAACATCCAGAAATTGGTCAGAAGAAGAAAAATCACAATTGGTATTGTGAAGACAAGCACTGTGAATAGCAGCATTGACTGTATTTAGTGAAGAGAGAGAAGGCAGTTCACAAAATTGCATGAAAGCAGCCTGTCAGTGGAAAATATTTTCAAAAAATACATTGCTGAAGGAGAAACAGACATACTTGGAGAAAGGTGAAGGATGCATTTATCTGCTAAAATGTGGTGCCAGACTAAAGCATTCATGTAATGTCCCTCTTTTTAAAGTTCTTTCATAGATGATGATCTCAAAAAAAAAAAAAAAAAAAAAAAAAAAAAAAAAAAGAAAGAAAAAAGAAAAATCCCTATTACTTCTATTCCTGATGCTGTCAGAAGCTTTTCAGAGATACACACTTACCCCAAATTTGTGTTTTACAGAATGTCTCTAAAACTGATCTTGATCCTAGATTATGAAATCATAAATTGGATTTTTATGTTTTATTTTTTCCCCAATATTCTCCTTGAACCAAGAAATAGAAATTATTCCAAAACCAGTCAGTTCTTGTGACTTAAGTTATGTATTTAATGACTAACAACTAAAATTGAGGCCACTATGCCTAGCATCTCACTTGTGTCAGATACCTATAGCTATGCAAAGCTTTGTTTTCCTAGTGAAAGCCCCTGTAATATTTGCTCTTGCTTATTCTTTTTGCTCTAATTCCTACACAAAAAGGTGTATCATGCCTCCAAGTAGTAACAAACTGACATAGATGATGTTCATTTTTCTGAGTGAATTTGGAGACATATTATGTAATGGTCAGCCCTAGAAGCTGCTTGTGAACTAGTAACTCGCTGCAACCAGGTGCCCAGTCACCCAGGGCTTGACAGACCTGCCCAGCCAGGACTGGAACGTGAATGTTGGTTATTCATCTTGTGTAGCAAGAGACCTGGCTAGTTTTGTCTTGTGCCTCCGCTCACCATGTCTGTGGATTACAGTCCTGCTCCTGAGCAAGTCTGCAAGCTTAACTCATGCCACTTAAGCCTTGGTTTCTGCTCCTAACTGTCCAGCCCTGCTAAGTCCTTATACCTGTTTCTACTTTGTAGTTCATGCAGATGAAAAAAAAGAAAAAAGCCCTAAAGAAGACTGCCTGCCCCCTGGAGAGGTGTATTCAGCTCACAGCACCTGACTCTGGGCTGGACTTCGGATGGCAGCTCTCCAGAACTACTTGCTTCCTTTGCTGTTAGCATTGTGTGTTTTTTCTAACTCTTGTGTCAAGACAGGTGCTGTCTCTTACGTAGCTATTCTTGCTGTGATCTTTGGCCCCTGAAATAGCCATGTCCCTGTTCCATCCGTGGTGTTGCCTTTTGCATGCTTGCCATTTCTGTTCTCATGCTGCCTTTTGGGAGGGGTAGCCTAACCTGCATAACTGCCATCTGAAGCTGCTCTAGAAACCATCTACTTGTTCCGTGCAGCTGGAGAGTAGTAGAGAGCCAGAGCCAGAATGTGGCTGGCCTGATTCTCCCGTGAATTGCTCAGTATCTCTGGTGGCTGTAGTTAAGCCTTATGGCCTCTTCAGGCTTCTTGCTTCATTATCGCACCCTGGCTACTGTTTAAAAGGAAATAATGTGAATATGTAGGAAAGGAAATAATATGTTTTCTCTGAGGTGAGTTCATTCTAAGTGGATTAGAAAACTGATCGGGGGGGGGGGGGGGGAGGGCGGGGGAGGCCCAAATTACGCTGGTAACAGAGAAGAACATCATGCTTTAACAAGCATGGACTTTTGCTTAGAGGTGGCTGTTGGCTGTATTACAATGAAAAAAAAATCAAACTGACAAGCGCCATTTAACACATAAAAACTGGTCCTTATATTTAAAGAGGCAGGCTGTTAGGATGGTGACTGCTTTGAAAGTTAAGGCTATTCTTGTCTCTTTAACAAACTGAATGAAAAATAGTACGGAATTTCTTTTTCCCTTATAATTTGCTAATAGATGTTTTAAAGACAATTTGAAAAGTTTTTGCTTTTTCTGCTTCTGGATATAATTAATTCTTCTGATCACTACAAAATACCTTCCAATTTTAAGATAGTTGAATGACTTAATTTATCTAAGTAAAATAACGGTTGCTGAGCTATAGGCTACATGAGATGTGGAGAGGGAAGAGAAAATTATTGCAGATGTTTGTGACAGTGTTACTCTGTGTTAGCAAGCACAGCTGTTTCCCTACAAAGTGTATGATTTTGTCACTTTGGGAGTAAACTTTGATGTTCATAGAAATATACCTGCAACAGCACAAACACAATTATGCTCAGACTTCTAGCAAATGTAATCATCATGTCGAGATCATCATATACCATGGCCTTGCTTGACTGACATTTTTCGACTGACCATAACTGACAGCTAGTGAGAACTGTCGCTGGTAAACTTCCTGAGGCAGAGAAATGGTATTCTTCCATCTCTACTAGTTGATATCTCATCTTAATATTGCCATGGCTTTGTTGTGAATAGATCTGAGTTTTACTTTATATCTTAGTTCCATTTTTTATGTCCTGGATTTTATTTTAAAGACTTAAAAAGCCCTAAATTTAAAGCAAATGTGTCCTGGAGTCATTTAAGTGGAAGGAAAGAGAAATGAGTGAGTGCCTTTATTAGTTGAAAAGGTATATTTCTCCCTAACATTTAATATTAAATACAAAGTGAAGCAGGTGAGACAGATATAAGCAGTTGTGTCTAACATTGACCTATCTATGTGTGTACACAAAGTTCTCTTCAGTGAAGGTAAATGTATATGGCCAAGAATATAGTGAGGAAATCCTTTGTTTCACCAGAAGTCTGAGGACTTACTAAATCATTTGCCACCAGCTTGTGGTATGAATATTGCCACTCGCTGGAGTGCAAAGCCAGCTGTAACCCATGTGCCTCAGGTGGCCAAACCAGAAAAAGAAGCTTTACTGTCTGGCAAGTCCATCTGAGATAACAAATAGTAAGACTTTCTGTGAAACCCAGGCAAGTCCAGAGGTACCTGAATTGCTGCTTCTTACTGACCACATGTTAACCTACCAGCACAGCTGAAAACTCTTCCTGTGGGCTACTGAAGAGAGCTACTCCTGCATCCAAACCATCCAGGGCTGCAGTCTCTTGTACTTGCGCTTGTCTTCCAACTCTGAGGATTGCTACAGAAACTGTTACCTGCAGATGGTTAAGAAGAGTTTCACTGGAATGTGACCTAAAATAGCCAAAAATATCTAAATTATTAAGCTGAAGATTTAACTAGCGTAGGTAACCACCTGTTTATAATGCTGAAGTCTTTACTTTCATTATACATTCAGTCATTACCTCTTTATAACCTCTATAGAATATCAGTTGCATGTCACTCCTTGAATATTTTTAGTATACACAGCAGAACAGAGTACTCATTCTGCTGCATGTCAGCACAACAGTGGAATAGATATCATAAGGATGACAACTACTCAGTTCTAGATCTTGTACTCCTTTTATCAGTGAAAGAGGATTATCAATTATGGCCACATTATCAGGATGCTTTAGAATGCAGAAACTTGAGACAGTAACCTAATACTGATTTAAGGTTTGGTGTTTGCATTGCCTTGTAATTGGCGTACAAGGTAGGGTGTTACTTTTGTGAAAACCCCTACTTCCTTCATGTAAACCAGTGGGACAGCAGGTTTGTGCCTGTGTAAAAGATCATAGTTTTCACAAGTTTATCTCAAGGAAATGCAGAAACTAGTCAGTGTGGTTACTCCTAGTGTCAGGCTCTATAACCATTTTAAAAAGGAATTGAAAATATTTGAATAAAAAATAATTTGCTTAGAATGGGCAGGGGCATTCTGGTGAAACTTGTTTTATTTCCTAGACCCTTCGGTGGATCCTGTGTGCATGTAGGGGAAAATGGTTCTTCACTTCAGCTGAACATGAAGACAGACAGTGAAATGGCTGCATATAATTCTTTGTGGGTTTATTCATAGGAAAGGAATGTTTGACATTTAGTCTGAATAGAGCCTTTCAGTGCAATGCATGTCCTTAATATAACTAAGACTGATTTTTTAAAACATGCTTTAAAAATATGTATTCTTTTGCTAACGACAAATTCATTTAATGTAGCAATAGGATCAATGTTGACATGCAAGTGAGTTTAAATTATAGGCAAAACATCCATTTCTACTTTCACAGGCTGTATTGTATAACTTTAATTGCTTGTTCAACTGCTGGACACAGACCATTTTGCATTCTGACTTTGTGTCTATACTATAATACTATACCAGTACTATAAACTTCAGAAAGAGTTCAGCCATTTCTGGAAATGGTAATTTTTGTGACCTTGTTACAAACTGTTAAAAAATTGGCTAACAGTTCTAGTGTCCTTACGTTTTAGAACAGAAACTTAAGATTTAATAAGGCATACTGACTCTCATGTGGGCAATCAGAAGTACTGAAATATCTTGATTCTTAGCGTATACGACTTGAACTATTAGGGTGTTGCACTGGGAGTGAGACACGCTTTGTTAGTGGGTTTCACAGATGCTTGTTTATAGCAGAAGCATGACCAGATGCAGGAATTTTGAATTCTTCTTGAAGTTTTGGCTGGAGGAAGGGAAGGAAAAACAAAAATGTTTTAGCAGATGTACACTCTTCTACTTTCCCACTGTGAATGACTTTTTTGCCTTTCAGATATTCTTCTGTCTGTATCTGTAGTCCAGTTCTCCTTGGCTCCCTCATTTCCATTCCAAGCCTTCTCATTTGAGGCACAATGTTTTCGCCCTTGTAGTCATGCTGCCTAGAGAAAGACTGAGTCAGGGTTTGTACAAGAGAAATATGTAGTTCCCTCTCCCAAAGTCTAAATATTTATCTTTGTTTTCCTTGCCACCTAGTGACAGGTCCCATTTCCAGACTTACCTGTCCTTTCTCTACTTTCTTACTGGCTTTTAGTCCTGTTCTTCTTTGCTTTGTCTCCATCTCCTCCCAATTTCCTGTCCCAGGCTTTTCACGCAGTCTTATTCTCCCTTTTGTACCCTTTTCATTGTGATATTCACCTATCCTCTGCACTAGTCTGGTTCCCCTCATACCTACCACTGTGCCCAACAGGCCAGGTCCCTTCCCTTCTAAAGACCATCTGATGGGAGATGCCTTTTCTCCCAGGGTTTCCATCACAAGCTTCAGGTCCCTGATTGCTCTTTGCTTCCTTTGCCAGCCAGCCCCAGCCACGTGATTTTCCATTTTTTCCAGTGCTTTTTATAATACTGAGAGGGAGGGATAGAGGAGGCAGAAACATTCAAATTACATGAAATGAAGCATTGAATAGCTAGGAAATGCCAGAATTCTTGGCCTCTGTGATCTTAATTTGTACCTTCCTGTAGAGTATAGTACAGGCCTAACTTTAATTACTTACATAAATGCACACTCTTTTTCCTTATAAAGATGCATTGAAACAGCATTTATACATATTTTTAAAGTTTCTTGAAAGGTGCCTTGTTTAAAGGAGGAAAAAACAGAAAATGCAAAGTCTTGAAACATATGTTATGATCATGAAGGTGAATCATCAAACCACTGTGAAAGTAATTGTTTAGCAGCAGCTAACAATGTGATATGACCAAGTCTGATGGTGGCATGATTTTTTTTTTAAATAAGGACAAGGACACACTGTAAAGAATTGCAAAGGGACATTCCAAGAGTAAATGACTGGCAGATAAAATGGTAGATGAAATTTAGTTCTACTGCTCATCATAAATGTATTTACATGTTGAGAGAGGGACGAGAAATCCTAACCATACATAAAATTACCAGGCAGGAGCAAATTATTGGACATTAGTGTTCCATGAAAACATTGTCTCGTTTGTGGTCAAGAAAGTACGTCAATTGCTGGCAGGAAAAATATAGAGAACATTGTTATGTCACTATATAATCTTGGGATTATTTGCATCATGTGTGGTTATGGTCCTCCCACCTCCCCCAAAGACCAGGGTGAGTGAACTAGAACAGAATAAACTCAAGAGAAAGGCTAAAAAGATGATTGAAAGCGTGGAATGGTTGTAGTACAATAAACGACCAAGTTAAGACTCCTCAGTATAGAAAGCAGACAAGTGAAAGGGGCATATGAAAGAGGCCTCTAAAACCACAGAGAGCATTGAGAAAACAGAAAGGACAGTGAACAGGTAATCCCTATTCAATACAAGAACTAAGAGGCATCAAACAACATCAGTGGGATGCAAGCTTGAAACAAATAAGCAGAAAGTTCGCTGTGACAGGCGTAACTGAGCTGTGGAACTCCTTGCTACAGGCTACTGTGAGTGCCAAACATTTACGCATGCTCAAGAGAAGTCCTGGCAAAAGAAAACACTTGTTCTCTTCTAGCATGGCTTTTTGTTCTCTTCTGACTCATCCAGGTCTTGGTGCATACTACCTCTCTAATGCTGAGCTTGCACAAGGGTATTCTTATGGTGTTGGCATATAGGCTAGAAGTGTGCAGCTAAGAAATTTGTGTTGCAGGGTCAGGAGGAAAATACTGTTTAACACAGATGACCAAAACCAGAAGAACACTCAGCCATACTAACTCAGTGAATGAATGAGAACTGCGATAGCAGCAGTGTATGTTACTGTTTCAAATGTTAAGGAAAGCAATCAGTTGACAGAGTTGAGAAAAGTAAACAAAACTGCTCCCTGCAAAATGGATATTTTTAACTAGCAGGAAGACTCAAAGCCGAGATGAAGACAGCTGGAGACAGTACTGAAGGAAAGGACTTATGTCCTTGTTCAAATGAGTCCTGCTGTGTTTAAAATAGAAGAGGTGCAGTAAGGTTAAAACTGAGTGGATGTGTACAAATGTCACTGCCCTTGTGGGGAGCAAGGTACAGTTAGGAGATATAGAGAGAGTGTTAATACTCTGTGAGTATTAATACTGCAAGTGAACACTAGAAATTCAAGAAATCTCAAGGCACTATACAGAGGTGGGGATAATAAACTGTTTATATTTAGAGATTTCTCCACTGCCATCCATTTAAGTCTGATGGAATGCAGAGGTCAAGAATATGCTTTGCTTTTCTTTCCTTTATCCAATTGCTCTAAAAATATCCAAGATTGGCCAGCCATCCACCTTAAAATATCCAGCAGAAACTAAAGGCTTTCTCAGTAGCATTTCATGTAGTTCATGTGCATGAACAGTGTAGTTGCTGCGGGGGAAGGAGAGATGTTACTTCCTTTTTTCTACAGGCTTTCTAAAGTCAGAGGAAAAACTTGTCCAATCATAAACAATAGAAGAAATGTTAAAATGGTTTGTCAGGA
The DNA here is from genome assembly GCF_036370855.1 of Dromaius novaehollandiae. Classification (NCBI taxonomy): domain Eukaryota; kingdom Metazoa; phylum Chordata; class Aves; order Casuariiformes; family Dromaiidae; genus Dromaius; species Dromaius novaehollandiae. The sequence goes on along the minus strand of NC_088099.1, from coordinate 78,459,738 downwards.
CTAATAATGACTCTCGCTAGCTATTGTTAAAGGCTACCTGAAGAACTGGAAAATTGAGCCTGGCTTATAAATATATGTATTTTACAAGTTCTCTTAAAAAATGATATCTTTCTCCTGGCATAACAGATATCTGGTGTCCTAGATAAAGGCATAAAATAAATACTTCTGGTATATGGTTTGCACAAATGTTGCAAATACTGTTCCTAACAAGCAGTACTGCTGCAGGCAATAAAAGTAGGGAAACTTCAGGAAGAGAGAAAAGAAAGAACTGACAGCCCTCTGTGGAGAAAGTGAATGAAGAAGCATTTTTTCAGCCCTGATATAGTATTATGGAACAGGATGAGTGGGGTTCTTGGTCCTCTGGGGAAGATGAAGCAGTGTTTGTTTATAATAGGAAACTTGACTAAAAGATATTTTGAGCTCTTGCTTCCTTATCACTAAACAGAAAATGGGCAGCCAATATTGCTGGTATGTGGCTCAACTGAAAATACACCTGAAGAGAGCTGAACTAGGTGGCATTTCTAATCTGCAATGGGAGTCTGGGGCAGAATCAAGATTCTTGTTTTTAGAAGCCTAAGCTGTGAATTTCTGCATCAAAAAAAAAAAAAAAGTTAAACCCAAAACTCAAGCATGTTAGTCATTGTAGAATGAAATTCTTCTTAGTTCTGCTGATTGCTTGGGTTTTTCCCTTCATTACTGTGTTAGTTCCCTCCCATTCCAGGTAACTCAGCTTTTTTTATTTTGAACATCCTTAAGCCATCTTCAGCACCTTCCAGCCAAATGCATCAAGAAACTATGAGTCCTTTTCTACATGCAATGTCTTCCAGGCTCGGCAAATCCCTGTTTAGGCTCCCTCCTGCTCCAGTCAAAAAGTGACAATTGCTGTCTTTGTTAAAAATCTTACGACTTCAAAATTGACTGATCACTCTCGAGCTTATTCTTTCTTCTTACTTGAACTTCTTACTTGAGCAGGAATTGGCTATGAGGAACTACATTTTTTGGAAAAAAAAAAAAAAGACTTTTCATGAAGTTAGGAGGGAGGGGTGAAATAACACTTTCAGTGGAAACTATTAGAAATGCTTAGCTACGGGATCTCTATAGCAGAGATGTGTATGTATAGCCACTGAGGCAGATACATACTCTTAAGTTACATTAAGGATATAAATCTTTGTAAATAGATTCCTATTTACAAAGGACTTAGGAAATTTGTCCTAAAAAAGGATGTGGTTAGAAATGTCTCTGTAGGTAACAAAAGAACTATAAGGTAGTATCTAGTATATGTTGCCTTTTAACTGTCACTGCTCTGTCCTACTTATGTCTTAAAAACTTGCTCATGTTAAAGTCTGATTACAATGACCAGAGATATGTCCCATTCCATATGAAAATGCATAATATTGGCTATATAATGCTGGATGGGAGGATGTTGGAGGTCATGTTTTATTGGGTGAGTGAGTGGAAGTGATGAGTGGGAAGCAGGGGAGAAAGTGGAAGCTAGAGAAGCTGTGCTGCAATGTATCAGGGCACACAGTAGTTTCAGCAGGACCAGATGATAGCACTGGGATGATGTATGGCAGCAAAGGGGTGTCCCTCGGTAAATAAAGGAGGAAGTTATAGGCAGTGCTCTGACAGGAAAGTCTATGCGGAGTCGAATTTCAGTGCTGGAGCAGTAAAGTGCAATGAGTCACCGAAAGGGAGCCTGAGAGCTGCCTTTGTTCCACTTGTGTCTGGACGCTGGAGGAGAAACAGCAGGCTCCAGTTTTTATTAACTTCTTATTTTCATTAGCATATAACTCATGTTCACTGAACTTCTTCCCCACTTGAAGTCTTTCAACTGACTTTCAGAAAATGCTCTCATGGTAAGAACTCTCACTTCTGAATTTTCTCCTTACTTCCCCCCCCCCACCTTGTCCTTCTGCATTACACTCTTCGGTCTCATTCTTTTTTCCTTCCTTCCCTCCCTTCCCCGCTTTTTGGTACACCTGCTCCAGGCATGCCTGGTGGACCTGGGACTTGCTACTACCGCTCTTAGGCTTGTCAATCCATGTTGGTTCAGCAGCTCAGATCATAGAAGGTAAGACTTCTCTGAATCGCTTCTGTAAAATGAGAGTAAGAGTTCATTTTAAAATAAGCTTTCCTAATATGGAAAGACACTCTACATTTCAGCTCTTCATTGCCTCTGCTGCTTGCTGTTGTTTGTTTCATTTAGGGAAGTTGCTGCAAGTTAAGAACTTAAATTGCCATTCATTCTGGAAAAAAGAAAGTAAATACGTTGATCCCCAGACATAAGGCAGCATAACTGCATGGCTGCTCTCTCAGTGTTGCTCCAGAGCATAACAATCAACAGAAAGCACCTCACAGAAGTGCAGAATACTGAATGCTCTGCGAAATATAAATTCAGAGAAAGGTAGCAGAAAGCATTTAGGATACAGATATGCATCATGGTGGCAGTATCGGGAATGTGCCGAGTGTGGTGTGACTGCAAAGACATGGATGTGATGTTTTCTCTGTGTGCAGAGAATTCTCCCGAGAAGCGTCTGAGCAAATTGTGATTTTCAGATCTCTTGAGTTAACATTAAATGCCTAGCTTTACCAACATAGCCTTCATGGCCTTTCAGTGAAAGGTCTTTCTGTAGTTACCAAACATATGCTCTTGTAACACAGCCAAATCTCTCTGTATCTCTGGAAGGCATAGCCTCAAATTTCATGTTAGAGATACAGCACTGATTTAAAAGTTTACATGCAATTTTGAGAAAAGTGAAAATGCTTCAAATATTAGTTTTCCAGTATGGGCAATGATACTGATGTTAGAAAGGGTTCAGCGCTATCCTCAGACAAAAATGGACTGTTTATTTGTTAGGTAAAATGACAACTACAGTGATAGGAGCATTAGAAATGCATTCAAGGGGAAAGTAGATATTGATTGTGAAGACTTTAGCATTACTCAGACATTTTTCCCCTTTCAACTGATACTGGCACAGAATAGATGGCATATCTAATAGCCAAAGCTCTAGTAATTTCAGTAGGAGAAAAAGCCACATGTTAGTAATTACTAATAAATGCTGTGAGTGCAGATGACAAATAGGTACTACTAGTTAATTAATTAAGGAAACAAACTGGAGACAGAAATACAATATATGGCATATACCATGAAGATACGTTTGTTGCACCAGGTGAAAAGGATTTTTTCTACCTGATGAATGATGTGGACTGGACAGTGGAACTAAATGTCTGGCACATAAAAATTAATAAGCAGGATCTTATTAACTACTATAGGCACAGGGATAAACAGAACAAATATTGATTGGCCACATGACTTCTTTTTTGATGAGTCTATGCCAGTTTCTATTATCTGAAGCTTCGGTTCCTTAAATAGGTTGTCCTGTAAAAGTAAGCTCAGAAGTCAGCAGTGGGAAAGATAATCTCTCCCTTCAATATGTGACAGCTTCTTCCTATGCAGCATCTTGTTAATGCTGGAATGAATCCTAACCACAGTCCCATTACATGTGGGATTTCACAGGTCTCCTTAGGTTGCTGGAGACTTGGAGGCTGTTCTGGGGAAGTGTTACTGCATGTTTGTCCTGGCCTAATTTTCTTCCTTAGGCATTTGCTGCTGCCACCATCACAGACAGAAGCCTGACAGGGTCTTTGATCTGAGCAGGCATAACCATTTTTCTGTTAATGCAAAAGTCCCTGTTTCAAAATGTTTACTAGAATTGTGTTAGTCTGATTCTTAACTGCCTCACAAAATAGGGTTCTCATGCTTTCTATTCCTCAACAGGGGACTATATTATAAGAAATATTTTCCTGATGCTCGGTCTAAAAGTTTCCTTTCCCTGAAATCATATAATGAGGTGTTGAATGCTAGAAATAGGAATAATCTTCCTTTCTTTCTGGTACTGCAAATATATGAAGAATATAAATACTCCCTGCAACTAGTGGAGTTAGTAATGGATAGTAATGAGGCATATACTTCAACTCTTCTAGTCCATTCACTGCACAAATAACCTCTGTTTTTTTTCCCCCCACTCTTTCTTATAGTAATGGAGTGCACAGAAATAAATTGGATGTTTAAGATGGGGTTCCATGTTTGGAGACACAGGGAGATTAATTGACTTTCTGGTGTTCAGGCCTTCTGCTGTTAAACTAATCACTGATCCAAAGTCTCTTTGTCACTGTCTCCTTTAAGGCAACTGCTTTCCAGGATTCTCCCAGTCCATCGAATACTGCCTTGCTGCCTTTCTGTGGCTGACCTCTCCTCTCTCACCATAAGGCATCTGTGGCTGAAAGCCACAGCCTACTCCTGGGTCAATAAACATTTTTCAAGTTGATCTGTTCAACCTCATTTCTTAGTAATGAATTAGACATGTTGTCTCTACTCTGTGTTAAAAAGAAAAAAAACTTACTCAAAGAAAGGGAGTAAAAGGGAAATCTGCATTAGATGAATGGTGTAAGTCCCTTTTGCCATACTGCCAGCGTATATGCAAGGGAAAAAAAGAGCTTGAGATGTTCTTAAGCTGGTTAAATAATGTCAGGAAAAAACCTCCTGGATTAAGTTATTACTATCTAACACGGAATAGGAAAGGAATAACTTATTTTCTACTGACCTGAAGACAAAGCAATGGCAATCAGAGATTCTTTAGAGGAGAAAAGTTTGTCATCTTGGCCTCCACGCATCAGATAATCTCTTCAATGAGGTCCAGTGGATCTGCTTACTCGTGTGTGATTAGGCAGCAATGTCCCTGCCTTGCTGTCCAAGGGCTGCAGTTCTACCATGCCTTTGTGAGAGACATTAGTAAGATTCATTGGAAAATTTTGATCACTTTCCTATTGAGAAAAGGGTTTTGACCAAGCCTTCTTCTTCCTCAGGAAATTATATACTTCTGGACAATTCTTATAGGTGAAGAGGAAAGAAACTGAAAGAGAGGAAGGAAAGTGTAAGAGAAAAATTTAGTTGGCAATTTCTGAAATTGAGAACTTCAGGGTTTTACTTTAGATTTTTATTGTATTTTTTATTATGTTTAGACTTTTGTTTCAGTAGAAGTGGTGCATTCATTTCTAAGTCCCAGAATGTCTGGCTGCAACTTGCATTTTAAAATAGGACAGACAATAAAAGAGAATATTTAGAACCTTATATTTAAAATCATGAGTGCCTAATTCACAATGCCAACTGAAAACCCTTCTTGACTAAAATTACATCTGTTTTGTTAAAATAAATTTTGATATGTTATGTGATTAGTAGATCAAGCTATATGTTGTGACAGAATATAAGCAAAATTGAAACATTCTGATTCCTAATTTTAAAATACTGTTTTATTTTCTGAAAATTTATGGATTTTGGTCATTGTTTTATCAAAACTCTTAAAAATACCTGGGTTTTATTTTGGAGTGAAAATGAACAGGAGTCCTGGCATCTTAACAATTCCTGTGAGTTAGAATTCTGAATTTTGACTAGCTTTTGGGGGGAGATTTTAGTCCCTTTCACTACAGCTAGCATGTATACAAAAAGGTAAGGAATAAAATGCTTCACTCTTTTCCTTCCTCTTCCCCCAAATACAGTGTTATTGGAACTATGGAGAGCTTTTGAGGTTTTTCTCATGTGCTCATGAAAATTTTGGAAATGTAATATCCTCTTCTCCTTGGGTTTTTTTTAAAGATATGTTGGGGTCTTAATAAATTATCTCACCATGTCTCCTTTGTTCAAATACCAATTAGGCATATATTTATCTGTACATAAAAATTTAGTCTGTTTTATTCTATCTGGTATTGCCTTTTGGGGCAAATACTTGGCCTTTAAGTACCCCTGATAATGTATGCTGACTGACCTTAACTACTCATGGCTGCTTTTTGTCCTCCAAGTGATTTGCTCTAGCCTTTTGAAGAAGTTGTATTTAATCTTCCAGGTGACAGGTTATCTAGGCAGTTATTACCGTTGTTCGGTTCTTGGCACTCAAATCCAATGCATGCCTTTTTTTTTCTTTTGATTTACAGAGAAAATGAATTGCTTAAATGTATGTGGTTCTGCAGTTTGTATTATGTTTATGCTCTCTAAAAAATGTTTTACAAGTTTCTCATTTACATCTGGGTTTCATTATTAGACAAGCTGAACAGCACTTTCTTGCCCTAAATAACATGCTCAGCAGTAGTTTACAGAAAGTAAATATTTGTCCCTTTCCTTGGCTCTCTGAACATTGCTGTCATTAGGCCGTTGACATAAACCTTGCACTCCTGACCCATTGATTTTAAGGAAAGAATTCTGAATTATTGACTGTCAGTGGCTTTTGATCAGCTCATGTGATGCATACAAGTAGCTAGACTGGACTTCTTTTCATGACGAACCAACACAATGAGTGTAAATAGATATATAAATACATTTAAAAACTTGTTTCTACCTAGTAATTACTGTGTATGCTTTGTGTGTTTAATACATTTAAAAACTTTTTTCTATCTAGTAATTATTCTACATGCTTTGCACGTTTAATGTGCACAATCACACTGATGTAGTGTGATTCACCACTGAAGTCATGATAGGAATGGTCCATTCTTTTATTTGCTAAGAAGGAAAACAACTACAGTAATGCTGATCTGCATGGAGCACAGTATTTCACAAAGATAGCTTAGATGCCACTATATCTTGTTGTTCCAGACTGAACATTTGGATATCATCAAACTGCACTGGAGTTAAACTGGACAAGCCATTATGTATCTTTCAGAGGCATCTTCAAGCTGTTACCAGCTGTTTTGCATGCTGTTAGTGCAGAGTTAAGCCTGCTTTTACAGTTGTTAAAATGCCTTTCTGTACAACATACAGCTAATTTACTGTAGAAAATCAGTTGGGATCAGTTGGCATCATCTGTACGTATAACTGAAGTTGTTGATAACAACTGTAGAACAAACTGGAGTTAGTAAATTCGCACTGTTGGCCACTTTTCTAAATGGATTCATTTCAACTGCAACACCCTCTAAACACTAATTCTCCAGGACATTAAACAGCAAGTTTGTTAAACTACTCTATCAGGCAGCAGGAGATCCTTTTGGCCTTTCCTGAGGCCTCCAAAGGGGAAAACAGTTGGGGTGGATATAGTGACAGTCTTCATTTCCTCTCTCAAGGCTTCCTGGTAAAATTGGATGCTTACAGTAAGCAGTTGTTTCCATGGTCTAAGTAGAACTTATCATTTCAATATTGCATGCATTTGCCACTAAATTGTGTTTGAAGGACCTGCTGTGCTGTGAAAAGCCATAGAGAAATGCCTCCTGTCTGTATTCTTCTGGCTCAGCTGTCGTGCAGGTGGACATAGACCCAAATGTGGATTTCAACTGCAAGCTGCTCTTTCAATAATGGAATATGGGAAAAGGAAGGGCCAAGCCGCTTTTAGTGTCCCTTGTAGACTAGATTTTTGGCTGGGGCCCCTTGTGAGTCTACTGGACTCCCATCAGATAGTTAATCCAGCCTGAGACTGATGTCAGCTTATCCCTAAGACACAGGTCTTTTCTGAAAGCTTGGTCCTGTTTGGACCATGAGGAGAGCAGATCTCTTCTTTATTGCAGATGCAGGTTCTACCCAAGAAATCTGAGGTCTCATTTAATGTTGTGAGCCCACCAGTTGTGCTTCTATCTGCACTGGCACCAACCACAAGCTTCAGTGTGCAGAAAGCATGTAATATCTTTCTAATACTAGTCTTCCAGATCTTATCCCTCTTTGTTTAATGGATCTTCCAAAAAGGGGTCATAAAAGTACAGAAAAGATGATAACTTATCAGATCTCTATTGATCAAGCCCAATGGGAGATGCTGTTTCCTGATAGATGAATAGGTAAACTTACAATATCTTGGGGGGGAGACGGGACCAAAAGCTGAAATGCAGGAGGGGAGATTTCCAAAGCCAAGGAAAAGGTATAAATTTAAAGTTAGACAATTAGAGGTGGAAAGTCAAAGAAGGAGTTGTTCACATTTGTTCTTTCCCCCCCTTTCTTCCACCTGTCCTAGAACAATCAGACTTACTGTCTTTCTTTCCAGCTTCATGGAGGAGAGGAGAAAACACACAGAGAAATCTTCCACCATGAGTTTCCTGAAATGTTAATGAGTGGTCCAGAGTGGTTATCATAGTAAGCTTTGTGGCAATATGCATGAATTCCACTACTAGACTCACTGAAATGGAACAGTAGTAGGAATCAGCTATTTGCAAATGCCAGGAGACTGGCAATGCAACCATGTTTCTGTCCTGAAGCTGAAGGTGTGCCGTTACGGCAGTCCTGCAGAGCTGGTCTGGGAAAGGGCTGAAATCGTAACAGATCTGCAGTATTTTGGCTAAAATTGGCATGCGTTCTTTCCTGCTTTTTACATAGTCATTCTGATTTTGTTTTTCATGCATATTTTAAATCCAATATATTAATGTGCTTGGCAGAATTCACAGAAGAAACTATTTTGGGAGCTTTCCCAGTCACATTTGGGAGCATGGGGATAAGAGGGAGAGAATCCTGATGCTGGATGTGCATGAGGTTGCAGGGTGTAGGAGAGTGGGGTATTGTTTTTTAATTCAGACTACTTGATAAGCTTAGGTTTGGATCCCCGTTGTAGTAGAAGGCAAGTTGACACATGCTTGAAAAGATGCATAGATGTTCCAAGGATTTAATTTACCAGCAAAAAGTTTAAAGCTGTATCCTCTTTTCTGCTATCCCTGTATGTGCTCCAAGGGATTCACTCAATTGAGATAAATATGAAAGGTGGTCTGAGTTCCAAATATTCTTTTTTTTTCTGCTAAAACAATTCTTTTATTCCTCTTTGTATAATCTGTTATTGACTGCCATGTTTACGTCTGGGATATTCAAAGGGTTCCAAAGAAATTACTCCTATTTGTTTCTTACTCCTATTTGTTTCTTATCCTAACATGTTAATTTCCCAATCAAACACTTTCTTTGGGGGCCGCTTGTCCCTTTTGCTGTGCTTTCTTCCCCTTTCCTTTTGTGAGTGAGCAGTGCATTGTTTTTCCTTTTTTTTTTTCTCATAGTGGCTTATCACATTTGACCAAACCCATGCAGGAACTTTGCAAATTTGAGCAGTGTACTTTGGCCAGAAAAATAGTGAATTGTGTAGTATATTTGATGAGATCTAGCTGCCTTATTTCAAAGGATTTAATTCATGTTATATATTTAAAAGATGTTTATTTACCACAAGTATTTCTAGGTCACCAAACAATCTTGTCCCAATTGACCAACCCACACAATTACCATGGGTTTTTAAAAAAAGAAATGTAGTCAGTAATTTTGACTATGATGGATTCTATCCAACTGAGTAAGTCACTTTCCTCTGGTGCTTTGGATTTCTCATTGGTGAAATTAGGCATTTGCCATGTACACCAGGCCTGCCTACCAGTGCACAAATGGTGCATCGAGCTGTTCCATACTCTCACAGCACCCATACAGAGCATGTCCCATCACACGTAAAGCCGTTCTATACCATCTAAAGATTGTTTTGTTCTGCTCATATCAGTGTCTTCAGAGCTATTATAATGGGCCCAAGCTTGCACTGTGGGTAGGAGAGAGAGTCTTATTTCAATTCTCCAAGAATTTTGCATTCCACATCAGAAAAGGGGATCTCCAAGAGTTTTTCTGTCTAGCAAGCCTCTGTTACTGGACATAATTTCTCCATTAAAAAGAGAGACTCCAGCTCCAAATCTTCTGCGCCTGCTTATCTTCTTATTCAAGGATGAGCTCTATCTTTTAAATATGGCCATGTCGTTCTCCTGTTGACCCTAGTTCCTGGGCTGCGTGTTGTGTCACAGCTGTCTCTATGCACCCCAGTCTTCTCTGCATTACACTACATATCCTTGTGAATCTTCAAGTTCTTATGACTCCAAGTCTTCATCCACTGCTGGTACTGAATTCACTTATTGCTGTGATCTGTTTCTAGCATAGTAACTTTTAACTGCTCAGGCAGCATTAACTCCCAGTCCTATTAGTGGCATGTCTTTCTCAGAACTGCAAAATCCTTCTGTTCCATACATAGTAGGATGTTTGACTCTGCTTATCTGGAAAGTTGAACATAGCCTCTGACTTCAGAGCAGCTCTGGCTTCTCTGCACTTTTTTGGTGGCCAATGACAGCTAAAAACCAGGAAAGCATTACATTGCACGGCTGTTGCCCATCACATTGTATACCTATTTGCCTTCTTACAAGTAATATACATTCCCTAATTCAAGGGGAACAGAACCCACTCAGAAATAATTTTAATTTTGTGTTGCCTGCTAATGAGTAAGTTAATGACTCTTGTTTGAAACAAATTGCTTCAGGACATGCTTCAAAGTTCCTTATAAGCACTAGCTATGTTATGATCATATTCTGAATAGCTTGTAAATGGGGTTGGCTGCAAAACTGTTCTGGAAGAGAAGTCAGTGTGGCCTCTGACTGCTGAATCATTTCTGTTGATGCTTCTCCTAACTAAACTTACAGTAAAATAAAGCATACAACAGGTAGACACAGGGTCAGGCGACCTGGCAGGATTATAGGGACACTGAGTATGCAGGGATGGGTTTAGGAAAGCAGAAGCCCATCTGGAGTTGAACACGGCAAGGGACATGAAAGCCCACAACAGGGGCTTCTACGGATATTTTAGCAGCAAAAGAAGGACTAGGGAAAATGTGAATCCATTGCTAAGTGGGGCAGGGGATCTGGTGACATGGTACATGGAGAAGGCCAATGTACTCAACATTTTCTTTGTCTCATTTTTTACTGGTAATATTTGCTTTCAAGAATCCCAGGCCCCTGAGATCACTGGCGAAGCCTGGAGCAATGAAGACTACCCCTGGTAAAGGAGGATCACATTAGGGAACTTTTTAAATTGATTGGACATACGCAAGTCCATGTGACCTGATGGGAAGCATCCAAGAGGGCTGAGGAAGCTGGCCAGTGCTATTGTGAGAGCACTCTTGATTACCTTTGGAAGGTCATGGTGATCAGGGAAGGTTCCTGAGGACTGGAAGAAAGCAAATGTCAATCCTATCTTCAACAAGGGCAAGAAGGAGGATCCAGGTAACTACAGGGTGAGCAGCCTCACCTGGGAAAGTGATGGAGTAAATAATCTTAGAAACTATTGCCAAATCTAGTAAGGACAAGAAGGTGATTAGTAGTAGTCAGCATGGTTTTATGAACGGGAAATTGTGCCTGAGCAACTGCACAGCCTCCTATGATGCAATGACCAGCTTGGTGAATGAGGAGAGGACAGCCAATACTGTTCATCTTGACATGAGCAAGGCTTTCAATGCTGTCTACCCTAACATCCTCACTGACAAACTCATGAAGTATAGACTAGATAAGTGGGCAGTGAGATGGACTGAAAACTGTGTGAACTGCTGAGCACCAAGAGTTTTAGTCAGCAGCGTGAAGTCCAGCTGGAGGCCAGCCGCTAGTTGTGTACCTGAGGGGTGGATACTGGGGCCAACATTGTCTAACATCTTCATTAATGACCTGGATGATGGGATAGAGTGCACCTTCAGCAAGTTTGCTGATGATACAAAACTGGGAAGAGTGGCTGATATGCCAGAGGGTTGTGCTGCCATTCAGAGGGACCTCAGCAGGCTGGAGGAATAGGCCAACATGAGTCTCATGAAGTACAACAAAAGGAAATGCAAAGTCCTGCCCCTGGGGAGGCATAACCTAATGCATCAGTACAGGCTGTGGGCGCTTGGACTGCAAAGCAGCTTTTCAGAAAAGCAAAAGGGGTTCCAGAGGACAACAAATGGAATATGATCCAGCAACGTGCCCCTGTGGCAAAGAAGGCCAACAGCACCTGGGACTGCGTTAGGAAAAGCCTTGCCCGTAGGTTGAAGAGAGGATTCTTCCCTTCTACTTCAGAAACCACATCTGGAGTGCTGAGTCCACTTCTGGGCTTCCCAGTACAAGAAAGGCACGGACACACTGGAACAAGTCCAGTGAAGGGCCACTATGATGATTAAGGAACTGGAGCACCTGACTTAGGAGAAGAGATTGTGAGAGGTGGGATTGTTTAGCTTCAAGAAAGCTTCAGGGGATCTTATCCATGTGTATAAACACCTGACGGGAGGGAGTAAAGAAGATGGAGCCAAACTCTTAGTGATATCCAGTGAAAAGGGAAGAGGCAATGGGCACAAATTGAAATACAGGAAATTCCACTTCAATATCAAAACGAACATTTTAATTGTGAGGATACTTTTATTGAGAGTTTGTGGAGTCTTCGCCCTTGAAGATATTCAGAACCTGACTGGACAAGGCCTTGAGCAACCTGCTCTAGTTGTCCCTGCTTTGAGTGGTGGGGCTGGACTAGACAATCTCCAGAGGTCCTTCCAACCTCAATTATTCTATGAAATATAACACTTGCGATTTCAAACAACTCAAATGGCTCAGAAGGAAGTCTGTTTTACAAGTTGAAAATAATCTTGTAAAATTTAAAACAAACTTGAAATCTTAAAACTAGTTGAAATCTATATTAATGTTTACTCACTATTTTTTAAGAACTCCATACAAGCCATGGTTCTCCCCCTGCCCTCCACCTTGCTGGAGCAGAGAATGCTGTGAGAAGTATCTGAATTCCTTATGCTTAATGCTAAAACCCTCTGTCTTCTGGTTTGCTGCTTTCTGTCCCACCATTATTTATTTCATTCAGATTTGAAGAATATTACTAAATATAATGGAGATTTCAAAAATCAAGAAATGGAAGTTTAACAGAAATTGTCTTGTGATTTTCTATGCATTTATCACAGTGTAGCTTGTGGGGAAGAGGAAATCAAGCCAAAGCATTTGAAGGAGAGGAATTAGTATTGCAGGTAGGCAAAGCCACTATTTTAGGGTTAGTCTGAATAATAATTGGTGGACTTTGTTGCTGTTCATTACCATCAGAAAGGGAACAGATAGGATGCCCAGAGGCCAGAAACAGCACAGCAGTCAAGTGCAGTGGGAAGACATTTGTGGGAGGCATCCGGGTTCCTGCAGAACAGAAGGTACTGAATCTGACTATGCTTGATTAAAAAAGCACACATAAGCAGATCATTGACTAGTCCAATTCAAAAGCTCTCACAACAAGGTATAGAGGTTTTGAATCATGATTCAGTGAGTTTATCCATTGATACAATGTTCTTCTAGCATCCAACTGTGTATAACTGACCTGGGAACTACTGACATTAGACAAAATGAGGCATTAAATATGCTCTTGAATGGAAAACAATTCTTTATGTTTTTACAGCAGTTCAGAAGAACAGAAAATAGTTAAACAACCTAATATAGCAGCTGCTTTGTATGTTTCTTTTTAGGAGAGATGTATAACACTTTTGGGTGGGAGGGGCAGAAGTAATGCAATAACTAAGTAGACTAGCCTTCTTTTGTGACATTTTTTGCTGGCATGGTTCTACTGGCTTTGGTTCACACTCACAGGATCACGTGATAATTCAGGTTGGAACTGTCCTCAGGACGTCATCTAGTCCAACCTCCTGCTCAAAGCAGGGTCAACTATAATGTCAGACCACATTGTTCAGGGCTTTATCTAGTCTGGTCGTGAAAACTGCCAAGGATGGAGAATGCACAGCCTCTCTGGGCAACCTATTCCAACGCTTGACTGTCTCCACGGTGAAAAAGTTTCTCCTTGTAACCGATCAGAATGTCCCTTGTTTCAGTTTATGCCCATTGTCTGTCTTCTTCCCACCATGCACCACTGTGAAGATCCTTGCTCTGTCTTCTTGATAACCTCCTCACAGATATTGGAATGTTGCTGTTAGGTCCTCCAAATCTTCCTCATCTCCAAACTGAACAAGCCCAGTTCCCTCAGTCTCTCCTCACAGGCACGTGCTCCAGATCCCTTGACTCTCTTGGTTGCTCTCGCTGAACTTGCTCCAGTTTATTGATGTCTTCTTTGTATTGAGGGACCCAAAACTGGATAAAGTATCCCAGATGTGGTTTAATAAGTGCCAAATAAAGGGGAATAATCTCTTTCTTCTGTCTGCTGGCTGTGCTCCTGTTATCACACCTGACAATTCTGTTGGCCTTTGCTGTTGGGGCATGCTGGCTGGCTCTTGTTCAGCTTGCTGTCCACCAGGACCCCCAGGTACCTTTCCACAGAACCACTCCCCAGCCTGTATTCTTGCAAGGGCTTCTTCTGTCCCCGATAAAACTTTACCTTTGTCCTTGTTGAATTTCATTAGGTTCCTGTAGGCCCATTCCTCCAATCCATCCAGGTCTCTCTGGATGGAAGCCCTGTGCTTGAGAATATCAGCTGATTCCCTCCCTCCCCCTCCACCTTTTGGTGTCATCTACAAATTCAATGAGAGTGCATTCCATTGCCTCCTCAGGTCACTGAAAAACAGGATAGGTCTAGAACAGACCCCTGTGGTATTCCACTTGTTACTGGCCTCCAAGTAGAGTATGGCCCATTAACCCCATAGGGGTTTTGTCAAGTTAATTATCTAAAGAAGAATTACCAAGACTGGCACTTCTGTGCCATTCAGAACAGAGGCCCAAGATAGATTTCTGGATTTGTGTGTCCATAGCTATCGACATCATTGTAGCAGGCTAGAGCATCACATAGTAGTGTAAAAAAAAAAAAAAAAAACCAAAAAACAAAAAACCCACAAAGTTCAGCAGCAGTATCCTCTCATTGTCACAGGCTTCAACTAGTCACTATATGCTTAAGAAGAGAGAATTTATTCTCAGAGCTTTGCTTTCTTTTTCAGTGACCAAAGGGTCAATTTTCTAAAGCAGGGAGGGAACTGTCTTGTATGAGAGATGAAATTATGAGTAATATCTCAGACAAGATACTATGACAACTGAGAGACCCAGAAATAGGTCTTGACAAATCCAATCAAAACTGACAGGCAACAGAAGTTTCTGAGTCCAGACTGAAATGTGGACAGTGCTCTCCAAGTGGGTGAGGAAGAGGATCCAGAGTACTTCATGCACAGAGCACAAAATCAGAGTTCCTAAAAGTTCATTATTTTCCTGAGAAAGATGAAGCTTAGAGTAAGCCATTTGGATTACATTATTTTGCAAGTGACAGTGGAATATGTGTCATATGAGCAGACAGAAAGGTAATAACACTGTTAGCTCAGAGAAGTTTTGTGGCAAGAGTACTATAGGAGATCAAAAGATTGTCAGCCTGATGATATGACCTCCATTTATGTGTCCAAAGGCATATGTATACAAGATTTAAATAAAAGGAAAAGATGTGCTTTCAGAAGAAGCAGTTGTTGGACATCTTGATCCAAATATTTTCCCACTTGGTTTTTCAACAGTGTCCCTGAAGCCTCAGATCATATCTGTTATGTGCATTCAGCTTCTTTTTAGGAAGTGCTGTTTGCTCAGACTGTCATTATATTGTATTCTACTTAGGGAAGTTTTTTCACTGGAAAATAGTATCGTTTTTATGGGCTACAAAGTAATGGATGCCATTTTTGTCCTTGGGAAGAATGAGTAGAAGATGACCAGAAGCTCAAGGTGGCCTTGAAAAAGCCAGAATTATCTTGCTAAAGTTAAACAAACCAAGCTGAAAATGCTTTTTAATGGAAATAACTACCAGAACAAACTTATGTGAGCATCTCGGGGGTAATGCAGGTCTGTAATTAAAAGTGATCCCTGAGTACATTTTAAGACCTGTTGCATGTGCCAAGAACAAGAGGCATATTCATGGGAAAAACAGGCACCTAGAGAGAGCAGATTTGTTTGTGGAGGAGAGAGGAACTATGTATTTTTGCTGATGTGTTATTCTCTCTTTTTTCGTGGTCACACTGAAGCTAAATAGATGATAGTGTGTATCAAGTCCTTTTTTCCACCACTACGTATATATTGTATCATAATATGCTTGATGTATTAATTAGATAACTAACAGCCATAATACTTAAGTGTACATGGTACTGTATGTTGTTGCTTGCAAAATGTTAATTTAGACCCATTGCTGCTTGTCCCTGTGTTTCTTTATGTCCCACAGAAAACTTCGTAGTCAATATTGTTATGCTTCCCTGGAAGGCCTTTCTTCAAGAGGCGAAGGGCTGTTGTGGACAACAAAAACAAATGTACTATTCGTTTATTTAATTATTATGCAGTGCCATGAGTGTGGTGGTCTACAAAGCAAAGTATGTAGTGGTGAAGGAAATGCGAGAAAAATTATGAGAGAAAAATTAGGCTAAGATCTGAGTCCTTTCTGGGAATGCTCTCATATTTGGAATTCCTTGCATCAAAGTATCCATTGACCAGGCTCAATAATCCTCCTTACCAGTCCATTGGCTCCATCATAGAGTGAGGTGTGAGGGAACAGTGTCTCTCCAAAATAGGGGTCTTTATTTCTGCCATCCCACTTTGGTCAGCTATGTGCTAACTTGCTACATTGCATCACTTTTTTGAATATGATGTTTTCTTATTCTCGGAGGGACAAACATCCTCAGTATCCTGCTCTTCACAAGCTGTCACAGTTCCATCTGTTTCAACACTTTGCCAAGCCAACATAGCTCTTGACTTGCCATGAGGAACCACTGATCTGCAATGAATGTTCCACAGTGATACTGCCATTTTGAGGCACTTCTCTATGTGCATGTGCAAAAATCTAACCTTGTTGTGCCATTCACTGTAAAAAAAAAAAAAAGAAAAAAGACAAAACGTTTAATGTCTTTCAAATGAACTGCAAATGTGGTTTAAAACATGTGGTTTGAATTTCTTGATCTATGTCTTGCAAATGCAATGACAGGAAAGGTAAGTTTCCTTAGCTGAAGAAATCTGGCTCTTGATCAAAACGAGCTATCCTAAGGTTGTCATCAATTATTGCAGCGCAATAGTATTAATGTAAAGACTCTTACATGAAAGTTTTGAACTTTTAATTAGAATTCTATGATTATTTGATATATTAATGCATGTTAATGTATAACTACCTACAATTTTAACAAACAACAATACTTGATTGAGCTCAAAATAATGCTAAGGTGGCCTTATATTATAATCAGAGTTTAGATTCTACATGTGTAGCTATATCTTTGTTTTTTTCTGATATACAAATAGTGAAACATGCATCTATCATGACATGTGGATCTGACAAATAAGCATTGCATGGCTATTGTGCTGGCCCATAGGTAAGATGAGAACAAGGGGGGAGGGCAGTTTCAGTATAAATCTGAACATACTTAAAATTTAAAAGATGCATTCCCACTGGAAAAATAAACATATTACTGGTGGCCTAAAGTATTCTAGCCCCCTTTTACACTTCACTTTCAGAATCTGAAAAGAGAGAACTGAACTGTGACAGCTCTGTAACTGCTTCGCACACACCAGCTTTGAATTGTCCAACAAGGAGGTTTTCATCATTTCTCTTGAAATATTCCCCTTCAGAAAACTGATTTTTTTTTTCTGTGTGTGTGTGTGTGTGTGTGTGTGTGTGTGTGTGTGTTGATCAATGTTGCTTTGTATTCCTGAAAAAAAACATATTTGGTGGTAAAAGACTGCTGCTTAAACTAGGAGTTAATCCAAACACCTCTGAGTATTTACTGTATGATTATTAAACAAATACTTACTTAGCAGCTCTGTGGGATACTGAAGGCACTTGTACATGAGTATCCTATTTCATGATATGTTGTTTACATACAGATTGCAGAATTCCCATAAAGAGTCTTCAGAAGAAGTTAGTGTCTTATTTCCTTCCCATACAGTCAGCAGAACAAGATTTAACTGGTAAATGAATGATTTGGTACAAATCCTTGAGGCAACTATTGGGAAAGCTAGATTATTTAGATGAATACTTTGTTATAATCAAAATTTTTGCCATCTGCTCTAACCATATTTTGAAGTATTGTAGAAATATTAGCTAGGAATTTCTTAAACCATCACTATATGATATTTTTATTAGACATGAACAAAATTGTTTTTATCCACTGTCCAAATACTTAGCTCTGCTGTGTTTCCTCTTCTTTATAGACAAATCTTTAAAGGCATATTAGTGCAATGCAAACATTGCAGAGCCAAAGTCATGATGGAAAAGTCACATAAGACAGTATATTAGAGGGGCACCACCCTCCAGGTGAGTTGGTAGGTAGTGTTTATTTCCTCGCTGAGGAAGTCGGGACAGATGAGTGCCTCCAACGCAGTTTGTCCTCTGCTCTTTTCATTGAAAAGATGTAGAAGGAGCAGAATTTTTATTCAGAAACAGAAGAAGTGGGGAGGCACGCAGCACTTTTCCCCACATCCTCTTGAATCTGCACGAGGATCAGGCAAGATCTCCATCCCAATCCCTGTACCTTTCTTGAAGTCTAAGTGAATCGTTTAAAGGGCCTCAGATAGTTTTCTAGATATTGCACAGTGACCATTACACAAAGAGTTAGATTGCTTAAAATGCCTTTTGTAAGTTGTAGGGAAAGCCTAAAGATTGATGGCCACCTTCATGTTTTCTGAGGATATCCCAAAATGAACATCTCTCAGTCCAATTCAGAAACTTCAAGCAAGGATTATCTGAAGAATTTTTTCTTGACACATAGTTTTGTTAAGCAGCTATAGCATATAGTATCTTGTACCTAATATCCTCTCCCTCCTTGCTGGTGCATGAACAGTTTACCAGCTGCTCTTTTTCAGTAGTCTACCACTGTTGTGAAAAGCCTACTACAGCTTTCACTAAATAAAGAGAGCGTTGTAGACATAACTGAGCCCGACTCTTCTCAGAGGACAAAAGAGAGCAAAAGGACAAAAAGGAGGGGTCATAAATTGCAACAAATAAAATTCTGGTTAGACAAATGGAAAAAAAATTCTTCTCAACGAAGCAGTTAAGCACTGGAAGCGGTTGCTCAGAGAGGTTGTGTGATCTCCATCCTTGCAGGTATGCTACATTTGACAAACTGGGGCCCTGAGCAACCTGATTCCTCACATTTTTTTTCCTCATGTTTTGAGCAACAGATTGGACTAGGTGACCCTCACAGGTCCCTTCCAACCTATTTGCTGTGATTTTCCACAGGGAACATAAAGTTGAACTGTAAATACTTAATACCTTTGTGAATCTGGTTCTAACTGACTTGCTCACAGAATCATAGAAAAGAGCCTTTTGTGAAGGGCCTCACAGTTACAGACCAGGAAACTGAATATGGCTGATACTATAAGCCCTGGATCATGCTTGGTTTTCTTATCCCTGTCTGTTAGTCTGTTAGATCAAGCTTTAGAGCTGCTAGGCAGAAATTCTGCCATTAGTAGCACAAAACCCAGTATTTTCATGGAATGAAATACCTTTTTTCCACTTCTTCATCTAAAGGTGAGTCAAAGAATACACCCTTCCCCTTTCCCCTTCTTTTTTCCTTTCTTTTTAAGTTCTGTAAAAGGCTTTTAGCAAAAGAACTGGGAGATGGTAGCAGGAATGTCTCACCATAACGCTATGACTATTCATCTTTCTTCAAGGTCCTGCTGACCCTGAGGTTGAGTAAACAACTCTCTTGTCTGTTCTCCCTTCTCAGGGGGTGGAGGGTGGAGGTGAAGGATTTTTGAAGTGTTATGCTGCTTTCTTGCTCTCTTTCCTCTCAGGGGTTTATGACCAGGCACACTACGCTGACTACAAAAGTCAGCTCGTCCTTCTCTACAGGTGTTGTACCCTGCCCTTGAATGAGTCATAGGAAGGGAGGCCTTTGGGCATTTTCTTATCATAGTAGCTGACCAGT
Organism: Dromaius novaehollandiae; assembly: GCF_036370855.1. Lineage (NCBI taxonomy): Eukaryota > Metazoa > Chordata > Aves > Casuariiformes > Dromaiidae > Dromaius > Dromaius novaehollandiae. The sequence goes on along the minus strand of NC_088099.1, from coordinate 78,440,113 downwards.
CAGCTCTCATATAGTCCATCAATCTACCCCTGAAGGACTCAGTAACCTCCTGACTTGTCTTCTGTTAATCTTAAATATTGTTTCATTGACCATATTTCCTGCTGTGCAGCATGATAATGAATAATTCTGTGCATGTGAAATACCCTTCTCTCTCCATTCTAACAGAGGAATGGGGGAGTCAGTATCCTCAGAAGGGGGAACTGGAAACTCTTTTCAAAGGAATGAGCCTCAGACTACTACTTAAGTTTTGTGAAATCCAGTGTAGGTGACAAAGGCCATGATGGACCACAGCAGGTCCCTTGAGCACTTGAGGTATGATCCAGCCCCCGTAGAGAGCCACAGAAGGCTTTCCAGTGACTTAAATATACTTTGAATTAAGTCAGCTAACACAATTCTATTTCATGCCATGCAAATTCCATGACATAACTACACAAGCTGCCTGGGGCAGAGACTGGTTATATCTCTACTCTGATGACAGCATGTCTGTTACTTCAGTGGCTATTATGACATTAGCTCCTGGATTATTCTCCTTGTACTGCTGCACAAATTAATATTCTTAATATAAAGAATAAAGTCTTTGTTTTCAAAAAATATTTTTTTGAAAAATCAGATCCTGAGCAGATTTTTATCTGCCAAAAATTTTAATGGTATCAATAGCATGATCAATACAGTGCATTAGATCAATTGCCTTTTCATAATTTTCTGGTTATGCGCAATTTAGTTTTTACAGTGCTGAAGAGTATGCAAGAGAACTTCCTTCATATCTAACTCCAAGATGGAATTTGTTATCTGGAGGTACTTCAGTGATAGCATTATTTTAAAACACTATTTTTTTCTGCCAGATAGACTTACCTCAAAGATATCTGATGTATGGGAAAATATTCAGGCCCAGAGAATTCTGTCCTATATCGTCCTGACCCCTAAAATATCAAATTCGGTGACTTTGTGAACTAAGCTGTGATTTACTGTTCCATTTCTGAGTTATTCCCTCTATACACAGATGTGTATGTATGTCACAGAAAATAGACAACACTTTAATTTCAAATAATTGCTGAACATCATTTAGGGTTTCCATCCTGAAATATTTATGTGAATTTTTAACTTAGAGCAGTCAAGAAGTCCTTGTTGTAACTGAAGCTTATGCAGCTGCTTAAAGTTAATTGAGTACATAAGTGATTATAGGATCAAGGCTCAAATAAACTAAGAAAAATGTGTGGGAAGATTAAGAAAATGAATACATATTTACTCCCTTACTGACCACAAATTCTTATAATGCAACCAAAAATAGCACAGGTGTATACTTACTGTCTCTACTAAATGCTCATAATTTTGAACTTAGAAACAAATACAGGTGACCTGCTAAAATGAACTGCCCAAACTAGACATCGAACACTGCTGGAGAAAGGTTTGTGCCAACCTTATTTGTGATATAAATCCGTCTAATCAATCCTTATGTGTTTTTCTTATTAGGTAATTTTTTTACAGCTACATGAGCTTACAAAGAATTGTTTGGCATAATTCTGTCTATTTAACCTCCACAACTAAATATTATCCAAAGAGGCCTTTAAAGACTAAGAGCCACTTACTTTACCAGATTCTTTGTGGCATTGTATTAGCCCGGTAGGAGAGAACACACTTCATATTAATTTTTGGCACCTTAGATGAATTACATAGTTTTTCTTCACTTAGAAATCATTGGACAAATAGTCTGTGGTCTAAATGAATACCTAAGAAGATGTTCTCATAATTCTTATTCTCATGATAACACATGTAGATGGTCAGGGAGCAGCAAAGGCAGGCTGCTCTGCAGGGGTAGGGGAGCTGGGAGCCAACCATGACACCAAGGTAGGCAGAAAGAGTGATGTCACCAGCAAGGGCACAGTCCCACCGTGCCCAAGGGAGATGCATGGAGCATGTCTGTTGGTGGTGACCAAGTTCAGCCAAGAGTCCAGATCACTGGACGAGTCCACAGTGATGTTGCAGGTCAAAGGTCAAGCAGGGAAATAAAGCCTGTGCGTCAAGGTTGGGGGCTGGGTGAACAGGGTACCTAGCTAAGCACAGACACAGCTGCACCACAGCTGCAGCATGGCACAGGCAGTGACTACATCCGAGATCCTCAGGTTAAAGGCAGCTCTCAAACAGAGGAGACTTCTGAGGCTTCTAAGCAGGGTTGTTGCAGGGGAATTAAGTGCATGAGATCTACAACTGTAACAGCAGGAAAACAATACTTCTGCCCCTGCTCTGGACATGAACCTGCTTTGTAATTGAGGTGTGTTCAGATTTCAACATACAGTATGGAGCTTTGGCTTGATTATGTGCCCGGGGCAAAATAGTGAGTAGCTGCTCCTTGCTTTTGCACATTTGAAGTGATTCATGGCAGTTACATGGTGGTTATCCTTTTCTCATGGCAAATTGTAATTATATGGCATGATCTTTTGATCCAGGCTTTCAGTCCAAGATGTAACTCTGCCATTCTTCTGTGCGTGTTATGTGAATCTGTTGCACAGAAGCAATGATGCAACCACTGGTGTACTAGCACCAAATCTTGTCAGGTACAAAATGGCAGAATGGAGGGTCTGTCTCTTAGCTTTGAATCTAAGCCCTACTGGATGGTCCTAGCATGATATCCCTGGTGCAATCCTGCCCCACCTAGGATACAGAGAAAGGTTTGCAAGGCTTTGTGTTACAGAGCAGAGCTCCACTGCAGCAGGGGCATTGTGGGATATAGAAGTTGAAAGGCTTAGAGATGTCATTATGCAAATCTCACTATTCTCTCACCTTTGTGTTGTAGATACCCCAGAAGTGACTTAGTCACTGTTGCTAATTCTTTCTGTGTCCTGGAATTCCTTGCTCTGCCTTATTTTTACTGGCCTATTTACACTTGCACACTGAGCTCCAAATTTGGACATTCAAGAGTTATTATCAGTCAGTTTGTGCAGCAGCTGGAAAAGGCTTCTCATTCACTCCTCCTTTTATAGGGAAGATGTTGTGCTCGTAAGTGGCAATAAAAGTATGCATTATACAGAAGGAAAAATATGACCATTTCCAAGAAGTGTGAGACAGGTATTCTCTGGATCTTTGATGCCATCTTAACTATTGACATGCCAATTAATAATTGGTGTGATAACTAATACGACCAGTGCTAACAAGAAAAGCTAGTGAGAGCTGAATAGGGCTGCTAATGACTTTGGGGCAACGTAGCTTACATTTGGATGCATGATGTTTTATCCAGACAAAACCATGTTGTCTTCTTATTAACAATAATTTGTTTTTAGCTTTGCTGCCATGTGCCTGTCATTTTAATATGGTCAGCAGAGGAAGTTTAGGGGCAGACTGGCATATGATTCTTGCAACTGTCTTTCCTAGGAGGAAAAAAATAAAAAAAGTTTTGAAGTTCTCTTTACTGTGTTTCTGACAAAAGCCAGGAGCCTTGTAACTGCAAAACCTGAAGCATTTTTGAAATGACTTTTGTCTGTGTGACATCATGGTGCTGATATTTTGTGCCAAAGGGCTGACAAAGTCCATTATAATTGTCATTTATTAAATTGTAGGTGAAGAATTTCATGCAGGAATGTCTAGATTGTTCAGAAATGGCTATTTATAATGATTTCCATCCTCTTTCTCTACATGAAAGCACTCAAGCCAGCTGTTCAAACATGCAGTTCTGTGTATATAAAACAGTGACACTTCACTGCAACTTTGAAGTCCAGATTATCTCAAAAGTACTTGTCCTCTACTTGCTGAACTCAGTGTTAATACCATTTGCCACGCCTGTAGTTGTTCTGAATTCCATCGAGATGAATGCAGTTTTGTAGTACCTGAAAGTAACACTTCTCAAGAGATGCTAATTGTAATGAATTGTGAAGAGACAGTAATTTTATTTTGTTTGGTGTTTCTGTAACACCTTTGACCCTGGCCATAAACTGGCACCTCTGCAAGGGCAGGTGCTCTACAAGCCCAGAGTGAAGATATACAGGTATGACACAAGGAGCAGCAAGTAATATAGGGACATTAATGAAGGAAACTACTTTTGGATACCTGTCAACTTAGAATCAGTTTTGGTTGCAGAAGAAGATCTCCAGATATTACTAGAGGAAATATATATATATATATATATTTACTAATAATGACTTAGTTTTTCCACTCTCCCCCATTAATATTACAGAATCACAGAATGGTTGAGGTTGGAAGGGACCTTTACAGATCATTTAGTCCAGCCTCCCGACCAAGCACAGTCACCTAGAACACATTTCTCAGGATTGTGTCCAGACGGCTTGGGAACATCTCCAAGGATGGAGACTCCACAACCTCTCTGGGCAACCTGCTCCAGTGCTCTGTTACCCCCCTCACAGTAAAGAAGTTTTTCCTTATGATCAGATGGAACTTCCTGTGTTTTAGCTTGTGTCCATTGCCTCTCATCCTGTCACTGGGCACCACTGAAAGAGTCTGGCCCTGTCTTCTTTACACCCTCCCTTCAGATACTTATATACATTGATAAGATCCGCCCCCCCCCCCCCCAGCCTTCTCTTCTCCAGACTGAAGAGTCCCAGCTCTCTCAGCCTTTCCTCGTAAGAGAGATGCCCCAGTCCCTTAATCATCTTGGCAGCCCTCCACTGGACTTGCTCCAGTAGCTCCACCTCTCTGTTGTATTGGGGAGCCCAGAACTGGACACAGTACTCCAGGTGTGGCCTCACTAGGGCTGAGTAGAGGGGAAGGATCACCTCCCTCGGCCTGCTGGCAATGGTCTTTCTAGCCCAGGATACTATTGGCCTTCTCTGCCACAAGAGCACACTGCTGGCTCATGGTCAACTTGTTGTCCACCAGGACCCCTGGGTCTTTTTCTGCAGACCTGCTTTCTCAGCCCCCAGCCTGCACTGGTGCAGGAGGTTATTCCTCCCTAGGTGCCATACTCTGCACTTCCCTTTATCGAACTTCGTGAGGTTCCCCTCTGCCCATTTCTCTGTCCAGGTCCCTCTGAATGGTAGCACAGCCCTCTGGTGTTTCTGCCACTTCTCCCAGTGTTGGATCATCAGCAAACTTGCTGAGGGTTCACTCTGTCCCTTCATCCAGGTCAATGAAGAATATTGCCTCTCCATGGTGTGAGAAGCTCTCATGATTCAGCTTACTTCTTCTAGGGATGTTGGTTCAATGGTGAGGAAGATAGAAAGAGCTCTTGACATTTTCATGTTCCCTGCTTTGAAGTCAAGGATTTTCTAGGTTCTAGTGGTCCAAGTCATAGGTCTTCCAGACTCCCAGCTTAGAGTCTCATGGCTTCAGCACTTCTTGCTGTGGAGTTGAAAGCAGAGCTTTGGAAGCCATGAAGTCCCTAGGTCTGGGGAATTCTTTATGATGAAGCTGCCCTGAAGCCATAAACTCTAGAAGTCCAAGTGAACTGAAAGAATCAGTTATAGTGCTATGCTTAGTATCTGATTTTATGTAGCATGTCAGACCTGGCAAAGAAAGCCTGTTTGTGTTTTGGAAAAAGTTCATTGACATAAATATGTTTTCTAGAAAACATTACATTTAATATTTTTTTTTAATGAAAACTTGCTTCATTAGAAGTTTCTTCCTCACATCAATTACAAAAAACAGCCAGAGAAATGTATCTGAATAACATGAGTAGTTGTGTGTGGTATTTACTTCTGCAAAAGAAAATTCATTTGGGTGAGCTGAATGCTAAAATGAATGCAGGAGCAGTGGAGAACTTGGACCAGAGGCATTGAAATCTTTGCTGATTTCTGCTATCTGGATCCTAAAATAGCACACAGCACTGTAAGGCTGTAGTAGCATCATGAAAATCCAGCACAGCCTTGAATATAGAAACTGCACCGAAAGAAGAGAGTATGGGCAGAGGACAGACGAATGGACTGAATCTTTTCACTTGCTTCTTTTGAATATCAGTGACTGGGGTATGACAAAACTGTTGCCATAAATCACTAATTGTTCAGTCAGTGTTTGAGTTGGAAATGCTCGGTAGACACTGAGTGGAGCCAACATACTAGAGTTAAGACACTGTTTGAAAGAGTTTGGTGGTTTGATTGCAGAGAAATTAAAGCTGTCCAACATATTTCCAACCACTTTATAGAAGTTGTTATGAATTCTATAGATGAATATGAATTTCCAGTTGTGCTGAACACATACCCAATTCTTAAAATGGCTGGGAACCTTATTTATCTGAACTGTTGATATTGAAACAACTTGTTTTTATAGCAGCTGTAAATCACAGGAATGCAGAAGTCCTGATAAAAATTCTGGGCTTTGTGGAAGAAAGGAAAAAAATTGTACTAAATTATGAACCTTATACGTATTGAAGGGACTTTGGTTTGACCAGTCTCAAGGTTTTCTGTTATTGTCAGTGAAAATCTGACTCAGGAAAGTTGCCTCATATCTGATTCCTTATGGCTGGGTAACAATAACCAGAAGTCTGTGAGGTGCTCTCTCTCTGTCTCTCTTAGTTTTGACCTATATGGAAACTGTAAAATCGCTGGCAGAACTGTGAGATGATTTGTATTTCTACCTCATATAATAAACAGTTTTAATTGGATTCAAAGGAGGGAAACAGTGCATGTGTTGCACTTCCCATCACTTACTATTTTATCACAAAAAAGGCCAAGGAGCTTGATTCCAGGTCCACAATATGGAATTTCATTTTTCACTTAACTGTGCTGGATCTTGGGAATTTAGCTACACACAGAAAGCCAGAGTGGGCAGGAATTTGGAAGTTGTTAATGTCTTTGTTGTGAGGAGTTTTATGTGAAGCAGGTAATCAAAGGGCAAGAATTTCTATGATGCCTATAAAGTAAGTGAAAAATAAGCAGACAAAAAGTATGCTACTCTCAGTGTTTCAGTCATCTGAATATAGTCTACAATTAATCAAAATACTGGAAAGCATAAAATTTAGAAATATGTACTGCCACTGAGCATCGGTAAATCCTAGCACATCAGGGATGGGCGCTAACATGCAGTATGATTTCTCTCAAGAAGAGAAAATGTTGCCAAGCAAATCTTCAACGCATTTTCTAGGCCCAGTGTTTTCTTTGCAAAATGATAGTGCATGCCTAAAATGCAAAGATAGTGTCAATATTGTAATATCATGATTCACTTGGAATAATACATTATAAATCATTATTTGCAACATATGCAGCAAGTTTCTGCAGGAATTCTGACAAGAGTTGCTATTTTAAGAATGTAATTATAAAATCTTTCTGTAAAATTTACATTATTTTTTTGTCTCCCTTCTCCATATTATTCCCATGCTGCCTTCAATCCTGTTGCAAAACTTGAACTTTTAGAGTTCTTGGGAACATTTTATGAAGTATTTACTTTGTCATGTGTTCCTTTTCATGTTCTTAGTTAAAGATGCCAAAAGAATTTCTATTCTGAAGCTTTTGACATCATATTTCTGTAAGATTATTTCTTGTACGTCCTGTGAATCAGCAAAAACACCATGCCATTTCATAAAGGTAGCATAGGAGAGCTCCTCATTAGAAAGGTTACCATCAAGAAGATAAAGGCTAAGTTTTACCCCCATGGCCCTTCTGGACCAGTGCTATTTGCGAAAGGAATGTTAACATAAATTATATTAGTGTTTGTCATGACCTGTTTCTGCAGTTTTCTGGACTATATAAATAAGAGTGCCATTTATATTTACAACCATACCAAGCATGTTAATTATCAAAATAACCTGCCTGCTGCACTGAAAATATTTTTCATTCCCTGATCCATGCCATAGCATATGTAATCAATGATAATGGTAAAACTCAAAGTTCCCACTGATTGTAGCCAGGTCAAAGAACATATAAGAACTCTTCATAAATGAGTTTTGTAAGAAGCACACTACTAGGCAAGTTCACTATTACTCTGTACTGTAGAGCTAGACAAACCGGCACGTGTCTAAGAAACATCTGTTTCCATAACTCTTCATACAAAGATGCTTTGTCTTTCTCTTTTAAACAAATAATCCTTTAGTCAGCGGCTTTACTTTGTGGGCATTTAGTGCTACCTACCAGCAGGACTTCTGTAGGACTTTTCACTGTAACTGTATTGTGCAGTATTTTTTCCCAAAGATATTTGAAGTTTTAATGAGATGTGAATTCAACATGATTTTAGCCAGAAAATAAACATGCTGTCTCTTGCCAGGGACAATGAGGGTGGCACCATATAATAGAAGAAAACTTTCTGTATCATTTTCTTAAAAGCACCAAGACATTCAGCCTTTTAAATACATCATTAGTTTTGATTGTCAGGGTTCTGTGGTGGAAATTTCACTTTACTGTTTCAATAATGAGATCCTTATGAAGAAGGTGTTGAGGAGAATATTTCAGCAAGTGCCTCCTTTTAAAAATGTGCATACTCACATCAGTGGGGTGACATGTCCCAGGAGTTAGGCTCATCTTTAAGTAACATTCTGAATCAGAGTATGAAAAAACACAATCCTGCAGCCTACTGATAACTTGAGAAGCAGCTTAAAATTGTCCAGTAAAACTTCCCAGGATTGTGACCATAAAGATTAGAAGGATGGAAAAATGCATGGCAAACAGAGCTGTATGAATGCTTAGGTGTTTACAGTATTGATTTTTACCATAAAAGTTATGGCAGGGATTTTCATATCACTTCAGGAGACTGAGGAATATCTTCCATGATTCTCTCTTCAAAAAGATTGCACTTCCTACCCATCCTGTTTTCCTAGTATTTGCTGTGTAAACCTCTCTTTGCCCTCATACACTTTTCTGTAGGCCTTTTCTAAAAAATGACTTCTCTGAAAAAAATTCAGTCTATCCTTCCTCCCCTCCACCAACATTTCTCTTAATACATTACACTTAAGAGGAAATCACCGGAACAGGGTCTTGACACCAGGTGCATGCACAAATGTTTGCATAACTGTGGCCCTGAAGTTCATCAGAGCAGGTTTGTTACTTCTTAGTCTCTTAAAATGCCAATAATATTCACAGTAATGTATCAATAAATTATGACAGTTACAATGGATAACTGTTCAGCTGGAAAACAAAATCCCAGAAACACTGGCTGGAAGGGAGCTCTGGGGTTCATCTATTCCATCTTCCCACTCACATGGGACATCGCTAGTACTAGATCAGATCAGCTATGGCTTTGTCTGGTGAGTCTTGAACTTCTTAGATGTGACGTGCCTCCTTGAAGGTAAATCTTTTTAGCGCTTCTAACTACTCAACATATATGGCATTGCCAATAGCCTGGTAATTAAAGGCAAAACTTAATATTCTTGGGGAGATCACTCTTCAAGCAGCATGGGGAGTAATGAATAGAGAGGAATGAAAAAAAAAAACATTTGTCTATTTTAAGGGACTACTTTTTTTAAAATATGTATGTTTTAATCAGATACTCCTGCATTATGTACTCATTCCACTGGTGTTAGAAAAGAATTTGTTGTGAAATGCATATCTTGCCTATTCATATTTTTCATTCCCTGATCAATGCCATGGCATATGTAATCAATGACAATGGTAAAACTCAAAGTTCCCACTGATTGTAGTTAGGTCAAAGAACATATAAGGACTCTTCATAAAAGAGTTTTGTTAGAAGCACACTACTAGGCAAGTTTGCTATTACACTGTACTGTAGAGCTAGACAAACCTGCATGTGTCTAAGAAACATCTGTTGCATTTCATGAATGAAAAATATGAATAGGCATAGAATATTGACTATTCTGTATTCTAAATATGGTTTGCAAAATCTATGCTTAAAAATATAACAGAGTTAGAAAAATTTGCTTCTAAAATCAATAGTTCACCTCCTTATGGCCTCTCATAACCCTTAACATGCTGAGGATAAATGAAGTGGAGCTGCACAAAAAAGAAAATTGTTAAAACATGGCAGTGGTTGAATTTTTTAAAGCCTTGTACCTAGAAAAACACCTTTCACAAACTGTGAATCCAGACCGCTGTATTTTCAAACAGTAACTCCATTGATCAATGTATGGAATGAAAGAAATTCCTATGGAATATAGTAAAACATAGAAAGAGAAAGGCAGTCACTAGAGCAGTGTATATAAAAAAAACAGTCAAGAAGTGTGTGCTTTGAAAATTCTTTTATTCTATAGTCATGTTTTAGATATGATGCAGACTAATGCATTTAGCATTTAGCTGATGCATTCAGCAGATGATACTTTGCTGTACTTCATCTTAAGAATTACAACACATTTTGTCAGAAGTGAATTTGATACAGAAGCCAAGCAATAAATTCATTCATTTTCAATTTAAAATGAAAAGTCTGAAGTGAATGTTAAAACTACTTGTCAAGAACACTACTGTCATAAATATGTATGATGAAAGTATAAAGGTATGAAAATGAAAGTGGGGAAGGATCATGTTTAGGTATAAAGGCATGAAAATAAAAGTGGAGAAGGATCGTGTTTAGGCACACTTAATCAAATTATTCTGCTTTCTGTATCATCTTTGGATTCTCTTAAAAATGAAGCAGAAAGACGTGACAAGTATCTAAATACAGCTTTTCCTAGCTCTAAATTTCCAAAAGTTTAAACTACATGTGTTCCATAAATGCGTTCCATACATGCGTTACCATGCTTTCTCAGCCCCCAGCCTGCACTGGTGCAGGAGGTTATTCCTCCCTAGGTGCCATACTCTGCACTTCCCTTTATCGAACTTCGTGAGGTTCCCCTCTGCCCATTTCTCTGTCCAGGTCCCTCTGAATGGTAGCACAGCCCTCTGGTGTTTCTGCCACTTCTCCCAGTGTTGGATCATCAGCAAACTTGCTGAGGGTTCACTCTGTCCCTTCATCCAGGTCATTGATGAATAAGCTGAATGGGATTGAATGCAGTATTGACCTCTGGGAGACACTGCTAGCTACAGGCCTCCAACTAGACTTTGTGCCACTGATCACAACCCTCTGAGATCTTCCCTTCAGCCAGTTTTCAATCCACCTCACTGCTCATCTATCTTGCACTTCTTGAGCTTGCCTATGAGGATGTTATGGGAGACAGTGTCGAAAGCCTTGCTGAAGTCAAGGTAGACAACATCCACTGCTCTCCCCTCATCTACCCAGCTAGTCATCCCATCACAGAAGGCTATCAGATTAGTTAAGCATGATTTCCCCTTTGTGAATCACGCTCACAGCTCCTGATCACCTTCTTATCCTTCACATGCTTAAAGATAGCATTCAGGATGAGCTGAAATTCTGCTGCATGCCAGTTTCTGATACAGATCAAAGTACCAGAGCTAGGCAGTCCAGAAATGCACAAATTTGAAATAAATGCTCAAAGAACCATGCTATTATGTTGGCTTTGTAGTAGAGGTGAGGAAACAGACATTTCTTGGTGGCATGCAGAAGTGGTCCATGTAAAGCTAAACCAGCAAAATGCTGCCTTAGTATTATGTGTCAATGGTATTTTTCATCTAATTCCAGAAGCCCTGGAATCTAAATTTATTGTTTTGTTTAACTATTTCAGAATCACAATTCAGACAAAGGCATTTGGCATGCCTTCGTGTTTTATCTTACAATATCCATTCTGAAATAACATGCAACATTAAGTAAATGTTACAGTGCATTCAGTGCAGATGACCCATCAGTAAAATAAATTTACATCTCCAAAGGGAAGTATATTATTTATTTAATTGTCCAAGGCATGTTCTTTGTTATTCCTTTTCAGCAGATTGTTCTTCTGCCTTGTTTTAATTACTTGTATTTCTTCAAGAACATAAACCACAACCATTAATACTTGAAGTGCTCCACATCTACTTGGTGCTTGATGCTTTTAGGTGAGCAACACAGTGCAGAATTGAACTTATATTTTCATTCTGTGTCACTATTGACCTGAATACAAACACAAGTGTTTGTTTCAGGCTTGTCTTCTTGGAAATAAATGAACTCTGAAGACTCGACTGTTAGTCTGAAACACCTGTAGTTGCCATCATAGGCAAAGCTGGATGAAATAGTGTAAGATCTGCCATTAATAACACTTCACCAACTGCTTCAAAACTAGACTGAGCAGCTCTTGTTCAGGAAAAAAAAAAATCTGTTACCACATACTGTTTTAATGTTTATGGGGAATCCAGAGCGGTCGCATGATTTTGAATGCATTTGGCATACTTGTGCCTTTTGGATCATGTAGTCTCAGAAAGGAAATTTTTATCGTTATAAACTGACAGTTGGACAAATTCAAATAAAAAAACCCCCACAACCATATATGTATGTGTACGTATCTCAGTAGTATTAATCCAAAGCAGAGTACATCCTTGTAGGCTTTTGGTGCATCACCATGGTATGATATTTAACTACCCAAGTAGTTTGCCAGTTAGCAGAGTATGAGTTGTTCAGTTAATTTTTTTTTTTAGATTATGAGTCCTTAGTGGTATATTTTGTTAAAAATAAAATAGCCAAGTAGGAATTTATTCAGTGGCTCTCTCCACTGTGAAAAATATTTTATAATGAAAGGATAAGAAAAAAAGGGGAAAAAAAGTTTATAATTCATACATTGATACTTTTAATGTATTTCTCAATGGCATATTTGGATCCCTTTTCAACTTCTTCATCTCCTACAAATTTAACTTCCTCTTCTGTAAAATATGGTGCTTGGACACTTTCCATTCCCTTTGTTTTGTAATGACTAATCACTAGCTCTTACCTTTTGTACAATTTCTGTATAGTTCTTGTACCCTCAGAATCAGTTCTGGGTAGAGGTAAAGGATGAAAGAATTGTAAAGGTAAGTTTAACCATTTGTTGTAATGCATACTTTCTCATCTCTTGGTCCTGTATGTCAGGTCCTTGAAGCACCTCTGAGCATGTTGCCTCTAGTAGCTAGAGAAATATGAGTCTATACTATTACTAAACTATATGTATATATGTAAAAAGAAAAAAAAAAGGCTTTGTTTGGGTCCTTATCACTCAAAGTCTTCCTCTGATGTACTAAATTTTGTATACAAAGTGGAATAAAACACTATGAGTAAAGCAATGGATGAGCACACTGCTGTCTCAAAGCTGTTCATGAAGGCAAGGCAGAAATAGAAAAGGAAGGACAATTATGAAAATGATCACTCTTTTTTAGCCACGTGTGGTATTTTGCCTTTCCGAAGCAACATTTCTTCATTAGGAGATTGTTTCTGTTATTACCAGACTGCATCCATTAACTATGCAACTACTACTGTGGCCAAAAGTTACAAAACAACATAGGAGGATAAACTTATTGGCAGCCTTGCTGATATTTCTGTTGAACATTGTTTTTCTTCTGAGTCAGGATATCTGTCTTTCTATTGTTTCATTTTTAGATATCTCTAGATATTTATGCACTATTTTATGAAAACCTGTCTTTACTTTCCTACCTACCCTAATTCACCAGTTCACTTCAGGTCACTATAGATGTTCACATACCAGATAGGAGGATGTAGTCAGATATATTATGTGACTTAGGCTATATAACCATGTAACAGAACCACAAAATTTCAGTTGTAGAAAGAGGTGTCCTGTCACATCCAAGATAAATGTCTTGTCCTTTCAAATCTGAAGTTCTGCAGTTGTGTCCCATAAGCCAAAATCATTCTGTGATTATTTTTCTTACTTTAACATAACATGAAAAAACCCTCATAGGACCCCACAGGCTGTGTCAGTTAGTTCCTTGGTGTCATTCCAAAGCAAGCGATGCAAATGCCAAATAAACTGCTGGGAACTGACCTAGCTCAGAAGGAAGTTAATCTTTGTAGGAAAGTGCCATTCTTGGGAAGGCGCTGGGGGAATCGATACTTTTGAGCTCTGTATTGTAAATCTCAATGCTCCAGTTATACTTTCTATGTTCTGCTACCATGACTATGTAAAGCTGTAATTCATGTTTCTACAGAACGTAACTGATGAATACAAGTTTGATTCTGCCTTCGATCATATGCTTCAACATTTGCAGAATCTCAGTCTGAGTGTTGGGGGTAGCTGCTATGCTGTATAAAATTATTTCAGTTGTATTGAAGGCAGCAGAGCTACCATAATTCACCCCACCTGAAAATCAGTTACTCAACCACAGAGCTTTTGGGAACTGAGAAACCAATTTCAAAAACAGTCTTTCCCCCTCAATTCCCAGAATGCTTTCAGGTTTAGCCTATTACAATAGGATTCTGCTATTGCGTAGAGAAGCAGGTAAAAAGGTAAAAAAATACAAGCTTATGGAGTGCCACAAAAATTTCTAACACACAGATCTGGGGATAGGCCTGAGCATGCTAGGCTCTTTGTCAGTTTATTCATTGCAGCATTGTGTTTCTAACTGGCTGCAGGACTTATATGTCTTACTATCCAGGGAAAAATCAGTGAAGATACCCACTATAAAATTGTGATGGAGGGTACTGTACCTACTCTGTTTTCTAAGCAACCCATGTTTATCTATTGAATCACTAAGACTGAAACAGGACTGATTGAGATAACTTTGGATTTTTCCACTTGCTTCTCTCTCATTAATCATATTTTGCTGTACTTGATCTTTCCTTAAGATATATTTTCTGAAGTGATCAGTTGTGATTTGATAGTATAGTTTCCAATAAATGAATTTCTCAAGATAAACTGCGTTAGCAAAACCAGGTACATCAGCTTTTAGGTTCCTCATGCAGAAGTCAAACTTAAAATGTAACCTTAACTGAAACTACAACCTCCTTTCACAATCACATGGGTATGCATATGTGCACATACACACACAAGGAGGGTAATCTTATCAGTTATGGAATTTCTCAAATGCTTTGGCCAGAAAATCAAGTTATCCCTGCTAATTCCAAAGCAGCTGTGCTAATTGATGCATCCTCAGAGCAACGTACATGGCTATTACCATCAGATTGCTAGGACTGCTGCTAAACCAAACAACCAAAAAACATATAAGCTTAATATTCTTTTGGAAGACTTTTAAGAGAAAGGCAATATGTAGATTCTGTTCATTTTTAGATTTTCTTGACAGCTATACAAATGCAAGTAGGAAAGAGAAGAGAGAGAGGTAGATAGTTTGGAAAATTACTGTGACATATTTTTGTTGACAAGAATGACAACACAAACAAAAGAGGCAGGACTTTGATGACTGGTCTTATACAATCTCATCACTGTTTGCAGGTCTGGCAGTAGCTTGTGCAGCATATACCACAGAACAAGACTAACCAGTGTTGTGTTCTCATGGAATAGGGCTGCAGCAGTACATAGGATATTCTTCAAAAAGCCTCTCTAAGGCTTGAAAAATCCCTCCTGAAGCTGCAGCTCAGTGCATTGGATGGCATGTCTTTATCAAGTGTCTTCTGCAAGGAACTGCTACAGGAGTTCAGACCAAAGATGAAATTGTGATAGATGATATATGGCATAGTGGAGAAGTAAAGTGCTCCCAGCTGATGGCAGAAGAAAAAGGAGTGGACAGAGAGCTGAAAGGATCTGGAGAACCCACTTCTTAGGACTGAGAAGGCTCAACCTTGCAAGATGCTGTAGTTTCAACTACCTGAAGACTTCTATCAAAGTCCTGACACAGCAAAGTACATGCTTTAGTTCAGACATAATCAAAATTCATGCATCATAGTTGGACTATTATTTAATAATACACAACTGTACTTATTATAAGAAATTATCAGTGTCTTAGAATGTGGATTCAGGCAGAAAAAATAAAGAATAAAACCTATAATCAAAGCAAAAAAAAAAAAAAAGGCCAACAATTCTGTTATTTGTTGTTATTATGTGGCCTTCTTTTTTAATTTTTAGAAGATTCAATTCAAATAAGCGTTAAAAAAATGCAATAAATTCCAAGGACATTACCTTTTCTTCTTTGTATCACAAAGAAGAGAAAAGCCTTAAGAAAGTAATCTTTGAAATTCAAGCCAAAAGATTGTTTTTCTAACAGTGCAAGATTTTTTGTCAACTTACTTTTAATGCATTTATAAATATTGGAGCCAGATGTAGATTGATTGTATTCTTCAAGTTTGGGATAACATGCAGTTGGGACTTAACTAGGAATGACTTTCAACTGTATATCAAGCAATCAGAGTACTTTTATCTTTTTTTGCCTTTTTTTCAGCTCTTGGGTCAAATAATGTTTGTCTGAACTTAAAAAATGTAGTATACATTAAAAACAACACTTCTGCTATTCTCTACATACTCTGGAGGAAATTAAGTTATTTTTGACCATGCATATGTAAAATGCAATATGTTCTTTGCCTATAAAGGACAAAAAGCCCATTTTTTCATTTTGGTCATGCAATTTTAAATCTTGAAAAAATCTAGAAGATAATTCAGTTATTCCAGATGAAACCTAAGGATTAGTCCATGTTGTAGACAAGCAGGGAAGAGCTTCTGTTGAGGGCTCTGTAGTGGCAATATGCTACAGAAGCAAAAAATTAGTTCAAGAATTCAACATGATAGTAGAGCTGTTAAAATGAATGTTAGCAAGTTGGAAGATGTATTATCTACTATTTCACTTAAGTCAGCGATCTTGAATTTAGTCATGGTCTAGCAGACAATCTAGTCTAAACAATTTGGCTTCCAGTCAAACCAAAGTTGTCGTAAGTAGATAACTCTCTCTTTGGAATACAAATAAAATATTATTTATGTACTATAGGCTGCTTAAAACAGTGAACAGCACTGGTGAACTATTTGATCTTCATTGCAGTTCTAATGTTGTCATACTGCTCCTGTCGTACTCCTTTGGAAATGAACCAAGACACCTGTAACTGTGAATATGAGAGGAAGAGTTTGCCTTAGTTCTCTCAGATTCCTCAAACTGCTATGTGAGGCAGTGCACTGAGTCATGAGATGGGGGCTTGTAAGCAATGCAGGAAGTCAATGGGCATGTACACGCCTGCATATGCAGCTACATGATGGAGCAAGGTGGCTGGCCTTCACCCACTAGGAAAAACGTATTTCCTAGCATGGCCCCTTTCTGCATGGAGCCCATCTGAATGACAAGGCACACATTACAGCTTAGTTTGAGGCCTTCTTTTCTGGTCCTTGCATGACATTTTCTTTCTTCTTTTCTTAAGTAAATGAAAAATAGGAACAAGTATACTGATTTGATCACAGACATGAAACATCATACATCTTTAGTTTTAATTCCTTGCTAAGTTGCAGCAGTAATCAAATATTGTAATCTGTTCTATGTGTTCAAAGGACCTAAAATCACCATGGTGTGAGACAGTGCAAAAGTCCACTCCTCTGGCAAAGCAACATTACGCTACCATGGTACTATTTCAGTGAAAATTGTGGGGTGAAAAACATAAATGATGATAAAGCTTGTTTGTAGAGCTTGTACTGAATGCACTGGTCTCTTTGGAGTTACCTGACAGAGCCAGCATTGAGAACAGCAGAAGTCTGATGAATTCTACAGCTAAGGATTTATTCTGAACTTGTAGCTTTTCTCATTGTGAAGAAAGTCTCCCAAACACAAATAACATGATGTCCGATCCTGTCTGAAGCTGAAGTCAGCTTGAAGTAAGGGCACTACACTGACTTACTCCATTCATATGAATGAGATGCAAAGTGTGAAACCTATGGACCCATTTGAACAAATATCCACCCCATTAATATGTCTTTTGCTGAATTCAGGTAATCTTGTTTAGCGTTCCATTTTTTCTCTGAATAAAACTCTTGAGTTCCAGTTAATGAAGATAACAATTCTCCTAATAGCTGCTTTGCAAAATATTTGGTTATGAAGTCATGTAGGTAGAATAGCAATCATTCAGTCCGCTGTTGCACAGGATCACGCATGAGGTCTGCAGTGGGAAATCTGTGATTTGTAGGCAGTATAAGCAGTTACTCCTTTGAGCTGAAGAAAGAGCATGCTGTATTTGTATTCAAAAGAAGAACTGTAGGCATGTGTTAAAGTGAGGCATTGAATTTAATCTGGTTTCACAAGGAAACAAGGAAACATAATTGCAGTGTCTGTGTAACAACTTGAGCCTGCTGTGAATCTGAGTATGTATGAAGCAAATCTGACAAATCCAGACACGTCTCATGGCCATTAAGTTCTTACAAGTCTCATAAAAACAGCTAAATAATGGTGGGGAAATCCTACTTGTGTCCCCAGTAGGAGGACTGTACTGAACACCAGAGAATTCACATCAGCAAACTCACTTTAAATGCTGGAAAAGCTTTAGTCAGCGCTTACCCCTTCTTGACAACAGGCTCCAGCCACATGACAAAAATCTAATCAGAACGAGGCTTCAGTAAGACTACTACTCACAGCAGCATTTTGTTTAGGAGGAGGCCAGCAGTGGCTTTGCCCTCCTCTGGAGGTAAGGTGAAGGTGCTGAGGGCCAGTTTCTTCACACTCAACAGGATGTAGAAGACGGTTCCTCTCCTACAGGGCTGATGGGCTCCTGGAGAGGGATATTTTTCATATTTAGTCTAAAGTGTCAGGACGACTTTGAACTAAATTGACATAACTCTCAAACCAGCCAGCTTTGGGAGCAAGGTGAAAATAGTTTTGCTTCAGTAGTTGTGTTCTTGATAAATATTTATAGTTGTTAGGGGAGAATTACTCCAAAAATCTGTTCTGAGGTGAAAAGCAGCCCTTGAACAGCACATTTATGTCTTTTCCAGCTTTGTTGGCCTTTCAAGTAGTGATGTGAAAACTATGACTGATGAGGCTGGTCAGCATTTAGAAAAACAATGTTGTCACAAACAGAGGAAAATATGACCTAATGGACAAGGTGGTTCATGCTTTTTTTAAAGGATCTGGAGAAGCATCTAAGAAGTCCATCTCAAATTCTTGCAGAAAGTGTCCTGTTCCTGTAAAGAGTATTGCTTGCTTAATGGGATGCATCTTTTTAAATGAGGCTCTAGTATGCAAAGCTCTATCCAGTGATTTATAAAATCTGGAAAAAATACTACCATGCAGAATCATGAGACATATATTTAATGGAATCACAGTAAAGTTAATTAACAATATAATTCAAATATTTCATGTGTGAAGGAAGGGGTGTCTAACACATCTTTCAGCAGACGGCTCCTGAGAGAGTTTGCCACAGCAGCAGACTATGCTTCTGCAAATTGTACGCTAATATCTTGCTTCTGACTATGAAAGCTTTGTCTGACTCAAAGCTGCCGTTAACAGTGTGCTGTGGAATATGATCATTTATACTAATGAGTCTGTTTAAAACAAGAAGCTCTTTCACTTGGGACTTTAGCCATGATTTCAACCCAGAACTTTTTCTGCGAGAAATGACATTTTTAAGATAGACTGTTTAATCCATTCAGAGCATTCCCTGGGGAAATACAAAAATGAGAGCACAATAAAATCACATACGATTTACACCAACAAAGAATAGTGAGAAGGTAATTCTTGGGAAATGTAATTCTTGGGGAAAAGTAAGATGGAAGAGGTAGAATTAGGTTGGCTTTTTGTTTACATTTTAATCATGCACTCATACCATAAAATTCTTCACTCATCAGAGATATTAATGTGCAGTAAAAAAGCTACTCTTAGATTTTATTGTTTCCATATCCTTCACCTCACATTCAGTTCTCAACCTCTCTGAATCCAAGCCCTTTATAATCTCAAATCTGTTAGCTACTTAAATTACAGAGTGTGCAGAATATATGAGAAATACAAAGAATGAAGAATGAAAGGAAGATTATTCAGAAGGATAAAAATAAGGAAGAAATGTCAGGCACATAAAGTGGAGGACACTCATGGAAGAAATTTTTTGAGAGACAAAAAAAAAAAAAGAAACACTTCCTCCTTAGGACAGGAAAGAAAAGGTTTACAACAAAGTATCAATTTCTGTTGCTCAGCATAAAAGAATGGGTAGCTTAGTTAGATGGGAGAGAAATACAGTCTACCAGGTCTCAAACAGCCGTATAATTGTCAAGAATATATAAAAATATCCTCTGGTTTTCCTCATGGAACTAGGCCCATAGCCCTTAATTACACTGAATAAAGTATATCAAGTATAGCAATATTTTCACTTTTCTGTCCGGATCTAACCTGACTTGGAATTAACCACTCTGAGATCAGTGGAAGGTCTCACAAAAGCTTTACATATACCTCTGATGATATCTTATAGACACAGACTGTGCCAGATTGTACATGCTACACAAATGCATTAGTTGTTTGTTTCTCTCACCTCCTCTTCAAAGCCTCCCTGCAGGCAGCCTTTTCAGGGTAGTATTTGTGGTAATGCTCCCCCTTGGGTGTGCTTTGGTAGGCTTGAGGCTCTGCTTGCATGCTCAAACTGCACATGGCATGCAAGTTTGGTCCTGAAGGCAACCTTCACTGGACGGTACAGACCTTGTTTATTCATACTATGCTGAAACAGTTGACCTGAAAGTGGCATGGATAGAGCATGTGACATCTATCTTTTTACTACTGTGCTGACTCCATGAATGATGATCCCGAGCAGGACCTTCTCACAGGAGCGAGCCTCCTGGGTCATTCATAGTGTCAGAGGAAAAGTGGCAAGGAGTGCTGAACTGCTTATGGCAAATATGGGGAGATGGTGGCATCCCAGATCATTTGGCTGAGCTTAGAGATGTGGCATGAGTGTGTTTGAGGAGGGAAAGAGAGTTTTTGGGTCAAGGTTTCTAATCTTTGTAAAGGAAGTTGTAACCTGCAATTCCCATCCACTCCTATCCTCTTTCTGAGAGCACCGATGCAAGGGCAGAACCTTGTAGCACAGACGGGGCTGGCAGAGACACTTGGAGGAGCAGGAGGATCTGCTGAGTAGGCGCTGTCTGTCCTAGCTTCCTATTAAATCTCTTTATATGGGATGAGAATTTATATCCAGGTCAGTGTGCCAGACTCTGTTCAGTGTTTTTAAATAGGTCTCATTTTTTCCACATTTGGGCAGAGAGTCTCTGCCAGCATGTACAACTGTTAAATCTAGGAAAGCATCAGACATGTATCCCAATATTTTAAAAGACAACTGTCTTCATCAATTTAGAAATACAACTTTTGGATATGAGAGTGTTGGTCATGGCCTTGTAAGAATTTGCTCCCTTAGACTTCAGGAAAAAGAAAAGACAGAAAGAGAAAATGAGAACAGCAATGTATTTTTTTCGCCATGAAAATACACAGCAGACTTAGTTTGATGTATTTTGTCTCATTTCCAAGGTCATTGTGAAACAGAAAGGACAGGGTAATATTTCACATCTGTTTTGTTATGAACGTAATGGAAATTTAAACATGTGCTAGCTTAGACATTATAAATGAGCAAACACAGCAGACACCGACAGTGGTGACTCATAAGCAATGCTTGCCTTTCCTAAACCAAAGCTCCAGGCTGATTTATGAAGTGCTGCGTTGCTGCCTAGTGGTGAAATGTGAAAGCTCCTGCTCACTTGCAGTCATTAAAGGCTACTTGTCCCTCTAACTATGAATGCTATTGCCCATATAAGTACCTTCATTTACATATTTACATCGCTCGTAATTTTCATTCCGTAAAACCAGTGCCCAAACTTGTCATAGGGTGCAAGCTATTGGACAGCTGCAGTATTCAATACAGATTCAATACAGTCGCACACAGATGAACTTTGTCCTGTTATTTTCAGGAGGATGCATGTCCCAGAAGCCTTTCCCGCTCATACACGCACCTTCTTTACCTGAACCCAGCTAGATACAATAGCAGCTTTGCATTGTTCTGAGTGCAAAGAGAGCACAAAAAAAGTTTCAACGCTGGCTGGCTTTGTCACAGGAAAGTAGCTGGGATAAGATTATGCATCTCTAGAGAAACAGTAAAGTTACTCAAATCTACACTCCTCTCAGTTTTCTTCTACCATATTGCCCCAAATCCCTTTTCAGAGGAGCCCCTCACTGCTCCTGTTTATCCCAAACCCTCCTGAGCCCTCAACCATCCTTCAGGCCAAGTCTACTCCTCCTCCTGCATCAGTCTCCAGCTCAGCCGAGGGTCCCTCTGTTCCCTTCCATTCAATCTGTTTCCCTACTTTTTTTTTTTGAACTGGTATTCTATTGCATTGTATTGTACCTGTTACCCTGCTACCCAGCATAGTATCCCACTGCTTTGTGTCTCTCTGCCACCTAATCCTTCTTCTCTCCTCCCCTCCTGATGTTGCTGGCATTCTTCCAGATGTTGCTGTTGTCCCAGCACTTCACCCTGTATGCTCAGTGCTGTTGATGGCCAGAGCCTCATTTTTGTTGGCCAAGGTGGCAGTTCATTTACTAAAGCTCAATTGACAAGCTATGCCTTCAAAACAGGAATCTTAAGATAATTATCAGCATTTGCTTTAAGCCTTGAGGTATTTTACAATAACCATATCTAGGCATGCGTTCCTCAAGTACTTTGCAGACTGCATTTGCAGTATTTCTCTTTAAGGCATATGATAAGCAGTATTACACTTAGCCAAAGGTTAAGGAACATCAGAAAAATTCAAGCCCGGAAGCAGAAGTTGGGTTATTATTTTCCCTTGAGAATGCTGAGCTAAAATATCAAGAATATTTTACCAATTTTTAAGGAAAATTCAAAAGTGAATCGGAAACTGAGATTCAGCAGATCCTGGTGAACCAATCATCTTAAAAAGTAGTCAAGAAAAAAAAAAGGAGTTAGAGGAGCATTACATTTGCTGTAATGTGAGTGAGTGAGGCTCAGTCAAAAATTTAGCACACCTGCTTTCTTACCGCTTAATGGAAGCTTAAGTTCTTGAAAACATTTTGCTATGTTACTAAGTTAGGAAAACCAGATGGTAGCTGCTCCAGAATAAGCAGAGTTTTAGACTTAGAAAGGGAATTAGAGTGTTTATAACCAGAACACTCAATCAGAATTAACCTTCTTGGGCAATTCAAATCTCTGACTTCTAGTTGCCAAGAATACCAAAATGTTGTCCATTTACTAGAAAAAAGTGGTTGCATCCTGCACAGAATAAAGACAAGATAAAATCTTGCTCCTGTAAAATTCTAAGTGATTTCTTCCAATTTAAGACTCTGGGGGGTTATCAAAATTAGGTTTGAAAGGGTTAAGACTTTTTTTTTAATCTTTTACCAGCCCATGACACTTTCAGGTAATAACAGGGCACAAAAGAAAAAAACTAGGTAAAATGGCCAAAAAAACAGCTCACAGAAAGAGAAAACTGTCAGTTCAGGTCAAAGCTATAGAGAAAAGAGAGTAGAAAAATTGCAACACAGTGTATCTTTCAGAGAGGTTTGCTCATAGTTCCTGTAGGTTCTGTGAGTTAACTGGGCAGAGAGTACAAAGCCTGTTGGATCCTGGCACAAGTGGTTTGGGTCAGCTTGAACTTGCAGGAGAAAGCAGAGTGAGCCTGTCAGCAGGGAGAAGCTGCTGGAGCACGCAGCATGCGATGGAGCCACGTATATCTGCAACAAAGCCTCTGGGGAGAAGGAGAGAAGATAGACAGCTTTTCTACAAGCCTGGAGAGAATGTGCAGTTTGTCCTACATGGGGAGCCACTGAAAGTTGCTGAATGGAGGACAAGGTTAGAGGGAAGGTTTTGGTTTTCAAACCCTCTTATTTTTTGCAGCCATTCTGATAAATGTTAGTTTCATGTCATGTTGTTCTGTCTGTAAATCCTGCTCAATACAGAAGGAAGCACGGGGTCAGATATTTGGTGGGTTTTGGTATGCTTGCTTTCAGACAAAGATCTAAGTAGCTCTTTCACAAAGCTGTGCCCAACTTAGGTTTCCGTTTCAATATTCTGTTAACTCCTGATACGCACATTTCCAAAGAGAGTAAATCGTAATAAAATAGTGTAAAACCAAAGCTCTCATTCATTGAAATTAGTGAGGACATTCCTACTGACTTCAAAGTCAGGAACAGGCCTTTGAGGGAAATCTGGCTTCTTTTAAAGGACAGTGTTTAGTGAAAGGACTATAAATTTACTGTTCAGGCAAACTTACTGAATGATCAGTTCTGATTCCTTCTTGATATTAAAGATCAGCAAAATGTTTTTCTGTGCTGCCAGAGCGCATCTGAGGTAGTACTTGGGAGGTGGATGTAGTGATGTGTTGCCAATGTTTTAACAAGTAACTTTCTTTCTCTGTGATAAATGATGCATTGTGGCAGAACAGGATTGCATATACTCTGTTTTTCTATTTAAATGCAAAATATTAATCAGAAAAACCCTTTAATAATTAAGAAAATTACATGCAACCTTATCCTGAGAGTGTCTTTTCTGTGCTGAACTCTGTAATGAATGCAAGTAATGAGCTGATAATGAACAATGAGTCATGCTATTATACCCCCAAATTAATTAGCCATTTTAAAATTCTTTGCTTATATTGTATACTAGTTGGTGAAAATTTTAGGATTCAGTTTTAAATCAAGTTGTGGAATGAGATTAAGGAGTTTGTGGAGCAGCCTTCTGCATACTCCTGTGCCTTCATCTGTCCTGCAAGCCCAAGTAATCAAGCTTTTTATACTATATCCCATGTCTGAGAAACAGACAGGTTATGATACCTAAGATGCCTACTTTTCACCATACAAACATTTATTGGAAGGAAGCTCTGGAAGTCATCTGGTCCAAGCCTCTGCTCAGAGTGGGACTATCACCAGCACTAAGCCACTTGTGGCTTTGCCTAGCCAAGTCTTGAAAACCTCCAAGGAAAAAATTCCACAGCCTTTCTAAATAACCTGTGCCACCAGCACTTCACCACCTTCCTATAAAGAAGTTCATCCTGAAGTCAAGCCTAAACTTTCTGTGCTGCAGCTTGTGGCTTTTGCTTGTTGTTGATTCATCTGACACTACTGAGAAGACTTTGCTTCATCAGCTTTGTAAGTAGCCTTCAGGTTACAATAGGCAGCTATTTGGTCAGAGTGTTTGCTCAAGATAGAATTAGCCAAACAGAATATATTTTATGTTAATTGCAAATGACAACTGCATGGAACAAGTGTTTGGTATGGTAGATTATGTCTGTTTGAGGAACACCTTAAATCAGTATACGTGTGCTATGACTTTTTCTGCTGAAAGGGAGCATGGAGGACCCCTGTTCCTCTCCTTTAAGAAATATATGTGTGTCTCTGTTGAAGCAGATGCTGACAAATAGTAAATCTGGCACACACAAAGAGAGATAAAACTACTTCGTATTTAGAGCAGTTGTGACAGACAGGTAGCAGATTTGTTATACGCTTTTGATGATGCTAATAAACTGCTGTCACTATTTGCCTGCTAAAATACTCATGCAACTACTGTAAAAGCAGGTTGCTTCAAAATCATCCTTTCAGAAGACAATAAAACTATTACTGCAGCGTTACAAATATGCTTGGACTCACAGAATCACAGAATCATTGAGGCGGGAAGGAATCTCTGGAGATCGTCTAGTCTAACCCCCTGCTTGAAGCTGCGCCAACCAGATCAAGTTGCTCAAGGCCCTGTCCACTCAGATTTTGAATATCTCGAAGAATGGAGACTCCACAGCCTCTCTGGATAACCTGTTCCAGGGTTAAACCACTCTCACAGTAAAGAAGTGTTTTCTGATGTCGAAGTTGAATTTCCTGCATTTCAATTTGTGGTCATTGCTTCTTCTCCTTTCACTGGATTCCACTGTGGAGAGTCTGGCTCCATCTTCTTTACACTCTCCCATTTATTGGGAGTTGATAAGCTCCCCTGTGTCTTCTTTTCTTGAAGCTAAACAATGCCACCTCTCACAGTCTCTCCTCTTCTCCCCTCATCTCTCCAGACCACTAGGTGAGGTGGAATCTCAAACTTTTGGGATCCAAAATCCTTTTTTCACTGCTCACAAGGGGTGAAATACAGAAAGAGAGAGAGAAAAAAACAACTCCCTGCTTAGAGGTCAATTACTTTTGCTCTGTTAAAGTACCATAATAGTGTTTACACATTATAGAAGGGAATGGAGGCAGAGGGAGAGAAAGTCCCAGATTCATCTCGCTTAGCTTCAGGTACCCACCTGAGACTTTCAAGTTAGGAGCCTTCTCTGAGTTAGGTGCCTCAGCTGTCTGTACAGGCAGAGTGTAAAAAGTGACCAGCAACATCCAAAGGCAATTTTTCCCCCACCTGACAGCCTCCAGCGGCACATCATTCTTGCTCATAATTCATATGCACTGATTTGACACCTACAGTTAAAGCAAATGGATCTGAGCTAAAGGGAGGCATACATAGATGCAGTGATGACTATATCCAAAGGTTGGAGTATGTCTGTACCATATAAGTGAGTGGTAGCAAAATAAATATTAATAGTTATTTTAGAAATTGGACTAGAATCTGTATGCTTATTAAAGCTAGTAACTGCAAATCTGAGATATTGCGACACCTGGAGTGGAGTATTTGTACTTCCTGCTGTGTAATAGCATTCCTGTAAAATATGGAATACCCACAACACCAGTTTTTAACTAATATGCAGCTCTTTGGCAGAACCTAACTTCTAATATGGTAAATAAATAAGCTAGTGGACAGACTTTAAGAAATCTGGAACAGCAGAGTCAAATGCAGCAGGGTTGCAGATAAGGAAACTGCTTCTCAGTGTCCTTCTATCCTCAGTTTCACAACTACAGAAAATATACAAGAAGCAGAGCTCAGAAAGCAAGACTGTCTTCCTCTAGGCAGAAAGAATTACTGATCTCAGCCCTATTCTATAGCATACAGCTCCAAAGGCCCACATCTGGGGAAAAAAAAAAAAAGAAAAAGAAAAAGAAAAGTAATATTGATGTAAACTCGTTTGAGCAAAAGAGCATGGTTGGTACTATATAGGGTGAGATCAGTCCCCACCACAGGTACATCAGCTACTGCACTAAACCAGGTTCTGCTCCAGTTTAATGAACCTTAACCAGTTTATTAAAGAGCTCGTATACTCAAACAGATGCTACTCATTAAATGTAAGAAGCTGACTATTAGGTAGCTAAAACCATGGCAGCCATTTTCCAGCTTTTCAAGGGAGGGCTTGGATAGCTCTAGAGGCTTGGGGAAGGCAGTCAGGGGGGCTGACTTTTGAATGAAATTATTTTCACTTTCTTTTTAACTGATAATCCAAATTCACCTAGTGTTTTCCTCCATTCCCCTTCAGATTCTCTTTATCAGAGTTGCTGTTCATAATCAGTCTCAGGCTGGTGAAAGCCAAATAATGCTCTGGTGGTTCACTGTGCACTCCGTGAACAGATGCTGCATAACACTGCTCTTTGCTGCTGCTCAGGCTTTGCTGGCCTCTCCTCTTTACAGTTCTTCGAAGGCAATTGGATAAAAACAACATTCTGCAAAGACTTCTCTATTCTGTATTCAAGGAAATGCCATAATTGTAATAGAATAGTGCTTTACGCTGGATGCAGCTGTGAGGTAAAGTGAGAAAATTCCTTCTCCTCTGCTGCCAGAGTGCATTTATTTTACAGTTAACAAGAAGTACTTATAGCAAGACATAAAACAGAGAAGGACTTCCCCATCTACAAAATAAAGGTTAATCAAATGTTGTAAACTGAAAAACAAGGTAAATATTTTAATGCTATCCCAGATGCACTAAGTGAAGTGGAAGAGACTATTCTCATTGCTGTTCTCAGGAAGAGCAGTATTTGCTCTGCTTACTCAGCTTGAACACATTTCAAGCTGCCGTTGATACGCTGTGGGGAAACATGAATTGAAAACATTGGTGTTCAAGGCTGCAGCATTTTTCTCCAGCTTCCCAAGGAAACCTCAGAGCCAAGCAGCTCTTTTTAGTGGTGTTGCACAGCCACAAGAGAGATGGCACTCAACAGGAGCTGTGGGCCTTACGGCCATTAAGATACAACAATCTTTTAGGAAAACTGTTTCCCAATCCTTTCAGCCAGCTTTCCTTTTACGTCATTAGCATTCTGCCCTCTACTGGACACAAACGTATGTAGTTTACGTAGTTCGATACAGTTAATTAAATCTGTACCTATATTGCACAAAAATAGCCTTACTTTTATTCCCTTTCATCTTATCTTGTTTGAGAAATGTTACCTAATTGCATGCTTTCCAGTCAACAGAAAATTGTATCTTCTCTTGCATACAGGGCAATTTTTCAGCTTTTCTGATCTAGTATTGGACTACGTTCTTATTGTTTTGTCAGCTGTTTGTCTAGAAGACCTTCCATATATACTTTTGTGCACATGGCTGTTTGTAAAGAATATCATGCCTTTTTAACAAGTACCTTTATTCAGTGAACTATTCTCCTTTAATAACAAAAATCTGTGTTTAGAATACAGCCACTTTTTTGAGCCATGGCAGTGGCTCACTGCAGGATGTCAGATATAGCATAGACATTGAATAGTTACTGTCCTTTTCTCAGAAACAGATGAAGGGCAGAAATGGAAAATATTTAGCAATTCAACTACAACAGTGTGGCAAAGAAGAAGCTAACAGAACCCTTAACCAGAAGGTCAACAGACTGAAAACAATTTATTGTCTGCTGCATAGTCTCGGGCAGCATTATGGGCCAGGTCATATTTAAGGTCAAGCAATCAGTGACTCACCTGAATTTATAATCATGAATAACTATGTGTATTCATACATACGTCTCTAAAGAAAAAGGAAGAATTTACAGACCTGGTACATCCTCAAAGGATGGGCACAAGAGAAAGGGGCCATTTTTGAAGGGATGTTTTGCTTTCACAGATAAATGGCTCAAAAGGCCTCATGAGCAGCGTATGAATTAGGCATGAAGAGGTATAGAAAATTTTAGGAGTTGTCATAGGGGCTGCAAGGTCAGAAGCAGAAACAGGAGTCTGATTTCCACCTGCATGAGCACAAAAAGCAGAGGCGAATTAATAAAGATCTCCTTCATGGGAAAAGAAGATTTCCAGACTTACAGGAATATTTGTCTGTAAACAAACACACACTCAACCAAACAGCAAAAAATACCAACCCTGTCTCCTCAACTACATACTCTCCAAACACTGCAGAACATTTACTATGAATTGAGAAACCTGGAAGGGTAACACAGCAGGACGCAAGCAATCCAGGAGATTTCTGGAGTGCATTAATGATAACTTCTTAACAGAAGTGATTGAGGAGCTGATGGGGGGGGGGGGGCACTGTGCTGCACCTCATACTTCCAAGCAAGGAAGAAGTAGTAAGGGACAGGAAGTTTGGGGGCAGCCTTGGCTGCAGTGACAATGAGATGGAGTTCAAGCTCATGAGGGAAATAAGGCAAATGAGATCACAACCCTGAACTTCAGAAGAGCAGGCTTTGGCATGTTCAGGGACCTGCTTGGCAGAATCCCCTGGGAGGTGCAAACTATAACACAGCCCATAACTCTAGAATTATAAAAATATCATCCTAATGTATGATACTCCACTACTATCTTTTTTGAGATAAAATACAGCTAATATGAAAACTGCTCCTTCAGCACATCTTCCAGTGCCCTGTGCCTCTGCATATGGGCATAAGGGGATGAATGCTGGGGAATCCTCTATATCCAGTGGTTTAGTAGCATTACATGTTTGAAACAAAATTTTACTGGTGCAACATAGTGCTCTGCTGGCTCCACTTACAGTGGCTTAGCCTGTACCTGTTAATTTAAGCGAATAAGAGAGCATTTTTATCCTGGCATAACTGCATCTGTAGCATGGGATATGAATTTATCAGAGATAATTGAATGGGAACAAACTTGTGGCTACAAAAGTCCATAATCTGCTCCCAGTTTAACTGTAGTTCCTGATAAATCCATTAGATGCTGGAGATGAGCAACAGAATTTGGCCAGAAGCTTCTTGTTTTGCTTTTCTGCAGTGCACAGGTATATGTGGTAAAGGCAAGCTTCTACTCCAGCCTCCTTGAAGTTCAGGTATTTGCTTAGCCTTTAGACTTTTGTTTTACTGGAATTAAAATCCTGATTCTTCCTTACTGGGTTTTGCTGACACTTTTTGTAAACAGATTTCTTGTGTCTCAGATCCTGTGCTAAAGCAGCAAGTATTTTGGGCTCTGTGTATTACTGTTTGGTATGTGACAGTGGAAACAAGATGCAAGTTCAAGGCTTTATGTCTGGTATTGCATAGTAATACAGTAAAGAAACGGTAAAAATTTGTTGTTATATTTGCAGCACTTTTAGCTTAGTAGAAATTGAACTGTTGACATTAGAAATCTCTTAAGAATACAGATCTTCTGCAACATAACAAGGAAATGTTGTCTAGAATTTTTAAATCGTGCAGACTGCTTATGCATTTATAAAGTACATCCATTGATGATGTACCTTGCACCATCCCTAATGATTAACACTGTTTGGTTAACATTACACTTTTAATGTAATATTACAAGATAAAGGTTATCAAACATTCACTTTGCAAGTATGTAGAAGAACATTGCCTGTTGTCAATGGTGCCTTTATATGGACATTTCATGCTAGATTTGAAATCTAAATGTAAACTTAGTCAGGCACTTCAGGGCTTGTTGCTTTTACTTCATACATAAAACATACTCCTTTTCTCCAAGAAAACCATTCAAAACCTTGTGCCTGATACAGACAATGGTGGGTTCTCCTAGCAGATTTCCATTTGTTTCCCACTATTAGTAATTTAGTGCCAAAAGTCTTAATACGGACAACAACTATCAAGTCAAGATCATAAGCTTGGATTATATATAGGATTTTAACAAGGATTTTCATACAACATTTGCATTTAGCAAAAACGAAATCCACATTGTGATAGATGCTCTTTATGGCAAAGCTTTGTAAAAATTCCAAAATAAAATTCCAAAATTGGATGTGAAATAATTTTTTTAATGGCTAGAAGGAAAAACACTATAAAATGTATGCACTTCTAATCCACAGAAAAGAAGAATTCAAGCAACTCTTAAATGTTCTTGTGAATTGTCGCAAACTGGTATAAAAGCCTGAAATTAAAGGGTCTGAGACTGTTTGGTCAATGACTTGTTTCATCAATGACTAGTCATTGCCTCCAAATGAGCAAAACCAAATCACCTCAGCTGAAGATGTAATTCTTTGAGAGCAAAAATTGATGGGGTTATGTCTGATGTCATGCTGGCACTCACTATTAGGACTGTGATTTCTGTCATAATATAAATCCTGATAATTTAAGGAGCCACAAATATATGTAGGAGGAGGCCTGGGGACAGAGACTAAGTTTAGATAGCCTCATCTCCAACTGCCTCAGGGACCTACCTCAGAATCTACCTGCCCACCTACTGAGTCAGGGATTGTGTTTTTGTATATTGTCTCCTGTAACCCAGATGCTCAGGCAACCAGAGTTTTGCCCAAGACGGGTTATGGTAGTTTTCAGCAGGGCCTTCCTGCATTCAAGGTGCTTCAAATTTTTGCACAAAGGCAAGAGGATGGTGAGTTTTCATTCATATATCTGGTGGCTGTGTAACCTTCGTCCAAAATGGGAATGGTATTAGTACCATCTAAAAGCCGGTCAGAGTTCTGGAAGATTCACAACAGGCTTTAGGAGATTCTCTACTTGGCACCTTACTTCATCTCCGTTGCTGCTCTGCTTTCTCACCACTTCTCTTCCTGCCTCCTCAACCATTTTCTCACCCATCTCACCCATCTTCTTCTCATCACAGGCTCAGGTCCACTGTCTTGGCCTTTTGTCTCCTTTCAAGCTGGAAGCTGACGTTGTCTTGAAAGGATGTGCAGAGATTCCCCAAGCTGATTTGTGTCTGAAACTAGGGAAATTTAATTTGATATTTGGAGTTTTAATAAAAAGCCCTTCTATAGACTCACAGAAATTAGTTTTGGCTTAGTATAAAATAGAGTCTGTAAATTAAAAGAAAGGAAGTATAGTAACTATTATATGTGACAAATCAGACATAAGAATAGGAGAAAAAATAATGGAAGTCTATTTTGATAGACACCCTATCTAATTACTAATTGTTTTTAAAAGATGCATAAAATTCCATTGCATTCAAGCTAATAAGAGCTTAATTTATCTAATTAAATTTGCCCTTTAACTGTGCTAAATTAATAAGCCTTGGTTTCATTCTTATGTTCCTCTTTTTGACAGTATACGTATATTTTAGAGTCAAGATCCTGTTAATTATCTGTTTACTTAGCTCTTTCTGGGTTTCATATGCCACATACCAGCATGATATTCAAATGCCAGTCAGCTTTTGAGAATATTTGTGAGTATAATGAGTATACGAAGCCAAATTTAGGCCTGCAAGGCATTTGATTCCACAGTTCCAACAAGTCAGGTTTCTCCTCAACAGGACTGCTGGTAGTGGTATGGCCTGCATTTTTCCTCAGGGATGCCTTGAGTTGTAAATGCATTTGCATATATCAAAGTCTTTCTTTCATTAATATCTTCTGGGAATTTTACTGTTGGCTTAATTATTGCAGGATGATATTCATGATCTATAAAACTTTGATCAGAATACCTGGTAAACCATGTCTGCAGATTATGAATATGATGAATTTTGTGCACTTGAATATCAGATACTATTTCATAACAGACATATCAAATGCAAAGAGTTGGGGGTAAAAGCTGATACTGTTATCTCTCTACAATCTCCAGTATATCCCAAATTCTGAGAACTGAAAATTAAGTTTTATGATTGCCATCCACTCGATCTTCACTCTCATCACTCTGAGTGCAATGGCAGCACTGTCACAACATATGCTCACTCTGTCTTTAAGTTAAAACTGCCCTGTAGACAGACACTCAGTCTATTACAAAGATGGGCCATCGTATCTGCTAAATTTCTCAGCCTCTTGTGTTATGCTTGTGATGCAGTCTAACACTATGCTTTCAGGTAACCATTCACTTAGCCCACAGAACTCATCTATCACCTAATTGTTGTAAGACCCAAGGTGACAATACTGACAAGCCTTACAAAAGATGGTCCTCGAAGTACACAGGCTTGGTTTCTCATGGAATACACCTGTTTCGATATTGTGGACTGTTGGTTTTCCTCACTCATTTTTCTATTAATCTAAAAGGGAGACCTTGAAGCTGGCTACATGTTAAGGTGGATAACCAGTCAGATTCTTAGGTATGTGCATGTAGCTGACAATATTTGATCAGGATCACAATAAAGTGATTCAGAATTTTTTACAGCCTGCATTATCTGATCTTCATTTAACCAGACTCCCTGTTAGTAAAGTCTTCTCTCTCTACCTGATTCCTGAATATTCCACTGGTGATTTACTCATCTATCCAAGACTTCTCTTATCCTTAGAATATACAGAAAAAATCTAAGGATCCTATTTGAGAATTGTGTTTTTGAAGGACTGATTTGTATACTGTACAGATGAGATCTTAAATAGGAACTATTGCAAGTACAGTAATGTTTATAGATATAGATGTATGTGTGTGTAGGTATATACACACAGAGAGGCATGAGCCATTTTGAAATGATTGCATAAAACAGTTAAAAATAGTATTCTGGGCTTAATATCATGTAAAACCTTGAGTAACTTACTAATTAGATATTATTCACACTGCAGTACCAATTTCCATTGCAGACTTCCTTCCAAGACATGTCTGATAAAGATAATTATTATGGTAATGATAACCAAGCTGTAAACATAGCATGATGAGTTATGAATAATACAGTGCACAATATAAAATTATTAATTGCCAGTTGGAGTTTTTCTTTCTGTTTGTAGGACTTAGTGAAAAGATTCTTTCAAATGAGATCAGAGCCAGGTTTAGGCTTCTCAGCAATTCAGGTAAAATACAACTGATGGGAATGAAAAGTAGTTTCTTTCCATGTTTACTCTCACTTGTTATTTCCTGGAGTATAAGACACCTTCCTGTTGCTGGGATTCATAAGGTTCTCTCACAGTTAGTCCTCTCCAAAGCCACCTTCTTTTTTTCTGTGAAAGCTTTCCCAACCTGTTTCCCACAAAATTACCCCTACTTTTATACTGTCCTGGACTGCCAGCAGAATGGGATGGGGAAAAATGAAAGATTTTCCTTACATAAATCTCAATATACCCTTCAGAAAAGACACTAACATTCACAGACTTCCTTTTCTGTGGGAGGCTAGATATCTTGGCTTCTCAAGAAAAAAATTGCTCATTATGTTTTTCATTTTCCTGTCCCCACAATGCCAGCTCGCAGTCTTGCATTCGTATTGTTTGGAAAGTCACTGAAAAAATTTAAAAGTGCTTCTCTTTCTTTCTTTCAAACTTTTTAGAGCTGACTTGTTAGTCTGTGAGTTTTCTAACCTGGCCTTCATGTTTGGTGATGCTCTAGATTAACTGACTCTCTAGCTAGAATAATTTGCATTCTTTGCTTTAATAAAACTTTACTATGACTGACCTTGTATGATGTGTCATCTAGTACATTTTGCACTTGAAATTGTTTGGGAACTTTTGAATTAAACATGCCAATCACACTGTTTTCCCAAGCCTGCAGCGTAGCAACACATCAGGCTTTCGGTCAAGCCTGAAGGAGTTACTAAATATCCTGAGAATTAAGAACCTTAAGCAGCAACCACCATGTGGCAAAAGTGTTCTACAGTTAGGAGGAATTCTTTAGTACATTGGCACTCCTTAGGAACACACAAGGAAGGATGAAGAATTCCTGATTTATGATACCTAAAAAGGAAAGGGGTATGCCCAAACAGAAAAGTTTTAAGGTAGTGAGTTGAGTAAGCTAGTCCAAAGACTAGTTAGTTCAGTTCTCATTTTGAAAGCTAAGATTTTAAATAGCTAAATCGGAACATGATGTCAGCCTGCAATAGGCATAAATGAAAGTATTTGCTAGAGACCTGAACTTTGACCTTTTGTAGGGGTATACTTTAAAATATAACCTTGTTCTTGAGGACACCTCTGATCAGGAGGAAGAGAATTTTTCTCCTAAAGTTGAAGTCAACACAGGCATTATGAATTTATTTACACGATAAAAAAGTTTGGTCTCTCCATCTAGAAAAACAAGTTATGCTTTTTTTGCATTTGCCAAAACTTCCTTTGAGAATGGGAAACAGGAAAGAACGTTCCATTAATGAGATTGACTCCTGCTATCCGAATCTGATAAGGTGATTAGTAGCCACCTTAGGTATGCCCCTTCTGTTTTCTAAGTCACTTTTCCCTTGGATCTTTGGAAGTAGGTTTGGAATCCGCATAAAATTCTCCATATTCTTCTCTGTGCTTAGTATTTTTCTTACCTTTTTACTCTTGAATACAATAATTACAGCTGACACATTTTATCTGTAGTTGCGGTTCCTCTGTGTGTATGTGCACGTGAATATAAAACATAACTCTAAATACTAGATTCAGGTTCAAAAAAGTGTTGGCTTTTTTGGCCAGAATAAATGTGTCCACTTTTCAAGCCTTTAGGAAGGGGCAAAGTCTATCATGCAAAGGATTTAAAAGTACCTAAGGGAAAATAGTTTTTAGATAAGGAGCTAGCTTTTCTAAGTACAGCTTCTCTATTTTCTAAAATATATAAGGGAAGTAATTTCTATATAGAAATTCATCAGACTTTTCCCATTTATTGAGTTCCCTAACTGAGTAAGTACTGAAGCTAAAGTACAGAGAAGATGATAGATTAGAACTGATTTAAACTTGACTATAAAAACTTTGGGGCAGGGAGAGCATTTTCCCATTTGTTTCACAGCCACTAGAACAATGGAGAGCACTCAGCTGCACACAGCCCAGGATGGCACTGAATAACAGGCGTACATTTCAGCCAAAGATCCTTCTTCCAGCTCTTCATCAGAACCAGCTTGCCAAGCTTCCAAGCTCAATGCAAGATTCATTTGTTTCACGTGGCTTTTAAGGGGGTGTTTTAAGCAAAGCTTTTCAGTTCATTTTGTTTGCCAGATTCAGATGCAGTATCATACCTTTTGTATTACTGTTCCACCTGGATTTTCTCAGCCTAAATAGCTATTGAAGTTATGGTAACTGGGGATGTTTAAAAATTGAAATATACTGCATCAATCAACACTGCGTAAATAAGTAGATACCTTACAAAGAACTTGGGATAGCTTACAAATGATGGAACCGAGATTAAAAGGCAATTTATGAACAATAACTTTGAAATTATTCAAATTACAGTACATTTTTAACTTAAAATTATTTAAAATTTAATTAATTAATTTAAAATAAATTTTTAATTTAAAGTACAGTACATACTACAGTACATTTTTAATTCTTTTGTACAGTTTTGTTTTAAATTGCCAGCCTGGGGGAAGGTCATTGTCCCCCTTATGGGATTGGACTGCAAGCAGAGAGATGGCTTGTCAGCACAATTTTCCTCATATTCACTTCAGTTTATCTTCTCCTTTTCTGTTTAATTTCATTCTATTAGTCTTCCCCGTGGTAGAAGGCTCTCCATGCAAGCAGCTAATGGACACATATCCTCTTATATTCTTGAAAGCCCCAACCTTGTGATGTGAGAGTAGCATATTAGTATCTCAATGAGAAAAAGCTATGGTGAGAGCTGGGAGGTTAAGTATCTCATTTCTGCTCCTTGACAGCTGATTATCATGCCTGAATTAGGGATTTAGGAGTACTACAGGCATTGGGGGCAGGAGCAGGCCCTGATGACATGAGGGAGAACTTAAGGTATTCCAGGTTGGCAGGATGTGCTGAGCTATACTATGTGGAAATGAAAATAATGATGTAGGACGCAGATCCTAGAAAACTAGGTCTTACCAGTTCTGAGGCAAAAATTGTTCATTACATGTGGACATCCTGTGTTTTTCTACTGAGCTATGAAACCTCCACTCATCCCATGACTATAGTACATGGACTGCTGGTGAAATGCAGATCATCTCAGGGTGAAATGTGGCAGAATCTGGGGATGACCAGGTCCCTCGCAGGCAGGCTGAGCTCAGAGCCAGCTCCATGTGCCTTATTACTGCTTACCTTGATGCAGACTGCGAGCTTGTTCTGAGCTTCTGTGAGTTCTTGCAGAAAAACAGATCTGGGGACTGACTCCTATCTCTAGTCACTAATATATTTGCAAACAGGTGGGTTGTTTTCAGGTCCTGTTCCCTGCAAATGTCTGCAGTGCCAAACTACCACAGGTGGTATCAGCTCTCCCCATGTTGTGTTGATATTGAGGTGGTCATTAAGCAAGCTACCTTTGCTTAACGCTGTCTGGGGACAAGCACCTTATGCAAGTTTCCTGAGGCAGACTGCTAATGCCTTAGGAATACTAATAGTAGGAGTGGTAGTGGTTGACAGGCCGTGTGGGTACAAAGAAGTACCTCACCACCACAGATAGCTCTTCCAGACATATTCTTTACACCTGCTGTGAGAGAAGGCAGAAAAGTGAACTATCTGAGGCGCAAATCTGGTCTTAGTGAGATTACAGTGCTGTTTGCTTCATCTATACTTTTCTACCATCTATACTTTTCTACCACCTCCTTCTACCAAGGAGCTCTATTTTCCACGCTGCTGTTTTTATCTGATGGAGTTCATCTGAAAACCATGGTGTGTGAGGTGGAGAAAGAAAAGAACTGCAAAATAGTTGTTCCAAATATATCCTCTGTTTTACGTAGGATCTAAAGATTTTCTGCAAGAAAGAGGAATGTAGAGCAAGTCTAGGATATGTTTGATCATGATTTAAAAATCTAGATTTCTCATTTCATGGTGATAGGGTTACTTTTTTACCTATCTTGCTGAGAAAGCCAATACTTACTTAGTCATGAACTGGAGTTTACAGCAAGAGTGATTATAGTTTTACATTATGTGGCTGCATTAAGACATACCCTAAATACTTTGCTTCTGCATAGCATAAATATTCTGGAAAGGGTGCAAATGTACACCAGTCAGAAGTATGGAGACTTTTAGATACAATGAAAAGCTTAATGTAAGGTTTGAGGAAAGGTCTAAGATCTGAGAGGAGCTCTATATAGATTCCAACATGGACTACTCATTATGGTTAAAAGTGGTATACTTCTTTTCCTTGTTTTGACTTCCTAGAAGACGACAATTCATAGGAATTCTGTTTCTGGTATGCTGTTAGAATATGCCTCAATAAGATTCTAGAAAACTTAGCTAAAAATGGGCGTAGATGCTCAGTTCCTGTCATGCTTCCTCATATGCCTGGATTTCCAGAAAGGAATTTTCTCTCTAGGCATGTTCGGCAGACGTATTTGCTTCTATGCGTTTGATGAAGTAGAAATTCTTTGGTTTCGAACTGAGTTTTGGCTACTGAAGAGTATTTGTAATGCGCACAGTGAAACCAAGGACATAAATTTGAGAAAAAAGGAAAAGAACAAATACTGCAGTTTGTTCTAGAAGAAAGTATTTGGAAGTCTTACAGCAAATCTAATACAGTTGTGATTTTTTCTGTTGTATTTGTGAAACTGTATAATGCTGGTTGTGCAGAATTCTTGCTTTCTCCTTTGGTTGTGAGCATAACAGATCTCAGTTTATTTGAGAAAAAAAAAGATTGCTTAGTCTCAACTGAATCCACTCTCCAAGTGCCTGCAGCACTTTTCTTTGCAGTTCATGGGCAGCTAAAGTAAAACATCTTTTGTAGGAACTATTTGTTACCACTCAGTTTCACCAAATGTTTACATGTGCTGTTCTTTAGCATATGAATAACCTCAACCATGTTGAGTCAAAGGATCACACACATACTTAGCTTGACACGTGTTAAGCAGTAACTGAACTGGGGCCTAAAATATTAGCAGTATGTTACTGGTACTGTGACACTGCATTACAGTTTTTAAGGTCTGTATTAAGTCATTTAAATTACATAAACTGCATACATCAAAAATAAATGACATGTTTTTTCTTTCACACTTTACAGAACGAGGCTCAAAAGGACATCTTGATCTCACAGAGTTAATAGGAGTTCCTCTCCCTCCTTCTGTCTACTTTATCACTGGCTATGGAGGGTTTCCAGCTTACAGCTTTGGTCCAGATGCTAACATCGGCCGATTGACAAGTGCTATAATACCACTGCCTTTCTACAGGGATTTCGCTATTGTAGTTACAGTGAAACCAAACAGTGATCGTGGAGGAGTGCTATTTGCAATAACAGATGCCTTCCAGAAAACTATTTACCTGGGAATGAGACTTTCACCAGTTGATGACAGCACCCAGAGAATAATAATGTACTACACAGAGCCTGGTTCCCATATTTCCCGAGAGGCTGCTTCATTTAAAGTGCCAGTGATGACTAACAGGTGGAACAGGTTTACAGTGACTGTTCAGGGA
This sequence comes from Dromaius novaehollandiae, assembly GCF_036370855.1. Taxonomy (NCBI): domain Eukaryota; kingdom Metazoa; phylum Chordata; class Aves; order Casuariiformes; family Dromaiidae; genus Dromaius; species Dromaius novaehollandiae. Next base: position 78,401,176 of record NC_088099.1, on the reverse strand, counting down.
AATGATGTTGCTTTGTTCATGGACTGTGAAGAATATCAGAGGGTTCAGTTTCAGAGATCAGCTCGAGCCTTGGTGTTTGAATCTGGCTCTGGTATATTTGTTGGTAATGCAGGAGCCACAGGACTGGAAAAATTCACAGTAAGTACTGTCTGAGATATTCACTTGTCTCAGTGTTGTACATATGTACTGTCTATCCAAGAAATTCTACTTGCAATGGTTACATCCCAAATTAGGTTACAAATTATATAACCTATACTTTCCATACCAGGCTGGTGTTCAGGCAGTGCAGATATATAAAATTGGTGGTTTAAAATGCAGATGTTCCTAGGACCTCAGAAGTTTATTAACGGTCTGGCTATAGACCTCTGTGCTCAGTCTGAGTAAAGGGAAATTCAAAGTAAATGTATCATATAACTTTATATGCCCTTCATCTGGAGGGCTGATTTCAGGGTATCAGTTTGTTTAACTTCTGAGAATAGCACCTTAGTACAAAGTCAATATTTTGAACTTTTATTAGCTAGGTTATTCCACACTGAACACCAGGAAGAGAATGATATTTTGAGTTATATGCAAATCAGCCCAAGGAAGTACATCAGAGATAAAGGGAGCTGGAAGATAAAGCTACATCTATAATTTATATATTACTTGAAGCTTATCGGACGCTCTAGAAAAACAGAATAGGCCTAACCATTACTACAAGGCTCCCGAGCCCTATGAGGTTGAGTGAAAGCATCCTCCTGCTGGGTCTAGCCTGGAATTTTCAGCTATTGAGTGTCCAAATGGAAATACAAAAGCTGCCAAAGTGCAAGATTTTGGCAAGCTGCCAAACTGAAATGGAAATGTCACACTTTTTCTCTTGTTTTTGTATCTCCTCTGTACTTCAAAACTTGTACAGTAGTTTATGAGATTACTATCTCTTCCTTTAAATTAGTAAAGCAGCAGTGCAAATCTGAGCAGATCCTTTACATTGGAAGAAGAGGATGTTCTTCCCAAAGCTCAAGTGTATTGGCAGGTTGTGAGCTTTGGTGAGCAATAAGGATAATGTACTTGTATCTTTTATCTGACTATTCCGAGCACCAGAAATACATTGATTAGTAGAAAACAAGTTGTGGAAAGAGATAGGTAGAAAAACTGCCTGGTAGTGCTACCTTTCTTAGACAGATAGGGTGAGTGGACTATTGGGAAAGCTTGATTAGTAAGTAGGAATGAGAAATATTCAACAAAATCAGAGCATTTTGGTGCTCCATGTGGAAAATATGTGTGATGATTATTGGTGGTGATTTCAGCAACTGAATCTGTAAATATGGAAATATGGTGATAGAAATGCACAGTGGATCATAACATAAGCATTTCCACTGAAACAGGCAGTTCTGTGCACTATATGGAGTACCCCAATCTGAGCCATTATCCTGTAAATGCTTCAGTACCATTAATTGTGACATGTATTCTAGGTTATTTCTTTTTGCATCATATGTTACAATTGCTTCTGGGTAGAAAAATTGAACTGTTGATTCTTCCTCAAGTTCTATCTGTATGACAAGCACTGCTTACTCTGGGTGCCCAAAACAGAAACAATTCACAGAAGATTGTTCAAATGACCAGATTATGAACGGATATGAATTCTGTGAAAATGAGACATCACTTTCAAAAAACTGCTGAAGTCTCTGATCACGCCTCCTTTCATGTGTAATTTGTCAGTGAACTGTTCAATATTTTGGCATCATTCAATATCTGAGTTGCCCATTACTGAGTTTTGAGGGAAATAGGATGGTTCAGATCACTGAGCTGTTATCTTAGATTGTCTGCAAATTCAGGAAACACCACTGCATGAGTTTCATGGTCTTTGAAGTTACAGAAATTAGAGGATAGTCAGTTGAAAAGAGAATCTCAAATCTTGTTCTCTTCTGAAATATTCTAGAAGCCACCAGAGATACTGCCTCAAAAATATTCCCTTGCTTATAATTTCCCAGTATGTCTAGGACAGGGAGTGAGAATAGCTGCAGAGAGGAAACAGTGAGCCAGAAAGCCAGGCATAGCAGCATATAGAAAGGGTAGCTACTCCTATGCTGGAGTTTGCATTTTTTATGGCATTAAGCAACAACAAGAAAGCACAATACTCTTCTGATCTCAACAGCTGTTACAGTTTTCCTTACCAAGACACAGTTTTTTTGAATCTCTCAGGGATCAAATCTTCTATGCACCTGTGACAGTACTCAGCAGATCAAACGCAACCAAAATATCTTTGCGCAGTTCTGCATCTGTCTAGAGACGAAGACTCAAACCTCACGTAAATCCATCAGTTTCTTCAAGCTCTTCTCTTCAGAAAGTGTAATAGCAAAAACCAAATATACAGAGAGTCATCAAAACAGGAAGATGCAGGTCATATGTGTTAAGTAAGTTGGCTTTTGATTTGAATACACATCTTTTTGTCCTATGTATGCATCATGCCTAACTCCAGGGGACCAAGGTTTGTAATTAGGGACTACATGCAGTTATACCCATGTAGTAAGTCTACAAATGCTACAAACATCAGAAGAGAGGCTATTTTAGTATTAGAGACCATAATGAGCAAAGGGAGGTCAAGACTAGAAGCATGAAGGCAGATCCTAAGGAGCAGAAAGAAATGTTTTTTGTGGTAATTTTGACAAACTTCACTGGAAGTTCTATTCATTTGCTATGCAATGCTTTTATTTTCTCCTGAAATGAAATGGAAAATCTTCAGATTTGTTTCGGAAGGTGAAGATGGCAGTAAAATTCTTATTTTGCTGTAAACAGAAGATCAGAGACTCAGTTAGGCCTTGGAGGAGAGGTTGGGAATAGTTAGGGCAAAAGGAGCTGCAGAGGTGGAAACTGCTTCAAGCTTGGGTAGAGCTGAGGTGATGACATGTATGGATGAACAGTGTTACAGATGACAGTAAGTAGCTAGACTTGTAGTAGATAGACAGTAGTACATAGGCAGTGAAGAACTGCAAAGATGATAGTATTCTGAGGTCTAGGCTGAGATACATGAAGTGGGCAGTGTAGAGAAATGGAAAGAACCTGGTGGGGGAGCAAGTCATTTGACACTAGGCCTCTTTTCTGCAAGAAAACTTTTATCAAACAGTCAAGGTAGTTTGTCACCAATTTGACAGCCTATGTGACTAACAGTCACAAAAACCTGATGACATGAGAAGCTAGATGAGTTGCAAAAAACTATTTAGAAGAGTTCTTTAGGGTACACTGCAACAAAAGGTGAGTTTTACATGATAGGATGAGGGCTAGGCTGTGAGTTGCAGCGTTACATAGTTAGGCTTGAAATTTAACATAGGTAAAACAAATTATCTGAGCTTGATAAAGTCTGATATGCAATCCTTCTAATAGCAGGAACACAGAAATGAATTGGATATTGTCTGTGAGTTTTTTACGATATAATTTCAATCATTGATTCTTAAAGTAATGCATATTTACATGCCTAAATAAGTAATAAATGATATTAAGAAGTGAAGGATGGAAAGTTGTTATTTTTAGATAACCCATACATAGAAAAACCCCATACTCCATAAACTCCAGGTCACTAACACCTGAGAGATATGTTTCATATCACTATAATCGTTTTTACATGTTCACTAATGCTTGCACAATTCATTGTACACACAGTTTACATATCCCATAAATTCTTTTTTTGGAAAAAAATAGAGTATTCATGATATTGCATAATATAAAGCAAATTCAGGTTTAAATTTGTAACACATTTTCCATTCCTTGTAAAAAAAATCAGCAACCATATATTTTTGAGACAGAATTTTCCATGCTTACCTTCAGCCTGAACGAACCTTGAATATGAACATTTGGAACAAATTTGGTTCACCCCCTGTGTCACTTACTAGTAGTTCCCTCCCATCCTTTGTCTCCATTTTTAGGGGTTTTCCCATGCCATCTTTGGAGTTATATTACACTTCCTAACTAGAAAGACCAGATGGCTTTATAGGCTCTGGGACAGAAACCAACGCTAAATCCTTCTGATGGGGCACTATGGATACAGAGGATGTAGCCAATCTCTTGTTATGTGGACATTTCCCTTCCCATTCCCATTTCATCCTTTATCATCTGAGAGATTCACAGTACGAAAAGGAAGGATGGGATTGGCAAGCAGATGAAAGGAAGGCACTTATGCTTCCATTAAAAAATCCAGTGTGTCTCTAGGTGAGTTTCCTATACCTTACGTTCAATCTGTACACTCACACAAAGGTATTCTTACCTCCATACATCACTGGTGCTCATGAAACTCATTGTAGTATATGGCAGATTTGCCATTTCCAAAGTTTTCTATATTCTGCAAAATGAAAACAGGAAAACATATTTACATTATAAAAATGAGCTTATTGTTATAAAATGTCATGATTTCATGCTTCAGATAATTTCCAAAGCAAGTCAGACCAAAGTTGGGGTTTTTTTTTCCTTCATACATGCTACTTAGAATATTACTTCCTTGACCTGCTTTTGTTGTTTCATGTAGGGCTCTATTCAACATCTGACAATCAAATCTGACCCAAGGGCTACTGAAGACCAGTGTGAAGATGATGACCCTTATGTGAGTATTCTCACACACTTCTTTATCTGTTCTCAGTGCCTGTATACCAGAGATTTCAAAATCACTTGCCATAGAACATTTTCAGTAAGACTAAATGTAGTATTTCTTCCTGAGAATATCCTGCAATACTTTATGTATGGGTGGAAATCTTTTTTTTTTCTTTGACTACACAGTCCCTAAAACTGTGATTTTTCAAAGAGCATCTTTTTCTTTTATCTTTGACTATATGAACTATGACATTCGTTTTTCTAAAGGCTCATTTTCATGAAATGCTTTAGTACTGAAATAAATTAACATCATAATGAAACTGAGACGTCACTTACTGAAGAAAAACGGTAACTAAGTCCTATCTGCATTAAAGTAGCCAGTTCCTTGAAGAATATACTTTTTTTTCCCCCCTCTGGACTTTTATGAACTTGTTATCATGATTTGTTTTTGCATAGGCTTCAGGAGACATGAGTGGCAATGACAGCATTCAAGAACATGAAGCTATTCCCAAGACAAAAGAAGTGCTGGCACCTTCTCATCTTCCCATAAGGGTAAATTTATTTGATTTATTCAGCCTTATCGTTGTTTAATAGTAATAACCTTTTAGATAGCGAAATCTGGATTCTGTCATTAGTTTTTCATATGGTATCTTCTGGAGGCACCTATGGGAAAAACATGCACCCAACCAAGGAAGAATTTGACTCTAGAAAATCCAGTTTAAGGCAAGATTGCGCAGAGCAGTTCATTGGCATGGTGCTCTAGCACTAATCCAAATCTAGAGAGTAACACAATGGCATACTTTTTTCCAAATGCTTTTGAAATCTCCAGGATTCTTATACTTCTACAAAAGATGTGGCTAAAATAGTCTGCTGAAGACATTCCTTTACTAAATAAATGGAGGATAACAACATTAGAATGACTGACAGTCATCAACAGCCAATGCCGCGGAAAGACTGTAAGAACAGGGCAAGAATGCAAACATGATATTCCCCCTGAATATTCTTCTGAATATAAGTGTTATGGAAGTTAGGCTTGTCGGCCACCATAACAGGGTCTGACCCTAGGTTCCCGCAGAAAAGTTCAGAGCTGAATCAAAGCAAATTAAATAATTAAATTTTAATTACATGCATGCAGTAATTACAGCTCGAGCTGGGTGCCTCCGAAGAGGGACCCTGAACAAAGAAATCCCTGGGCAATTATAGCTTTTTCAAATTAAGTTTCCCACCCCTCACGCGGTAGTTCAGACCAATAGTAATTTTTAGGTCTGGGGTCTCCTGCTCCTTATTGGGTCTCATCGTTGTTGCTAGGCAGGCTGTTTTTCTCCCTTATCTTTACTGCTGTGGTTTCTGCTGACGATTGTACCTTTGTTTCTTGCTGGGTCTTACTGTTGTCTCTCAAGGTCCTGAGGAGAAGGAGGTGATTCTAAATCATAACAATTAACACTGCCCCAGCAGTGAGCTGAGGCTTTGCCCCTCAAGGTCCTAATGCCCTGCACTGGTCTTATTTCAAAGCCTTGACACCCTGCCTTTCGGAGTGTGAGACGCAGGAATGCAGACTGCTTGTAACTTCCTTATCTTCCCAGCTGGAACCAGCTCTGAGGCTCTTTTCTTACTGGACTAAGTAAAAGTTCATTATTTTATCTAAGTGCGGCCTAAGGCTTCAGCAAATTTAGCTACTCATGCTAAGCAAGTTTTATAGAAGTTGTGCTAAGCGGCTACCTCTACACAGTTTCAGTTCGCTATTCCTTAACAATAAGTCTGCAGCAATTTCCATCTCAGGAAATGCCTGATACAGGAGTGTATTGGTTTGTGTTTAGTGAACCTCAGCTGAGTTTTCCTCCTTGAATTTCTTGGTTTGTTTTTTTGACCCATGGGAATTTTAGCATCCCCATCATCCTGCCACAAGTTCTTTAGCTTGATTAATGACATACTTTGTGAAGCACTTGGGCCTTTTGCTTGCCCTCCTGAACCTGCGAACTGCAGCTTTCATTTGGTGGTTCCTCTATTAGAAGACAAAGTGAACAGTTGTTCCTTACTCATTATAACATCTATGATTTTAGAGATTTCGATCATATTTTGTCCCCTTTCCCTTTTTGTGCCAGGCTGAAACATTCTGTCTATTCAGTTTTTCCTCATAATGAAACTTCACATGTACGTTGTATCAAGCATGTCTCTCTTATTCTCATTGATTCCTTTAGAGAAAAGTAGGATGGTTTGTGAAAAATTTACAGAAAAACATGCTGACATTTCCCTGATATAGCACATACCTCAGCTATTTCATTGTTGAAATTGGGCGAATACCATCTGGTCATGATGATTTGTTGCCATTCATTTAGTGTGTTTCCTAACCTATTCTTACAAAGACTTCAGTTTTAGAAATATCCTCAGCTGAGTCTCCCATGAATATCCTTTTGCAGGACATCCCTTTAGCTCTCCCATCATCAACATGAATGCAAAATTTCATTTATTTTTTCTGCTATGGTTTAACCTTCTCTGAGCGCTCCTTTTACAACTTAATTGTTTGTTGACCTGGCTTCCTTCTCCTGACATATTTGAGAAGATATTTATAATTTATTTTTATGGCTTTTGCAAATAGTTGCTTAAACTTTTTTTGGCCTGCCTTATTATCCTTGTCACAGAATCACAGGAACACAGAATAGCTGAGGTTGAAAGGGACCTCTGTCTTGTTCAACTCCCTTGCTCAAAGCAGGGTCAGCTAGAGCAGGCTGCTCAGAACATGTCAGGGCCAGTCAGGTTTTGAATATCTCCAAGGATGGAGATGCCGCAACCTCTCTGGACAACCTGTTCCAGTGTTCAATCAACCTCACAATAAAAAACTTTTTTCTGATGTTGAAGTAGAATTTTCTGTATTTCAGTTTGTGCCCATTGCCTCTTCCCTTCCACTGGATACTACTGAGAAGAGTCTGGTTCTTTGTGCTTTACTCCCTCCCATCATGTTTTTATACACATTGATAAGATACCACAGAGCCTTCTCTTCTCAAGGTTAAACAGTCTCAGTTCTCTCAGCCTCTCCACATAACTCAGATGCTCTAATTACTTAATGATCTTAGTGGCCCTTCACTAGACTTTCTGCAGTGTGTCCATGTCCTTCTTGTACTGGGGAACCCAGAACTGAACAGAAGAGAAGAATCATCTCTGTCATCCTGCTGGTGACACTCTTCTTAATGCAGCCCAGGATGCTGTCAGCCTTCTTTGCAGCAAGGGCACATTGCTGGCTCATTCTCCAATTGTTCACTGAGTTCCTTTTCTGCAGAGCTGCTTTCCAGCCAGTTGGCCTCCAACCTGTACTGGTACATGGGGTTATTCCTCCCCTGGTGCAGGACTTGCATTTTCCTTTGCTGAACTTCAGGAGACTCTTGTCTGTCCATTTCTGCAGCCTATTGAGGCTCCTCTGAATGGAAGCACAACCATCTGTATCAACCACTTGTATCATCTGTAAAATTTAGTTCCACAGGTATCACAAGTTTCCTTTTCCATTTTTCTGTAATGTTTTTGTTTAATTTATTTTAATTTCTCCATAAATTTTTCTCCAATCTTACTTGTTTTAATGTTGTGTTACTTCTTTTGTTCATATATTTTTAAGATTGGGAAATTCAACCAGGCTTTAAGTAGACACATATTTTTCTCTGAAGTTCTGTAGCTGTATGTTAATAAAGCAAATATGTCTCTCTGGCAGTTTATCACCCTTAAGCAACAAGAAAGAAAGAAGACTCTCCATAGTTCTTTTTCATTTTACAAACACTTTGTTGTTAGTGGCTTGTCATTTTTTTGGACTGTGTAGAAACAATGAAGAATCTGTGTGCAGTCCTAGTTACCATTACAGTGACTCTTTGTATGAGCTAATCACACCATGGTTTATCTTGCATGGATTTCTGAGCCAAATAATCATAAGCCACAAACGTTGATAAATGATCATTTTCTTCAAAATGTAAGAACTTCATGTGAAAATATTTCCCTGGATGGCACAGCTATTGTTTCTAAAATACCTGAGGACTTCAAAAAGCCATACTAGTGTGTCAATAAATATGTAGGCTTTATGTTTCTTTTAGCAACATGTTTAATGCTTATGCCAAATATGAAATGTCTAAATGCCAATGACTTATAGGATTTGTATGCCTTCCACTGTAACTACCCATGGTGTTTTAATGGCCCTATTCTTTAGAAATATTAAACAAGAGACCTCAGAAATGAATGACAATTTAATAATCAATATGGTCATTTACAGATGTTTCTGAGAAAGTTTATATTCACATTCTACTCTGAAAAACTGCTGAACACTCTCTAATTCAGCACTTCAAAGCAAACTGTGTTGCTGAGCTGGAATGAAACGAGTCAAAGGTCATACTTGAAAATGTAACTGCTGAATAAAGAAGCTTGTCAGTGTCAACAGTGTATATTCTGATTTGTATTATTCTGTTAAACTGTGAGGTAGGAATGGTTAGCATTCTTTGGCTTATTTCAAAATATTTCCACTTCAGGGACCTTACATAACTTTTATCTCAGTGAATCAGCAAAAAAGACTTTATTTATCACTTATAGAAGACATGTCTCTTCATGAAGACTTTTTTTGCAAATTCCCTGCTAATTGGTTATTCAGCCAAAAACTGTCCTTGGCAGGTCTCATTTATAGGGATCTTCAGAAAAATTATAGCTTCTACTTCTCTGGAGGTCAGAAAAGCACTGAAAGGCAGTGCCAGGAAAGGAAAGTAAGGAAACAACTATTTTCATTAGTAGTTCACAAGTCTTCGAGGACATTTCATGATTGTTTAGACTACTGGGCTCACAGGCTTTCTTCACAGAGAATCAATACTATCCACTTTGTTTCTTTAAGCTTACATCTTTATGAACTAATATTCATAGAACAAGATCATAGGATCACAGGATAATTCAGGTTGGAAGGCACCTCAGGAGGTCATCTAGTCAAACTTCCTGCTCTCCCAGAAACCTTCTCTTCTCCAAACTAAACAAGATCCTGAAGAAACAGGATCCAGACTGAACTATGGCATGTTTCTTTTTATTATCATTTCAAATAAAGTGACTAAGAGCCTAGTGCTTCCTGCATTCAGATTAGAGCTCTTTTCCATTACAGAGGGCTTTCTGTGAATTTTGCACCTTACTTGAGGGGGCAGAATCCTCAGTGTCTGACTTGGGGTGTGTCTGGGTCCTAAGAGTTAATAAAGAAGAACGCTAGACTACAAGGAGATGAACTAGGTGACCCAGAATTTATTTTCCTTATCACCAAAGGCCAGAAAAACTGCTAGAGAGGAAGCAGTCTGTTAGTTTTCTGGAGGAAAGTTTTGGGATGGGCCAAACAGCAGGGGAGGACTTTGAATCTGGTTTTATGCACAGAGGCAAGAAAAACCTTTGTATAACTCTGCTTTTATGTAGATCCCTGCAGGAGCTAGATTGCAACTGATTGTCTCCTCTGTAGTGTCCTCCTACTCATTAAGACCTACAGATGGGAAAGCAAAAGTGCTTAGTGCTCCTCAGAGCTTTGCTGACTCCAGATCAGATGCACGTAAATACATTAGCTCGGCAAGGAAGAGTGCCATGGAATTTATGCTGTCCACATGCAGTGAGAAGGTTTCATTTTCTATAGGTCAGGAGATGGTTCTGAAATGCGTATCTGTAATCTCTACTCCATTCCCCCATGTCCCTTGTGCACAGGGAGTGCATGTAAAGAAAGTGAGGATTCCCATTCCATTCTTCTTTTACTCGGCACACCCTTCCAACAGCATTTGCCCATGTTTATCACCAATCTTTGTGTATGGTTGTTAGCTGCCACTTCTTTTTTCCACTGATATGTCCTCATGTCTAAATTGACTTGGATTATTTGAAGAGATTTTATGTTTCCTTTCAATTGGTTCACTACAATCCATATAATCCATATGTATTTTTCTCATTACCCTAACTCTAATAATTCCATCAGGCAGGCAATCATTATTACCAGGCACACATTCTTATGGGCGTAGTGTGAGCTTTTTTTTTTTTTTTTCTACTATCTTTAAGGTGTTCAACAAAGTAAGTATCTCTATTTTTCTCATTGTTTTCTAGTGCAGAAAGTTAGATTTGGGGGTGATAATTATTAATATTATATTTCTTTTCCCATTATATAGCTTCATTTTTATTTCTCAAAAGGAAGAGTTTAAATCTTTGTACTACTGTTGCTTTATTTATCTTCCCAGTGAGATAAAAACAACAGAGTGCTTTATAGACTGTATAACTGAGCACATTCTGAATTCTATGAATTATTTTCTGGCGTTCCTTTGAATTATTGGTTATATTGCATCAGAAGAGGGAAGTCATTAAACATTGTATTTAAAGGGAAAAGTCTGTCCTCCTTTCTCAAAGAAGCGAGACTCAGTCTTATTAAAAGCTTTTTAGACACAACCCCCCTGTAATACATGACACAATACTACAAGTTTACTGTTATTCAGACAAACTGGTTGCATAAAAAGATTCATTGGTCTCTAAAGAGTAACTAAAGTATTCCTACTCAAAATGTCAAGAACAAGGTATGTAGTTTTAAGGGAACAAAGAGAAGAGGAAACATTCCTTTGTTTCTTTCTCAGGTGGAGTAAATAAACCTGAACTCCAATGAAATTACTTTTGTCTGCTGCAGCTGGGATCAGATTTGGCCCACAGTGGAAAAGATTTCTATCGCTCGGGAAGCTGGGTGACAGACTTTTGCTCTCACCATTATTGATTCCTTTATTCAGCATACCACTAGTTCACTTAGAAGCATGTGATTATCTTCCTTGATTTGAGTGGAACCAAGGCGCATATGTGCCTACTGTCTAGAATTATCTATCCTTTCCTTTCCCCTTCAGAGACCTGAAGCCTATTTTCAATAAATTTCTTAACAACAAGAGGTACTTGACACTCTCCCTAAATTATACAGATACAAAACCAGTGGGATAAAATTATTCCAATGTTACCTTTCTTCCTTTTGCTGACATGTGTAGCCTATCATTTTTAAAAGTCCTGTTACGCCATTTTGCACTTCTTATCCTGGTTCAAGACCGGGATGCTTGGCCCATTAAATCTGCTCCAGGTTACTATGGCATCACAAATCATATCTAAATCTGACTTAATTGGCAAATGAAGGTCTGCATGAGGAAAACTCCTTGTGGCACAGAGCTAGCACTTCTTCAGGCCTCTAGCAGTAGGGAGTAGGCTGGTTACCTTCCTGCACATGGCTGATAACAGATTTCTGCAATGGCCTCCCCAGGCAGCACGCAGCCTGCATGAGAAAGGGTGGACACTAGCCAGCTCCTGGCTCTTAGACCTGCAGTGATACCTTTATGTTCCTTATGCTTTTCTCCTTCGCTTTGGGTTTGCCATGTGTCTGGAGGAACTGAGTTTGAAAATGCTATCCTAGCTTTTCGCAAGAGCTTGACTTTGATGTTTATGCTTATTTAATATTGACAGAGTATGAGCGCCCATGTGACTAAATTAGTGTGACATCTGCAGCTAGGCAGAAACTAGATGTACGTTGCTAATAAAGACAAAAAAAGGAAAAGGAAGGTGAAATAAGAGGAACTAAATTAAAAACTTGCAAATGCAAGAGTGCGTATATATATAGGACATTAGTAAATTTCCATTTTATTGCTAGAAAGGACAGCTAATGTTTCAAAGAGCACATAACAGCAAGGACGGATACTTGCAAGGTGTTATGTTGGAGAGATCTGGCCTTCTGGTTTGCTTCATAAATGTAGTATTTCTCATTACTATGCTTTGAGGAAGGTAACAAGTCTGTTGATTCATGCTTTAAAACATGTGATAAACCTTTTCTCTAAATAGTTCTCTGGGATTTTACTTTTTTTAGCCTGAAGATACATCAGCTGAGCCAGTGGAAGCCCCCCCAACTGTATTGTCTCATTTGGAAGAAAACGATTTCTCAGGACATCACATATCAGAAGAAACCACTGAACCAGCTAAAATTAAAGAACAAGGCACTGCCTCTTTTTTGGGGGGATGGGGGTTCCTTTTATGTTCTCTAGGTCACGGTCTGTAGTTTTCCTGTGTATGAAAAGCCCCTGTAATATTCCTGGTGCTGCCAGGAATTTAAAACTCCATTATTTTGGCATCCTACATGTTAGAAAAGAATTGGCATGTCAAACATTTGGTCTTTCAAACTAGTAGACTGTAATTTGTAATTTGTTAATAGCAACAATGATAAGTGGTGGAAACTACAGCCACCTTTAGCTCATCTCTTCCACCTCTCATTTTTCACTCAGTGGAAATGTTTATCTCAGCCATTGTTATTTAACATGCAGAGAATAGGTTTATCCTTCCATAGTATGAAAGTTTTAATCATAGAACTATGGTTCATATTTTAAAACAAGAAAAAATGGCTAAAACAAATAATTTTTGAAAGTTCTCCTTTTTGGGAAGTTCTCTTACAGTAATAATGTCATAATAATGCAGACAAGTTTACCTGCCATGCTGCTGCAGTGATACTCTAAAGCACTCCAAAAATGTGCAGGTGTTAGGCACAGGGAAGGAAAGGGGAAAAATTCCTTTTCGTTCTGCTAAGATCAGTGGGAAGCATGGTATTTCTTAGGAAGTACCTCTGTAAAAAGTGCTACTGGCTCTAAAGCAATATGGCCCCTTTTAAAAGTATTTAACATGGGTATTTAATTTGAATATATGAATATATCACAGTAATGTTCTCTGCAAAAGATTTGAATCTGCCTGGTACACATGGGGTATTTTGCATACAAGTGTAGGCAACAAAGGGAAAAACCTAGGATATAGCGCATTGAGGAATTCCAGTCCTCCACTGGTAAGATGATTTTTGTGCACTCTTAGAGAACTAAGACTGAAGCTAGTTACCTTAATGAGGACCAAGAAAGTGTACCTATTTAAGTTTCATATATATTTCAAATAGTGCCTGCTGTACATAGCTGTCATGTATAACATCATGTAGGTGAAATACAGGCAACCAATAGATAAGAGGCTGAGGCAAAGATGAAGATGCAGTACAGTCTCTTCACTTTGTCTGTCCTTAAAATAAGTATTTGTTCTGTAATTTTATTCTATTTTCTCTTTTTTCTTTCCTTTTAAATCTTCACAGTTATGAAATGACTGATATTAATTCTTGGAATGTTTCTCTTTCTGTATTTTGGTCAAAATTTAAGTATTAGCTTTCTTTTCCATACTGCTTGTGGCATCTATGCTCTGATAAATATATCTGAATGCCTGTTCTGTCTCTCATTAATAAGGCATTTTTTTGTTTAGATTCTGCTGTCTCAGAAGCTGGACAAGGCAACAGTGAATCTACCTCTGTCACACAGGAAACCTTAAGAGAAGATGTTGGCTCTGGTGTTACTGTTTTGCCAGGAGTGAGCAGAAGGAAGGTCTGTACAATGGGTTTATCATTTGCCCTCTCATTTTGTCCCAGGAGCAGGAAAACAAATGAACTTTAAAGTGCTTTCCTGAGTCGATACCTTTATCTATTCTAACCTAGCAGCATGTGAGCACAGAAGTTACTGCTTACATTCTCGCGATTTCCTATCATGATGTGAGATTGAAACACATACATGCTATGCAGAAGTTTGGATGTACAACCATTTCTGCCACTGAGATTGGCTTGAGATTTTTGAACAGCAAAACAAATTTGTTCTCTGAGTTTTCCACCACTTTTATTTTGCATTAAAGAATACAAGGAAGAAAGAAAATAACCAGCATAAGCTCTCATCACAAAAGCCCACACTTTTTCTTTCCTAAAACCAGCCATCTTAATGTAACTCCTAGTAATTGCCTCACAGTCCTCAATGTCCTGCTTTATTCTCAATACGCTATTCTTTAGCATATAAATATTTAAAATGGCATCTTCTCGAGTGCTCAACCTAGTGCTTCTGTTTTTCAAACCCCAGTATGGCCATGTCATATGTAACAAAGTCTCTGGTGTGATGCTGGGCTTTGAAAGATACTGTACTTATTGAGCTTGTAAGGTAATATGTAACCAGAATTTCCTGTGATTCTGCAAATTAAAATTATGTTCTCTTGGCCTGGAGTCCTGAGTTGGAAGGGGTACTTCAGGCTCAAGCTACTCACATACTTGCCAGACTTCCGTTTAGACATATCACAAAATAATCATCTAGCATTAACCTTTTTGTTAATCAGCATTCCTGATCCCACATCCACTGCATTTTTTTCTATTCAGAAAATAAATAATGTCCTTTCTTTGTGATTCTTACCGCCAAGGTCCATTCTTCATATCACTTGAAATGGGGGTAGGTTACCACTGGTTCTCTCTGCCAGAAAACATACAGCCTCATGAATGATAGAACTGTTAGCCTGAAGTTATGCATTAGGTATTATATTCCAGTGTTTACTATTGCTTCTTATAGGGTCTTCTGGTGTTTCTGTGTTTATTGTGGCAAATTATAACAATTGGTGAAACATTAGATTAAGAATAAGAGCTGAGATACAAGAGGCTTTAGTATTTTCTGAAGGACTTCCAGGTACGATTCCTCTAATATTTTCATGACGGTATTTACATTTCTTTAAAGTAGTAGTTTTAGTGCTAGGATGCACTATTGTTCTCACAACCTATTTTTTTCAGCTTGGAGCTCTTTATCATGTATAAAAATCCAGTCTTGATTTAAGCAGTGCGATACGAAGAGTTTCTTAAATCTGTTGTGACAGGTAGTTTTGCCAGACGTACTCATCTGTACAAGTTGTTCTAGAACTTATTCCAATTTCTTCATCCTTTTCACTACATAGACAAAGATGGCTGTACAATATGCTAATGAACAATCTTCTATTAAATTCAAAAAAAACTTGTTTACTGTGATAAAAACTTGTCTCTGTGAGTGCATAGCAGAAGTGGCCCTATCTCCTGAGTTTTGCATAGTACCAATTCTTCACTCTATCGGTTACACAGCTTGTAATCCAATTAATATGGGCTACAGTGATTTGACACAACAATTTTTCTGCATTATGTAGAGCTCAAATGCCCCTAAGGAAAAGTTGCTAAAGTCGAATCAATAGGGTTGCTCCTATCAACCACATATAACAAAGAAAATTCTGACTTGTTCGTGAGACAAAACTTGTTTTCTAACAAAAACTTGTTGATTTAGCATTCACTGTGTGTTCACCCTTCACTTTTGTATTGATGACATCCTGTATCAACCATCCTGCAATATCACCCAGGTTATGATTTTACCCACAACTTAGTTAAGTAGGTTCTCACCTAACCTTTTTCCTTTTTTATCTCTGGTCTTTCCAACTAACTTTCTAACTTTCCTGGTAACAAAACCCAGAACTGGTGATTCATAAAGCTCTTTAAAAAAAACCCAGTTAACAACTTCTTTGCTGAAAGCTGTCATCCTGCTAACTTTAAAATGTTTGAATAATTACTATATTACATCCCTCCTAGTTACATTAGCTACTGATGGAACGGAGATTATCTCATTGCTGTTGAAAAAGTGAATAAATTCTGGCACTTTTTTTCAAAATACAGAACAAAAGCTGACCAAATGTTCTGTCTGTCCTGCAACTTTGATTTTATTTTTTTATCTGTATTAGCATCTGTGCTTCACCATTGGAAGAGTTTAGTTTGTTCCTGCGAGGTTATTCCTTTTATAGTTCTTACTCTCTACTGGCCAAATATTGATAAGGTATGCTTAGCAATTTTTTGCTCTTGCTTATTGCCAATTTTTACTCTTTGCTGTTAGCTTTCTCATTTTATCTTCTGTCACTTTCCCTTTTAACCAAACTGGATATGTAACCCTCTCTTTCAACTAAGTTGAATACGTAACCTTCTTTTGCTAGAGTTGTAGATCTTAGGAGAATCTGCTAAAGCATTCCTAAACATCTCTCTTAACCTTCACAGTTTTCTCCCATACAGACTGAGTTTGAGAAATTATTCTTATTCAGATGTGGTTATATACATTATTGATTGACACTGTATTCTATTTGTATGGATGAGAAATTAGATCATGGTCATTTGCATGTAGGTAACTCTCTCTCTCTCTTTCCAGCTTGGTGAGCAATTTATTACTTGCCAGAATGATCTCTTATACAAGCTGCCTTTGCTGAATGTAATATATTGTTTGTACAGTGCCTAACAGGGTTGTGAATTTGTTGGAGAAAAAAATAAATAAAAAGAAAAAAATGAAAAATAGGAAAAGTAATGCAATGTATTTTTGATATTTTGCTTACTCAGGACCAAAAAGGTCAGAATGGAGAGAATGGACCCACAGGGCCTCCAGGAGGACCAAGAGTAGAAAAGATGCAGAAAAAAGATCAAGGATCTCCTGGACCTCCAGGAAAACCTGGCCAAGATGGTCAGCCTGTGAGTATTGTCTGTCTATTGAAAGAATGTGTGTATTTTTGAAAGGGCAATAGTCATTCATAACGCACATATTAAGGGCTGAAACTGCACAGCCCCACATACTATTGTCAGTTATACTTTCTCCAAGATGGGTTTTTAGCCCCACCAAATCAAGTCAGGAGTGTCACATCTGCTTTGCACATGTGTCAATGATTATGCAAGGGCCCAATGAAAGAGAGCCCACAGAAGGCCTAAGGCAAACTACTGATGAGCCAACATTTCAAGTTTTCCAGCCCTTACTGCTTGGACAAATAGAGAAACACAGAGTCATAAAATCATGTTAATTGGAAGGGAATTCTAGATGTCTCCATTTCAGCTTCCCATTCAAAGAATGACTATTTTCAACACTAGATCACGTCAACCATGGCTTTGTCTAGCCATTTTGTCCAGTTTTGTCTTGAAAATTTTCTTAAAACAGAAATTCCACAGACCCGGGACAACTTGTTGCATTGCTGTACCACCCTCCTAGTGGTCACATTTGAACATGTTCAAAGCTCCCTACCCTTCGTGGCATCTTGATGTCCAGAATGTTTTATACTTCCTGTCCTTCTTGATCAAGAATACAAGATGTATCCAATTAAACGGAGGTGCAAAACAGATCACATTGTAACATAATATTTGTTCCCAGTTCTGTTCAATTTGTTCCCAATTTTGTCATGGCTTGATACCTCAAGCTACAGTTCATTGCTTTTTTCTTCTGTTTCTTCTTTGTTATAATGTTTTATTTTCATTTCTAACAAAAATGTTTTATTTTAGGGCATTCCTGGTAAAAGTGGATTACCAGTAAGTACCCTTTTATAAATATTTTGGTTAACAGAAGAAAAAAAAATACAGCATCTTTTATCAGAGACTCAGCTAAGTTTAAGCTTAAGCAGTCAAATGCTTTCTCCGCATGCTTTCTTGGAAGGTACCTCTGGTGCTGTAGTTAATAGAGCCCATCTGTTAACTCCCTCAGGCTGCCAAGTGAGGGGCACCTAGATTCATAAGAGAAATTTGTGATCTCCCATTTGCAAAGAAAGTAAGAGGCATGACCTATCATAAGCAGCTCTACAATGAGCCCAGCACTGGTGGGGAAGGTGGGTTTTTTTTTGCAGAGAGAAACTGCAAAAAAGAAGGCATACTCAGGCTTTTTGCAGAGCAAAGAACTGCTTCATTGCCCCTCAATAAGGGCATACTCCCATGTTGCCTGCTTGTAACATCAGCCTATATTAACTTTCTGCATGATCCTCTCTCTCTCCTCAACTCTTTTGCAGAAACTGACCTGTGCCACCTGCCCCATCCATCCATTCCCAGTTACTGCAACCCATATGATTATTTGATTCCATACTGGAAAAGCAACCTTTCGTTACCTGCTGCTGTCATTTTTTGCATCATTCCCCCTCCCTAAGACCTTCCCATGCAGAGGCTCTCGTCATTACCAGCTCTGCTCTTCCTTTAGTATACCTCCATGCACCACTGCTACACACTTCCTGTCCATTCCTACCCCCTGCAAGTGAGGCTTAAATGAAACTGGTATGTTTTAAAATATTCAAAAAAAATCAATGGTCAGGGGATTCATTATTAATTCAGTTCATGCATGAATGCTGTCTGCATGCACTGGTGTACTCAGAGAAATTCGGTTGTTTCTACAAATACTTAGCGTAATGTAAGGGTATGTATCATTATTCTGTCTTAGGAGAAGAGATTTACATTTTCTTTATTAAGAGAATTCTGACTACATGCAAGCAGAACATTTTCAAACCAAATAATGAGAGAATGTCTTGTAGAAAATGTTTCAAATGCACGAAGGTGTTCAGGCCAAAACAATTATTTTTTCTGCTAGGAAAATAAAGGGAGGGACAGTACTTCAAAGTAACCAGTGGGTATGTTTGTTTTGTCTCTGTAGTTCCTTATAAAGCAAACAGTGCTATTTCCTATCATAGAAATTTTGTCGTATCTTATGAAATCAACCATTGTCCAGCATTTTTTATAGATAGTGTTTTGCTGATGAGCAGTTGAGGTCCATCTTGCGTGTACCTGTGCCACTTTACTATCAGTCAGATTGATGGGGCTTCACTGAACAATGAAATTAGCACTCACTAAGTTTATGCTTGACCATGTCTTCGTAGGTTTGAGTACCTTATGTCTGAAATCACCACTTTGCTATAAACTTGATACCAGTAACTCCACAAGGAAAAAATAATAGGAGGGAAAAAAAAGCTTGAAGTCTTAACAGATGCATTTTTATGCATAATAAGTTTGTATAGCCAATCTTTAAAATGAGCAGCATAGTAAGATCTGAGCAGCAAAGTCCATAATCAGAGCTGTCCTGATTCCCAAAATGCCATTAGGTAAAATAAATCTGAGATTCTTTTGTCTTCTGAGTCTTTTTCAGTGTTCTAACTGAATTCATAATTAGCACCACTTTATAATAGTACTGACTTTAAAGTCAGTAGCAGTTTTCTAGCCCGTGATCAAGACTGTATAGGAAGAGTGTAGGTGTATTATGTATGGATAAGATGAACATATACAGAAAGGTTATTTGGGATTAATTTTCTACTGGAGTTTAGAATAGAAAATGGGACCAAATGCTATGTAATACCAAGCATCCCATGTCAAATGCATGTCCTCAGGAAGCATCTGACTCAGTAGGAACTGTGGAATAAACGAGGATTTTCTTGCCTGTTAGATACATAAATGGCTAAGAGAAAATTTGAAAGGGGCTTTTCACAGACAGCTGTCATTATTTGTTCTAAGGGAATATAGTTTTCAAAATACTTGTCATCAGTGCTGGGTGGTCCATACAGTTGGCATCATCAACTATCAAATCTAAATGCAGCCTGCCAAGTGTTTCCATCCATATCCACCAAGCAGGCTTCACTGCTGCTTTGATGTGGGAAGAATAGATGTGGTCAGAGACACATTTTGTGCACTGCCAGCTGCTTAGAGCTGTAAGTTGCTGCTCTTACTTCCATGACTCCTCCCGTTGCATCTAAGCAAGTGCTTAAAATCTAGCACTATTACATCCAGCCTCTGTTACTAAATGTGCAGTCTGTCTGACCTATGAAAAAGATCATGTCTAATTTAAAACTATTTTTTCTTTTAGGGAAAAAAAGGACTTCAGGGGTTGCCAGGGCTGAAAGGAAAAGCAGGCCTAAAAGGAGAAAAGGTATGTGTCCTGTTAGTTTCCAATGATCAGTCAGATACCATTTATGCTTGGCCATGCATTAATTTGGTACACTCAGAGAAAAAAAAAATCAATAAATAATAGGGAATCACAGGAAGAATTTAAACATCCTGCTGTTCACCCATGCATCTGTGTAAAGGCCAGTCATAACAGAACCATAAGGATATTGCAAGAAAATGGAAAACTTAGGCAGTAGAAAAAGCTGGGCTTTCGGAGAAGAGCTGTTAAATATATTTCACACTTAATAAAGAAAAGCCAATTGTTATGTATAACTGCGTAACTTACTGCACTAAGTGATTTAACAGCACCATTATAATCATATTAATCTTATGAAATGAACACAGTTGAAATATGAGGTAACAATGAAATCTGAGATAACAACTTGTATCTCTTCTGAGCTGAAGTGAGGTATGATAGATTAATCTATCATTAAGGCATGTGTTCCACACAAAACTGGCATTCAGCCAGTTAGTCCAAGGGCCAGATTAATCATTTGTTTCAACTGATTACCAAAGCAAATCATAAATTCACAAAGCATAACCCAGATAAAGCTCATGTATTCAATTCAAAAGAGACCAGAATCATTTAGAAGGTAAAATTCATCTCCAGTATATGACAGGTCATTGGGCTGCATGAAGAACTACTATAGCAACTCTGACAGAGGCTTAATTTTCCCTATAGTATTTGTCAACCACACAATGAAAGAGCAGGAAAAAAAATGGCCTAAATTTCATTTCACACCTTCTCAAATTTATGGGAAATCTGCTTGGGTCATACTTGTAGACTTCAGTCATTTCCAGGACACTTGGTACCCACATTAATAATTCATGCTAGTACACTCAGCATAAAGCCAGACTGCTTTTAGTTAGAACAAAACAAACAGGAGAAGCTTTCAAGATGTGGATGTTTACATTTCTTCCACTTATGAGCAAAGGGCAAAAACTGCAGAAGAAGCATTGTTTTGCAACTGCTTCAGCTACAACTACTGTTAGGCAACCATTGTGTCCTCCAGAAAGAAGTGCTACATCTACAGTGACAAATAAAAACAGCCTAGGGACTGACTGGATTGCTGACACTGCTTTCTTGCTAGCATGCTCTCTGACAGCATTTTGGCCCATGTCAGCTAGACTTCTCCCAGACTATGCCCAGGCATGGTTCAGGGATAGCATGGGTCAGTGACTGTTCCCAATATGTTGCAAGATGACACAGGGCATAGTTTGGCTCTGTCCATACTATGTGCTCCTCCAATGCTATCCCAGCAGGCTTTTTACTTTCCAACACTGGTCATGTATTTGCATGATCAAACAGTGTATGGCAGCAGTGTGGTTCTCATGTTATTTCATGTTCACTGCACCAAAAGAACCTCACACAAAATATTAGCTTTGAAAACACAGAGCTGAAAGAAGGCCCGGGGCCAAGTGTTATGTACTATGAACAAAGCCAGTCTGTTCCAGCTGACCTCAAGACCAAAGAATGGTTCCTAGCCTTATTTTGTTTAGCAGAATAGACATAATTAAGGACAATATTTTGGTAGGAGAAGAGGCAGTTTGTCCCTAGTGAGCTGACATAGATCTTGGAGCAAAAGATTCCGGTAGTCAATTCCTGACTATATATATGGCTACTTTAGTCAAGATGTCTTAAACTTTATCTTCCGTTTTTTAAATTGGACTAATACTTTCAAGGGATATTTCAAAATGGTACTGTGAAAATAATTTAGCAGATACATGCAAAGCACTGTTTTACAAGTGCTAAAAATCCTAGCGATATTTTGAAAAACACTAAGGAACACTGACAGCTTCATCTGCTGAGCTTTGTCTTGGGTGTCTAGATCCAATTCCTGCAGCAGAAAGTGGGAAGGAGAAGAAAGCACTGCTCTGGCCCTCTTTTACATATGTGGGATATTTTTTTAATTTTAAGTTGTCCAGAAAATCATTTCATGATCCCAATCAGTGTGACTTCCTGAGGTCTGTTATGTTGGCAAGGTGAGCAAAATTTAAATAATTGATCTATGCACAAAAAATATTCACACCAGCTATATTCTCTGAACACAGCCAGAATGTTTTCAGCATAATAATATTTAGAATTTGAGGAACAGTAGCAGGATCCACCTGCCTGTTTCTGGCTCTTCTCACTGAGGATGGAAAGCTGGGAATGAATATAGTGCTATATCCAGTGGAAGGTGGGGAGCTGGCTATCCTTGGTTGGGTGTCATTTTTTTCACTGTAGTCTTTGTTCAGTGCAAGATACAGCCATGGGATGTTCCTTGGAAATGACTATAATCACGGCTTTCTAGACATGACTGTGATCACAATGTGAAAACTGGGATTTTTTTTCTTCCTTATAATACATGCAAAGCAGGACAAACTGCACAAAAACAAGCACAAATCCCTGACAGGAGCCAATGTAATGATCACTGAAAAAAGCAAAGCATCTATTAAAGCAAATAAACAGCATCTGTAAAGGAACATGCTGACAGACAGTGAAAATAGCCCCAGATTAATTAAACACACTCCCTGTGAATATGACTGAAGTATCACTATAGGGACCATTTGACAAAGCCACAGGGAACAAAGAAATGAATGAATACATTTATCTAATGAATTCTCAAACACAAAGCCCTCTGACCAAGAAGCAGGTGAAATTCTGTGTTTCCTGCTATGTGACTGAATATATTAATTTAGAGAATGTAATTAAAATGCTTATATGAGTGGAAAGAGATGTAATCCCAGGTAACGGATTGGCAGCATTGAGGATAAAGCACAGATCCCTAGTGCCCTAGTGCCTAGGATCCCTAGTGCCCTAGTGCCTAGGATCCCTAGTAGACCTCTCTGTGGCTTCCACCCCGCTTAAGTTCAGTGTCAGCCAGGCTGGTTTCCCTCCTCTTGATGCAAGCTGGGAAGCAGATCACCTCTTGCAGCTCTGCAGGCTCAGGATGGATGGGCAGAAATGCCTGCTACATACAAACAGTGGTGGAGTGAAGGCTGAACTTGCAACTCCTGAAGTCTAAAGAAGCTCCAGTATATGAGCAAAGAGTTACTAGCTCCTCCCTTCTAAACACACATCTGCTCTGAAACCAGGAATGCCATGTAAGCAGACTGTCCAAAATTCACACAGAGAAACTCCTAACAGCTGTGAACTGGAGTTATTGAATGCCAAAGGAAAGAAATGTGAGACAATCAGGGAGGGAGAGGTGGGCACTATATCCACCTCTCTTGGCATTCCATCTGTCCGATGTACCAGGTAAAAAGCAAGTGGAATCCTTCACTTTTAGTTGCATACACAGCATAAAAAAAAGAAATGAAATGAAATGAGGGCCAACCATTCAATGAAAAGAATGTGCACATCAAGCAAGCATGGTATTTTGCATTGTTCACATTGGTCCTCTAGGTATTTATGACACCATTGGCCTTGTGTTTTGGGGATGCAGAGACACACCCTCCTTCCAAAAGGGTCTAAACACAAAGGCCAAATCTGGCTTAGTGAGTTCTCCGGAAAAAGAAACGTGGATCATTGAGAATGAAAAGGTACTTTATAAAAGGCTTTCAGTTTAGGGCTCCAAATGTTGAGTCACAACCTCAGCTCTTGAGCTGAGTGAGGTAAAGTTGGAGTTGAGCAGAAATTTTGATACAATTCATAAATGTCTTAAGCAGAAGCACTTCACACAGACCTCAAGGTGAGAGGTACTCTAAGCACTGCCAGAGAAGAGGTCGTACTAATTACGAGGAAAAAGTGACAATCCTGAATCGGTACTTTTATTGTCTTGGCAGTAGATAAGGGTCAACACACAGAAAAATAATCATTAAATGTTGATTTTGGAAAAAGTATGACAGATAGGAGCAATAACATGAAGAAAGGTATTTATTAAATACCACTGTGCGACCACACTTCCCATTTATTTATTTATTTATTTTTGGCATATAATATATATTAAAAATGTGTGATACACAGTAAAATGTAGTTCTGGCAAGAAGTATGTAATGTCTAATGCTGTTGATGCAGCCTGAACACTCGTATATTCATTAGAGATGTTAGAAAGGAAAAAGTCCTTTCTTTGCCAATGCAGAGATCATTTTTCTTAGGAGCTAGTCTTAAAAATGAACAACTTCAACTCTGTTCATAGCATCTAAGCAGACAGTTCTGTTGCTGCTTGTGTCTTTGGCTCCACAGAGATTGCAGCTAGTTCTGAAAAACCATGCTATGGAGGAACAATAAGCTGACATGATCAAACATTTGCTGATTCATATTCATTCCTGTTTTAGGGTGATCCTGGTGAGGGATTTCCAGGACTCCCTGGACCCCCAGGACCCCCAGGACCATTTGCTCCTTCTGGAGGATTTGTGAGTATTGGGGGGTTCTCTGTCAAAAAGTTTGGCTTGCTGCAAAGGAAGATAAAACTAAATAGGTTTTGCCTGGGAAGGTAGACTGCTTGCCACAGAGATCACCACATTTTCTAAAACACTCAGGCAGAAATATAAATAAACATCTAGCTTAAGTTTGTGCATATTCTAATCTGCATAGAGACAAGTATTCACATTTTTAAAAGCAAGTCTGTGTGTTTACTCTCCTGTGCAAAAGCAAGAGTATATGGCAGAACAAGAGACAAAAATTTCGTCAAAAAGACATCATAAGACTGAATTATTCATTTCTTCCCATCGTGAACACGGAAATGGTTTGACAGTCATTTATGTTCACTGTCATTAAATACTGCAACACATACTTTTGTGATGACAGTATTCATATTTTGCATGCTCAGTATTCCAAAAATGTAAAAGAAAATATTTCAGATGCATCTCTCCTCTGCACATGGGAACATCTCCCACTGTTTCCACGAGGAGACGCATGTATGCAGCTGGGGAAAAAGTTTCGTATAGAGTTTCAATTCAAATTGCTGGAGCTGATTTTACAGATAGATATGGTTTCCACTGACACCAGTGGAAGTCCTGTGGTGGATTTTAAAATAAAACTATTTGTCATGCTAAGTATTCTGAGTATTTCACAATGTAGTCTGTAGCATATTCCAGAGAGTGAAACCAGTGGTATACTGGGGGTCTCTGAATTATTTCAATCTGTTTCTATAGCACAAAATAGAGTAACATTGCTATGAAGAGCTGCTTGAATTTACCTCCATTAATAGTGACTTCAAGAGACCAACAAGGCAGCTGCAGACCACCAGGACATGGTGCTCCAGCCATACCTTTTTTCACACTCTAAGGCCACTTCAGTAAATACAGTGCTGAGAACCTAGTCCTGCACCACTTTTTTCTTTTTTTATTGTCTGTGATAGTAAGCTTTGAAGCCTTTTATTCTAGAGTGAAATGAAAGAAGTCTCAGTGCAACCAGGAAATGCACCAATGACTCCTGAGCTTTTGAAACTACAGATGATTCAGATACTATATGAAGCATATAGTTATGCTTTATAAAGCTTATGCAGCTATGAAACTCATCAGGGATTTGCAATGGGAAGCATCTGTAATTAATTTCCTTTTGTATGAACTGACATTTTTTCATTTTAAATGTGGTAGAACTCACACAGGTAGAAAAGTAGTATTTCAACTGCCAAGAATTGTTTGTTGGACATCTTGATTTATTCCTTTTAATTTTTTAAATTATGAGTTCTGTAGAACTTTTGTAGCACTTTTAAGTTCTGTAATTTAAAAATGGATAGCTGGATTTCATTTCGCTTTCCTTTATATTACTCAGACCAATCATGGCAAATTTTCCATGAAAAAGAATCTTTTTTAGAGTCTTAAAAAATACTTTTGCAGCAGCCATACTGACTATACTTTACATTATATGTTCCATATGTTTCTGTATATGTTCCATAATACAGAAAGATGGCTTGAATCTAAGCTGAAGAAGTTTGGGTCCATGAAATTGCCTTATAGATGAGTATAGCCAGACTCTGATGCAAAACCAAACAGTGTTTTCCCAATTCAATATTTTAGAAAATGCTTTAGTATATTATTTTCCCTTTTTAAAATTTCTCTTCAGATCTCAGCTGTAGGAATGTCATAATTTGGTTTTTGAACTAGGGGGCACAGAAAAGGAAACAATGTAGGATGAAAGAAATTAGTTGTTAGGTATGCATTTAAGGACATCCTTAATGGTGATAAGTATCTTTCTAAAGTTAAAATCTGTCTGAAATACTAGTTAGTCTTCAGTCCACTTCCACAGTCACAATGGCAACTACATCCTGCAGAATTACTGTCACTGCACTGGTAAAGCATCTGCAGGAAAATATGGAGCTCAGTATCCACACAATAAACTCGTATGAAACTCACCGAAAATCTGACTGAAATGCTTTTTTTGCCTTTAGACCCACAAAATATTAGTTGAAATTCAAAGGTATCATTTATTTCACTAGCAACATTCTGCTGCAAGGATGCTGACCATAATGGTATTTGCAGTAACTGACAAGGGATATTTTCATTTGTTGTCTTTTGAAGCAGTGTTTTAAAATCAAATTCTCCTAATTTCAGAGTATACTGGAACCTGAAGAATCAGGTTCTGGAGACCTTGATGGAGAGACTGAGATTTTAAGTGTAAGTATATATTAATATGTATTTCTCATTAGCATAATAAAGAGCTTTATTTTACTCATCCAGGTTGTAAAAGGTCCACTTTCATTGACAGTGATATAATTTCACAATACAAGTCATGTCATTTTATAGAGTATGCTTAATTCACTGCATTCAGAAATTCTTTGCAGGGAACTGTTGGGATTTCATTCCAAGATTTGAAAAAATGAATTGAGCTATGATATGAAGGAAGGCAAAGAAAGCCAAAGAGAAAGGCCCAATAGAAGTACATCTTTTTTTCCCAGCTCTCTGCCACAATTGCAGTGTATTAGGGAAAGGCCTAAATGCATGTACAATGTGAGAAAGGAGAGGACAACAAAGAAATAATGCCAAGAGGACTTTTCTAAAGGAGAAGATGCTTTTAACCTGATTCTGAGAAGGCAGCAAAGATGAGAGACATGGGAATGATAGTATTCATTGCTTATTTTAATTTGGAGAACCTGTTCTTAAAAAAAATATGTATGCCTACATGAAATACTTCACACTGAACTTTACATTGTTTATCCGTTTTGATGGCCATTTGCACTTTCTTGTATCCTTGCCTTTGTGAAGAAATGTAACGTTGTCACATCAAGGCTGGATAGCAGAGAGAGATGCTCAGAGTCAGCAAAAGTTATTACAGCTTTGACACACGTTCCTACATAAATTACTGTGTAACATCAGACCTCTGATGTCAGGAAGGAGTGTTCGTCCCAGGTAAAACCTGAGCCTCAGGCTATTGACACATACTTGGCTACAGGTTAAGCTGGGACAGCCAAAGCAGTTGTTGCCTTGGATATTTACTTCATCCTTCTCCTGGAGATGGCCACCTCAGCTTCAGAAAGAACTTCTATAGCTTCTGCATCAGCTAAACCCCTTAATTTTACAGCCACAGCATTCAGGAAATTCAGCATCGATTTCAGTTACAGGCTGTGCTGTAAAACGCCGCAGTTAGAGCTAATTCACAAGCTGTTCAACTGTGTTTGGGATCAGCAGGCTCCAGGAATACAGCAGCACAAGTGAGAGGATAAGCACTGCTTTAATATTTTAGCTTAATCTGTCACTGTTAGCATTATGTGTCAACATCCTCAAGCAAGCTTTATTTTATGGATTGAAATGGTGCATTGGTCCTGTGCTTCCCCTTTGCAGAAGGATGGCATATTTTGAGAGCCAGTACTCAGAGCAGGGCTCTGGATTGAAAATGGAATATCTGGCTTGTTTTTCTGTTTCTGCTTCAGAGCAGCTGAGGGGCAAACGAAACATTTGGAGGCAGGAGGGTTCTACTTAGTTTTTGCTGCACTAGTTTTTCAGAGGAGAGGCTGTATTTCCTTATAAGTATCCTGTGCAGAACAATGTGGGATGCCTTTCCTGGGCAAAATGGCATCAATTAACTAGAACTTGCTGCCAGATATACTTTGGAATTAGTCTGTATGTTTTGCCTTGTTCTTGAGCCACTTCTGCCTCTTCTTATCTGTAGACAACCAGCCAGACCAAGCTTTGCTTAGTTCCTACTGAAAATCCAAATAGTAAACTATGAAATATCTATTTCTGATCATTGTCAAATGAGCTGCAAATAACATGGTTTTCTGTCTAGAGAATCAGTCAGAAATATAATGAATGAGTGGAAATATTACAGTTAAGGAGAACTGTTAGAAAAATGAGAAGCCAACTGGCAGAAGATGAAGAAACTTAAATGTGAAGGCTTTTACTGATCCCTCTAGACAGACTGAGGGACAATCTTTCATACAATCTTTAGGACAGAGCCTTTCTGTGCTTTGATTAGAGCCTGTTTCATCAATAATGAAACTTCCTGAGAAATGAAATCCCTGAATGCCTCTTTCCTAAAGTCCAGAATGCTATATTCAGGGGTCTCCATTCTGCAACACATTTCAGTGATATTCTTCATTCTCCCAAATTGATTTCTGCCTCAAGACTTCTTTCAAGACTTCTTTCCTGTCTCTTCTTTCTGCCAAAGTGCTGACTACCTCATTCCCATGGCTATTCAGAAGGGACTCATCATGTATTGAAAGCTAGTTAACATGCCAAAATTAGGAGACTAGTCTCTTTAAATGCCCTATATAGTTAAAGGACAGAGATAGCTAGTGTAGTTGCTGGGAGCGGCTCCCTAGAAAAGGCTCAGTTGATGTACTGAAAATCCAAGGTGATCAGCTTCCTAGCAGAATCCTGTAGATGAGTCTAGGGCAGAATTAGAGAGTTCCTTGTCTTGCAGGCCCATGCCCCTAAATTTCAACATGTCCATGATGTTTGCTTGCCAATACAAAGGATCAGTGATAAGGATGGACTTGCACTTGAGAGAGGAGTTTTGCAAACATACGATTTCTCGCAAAATAATACATTTAATTCATTCTGTTCAGTTTGAATAGATCTGCTCATGGCTGTGTAGACATATATGTGGAGCAGAGGCTGTTTTTATAGCACCAAGGACAGTCAGGTCCTGACCATGAATATAGCTTCTCAGTGCTACAGCAATTGCATGGAGAAGCCCTTGGAAATCAGTGGGGAAATCTGTGATCCCTTGATTTCATTTTAGTTAAATTTATTAACACTAGGTGGTGACTGGAATATCTCTACGGTCTTTACTGGATTACAGAAAGCAGACAATTTTCTATTTTTAACTTCCTTCCATTGCGTGTTATGAGGAGGCACAATTCGGAGAGCAAGGATGGAGGTCAGCATGACCCTACATAAGGAGTGTATCTGTGAAACCAGAACTGGTTCTTAATGAAGTGGAAGGGAGATAATGACCCAAGCTGAGAGTTTTATGCATTTGAAAATTTGCTGTGAGCTTTACCCATTCCATGTATGCTAAGCAAATGAACTTGACCAGGAGAGAACTGAAGGACGTTATAACAGTAACAGCTTTCTAACAAAACTCCTGATTTATCTAGGGTCTTCCTGGGCCACCAGGCCCTCCAGGATTGCCTGGTCTTCCAGGAAAACCAGCACCCGATTCAAATGTAGGACCTCCTGGGTCACCAGGGGAAGATGGAGCTTCTGGAGAACCAGGCCCTGAAGTGAGTATCCACTTGTGCACAAACATTAATATTGTTCCATTGAAAAATGCTAAGGCTTACAGTCTGTACAATTCTTAACAATATTGCAGAATATTGTTAACTGTAAAGCTTGGATTTTATGCTGGTTTTTTTCAGATTTTTCTGGAAAATAAAATTGTCTAGTTATCCCTATCAATAGCACATTACTCCACAACAGGTGAAGATTAGGCAGAGAGATACCAGTGAATCTGATCCAGAATGAATGAAAACTAAGGATGATTTTTACCAACACTGAATAAAACTAAGGATTTTTTTTTCATGTGATATTTTCAGGAAAATGAAATTGGCTACATCACTTACATAATCTGAAGGCAATTTATAGCATAAATTGAATTTTCTTCTTTCAGCATTGTCTTCCTACCTTGTCTTCAGTTAGGCAGAAACACTTAATCCTGTGGACATATATATTCCTACTGTAAAAAGTGTTGCTAAAAGTTTGAATTTTTTGTATTTATTGATAAATTCTCAGTCATGTGCTTCTCAATGAAGAAAAACAGTTTTTTGCATTGATCAGCTCTATGAGCCCTCTCTGGATCTTATAGCAAATATCATTCTTTCATCCCCTATGAACCATTTGCCAACAGCAGGTGTTCTGAGAACTACATTTGATCTATATATTCATATTAGCATCAAAGCAGGTCACTCTTGCTGTGTCTGAGAAAGTGTAATTGATATGTATTAGAGAAGTGTATTGGTGATGCCTGTTAAAGAGGAGATCTCACTGCATCTCAGTTGTGCCAAATTTGGGGGGATAACCAAGTAAGAGGATAATATCAAACATGAAAAAGATGAATATTGTAACTTCAAATTTCCAAGTGTCTGGCCTTCAAGGTGGAACCCGACATCCTTGGGCAGAGAGAAATTAGACACCTGAAAATCTTTAAAATGAGATCCAAGGTTCACTTACAAGAGATCAGGATGTAATTAGCCCTGAATTAGGCAATAAGAAAACACTGAGAGTAGTTTGAGTTGTTTATATGATATCTCACTTAGAGCTATAGGGAGGTCCCTTTATCCAGTACCTCAAAGCCCTATCCTGACAGCTAGTCCTTTTCTGTAAGAAGCTGCATCTCACAGTCTCAGGCTACAAGGGAGTATGAACATCAGTAATTGTTGTCGAACCAGGCTTCAGGCCCTTCCAAGATGAAGTGTCCACTGAATAGGGGCTGGAAATGCAGTTTTGGTCTTTGAAGTCTCAAGAGGTTTGTTCTAAGAATAAACTGTTTCCCTACTAATCTGTTTAAATTAAATCTCTGATAGATATAGAAGATGTAGCAGTACATGGATTATTATGTTGCTGAACTACACACAGTTGTGTAAAATTTACTTGCTAAAAATTTATGCTCGAATGCTTTGGCTGTGTTTTGAGTATTTAGTTATTCACTGAAATACCCTCTTGGTTTTCGATTTTACAGGTGACTGAGGAGGCAATTAGTGGTTCTGGCATCATAATGAGATGTTTCACTAAGACCAAACAAGTTGGTCCTATAAAAGTAGACTCAAAAAGCAGTATTTTTCCTCCAAGCTCTTAACGGACATGTTTCAGGAAAGAAGGCCTCCTTTGCATATGTACAGGAACTTTGACAACAGGGTTAACAGTTAACAGTTATGATTCAGATCCTTAGAAGTGTGCCTTTGACTTAAACGTGAAGACAAATAACAAACGTTTTAGATTAGTGTAGTGTAAACATGGTCCCTTCTTTTGATAACTCTTTGCTTTCTAAAAATTATCAGTGGATTTTTAAATTCTTTTATGTAGCAAACTGCAGCAAGGTCATGTTTCTGATTGTTTGTTCTGAGTGCTCTTTGCAAAGTTAGCCTCTGATCTACCAACAAGATCCTCCCAGGACATATCTGTCCTGCAGTTACTGTAGCATACACCAGGTCTTGCAGTCAGCAGGTAAGCTTGGAAGTAGTCCCTAATGCTTGGGTAGCAGTGTGGAGCTCAATGCCTGCCAGATGCAAAACCAACAGCAAGGCTGGCCTGCACTGAACCTCATGCTGCCATGACAATAGTGCTAGCAATACCCGTACAAGCTGTATTAGTATGCTCCTGACACCTCCTGTGGGTAAGATCCTTAAGTATGCCTGAAGCACCAGTGGTTTCGATCTCATTTACCATGTCTAAGCTGTAGGGCCTGGGAACGGTTCTGTGGTTTGGATAGGTGACCTTGTCACCTGACAGCGTAATAGAATAGGACTCAACTATTTGCCATCCCCTTTCCACCTCCATCCTCCTGTACCCTGGTTTCCTTGGAAGAAAAGCCAGACGCCTGGAAGGGAAGAAATCTCTGGGCTAGAGGTCATGGGGTGCAGGACAAGAGTTGTCCAAGAGCACACCTGCCCTGCTATTAAGAAAATCGCCATCAACAACCTGAGGGCTATGACAGCAGGAAACCATTTGTCTATTCTTTCCTGTTCTTAATTCCTTAGTTAAGGAATGAAGGTCTGAAAAGCCTATGGTATAATTGAAAAGAGCTCCAGAATGACTGACTAAATGACAGCAGCTCTCCAGTGTTGCTTGCAGTGGCCATGCTCCTAGCGTGCCTTCCACAGGCCTTGCTCATCCTGCAGTACACATAGTCTATCAGCCCTTCGCAGATGTTTTCTGCAGTGATTGCAAAGGTGAAATATTTCCCTGCAGCAGTCAAGTTTTTGGAGCTCCTTTACTATATGCCAGGCCCTATCTCACCCAGGCCCAGAGAAGGGAGATGAGCTCATCTATGGTCTGAGCACAGCCAGCACTGGATGGGTTGCTGTGTTTATTACAGGACTTGACTTCAGTCAACTGGCTTGCTTTATTTATTTGTTTGTTTGTTTATTGTCAAGTTATTTTTCCCTCAAAATCATAAGCTTGGCTGAGAACCTATGAGATTGAGATCAGGCTAGGTCCTTTTTATTTGCTGTTTAACCTGTGAAATTTATTATCTTCTTCAATCACATTTTCATGTTTGTGGGCTTGTTTGTTTGTTACAGTAACCAAAAGAGTTACCATCTTACTATTTCAGTTGAAACCTGAGATTCTCACCTGACACTGGGGAGCACACCAGATGTCACTAGATTTCCAAGAGTGTTTCAAGATTACAGCATTCTTGCGGAGTAGTAAGGAATTTGTTCAAATGCTTTCTTAAGATGTGCTACTAATTGCCCTAAATATTTCCCACTAAATGCTGTGAATACTTCACACTAAAAGAACAGGAAGTGCTAAAAACCACAGTACTGCAGTGACTCAGATAGATACTTAATTGTGCCAATTGTCTCATTTCAAGCATGAACAAAAGACCTTATAGAATATAACTAGGGAAAAGACACTTTTATACATGAATGCAGTGCCTGCACTGTCTTCTCTTATTTTAGCTTCCAAAAAATTAATTAAGTTTACATTGTACTTGAATTGATTTAAAGGTAAGCTATTTCTAGTTGCATTTGTCTGACACTGAATGACCAGCTTAAACTTAAGAACAGCCAAATCACCTTCAGCTGGAAGAATATCAAGCACTGTAAAAAATTCTGGAGTGACCTTTCCTGACAGTGCCTATTTTGGCCACATTTCTCAGAATCATAGTATGCTTGGAAAATAAGTAGAGGTTTCTGTTCATTTCTCTAATACAGCTCAGTGCTATTTCCTGGTGTTCATATATTTAAAATTAATAATCAGTTTTCAGTAAAATGAAGGTGCTTAACACCTTAACACTTACTGTCAGAAACAGTCCACATAGGACCACATGACTAAAATAGGCCTATATTTTCCCATAGAAGAGAATATTATTTGTTATTTAGATAAAGATTCTGAGAAATTACAAATACATGTCTAGAATCAATAATAGAAAAGAAAAAAAGTAGAGATGTGCAAAAAAGAAAAGCAGTAAGCACATTTAGCCAGTCAGCTCAGGTCCTGTACATGAGATATAGTGATAAAATTTCATATCAGCTCCTTTTCATGCCATCAACACAAATTAGAAGCCTGTATAAACTTGGAGTACATCTGTAAGAAAAGAAATTAAGAGACAACAACTTAAAATATATGTAGGTTTTAACCTAACCAGGAATGATTCATGAAGTTTGGAAGGTGGAAAATTTCCCCACAGCAACCATAAAAAGAGTGGGATGTATTGGAATAGGTTGTTATGAGCTGACTAAATAGATTCAGAAGCATGTGTCCTACAACAAACGCATGGTTCTGGCTTTAGTTTCCCTTCCCTTTTTTCATGTCTACCCGTACAGCAGACCATACTGGACTTCCTACATTCTTTGTTCATGCACCTACAGAGACAAATCAGGATGGCTTCCTAAGACAAAAAAAAGTGAAATATTGGTTTCAGTGTTTCATCTAACTGTGATGCTTCCAGCCGTGCCTTTTTGTTTTGTTTTGTTACCCTGCATCCAAGACAGATCAGATTGTATTGATTATTATGACTGCCTTTTTATGGAAATCTATTGACACATCTGGCAAAACTGACTGTTGCCCTAATACTTCACTTGCTGTATTTGTCAAACTACAGTGTTTGATTAAAAGGTCTTTTATGTTAAAAATGTACATTCAACATCATGAGCGTGCCTGTTTCTGTATCTGTGGAAGGTAAAGTAACTAGAATCATCTGCGACATTTGTTAAAAGAGTTCTCAGAAAGTAATAATGTGAAAAGAATTCAAAGAAAACGGAGGAATATGTGTTCATGTTACACTCATCTTCCATTTTAAGGATAAACATCTTCCCTGTTATGTAATCTAGGATTTCACAGGCTATAATACTGACTACTTGTAACCATTTGTGTTTCTGATGCACTAGAAATCATTGCTCACTTTCACGATAATTCCTGAGAGACATACCAATTAAAAAATGGAACTTAAATGTTAACCAAGTTACTAAAATAAGTTTTAAGAAGAATCAGATCATGACAAATTTGCAGGCTGTTGAAGGGAAAGTCCAGCTATTAACAGTACAGACCCATGCACATGTTGGATGACCTAAGAGACTGTGAACCTGCTCTCCAAAGATTTATACATCCTTGCACACTCTAGGTGAATGCAGTGGGATTTATTCACAGCAGCAATTTTAGACTGGGAGTCCTGATTCAATAAGACAATGAAATAGCTGTGTAATTAAAGTTTTTGAGTTATGAATCCTGATGTCTGAAGACTAGCTATTTACTTGAAGTTATGCCCAGGCTTAAAGACCTTGCTGAACCAGTGACTTCATGATGTAACAGTTCTTTTTATGAGAAACATGTCTTGGAAATGCTTGAATAAAAACTGCTTTTTGTAATGTGAAATACTGCTTTCACTAACTGTTCCACATTGCATCTGATAATGATCTGATTACTTTTGTATTTTTGAAATGCTACATGAAGTTAAATCGGCTCAAGTAGCACACAAACACATGGATGCACCCCGAAGTGAATCACAAATCTCCAAGTGTTGCTTCATAGCTACGTAAGAGAGACTGTTCAAAAGCTGTAAAGGAAATAAGTGGTTGTACAGCAATGAGATATGAAATTGTTAAGCAGTATAGGTGAAAGAGTCATAAAAATTTAGAACAATTTTTGTTACTAATCCAACCTCTCTTCTACCTGGCCTCTGTCTATGCAATTATGACAAAATACAGTATGAAAATGGGTTTCAGACACACAGAAAATATTTCTTATATTTTAATAATAAAAATAATCTATCAGCTTTTCTATCATGTATAGTGCATCCAAAGAGCAAAAATAATAAAAAAGGTGAGGAGAGCAGTGAAAAATGAGGCCTTTGTGACCATTCTGAAAATACCAGAGAAAAAGATTGCTTTCCTCTCTCCTTCTACAATCCATTTATTTACTTCTCCAAAACAGATCAATAAATAATTTGATAAATGATTCTTGGAGGCCAGACTACACATCTGTAAATTTAATTAAAGGCTTGCAAGGGCCAATTTTTAAAATGTAAAGCATGCAAAGATGTATGAAACTGTTTCCTTTCTTGAATATCTGCTTAGTGTGGATTGGACTCCGTTAACTGTGTTCATTGACTTGTTGACCCTACAAAGGCAGTTCTTTCCCTGTCTGGCTATTCCCTCAACCATATATTCAGTCATTGAAACAGCAAAGGAAATTAGATGCAGAGCTGAAAACACATTTTTAAAGGAAAAATTAGAGAGAAGCATTAGATGTAAAACTGGGGCCACTTTCTGACTTTGTCAGTACCAGCTTGTTCTCAGCTATCTCTCATCTGGCATTGGGGTTGAGAAGGGATGGATGGCTGAGGTGCATGTGGATTCCAGCCACACGTGTAGTACAGTGTTGTCAAAACCTGCTGATACTGTTTTATAATAATTTTTACTTTAGTATTAGATGATAATTTTATATTATTTTATATTTAAAAATATTTAAATAATGTTTTTGTACAAAGCTAAACTCTCAGAAAAAAAGAAATACTGGTGTTAAAATTTAATGGTGTTGGCTGCTATGCATTAGAATACAGTCTTTC
The DNA here is from genome assembly GCF_036370855.1 of Dromaius novaehollandiae. NCBI lineage: Eukaryota > Metazoa > Chordata > Aves > Casuariiformes > Dromaiidae > Dromaius > Dromaius novaehollandiae. The sequence goes on along the minus strand of NC_088099.1, from coordinate 78,364,991 downwards.
ATATTGTTATATCATTAGCTGATCCAAAATACTTAGTTGCATGTGCTGGGAGGAGAACTACTGAATGGCACCTGCTTTACACTTGCTATCCTTCACAGGGTCCTCAAGGTCCTCCTGGTCTTGATGGAATGGTTGGCCCACCAGGGCCGAAGGGAGAAAAGGTAAGTTAAACATTGATGTTGCTCCAATCCAGTGGAAAATCTTTGTCTATTTTAGGCTGGAAAAAGCCTAAATAGTTGTTCTTGCAATACAATGTTGGCTAGCTTAGTAATTTCTTTTAATTGTATCCAGTTGCTAATTGCTTATTAGAACATACTCCAAAAGGCATATTGAGCGACTCAGAATTCTCTGATGGGTGTAATCTTGTTTTCTGCAGCATGAAATGTTCAAAATGCAGTATGAGCTATTTCAGTATGATTTACCAGTAAAAAGCCAGTCATAATTGGATTCATAGAGGTGAGCCTGTAGCAAAAGAGAACTTCACTCTTTGTTCAGACTGGCACAAACTTATGGGTTGTTCTCTACTGAAAACTCTCTCTATGGTACGTATGTATAAGGGTTACTGGAATAACTTAAGTTTTGATGCTGTGGTCTGTTCCCTGTGCTTCATCCTGACTTATATAAGACCAGGCCTACTAATCACTGACACAGCAAGTTTTGTGCACTTAACTGCTGACTGCTGCAGTGCTGCTGCCCCCAGCCAAGTTATACCACCTCCTGCACTTCTGGCAGCTCCAGCCTTCATTTCACCCCTTGGTGAGAAGTTCCAGCATGCTAACTTGGCTGCAAAGTAGTTAATGGGTTAGCTTTCTGTTGACTTTCTGCACTGCAAGACTTCATGGCAGATCAGGTGAGCACTAGCCACCACAAGGCGAGGAATGCGAAAAATGCAAAGGGTATCAGGAGATGACAACATCCAGCAGACAGAGATTTTCTTATGCTGCCATGTAACCAAAAACTACGCATTGGAATTTGACATTCTTTTTGTATATTCCCAAATTATTGCATCTATTTTTTGGCACCGCACTTCAAGAAAAATATGGAGAAGAAGGACACAGGCCAGCAGAGAGCTACTGAGATGGTCGGGGTCTAGAGTGCATGACCTGTGAGGAGAAGCTGAAGGAGCTGGACCTGTTCAGTCTGGCAAAAAGGAGGCAAAAGGTGCTCTAACAGCTGCCTACAACTCTTTGAAGGCCAATTGCAAAGATAATGAAGGCAAACTATTCCTGGTAGTGCCAGATGATACAGCAAGGGGCAATTGTCACAAACTGCAGCTTGACAGGTTCCGGCTAGATATCAAGAGAAACTTGCCCACTAGGAGGCTAGTCCAGTACTGAGGCAGGTTGCCCACAGAGTTTCTGGACTATTCATCCTTGGAGGTTTTCAAGACTTGGCTAGACATGCAATGGCTGACCTGATTTGGTGCTGGTGGTTGTTCCACTTCAAGGGGTAGATTGGATTAGATGGCTTCCAAAGGTCCTTACCAACTCTGTTTCTTTGATTTTAAGCCTCCCAGAGTTAAGTGAGTGCAGGAAAAATTCATTCTCCAATAAGCTTCTAAACCAAGCTTAACGTGCAAAAACTTGAAAGCACACTCCCAACTGCGCATTGAAAACTCACATTTTATAAGGCAAATAAACAATCACGTCCTAGACAGCAGGAATGTTGATGTATTTATTTATTTTTAAATTTCAAGATTTTTTTAATACAGCCTCTGCGGACTGAAGGATCTGAGTCGTGGTTTTGAAAGGCTGAGGTTGGCAGAGCTACAGAACACATACAAATTGGCAGCTATCCAGAAAATGCCAGTATGTAGAGTTGAACAGTGTTAAAAAGCAGGCAACTGAAACTTGTGCCCATCATTATCAGTGGTTAGAGTTTTATACGAAGAGTCTAAGAAGAATAAAGGTCTAATTGAAATAATCTGAACCTTAATCTCAGATTATAGGAAGAGAATTTGGTGTGGAAAAGGAAGCGATTGGAATAAAATCTTTATTTTCATAAAGGGCATAATCTGCCAAAGAAGGACTAAAGCTCAGTTGTCTTTTCTCACTGAGCCTGTTTTTTTCTGCATTGCATAGATTTGATAAAATTAATTAAAAGTGAAGCACTATGTATTTGCACTTGCTCAATACAGTCCCCAGCACCTTGCAATTATAGGATTTTTCCATTTCTACTATTCATTTTCCTGAAAACCTTGGTTTAATGTATATTGCAATATCTAATTTTAATCATTATTCCCAGCCAGCACAGAGAGGACTATAGGAAGAACCTTCAGAATGCTCTGAAGAGTGGGATGTAAAATCAATTTGTGCCTTGGAGTGCAATTTTTTGTGGGGGTTTTTTGACATTGCTTTTGGAAGAAATCATTATTATTTCACCACTGTTTGGTGCTTATTCATTTTGCTCAGTTTCTATCATAGCCCATGAGGAGTTTTTCATATAAAAGAAGCATGTTCAGAAGCATGAAGATGTGACCCACAATGCTTAATTCTGTGTGCTCCACACATTTAAAATTTGCAGCAATAATTGAAATATGAGATTACTTCCTGTCTGCATACCAGACCAGAGTTACTCATTTGCTGTTATAACTCCTGAATTACAAATTGCTTTTTTTTAAACTAAATCGTCTAGTGTTCTATGGATATTTTAATTAAGAAAAAATATGACTTTGTTTTTGTTGCCTAACTAATGTTCTTACTGTAAGTAATTAGGATTTGTTTTCTTTTACAGGGTGATCAAGGTCTTCCTGGTTCTGTTGGTCCAAAGGTAAAGAAAAAAACAGTGTTTTTATGGGATAGCATTATCACTCCAATATAGCATGTTGCTTATAATTTACCATTGGAAATAGCTGAGAAGTCTAGAAGATTATTATTGTGCAATGTAATGAAGTCAGCAAACCTGACTTCTCAGTTCACCAAAGCACATATTTGCATCTACTTGTGCATTCCCAGTTTAACAATAGACTGACCTTTCACTTTAGGGCGATATTGGAATCACTGGATCAATAGGCCCCAAAGGAGAAGCAGGTGCTGATGGGCCTCCAGGGAAACCTGGACCACCTGGACCACCTGGACCTCCTGGACCCCCAGGTCCAAGCTACGGTTTGGGATTTGAGGTATTTTTCTATTATGGGGTTTGTTGTAACTAGGGATCCATTTCCTTCAGAGAATGGGAGATGTAATCATCTGTGTATCTCATAACTATCACAGATACTGATCACAGATAGATTAATTTTCCCCCGACTGAAATTTGTCTGTCAATAGCCTACAATTCCTTTTTCCATGGGCATTCGGCCATTTAGTAGGCCATGCTTAGACCATGCAAGTGATGGATTTCTTCAAGCAATTTTCATGAAACTATTCAGTAATGCCAGTTTTAAGGTGCTATTATTGATGCTAATATCATTTGCTAAAATCAAATGTTCAAAGCTACTACTGCACTACAAGGAAAAGCTCCTTTGAAACCATTTCATTTTTTCATGTAAATAATTTAGAGCAGAGATCTAAATATACACGGACACCTGCCAGTATTCATTAAAATTGAACTGCAGGTTCTGCTTAAGCTACTACTTTCCCATGCTGTCATTTTTGAGGCCATAAGTTTAGGTTAGGCATGTCACTTATGTAAGGTGGAACTACACAGTCAAGTTTTAGACATTTATGACCTCACGGTCTAAAAAAAAAAAGAAAGAAATTCCAGATGCTTCATTTTACTTCTAAAAGTAATACCTTCATCACCTTCAAATATGAGATCTGGTCACCTCAAGCTGAGTTTTACATGTCATTTGAGAACTGCTCATTTAGATAATCTTTCTGGAGCAGAAAGCAACTGTGCAGTACTGAAAGCCAAAGGGAGCACACTCAGGTTCAACAAGAGCTTCTGCATTTGACATTTTTGTCAAGTGATTGCCTGCATGACATTCACATATGGCTCTTCCCCTTTTTTCTTTTTCCATGCATTTTTGTTTTCTATTTTAGCTGTTTGGCTCAAGAGAATCTTTTCAGAGATTTTTTCTTTTTTTTTATTTCATAGGATATAATTCATGTTTGCACAGAAACTAAGGGCAGTTTCATCAGAGTAGGCAATGTCTGACCAAAACTACTGTCCATGTATAGAACTGAAGTGGTAAATTGGTGGTGTTTGAAAAAATGCCCCTTTACTTGCACATAAGTACACATGTTTCTCCCAGTATCAACACTACCCCCTTTATATTTCTCTTTGGTTTACTACAGAAACACTTCAAGTACTCCAGGTACAGGGCTGACCACTGATGCTTGTTTGGAGGTAAATTCCAATATCTGATATCTGACTAAATAGTACTGTACACTACTAATTAATAATCTCACTGACATCAGTGGATTTCAATAGACAAAAAACCTCTCAGGTAGCTCTTAGTTACCACCACTGCAATCGTTAGGAAGGAATGGCATCAAGTGTAAGTGTACAAACAGTCCATTGCATTAACTTACACCCGCTGTAAAAGCTAGTGCAGAGTCTCCCCTGAATCAGTACCTGCTTGGCTCAGAATGGAGTCAGGACTGCTGGGAAGCCTCATCTTCATCCTAGGCCTGATATGAGTTAGAGCCGTGATTGCTTCTTTGTCTTATATCCATCTGCTGTGACCCTTGAGGACCCAGGTATGCATTAGGTGTTGCTCTGCCCCATTCACTCTATTTGAGGAGAAGCCACCTTTGCCTCATTACATTGACAAAGAAATCCCCTGCAATTAGGTGGTTAGGGCAAACCTCTGCCATTTCTGATGCCTAAACTTCAGAGAACAAAGTTATCAGAAGAGTAGGGAACGAAAAAATTGGGAGTCCTCTCTTTGACAGACACAGAAGGATCCAAGCTCTAACTCCAGCAACAACTAGCTTCATTTAAGCTTCATCCTGTCCAAGCTGCATTAGCATGGTTGTCATTTCCCTGAGAGGAATTATACTATTAATAGACTTGCTAGTTCTAGCTGAACTTTTGGATGCCCACCCCTGCCATCTGTTAAGGCAGCACTGTGGTCTGCCAGTTCGTTAGGGCTACACTACCTTTTGGTTGGCAATCTGTTTATTGCTGTAAAGCTGTCTCTGAAAAAAATTCCTGTTAGCACTTGTTAGCATCTGTGATCAGCTATGTGCAAAAACCAAATGGCTTTGGGAAAAGAAAGAGACTGCATTTCTGGCACTTGTGCTTGCCAAAAGAACAGTTTGAGTTGCAGAAGGTACCTGGTAAACCTGTTAAAAACATGCAGATGTCAAAAATGACAGTATGTTTTATAAAGCAGGCATCAAACACTCTCTTTAAGGAAAATATGTTGGCAGAGACAGACCAGTTAAAGCACAATGGAGGCAAGGGAAGGAAGGACCTAGAAACACAGCTTGCAGTTTACCCTAAGAAGTTACTGTTTAGCTGAACAGGCCAAGCACACCATCTCAACAGATCTTCTGTTGATATTTGACCTGCTGAAAATTGATGGAGGAACTAAATGCAAGGCTGAGTAGCAATCATTCTCAGATGAAATTACATGGAAGGGCTTGATCCAATCTAATGGCTAGTTGTTCCCTGCCTCAGCTCCCAAAAGGGAGGTCCTGATCCCAGCTCTGCACTGCTGCTTCCCTTTCACTTGTTCTCATGGGGTTGGTGGAGGAGGAAAAAGAACAAGACCTCTCCTTTTCATTGGATCAGTTGACATCTTCCATAACTTCAGCATTAGGCTGTCATTTCATAGCAGTGTAAGCTGATCTAATTGGTCTTCCTACCCTTTTCCTTACACTGTCACTGGTGTACATCAGCCTCTTGGTGATCTGAGCCATTTCAAGACACTAACAAAGCAGAAAGCCAAGTATGCAAAGATTATGGGTCCTCTAACCATGGTAAGCTGAAACAACAGCTCACTGTCACTCAGAGGTGCGGATTCGACTTCCTTCCCCCTGTTCCTCCTCCCATCTGCAGCCATTCATTGCATGTGCCTGCTGTTTCCATGCACTAGCAGCCAGTGTTCCATCAACCCTTCCACAAGCCTGGCTAAATTTAACTTGCTAATCTGGTGGAATTTAACACTTTTTTCTTCAGTTTTGCTGGGATTACTGCTGAAGATGCTAATACAGTATCATATACATTGTAGGCAGAGCAATAAGAAAGTCTGCTTGGACGAAACTTTGGAGTTTAAAGCAAGGCAGGCTTTTATTTGTTGCTAATTTCCCAGTGCAGACCTGAAAATTTAGGATGGTTTTGTTTATTCCCTTTTTTCCTCCCGAAAAACTCGGATGATGGATACTGCATATTTCATGTGCATCTCCTATGGGGATTTAGAGAAGTCTCCATTAAACTGATCATATCCCAGTCTCTCATGGACATTTCTTTTCACCAGACTGTACCAACTAAAGGAGGGGGGAAACCAAGCCTCATACCCAAATTTACCGCTATTCCCCAGAGAGGCTGATATTCTGCCTTTTCTTCTTTTCTTCTTTCAGAAATACATATTCGCTCATGAGAAATATTGTGCCTCAAAATAGAGGTTAGGGAAGTCTTTGTGTATACTGAAGAAATTTAATTAGATGTGCCCTTTTTTGGCACGCTGCTGCCCCTAAGGTTCCAGATGCCATGGCAGTGAATGGTCCACAAGGAATTAAAACTGAGGAACGTTTCTTGGTGTTGTACTGTTATCAATTTTGATGGTTTTTTTGGCAAGCAGAGGCTCACGAGCTCTTAGTTCTGGCTGTGCTAGGCACTATACAAATACGTCTGGTAAGCTCTCCCCCTTCTAAAGAGCTCATAGTCTGAACAAAAAGTGGAAGCATTAATGCCTTTTCTTTTGCTAGTGCTAAACTAGTAAATTTAACCTGCTAAACTGGTGGAAAACTCTCCCCACTCCAAAAAAATTGCTCATTTTCTGCCATTTTAGTGAGTTAAAGTCATTCACGGGAAAATCAGAGGATTCAACATGTGGCAGAGCTGGTGAAAATGGAGACTGTATGGCTGTGAGCAGGAAAGAGGAGTGAAGAAAGAGCGAGATTTCCCCTTTTCAGAAGAAGCAAACCATTAGGTCATTTAAAACTGCAGCTGAAAACAAGTGAATCGTTTCCTGCTGGCATAGTTCATCAAAATGGCCTAAAGCACAGTCTGTCAAGCTCTGGAATAGGCATAACACAAGGAATAGGAACATGTGGCTGGGGTGCAGGATGAGGCTAAAACAGTGAATTATGACAGTCTGCAGCTTTATTATTTTGGCTACTTTGGAACTTCCACCTCATGGCTCTGCACTGACTTTGGAAGAAGTCAGAACAATCAGAGCTGGAAGCAGGTTGCCACTTTCTCTATTGCATCCTTCAAAACCTCTAGAAAATCTCTATAGAAAATATGAATATTTCCCTCAAAAAGACATCTATTTCAGAGAGATCTTTTTTAAGTCAGGAGATGGTCACCATGATGGTCAGAGAACTGAAGCACATAACCTGTGATGAAAGGCTGAGGAAACTCAGCTTGCTTATTCTGGAGCAGCCTTCCAATACCTAAAAGGAGGTTATCAAGAAGACACAGCCAAGATCTTTACCGTGGTGCACAGAGTGATGAGAGACAGTCAAGCTTGAGAACAGGTGCTTAGAGAGATTGCAGAACTGCATTCTTGGAGGTTTCCAAGACCCAAATGGACAATGCCCTGAGCAACCAGATTTGAAGTCAGTGTTGACCCTGCTTTGAGCAGGAGGTGGGACTAGATAGCCTGATGAGGTTCCTGTCTAACCTAACGAATTCCATGATTTTGTGACAGAACAGTTCTTTCAGTTCGTGTTCATTTCAGCCCACTGCACTCCAGGCAGGAGTTCAGCATTCAGCCATGAGAGTTAGGAAGGACCTTTATTTTTGAATGATGATTGCTGGTCTTAAATTGCCTGCAGGCCTTCCCTGCCTTAGATCAGTTATGTAACCATTAATAGTCATTACGATATTTCAGTAACAAGGTGGTAAAGAAGCACTAACAGAAAAATACCACTACAGTATGCCTAAACATACTGCATACTTAAAACTGTGATACTGTCTCACTTCTGTCTGATGCTCTCCAGCCTGAAGTACCAGAAAAATGCTGTCAGAGTGGCAAGTCTCTAAAGACCAGAGGTTTTTACACTGTATGAAAGATCAACATACTCATGTCATTTGAGTGTAGCTTATCTCTAAAACAGCACACATTGATCAAAAAGAAGTTAATGAGAAAAATTTAAAAATATTTGCATTCACTGTTTATCCAGCTTTTACAGTACTCTAGAAAACAGAGAGAGTGAAAAAAAAAAAGAGAAATACTTAATTTGGTGTAACTTTTTTCCCTTTCACCAGGACATGGAAGGATCAGGGAGTATTGGCTTGTTAAGTGAATCCAGAACTCCCGAAACAAGAGGGCCAAAGGTAAGAGGGTGTTTGGGGGGAGAAGAGTTTTTTCTTTTCATAAACAAAAATGTCCTTCTCTACTATTTGGAAACCCGTATCCCCAGTCAGCAATAGATCTAGAGTGACTTCACTGCATGTGATTTAGTTCCTATAGACTCACATTGCAAAAAGAGTGTCCTCAGAAGAGGCTGAATGATATTTTTCTGATTTCTGGTGGGCAGATCATTTTTAGATAATTGACTTTCTACTCTGGTAAGTTTTGCAGAGATTATAGGATGAAATGGAGTTTCTTTGTATGGTCTTGTTCTGTATTCCCTGTTTTTATCCCAGATAGAAGCCCTTGCTGCTTCTTTCAATTGTTTTTCAATTTATAGAAAATAAATAGAAACTAAGACCTAAAACATTCTAATGCTGATAATTAAATCCAAGTGTACCCACACATAAACTGAGCTGTTCAGTTTTCAGAATACAATACGGAAAATAGGAGACATTTTAGTGAGCATATGCATAAAGGATTGGAGTTGTAATGTGAATTCTGTCTAATTATTGAACAGATCTGGAATTCTTATGTAGAGAATAATAAAAGAAGAAACAATAAGTTTTGGGTTTTTTATTATTTTCATAATTGAACATCAAAGTTGATAGAATTGAAAGACAACACACTTAAAGAGAAAGGTAAAAAATAAGTTGTGTAATAAATAATTAAACCAGGGAACTCACTGCCATAGGATATTAATGATGTCAAGATTTCAGCAAGATTCTAAGAGAAATTGGACATCTATGACAATAACAAACCATCATCTTTTGCATTACAAAAGCTACACTTTGACAATTAATATTTTATGTTCATGTTTCTTAATATAAGTCAAGTTGTGACTGATTCCCCATGGGTGGACACTGGACATGGTGTCTTTACGCTTATATTGAAAAATTTAGCCCTCGCTACTGATAGAAAAAAAAGAGAAATGAGAACTAGTAAATGGGGAAAAACAAAATTGTTATTTTCTTTCTCAGTGGCTTTGACAGCTCGGTAGATAACGCTGTTTCATAAACACTTCACCAGTAAAAATAGCATACTCTACCAAGCATTTCCTTCAAATGTATAATCAAATCCTTCTGGCTTTTTCTCATTTAGCAACTACGAATTTGCATTACATGAAAGTAACCCAAGAATTAGTGTGATACCATTGATTTAAAGTCTTTTAAAAAGCCCTTTCCAACTTTAACTGATGAATTGCATATATTGATAAACTGAAGTGAATAGTTATGGTTTGACCATCAAATGTTCATAATCTGAAACACCATTTAGACTAAAAAAAATTTCCCAGTTATATGGAAACAATTTCCCAGGAGAAGGGATGTTTTTTCCTCCATCACCTTCTCTCAGGAGATTTCTGTCACTGTGGGCAACTTTAAAACACCAAGGGTCACATGCCTCCTGTGCGGAATGCATTGTCTCAGTGTGTTACCAGATCATTTGGTTTTATCTTAGTCCCTACCAGTAACACCAAAACTGAAGCATGTGTTGCCTTTTGCAAAGTAAACAATTATCCAGCATTCGTATTCCCAGAGCTGTCCAAATTGCTCCAGTCTGATGCTCGTGAGTCCTGCCCCTGTGCTCATTCCAGCAGAAATCAGCTGAAAGAATGAATCTTGTTGCCCAAGTCTGGAGAGGGTGCTGCTGAAAAGGACCTTGGGGTTATGGTAGTAGATGCCAGACCGAATATGAACCAACAGTCCACTGTCAGCACAAATAAGGCAAATCAAGTACTGGAGTACACCAGGAAGAGCATGGACAGCAGATACAGAGATGTTACTATCCCCCCCCACTCAGTGCTAGTCAGGCTGCATTTGAAATACTACATCCAGTTTCTGACAGCCCATTTCAGGAAGGATCTGGAGAAGGCCACAGGCCAGGAGAGAGCTACTGAGATGGTCGGGGCCTAGAGTGCATGACCTGTGAGGAGAAGCTGAAGGAGCTGGACCTGTTCAGTCTGGCAAAAAGGAGGCAAAAGGTGCTCTAATAGCTGCCTACAACTCTTTGAAGGCCAATTGCAAAGATAATGAAGGCAAACTATTCCTGGTAGTGCCAGATGACACAGCAAGGGGCAATTGTCACAGACTGCAGCTTGACAGGTTCTGGCTAGACGTCGGGAGAAACTTGCTCACTTGGAGGAATATTCAGAATAAAAAAAAAATAATGAGAAGTCCAAAAACAAGTCTAAAGTTGCCCTTTCTGACCTGTCTAAATGACAGCCTTAATCTCAGTTTTGCTTTTATAACAGGCATTGTTTCCAAGTCACTCTGCTATAAATACAGAAAAATGCCTTCTAGCAGCTGAGCAAAATGCTGAAATGTTATTTTCCTGTTACCACTTAGTCACTCCCCAATATTTGGGTCACTAAAGATGCAGAAGAACTTGCCTCTAATCACAAAAATGATTTTAGGTACTTGCTGGTACTGCATGAAAACATTATGAGCCACTTACACTGTGTGAAAACCCTAGAGGCTCCTGATTGTGTTAGAGGGAAAATTGAGTATCTGCTTCTAAGAGGGCTGTAATTAAAAGCAGCTGCTAGGAAATCAACTACAGTTATTCGTGCTATGTTCGCATCTGTTTAATTTTTTAATGGGATGGCAGTTTCCCCAAAAAACACATGATAAGAGCTTTGATTACTGTTTTGTAAAATTAATAGTGATATAAATAAAGCAATTAGGATTCGATGGATAAAAACCTTATTTCAATCTTTTATGAGAAAGTGCTCTGAAACAGAAGTATCAAATGCATTTTTTCTGTAGGCTCAGCTATCTTTTCCAGGATTTCTATTCCCTTTCTCCTGAACATCTGTGATGAAACAGGGATTGTGCATATGTTTCGTTGGTATTGATTTGTCAGTGTCTTGTCTTCATATTCAAGATGAAGATGACTTGACGACTTTGTTGAATTTTCATTTCCATCCTACCTTCTAAAATGATCAATAATAGTATGGTTCATTTTGACATCAAAGAGTTGTAATTGGACTGTATCATTGACGTCACCATATGGAGAGAAGAGGATTGCTTGCAATCCCCAATCTTTGTTTCAAACTACTTTTACACCTGGAAAGAAAATGCAGTGTTGCCTCCAAACTAGAAACATATCTTCATTATAGCCAAGGAGACAAATAATTCAAAAAACTAAGCACTTGAAAGTAACCCCTTGCAACAAAAGCACTTGGATCTTTCACTTTAATCTTGTCATTACATACTATTACCTATTTTAAGAAAATGTTAGAAATAAAGCTATCTTTCTAAGAGCAAAATCTTTAGATCTTTGCATGATAACGTAGAGCAAGTCACTATGTATTAGAACAACAAATCTGAAACAATGTTTACATTTTACTACTCTCTGTTTTACTACTGGTCGCAGACATTGTGTTTGTAACAGTTGTGGGTTTGAAATTGTTTTTTTCTGAAAAAAATTATTATGAAATTCCATTAAATTCCAGTAAATTCAGTGTGATTTTATAGGGTTCTGCAGGAAGACATGGAGAACGTGGACCATTTGGACCAAAGGTACCCTGTATAACAAAGAGCATTTGCAAGCTAGCATATTTTGCTTTGGCATAGATTTTTGATTTCTATATTCCCAGCATTTGCCTTAATAAAACAACTTTTTGGTTAACATTCATATATTGAACAAGTATGGGATAAATTTTGTTCTCTTTCACATGGGGTATGCAATGTTATTTTGTACTACTGGAATGCAGTTGTATCTTACTGTACATTACTGGACTGGGGATAAATAGAATTATGTCACATTTACACTAGAACAGTGGGGAGCTGTTCCAAGGAGTCTGCTGTAACATGGTACTTTCATTTCACTTTTTAGGGAGTTTGGCAGTTTTGCTTTCTCTCTCATTTGTACAATATCATTGTGGTTTCCAAAAGATTGTAAGTGTGCAATTGAAAGAGAAAGCTCTAGAAAAATGACCTTCTGGAGTGACTGTAGAAGGCTCTAGGAAAAGGTCTTAGAAGATTCTAGGGAAAAAAAAGTGAATCGTCGTAACTTTTTTGCCTTGGTTTTGATTTGAGCTCAGCTGTAACTGAATTTTTCCACTTTCAGGATGCTATTGGTTAAGTAACCTTGAACTCGTTTAGGCCAGAAACATATGCTGAAAAAAGGGAGAGACAAAAAAAAAGGAATAAAAGGGCAGATTCCCAGAATGGGGCCGTAGCCAGGAAGAGGCTGTTTCTGTTCCTTTATAAAGCCTAAATTCTGCTCAAGTTAACAATACAGCATGCCAACACCTTTTCAGCACCTTAAATCTCCAGGGTGTAGTTTAAGAAGCTCTAAATCTTCATTGCCCTGGGAAATGAGAGCAATGTTCAGATAGCAGGAGATGGAAATGATAGCTGGGGGCCCCCATCCTTTCTTCCTTAAATCTATTTCTGGACACACACAGCACAGAGTCACTGGCTACCCAGAAAGCAGAATATCGCTAGCAATAGCTGCAAGTATCTTTCCTACCTAGAAGAGCAGCAATTAGAGACCTGGACAGCCTCTGATGTCTAGGGTCTTCAGAGTTAGGCCAAAAGGCCCTCTACTACGTAGCCCGTCCTGTTAATGCTGGACAACACGAACAGATGCAGTCTCTGTGCTAAAATACATTTCTTGTTAAAAATTTACTCTCTTCCCTTAAATAGAAATACTGTTTTTAGAATATTGTGGAATTTTTTTTCCACAAAGACTTCAGAAAGGAGGTAGCATTCTGGATTTAGGATTTGGACTGGGACTGAAAAGAAAGTTATCAGCCTTTAGCCAGGAGACTTCACCACAACCTATACTTGCCTTTTGGTTGATGAATCTTGAGTCATTCATCCCCAAAATGATGGAGACACAGAAAAGAGCTGATCATCTGTTTCCTGACATCTTACAAGCCAGGTACACTACATCAAAATTAATATAAAGTGGCTGTAACACACTCTCATTCTCAAGGGGGTGAATTTTACACCCACTTTTCATGGTTATAATTGACTTCACTAGGCAACAGTGGCAAAATACAACAGCCACCCACTTTTAAAAAGCAAGAGCTCATGCATCACATCTTTACAGTTTAAGGTACAGTTAAATTATGTTTCATATATCCGTCATCCTTCAAACATCCTAGACTAGAGCTGTCAGAGCAAGCTTGTTGCGACCAAAGTTTGACCTGTTTCCTAACCAATAAATATAGATCCAAATTCTGCTTTCACATTTATTATTACAGAAAGCTTTCTTTCTTAAAAAATACATAATATACAGTCTTCCTGCATTCATGAATGTAAACACTCCCAAAAGACAAAACTGAGAAAGGCTTTTCAGTGAGTGCAAATGTAAGTTTATGCAATGATCCTAACTCCTTGTGACTTTATTGCTGTTTCTAGTCTCTCTCTCAGCTGAAATCAGCTAAATTACATATTTACTGTCTGTAATGAAATCAAGGAATTCTGCCCGCTCAGAGCCAGAGCACTGCAGAACTTGTCCCACAGGTGGAGCAGTGAAGTATTTGACACGCTGCTCGTGGTACAACACAGTGCCTCAGTAGATGAGGAGGACGGGACAGTGGGGAAGGGACTTGTTTATCTTTATTGAAGGAAGACGGTTAGTCACTTGTGGAGGTAAAGATCACTGTGGCTTTGGGAGATCTGGGAAACGGGTATGGTCCCATGTGTAGATTTTGGCCAACCAAAAAGAAGGTTCAGGCATATGGCTTGGTGCATGCTCAGCAAAAGCAATGAGTAGCAACCATAAACTCTAAGAAGATGCTGGTGGCAGTTGAAGATTAAATCCCCAGAACCAAATCGCAAAAGTATGCTGAGCATCACTTTACAGAAAATATACCCTCTTTTTGACTAATCATTTTGCCCCATTCGGTCCCTTTATTTTCAGGGAATGTAGCACATGTGTAGAATATGTGTAATTACAGCTCACTTTGATACTTCAGCCTGTGTCTCTGTTTCAGGGAGAAAGAGGCAACATTGGTCCACCAGGTTCAAAGGTGGGAAACTCATTTAACTTGATCTAAAACTTCAGCAAGTTCTTTCCTCCTCTTAGTTTCCTTTCTTCTTTTTATGAACTCAGGTGATAATGAACATTTCTAGCACGGTCAGAATATTAAATCCCAGAGAGATTTCTCTGGAAAAAAAAGAACTGAGTTGAATTGTGATTATCAACAGCCAGTGTTACCTGTTGCTTAAGACTTCTGTTTAAAATACAGTTAAAACTGCATTTAAAATCCAGTTCCTCAGATGTGCAATACCATGGTGTTGTTTGAGGCCATTTTCATTTTCAGCAAAATTGAAATGAAGATCAACAAATTTTATATAAAAAAAATCAAGTTCCATGTGCCTCTTCATCCTCATTCTCATGGTGTATAGCTTGCACCTCGCACCTGAGCACTCCCCCCATGACTCACCTTTGTGGTACAAGAGCAGATACATACAGTGCCATGCAGAGGCCTTAGGAGCCACCCATGACCCCAATCTGGTGTTCAACACACAGGCCACTGTTGTGACCTATTTCTGTGCTAGAACTTGCCCACCATGCCGCAGCCACCTATCCGATACATGACCATGCAGTCATGCAGTTAGTGACTGGAAGGACCCTCTCGAGGTCATCTAGTCCAATATCACACAAAGTATGAGATCACCAAGACTAGATCAGGTCAGCAATGTTTTTTTGCTCACCTGTCTTAAATACTTCCAAGGCAGCTCCACAGACTTTCTGGATATCCTGTTCTGGAGCTTCACTATCTTGCTAGTGAAGAGAGTTTCCCTGATGTCCAGCCTGTATCTCTGAACCTGTAATTTGTCCTAGCTGTCTAACTCCTTCCACATGCCAGCTGTGCCTGCAGTGTGCACAAGCTAGACTTGCAGCTGCTAGCCATGAGACCCCCTTCAGCATGGAAACCAGTACATTTACCCTGGTTAACACAGTGTTAATGCCAGAGCCAGGTCCTTCTTCTCCATTATTCCCCATCAGCATCCCTGTATAGCCTGGTCTGGGCTCCTCCTGGAACGCCCCCAACACCAAAGCTCCTGCCTGAGTTCATGTGGTTTTTGCCAGCCCTGGCTGACTTGGGTGCCTGGTGGAGGCATAAGCCAGCAGAGGGCAGTGCCAGGGCAAATAAAAAAATTAAAAAATGTAGCACAATACAATACAATACAACACAACACAATACAATACAATACAATACTTCTCTTGCATTTGGGCCAGCATCAAAATCAGCAGCAATGATGATTTCATCGATGATGAAACAAGCATTGCTTGTTTCACACAGCATCAAAATTGTTGCTGTGTGAAACAAGCAATCATGAATCGACCCTTCTGCATGCTGAATTTACAGGAGTATTATATAGTCTTCTAACAGCATCTGCTTGTTTATTTAAAAATAAAACAACAACAATATAGCAGGACTCTGCTTGCCATAAATTCCATCTGCTGTACATATTTTGAGTGTTACCATTTCACAGAGATAATTGTCAGCATGATATCTGATAGATAGATGATAGAATCTGATGCATGGATGAGTTGGACAGTTGTTTTAAAGTCTTCTTTTTAATCTGAGTTTGTAGATTATTTTCTTACTTGAGTTACTACTTCTGCAACTGCTTTGTTTTGTGGTCTGTGTTCTAGTAATTATTACTGCTGATGTGACAGACACTTTTCAAAAACATGCATATACTGTGAGTGGAGTGACTACAGTGTTATTTTAAAATAATCCAGCTCTATAATCCTCAGATAGAAAACCTAATGATAGTCCTCTTGATAGGTATAATTTTCTAAAAGCACTGAAGAGACTGAAGTTCAAAGTCCCATTTTTACAAGTCACTCCGGTGCCTAAATCCCATTAGCTTTCAGAGACACCTTTTATGCTGAAGTTGTCTATAAAATGAAAATTAGAATGCTTCTAAAATTACACTTTATCTTAATAAATGGCATGTTTATTCCTGAGCCACATGCTTTGCTGACTACAGACAAAAATAACAGATAATAACAGGAATAACAGAGAAAATCCGTTCTTAATGACAGAGACACTTTTTATGTTGATGGTTCTGCAGTCAGGCAAAAGAAGACAGAAGATTTTGAATCTTATGAACGGTTAATTGGAATTTCCTCCATCACACCAAAAATGCAGCAGAGAAGACCATTTGACGTAGGATGCTTTAAAGCTCTGTTGTATTCCTGTAGAGTATTAGAGAATTCCCAGTGTTTTTACTGGGTCAGATCCATCCATCTCAGTTTCCTGTCTCCAACAATGGCCAAAAGCAAATGCTCAGATACAATTCGACCCTAGAAAAGGGCAAGTTTTACACTATAGTTACCCTGAGTACCCTCCCAGACTTCAACAGTTTGTGACTCAGAGACCTCCTCAGCCAGAGATGGTTTCTGTATTAGAAATATTCCATAGATCTCTTTGGCATGAACTTGATGTCTCCCCTGGAGCTCATGAAAACTTTTGCCATCTGTGACATCTTGTGGCAAGGTGTTCAATGAGCTTAGCTATGCTTTGCGTGAACCTTTCTCCACCTATTTTCACATGTTGCTCACTAGTTCTTGTATCAGAAGAATTCAAGTATTCAGGAATTCAGTATTGAAGTTATGGGCATACAATAATTATATACAGTGGCATAGCAATATCCTCTATTCTTTTCTTCGTTTTCTTTTCCTAATAATCCCTAGCATTCACTTTATCCTTTTGACAGCTACTGAGCTGACTTTTTCAGGGAATTGTCTATGTCTATTAGATTTTCATGATACTATCTGCTGTAAGAACCTAAAACTATTTTCTTGAAGCAGAAGAAAATGCAAGAAGCAAAGCAGCCCTCTCCTGAAAACAAAAGCCCAAACAAACACACAAAAATCCAATAAAAAACAACACAGGACTGATCTGGTACCTGGAAGAATCATTAAGCTGTTCTGTGTCATTTCTTTTGCGCTTCCATACAACACAGAAGAAAACACATGCAAAAATGTAGTTCACTGTTTATCAATGTTTACCAATGCTTTAAGAATTCGTTGTCTTCTTTTATCCATTTTTCTCTAGGCCAACTGCATTATTGTTACTGTGTGATACTTGACGTTTTTCCCATAGGGTAGAATCAGATTTTTGATAATAATGTCAGTTCTGTATTAAACTACAGCAGGGGTTATCAAACTTTTTGCCCCATATCCAGTCTCTCCAAATATGCTCAATGCCTCTCCCCCTGCTTCCTCCAGTTAGATCATCACTTAACTGAAGGGTGGAAATAACTCAGAAAATGTATCTTGGGAGGAAGCAACAGAATTCACCCCTTTCGAACAGAGACGGGAGCAGTGGAGAAGAATGATTGAAGCGGTATTAAAAAAGATCTGCTCTGAAGAGGGGAAATCAGGAGGAGGAGTGAAAACAGTTGATGACTAATGAGAGCCACTGATCATAACGCAGCTGAGCTCTCCACAAACATGCCCCATAGTTCCCTCAGGATACCTCTTGTGTCCCCCTGAGAGTGGTATGGTCCTGCTTTTATGAGACTGAATACAATTTCAAATGAATAATAGTATTTTTGTTGTGTCAGGGAATGCCAGGTACAGATGGAAGACCAGGCTTTCCCGGCATCGCTGGCCGTCCCGGAGACGTGGTGAGTTGGGCTGTTGTACTCTGCAATCACTTAACAATCTGGCTCCCAAACCCATGTCTCAAGCATCATCAGCAACCCTCATAGCATCTGCTATTAGTCTGTGGAGAGGTGGGCCTGGGTTTGTCCTGCCTAATCTGGAGCAGTTACCTGAGGCACCAGACACAGGAAGTCTCCCTTGCCTGCCTCCCTAGCCAAGAGTGATGCAGGCCTCTCCAGAGGCTGATTCAAACTCTTCAATGCTCCTTTTGTTTTAAATTGTTCAGAAATAAGCTCTGGTTTTAATTAGAAGGAAGCCAATAGGCTTGTAGGTGATTTTAATATATTTCTCCTGCTCAGGAACCCTGGGGACTGAGGGCATGCTTTAGCCAGAATGTCCTGCTGCTCCTTCCCTGCCACCTGCCTCTTGCTTGCAACAGCTGAGCTGTCTGCATTCCCAGAAGAGCGGACTGTATTGAGGGGCTGATCAAGCTTAGATATAACCTGCCTCAAAAATGGTTGTTTAGATCACCCACCTTCCCTTGTACAACCCACTGAGCAATCCCAGACACAACTGGGGTGGTTAATACTGATGTAGGAAGCAGCAGACAGGCATAGCTGATTTCAGTGCATTGAAGGAGCTTGCTGAGTTAATCCCTGACTAACGAAATGTTGCATGCTGATTTGTTCCTTGTCATTTGTGAGCTCTGTCAAAGGCAGTGGCACATATTTTCAAACATCAAATCCTCAGAGGGTCTGAGAGGAAACCAGCTGAACCTTTCTGCGATTTGATGGAGCTGGGAATCATTCCATGCCAGCATTTTACTTCATATATTTTGTAAAATTAGAGAATGCCATTTTCACAGTTTTTCTTTTTAAATCAGTTATGTTCATTTTTGTTATCACATGCAGGGTCCGAAAGGGGAGAAGGGTGACCCAGGACCTCAGGTGAGATTGGATGGATTTCATTCTTGTTGAGAAACCTACTTCAAATGTAGTGTTTAGTAAATGGGCTTTCCATCTGTAATGCTCTTGAAATAGGGTGAACCAGGACAGGATGGGACCAGTATTGTGGGACCACCTGGACCACCAGGACCACCAGGACCAATCACAGCAATACCTGAGGTAAGTATGCTTGTCGAGAATCTCAAAGTTCTTATAACTCAGCTTGAAGTAAAGAGGGCACAAGCAGTTAGCTAAGTGGAAATTCTAGTGTTGATGTTCAGGTCATAAATCCACTCCACAAAACAAAAATCTCAATATGTCTCTAAATCAAATGGATGTATTTTGAGAAGATGATATAGGAAGCAAAATGGGTAAAGAACTTACTAGAATCATGCGGTGATATTGAGAGTTTCTCTTGAACTCTGCACTTGATTCTGCAGGAATTGTGAAAGTTAAATAAAAATCAGCCAAGAAATACAAAACCAGGAACAAAACAAGGCACCTGAGGCATACCAGTATGTAGGAGAGAGATGCAACCCCCTTGTGCTCTCTGATGGGTATCCATTGTACAAACAAGAGCATTGACTCTGTTGTGGAAGCAATAACTGGAAGCATCAAAGGGTAAAATGTTCAACGTTCCTACAAACTACATCGTATCCCTCAGCTGCACATATATTTTCAGTCAGATTTGCTTTATGTACACCAGCCTTTGCAAAAGCAATACTAGTTAGCAGTAACAAAACCAAGAAATTAGGAGGAACCCCTTTTCAAACTGACAACAAAAATCTTTGGTAGTTAGCTTGATATGACATTGAGAACTGGAGAAGCTGTGAGTGGCCACAGGAAATTCTTCATGTTTGAGAGCTGGGGATGCCTAAACCAGCCAGATTCCTCCATAATACTGCATATAAATACAGTCAGAAATGACTTCTGATTACAAGGAGTGAAAATACCAGGCTGAGAAATCTGCATTAGGGGTAGCTGGGCACAGACATTGTCAGAAAGCTGACTTGCGCATTAATATTTTCTGTTGACTAAAGCAACAAGGCTTCTGCTTAGGCCTCAGCTTGTGACAGCAAATATAGCACAACTTGACATCCTATAGCCCATATAATCAGTCCCAAAGGAATTTGTTTGGTTTCTTCTTAGCTTGCCATGTAGAATTGTCATCTTAAGTGTGGCTCTAAGATCTTTGATGAATAGAAGTATAGAATCATAGAAATGTTGGCTGGAAGGGACCTCTGAAGATCATTTAGTTCAAACTCCTGCTCAAAGTGGGACTGTTACTGCACTTCGTCATGTTTCTCTTGGAGTTTCTGGCAATTTCCTCAACAGGCCTGAGAGGAAAATGTGGCCAAGTGAGAGAGTTGTGGTGTAAACCTTATGTTCTTTCTCCCAGTGCTGACACAATATGATTGTGGGACGTTAGTACTTACCAGTCACTAAACAGTTCTGTTTATAGTAATAACGAACCTGAATATGTTGTTCCTTAGCTCATTAATATTTGAAAAACACTGTGAGATCCTCAGCGGGAGGACAGCATGTATAAGAAATGTGAAAACATTACTGAAGCCGACACAGCTGGAGACTGCATGGTTTCTCCCTACATGTCGTGACAGTCACAGTGCACACATGTCAAACTAATGTGTAACTATCTCTGAAGGACCCTAATGTGCGTCCTCTTAATTGTCCAGAACTTCTGAAAGGACCAGCTTCACCATGTGTTACAATGACGTGCAGAGCCTAGTAGAAGCTGCATTACATCAGGTGCATTACAAACCAATGCAGAAACCTATTTCCTTCTCTAAACACCTTGGAGTTTAAGAAGTAGGCTGTCTTATGAAGTAAGGTGCATATGTACTTGGCTTTATGTACATTTGTGGCAAACAGGTATTGTGCAGGGATACAGCAAGTGTCATCTGTCCTCATATGCTTCAAAACCTATCCATTGTCAATCAGATAATTTCTCTGAGGATTTGGCAAGCTGGATTTGGAAGCAGTTGATTAAATGTGCGTGTGCACATGTGGGTGTTTGTGAATATATGTGAAATTGAGTTCTACCTACCTCACAAATGTTTGTAGAAGAACATAACCTTTGCTCATTATATATTTTCTGAGAACGTTAAATTGTTTAAATATATTTTGTTGATTCAGTCCCTCAGAAAAAAAATTTCCTTAGTTAGCATCAGCTGTGGGAAAGAACCACTGTGAGCAGACCTATCAGCTGCAATTAGAAATACAGAAGTAGAATAAATACCCGTCCTGACTGTTGCAATGTGGATATTGGCTTGATCTGGATGAAGGGGTCAGAGATCATTTACCATTTAAGTGATCCATGAGGCAGTCAGGGAGATTGTTCTCCAGATCAGGGTCTATTAGTTCGCTCACTCAACCATTGTCTTGCTAAAGACAACAATACTTCCTCAGCTCTGGAAGTCCAATGGACTGATCTACCAGAGTCAGAAGGAAATTTTCTTACTAAGGTCTGAGAAGCTACCACTAAACAGATTTTCTGTTGCTTCACCACAATTCAACAAATTAAAGAACCAGTGCGGTTTCAGTGTTGTTGCAATATTAAGGTCTGATCTGGGCAGTTGTGGCTTAGAGCCACGTTTCATCTGTAACTGTCAAAGAGCAGGCTGATTGAATTACGCTGAAAAATGAACCTTGATTTCCTCCTCATTTAACATGATCCCTACGTGCACTGAGGAAATTTGACTCCTGCAGACATGGGATATATGGCAGGAGCCACTTCTGACAATGGAAAAAGATAAGATAAATTAAATTTGAAGTCTGCAATGGACCCTGGCCATTTCCAGGCTTCTGCAGTAGCCATTGACAATTGTTGGTTTCAGAAGCTTGCAGCCATTTCTGTCTCCTGCAGTCCCTCTTGTTATCAATCTGAAAGTCTGCTCTGAACTGTTCTGTGTTAAAAAAGGTCTCTCAGTTTGCTATTGTCTGATATCCCAAAGTGATTAAACCAATATTCCTTATCATACACTGGTTATTTTGCTCTTTTGTAGCCTAATCTGATATTTTGAGCATTTTCATGCATGTAATTATGATAGCGAGTAAACCACATTAGTTGTTTCTGGGCTTTTACCACATCACATTAGTTGGGTACTGTGTAGAAATAATTTTGAATAGAGAGAGTTTATTAGATTTAAATACAAAAATTTAGAGCAATTAATTATCTCTGGTTGGCATTTTTCATCCATAGTTTAAGTAGAAGAAGTAAATGAAAGAAAGTCCTGGAGAAAGATTAATCTCTGGGGTGTAATGCAAATACCAAGAGATTTTGTGTTACCTGTGTTCTTTCTGTAATTATAATTGTGCATATTCATGCCACTTGGATAGGAAGCTGAAGGTGTGCTTAGAATCCACCTATACAGTCATACTAGAAAATATTGTTTCTTCATCTCTGTATCAATGAAGAAAATATGAAAAACAAAGTTGTCCTTACTGTGTAGCCAGCACTTTCTGAACTAATGTGCTGTGTTGAAAAGGTACATTGCTGGATTGTTGCTATTAAAGCTGTTTGCGCATCCCAAAAGGAAGGTAAATAACTATGTACCTGGAGCAGGCTGGAAAGGCCATGGACTTTTTTCCTAAACATAATTCTTGTACCATACGTTTTCATATATTCTTCAGCGCGGTGTATGCTTTACTGACTCTCAGCCACAGTTTCTATTTGCAGCTAAACTCTACTTATAAAATATACAAAGTGCCTAATCCCAAGCTCAACAAAGCCTTTGGGATTCTTTCCACTGATTTCAGTACAGTTTGGATTGGGCCCAGAAAGAATGAATACTGAGTAATTCCATACTAAAAAGACTGTTTAAACCCAGGGCTCCTGGAATTCTGCCACCAGCTATAGATAAAGCAGAACAATTGCAGCAGCAGGATTCTTTTATTACTGTCATTAAAGTAATAGCCCACATCCTGCTCTCTCTCTGGGACATGTAGGGCCTGGAATGTAATGGAACAAGAGGTATTTTGCTACCCAGGAGCAATGCAGTGGAGAGCTCACACGGACTGGGTGATGGAGTGCTGATAGCAGAACTGAAGCTGTTTTTCTGACTGCTTCAATAACAATTTTCCAGAGCTATTTGTAGCACATGAGGACAGGGAGTAGGTAGCAGCACCCAGTAAAAGGTAACAACTTTCAGCTGCATGAATCATGAAGCCAACAAGACCTCAAAATACAGAAAGTTGACCACACGCTGCCATGCTTCAGGTGCCATGGGTAAGATAAAATAAGATAAGATATGATGTGACCAAGCAGGTCTGTCCTCTGTTGTGTCCTTCTCGCATTCCATATTAGAAAACTACTATTCAGACACTTATAAGATAATTGGAAGGAACCTTGGGAATCATTTGATCAAGCCTCCTGCTCAAAGCAGGGATAGCTTCAAAGTTAATTTCTGAGTACTGCATTCCTAACAGGTGTTACAAAGGATTCTGATCTGATAGCATTGATCAGGACATGCTTACATGCAGAGGAGACATGAAGATTTCACAGTATCTTGGTGGCAACATGCTTATTCATGTGCTGCATGGAACCCTCTGGCACCTACAGGCAAACCCTGACCTCATTAAAGTCAGAAGGAGATTTTTGTTATGTTTAATGGGAATGTACTGCCATACCCAAAACCTGAAACTGAAATGGATAGAGTGGTTTGTCTGCTACACAAGCAGACTAGTTCAAAGCTCTGTGGGGATTCAGTACATATTTCTGAATCCAAAACCAGGTTAGAATAACACACAATAAATGAAACTGTTGGGTGAAAGAGGTGAAACAAATGACAAAAATTGAGTAAGGATCTCTTTTCACTTACAACGTTTATGTGGAGCAAGCGTTTATATATCATCCTGAATTGTAATGTATGACTAATTAAACCTAGTTAAACTGGAAAGCAAGCTCTCTGAAACCAAAATGAAAGAGGAAAGAAGCCTAATCACAACATCAGGACAAAAAGCTGATTGGGAACAGCCAATATGGATTTCTCAAGGGCACGTCATTCCTGAACAACCTGATTCCTTGTCTATGGACAAGGAACAGCCACTGGATGTTGTATACCTCAGCTTTAGCAAGGTTTTTGACACAGTCTCCCATAGTCTCATTATCACCAATTTGAAGAGCTATGGGTTGGATAAGTAGATAACAAAGGTGGGTGGAAAATTTTCTAACTGATGAACTCAAAGATTTGTGATCAATGGTGCAAAATCCAGCTGGCAGATGGTAAACAGTGGCATTTCTCAGAGACCAATACTGGGACCAATACTGTTTAATGTCTTCATTAATGACCTGGATGATGGGATGGAGAGCACTCTAAGCAAGTTTGCGGTCACCAAACCTGGGGCATGGTCAATATTCTGGAGGACAGTGCTGCTATTCAGAGGGACCTGGCAGACTGGAGAAATGGACTGACAGGAACTTCCTGAAGTTCAAAAAGACCATGTGCAAGGTCTTGCACTGGGGATGGAATAACCCTATGCAACAATACAGGCTGTTGGCAGATTGTCTAGGAAGCAGCTCTGCAGAAAATGATTTGGTGGTCGTGGTGGACAGAAGCTGGCAGTGTGCCCCTGCATTGAAGAAGGCCAACCACATCTTGGGCTATATCAGTATGACGGTAGCCAGCAGGTCCAGGAAAGTGGTCCTTACCCTCTATTCAACATTTATGAGACTGCACCTGGAGTGCTATGTCCATTTTGGGGCTCCCCAGTACAAGAAAGATATTGACATACTGCAGTGAGTCCAGCAGAGTGTCACCAAGATGGTCAGGGGGCTGGAGCACATGAGGTATGAGGAGAGGCTGAGAGAAGTGGCTCTGTTCAGCCTGGAGAAGAGAAGGCTAAGGGGAGACCTTATTGCTGTCTACAAATACGTGATCAGAAGTTAAGGAAAAGATGGAGCTAGACTCTTCTTGGAGGTACACAGCAATAGGATGAGAGGCAACAGACACAAGCTGGGACATGGGGAATTCCAATTAGATATTAGCAAAAATGCTTTTACCCTGAGGGTAGTCAAACACTATAACCGGTTGCCCCAAAATGATGTGGCATCTCTATCCTTGGAGGTGTTCAAGACTCAACTGGACAAGTACCTGAGCAACCGGATCTAATTAGACCTGCTTTGAGCAGGGTGTTACACTAGGTGACATCCGGAAGTCCCTGCCAACCTATGATCACAAGCTGTAGAGATACACAAGTTAGTGCTGAGCTTACTAATTCCACACTCTGTTCAACCTTCCTGAGACTCAGAGCTGATTAGCTTAGGTGCTGCACCACATTCCAGTGTATATACTGTTTGGAAGATCCAATCTAGTTTCTTTGAATGCTCTGTATTGCACTGAGCAGGCACAGCAGCTTGCTCAGAGTTAACTTAGGAATCACTATATGGTGCACCACTGTGTGATACAGACATGTCCAGAATATAACTATAAATTTGAATCTACAACAAGGTGTGTGCGGTCAGACAGTTTCACCATCTCAGAATGTCACTGATGTCTAAAACTTTTATTTTGATCTCTGTCTTACAATGATGTCAGGTCATGGCATTTTGTTTTAGAGTTTTCAAATCCTCCCCCCAGTTAGGGGTTTTATGAGGCTGAGTTCATGAAAGTTTTTCATTCAGAGATCTTTACATATAAAGCGTAACACAAGTGCTAGGTTTTGTTATTCCAGTTGCATGACAAAAATTAAAATCAGAGAGCATTCTCTATTGCCTCATTTGTGTTTCTTCTACCCATAGTTATAATGGGATGCTTTAACTGTGTGTGCATTTCCAAAAATGTATGTCTATTCCAGATAACCAATTTAGCATTTGAAATAATCTGTTCCTTATCCACTTTTTTTAGCTACTACTGAATGATACAGATGGAATTTTTAATTCCACTGGAATTAAAGGATTGCTTGGGCCTCCAGTGAGTATATGCTGCTTTATTAAGTGTTCAAATTTGCTTGGTCTTCAATATCTCCTTTTGAGTACCATCTACAGCTCAGTTTCATACGCCTCAGAAATGTGTGTGTAACTCCTGCTAACTTCAGAAAGAAGCTGTGCAGGAGTACAACAGGGCAGAACTGAATCCTGTATGGATACATTAATTTTCATATATTTGTACTGAAGAAAGAAATTAGGGAGATTGGCTTAGCTCTGGATCTGAACTATATGTTCAGAATGACAGAAATGTGGAACTGATGCAAAAATAGGGACTCAGATTTACATAGAAATTCTTCCATTTTTTTCTCATTTTTCAAGTCATGAAATGTTGGAATAAAGTTTTTTTTCACTTCTACTTGAGTCTGCAATTAGGAATGCTAAGCTCCAGTGTATGAGTTTTGTCTTACAGCAATTAGAGTTGTGGATGTAAAGCTGGAAATCTCATGGGAGAACCACAGATGTGAAATTTCAGGCCCTATTTTGCAGCCAGGAGTTTATCACATTTCAGTCAAATATTTGAAATTCTGGGTGCTTCTTGGTACTGATTTCAAATTCCTAGGGCTAGATCCACAGAGAAGCCTACCTTCTTTGTGCTGTGGAGTCTATGCAAAGTTAGAGCAGAACTGGCCTGAAAAACAACAATATATTGCACTTTGCAAAATTTTACTCCCTAAAGCTAAGCATTGTGCTTCACAATGAGTTTAATTTGCAGCATGTTGTGTGTTTTATTTTATCTGCTTTCATGCTGATTTGTATGCTAGGTAAAATCACAAACAAGATAAGCCCAGTTCTCCTCCTCAAGTTCAATTCCTGTCAAAACAAGGAAGACTAGAATGTGTGTACCTGATAACAGAATTTGACTCTACATAGCCACAGTGAAAAAAGATTCATATTATTGATATAACTGCCCCCAAACAAATTTTTTTTGAATCTGTTAGTGAACTGAGGGGAAGGACATTAACTCCAATAATAGCTTTCAACCCTGTGTCTGTGTGACTGTTAGCCCAACATCCCTCTTTTTCCCTTTTCACATGGCAAGAAGGCGCTATTATAGTGGCTGCATCCAGCTCTGCTTATGGTAAAACAGCTTTCTTAGAGGAGCATTTTGCTGTGTTTCCTAAAGACCTGATTCTCCTAAGCCCCAGACATAATAGGATGTGAGGATACGACGGGCCCTCTCGTGTGAGCTCTGTTACTGCAGGTGGTTGCCAATCAAACCTTAGATGACAGGTGCCCAAAACGATGTAGATGAGTGGGTTCATGAGCCCAGCCAAAATGCAGTGATTTGTCATACTGATTACAGTTAGTCCCAAGAGAATGAAGTAGGTCTTGTAACTTAAAGTGCAGTTGCTATGGAAACTTTGCATCTTTGGGAACCTGCACCTCTGAGTACTCCCCAGTTAGGAAGGAGGAGCAGTCTCGTAGTGATTCATATAATATGCATCCAGGTAAAACTAGAGCTAAGGGGGCTCTCTGTGGGTATCACAGTGGGGCAATCTTAAATATGCCCAGTGCAAATCCAAATCCATGTTTCTACTCACAATCTAGTGGACACTATTTTGTGATCCACAGATAACCAGTAGCTCAGTGGCAAAGGCCAAGGGAGGGCTACTCTGTTCCCTGTGATGGACACTGGAAAAGACTCAAAGGAGGCTGAGTTTTGGTTGCCTTTGATATGTGGAAAATGTCACCTTTCTTCTGCTTCTCCTGGATCTCTGTCCCTTCAGTTTTGGAAAGTAAACTCTAATGTTCCAGAATAAGTTGTAAGATCAGGGTACTGTGGAGTGTTTGCAACCTACCACTGGCTGAAAGAAATTCTTCTTCCAGTTTCACATCAATTAATATTCACAAGTTAGGAGGTACGTGTAAACTGCACTGTCTGTTTTGCAAGTCCATAATATGTGTTTGTATGGGGGTGGGGTTTTTTGCATTTTGCAGGGGCCAGATGGCAAGCCAGGTCTACCAGGATTTCCTGTAAGTATTATGTTCCTGGGATTTAAATACATATTCTTGAATATACTTTAATATTTTAACATTTATGTAGTACAGAACTTATACAAATTCTGATAAATTCTCATATGGGAAAACACAGGTCTTTATGCAGTCAACAGGATATTATGGTTGTGGTAGAAATGAACTCTGTGTTAAGATCTTTCTGCAGTTCAGATGCAGGCATATGATCTCAGGATCCTTTCTGTATTGCCTAACCAAGAAGAAAGCTTGAAAAACTGACAAATAATGTTGACAAAATGCTGGCAAATTGCCCAGAATTCTACGGGAGGTTGTTTACTGAGTCCTGGGTATTGTGGACTGCACCGGAAGCCAAAGGGGGGGAAAACAAAAACCTTAAAAAATTCTTTTTAGTTAAAAATGAGCTGGTAAGATTTAGAAAGTGATTCAATGAATTGTATCATCTCTCTGGCATTAACAGAATTTCTATAGAAATGAAAATACCATTCTTGTCCTTACCTCAGCTCTTTTCTCTAGCTCTTTACTAATGTAGAAATCATGTAGACTTGAATTTGATCCTTGATGGGAGAAATTCTGACCTGAGCCAAATGTTTTCTTCACATAAGATACAGAAATGATCATTTTTTCATACATATAATCTATATTTCAGATAAAAATATTTTTAAAGTATTGTTCCTTAAAAATGTACCTTCAGAAATTCTTCTGAAAATCAGTCTGGCTGAATGCAGTGAGACAGAATAGAGTAGGGAGGAAAAAGAGAATTTTAGGCTGAATTTTCACTTCTATTAATGTTTGCTTATTTCCATTTGTGAATGTGTGTATCTTCTACATTGGTGAAAAATATCAGGGGGTTAGTTTTGTTGTTTTAACAGATTCTCCCTATCTGATATTTGTTTTAGGGAATAAAGACAGCAATTTGGTTTTATAAAAATGCTTAGATTACAACCAGAGTGATTTAAAGTTCAAGATTTCCAGTTATTTAAAATTACATTTAGTAAAATGGCCCAGCTCCATATTCTCAGCAGATCTCACCATAGATTTATTTATGTATTCACTTTTACTTAGGGCCCTCGGGGACCAAAGGGAGATACTGGCTTACCTGGACCACAAGGACCTAAAGGACAACAGGTAAGAGAAAATAAGTAGGGAAAAGTACAAGCTGCAAAATGTGTTAGATAACAAATATTTGATGACATTACAAGTTTTATGATTTTAATTTTGTTAGGGACTGGGCTGTTAATAAGTTTATGTGAAAAATTTACTAAGTGGAAATTGAAGCAATGCTGAACAAAATACCTCGATATATTACTGAGAGCTAACATTCTGTCCCCGGCACTGAAATTCTGCAATGCAGTATGCACTTATCAGAATAAGTTTGCATAAACATTAAACATGAGGTGACCTTTTCTTACAAGCTGATCATCTGTGCTGACAGCCTGGGATCCTAGCTGAAAGGCCAAGTATATAAGGATGTTCTTTTCCTCCTCCTGCCTTAGCACAAAGGGCTTTGCCTACAGAAGCATATTACAGTGTTTCTGCTCCCAAAGAAAGTGTAAGACCTGCAGAAGTCCTTCCTCTGGATTCTTTCTCTTATTTCTACACAATCAGGTTTATGTTGTAGCATTGCCGAGATACGACTAAGGACTGACTCTGCTGTTTTGTAAATATCCCAGTTGTTCTACTCTTCTCCCCTTCTCCTCCACCTGCAGGAAGCAGGGGAGAAGGACAAGTTATTACAATCTTGGGGATAAGAAAAACAAAAACACTGTCCTCTTATTCTTTGTGTTTGTAAGTAGCTGACCTCACTCTCACAGGTAATATGAAGGTTTGGGAATGGTTAATTACCGTTTGAAATGAGATTGTAGATGAACGGCATCTTCAGTGCTTAGGAGGAAACATCCCAGGCCACAAATGCCAGTCCCCTTTTGGCACAGGGATTCCTGTTGTTTTATCCAGTGTGTAAAATCATCAAGCTCAACCTTAAAACCAGTTAAATGTTTTTTTTGGTATGGTTGGGGGGGGGGGGGGTTGTTTGCTTTTGTGGGGGGAGAGGGGGACTTCTACAGTCCCTACTGGAAGCAACTCAAAATTCTGAAGTCATTATATTATACACCCACCAATGACATGGTGATTCTCAGGCCGATTATGAGGCATGAACACCAGATTATGCTCAAGACTGATGAGCTCAGGAGGTGCAATGAAGCTGCATAGACCCCTAAGAATATTCCCCTTCAAGAATCATGAGAGGCTTCTATTGCAGCCTTGGGTCCATAAGGCTTCACAGAAGACAAAGTCAGTGAAGCCAACTTCAGGGAGACTCCAAAGTGTGCCTTAAATATGCAGAAGATGAAGCACAAGGGAAGTTCTCTGAGTCAGGCTGCCAGTGCAATTGTTACGTTCAAAGCAGGTGTTTTCCATTAGAGATCTTGGGAGAGCTATTGTGCCAAGCTGCTCAGACTGCCTGTGTTAGGAGGAGGAGAGTTACAGGCGAGGTCTAGAATTGGAACCATTTGCACTGGGGAATGAAAATTCATGGTTGTGGTGCCATTATTGAATGGAACTACACCTTGAAGAAGTGAAATGCAGAGGTTCATAATGCTGAGAAGTAACCTTCTGTAAAGGTAATGAGGCTGCATCATGCTCCACCTGTTTGGAGAGAAAGACCCATGCCTTCCTGATAGTCTGGTTCTTTCTAGTTAGTGTTCTATCAAGATTTTCCATCTCCAACGGGGCTTCCTGACCAGTATCTAAGCTGATAGTCCACAGAAAGATGCCAATAGCTTATCTGCTTTTGGAAGAGGTTTCTTTTGGACCCAGCATATGTTTCGTGGGGTTCGTCTGATGTATGTGAGAGCAACTGAAAGTCAACCCTACTCACACTGATTTCACATTATAGCGTTTTTGTCTGACTAATCTGTCACACTTGGAACAGCAACATTGCTGCTTTGACTCTTCCTGCTTCATTGACGGTTCCTTTGTAAACACTGTAAAATACTTTGATAATTGCAGGGTGAAAAGGGAGAACCAGGAGCTCTCATTGCTGCTGATGGATCTTTAACTGAATTATTAGGAAGAAAAGGGCAGAAGGTGAGCTAACACTGCTTTGTGTTCCTCCAGAATATTTGATGGCCTTATTGCCAGCCACCTCTGCTAGATATTGCAGAAGTTCTCTCTGTCATCTGTGTGTTTGTCTATCCCCAACAGGGTGAAGCTGGAGTGGTAGGACAGGCGGGACCAATGGTAAGACATTTTCAAAGTTTAGTGGATTCTTTTTTGATTTTGCTTGGTTTTACAGATATCACTAAATATAAAGATAGTTTGTTTTAGCGTTTCGTTACCTCAACTGTCTGTCACAGTTGACTCTCTTGACTCCTTTGCTGTTGTAAATGAAGTTTCCTGTTCTGATAAGCAGTCTGCTGTGGTTTCCTCACTTCCCTCTTTCACTTCTAGCTGTGGCTGCTGGCACGTGTCTTGTGTAGTTGCTAACATTTGTCAGGGAAGGGATGGAGTTTTGACACAGGAAATAGTGAAGGTGGCTCCAGCACAGCACAGTCAGAGGCTTCTCTTTATTTAAGCTAATAAACAAAAAAAGCCTGTTTCTAGTCATCTTGGTTGCTAAGTAAGGCTCAGATTTGCATATTCTTTAAGGGCTCAAATATGAGAAAGTAAATCAGAAAAATGCCCCACACATTTTGGGTTTCTTTTTTCAAACCCCATCATTGTATTTGGTGGTGAGGAAAGGTGGGTTGACTCATTTTGAAAACTTGGGGGTGCAATACTGAAGTTTATATCTTTTAGAGTCCACTAGTGATCTAATGTCTGCTTTAAAAACAGACATTAACATTGATCATATGGGCAGAAGATACTTTCAAACAGGAAATGAAATAAAAGTTTGATAAAGGTCCTACTATCTTGGAACAGTTTCAAATGTCATTAGTCAGAGGTGCTCTAAATTCTGATAATGGTGTTGTTGTGAACATTATTTTCACAAGTTAACCATTCCTGAATTTCGCATCTAAGGCAGTCATCAGTTTTAGCATGATAAAAATATACAAGGCAATGCTAGTGAACAATATTCAACTTGAGGTTATATAATCTTAAATTTTACCTCTCCTGTGGAATTCATTCTGGAATGCACCTTGGTTTTTTTGTTAATGACAGCTGCTAATTGCAAAGTACTATAGCAATTAATCTATCAACTTCAGTTTGATGCATAAATCATTGAATACATTTTCCATGAATGTAGATTGTTTTTCAATTAAATGATATTACATAAAGTAAAGACAAACACTTGCCAGTTTGGGATAAAAGGATTTGGTAAATGACAACTCTCTCAGTTTGGCAACGGCTTAATTCAGAAAATGAATTGGTGAGAGACTGGTATTTAAATCTCAATGATATTCCTTGATCAAGATTCTGTTATCAGATGAGATGCAAAATTCTGAATATGCAAAAGATTCCTTGGGATCCTTCTAGCTCTTAACTTGTCCATGCTTCCCATATGCCTTGAGCTAAGAAATAACAGGGCAACAGCACTGGACTCTAAATAAGATTCAGAGTGGCACAGAATTCAGTTCTGCCACAGGCTTGCTGAATTATCCCATGCAAATAATGCTTCTCTTCCCTCAAGTGCAAAGGGAAGGAAATATTGGTTAATTTTGTAAAGCGTACTATGGATAGAAAACCTCAAAATGTGTAGGTATTCAGTTTTAGTATGCTGAGGGACACTATTCTGGTGTCCTTCATTTTTGCTTTGCTGACCCTATTTACGCCTTCCTATGAAGCTACCTAAATCCCCTGTATCTTCAAACCGCAGAAAGACAGTTCAGAAGGAGCGGGTGCTTATTCCCATTCTGCAACAGCAAAAACATATGAAACGCTCCTGTTCTTATTGTCACAGCCCATGGAGATGAGCATGAGATGTTTTAGGGGATTTCTTGCATAGTCTTTACACAGAACTCTACAGATTGGTGGGCTTAGCTGCAGTGATGCTCAGTGATTTCTCAGCAGTGATTTAATCAGAAACAAGAAAAAAACTGCAAAGTGAAATAACTGTGAGTTCAGCTTCATGCTGTGCACTATTCATAGCTGGGAACCAAACAGTTCTTCTGGTCCTCCCCAGACAGGCCCCAGAGGTGTCAGTAACAGCAAGGCTTCAGTGCAACTATGGAGAGCACTTTTTTCAAAAGACTCTTTGCTGTCAGCACTATCCTGTGTGAAGGTGGTTGTTGCTTCTCAATGAAAATATGTACTTCAAGTAGGTGAGGCAAACTGAAAAGAGCAAAAATGGATCAGAAAGTATATTGTCACTGTTTCCAATACTGCTGCTGATACACTTAAATAGGGAGAAAAATGAGGAGAAAGAGGACTTGTGGTTTTGGAGCTAAGCAGAGCAAAAGCAGAAAGGATTTATGTATCTAGAGCATTTCCATGGATCCTTAACTTGCCAAATTTTGCAGATCACTGCTTTTCTTTCCTGCATTTCTTCTTTTTGTCTTTTCTCACTGTCTGTTTTCACCTTATTACTTCTGATTTGATTTCTTTCACTCTTCCTTTTTTGTATAATTCATCTTCTATTCCTTCTTAGTCTCCACATTCCTAATTAATCAAATCAAGAGGATCGACTGACAAGATGAGGATTTCCTCGTTTTTCAGTTATTTGCTAGTCATCCTTTGAAGTAGAAGTCATGATGCCAACAAAAGTTGGTGACTTAAAGTGACATGCCCGAATTGTGGTAGGCAGTGCAATTGCCAGTCTTTCTTCCATCAGCATAGGTCTGCATTAACCACCATATTGCAGGTAACAGCAGAAGGTTTGTTACAATAAACACACTGAAAGTACTGTAATTTCTCAGGATTAAATATATAAATTGTCACCTGTGAGAGGTATCTACATGAGATCTGTAGACAGAAAGACTATTTAACCCATAATTGTTTTAGGTATTTGAAGTACCATTTTCAGATTTTATGCATCCCACACACATGCGGTCTTCACCTTCTGTCTTCTATGCATATGTGGAATCACTGCTGAAGTTAAAACACAAGAGTCATAATGCCAAAGGAGGAATATCCCTCAGCATTTCACCAGGCTGGAAAAAATGAAAATGAAACCAGAAAGGCTGACACACACATAAAGGGATTGTCTAGACTCTGGTGGTTTTGTTGAATCTTGGGAAGCTGACAGCAGGATAGAAGTTTGTGGTTTTCCTCAGGTTTGCTGCTTTGTATTGACTCACTTGCTGGCTGTCTAGAGATTACATGTTTGTAAATACCGAACCATGGATGACCAATAGTCCTGGACTACTTTTCCTGAGGGGCCTGCTTGTGCCTTCTTTCTATAGTCACTTGTATCAGTCAGTGTGGTCTGATGGGTCACTCTTGTGTAAGGAAGTATCTGCTCCGTTTCAACTATTAGCCCTGAAAATCCACATACCAAGGATGGCAGGAGATATGTAGTCATCTGATGATATATAAAGTCTTGGATTGGTGCACAGACATTTTCTCACAGGCTGTGACACAAAAATATTTAGAAAAAACATCTAAGCCAAAAGCAGATATACCAAGCATACACCTATTTAGCACCACTAAGAGAGACTGCCTTTTTTCTATTGATTGATAGGTTTAACTTTCCTTCATACTTTGATGCCTGGCAACTCAGTTTTGAACTTTACACACTATCATTGGCTGAGAATTCAGACTTCATTTCAGAGGACCAATCTTCTTCCAAGCCAGAGTTCATTTTTGTATACATACCTCTCAGTTTTTGAGATCCCTTAGAATAGTGAGTAGAGAGCACATTATGTGCATTGTCTGCAGACCATCACAGATTGAATTATAATGCAAATGTGACTATGACTATGATATCCTTTCTAAATAATCAAACATATGTCACAGTTTTGTTCCATTTAAAGTTTATTCTGTTTTATTCTTCTCCATAATCACATTGTCTTTTCTGTCCAGGGACCAATAGGACCTGCTGGACCCAAAGGAGAGCTTGGTTTCCCAGGACGCCCAGTATGTATTAAGCTCTCTGAAATGGAATAAAGATAGAACAGTCTGCTTCTGAATGCATACTAAACTATTTCTACTTATTTCAGGGCCGCCCAGGACTGAATGGACTGAAAGGTGTGAAAGGTGAACGAGGTGAAGTATTACATGTAAGTTCTTCTTATATATTGCAATTAATTCAAAAAATGTTGTTAAAATTTTAAGTCAAATCTGATTTATATGAATCCCTTTAAAACGATAACAGGACTAAAATAGCCAAAAAGATCTAGAAGTGATGATGTGCTTCTGTTATTTTTCCTATTTAAAAACTGTCATTGAAAAGTCAAAATCTGGGTACCTCTGGACAGTTCTTACAGTTATACATAGTTCTATCAGCCCCCAGGTGTGAAAGTTATATGTGTGATTCACTGTCAGCATAGGTTCAAATAGGCAAAGGATATGAGATTGCAAATTCTTTCTATTTATGTAGGAGTTTCTAATGCAAGTTGTCAGTGTGACCCCTCACACAGCTCTTGGGAGCTCATACTCACATGCTAACTATGTAGCATAGGTACCAAGACCACCTGAGCGTATCTTTAATGAAGAGTCACCTATCCTGCTAACAAGTAGGTAACTGTCGACACCTACTACCTGCTTTAGCTGTAGTGTTGTATCCAGAATAATAGCTACTGCCTAGTGCTTGGAAGATGATAGAACTTGCATGCCCACCTACATCCTGTAATTGTGGAATGAAAAATGATAAACCAAGGTCCTGGTTTGGCAATTCTGTACTTATGAATAACATTCATACA
Source organism: Dromaius novaehollandiae (assembly GCF_036370855.1). NCBI lineage: Eukaryota > Metazoa > Chordata > Aves > Casuariiformes > Dromaiidae > Dromaius > Dromaius novaehollandiae. Next base: position 78,329,339 of record NC_088099.1, on the reverse strand, counting down.
AATAATCTCATGGCAAATAGTAAGAATGGACTATTCAACAATAAGCACTGCTTAGCATAAGCAGTAAGTTTAAGAATAGCATATATTTTACTTGGCAGAGTAATCTGTGTGGTTGTTCTGATGCCATGGGGAGATCTGTGCTAGAAAAATTAGTACCTATACCACAGCAGCAGTCAATAATATTTTATCTGCGTCAGAAAGGGGCTGAAAAAAAAGACAAGGGACTTTTACTGTATTATCATAGAAATCGTAAGAAAGCAAGGATCAGACAGGCATCAGGAAAGATTATTAATTCACTCTCACTGTATTTCAATAGAACACTATCTGTAAATGAATTCTGTTGTATGAGTCTTATGGTTTTTCTTTGTTTAAAAAAAAAGCAAACAGCACCCAAACTGTGAAACATATGTGGTGTGTATCTGGACAGTAAATTTGAGATGATATTGCTTTCTCTGACTAATAGGAAGACTGAGAATTGACTTGGTAAGTATCTTGGTACCTTCAAGGAATAGAAAGACTATGTATTAATGGTTAGAGGAAGGTTTAACTACAATTTTAGGTACTGGGAGGTGAAACTAGACAAATCAGACAAATTCTAATTGGATGGAAAAAAAACAAAACAGAAAAGATGATTAGCCACTAGCAGAAAATACCAAAGGAATAAGTATATTTTCCATTTCTTGATATCTTCAAATTGCATCAAGGTACCTTTTCTGGACTGTCTGCTTTAACTAAACACAAATTATGAGTACAAGGGTAACTAGATAAAGTATATCAGGTTGGGAGATTAAAACAAACAGATAAAGAAAACAGGTTACATGCTCTAGTCATCCTTTCTGGAGTGCTAAAGGAAGATAAAATCTAATAGAATTCTAAAAGTATGAAGTCATTGATGAGATGATGTGCAACATCTCACGGAAGATGGCCTCAACGTAGAGTAGCATGTTTTGGCCACATGGCCAGGATTTTAAAGGCCACAATAAGGAATCAGCATAGCTTTTGTGGGGGACAGTCATGTTTTCACTGTAGTAGATTTCCTTGAAGGTGCCAATTAACATGTAGTTATCTGCTTGACATTTGAAAGTATATGAATCTCAGTGGTTTTGAGAATCCCAAAACAGTCTTAGGGACCAAATAGGGTTTTCCTTATGATGATATGGTTGGGAGAGCCAGTGGTATTATTTTAGATTCAGTTTGTATTGGTTTTGGTTTTGGGATTTGAGTTATTGTTTCCTGAAACAAACAATCTTAGGCCACTTTGTTCCCTACAGAGTGCTTTAGGTTAAATATGAAAATTCACCTGGCAGCTTAGGTTGGCCTCGGAAGTAAATGTTCAGCTTCCCCCCTGGCCTTTTAATATAAAACTCCATGATTAAATTGAGCCTTTTGGGCCCCTTGTCCTTCTTTCCCTAGGTTCAACTGTATTGCATGTGAAAGGTTCTGTCTAATGTCTTCCTTACTTAACTTTCTCTTATCAGGGTCCCCCTGGCTTGCCTGGGCCCCCAGGGCCCCCTGGACCTCCAGGGCGTATAGTTCATATCAAAGGAGTAAGTATGACTAGAACTCAGTTGCTGATCTGTCACTGTAGCAGAAATATGCAGCTCTTGAAATGGTTCGCAAAGTGAATCCTCAAAAGTTGTTTCAGGCAATACAGTTTACAGTGGTTTACCTTGCTTGTGTGCATGTGGAAAAATCTTTTAAACAGAGCCACTGTGGTGTAAGAGTTTTGCCCCACACATGCAGACTGAGACCTACTGGTGGAACCATGAGAGTTCTCTATCAACAAGCTGAAATCGCTGTTCAGGATGCCGACTTCAGTCTCCAGGCCTTGTCCTGACATTTCTTTTAGATCTATTTGTTATATCATTTACTGTATTATTGCCTATGTTCATTAAATTCATTTCCCTTCCTATTTTCAATAGACAGTTTTCCCAGTCTCTCCCAGACCTCATTGCAAAATGCCAGTAAGTCATACACACAATCTGCTCTTAGCAATATGCATGGCCATGACAATACATAACCCCGGTAGCTATATACATAACCACAGTAGCTGTGCAGCTTTCCCCCTCCCCGCCTTCTGCTTTGCACCAGTTATAAGATGTATTTTACCCACCCTTCAAGATAACAGATTTCCAAGTGTTTAGATATTCAGAAATGAGCCACACACAAAATGTGTAACAGAATTACAAACATGGGAACCTTTTGCATAAAGCGCTTTGATTATTTGGTTGCCCTAACTCTCTTAATGCCTTACCAAGCCCCATGTTTCCATAGTGTAAGATTTGCTCTTGGGAGCTGAATGCTTACACATACATGTACACACATTTTTCATGTGTATATATAAATAATGTCTCCATGTAATTGTGTCTTTGGCTGTTTTCAATTTCCCTGTCTAAGCGGACGTAAGATTTCTTATCTGTTTCAATATGGCACAGAACATTGAGTGGCAAAGACTGATCCTTATTTGACCCTCAAATGCAATAGATCTATTTATATTTAAACCTTTATTATCTCATGAAAGCCAGCAGGTGAAGTTCTGCCCCTGCTTTCCAAAGTGAATGGCAAAGCCTCCATTGTCTTCAAAAGACCTGCAATTTTGCTATATCACAGAAATTACATTCCAGAATGAACTGTGAACAGGGTTCAGTCATGGTAGAACTTTCCCTACAGCAATATGGTAGTGTTAAGCCATGGGCTAGGTATTTGGAAAGGATTCTGTCTTTGAGAGCCACAGTCCTCCCCTGAATACTGTGATGTGCAGCACGGCTGCTCTACTTTTCCACCCTAGGGTAATTTTTCATTTCTACAGTTTTGGTCTACCACTTTCAGGCATCATTTTCCTAACTCTTTGAACTCCTCCCTTAAATCTTCCCATTACCCCTATATAACTTTCTACATGTCCGTCCCCCCCTCCCCCCCCCAAAAAAAAGTTCCTCTGGTTTAGTCAGCTTCACCTGGTCAGTTCTTTGAAACCTAATTGTACAAGGCCCTGAGCAACCTGCTGTAGCTGACCCTGCTTTAAGCAGGGTGGTTGGGCTAGATGACCTCCAGAGGTCCCTTCCAGCCTCCACTATCTATGATTCTCTGTGGAATGATTCAAATGATAGAGGCCTATTTTAACTGAATTTCAGATAATAAAAAGGTTGCCTTTCAAGAAAAGTAAAATCAGTGAATAACAGTAACTTGTATGTACAGAAATAATAGAAACTTGTAGTTATAAATACCTCTTCATGCATCTGAGTATGCTAGATAGCTTTATCCTACTTTTGTGAATAATTTCCTAAACCTATCCAAGTTTATAGATAAGAAGTCTGCTGTACATGCCTACATAAATGAATATCCCTAAAGAACTACAGACTGAATCCCACAAGTTTTCCTCATGTGAACTGAACTTCTGAAGTTAATGGAACTATCCATGTGAGTAAAGACTTCTAAGAGCTAATACTATAGGATTAGTCAGATACAGCAGCTGTATGTTGGATTTTTTTTAGTATGCTTGTTTCAATTTATATGAATAGTACTAGTTAGTACTAAGATCTGTCCATTTCAGAACACTCTGCCACATTTTAACTCCTGCACTGCCCATATTTTGAAGACAGAAAGTGGAGGTAAGTAGCATGCCCATCATTACAGGAGAATGGAGTCAGAATAGGATAGAATAGAATTGGAATAGAATAGTTTCTGCCACCCAATTTTGATCCCAATGCATACAGAGCATAGGATCATCAGACAGGAGGTATAATTATGATCTGATGAAAAAATTACAAACACAGTCTGTTATCTTACAGTCAAAAATCAAATCCTGCTTTCAAATGCAGTGACATAAATTCAGAATCATTCATGGAGAATAAGTTGAATTTTCTGATGTTTCACTACCATGACTGAGAGTAGGATTTGCTAATGCTTCAAAAATGCATGTTGTTACCCTCTTGCTAAAAGCATGTTGCATGTGGAAGGCAGCACAATACTGAAAAAGGCTTCATTGGCTAATACAGACCTCATCAAACTGGAGATAATCACAGAGCATTGTTATAATATTTACTGTGATAGCATGCAAATGTTCCATGCTTTCCACTATGCACTTGAATCAGTCAATATGCATGGATAATTTTTAATTAATTTCTCTTTGTCTGTAGGTGAACACTCCTTACCCGGGAAATCAAGAAGCTCTTAATGTCCAAGGTGAATAATTCTTTTCTTGAAGCTTGCTTTAAATAAGCTCTTCTTGTTGTGAACAAAGAACATTGCTTTCTCTTGGCTAGTGTGTGACTGATCTTATGAGAAAAGCATAGATGGTGTCACTCCTTTTTCTGGTGAACCTCAGATCATATCTTGCTGCAGTCTCAGCATGTAAGCCAAAGAACAAATGAACCTAGGTCTGAACTTCTAAGGCTAAGACATATAAATTTAGTAGGGCAACACAAGTTCTGCATGTCTAATTGTAGGACTTTTCTGTCAGAGCGGACAAGTGACATTGAGGAGTAGGTGCCACACAATTCTGCGTTGAGTCTTTACTTCTCTGCTCTGGCAGCGCTCTTCAGATGCAAGTTCTAAAGTCTACCTGATATTACATCCCATCAACCAACCAAGCAGTCTCATTGCTCAGATGTTTGACTCGTGGCATCAGAAAAACTTCCCTTTTCTGACTGATGCCAAAAATTTAGCTTGTGATCAGAGTTCCCATCCTGTTGCTCAACAGTAAATTATCACAGGCAGGGTTAACACATACTGACTGCTGGAGCCCCAGAGAAGATTGCTCAGGGACGGAACAAGCTGCTAACAGTCCTTGCTCTGAAGTGGACTTTGAATTTTCTGGGAATACAGAAGAAACGTTCCAAATACCTTCATTCACTAGGAAGGTGAGGCCTGTTGAAGAGAAAGTGCAGAGAGGCGCAGTCTTGAAACTTCTGTTGTAACACACAGGGCTCTGAAAGTGAAGTTCTTTTCATTCTCCTATATTTGTGGCAGTTCTGCAAAACTAGAAGAAGGAAAAATGCTGTAAATATTTTTGTCCCTAAAAATGTTCAATAAGCAGAGAATGAGCCTGGAAGACTGCTGCAGAAAACTAATGGAAAGGCTTCCTTACCAATGAAGTCTTTACTGGAGATGCACAGCAAGAAGATTCTGCTGGAAAAGCAACACCAGGTCATGGAGCAGGGACGTGGTACCCAAGCAAGCCGGAGATTGTTTCTATACTTGCCCTGGTGAAATTCACACCTGCAGTGAAAACAGGTTAGAGAAGAGACTGTGCACTTAGTAATCCACTGACTCCCAGCATAGGTCACAACTGAACAACAGGGACTGTAGCTATCATGGGCAGAGAACTGTTAAAATGACTTCAGGAGATGTGTCCTGTCATCGTCCTTGTCATTGTACTTCAGCATACTTCCTGCCTATTGCTCAGAATAGGACCAGCTCACCTTACACTTGAGGAGGCATTTCTACCTGAAGTAAGTGGCTATAAAATGTTACTGTGTCAGAATGATGCTTTTTGACATGAATTTTGCAAAGGTATTAAAATTACTCAGGCAGAAAGGAGAGATAAATCAGGCCTGACAAATCTAATTAATCATTTTACCTAGATATTTTATAGGGTAGAGTTACCATGAAAATTGAATAATACCTGGAAAAAAATAGAAGGCTTATCCAGATTTATTTGGGTAAAGTTCTACCCTCAGCTTGTCTAGAAGGAAAATTATGCTAAAAATGTTTCTATTCTCAGAGAACATTTTCTTCATTGTTAATACGTTTATGACATGAAGGAGCAACAAAAGACCACATTTTTTCGCATTCACAGATGCAGTTATCATTTACTGGTTTGCATCTGAGCCTGGAGATACTAGAGGATGTGGTATCAAAGGTAGAGGTGTAACCCAAGAACTGACAAACGTATGAACAAGACAGTTAGCTCACACTCTCTTTTTGCTTTGTTCATAAGGCCCTAGATTAGATGGCTAAGGAAGAGAGAGTGAAAGATTGACTTGCAAGAGAGACCTTGTTGTAGGTGTTGTGACTGATAAAGAAACAAAGATCATCAGCTGAAGAGAGAACACAGACAGGCAGTCATTAAATGTTCACGCGGAGAGCGAGCAAAGCACATGCGGTGTGGAGCCGTATGCACCCACATGTGAAATACTGGCTCTTACTTCCTGTAGTTTGGTTGTCATTGCAGGCGTCTCTGTTTGCAAATTCTCATGAATTTTGCTTCCCTGTGATATTTTTATGGCAGGTGCTAAAGGAAACGGAGATTCCTGGGGAGTACACACTTCAGCAGACATAAAAGGAGAAAAAGGAGACACAGGTGCTCCAGGACCACCAGGTATTCTGAATATGACATGTCAGTGACTTCCTGTGATAGTCCCACTCTAGACAGGATATTGGACTAGATAATCTTCAGAAGTCCACTTCAACCAACTTTTTAATGTTCTATGCTTTATTTGTCATAATTATGAAAAGTATGTGTGGGCTAAATATATAAAATTACTAGTTCTAGGAGCATTATAATAGAAGCTGCTCACTAAGCATTTACTTTTCTGTATCAAAAGTTGAAGCACGTGACTAATTTTTATATATTCAAAAATAATTACAGTAAAAAGCATCTATCTGAAAAGATTGCTATTACAATTCACAAATTTTTCCTTTTAAATATAATTTTTGAAAGCTCACATATTGAGATAAGGCTTTGCCCAATGCCAGTAATTCTTCAAAGCAGAAGGAGCAGTATATCAAATTCATATTCCTATACCATATTTATAATCTTTGTCCTCTTAAGTGTTTAAAATGAATTTAAAACTACATCTACATGGATATTTCTGTCTTTGTTCCAAACGCACAGTTTTGTTGACTAAAGATGATATCTGTTATCTTTGAGAGGACATGTGTTGGTTCTCATAAAAGCTCTTTTCTTGTGTTATTAATTTTTATTCTGATCAATATCCAGTGCCACAAAATACATGGTAGTGCTTCCAGATATCAATAAACTTGTAAAAAGAAGGAAAAAAAAGGAAACAAAAAATAGGAAAATTTCCTCTTCTGTGTGTATTTACATGGACACATGCTTGTTAATTCCCAGGCTTTGTATTTAATGTAATTTAAAGCCCTACAAGTATTTTTGCCTATACCTGATGATTACAAACCAAGAGGATGATGCTTAAGACCTACACCAGAATTCTGGTTAAAATGTCACATATCTACCTTGAAAACAGAATTCACCTTTATCATAAAACAACAGAGATCTATTCATTTGTCTGCCAACAGAATCCAATGAAATCAACTAGCTTCAATATTCTGCAAAGTTAAAACATATAAACTGTGGCCACTTCTGTTGCTGCTCTAAAATTTTTTCCTATTTAGTTCTCATTCATTGACGTAGTTGCCAGTATATTTTTATATTTTTGTATTTTTATACAACGGAGCTCTCCAGGTCTTACAAATATCCGCATAACTTTTGACACTGGAAATACCCAAGCCAGAACTTGCAGGGTGGGACATGATGGAATTATAGTATGTTTTCAAAGCCTTCTCTGGGGGACTGGCAGCTGAAGCTCCTTCCCCTACAGTATCTGCTAAGCCCCAGATATCAGAAAAGCTTTCTGAACTGTGCTACTTGTCCACTCAGAAAGCAAGTGCATTTCTTTTTCCTTTTCCTGAAACATCTCTGCTCTAATTTTACACAATGGCTCTGTTTAATTGATACTAGTCAAAAAGATGAAGCCAACACAGAGAGCATGGGTAAATGGCAGGCCACACTTTATTTAGACACTATGTATTGAGACAGGCATGACAGATATGTAGAGCGTAGATGCACTGTCCCAACCATACGTACTACGCTCCAACACAGCCGCAGTGCTTCTGGCTGTAAGAACAGAGTCTGGGTGCTTGTAAGAAACCATGGTTAGAAAAAAAGGAGAAGACCTCACTGTATCACAGTTTTGGACCCAGTTCCCTAAGGCTGAAGATCTACTAATCTAAACTGCAGTGTTTATTGCAGTGTGCTGACTCTTGACCATAATCAACCCCCTTCCTTCTTGTGGGTCATTCTCCACATGGCCATACCAGTACCTGACATTCTGGACAGGTTATCACACTCATCCACATCCATCCTTTGGGGTACTTGTCTGTCCTGAGACCTTGTTTTCTGTAGGAAGGCGCATCACCCTTCTGTCTGTGAATCCTGAAAGGAATGGAACTAGAGAAAGAGCAGTGAAGAGCTTCCCACTAGGCAAGCATTAATTCCTGCCATAAATGGGTTCTGTTGCTCCGGGGCTGAATTCATCCCTACATCAGATCCTAGATCTGAAGATAGTGTAGCTTTCTGTTTTATAAAAGAAAGGGCACAAAAGTTATGTGACTTCAAGATCATTGTGAAGATGGGATTTACTATTGATCATGCAGGTGTAAAGTGCTATGAGTCTGTTTCAGCAGCATGCAAAAATAAACCAAAAAGAAATGTCTGATCTGTCAGCAGAGGCCACACCACAAATCATGTTGTGTGTTAGGATCCCTAAAAGTCCTGCCAAAAATTGCCTACCAGCTCTACAAGGAGTGCCTAGAGATGAGGACTGGACTAGGTTTGCCCTTTGAGAAGTCATGTTCAAAGCTAATCAGAACATATTTGAAGCAAACACATCTGGCTGTTATAAGCAGCTGCAAAAAGGTCTTTTTCCAAGTGTATGCCAAACAAGGAATATTTGAAGGCTTCTGAAACTTTTTGTGCTGGCTTGACAGCTTTGGTGGATCACTATTAGCAGACAACACAACCCAGCTGCTATAATCATTGATGCTGGTACTGGTTTTTATTGCAGAAAAACAGCAATGGAAAGTTATTCTATTATCAGCAGAACGGCAGTAACCTTCGTTCTTTCTCTTGTCAGCAAAAGAGATAGCACAACTGTAGTTAATTCAGAATTGGACAGGTACTGCTTGACCACCCCACTGCTGTCAAAACATATGGAATGCTTTTGTTTTTTCTTGGTTTCCATCAAAGGGGTTAATTTAGAGGCCTCTCTTTCACTCTCTATCCAGCTGCCATTTTCCAAAAAACTAGGAACTTTTCATCTTTGATACTTCCTTGCTTTCAAATGTGACTAAAATTCACAAACAGGTTCAAAATGTATTAAGGTGGAGGAGTGACAGACAAGCCAGAACATTTAAGCCTTGTTTCATTAGGAAACTGAACTAAAAATATCTGTTAGATTTAAAGGTTAATGTTATTATTGTAAATCATTTTCTTTTAAACTCCTAAAACAGTAATATCCAAAGCAGTGCTTTTAACACAGAAATTACAGATAATTATTCTACTAAAATAATTTTCTTCATTTTTCAGGTCCACCTCTGCCTCCATCATATTTCAGCCACTTTATTAATAGCATAAAGGTAATTATATCTAATTTGTGTTTGAGTTCTATCAAGCTTTTTTAAAGTAGGTTTTATTACACACTAAGCAGAAAATTCTATAGTAGGGTAGAACATAAAAAAACAGATATCTGCATCAGAAATTACATATTATATTAATTTCCTAAACTTCAGCTGGATAAACAAGTTTATTAGAAGTATAGGGAATGTAGATGTCAGTAAATATATAAAGATTACTTTTGAAAATACTTTATTGCTTTACTACTGAGGCTTTTTACCCTCCCAGTCGTATAAAAGTGAGTCATAATTCATTGTTACCTAACATAAATTGGTATAAATTGTTTGCCATAAGTTAATGCTTTTGCTTCCATGCCAGCTCAGGTAAGAGACATCTATTTGCTAAATGGGTGCTAGAAAAATTTAGCAGCAATTAACATATGAAAAATATTCACTTATGTATAATACTATTTATCTTTTCAGCACAGTGAATAAAATAGGTTAAAGTGGAAGCCACTTTTATGTTTCCCCATTCTTGTTTCCTGGAGTGTCTTAGGAGAAAGCCTCTCCATGCCTTGATGTGTTTGGTCTCTCTCTATTCCACCATTTTTCCTGATTGCTTTAAGTGACAAAATTGAGAACCAATGTAATAGTTTTTTAAATGTTCTAACTGAAGAAGGCTGTTATTGCTCTGGAACAGTACAAGATCTGAAAAAAATGGAATCAATTTATCATTCAATGATACCTCTAAAAGTAGTGTTCTATAAAGATATTGTTAATTTCCTTGAAGGACTCGTAATTCCACCTTGTTTTCAGATTTTGTTTTTACTTGGGTGAGTGCACATAAGTTATTTCTGTGACATAAAGTGTGTCATCCATGCATGGCAGATATGATGTGGTTTTTTTGATCTCATAGAACAGTGTCTGTATCTTTAAAACTTTAGCTACAAAGAGCTGATTTTGCATCTAGTCCTTCAGCTCTCCAAAATGACATGTCATACAGAAAGCTTTATAGTCCTGTTTACTGGGAAACCAACATGAAAGAAAGTCAGAGGAAGGGCTATACATAGCCACTTCTATTCCCTTCCTGCAGCTACTTGCCATTCTTGCTTTGCCCTTTGCTGCTTCTATTCACAGGTTTATTTCTCAGAAGGGTGTACTAAAATAGATGAAAAAAGTTGAAGGAAGAAAACCAGCTGAAAAGCTGAAAGAAATAATGTGAGGCAAAACCTACTATTGCTGTGGCTCATTTTGCACAAGGAGATAATGAACTAGGCTTTCAAGGCTGCTGCTTCTTATTTGTCACTTTATTCTCCAAACAAGCTGATAATCATCTTCATAAGAGAGGAGGAGTGAAGCAGTCCAAAGTGTTTGCAATTTTGTCTGGTGCCTCTTCTGCTGTCCTGGTATACAGCCCCACTCTATTGTCTAGGTGATCTTCACTTTGCTACATACCTTTCCATGTCTGTCAAATTCATATCAGTCTTGCTTTGCTTTCTCCATGATGCATGGGAAAAGCAGCAAGCCTGCTTTTTTTGCTTCCTCTGACTTACACTCTCTTTGCCTCCAACTACAGCACAGAACACAGTTTTGCTGGGTAGAAGGGCAGAAAACAGCAATAGAGCCAGTTTCCTCTGCCTCATTTTCTTCCCCAAACCTCCACCCTGAGAAATCCCTGCATCTTCAATAGAGGATTCCATATAATTGAAGAAGGGAGTGATGTCAAAAAGCAGATAGTAAGCTGATGCTATTCTTTCTTAAGCTGAGATCTTTCATGTAGCTTTAAAAGATCAGTGCACAGGGTTATGATCTTGCTTCAGCTGAATATTTGAAAATGCCTTCTCTTCAAAGGGTGAAAAAGGAGACAATGGAGATCCTGGTGTAAAAGGAGAAAAAGGAGAACCAAATGGAGGTTTTTTTCTGACGGGACCTCCTGGACTGCCTGGAAGACCAGGATTAGTTGTAAGTCATACAAACTGTATAATAGGAATAATTGTGGGTACACATTGTTTTAACTTAGAAAGCACTAAATAGAGACAAACAAGATGGTGCTAAGAACTATATGTAAAGTCATATGCTAACAATTAGATTAGTAAATGAAAGAGCCATTAGGATAGACACAGACACTTCCGTATTGTGCATGGAAATAATTTTCTATGAAAAATTGACGCAATGTTATGCTAGCTGCTCAGCTGCCTAATACAACTACATCAGAAAGTAGGTTCATGCTATTAATAGCATTACAAATCAAGGCAGAACATACAACTGGTGATGCTACTCCTTACGTCCTCGTAAGGGCGAAAAGAGGCTACACAAAATGAGACAGAGGCTGTCTTCAAAAAATGTTGGCCATCTAGGTAATTCATCTTATTTTCTGTTCTAGTGATCCAAAAACATGAATGAAAAGTCCAGTGTGTACCAGTCTGGACTATTCCTTTAAAATCTAGCCACTGTTTACTCTGCAGAGTGGTTTAATCTCCTGGCAGTTGCCACCACATTTGCTTTGGAATCAGATCTGCTGCCACTTCACAAACTAGTTAATCCCCAGGATCTGACAACTAGTGCATGCATTGCCATACTATATTGCCATTTTCTGTGCCAAGGCGCATCAACAGTGTGTCACAGTTGAGGACAAAGTTTTAGGTTAGCAATCCTATCTTCAAAATCTTCCTGATCCTATTTCACATTGCTGAGAACCATCTCCCTATTTAGAAACTGATCCACTGACAAGAAGGAGTTGGAAGACACAGCTCAGATCCATGAAACAGCGACTAAGCTCTCCTAACCCAGGAACCAAAAACTTTCCATATATGCAGGCCAGTCGGAGCACAGGGGGCATAAGCCCTCCTGATTTAGGCTGAGAATGACCTGTTATGACATTGCTAAACCAGAAACTTAGAGATGGAGCCTTTTTATCCTGGAAGACAAGCAGCTGAGAGCATCAGGGTACAAGCATTTGTTCAGGGGAGAAAGAAGACAACATTCAGCGTGAGATATACGATCTGCATAGGGACATGTGTTTTTAAAACTTTCTGCCACAGTCCTTCAGGCAAACTCAAGACCTTATAAGCACATCAAAGTGAGTAGTACAGCACTCACTTTGCACAAGCAAAGCAAAGATTCAGGAGTCTGAGAGCACTGCAGAGTGTTTGGCGGACATCAGCTGCTTGGGAATAGATGCAAGAATTTTCAGAAAGCTTTCTGAAACTTATACTCTTGTATTTAGTTTAGTATATGGGCAGATTTTTCATTTTCCATTAATATCCATGGCTCCTTGAAAAAAATCACCTATGGACTCATATCTAAGTAGGGATGCGGTGGCCCGCCTTCAGAAAATGTTGTCCCCAAGGATTAAGGTCCTGCAGCAGTGAAATTAGTACATTCAAAGAAAATTTTTTTGTTATTGATAGGGACCAAAAGGGGATTCAGTTGTTGGACCCAGAGGACCTCCTGGATTACCTGGCCTACCTGGCCTACCAGGTTATGGAAAAACTGGACCTCCTGGCCCACCTGGCCCACCAGGCCCACCAGGACCCCCCGCAATATATGGATCAGGTGAGAAGGTGTGATTCTGCCTTTCACTGTACATATGAGTGCATAGACATGCTTACATCTCCCCTTCACCTCTCTTCACATACTTGTTCTTCTAGCTGCCCTTTCACTCTTCACATTTAAATCAGATTACTTCCGTCTCTTCTACACACTCTAGATTTCTTCCCTGGGGGTGTGCATTGGAAACAAAAGCATAAAAAGACAGCAACTGCAATCAGGTTTCACTGACTAGTGCCAAGGGAGCACTACTGCAGGAAAATCTTATTTAAGCTGCAATTGGGAAGTCTACGTAACAGAGGAAGGCTGCCTAGAGAGCTTTCTGAAATCTATCAAACTGAGCAGTTAGCAAAATTCGGGAAAAATTTAATGTGACAACAAGAAGCTCTTCCCTGATATAAGGGCAGTACTCACACCAGAGTTGAAGTCTAGAATGAAGCTGCAAGCGAACTGCCTCTGAGAAAGTAGATGTTATGTTAATGTTGAGTACATAGAAAACTGTTTTGAGGTTGGTTATTGGACCTTTAATGATTTTTAATTTACTGGATTAGAAAGGGAGCAAAATATGCCACAGGTGGTCACATTTGAGGGAGGACCTTTATAAACAAGGTGATGCTGGAGCTTCCAATGGATTATTTCAAACTTGCATCAAAGGAAATGCATTAATCAAGTATCACAGTTCAAGAGAGTTTCCCTCTTGACTCCTCTTGGGTCACAAGTCTGCTAGTGACAGACGTCTTACTGTTATATGTCCAGACCTTGGACTAGATTCTGGTAGATGGGCTCTTGTGTGCCTCTGAGACTACTTAGCAACTTTACCAGAGTGAGGGACTCTGATTCTTCCCTCTGGGAACTGAGACCAGAAAGGGAATCCAGTGAGCCAAAACCAGTCTTCCAGACCAAAGCATTCCTTAATCTGAAGGAAGCTGAAGGAAGATAGCATACTGACAGCGAGGATGCTGTTAACAGTATAAAGAGACTATAATGCAGATCTGTCTTGCCTAAAGTTTGGGTTGGCCTAGCTAATTCAGATCTCCATTTCTGGGAACTAATGATCAATGGGCTTCTCTGCAGTACCTCTTCTTCCCATGTGCTGGTTTTGGGAGCAACACTTCAGGAATTTTCTCGTGTAATTTATATCAAGCACTTCTGAATATTAGCTAAGAGACCCAATCAGACAGAACAAATTATTATTAGTATTCCATCCTTCTACTTTTGCTTGTTCACCCTGCCATTAGCCCTCATCATCCTCCTGCACATTTGCTTCTTTGCTTTGTAAGAAGCTTCTTTAAGCAGCACACTGATAGATGTCCATTTTATTAAATGTTATGAATGCTGATGTTAATTTACTTCCTATCTTCAAGGTACCTAGTTATCTCTGTTAAAGCTGAGCTCACATACTGTAATGTGGGGGAAAGAGGAATGGTTTATCTGCAAATAAACAGTGGGGCTTAAATACCCCCAACAGCTTAAAAGCTGTTGATCTTTACCTCCCATGTAACAGGTAAAAGCATAAGTTTCACCACTGCTTTTAAAAAAACCCTTAAAGGACATTTTCTGTAGTTCTTTTGGGCAAAGCTATTCAGAATTTGACCTTGTAAGAACCATGGTCATTATGAGCTTATACTACTCCTAGACACCAACACCAAATATTTTCTTTAGGTTCACTTTCTCTCAAAAAAGACTTACAACATGTATTGTACACTTATTTTGTTTTAGCAGCTGCAATTCCTGGGCCACCAGGTCCTCCAGGAGAGCCAGGGTTACCTGTGACCAGGAATCTGGTAAGATAACAAACTATGGAAGTTTGCCTTTGAAAACTTTGCTTCAAAGCTTGTGGTGGCTGTTGATAGCGCTGCTTGAGGAGGAAAAATTGAGATCCTGAATTTTTATTTATTATAAAGTTTTCTGTTTTTCTGAACATCGTAATTTTTTCAGAAGGAAAACCATATAGCTGGGAAGAGTGAATGAAGTAGTCTGTCTATTGTCTTGTTAGTAACAGCCTATTCAACAAATGGGATGTTAAAGCAATGGAAAGGTGTGCATATTGTGCATATTGCATGTTCAAAGCGATGTCTCTGAAAGAGTGTAGCAACTTAATATGATGAGATGCTAGAACAATTATTCTGAATACTCTGTTTCCATGGAAGAAACACTTTACATTACTAGATTAAAACTCAGCAAATCTTTTTCTAAGAAAAAAAGTAGTTTTTCTTAAGGAAATCTAAAAATCTGTAAAGCCTCAAATTGCCATGCCAGAGAGTACATATAACTGGAATTGTTTTGTTTTATTACTGGGTCACTTAAATCAGTTGTACCCCGGATGTTGATCCTGTAGAAAAGAGATCCAAGACTCCTGCCATGTTAACTTCTAGATCAAATATTCTCAGTTTATGGGGAAAAAAAAGGATAACAAGTTTGCAATGGAGTTTCATTGCCATTTTTTAACTTATTCATATTCTCATGTTATGATAGAAGAGCAAATTCGCTATATACCTTGGCAATCATTTAAGAATGCACTAATAAACAAGCAGACTTTCAGATCATCCACATTATATAAAATGGCCTGACATGAATGCAAGCATAAATTACTTCTGATGCCTTCCCACCATAGTGTTGTATCTCTGCTAACTGCCTTTATGCACAGAAATTCAGCTGACAGATGTTACAGACCAGGGGAGAAACAGATGAACAAAGACTGATGCCTCAAGGTAGAGGACTGTGGTTACAGCCTGGGAAATACTTTCTTAGGTAGGACATCCCAGCCTACTTAGGTCAAAACAAACATTTTAAAACCAATCTGCAAATCTATAGCAGGGTCTGCATGGGTTATAAAGCATCAATAGATTCCTCTGACACTCTCAAGAAATGAAAAAGAGATGACATTCAAGTGTCAAGAAATGACAATCTCAAGAAATTTGCCACTGATTTTGTGCTACCTGCAATTTTCATATAGACTGTAGAAGTCATTCCTCTTAGAGCTCTGCATTCTAATCTTCAGAGGACAAAGATGCAGGTAATAGGTACAATAGCCACATGTGACAGACATCAGTTTCAGCTTACTGACCATCTGTAAAAGAAAAATTGAAAAGTACTGGCTGCATAAACTAGAGGCACATGGAAACATAACAAAAGGGATGGAATAAAACACCCTTAAAGAAAAGAGCAAAATTATCTTTTCCACCAATTCCACTTCTTCCAACAACAAACATATCTTCAGTCTTCCATGGATTTATTCATCAACCAATTAGCAAATCTAGAGTTTTAAAATGAAAAGACTCTCCACTAAAGACAACTTTTACATTTACTTAGGTACTGGGCAAATATGATGGGCAGCTCACTGAGTCCAAATGATTTCATAACATTTATTTAGTCTTTATTCAACAGGTGACATTTTTGAATGTTAAATATTTTGCTTTAATCTTTGGATTTTAAAGAGGTTCTATTCTAAAATACTATCTGGACTAATCCTGCTACAAGTTTTCAGCTTGCCTAAAAGGTGTTACCTCATCTGAATTTGGTATGTTATTAGTGCTATTTTTCATTTGGATGCCTGATTTGAAGTTATATGCCATGAAAATCAATGGACTAAATATCTGAACTAATCAAATTAACAAGATCACAACAACAGTAAAGAAAACATAACAACAGAGACAAATGTATCTAGAATTGCGTGTGATATTCATAGGGTATGCCCAGCCTCATCAAGTCTCATTTGAACTCTCCCATTTTGACCCAGTGTAGTCAACTTCAGAGATGTAATCTTCTCACTCTGGGAAAAATTAACTGTTGGTGAATTTATAGTAGAATCAACAGAATTACGATGCTGTTATGCCAAAGCAGCAACACCTTTATGTTCTAAAAGCTTTCTGTATGAAATAAGGTAAAACTGACTTTATGAGCATTTCCTGCACAAGCAGCTTTGATGTTTCTAAACTTACTCACATGAAACTTAAATTTAACATGCGAAATGTTCTCTGTGTTTGGTGCCCTCACACAGGGTTTTGCTTTTGTTTTGTCACTTGATAGGTTACAACATTCCGCAATGTCGATGGTATGTTGGAAAAGGTTCATCTGGTAGCAGAAGGTACACTAATCTATCTGAGTGAAACCAGTGAGGTTTTTATCCGTGTTCGAAACGGATGGAGAAAATTGCAGGTACTATTGCACTGTTTCCCAATCCTTTCCAGTTCCCTTACTCAAAATGGAGTTGTTGCAGATGTAAAGGGGTGGAGAAGTATGGGTACAAAGAATTTTTTTTAGTTCGGAAGCTGCTATTAATATGGTTTTGTTTGCTTTTTGTTTTGTGTTTTTTCAGCTTGGTGAGTTAATTCCTATCCCTGCTGACAGCCTTCCACCTCCAGCCATATCAAGCCATGTAGGTACAAAATATTGGACTGTGAAAAGCTTACCCTCGGTGTGCAAAAACTGGGGAAACATTGGGCAGAATTTGCAGGAAGGTTTCTCCACAACATGATTTCTTTTGAGGCTTGTCAATTCAGCATAAGTATCCTACCACTACATAGACTTTCAGATTGGTTCATACTGGCCAGCCATTAGTCTATAGCCATTATCTTCTGAGACTCTGAATACTACAGAGACAAAGCAGGATCTCTGAAGCTGTCTGAAAAAAAAAAAAATCAGAATTCTGTTTTGTGACACTGAAGTCAGTCATATCAAGCCCTGGTCCCTTTCAAGGAAACTCAGTAAAGAGCTTCCGAAAAACAGGTTTTCTTAAGAAGATTGTAGTCCTGTATTCCTGTATTCAGGGTACCTAATTGTCATCTGTATGCAGCTTATCCCATAGTGTGCTGAGGTCTATTCTAAAGCCTCATTTTTTTAACCTATACCTGCCTCCATTCTGCAGGTTATTGTACAAACCTGTATGTGAACATGCTGCCTGCCCTCCCAAAATCCCAGGAGGATGAAAAACAAAAAGTGGAGAAGGGAACAGAGAACAGTCTTTGTGGCAGGTTAATTGATCTGACTGTGTAGTGCTGAGGTAATGAAGGGCAAGAGAGTGCTAGGAAGGAGTGGGGAGAAGGGAGATGGCCAGAGAAAGCCTGGTGACAAAGAAATAGACAAAGTTGGAGGAGGTCAGAGACAAAGGCACTTAGCACACTGGGAAGATGTCTAGACCTCAGCTTGTAGGAAATGGTTTGCAGCCTCCCACTGACACCACGTGAGTTTCCAGACTGGTACACTCACTGCCCTGTTACTCATATTTCCCATGACTACAGAAGAAAACTTTGCTGTTCTTGAAACAGCTATCAAGATCATCAACCCTCTGGTCTCTACAGTCAGCTTTTTTAAGAGGGGGAACTACGGAGGCCTTCAGAAATCTTTCCACCCACCACATTTTCTGTTTCTACATCCTCCTTATGCTTTCATTTTTATTTTTTCTCAACCAGTCTTCTGCATCTGCCAGACCAATTCCATGCAGGACTCCCAACATGCTCTGACATGGATGCTAACTGTGAAATGCTTAGACTCAGGTTTAGTAAAGCAACTCTGTCCAGGACAGTATTCAAACATATATTAAAGTGACTTTCTAAATTAATGATAGGTAGAAAAAGCATGTGGCTGTACTGTTTTGGTTTATTTTTCAGAGGCAGGACAGTTTCAGATTCTCTAATATTCAATGTTTGTTTTATTTAGAAAACCGCCGAATGTCTAAAATTCTGATTTGAGTAAAGGATTTAACATATCTGTTTTTGTGTTAAAATAACAGGGATTTCAGTCTCTTCCAGCATTGAGTCCAATTTCAAATATGAATAATGGAAAACCAGCAGTAAGTATGAGAACTGTATCCAAACTGCATGGCTGTGTTTTGAAACATTGTATTTTTGCATTATGAGAGAGTTTTGTAATATTTCTTCTTCAAATTCGCAGAATTTACCTTGGAAATGTTGAAATACACTGGTTTAGACACCTTGAACAGAATTTTAAATGTTTTCCTCCAGAACTACTGTGGTCATCTTAACCCTTTTCTTTTCTCACTCAAAAAAATCCCCAAATCCTGATTTCTAAGTTAGGAATACTTATTCACTTAGTCATTTTAACAAAAATGTAAAACACTAAGTTGCGTTATTATTAAATCAATAAAATATTAAATTTTTTTCTGTCTTCATGATGCTGATTGTTTTTAAATAGACACTTTAGAATCTAAGCCTTGATTTAAAATACTTTAAAATATTTTGATAAAGAAAGCAAGATAACCAAGATACATCTTAAAAAACCAAACAAACTGTGGATTAGTTCCTGCATTTATATCATTAGACTCAGGCATGCTACTTCTGCTACTTGACAACAGTAAATTTTAAAATGGTATATGGCCACATCTTGCTATTTATTTCCATGCTTGTAAGATTTGGTATTTTGTTTGCATGATAACTCCAAAAAAGCTGTTTAAAAATCTTAGTTTTTAAAATGAAGGTTTTATCTTTTAGAAGTATATAATTTTCATGGTTTTCTGTCTGTTCAAAGATAAATATGTATTTCTGCTGTCAGCTGATAACTTTAAGAAATGTGATGTTATGGCAGCAAATGACACTTTTATACCTGGTACGGAATGTACTAGCTATTGTGCTTGGGGATTTTTATAATTTATTTCAAAGATGATTTCCTATGTTATAAACTTAAAAAATTGGTGGTTTCTCTTCTCTTTTTTCCAGCTGCATCTGGTGGCTTTAAACTTGCCGTTAGCTGGTGACATGCGAGCAGATTTTCAGTGTTTTCAACAGGCGCAGCTAGCAGGTTTGATGTCTACCTATAGAGCCTTCCTCTCATCACATTTGCAAGATCTGGCCACAGTTGTGAGAAAAACAGACCGATACAATTTACCGATAGTCAATCTTAAGGTAAAAATGAGTGCTTATTACTTGTTTTATTCAGATAGACCATAGGTGCCCTGAAATCTTGGAAAACAGCAAAAGCGGAAATTTCGGTCCAAACTGCACTTTATGAAAAAGAAGTTTTGCTCTATATTTTCAAGTCAGGGTCCAGAAAGAAATGTAATATTGAAGTAAAAAGTTGCAGACTGTCTCACATTTCATTTATATTGTCTAAAATTACTTTTTTCAGTACCCTGAGACTAATGATATAAATGAAGCTATGAGAATGGCTTACTTAAAGCAGACTGCTGACATGCAACAGTCTGATGTTCAGCATTTGGGAAATTTTTATATTAGCAAGGAAACTGCATCTTTCTTTCTCAAAAATGGATATTATCTTCTACTTTCTAGTATGACCACAGAGCTTAGTACACTAAAATGCTTATTTTTCCTCATTTTTAAAGATAATGGCAAATTTTGTGCTTAGTAGTGATACTGCATTTACCCCAATGAAACTGAGAGGAGAGTTTTTGCAAGAGTCTAGAACATGAATCATCTTGTGGTTTCACATAAACAGACGCACTCTAAAATTCAGGAAAACAAACCACGTCTCAGTAGTATTGGATGGCTCCCAGCATAAACAACCAAAGAAATCTACAGGAATAACACATGATTCTTGGAGCTTACTGAATGGATTCTACTCTGAAGTGCATGCAAATACAGATACTTGGAGGAAAACTGGTAAAGAAAAAGTTGTTCCACCTTTTACTGGAAAAACTCAAAAGCAATTTGAGAAGTACCCTGACACAAAGCTTTTGATATTTGCAGCACTTGTCACAAAATTGTGACCTCATCACAATTTGTATTTCCATTACAAACTACTTTTATATTTTCTCTTTAGCTAGAGTAGTTATAAGGAAATCTTCAAATAACCACGTGGACAGTCAGGAGGAGTAGGCGGCAGAGGGCAGTGGAAATAGTGAAAATAGTGGATCAGGCTGAAGATCTGAGCTGAAGCCAATGGAGCAGAGATGTAACCGTGACTGGAAAGGCCAAAGGCAAAGATGTAGATTTAAGAGCTATTAGCACAGTCATGGGAGATGAGATGAGTTTGTTCAAGAGCATTGTGTGGACACGGTGATGTGGAAGCTGGAATCTGAAGTGTTTTTAAGTGCAGATAAGATTTTAGATTTATAGAATTCTTCTATAGAAGTCAGGTATGACATGTGGATTTCAGATTCATTTTGTTTGTAAAGTGGCTTTGAAATTTCAACAGGGAGAAACACTTTTCAGTAACTGGGAATCAATATTTAATGGGAACAGTGGACAATTCAACCCTCATGTTCCAATATACTCATTTGACGGGAGAAATGTCATGACAGATCCATCTTGGTGAGTTTACATTACCTTTTGCAAGTTTTACATGACATTTATTTTTACTTGATAGTATAAATGACAACAGCTTGGGCCACTAGAAAGGTGATGAAGACTTCTCCCTTCTCTTATGCCTTCTTTCTCCTCCATTTCTGCTAGCCTACAACTGGGATATCAGGTTGTGTTCTCCTTTTCTCCCTTGCCTTTTGCCTCAAGCAGACAGAGAAGAGAAATAAATTTTTATATGGTATGAACTGAGCAAAGTCACCACACGTATAGGCATATAGTTGAATAATGCAAAAAAGAGCCTTTTTTCAGGAAATAACCTCTTAACATTATCTTTCAGGCCTCAGAAAGTAATATGGCATGGTTCAACTGCAAATGGGATCCGACTGGTTAGCAACTACTGCGAAGCCTGGCATACAGCTGATACAGCAGTTATGGGACAAGGGTCACCGCTGAAGATGGGGAAACTTCTTGATCAGAAAGCATATAGCTGTAGTAATCAGTTTATCGTTCTCTGCATTGAAAACAGTTTCATATCTGATACCCAAGGAAAATAATTAACCTGTTGCACATAAGAATATTCCATTTTATGACAGAAAAAGCTGACACTGAAATTTAATTTGTAGTGATGTAAATATTCTATTTTTTGTAATTGCACGTTTCAGGAAAATATAACCAAAGAAAACATACCTCAACACAAACAGGATTCCAGTTGGGTGGAACATCTAGTGTGTGTGAGGCTGACTTAAAGCTTTTCCTTCCACTTGAACTCCACAGAGGGTAGCAGATTTGCCAACAATTAACTCACAGCCCCTTGTCTTTCTGGCTGAGCTGAAGATCACTTAAGGACACTGGTCAAGGGTGGTCTACCAGGAAAATCTCGTAGCCTGTCTTCTGAACAGTAGGGCTCAGCAAGGCTGCTGCTTCTTCACAGTCGAGAAGCTGCATGCTCTTCCTCCAGTTCTAAAATATGAATTTCACATCCCTGTCTCCCCTCTTTTCGCTTGCCTAGATTTTGAATACCCAAGGCACTATTCATATATATGAATGTACACATATTATCCCTGAGTGAATAACAGTAGGCTGTTAAATCTGACAAAGCCGGAATTTTCAAAACAGCTTTAAAAACATAGGTGCTCACCTTTGCGTTTCAGTGGAAGCTGAGTACCTAACTCCCAGAAGCTTGTACAGATTACAGTCTAAGTGCTTACATATGACTTTAGTGGCTTGACTTCTTATTTACACTTTTTCTTTGTAGATTCTTCACATAGGGCTTTATGCAGGAGGAGTAAATTTCACCTAGACAAAGTCTGGTCCTTATTTTGGTGCCACTGTCATCAGAAAACCTGAAGCAATGTTAATAGAAAACATCCTGTTTTCCTGGCTGAACTGTGCAAAGTAAATGCAGACAAAAGAACCGTCTGACCTTTATTTATTCCATTGCATACTAGACGAAGTCATTTCCTGTTGCAACAGACTGCTGAATGAAAGATGCCTCTCATAGTTCCTTTAAAATAGGTTTTTAGACATTGTTATCCTATTAAGTTGTATGTAAAGTGACTTTCCTTTTTGTGAATTTACCCTTCAGATGTTCACATAATGAAAGAGTTGTTAATATAAACTAGCAGCAGTAGTGACAGGAATGATCAGTAAATGCTAATATTCTTCATAAACGGTATCACTGTAATATTTTAAGTCTCTTGTTTATATTTTACTGGTGTATACACTAAACAAGGTATTTACTTCTATTTTAACAGGCAGCAACTATGCAAATCAATATTCATTTACCACCAAATAGAATATTAAATTACTAGATAGCTACTTTCAAAGAAAAAAAAATCCCAAGCCAGATCATATTTATTATACTAAACTGATTTAATTATTATATAACATAATAATGTGAAATCCAGGTTTATTTTCCCAATTTAATATAAAAGCATATTTCCCAGGGTCAGCTGAATCATTTCTTTTCTTTCTTTTCTTGGAAAATTCAACACTGCATTATTAAAATATGTTAATGAGGCCAAGCCAATTTATATTACATTTAAACTGTATGTATCACAATTCACTGCATTCATTTATAGTCTGTTCCCACAAAATGCTGAGCACTCTTGTGAAATACAAAATTCCTTTAGCTTCCACAGTTGAAAGAGTTGTATATGTAGGGCAGGTTTTCACTGTGAGTCACAAAAGGTTCAAGAAGGACAATAAAGTGTTTACATTCTTCCTGCAGAAGCCATCTACCTCAATTGCTGGCAGAGCCTCAATCCCTCGAAGGCAGGGAAGACAGGCATTTATTACTAGCTTGCAGCTAGTAATTACAGTCAGTTCTTGCTCTTTCACTCTTGAGCTGGAGCTGGCAGTCACTGCGAGCTGGCTATTTCCTTGCCTAGAACTGTAGTGACAAGGGAGAGAATGAGAGATGTGGTCAGACAGAAGAGCTGAAGGGGAGAGGGAAGAGGACTAAAAATACATGCACCTTTTAGGAGATACTGATCTAATATTTAGGCGGGGCCCAGCAAAAATGTGTGCAGAATTCTGTTTGTACTGATCATTTCACAGCGCTAACTTCTTTCTGTATCTTGGATAGCTGCTAGAGCTTTACAGGGAACTGAAATGGTTAATAGCATCCATAGGATCTTAAAGAAGTCCTAATGATTACTTCCCACCTCTATTATTAATCAACAGGCTATAGGAATCTATTGTACAGCCTTCAAGTTAATACAGAGCATGATCCATGCATTATCAGTGCTGCCACAGTGCTGGGCATACTTACTGTGCTAACACACACCACAACGAAGGAGCTACCTGATCCCAGGATGACATGAGAGAGCTGTTGGTAAGCTGGGGATTGGCTGTAGAAAAAATCTTCTTCTGTCATTTTAACTAGAGCCAGTGAGGCTCTTTATACTCCCTGGGTAACCCCAGAGAAACAGTAATGTTTGTCAAGAATATGACAGAGACAAATTTAGCCCAGTATCTTACAAGAAATTATCCTTCCCTATCAAGGCAGATTATTTTTGCAGTTGGACCTAATCCTAACACAAAGGTCAGGTGCACCCAAGGAAGAACATTTGCTAATTCATGTAAGAAGCTGTGTGTAACGCAAATGAATCACCAACATCAGAGCAAGGTTGTCGTAAAGAATAACTGCAATAGAAGTCAATGTAAAGTGAACGAATGAAATCAGTATCGGTCAAATAAGATCCTTCTTTCTTTAAGAGAAAGCCTTTGGTTGATAACATCCATCTATTTTGAAGCTTTGATGCACTTTAAGAGAAAGAAGCTAATATACTGTAAATACAGAGGTGAAAATGTTATAAAGCATCAGAACTCCAGAGCCTGGCTGATAAATGCTGCACTGGTTTGAATAAAGGGTTTCTTAAAATAAACATAGCATACTCATTTCAGCTACTGAAATGGGTATTTCTAGAAATCAGACCGGTAGATTTGTTATTACATGAATTGTAGGTGCAAGCTAAACCAACAGAGGCCTGGTTTAAATCAAGAGCAATCCACAGTGGGATTTGCACTTCTTCAAAAGAATCAATTCTCCATTAAAAATAATTAAAATTTAATTTTAATTAAGCTGGTGCTTAAACTGAAGAAAAAAGAAAATCCCACTAACAGTTAGGAAATATTAATAACCAGCTGAAAAGGGTTATCAAATCATTACTGAAGAGATTCTTTTTTTTTTATCATGGATACTTTGGGAATGATGCAAAATGCAGGAATACATAGTTTAATACTTACTACATATTTGTTTCTAATCTGAAAGGATTCATTGTTATCAGGGTAAATTGAAATGTAAGATTTTGACTGTATAACACCAGACTGAACTTAGTTAAAATCAGTCCACATTTTTCAGGTGAAACAACACTCTCTATTGCAACAGTTCATTGGTTTGCATCAAATTTGCCAGCTACATTCATGCTTTATGCAGCCAGAATATAACTCCTGGCGGCAGGGCACATATGTGCTTACATGTACTTACAAACTAATGTTTCAGAAGCAGTTCAGTACAATCAATAATATAACATCTGTCTGAACTGACTGACTGCCTCCAAAGCACCTTGTGGTGTCATGCAAAGATTTTTAGAATCATCTTTTGACTTGAAACAGCAAGGGTTTGTATTTTTTTTCAATTCCCACTGTGTCTCCCCAAATTACTTAAAAGTTGGTGTAGAAGAATATAATTTTTAGCCTAATTAAGAAAATGGAGGGGAGGTGTATTGGGAGAAAGGGCAGGAGTGTGCATGTATGCACACATAAATGCAGACACATTCATCTCCAAATAACTTTCTTTGACCTTGCTGCCTCAAACTCAGTGGCCAGGTTAGTGTTTAACTGCCTCATCAGCTTCTTTGACCTCATGCACAGAGGTAAGTGTTATACTAGGGTGGATGAACTTCTGACAATCAACGTACAAATCAGTGCCTGGCAAAAAAAAGTGGCTTCTCCTCAACTCACTTTTCTCCAGTTCCATTTTTCCTGAGAGCCAGCATTCCTCCACAGAGTCTGCTTTCCACTGAAATGTGAGTATAAGCAGTAGATTGTAGGCTCCTTACAATCCTGTCCTGATCCATTGATATATTAGAGGTATGTAACCAGGATGCCTTTTGTCCTGTTCAGTTTAAGGATCTTTCCTTTGGGATGTTGCAAAACATTACGTGTTAGATCTTCTGAGTGCAGGTGGATGAACTCAGCAATGGGCTCAGATCTATGCCCCCATTTTCTGAAGGCAAGAAGCTGAGATCTGTGCACGTACCATGACTGATGTTAGGGCAGAAGAGTATCTAGCTGGTGGACAAAGGTCTTTGTGATGCATGCCAGAATGCATTTGTGGTCTGAGCCTCTCAAAATATATTTCCTGTAGAAAAGCCTCTATTCTTACAAAGAAACAGTGAGGCAGAGAAGCAAGAGAAGTTAGTCACATCTAATCCAGTCATCTCCTAATGTCCACATTTTTCCTGGAAAAAATGTGGGGTCAACCCCCACAACCTAGATATTATTGAGGTAGTGATATATCAGAGAATAGTGCAAGGCTTGGGTACACATCAGCATTTTAAACTTCTGTTCTCAGTTTGAATGCCACATAATGATAGATAATAAGCCACTCATCCTATCAAAGTCACTTAACCCCAATATGTGTCTTAAAAAAAAACACCAACAGGAGAAAAGGTCAGAAATGCTGATGAATAGCCTAGAGGGTTATAGCCTAACCTTCTAGCCTAGAGGGAATAACCTAGAATATAATAGTCATTTAGAGCTGCATCCTCTTTTCCTGGTACATTCATTCGGCAGGACTCAAGGTGATGAGAGAGAAAAGTAAGAGGAGTTAAAAGGATTGGGGAGAAGGCAGAATAAAGCACTGAAATTGTGGTGAAATCTATGAATGAGAAATTAGGAGGAAAAAGCAAATGATCACCTCTGCATAGGATCTATAAAAGCAACACTGAAGGCAATAAACAGGCTAGTCTACAGGTTGGAGCTGTAGAAGGAACAGTGTGAACTCAGAGGAAATGTTTGTGAAAGCAGTAGCTAAGAGATGTCAAACACAGCGATGAAAAGGACTTGGGCATCCATGTCCAAACTTAATGATCCTCTAATTCCCCCTCAGCCAATGGTACGTATCCGTAGGCAGCTATGACACTTTGGACACATAAAGAGCAAAAAGTCTCATAAGTAAGAATCCACAAAAATTGAAATAGCTCTTATAGACTCAAAAAATCACTCCCAATATCCTTAATCTTGTAATGTAAGGTCTGTGAGCACAAATCCCTTCAGCATTAAACCTACATTTCCCACATTAACCATCAGATAGTAAGTTAAAGGGTAACAGCTCCCAGCTGTAATTTTGCAGAAAAGTACTGATTGCACATAGAAACTTGACTATAGAGAGTGAAAAGGTTTCAGCATCCCTGGTGGTGCCCTGCTTACAAGGCTTGCTGTTAAGGCTTTTTTAGATATGTATCTCCCTGTACATTCTGCAGGAAGCTAAAAGCACCTCAAAGTGAAAAACTACAGTAAGACTTGAGCTGCATAAGTCTAAACTTCTAAACTACTGAAACCTATTGTAATCAAAAGGCAGTTCCTGTTAAGCAGAGCAGCAACTTTTTTTCCATTCAAAATTATGACCTTCTGGAACAGTTAGTCTAATCCATGTTGCAAGAGAAGCTTAAACCTGTTTTAGCCCCAAGCAAAATACAGAGGCTCAGAGCAGTAAGGAGCTACCTACTTCACTAAATCTGAGAGAACTAGTCAGCATCTTTCTTCGTTATCAGTAATGCCCACCAACAGCTGTGACTTTGTTTTACCATCCAAGCAACTCGGGAGTATACAGAGAAGTAAGCACAGGAATAAAGTAGAACAGCACAGACCAGGACAGGAATCTGCTGACACCTGGTTATGCCTCTACAGGTTTTGGTAGCAATGTCCAAGTGTGCACTGCGTTTCAGACCCAAGTGATTTATGGTGGTTTCCTTTTCACAAACTCTTCCTCATTCTTTACACAGAAAAGCAATGTCCAAAGAATAAGTTAGGATTTTTTTTACCAAGGATAACGCTGCCTGGGGAACCCCAGCTTCATCTGTTAACAAATGCTGCAGTGACTAAGGCAGAGGGTGGCCAAAGAGAAAGCATGATTTTATGTTTATGGTAATAGAATGGTGCCCAAAGGAACTGGATTATGCCCCTGATTCTTTCATGGAAGAAAATCTCCATAGAAACTAATCTACCTCAGAGCAAGTTACAAGCAGTGTGGAGAAGATCAGCATGTCACTCCACGAGAATTAAAGCTAACCTAAATCAGTTCAACCAGAGATATGATCTCCTTTGTGTACCATGCCCCCTTTCTCCCTTGTGCCCACCCTGGTTATCATGCATCCCACAGAGAGCACACCATATCAAAAACAAACCCTGCGAAACAAAACCCATTTATTCCCTGCTGATTTATCTCCTTGATCTGGCTCCTGTGCAGTAAGACATGGGCCAGTGCCAGCACATGGAAAGGCAGAGTGACACAGCCATGGGTGCAGAGAACAGAACTACAGTCGTGCTTGCTTGCATTGCTGAGGTACCGCACCGCAATGCACATGCTACTGAACTGTGAGAATAAAGCAAATTTCTGAACAGCTGATCACTAAGTGGGCTTTACTCATTTTGTGCACTGAATAAGGCCTGGATATTGTTCAGGTTAAAAATTTTTTTAAAGTACTAAAATATGTAGATCCAAGTGGAAATGGGACATGGGTAACTTTAGTTCTGGCATAGCTCAACTTCTGAGTGCTTTACTTTGCAGCTCTGAACATTTTTTTTTTCATAGTTTTTTGTGTATGTATAATCTATGACATTCTTTGTGCACCTAAACACAATTCTTATATCTCCAACACAATCCTAGAAATGCTAAGAAGTGTTTCTTCTCAGCCAGGCTGATAGAGAAAACCAATTTTGGTGTGTTTGTAGGCCAAACCATTTTTGAGAGCCAATTCAATTAGACACTGAAGCCATATACAAAATAAACTACAGATAGTCTTCAAAATACAGTATTTACACCGCTCTTCTAAGAAAAACAATACCTTGGGACAAGAAAAAGCATTCAGCATCTCAAGAATATCTGTTCTTCTGGAAAGTAAGACATGATACATTAGACTTTTAATCACTTCATTTCAAATAAAACTACAAAATGTGTAATCTTCTCTATAAATTAAACTGCCATGGAAAGATACTCAGAGACACTCTAACATTAATATTTTGCCATAGTGAACATTGAAAATTTACCCCTACTCTTCATTTTCTGTCCTGTAATACATTTGTTAGCTATGACAAAATTCATCCCAAAACTAGCCAGTTAGGCTGAAAATACCACATACTCCCTCTCCTTGTCAACAAAGGCTTTTCCCTTCCCATCTTCAATTCTTTGTTAGATCCTATATATATATTCTTACTAACATTATTTCCAATATTTTGTTGGCAGATGAATCCAGTGCCATGCTGGATATTTTTCTGACGTTCACTTAAAATGCTAGTTCTCTCCTTAATTTTATCCTAGCTTTAAGGTAGGAAATGATCCACTTCTCATGATTCTTCAGCTATGGCCACCTTTAAACACCACTGACAACAGACAGTTTGGTAGGGCAGGTGTCATGAAAGCACTTTCAGCACTATTACTGCAGAAATCCTAGGAAATGTAGGTTATGTAGAATCTGATCAGATGCAGGACTGAGGTCAAGTTTGACTGGATACTGTCAAACCCTTTAATGTCAGTATCTGCTAGTGGCTCCTCTTGATTGTGGGAATAGGAAATATTTATGATGGCACTGGCATGAAATTTAAAAATCCTCTCAGATTTTAACAGGAATATTTATTTCTTAGCATCAGTCTCCTCTAGCATTTCCTGTTTTGTGGCTCATGATGGACTCTACATAGTTTAACCGCAGTAACATTCAGTAACAAACATATAAAAATAAGTTAATAAATTTGATACACCCTGATACACCCTACTGTTTTCAGGCACAGTACTTCATGAATTGTCATAGGAACAAATCACTACAGTACAGCAGTATTCAGTGTTTCATAATCTAGTCCTGCTGGTCCTGCTCACAGACCACAGATGAATTCTCACCTTCTAAAGTCTAGTACTACTATCAGCTTTTGCTGACAGTCGACCTGTACTGAGTTGGTACATGCCACAGAAACAAGATGGTTCCCAGACAG
Source organism: Dromaius novaehollandiae (assembly GCF_036370855.1). Taxonomy (NCBI): domain Eukaryota; kingdom Metazoa; phylum Chordata; class Aves; order Casuariiformes; family Dromaiidae; genus Dromaius; species Dromaius novaehollandiae. The sequence continues at coordinate 78,299,511 of NC_088099.1, read as the reverse complement.
GACAGCTATTTTGTCCTGAGTACCCAAAAAGGGACAGGGAATTAGTGGCACAAATCCACAAGGAGTGTTATCTTCTGGTACAGATATCAGCTTACCAAAAATGTATCATCGAACTAAAGGGTTTTTAGTGAAGAGCGACAAATCAAACATTATGTTGGATAAAGATGCTAGCGGACAGCAATCGGCAGCAGCAGTTACCACTGAAATGGTGAGACACAGTTGTCTATTAACATTCCTGTGATAGACATATTTTCAGCTTGAGGACATACCATTTTTGAGACTCCCTCTGGTATTTTCTGCTCATATCACATGCCTTGCTTTTCAGTGTTAATAAGCTAAGATACCAGTCCTATATTGAGCTCCAATTTGGCAGATCTGCATTCCTCACAGGTGTGCAGAGGCTGCACGTACTAGAAAAGGATCTTTTTTTCTAATCTTGCTTCCTGCACCATCACCCACATCTAACCTATTAACCTATCTAACCTATCATGATCAGAGCCAGATGGAATGAAGAAGGCTGGCAATTTGTATGTTGTCCCCCAGAAAGTAGGATACAATTAATTGTGCTCAAGGAATAAAAACTATTTGTGAAAAAGGAGAATGCTTGGTATCCAGATTATGGCATCTATTCCAGGAGGAAGAGGCCTAGTTAAAGCAAGGATGGCTGATTATATAGATTTGGCATGGTTAGCTGGATAATGAGCATCCAGAAATTAGTGTTCTAGGTCCTACTCACAACTATGCTTAAAGTGACATAACGCAACTTCCTAATTCTGTGAATTACCAAAAGGGATTTGTGAACTGTACAGAAATATCTGCAAAAATGAATAATGGAGGGCAGAACTAGAACGCCACGTCCCTTGGCCCCTAAATTAAGAGATATGTGAAGAGGTTTTTTCCCATATAATATATATTGCAGACATTTTACTAGATGCAAGCAAGCAGATAACCAAGTAACAGGAAAGCTATACGACACTTACTAGGTCTGTGACTGTGCTGGACTGTTGTAGTGCAGAGTTTTTAAAATGAAAACAGAAACAGCTCATGACTTCAGGAGAAATCTGGAGCTTTATTAGTGAGTCAATGGTTATCTTTACATACTGGGAAATTTTGAAAAGTTTTTGGACAACATTCATATTAGATTGAATACTGGGGGAAATGATTAAACAGCAGAAAAATGGCTACCAGCAATCCTTTATGAGGACTTCTCATCAAAAAGACCTTTTTCTCCCTGGCTTGAGCTCACTCATTTTAATTATATACTGCAAAACTCACCTACTTTCACGGACATTTGAGAAGAGTATTGCCTGAGGAACTTGGCAATGGAGGCTGTCACTGGCAGAAAAAATGGTTATGAAGAACGTGATATGAATGGCATATTTTTAGATTTGACAGTAGGAATCTTAAGTGTGGATAAAAAAACCCACACATTTGAAACAGTCTATGAAGACTTAAACTGTTTATCAATAGGAGGTCATTCCTGATTACCATCTCTCATTTTTTCTCACTTAGTTTTAGCAACTGACACTCTTACACGCTCTAATAATTAATACTTCATTCTGTCTGAAAGCAGGATAGCAAGCTTTTAAAAGCAATATCATTGCAAGGATAATGACAGTTGAGACAATGTTCAGGTCAGAATTGAAGTAACATTGGGAAGAAAGGCAAAATGGTTCAATAATTTATTAATCCTCAAAGACAAAAAACAATTTACACATTATTTAGAAAGGTAGAATTCATGTCAAGAAATACCAATTGATATATCACCAGATATTCACAAAAATGCACACTATCATGCAATCATTAGTCTTTTGTACCAGACACATCCATAGACAAGAATATTTCCATACCAAACCCACGGGAAATAAATACTTGCTTTGTCTAGTCTTGTACACTCAGTAACCATTGGTCAACAACCTGACTTAGAAAGCTAAGACTCAACTTGGAAAAACTCCTGAGGGAGGAAAGCAAGAAAATGAAGAGTTATTGTCTACCCAAGAAGCATTCTGGACTCTGTAATAAGAATGTTATGTTTGTTGTATGTGGATATTGTAGTTCTTACTGGCTCTAAAAGAAAAACAAAACAAAAAAACATTTATTAAGGCCATGATTTAAAAATGGTGGTTCCATGGTGCAGATGAATGGTAATATAAATCATATTTCAATATAAGAAACAGTTTAGTACATCCTTACCAAGAACTCAAGTTCTTGTTCTTATTTGCAGCCAGAAAATTATGTTCAGAGGTCCCACACTAACTCCATAATAATCCAATCTAGAAATGAGAAGAGCATTATCACTTCAAGCTAGAAGAATAACCAAGGACTGAAAAGATCTCAAAAACAGATATTATTGGAGAAGAGTTATAAACTCAACGGCTCAAGAACTGGTAAAGAACAAACAAGTTCTGCCATTTCTACTATCTCTGTTTTTACTGATTAATTTGTCATCTTATTCAGATAGGGGTTTAGTCTGCTTTGCTTTCTTTTAATTTTAATTCCTGAGTAAGTATACACTCCGTTACTTGATTTAAAGAACAATTAGGAAAAACAATACATCAATATATCACATGCATACTGATGAAACCTCAACTCAGATGAGTACATGCCCTCTTGTAAAGGCTTTGTACATGTGCTAAACAACAGAAGCAACAAAATACCTTTTTAGAACACCCTACAGAAAATCACCATCTAACTGGCTCAGACTGCTGAAAGTACAGCAGCTTTAGGAGTGAATTCTAGCTAGAGTTTGGAAACAAACAGGTGAAAACTCATAGAAAACACTACCAAGAGAGACTACAGAAAGAAGATTTTGAAACATCCAGACAGAACCTGAACTGTGATTGAAGGCTGACATTCTCACAGGTAATGTACAACATAACAAGCACTGAAGAATGAAAGTGGGTGGGGAATATGTAGCAAAACTAGAAGAGCTGCAGTGAAACAGGCAATTCCTCTAATACCCTATAGAAGAAAGTATTTCTTCTCATACCTGCTTTGTAGGGCTATTAAATCAGTGTCAACGGTTAGTCATTGCTGAGAATCTGTTATTTTCTAACCCTCCCCCCCCTTTTTGTACTGTAGGTTTAAACTTTCAATGACAGAGTGACAGAAGCTTTATTAAAAACCTGACTTTTTTTTAAGAATGATTGATATTTAATCCAAGCTCAGAAGCTGGAATTTAGAGCCACAGAGCTAATGCTCTAGGGTCTGAGCAGCTTACCACCACAATATTTGTTTCTTGCTCAAAGAAATTTCTTGTCTCCATTTAATGAATCTTACTTCCATAACAGAAGAACACAAACACGTCAAACCCACAGGATGCCCAGCTCGTAGTGGATACAAAGAGATCTCAAACAGGAAAAGTTTGTGCTCTGTGCACTGCTAAAGGGACATTAAATTCTGGTGAGTTATACACCTTCTTCTTACCCCACTGAAGTTTTGAAGTCTAAACGGAATCCAACCTGAAACTTAGGTTTCGATGCAGGAAAAAACAGACCTTTGTTGAAAAGCAGAGAACAGCAGAAATACATAAACTAAATAAATAAATTGCAAGTGCACCATCAGCTTGGCGTGGGAAGAAACAGTGCTCAAGCAATTAAAAAATGTACTTGCACAGGAAAATAAACTATCCTTTCTTGATTAGAAGCAAGCTACTTTAATGTATCTATGCTTCACTGTAGTCTGAGGTGAGAAACTCATACAATTCCTGGGTTGCTATAGCAATATAAAGCCTTCAAGCAGACAATGACGTACAGTTCACAGTCATTTCCAGACCCCGTTGATGTCAGCCTATTCACTTCCGTTACTGGTCTTCTTAGTCACTTCTCTGTTTGGTAAACATGTCTTGGGCTATAGGCTTCTCCTTCCCTGCTTTTAGCACAAATTAAAGGAGCAACCTACTACTGATAGTACTGATAGTTGATAGTAAAAGCAAAACTCCTAAGCCTGACTTAATACAGGGGTTTCTGATATTATCACTCTTCAATGAGTTACAATCAATACCATTTTCTTTAAATCTGTGTATATCTGATTTCAAATGAGGTTGAATGCTGTATGTGTAGGGAACAAGCTCTGAAGCTAAGGGACTCTACAAGCTGGAATGAAAGGTTATGCTTGAGAGGTTTAATAGCTGCAGAGCAAAACTGTCATTACAGCAATCTGCTTAACTGCAGTCTAAGAACTTACAACACTGTAACATACCCACAAACCTATTAGCTGTAGAATAAGAAGCTTCTTAGCTGTAGGGACCAAACAGCTGCACAGTGAGATGGTGTATTGCTGGGCTGCCCAATTACTACTTCTGAGATATGAGTCTGGTGTGTTTCACAGACTATAAATTTAAAGGAAAAGGGTTTCATATGACTTAAGGTTTAACTGAGCTTCTGTTAATGGAGATGATTAACTGGGTCTTGAATAATTAAGATCCCACTGTATTTAGTTTTTAAGGCACTGCTAAGATAAATCAGGCAGTGTTTATAAATGGTATAAATGGAATAATTTTAGATATTTTACAAAATAGCAATTTCAACAAATGATTTTCTTTTGCCTGTCTCTGATTTAGTAGCCTCACAGATCTTTGCTAAACTTCCTGACTTGTGTGCTTGTAGAAAAAGCACAATAATGAGCACCTTGATCCCTTCTGTCCTGATTTGAGCAAAACTAATTGGCAAAATCAAGCACCTGAAATTTTTATTTTTGAAAATGGCTTATTCTGTTAGTTTGGTAAATGACAAGCATTTGGCATTTTTCTCTTGGTGAGTTCCTTGATGAACATAATTTGTAAATATCATCATGCACTGACTAGTTGTTAAAAAAAGCACAAAAAATTTCACTAATTATCATGGAGAGAGAACTGTGATAAGAATTCTACAAATGCAGCTTTGCAATATCCTTATTTCCTCTTGCACTAGGACTAACTATGCATATTTTATTGCTGAAAGATAGATAGATTCATTATATCACTGCTCAGATGTTCTCAGAATTCTTTGCTTTATTAGCCTGAATACAATATCTCTTACACTGAAACACAAATGGAGCTTTTACTGATTGCCATCAATAATATTTCCTACCTTATTTCTATAATCTTTTACTTTAAAAGCTAAGAGAGATTTTATTTATTAGTGCCTGTGTTCTTAAGTAAATCAGCTTATAAAACAAGGACTTTCGTATCTTTGATCTTAATCAAAGACTAATATATAGAAAAAATTATAGTTTGTATAATTATTTATCTCATCGTTTGTCCCTTTGCAAAATTGGTTATACTTTAATGATCCATGTAGTTTCTTACTAGGTGTTTTTCTTGCGCTACAGAGTTTTGTTTGAACCCTTCATGCAGTCCCAAGTGTTTTGCTTTCCATCTTCTAGAAAGAAATCATAAAACCCACTGAAAAGCTGACAATAATTATTACAAGAAACAAAACTAGCACTAAGTAAAGCTCATTTCTTTCATCTCCCTCCCTGTGGCTGCAGCATATTTTATATAATGTGTCTAAATGCCATATTCCAATACAGAAATTAGCAATGAACCTGTGTTTAAACTGCAGATATTCCCTGTAAAATAGCCTGCTTTACCCAATCAAAAATGCAAATATTTTTAAAAATATGTTCAATCATTTCTAATGATCTAAACAGATCTCATAAGGCCAGATAATTTGGATTTTCTATGTTTTGTTGCATTGTATTCCATGCATTAGCAAATGATGAAATTTTTTGCATCTTTCTATAATCAGAATGGGGGAAATTCAATGAATTATGATATAAATGAGGCTAGGCAACATGATTGCATGTTGCCTGTTGTTTGTTCTTGTTAATATATTTCCACTGATTACAACTTTATTTCCATTCTCAGGAAGCACCCTGAAAACAGAGGATGGACTAAAGCAGACAAGAAGTGGCCTGAAGGATTCCCTAAGATATCATAAACACACAAAGGTGTAGAGTTGCTCTCTATTGGACTTGAAAAATTAGTATGGTGAAATCAATCTTTTTCATGTTATTTTTGCAGAAAAAGACCAAGAAGTTATTGCCATTTTGAAAAAATTGAAATTGCAGAAGAGTTATTTTCTTCCTGAATAAAATGTCATTTTACACAAGGGCATATCTTGGAGGCTGTTTATTGTGTCAGATTTCCTTACACTGAAAGGATGTTAAATCATCCTATTAAGTTGGGAATAAGCTTTCTCAGTCTGTGAGAAAACTTAAGTGTGGTAAGTAACGAATTTGGAGAGTTCAATTGTTAAGGCAATACCAAGGGAGCAGGAAACCTCATGCAGATTAAACACAAACAGAATGTTGGGAGATGGGAAAAATAACAAGAAACAATATGTATTTGTATTTTGGATGAAGCTGAAATTGACTTTTAAGAACTTTTAAAACTACTTTTTCCTAATTAAAGGCACAAGCTGTTGAGAAACTAGTAATGACAATTTCTGAGATTTTAACTGAGTTGAGCACAACTTGCAGGGCTCCACAGCACAGATCTGAGTTCTGTAGTATAATGTCAGTTTTGCCTCAGATCTGTAACAACCTAGTGTCTTAAGAGACAGCCAAGCACAGCCTTCACTATTTTGTCCTTTGGATTAAAATATCTTCATTGTTCCATTTTCACAAACATTATGCTACTCAGAGTTCTAAAATATGGTGAGAGTTAGCTTCATCTGCCTAACTAGCATATTTAAGGATGAATGTAACCAGGTATGGACATAAATAAGTTCTCTTGATTTCCTGTGGATTGGCATTCAACTGTTTGCAGATACAGGAGGAAAAAGCTGATGATTTAAATCTTCTCAGGCTGTCATTTGTATTTTGTATCTTTTTTTCCAACTGCTCTGTCTTGCATAGCAAAGAAGACAGAATTGATTCATTGTCAAACAGACTACGTAACATAATCTACTATGCAACACAGCAGACAATGCTAGGTACTTCTCATGTAACCCTTGTATAGACACAGTCCTGCAGTCCTGCATGGAGTAGAAGTACAGCAAAGAAAGGGGTAATCGGTAATCCTGGGCCCCCAGAATCTCTTTGAGGATCTTTGCAATTGCCGCTTCCACCCTGAGTTTACTTTGGCTCTTGAATCTGATGTAGTACCCAGGGATCAGAACAGGCGATGGCAGAACCATAGGTATTTCTTCAGCATTGGTCTTCACCTAGTGTCTGTTCTGAGAGAAAGGTGATGCCTGGTAAAAATATTTAGTTTGTGCTGGCACTGTTCACTACTTGAAAGTGACTTGACTTGAAACCATCTTAGTTGGTGAGCTGTCACCTGCGAGTTCCTGTATTCTCTCTTTGGCAGGCAGCCAAAGATCATTCAGGATGCTATCACAAAATGCTTCCCCTAGGACTGAACTGGGAGCCCTGAATCAAATTCTTTACCACACACTGCTTCCTTTTCCCTTCTATCCTCCAGAGATTCTTTCTGTGGGCCAGCCTTAATTACAAAAGGCCTGTAACAGGGAAGTGAATGGTGATTTTTTTTCCCCAAACACAATATAAATTTCTTAAGTTATAGTTTCAATGTGCTATATAAATTTAAAAGAGGCCTCAGGATTTGAGCAATTTTAATTGTGCTTCAGTATTTCTTACTGATGCCAATATATCATTTTACTTAAGGATTAGGCTTTTATGTATCTCTATACATGAATAACTAAGAATGTATCTGCTTAGTATTGCCAACTTCAGTATTTAATTATGGCATGAATCTGTATCAAATCCAGATGTTTGGTCCACTACTAACTGTCACTAAGGATATTTACAGTAAAACAGTATTTTGCTCAGCAAAAAAAATGCAAATAAGCACTGTTCATATGCGATGCTTATCATTGCTAGGAGAGAAGGTAGAAGAGAATGAACTAATAAATATTTACCTCACTTGAACTGTTATATAAACAGGATCCCTATCCAGAGGAGAGGATGTAAGGTAAGAGAAATGACACTTTTTATAAAGGTTGTGTCAGCTGAACAACTGTAAGTAAAATAGCCAGTAAATCAGCGTGACAAGGAAGTGAAATGCAGCACTGTGCAGCATGGTGGCTGCTGCCCTGCACACTATGAACTGAGAAGCCACAATCTGGTGGAGGCCAGATCTGAAGCTCCAGGATGGTATGTGAAGCTTGCAAAAATCTGTTGAAAATTTGTCAGAAAGAGTGACTGCAGATAACATATGAAAAAACACCTGTGAGCTGTATGTCACCTGTCTTATGATTAGAGGGCCATAGAGCAAGCAAGCCCAGCAACAGAAGTAGCATAAATACACACATTGAGCTTGAAGGACTTTGAGTCAGGATCTGGACATGGCAGCCAGGTAAAGGAAGCAGGATGCTGGTGGGCGATTTCCAGAGCGAGCAGGTAACCCGATCAGAGAAGGGGAGAAGAGTGCCTGCCCTCTTTCCTTGCCACACATGCAAAAGCTAAAAAGCATGGTGGATAAACATCTTGGTGGTGGTGATTTTCCTCAAGGGGGGATCCTAGCTGGTGCAAGTTATGTGACTAAGTAGAGTCTCAGACAACTAGGCGAGTTTGGTTTGGTTTCCAAAGTGACTGCTCCAGTTGTTTGCAGTGGGTGATCAGGCTGTGCAGTGCAGGGGACCGCGCAAGCACCGTGCACCCTGCAATGCGAGTGGGATCTATAGGGCTCTGCAAACAAACTGTCCACTCCCAAAAGGCAAAGCAAGCCGTAAGGCTGGGCTGTCTCCGCTGTGTGCTAGTTAGCAGGTTAGTGGGGAGTAAGCTCTCAGTGTTGCCTGTCACGTCTACACCCCACAGAGCAGCTCTTACGAGGCTGCTGGTGAGGGAAAAGCAGCGCAGAAAGAAAGAGCTCTGCACACTCCCCCTAGTTCATGTCCCATCCACACGTGGTTTGCAAAGAGAAGTAACTGTTCAGTACTGAGACTTGCTCTGCTCTCCCAAGATAGCGTGAGGGCTGCTTAAATCCCGCCCGTACATCTCTTCAGGGCGTTACTCCCACCTCACCGTTCACTCAGCAGATCTAGGTACTCGCCAGTGAGGCCTCCCCGCTGCTGGCAGCTCGGTGACACGTCTGGGCGCTTCTCCGCCGTCCGGCAGCGTCTGAGGCAGACTCGCGCCTGCTTCGGACAAGCCACAGAACCCGGGAACAGCCCGCGGCTTCCTGCGCACGGAGAGCGCCCCTCGCCGGGGCCGCGCACCTCCCCGAGCCTCGCCGCAGGGACCAGCCGGTTGCCCCGGGGCCGAGGCCGCCACCGACCCCGCGCCGCACCGCGCCCCCGCGGCTCCTGTTGTTTTTCGAGCGCTCGGCAACTGCCGGCGGGGCCGGGCCGGGCCGCGCCGGGCGGGAGGGGGCGGCGCTGGCGGAGCGGCCAATCAGGCGGAGCCTCTGTGTCAGTTACATTAGTGGCCACGGCCAGCTGGGGAGGTGCAGGCGGCGCGCGCTTCTCTCCGTTTCTCTCGCGGGCGGGGGGAGGGGCAGGGAGGGGGGTCGCGAGCCGGGATCCTGGTGCGCGGGTGCGCGCGCGCGCGCGCCCTCGCTCTGCGGGTTCGGGACCGGACCATGGCGTTAACGGCCACTCGGCGGCCCTGGGCCCTGCTGTGCCTGGTGGCCGCGCTGCTTTTCCCCGGGGCGGCCGGTGAGTGCATGTGTGCGTGTAGGGAGGGGGAGGAAGGAGGAAGCGCGGGAGGTGGTGCCGGGGGGGGGCGGAGAGCGGCGGTGGTCCGCGGGTCCCCGTCGGTTCCTTTCAACAACATGGCGGAGGGGCCGGTTGGGGCGGAGTCGGCCCCCCCGCCCCGGTTGTCCGAGCCTGGCAGAGCCCGGGGACGGCGCGTTTCTTTGTTGGCCGTGGGCAGCGGCGGTTCCGCCGGAGGGGCTGCGCCGCAGGACACGCGCGATGCTGCAGGGCGAGGAGGGGTGCTGGCGACTTGCGATGAGGAGGCGGTGAGGGATGGACGAGGTACCCGCCGCGGCCTCGGGAGAGCTGCCTCTTACCCGGCTTTCCTTTCCCCCTCGCCAGCGCCTGCCTTGCCCTGCAGAGAGCAGCGCCCCGAGTGGCGTCTCCCCAGGGTACCCCCCGCTCTGCTCCCACCCCTGGCGAATCTTTCCACCCCCCCACCCCCCCCCCCCCCAACCAGGGGACAAGCCGCTGTGGCCCGCCAAGGTAACGCGGCTCCCCGTGGCGGAGCACACCCCTCCCTCCCTCCTTTGAGGTCACTGTTGTTTTGCATCTGGGTGGCTGGAGCAGAGCAGACTGTAAAAACTAACCGCTTGGGGATGATGTCTGCTTTGGAAAACTTCTGTCTGCACTGGCTTCATCAGCGGGCTGAGGGAAACCCGCTATGCCTTGCAGGCAGACTCCTCTCGGCTTGCTGAGGGTGCTTACAAACAGTACTACGGGGGAGGAGAGGTAGGAGGCATCCGTTCAGGCAGCGACGTGTTGAATGTTCCACGTAGTGAAGGGAAAAGGCTCTCTGAAGTCCCAGGTTAGATGCTTTAGCTAAGCTAACGTGGCTTGTGGTGTGCTGCTACTGTCAGTTCTGAAAACGAGTGACAATTTAGGTAGATGATCTTTGTGTAGTTGAACAACTAACCTTTGCGAGGCCCAGAACCTGGGGAGACAAAACCTTAAGCAAAAGCGTACAGCAAAACAGTTCTGTCCCTTTGGCCACTCCATACCTATGGTCTCTTGTAAGAGAGGTAATATCAGAGCTATACTGTTGGATTGGTAATGTGTGAAACAGATTGTTAATGATATTTGGGAAAGCAAAAACTAAAGTGGTTATAAAAAAGCATATTTTGTTCACTTAAGCAGGAAGGTCATATGTGTTAGTGAGACATAAATGATATATATGCTTTACTGTCCAACTGATTTGGTTTTCAACTTCTGTGGTATGTTACATGATGACAATCAGTATACAAAATCTGTATTTTATGAGTGCCACTCTATGAATTCGTCTTATAGGTGGCATGTATATTTTTCTGGGTTTTAAAGAGGAAGAGGAGATGTGCCATGACACTTTCAGTTACAGCTTTAAGACATGCCTCTCAGTGTGAGGTTTTTACTATGCTATTCACATTTCACTTTAAGATAGTAATCATGCTGCAAAGAAAACATTACTTAAGGCAAAATATAGCTTACTATACTAAAATACCATATTAATTGCTTATATCTTTAATAAAGAAGATGAAGAATTCTTGAAATGGAAACAGTGAGCTTAACCTCTTGTGTGTGTACTTTAATAATTTAAAGTTTTTTTACCTAAAGGCTGATGCATCTTTTTTAAAACATCAAATTTAGCTACTGAGGGAAACTTTCCCTTGCTTTGAGCATTGAACCTTTATTTTCCCATTTAATGCCTCTGAGCAATCAAGAATTTTCTTTTAATTTCAGTCATGAAAAGGTCTAAGAGTTTTATGTGGAAGCAAAGCTAGATTGCCATAGATTTCCAAGGCTAAAATAATTTTCCATACAAAAGCTTAAGGATGGAAGTGGTGTGTGGGTGTGGCTTTTTTTTTTTTTTTTTTTTTTTTTTTTTTAATAGCACCACTATTATAGTCTGGGATCCTTTGGTCCTTAGCTCATAGATGAGTCCTCTGAAATTGGTAGTGGGATTTTTTTCTCTGAACGTTGTGGTCCAAGTTGACAAAGTATTGGTGCAACAAATGCTTTGCCTCCTGTTACTTAGTATTCTTATCATGGGTTGACAAAAGCTGGACACTTTCTGATCACTTCTGATGCTAGCATTATTGTAGAATGAATCCTCTCATAATATCGTTCATATGGAGGGTCAGACATGTCACAAATCACAGCAGCTAGTTGAGCTACTGCTGCTTTTTTTTCTTGCTTCCTTCCTCTCCACACTGTGTGAACCATAATTAGTCTTTCATCTTCCCAAAATTCTGGGAAGTCACCCTCTGGAAATTCTGTGTGTTCCCACGATTCATTCTCATTTGTGATAATGAGTGAATCTGATTTGTATGCTGAAGTGAATTTAAAAGTACAAAGGAAAGAGTTCTTCATTTTCCTACTTGATCTAGGTTTCTAATTCTAACTCTTTTGTTTTTCTAAAACATATTCTTCCATGAAAGGTATCAGAAACAAATTTCAGCATATCTTGCTGTAGAGGCATGAAAACACTTGTGTGTTGCAAAAACGAATAGTGCCATTTGGCACCTATGCTACAAAGAACATAATATTCTTTTTTCAAAGCTGGGATCATTCCCAAGGCTTTATCATTACTTCCAAGTTGAGGGTAGTGCCTTAATAAAGTAGGTTGTTTGCTTTCTTGAGTGCGTCAAGTAAGTGGGTCTTGTAGTTGCCCCAAACTGCTGTTTTCAGTGGAAGTTTTCCTTAACAAGGAAGGATGGAATGTAATACAGTGAAAGCTGTCCTGAAAACTTGATACTCCTGTGCAATACATGAACTTAATTAGCACCTTTGTAAGAAGAATGACTTGCTAAAGGTCATGAAGTATCACAATTAAAAAGTGTACCCTTGTCCCAGACATGGTAAGATCTAAACATTTTTTGCATCTTGAGCTAGAGATTTCTCTCGGTGGCACTGAGGGCAGTGTATAAATAAGAAAATGGGAGGCTGACAGCACCCTCCTGTATTATGGTTTTGCTTCTGACAAAGCCTATTGGATAGGGAAAGAAGTTCTCATAAACACTGCAACCCTTTCACTCATCTCCTAAAGAACTCTCACTGTCTTTTACACATCATAGCCTCACTCTTCTCTCCTGTCAGACTCTAGCTTGTGGAAACAAAGTTCTGATTTCTTCTGGTGGTATTATCTTTTTGTTTCAAAGTGTCATTTCTATTTTCCATAGGAAGAGAGTTACAATATCACAAGAGAAGCATCTGGAGGTTCCTGTTCAGCATAGTGCTGCTGTTGGGGCCTGTGATTATTTGACTTCTGATGTGAGAGGTTTTTATTTGTAAAAAAAAAAAAAAAAGATTAATGATTAAATAATTACAAGTATTAATAATATAATTAAAATGAATAATTATTAGTATTGAGAAGTGGTATTATTTTGTAAAACATCTTGGAAGTCTTGAAGTGTTTTTATACTTTTGGTAGCATGTTCTGAAATACACTATTTCTATATATATAAGATTTCTGGCCAGAACCCCTTTGATTGAAGGTGGTGTTCTAAGCATTGTAAACTGTCAGATTCCAATAATTCTGCAGAGTGTTAGCAAATGCTGTATCATGATTCACAGGGTTTTATATAATTCTGAAAATAAAGGCTGTGGGCAATTTTTTTTTTACTTCAGGAAGGTATCAGATACAGAAACAGAAAATTTTTTTTAGGTATCTAATGATACATAAAGCTAAGTGGACAGGGTTTATTTAATTCTCTATTCTGTCTACATATTGTATTAACATTAATATCTGAGCCCTTCAGAAACAGCTTTCTTAACTCTTGTCAAGATGTGTAGTTTCACTGTGTCGTACTTATGTCATCAGCTTGTTTCACCCTCAGTGTGGATTTTCTATACCGCAACACCCAGAGAAGCAAGACTTTTTAAAGACAGGAACATGAAACTGTCAAAATGAAAGTCTGAGCCAGAGATAGTACTCAAGTAATTGCATTCAGCACAAGAGGCTAATCTATTGTTAAATCAGTTCAAGTTACAAGAAATATGCTGTAGACTATATCACATTATGTCATACAAGTTATGATGTATTTTATATATTCATTTTTTAACTGCATTTTCTCAGTTTTCTTTATTATGGTAGTCAGTCACCTAAAGGGGGAATGATTATGCAGGATGGTCAGGGCACAGTAAAGGAATGCAGTAGAAAAGGCACTGAACTACTATGAAGACCTGATTTCTATTCTTGGCTTTGCCACTGGTCATCTATATTACCTTCAGTTCATTCACTTAGCTATCTGTACTTTCTTTCTCTTGCCTTATCTTGTATCATTGAAACAGAAATGACCTTCAATTAGTTGGTAGTGGAGCTTCAGACTGGTGGTTGTATCCAAACACTGTTGTAATACATACAAAAAAGAGTAAAGTTGCTGTTCTCTGCAATTAAAAGCATGACCTAAAACTTGGATCCATTTCCCCCTTACCACCCTCCCCCCTCCATCTTTTAGTTTAAGTAGTTTTAAAGGGGCTTCTTGTGGTCTTATCTTTAAAAGCTGTTTTCAAAATATATTGGAATATATTATATCTGGAAGAAATTACTGGCTTTGGAAAACTAGATTACAATAGCCATTCTTTGATGGCATACTGTTATCAACCAAATCTGTCTAAAAAGAATACTTATTTTAAGTGGACTTGGAGACCTGACTGGATTCTCTCTGAATTTCTAAAATGGCTATAATGCTTTTTTACCTCCAAAAAGTTTCCCTGAGGAAAAATGAACAACTGCTTTATCTTCAGGATGACAACACGGTGAATTAATAGATTGTTCTCTCTAAGATTATGGTTATTAATGAAAACACTTGTTTTAACTAAATGTTGGTCATTGACAACTCCTCATTTACTACTCAGTGTTAAATCTCATCTATAAAGTGTTCATTTAGTCATATTCTTTGTTCTTTCATACATAGATAAGTGGAGACTGAGATTTGTGCAAAGATATTAAAATTCTATTTCTTCTCATCCTGATATGTGTTGTTGCTTAAAATACTTAATCCAGTTTTCCTGTTAGTAAAATATGGAAATCCTACTGTTGCCCATTGGCGTTGTGATGCATAAAGAATTGTAAGTGTCAAAAGTATTAAGGTAAATGAAATATTCATTGATTTGATTTTTGTAAGGCTATGTCTACCAGAGAGCAGCAAAAAACTTGTGTTCCCAGAAACTTGACTATTCAACTGATAAAGCATTGTTTTCTGCTTCTTAAGAAGTGGGGAGGGGGGAAGACTAGCTTCAGAAGCAAGTACAGATGTATTTGTGATAAGAACACAATTCAGTTGTCTGACAGTGTACTATGTCTTGACAGGAAACTAGAAGATAGTGGCATTAAACTGTAGAGACAGTATAAATTGTCTTACCAAATAGCACTCGGGAACTATGCAGCAAAAGACAGCAACAAAATGAATAAGGAAGATAAGACTTTGGCCCAACTCTTTGACTAAGCAAAGAATGATATTAGTGTGTCTTTACAACTTCATATGATCAGGGAGCTGTTGTTTGAGGTGACCTTGTTATGCTTACTCATTTTTCACTTCAAGGAACTTAGCATCTATACGGAGGCTTAATGTGAAGATAATCTTATTGAATATCTAACTTAAATAGGCATTCAGATGCATGAGATTTTTCCATTTAAATAGTCTTCTTGGCTCATTGTAACTATGTCCTGAATGAAGCAAGTGAGATAATGGTTTGCAAGGGTTAACTTGTCTGAAGAGGAATAAAGTTCCATTCTGAAAGCCTTATGGGGGGAGAAAGAAATATGCTTATCTGTCTGTGGATATTTTATGAAACTTTTTAAATGGATTTAATTGGATTCCAGAAATAGTTTGCTTTATATTAGAGGTTATTTTACTGTCAGTGTGTCTTTGGTAAATGTTATCACAGATAAACTTTGAATAATAGGGACTTCCTTACCTTGGGGGGGGGGGGGGGGGAATCTGCATCTTCAAAAAGTAGAGCTGTTACGAAGATTTACCTTTCTGAGTGACAGTTATCACTTCATACAATTTTTAATTATAAGAACAAATAATCTTCATGCTAAACAAGTCCTTTCATAATCTTGTGTATTCTTCTTCCCCCCCCCGCCCTGGTCTGTGGGGTACTGACTACCTCTGATGTGGGTTAGCTTTCTGTAGCCTGTCCTAAGAACTTTAATAAACAATTCTACTTCTTAGTGCAGGGTGACTGGCAAGACTTTCATTTGATTCAGAAAACTTAGTGGGGGGTTGTGGGAACTCAGAAATGTGAATTCTAAATTAAGTGTATATTTGAGATCAGGTTGCCTGTCAGATTCCCCTTTATTGAAATCCATGATATCCAAGGATAAAGAGGGATGGAGGTTCATAGGCAGTTTATCTGTTGAATTTAGGTGAAGAGCGAAACCTCAGATTTCAGGGCATCTTTTACTGTGCCTTCTTGATGCCTCTGATGTGAGATTTTTGTACCCTTGAAAGAAGTTTATCATCTTGCATTACTTGGAGTCCTTCAAAATTCCTAGAGTTGATTGTGTGAAAGCATATATTATATTCTTTTCTGCTAATTTTCTTATCTGCTTTTCAACCTGACTTTTGTCATCCTTGGTTAAAAGAATATCTTCATGGAAACATCTGCTGTTCCACCTGGAGGATATACAGGATCTGCATGCAGATGAAATCTCTTGGATTATCATTTCCTCTCTAAATCATGTTGTTGTTCACTACTTATGAAAGATATAAAGTGTATAATATAAATCCCTTATAGGTTGCTGCCTTTTTGGAGGGAGAGGAGGGGTGTGTGTGGGGGGGGGGGGGGGGAGGTGTTCTTGGGTGGTGACTCCATGACTGTTTGCTTAGACTTGACATATTTTAGGTTTCACTGTTGACCTAGTCAGTCCTACATGCCAGTATAGCTTTCTGTATATATTCTGCTTATTGCATTTTTGTGGTTCTGGGCACAAATGTTTAAGATCTGCAGTTGTCTAAATCTCTGTATTTTGTCTCACTTTTTTCTGGGTGAACTAGAGTTTAGATTTAACTGTGGCTTTCACTAAATTTAACGCATATATGTACAGATAGCAGATTAAAGAAGAAGAGGAAAATCAGTTTTTCATTTTTGAAATGGCATATCCTCGTTTCTGCTTGAAGGTTGTGTACAGCTTTTCCTCCCCACAAACAAGTAGAGTCAGAGTATACTGGTTATTTCTGTTGTTGCTTTTATGCTGTTTTTTGACTTTAATCCTGTAAATGCAAGAAGGAATGGAGAGAGAAATTAGAATTAGTAAACTTCCTTCTCCAGAACTTCTGAGATTTAATGAATAAAACCTAGTTATCTTAGACATGATTAGTCTGTCATTTCCACCCCCCCCCCCCCAAATTTATAGTGCAATTGGTAGTTTTAGTAAACAAAGACACTGAGTAATGTAAGGCAATATTTTTCTTTGGATTCTTAAATAAAAAGTTGAAACTATCTTCTGCTTATGTGAAAAGATATGTTCTCAGGATCTTTGAATTTTTTTTTAATGGGGATTAAGTTTTTATATGCCCCTTCCTCAACAAAAATTCTAAAAGCTATCATGTAATATATACAGCATTAACCTTCTTAAGTAGCCAGTAGCATACAGTTTGTCACATATGAAAGATCTACCCTTGCTAGTTGCGATGAAAGTGGCATTATTTGTATTGGTTTTGAAAACAGTAGGATTGCATGCTGAATTTTGTAGAATATACTGTGTTATAAAAAGTCTGAATTTTTGCTATGAGAGACTGTAACAGAACTTGACCATCTGGAGAAACAGCTAGAATCACGGTCTTTTTTAATCCATAATTGTATAAGGAGAGATGACTTCAAGTTTGACTTTGTCTTCTCATCTCCTAATTTTATTGTACCACTGAAGCATTGTAGTATTTGTCTTTAGTGTTACAACTCTGTGTTTTATAACTAAAAAGATTACAGGCCTTTAGTGTCTCAAAAATTTCTTGATCATTCAAATTGTTTCACAAGCCAAATATTTAACAACTAACGTTAATTCTTTCCTCAATACAGCATTACAATGTTATTGCCATCTCTGTACAAAAGACAACTTTACATGTGTGACAGATGGGCTCTGTTTTACCTCAGTAACACGGACTGTGGACAAAGTCATACACAATAGCATGTGTATAGCAGAAATTGATCTGATTCCCCGAGACAGGCCATTCGTTTGTGCCCCCTCCTCCAGAGATGGAGTTATTACTTTGCCTCATTGCTGTGACAAAGACCACTGCAATAAAATAGAGCTTCCAATTCCAACACCAGGTAAGGGGTTTGGGGCTTATTAACTTTTTTCTTTATAGCTAACACAGAATTTTCTGTTAAGAGTGGAAGTTTGAGTGTGTATGCAAGTTAAGAGGCCCAAAGTTCACCTTAAATGCTGTAATTACAATTTTAAGAGCTTTGGAACAAGAAACTGATATCCTGAATTGGAATGTTAGAACCAATTTTGAAGACATAAATGCAAATGAAATATAAACTAAGTAATAATACAGTTGCCTTTGTCCTTCATAATACTGATTTTGATTCTTGAAAGTTATTGTTCATGATTTCTAATTTATTAAATGCATTAAAATAATTGGAAGAGCACTGTGAAATACAGTCACAAACACTTCAGTTACTGCATTACATAGGGAAAGAAATAGCTTTACCCTTTCTTTTTTTGTTTTTTGTTTGTTTCTTTTTATTGACAGGCCCAACTCCAGGAAAACCTGCTTCTAATCTAGGACCTGTGGAACTGGCAGCTGTCATTGCTGGACCTGTCTGCTTCGTCTGCATTTCACTAATGTTGATTCTGTATCTTTGTCATAATCGTACTGTAATTCATCACCGCGTACCAAGTGAAGAAGATCCCTCATTAGATCGTCCCTTCATATCAGAAGGAACTACTTTAAAAGATTTAATTTATGATATGACAACTTCAGGCTCTGGGTCAGGTAATGTCACATTTCTAATTGTAATTAATCTGTGTTTAAGAGTTTTAAGGCATTGGTTTCTTTTTTATATTATCTTATCTGCTTAAACTTATAACCAGAAACATGAGCAAAAAGAAAGAAGCTGTCTTCATATAGATGCAATATATCACTAAAGGTTCAATATACTGGAAAAAAATATATAAAAATCAAGTTTAGTTGCTGGTCTTTTTCCTTAATCTGCAAGTTTAGCCAAATGTGCAATTCTCTGCATATCAGACTGTCAACTGTTTTGTTTGTTCTATGCTGCCTTACTAATGAGTGTTCCCTCAGTAATGTAAAGCTCAGTCATATACCGTTTGTTCTGCATAGCATATATATTCCCATCTTCCATGCTTCTGAGACAGTTCAAGAAGTTTTTCTTTAGCTTTAAACTGACATTTATTTACACTTACAGCTATCGATATGTGAAGGATATTCTGAGTTCTAAGTACAAGTTAATATTTTAGCTAGTTTTCCCTCTACAGAAAGTGTTGCATCAGCAAATATGCAAATACCTGTTTCTGTATGCATAGAACATGCAATGTGTAGAACATGTCTGGAAAATTTCTATCTTTTGATTTTTATTATTTTAATTCTGACTTCAAGTGCTGCTCTGGGAGGATGAGGCAGTAGTCAGTGTTCACTGCATTTAGCTGCTGCTGTCAGAACCCTGGTCTACTTGTTTATAGGGTTGTGGTAGTCTGTCACAGAAATTTGGTTTAGTAGGCATTGATAGGGGATGATGTGTCAGACAAATCATTGCGTAGGTAAATTCATCTTTGATCCATGTTAAGATATTTATGTTCTGCAGGAGTGAAGCATCAGGTTGTAGTTCAGTCTCTCCTCAGCCTTCTACTGTATATAAAGTTTAAATAGTGTAATACTAAGAATTATTCCTGCTACTTGCAAATGTATACATATTGAAAGACCCATGCACTTTCAGAGTATTTTTTTCTGCCAAGAAATTAGTGTTTGATTCTCAATTTCTGAATACTTCAGTTGTCCAAAATTAAAAATATAGAAAAAGTGAATACCTAGGTCATATTTCCCCATTGTAGTAACTGGCAGAACTGTTTACAAGGCGACTTGACTTGCTAAACCTGTTTAGAGTATAGATAAGAGTAAGTCACCTGTAGTCACAAATCCATGGAAGAAGTTGAGGTTAGACTGAATGTACGGACAGTTCTTTCAATTGAGAAAGATCTGGTGTGCCCAGATAAGATTTGATCACAATAAGGAAAGCTGCTCTCAATTTAGAACTGGAGCTTTAGTAGTCTGTGTTTATCTCAATCTGCTCATTTAGTAAACTAGATATTTAATTCAAAAAATGAAATTGATAGAACTTCTAATATATTAAGGTAGAATTTGATAAAAGGTAGAATTTGATAAAATGTTGGATTCTTTCATCTGGTTACGTCCTTTGTAGGCAGGTATAGAGACTTAAGAGATCTGGTAAGAGAATATGAATCTGAAATTCACATTTTGGGCGTCCAAGAAACTACAATGTATGGTCATTATGCTTTTGGGAGCATCAAGTGGTTTAGGAAAAGTCTCTACCTGCAGACATTAAGTAAAGAAGGCTCTAAAGAAGTTATGTATGTTCTGTATGTAAAAGTTATCTTCTGTAACCTGCAATGTACTAGCTCCTATAACTTCAGTAAGGTTAGTGGGGGGGGGGAGGGAGTTTCAACTTTAAAGGCTTTGTTACTTGTTTTAATGTACAGTCTAGTCATTTGTTCCCTGTAGCTTGTCTAGATCCTCACTGTACTTCTGCAACTTTCTACTTGTCTGCTTTCCCTCAGCTCTTTGAATCAAAAGTTAGGCTATGATTATGTTAATTCACATTTGGTTGTTAACTGATCTTTCTATTTGCTGTTTGGAGTATCCCTTCATCTGCCTTTTTGCCTTCCTCCCTCTGGTGCTTCTGAGCCTATTGTTATGCTTGAAAATATTCTCTGGAAGTACTCCTTCAAAATTAGTTCTTGAAAAGCTGGGAATTGCTGCCAGAAGAGAAATTTGTGTGTGTGGTGTTTGTGTGGTTTTTTTTTTTTTTTTTTTTTCCTTTTTTTGGTGCCCCCCCTGCCCCCCCGAGCAAGTGGTTAAAAGCTACTGAATCTTTCCTTCCTTCATGACTCTCTAATTTGATAATTAAAAAAGTGTGTGTGTGGGAGGGGAAATCATTTAGGTTTTTAGAGCATCAGAACACTCATGCTGTTCTAGACTCCAGAGCACTTGACTCATACTACCTGAGCTTTGGCTACTGATGGCTGTGTCAGAGGAAGAAAAACTAGTTGAATGTAACTTAACCTTAGGGAAAACTTTACTCATTTGTTTTTATGCATGAAAGATGAACTTATGTTCCCTATAAAATAAGAAACTGTGCATGTTTTCATAACTTACATATGCAGTCTTTTGACTTTAGCATTTTAGCAACAGTGATGTGTTCAGCTGTTTTCCAGACAAGTATTAGTCTTACTTGGTGTTCTGCGCCTCCCTTTTCCTATGAGTGGAATAGGAACTGCTTCAAGTGCTTATTTTCTGTGCTGTTAATGATGGTGTGTTTATATTTGCCATGACTTATATCACTTTGACTCCAAATTAATCAATCACTTACTGTGTAAACTCTCAACCTTTCTGTGCCCTAAGATTTAATGATACTTTCTTGTGTCCTGGAATGCCTGCAGCAATTGCATACCATTGAAATGTGTATTTTCTATGCCAAAGCCTAGGTTGTGCATTTAAAACTGGGATGACTGTATCTTTATGGAATAAACTTGGAGGGGGAGGTGTCTGAGCTGCTAGTTAAAATAGTGCTTAATCCTATCAGAACTGAAGTATATGAAAGGGATGTTGTTGCGGAGAAAGGTTGCAAGAAACACAATGGCAATGTATAGAAGAGACAAAACGGTCCAGACCTAGTCAGAAAAGCTGTAGTTAATTGGCAAAAAATGCTCTTATATAAGATACATACTTAAAGTGTTTGGGATGGTGACCTAAAGTAAATGCTCTTAAATTCATACCATGATCAGGGGGACTGAAGGAGTTCGTAGTTAGATAAAAATGATTCCACTACAGACTTGTATTATGATATTCTCTGACGAGAGGCGCATAAAACTGAGAAATGTACAGAACTCTTAAAAACAAGCTTACTACTCAGATAAGAAGGGAAGTAGGATTCATTTTCTACCATGATAAATAGTATGCTGGTATTGGGTATTCAGTCTTTGACTTGTGTTAGTGTTTCCCTGGTGTTCCACGATAAACGAACAAAAAAAAAAAAAAGACCTGAAACAATTAGAGATTTGATGAAAGGAATTAATAAAAGATCTAAAATAGAAGCTTAGGCTTCAGAAGAAGGATCTAAGAGGTGTTCAAATCATTCTCTTTGAAGCAGAGAATGATTTTTCAGGTCATGAGGGACATCTCTGAAGCAACAAACACGTAGTGGGTGGACAGATTGCGAAGCCTAGCTGTAACTTTCCAGCGGGGAATGGCAAGACAACTCTGTTGCAGTGAACAAGGAAGAATCCTATAAAGCAGGGGAGACAGAAGCTTTGGTTATTGGTAGACGAGTTGATGCAGGAACTTCAGGCGGTTAGAAATCCAAAGGGCCACAAAGTCGGCTTGTCTCAGTATCAGTTGAAGAACTGGATGTAAAACTGTTTAGTAACTTATCTACAACTTTATAGAGGCTGGAAAGAAATGGAATTTTCCCATTTCCAGGGCTTTTGGATTACTTATCCGGGGAAGACTCCCGGCATAGAGAGTTATTTAGTGGGGGTGGGGTGGGGTGGGGGGTGGTTTTACACAAAAAGAGGAGGAGACTGCTCAATTGAAACAGTGTCTATAAGAAATCTTGGGTTTTTTTCCTTATGGTTTTAAGATGAATGTGGATTCCACTCTCCTGACTTTCTGACAAGCAGTAGCAAAAGTAAGCACAGCTGCAGAAGACAGAAGTAAATGAATCTTGTAAATATTGTAAAAAGCAGGATAGCAATAAGATGGATAGATATCAGTTCCCAGGGTTTTTATGATACTGTAACATCTTAATGTGGCTGATGTCCTTGGACATGCTAATTTCTTTAACAAAAAGTGGCATCTATACATGGCTCAGCAAGTTGAATGCTGTGCATCTAAAATTGAAGGTGTACAAACAGTTTTCTAAGACAGCTGTAGAAAAACAAAATATTAGACAAATCGCCACTTTCATATATACAGAATTAGTTTATACTTAAACTTTATCTGTGGATTTTGCAGTAGTGCATAAATGGAAAGAAAGAAGTTTTCTCTGGCCAACAGAGTAAGAATTCACATTTTCAGGACTAAGTTTGACAGTCCAGTAATTGTTCTAGCCTTGCCTGTTCAGCATTTCAAAATGCTGTCCTAAAAGAGTGCAAATTAGCCTTCACAGTTCAAACACAGTGCAGTTGACCTGGGGACAGCTACTACAGCAAAAGCTGAAATTCTCTCAGCAAAATGTATTGCATCATCTGGCAATGATTAAATCTATGGTATGGTGTCTTTTTTTTTTTTCTCCTCTCCTCTCTCTTCACATAAAGCATACATGTTGTTAGTACAGACTGTACAGAAATTCTTGTAGATTTGTAATTCTTGAGGGTGACTTCTGAATGCTGCAGTGTTCTAATTTGCCTTCCTCAGACACAAGCATGACAATGCTGTTGACCATATCTAGCATGTTTGCAAAAAATGTCCAAAGATGGATAGGAGCTAGTTGCTCAAGAGGTATTGGTTGTGTTTTATTTTCTGTAGCTTTAGGAAATGCAGATGTTCTTGTATCAGCTATTGAAACAGTGGTTGTGGAGTAGTTTTTTTTACTTAAATCAAACACTTCCAAAGTAATCCTATATGCTAAAAGAGCTTATTGTGAGCAAATAACCTGGCTGATGTAATCATCCTACAACATAGTATTGCTGCAGGATTCCAGGGGGAATCCAGGGGAAAAAGACTGTTATGGCAGGAAGGACTTAAACAAAACCAACACCCTGTATGTGAGGATAGTTGGGGGAGTACCAGCGCTACTTGCTCATTGTACTGATATATTAAAGTATGCTGTGAGGTGCTGCAAGTTGAAAATGTGCAGATGTTCTGAAGCTGTATAACCTTTTGAATGTAAGCATCTTTCTTAGGTAGAATGATAGTGAGGTGCCCATAAAATGGGAAGTTTGTTACAAGAAGGTTTTCTTGTATTGCTGTGGTTTGAGAACACTAACAGGCTACTGGTGTATTTGAGCCATCAGCCTGAAAGTTTGGCAGTGTTGCTGATAAGCATGGATTATCCTAACTTGGAAAGAGACTGGGTCTTATCTAGTAAGGAATTAAGTAAGCACCTCTGCTACTGTTGCATTTTTGAACTGCTTTCTGAGGAGAGCTATGGGAAGGTCACTAAGAAATTTTCAATCCTCATTTGTTTCTTCTTAATTAAACTTATGGATTAATTTATGGATCAACAATTCTAAATTGAAAGGAAATTTGCACTTTCCTATTAACAACTATAAAGGCCGTTTTAGCATAATATCTTTCAATAGTTGTATTACTGGCATTTGTGATTGAGGGTAGCATCTTAAGCACATGCTTGTTAGCAGTCTCCAACAAGCTGATAAACTCTAAGGGTTTATGTGCATTCTAAAAGAAATAAACAATAAAGCAAGCACTTACCCATATTCCATTCAGTTAAGTAGATGATGATTAATGTTAAATCTTTTTTTTAGGTTTACCTTTACTTGTGCAAAGAACAATTGCAAGAACTATAGTACTTCAAGAAAGCATTGGTAAGGGCCGCTTTGGAGAAGTCTGGCGAGGAAAGTGGAGAGGAGAAGAAGTTGCTGTGAAGATATTCTCTTCAAGAGAAGAACGCTCGTGGTTTCGTGAGGCAGAAATTTATCAAACAGTTATGTTACGGCATGAAAACATTCTTGGATTTATAGCTGCAGACAATAAAGGTTAGTAACATGTAACATTTTTGCTGATTATGTGTATACTCAGAGTATATGGTAATTGTGGGGAAAAAAAACCCAACAAAAAAACCCTACCCCAACCTTCCACTATTCTTGTTTGAAAAATACATAATTTTGCTACTTGAATATTTTCTTCCATTTGGTGCTTTTACAGGCTTTTCACAGGTCTGCAAAAAGTACATTTGCCCCTTTCTGGGGAAAAAAAAAGTTCTGAACTATTTTAAATTGATTCCATATTTAATGAGATCTAACTTAATGGCTATAGGCAAGTTAAAATACTGGTTAAGCCTAGTATCAAAAGGGGATTTACTTTTCCGGTAAGCTGACAGGTTTGCTGAATACTTGTTCTGTACCTGTACTTTAAGTGAGGTGTGTGGGACCAAGAGAAATAATATCTAATCCTATTGTGCTAAAATAAAGTATGAGGTGGAAGATTCACTTCTAAGTCTGTGATATGTGAGATTATTATTTAGAACTCCAGTTAGCAAAGAAACTGGGAAAAAGGAATTTCTGGTTTGATCCTAGCATTAAGGAACTGCATCTAATTCCTGAAGCTGTCTTGGATAATGAGCCTTTAAGTATCCATCCAAGAGGAACAGTATAAACATTTTTCAACTTTACTTGTTGCAGTCTGTCAGGTTCTTGGATCTTTCTGCAGTCCCATTTAAGATATGAAAATTCTTTTACAAAGCCAACAATAGTTCTGAATTTTTACATTAAGGTGAGCTTAAAAACTAATGAATAAGACATAGTGTAACACTTTGTGGTGAAACTCATCTTTTCAGAATAAATGGTCTTTGACCTCTTTGCTTAAGAGGTCATTAACCAGTAATTTTATCAACTTTGGGGAGAAGTCGAGGTTCCACACACATTCTGGATCTTTAAATGGCTTTGAGGTTTTTGGTTCAACTTCCTAGGTGGTTTTTTTGTGTAGCTGGGGTATCCATATAATCCTCCATATCATCTGTAGGACTGGAACAGACCTCAAGAGGTCAGATAGACCATTCCTTTTCTGCAAGGAAGGATTAGCTATAGCAGAATTGCTCCTAGCAGGTATTAACCTTCAAGAGGTTGGAGATCCAGAGTGTACTAGACTACTTGTTAGACGCTTAGCCTAATACCTGATACAGTTTTAGGCCTGAGAGTAACAGTACTTGTGAGAGCTTGAGTTTGTTCTCATGGACCGAACTGAGTATCTGGAGCCTATATTTAAAACTATTAGATAGTTGCATCTAAGTATACAGCATAAAAACATTAATAAAATTCATTTCTGTAGAAGTTTTAGGCATTGTCTCACTTATTGCAATATATCCTTTGTGCTTTTATCTTAGATGTAACTTTTAACAAAATCTATGGTTAAGCATACCAGTCTCCCATTTTGCCAAAAACCCATAAATAATTTGTCCCAAAACTATGCCTGACTACCATGCAGAGGAGGTAGGAGGAAGGCTCCCTAAACTAGTGGGCTCCAAAAAGATGATAAAAAGATAAAATCTTAATTGCTGGCTCAGGTTCTAGATACAGTAGGAAGAATTCTTTTGACTGCACAGACATACACATTTACTTTGGTCGTCTTTAAGTTTCCTTTAATGTAAGATTAATATTTCTGGTTCCTCTTCTTAATACAAGAGGAGAAAAAACTTCCTCAGTTAACAAGTCATGTTGTTTTTGAGGCTCTATGGCTTTAGAACAAGTATCTTGAGAATTGGTTGGTAATTTATTTAAAAAGTGGATGAAGACAATGTGTTTAAAAATGCTAGTACTCTTGACTCTCCCTATTTTCTAACAGTATTACTAACTGGGTGAAGGTGGAAAGGTGAACTTGTTTCTCAGCACCTTCCTTTCCCCCCCCCCCCCCCCCCATTTCCCAGTATAAATCCTTCTGAGCCTTCTCAGCAAGGAAGTCTCATCATTATATCTCTGGGTTAAATATTCAGAAGTTCTGAATATCAAAAGAGGTTAATTACTCAAATCTAGTTAAAAATACTTTAGACCACCTACACCCCATTAAGTGGGGGAACACACAGGGCGGTTAAGGAGGTAGTTCTTCCATTTTTCTCAGGTATGTTACCATCTCACTTTGAAAGAAGCAAATGTCTCTAAAGCCTCATTTTGATACAGTGAGCTTAAAAACATGTATTAACAATCAGTTTATATGCTGATGCTAGTTGATTAAAAATCTGATCAGATGCAAGATGAAATGTTAGTTCACAATGATAGCAGTTGTGAAAATTTGCATGTTTGTGGGTTTTGGTGGTGCGTGTGGGGTGTTTTGTTTGTTTTTTGCATAGGCAGATTTGAGTGTGCTCAGGAATTACTGCAGCCTGGCTGGAATACACTTAGTCATTAAACTGCAGGAACCTGACAGTATATCCAACACATTGTATATTTGGATATAGTAGTAAAATACAATAGTACAAAGAACTACTTGTGCAATTCCAATTCAGTGCTTGCTGAAAGTTTCAGTGGTGTATGGAAAAGAACTCTGAGTGGGTTCTCATATATTCGTCATGAATGTTCAAGACTCCACATTTCTTTAGATGTACTTTGTGATGTAAAATGTGGCCCAGTTTTGTGCTGCGTTCTCTCTTCTAGTAAGAACATTAATAAGGTCTTTTGTCTCAACACAACTGTGTATTTTCACAGGTTTTTGGGAAACCTCTGGCTGGCCATTGTAGCTACAGAATTTGAGGGTCTGGTGATGCCTTCAGGCAGGAGGGTGCATGTAAAAACTTATGCAAAAGCAAGTAGATCAGTCCAGTTAGTGGTATCAAGCTCAAATGGTTCTTTGCTCCTAGAGCTATGCTGTTTAGACATTCTGTGTCCCTTAAAGTCATATGTTCTTATTGTCTACCTCCCCACACAGCTATATTGGGTGCACTTTACCTTCCCAAAGTTTACTGGGAAATAGGTGCTATTGTTAAGCCAGCTTGAGGACTGAAAAGCGATGCACACTTTTTTAACTGCGGTCATGTTCTGTCTCGCTAGATGATTTCTGTTCTGGTTAGCTCTTTACTCAGCCAGGTGCATATGCTAACCTTAAAATAGTTAGGTCAGAGAAATTACGTTCTGGGCCGTGCATCACCTTGATTTGAACCACCTAAACAGGTAACTCGATTAAACCTAGATAAGCCAATTCTAAAGTGTATGAGGGAATTCTCAACTACACTGCTCTACTAGCAGGAAAATGAGGGTAGCAACCTCTTCTTACAATACTAAAGACTTCCCTCAGTGCAGCTGTCTAACTGTAATTTAATATAACTAAGCGCCTTTTAATAAGGTAAAGTCTTGTACTGTACACTATTTCAGACAGCTTTAGGCACTAAAATATTTCAGCTCCTCTATTTCTTCCACCCAGTTGAGAAAGCTGCACTTTTCTAGGTGAAAGTTCTGAGCTCTGCTCATTCAGACTTCCTTACATGTTAAGTAAATCCCCAAGAATGATGATGATAGGCAAGATGCTGCAGGGAAATGAGCAGAATTTCTTCTTCTTGCGAGAAGTGGTGTTTGAGCCATTTATTCTTTCTGAAGCTCTGAATTTAAACTGAAGAGAAAACTTGACTGGAAGATCTTACTAATCCACAGCTCTAGGTTTTTTTTATCCATGACCTTTCTTCTTTGTTTTGATTTAATCAGATGAATATCTTAATGTGATAGAGTCATGCTGTTTCACTAATGATAAAACTTCCAGACACAGAAATAGTTTTTTTTCCTTAAACTCCGTGTTTCATTCCTGAGTGTTTTATAATTATAGATTCTGTCTGTATCTGATCTTTTCCACTGGTAGTTTTCCTCCTTTTTTTCCATTATGTCACTTGCCTGCCAAGAAAGGCTAGTGCTATCCTATTCTCTGTTTTGAGACGTTGTACTAAACAGTATTACAGAAGCAGCAGTTTCTGTAACTTCTTTTAAGCATTCAACTGGAAGCATATGTTAGGAGTTCAAAACTTTTGTGCTAAGCAATACTGTCAGACCTTAATTTTTTGTTTAAAAACAAGTGCATACCAAATTCAAATGTTTATACTAGAACCAATATGAAAAATGCTATTTATGTCAATACCGTCACCAAAAAACTAATTAAAATCTGATTGTATAAATTTGGTTAGGTAATTGTTATAAGTGCCTTTCTTCAGAGGTAGCTTGTCTAAGACAGATGCTGCTTGGAAATCACTAACTTGTTTTCACAAGCTGTAATTGGTCTCCCAACCACAAATTGGAAAGTTTTCTCTATTCGCAACTTCAAATTTTCTTACTCTGTTACAAAAGAGAAACCTTTCACTTCTGAGTGATTTGATGGTCTTAAAATATTTTCGGAAGATTTCTTCCAAAGAGAGGAAATAACCATAACCTAGCTGTTGAATTTATGCATGTTCTTAGAAACCAATATACTTGTCATGTTTTAAAACTGAAATTGCTTGAGGTTCTTGATCATAGAGTGTGTATGAATTAAATTAGGTTACCTTGTAACTGTCAGGCTGTGCTACTGCATATAATTACTGCTGAGCATAATTACTTTTTTCATAGCTGATAATACAAATCCTGTGACTGAAAGCCTCGTGGCAGATGCTGTTTACTATGCAGCCAGAAATGGACTCAGGATCGCTAAATAAGTCTTCTCGTACTGTTTACAGGGTGGTTACGTTCATAATATTGTGCTTTCTGCTTAGGTCCATGAAGAAATGTACATGTGTGGTTTGTCAAATATAATGAGATTTAGAAAATGTAGTAGGTTCTATCTAATAGCTGTACATTGATGTACTTATTGCTGCATTTCAACTTGTCTGTAATTAATAAGTCGTGTAAGTGTGGATGTAAGAACTGTTCTGTGTTAAAATCTGGTTAGAGGGCTGCAAACATGGTATACAATGGGAAAGAAGCATGGCTCCATTCAGAATGAGTATCAAGCTCAGCTTTGTATTTTCTCCTTTGGAAAGAATGTAAGAACAGGCTAAATGTTTAGACTTGCAGGTAATAAATTAGATAATATGAAAAGTAGGTATGTCTATAGCTAACAGGATACTTCCTTGTTAAGTGGGTGCCTACAGATAGGAAGAAGAAAAAATCTTTATACAAAGACACTATAATCTTGATTCAAAGCAATGATAACTTTTCTCTACAAGAGGAAAATTGAAAATTAAAGGGAGCTCTCAACTCTGTTATTATTCATGTGCCTGATGCAGAATTCTTCAGATATTTGGTCACCTACTGGTACCTATCAAATCTTGCATGAGACTTGGGATCATTGAAGTTTAGCTGGTTGTGTTGGTGCTGGCATCACTTCTGTGACAGATCAAACCTCTAAATCCATCCCTCCATGTTTAAGACTGTGCAGACAGTTTAAGACTATTTACCTTTCAACAAAGCTTACCTATTTCTTTTGAAACTTTCTGGCATCTTTGAAAGACCTGCTTAAATGCAACAAGAGGTCTGTTAGACAACTAAAATAGATTACTTTGGGGCATCACTGTTTAATTCCCTACTTATTGGTGTCCAGCTTAGACACCTAAGGAATTGTATTGATAGGAAATACGAGAAGAAATCAAATATCAAACAAATGTGTATAGCATTAATGCCCAGGAGAGAGGATCATTTCAGGCAGCAGAGGGATATAACTGGTGAAGCAGTAGAATGCAAATGGGTGAAGAGAATGCTCTGACTTTTAAGTTGTTTCATTTTGAACTTCTACAACTTTTTGGAGCTCTTTGATACTACCTCAAATATATAAAGTCATACATGCCTGTAAACATGAATTTCTAGTGGTTCTGTGAAACTGGTTCAGTGTAACTCACTGCTGTTGAACCGACTTGACTTTTCAGGGACCATAATTTTTTTGAAAAAAATTTGCGTTTATTAGGATGCTGAGTTCTACCAGTAAACTTACTTGGCTATTCAAAGTAGGAAAAGAGAAAGCAGCCCTAGATTTTAAGAAGTAATCTTTATTTCCTTGTTTGCCTTTTAAAAAAACAAAGCTCAGGAATTATTTTTGTGGGCATATTGTAAGAGTTATCTTTCCACTGCAATAGTAGCTTTCCAACAGTCTTTGGATCAGAGCATTTGATTACTTGTTTTTGCTTGTTCACATAAACAACTAAGTTAAGAGTGGACCTTGTGTATAATTTGTGTTCAGGAGTGTACTAGTTAATCAGCATGTAAGTAGAAGGTCATAATTCTCTTTCCATTATTAGAATTGTTTTGAATATATACTACTCTTATTTACCTACTCTTGAATATATACTGCTCTTATTTGCCTACTCCTTGTTTGTTTGTTTTGGTCTTTTTTAGAGAAAAAACTGGAATCTCTGGCTTTTCTAGAAACTTTCAAGTGAAAGGAATTCTTGAAAGTTGATATTGATTTTTTTTTTAGGCATCCCCACCTTCCTGTCCCCCAAAATCTGAGCCAGGTTTTCTGAGGGGAGTGAAAGAAAAAGGGAAGGGAATGTAAGAAACTCCTCTTTTGGAAACTTAAGAATTTTTCAGTTTGCTCACTGGTATGTATATCATAAGAATTAGCTTCTGAATTCATTTCTCTCCTTGTCCTTCATAGTTAGTTCTCAGTTATGTATCTTGATAGTCCTTAGGGACTGCCACATCGTGAGAGATCTGTTTAGCTTGGGCTGAGTTCTTTCAGTTGTTCTTTAGGAATAGCAGCTGTATAGTGGCAGGGTAGAAGTCCGGCTGGAATCTGTTGTGGGGTAGCTACCGTTCTAAAAAGACAAAACACTGTTCTATAAAAGTAGCTTTAAAAACAAACAAACAAACAAAAACACTTCTCAGGTCTGCTATGAGACCTGCTTTTAAAACGACAAAATTGGAAAAATCTGTCTAGTGGCAGGATTGTTCTACTGTGTCCTGCTTCCTAGCTCAGACTTTTTTCTTGATTTGAATTTCTTTAATGTGGTCTGCTGTCTGTGGCTTAAACATTGAAGTATTCTGTGTCCGCTTGTTTAATAATTCGAACAATTTGCTCTTAAATGTCGTGTGTGGATCTTGGGATATGCTGCAAAGGTATTATAGCCTCTGTTGTGAAAAATCATTCAGCAAACTGTTTTTCTCATAGTCAATGTCTTTCACACTCTCTACCTTTGTGCCTCCTTTACCTTCCTATCTCATCTTTGGCCAGCATCTTGGTGGTCGTGAGAGGTGGAGTTTGGTTTTGCTTTTAGAGTAATGTGTCAGATTGTTGCGTGCAGGCTTCTACTGCAGGACAAAAATCCACCAACTGCTGGTAATTTTGGAATTTGCCTCCAAGGCTGAGGCTGGATAGGTTATGGGGAGACTGAAGGAATCATGGGGCAGAGCTTGAAAGGCTTTTATTTGGAAGTGAGGCATAGTGTTACACAGAAGAAATACTCCTGAGAGTGGGAAAGAATTGGTCGTTTTCCCTCTGTCCCTTATTACCCTAAATGACTAGTCCAGAGAAGCAAAATTCAGCAAGTGAAGCTGTAAGATCACACATAGTAAACTTGCAAAAAACTTCAGATTTCTCTAGGTAGCCTGGACACTTATACTAGAATGGACTGACACTGGCAGCATTAGCTCTGCATCATGCGTTCAGCATTGTTCCTCCGACAGAAAAATTGGGAGAAGGCAGGGCCTGATTAATAACACTAATAACTCACTTCTGAATAATAGTGACATTGAATTTCAGATTTTAGTTTGGATAGTATTCTTTTATTCAAACTGTTCAGAATGTCTTGCATGGTAGGCCCAGGTCTTACAGAAGCCTTTAAATGTTATAGGGATAGAAATACAAATTAAAAAAAAGTCTAACTGGCTGAGGTACCTGCCTAATGTAATTCGGACTTCATAAACATCGTATAAAAGTATGTGGTGGGGTATGTGAGGAGTGTGTGTAATATTCATGCTGGTGTTATTTTGCAGACAATGGTACCTGGACTCAGCTGTGGTTGGTGTCAGACTACCATGAGCATGGATCACTCTTTGATTACCTGAACAGGTATACAGTGACTGTGGAAGGAATGATAAAATTAGCTTTGTCTACTGCCAGTGGCCTCGCACATCTTCACATGGAAATTGTTGGCACACAAGGTAATCTTAACAGCTGTTCTGTCTGTCATGTGGATAATACTAGATTTTAAAAAATGATGCATATGTAACTGTTTCTACTATAATTCTCTTCATTAGAACATTAAACACGTCCAGGGTCTACTAGCTTTGCAGATAGCTACTTACGTGTGTGATGAGGAGGCAGTGGAAATCAGCAAAGATAAGATACCCAGGTTAATCCCTTGAAGCTAAGTGAATTGGAAAGTCTGTCTGGGACCTGTGATACGTTCTGAACTAATAGAATGTTTTAATTTGATGTAGGCAGTGTGTCTTGGTACTAGTTTGTACTGAGAACAATATCAGAATGAAAGTTTTACCGTCATTACCATTACTGTCGTTACACAACAACAACAACAAAAAACAGGGGGCACAGTAAACTCCTCAGGGTATGGCAACTTATACTAGTATGCTTCTCTTCCCTTCCTCAACTTCCAGGCAGATTGCTACCCCCAGCTCCAGTTCCTTTACACACTAAAGTGGCTGCTCTTCTATTGCTATAGCAAAAAACATTTAGGTTTCCTTCAAGAGCCTAAACTGCCTAAGCTTTCCCAGTGTTAAAACATTCAATGTTTCTAGTAGTGGTAGGCTTTTATGACTGACTCTTTAGTGAGACATGCTTGCGTATTCTGCCGGTTTGGGCTTTTTTACCTTCCCTTCTGTGCTATATCCACCTGTTACTGCTCAAGAATTTTTCATACAAAATGACTAGAAGGGACTAAGTAGTGGTGCCTGTACTTTATAACCTTGATTTGTGTGTGTGGTTTTTCTTTTTATTAATCATCCTTAATGGACGTTTGTTTCAATAGATACTAAGAATCTTTTTGTGGCAAGTAGTGTGTGTGCACGTGCACACAGCATATGCATGCACAGGAAGAGGGAGAAGAGCAGCAGAGACAGATAAATACTTTATGTATTTTTCTGGACAGCCAGCTAGTCCACAATGAATAACTTCAGGAGGTAGTCTTGATAATACATGTGAAATGACAGAACTAGAAGGGATATTTTAGTAACATCAAAACCTGCACCAGGATTAATGATATTGGCTGTCTTTTATTAGCAGTAGAGATTTCTTGCCCTTTCTAATTTTTTGTTGTTGTTGTTGTTTCTTTTCCTTCCAGGAAAACCCGCAATTGCCCACAGAGATTTGAAATCAAAGAATATATTGGTAAAAAAGAATGGAACATGCTGCATTGCAGATCTAGGATTGGCCGTAAGACACGATTCAGCTACGGACACCATTGATATTGCCCCAAACCACAGAGTGGGAACAAAAAGGTCAGTATGCTCCCTTTCTTTAAAGGCCTACCTCTGAATTTGGAAATAACGTATTTTATTGTCTTTACAAGAACTGTTTAAGAGCTGATGAATGGCACTTGTTTTGATGCAGTTAAACTTGTTGGCTGTAACTTATCATTGATGGCGCTTCAGACACTAATAACTGGAAGCTATGCTGTGAAGATAGGTAGGACTAATTTCCTTTAATAATCTGTGCAGCTATATAGCAAATAGGTGTGTGTGGTTCACTAACAGTGAACCACAGCAGTGGAGTTGTCCAGTGTGGGCAAATCCTTTTGAAGCCTATAACTTCAGTGGTATATCGGTGATCTTACAGTAAAACTTCTGTCACTGAGAAATGCATGGAAGCTCTATAGTAATTTGGGGCTGCACAAGATTAACCTGAACGTGTGTGCTAGCAGTGTTGGACAAAACTCTATGCTGACGTTGCCCAATCTCCAGCCTATACATCTAAAAGTACTTTTTTTCTTTCTCTTCACTTTAGTGAGAGATACTGCAGTTGTGTTGTGTGTGTTACAGTTAACTAGGATGCACATAGTGGCTTTTTTAATTATGGAGTAAGGCTTTTGGAACTTGTATTGGAATTTATTTTTCTGACGATTATATTGCTGAAATTACAGGAAATGACTTTGTTCTAAAGCTCTGCTGTATTTAGTCCTTTGTCCATTTAAAAAATTCTACACCAATGGTCAAATGAGACTTGTTTTCTGAGTTATCACTAGATTACAAAATACTGGCTATTATTCTTTCCCTAAGTCTCCGGTAATCATTAGTAAAGAAACAGCGAACAGCTACTTGAACCTTTTATGTCACTACAAATCTAGCTTGTATGCAAGAAATAAAACAAAGTGACTTTGTTTTTTTTACTACAGCTACATGCAAAGAAAAATGATATGCAAATCAGTCACTTTCTTCAGTCCAGTCTTTGGAGGAAGTATCTGTTCAGCTATGTCTGTGGATCCTGCTTGCAAGATCTTTTCTTAAACTGCCTATTCATCTGCCTCATGCTGCTTTGCAAGGGCAAAGCAGTAGCAACTCTCTCGCTGCTGCTCACAGCAGCAAGACTAAATCCACTTCCTCTTTGAAGGCATTAGTCACTTCAGCCCCTCTGCAAATTGTTCATTCTCATGACTTGGTCCCCTCTTCCTCCCTCTTGTGAATAGTTAGGTAATAACTCTGCATCTTTGGCTTCAAGTTCCTCCCCCTGCCCCTCCTTTCATAGTAAAGTTAAGATCTTATCTGTTCTGTGGCAATTTTAATTCCCACTGATGACTACCATTGTGGGTACCTCCTCTGCATATGGAGAAATTTTGTGTGCAAGTTCAGGGTGACTTGACCATTTTTAGATCTTTCCAGGAATTGTCTATTGTAAAATATATGGTCTAGGGAGAAAGCAAGACTCGTTTCAGGTGAGTGCTCTAAGCACCGAGTCCGACTGGTGATCCTTCTCTCTGGTTGAATGAATCTTTATTTCTTTTCTTCTCAGAGGCTTAGCTTCAGTGGGGTTGTTAATATGTGTTTTCTCAGCTTGGCCTGTAGTATAAAGCAGGAACATGTGAGCTTTAAACTGAGAAAGAAATAAAATCTTTCTCCCTCCCCCTGAAGCAAGTAAAAAGTAGGCCAGTTCTCCTTTCTTTTTGAGAAGTATGGCAAAACTGTCGCTTTTATAGTTGAAGTAGGTAGTTTAATTATGAGAAGTAGTCTGGCTGTGAATTCTACCTTAGCATGGGCACCCTTCTACAGTTTGTCCAAGTCTGACACAAGCAGAATTTAACTGTGCTTGTGGAGTATAGGCTTAGTGAAGGGAAATGTTGCACTTGGTATGTTGTATATGGGTCCTGGTCAATGACACCAAGCTCCCTGTGTGTTGTACTAGAAATTAAAGCAAATAAGAGTCCTGGACTGGGAGGGCAGAGGGTGTTGGGGAAAGCCAGCAGGCATCTAATATTAGGCATGGCCATACTCAACATCATTTATAAACTCCTTTGTAGACCTGTCCTTGCATTCTTGGAGGGTAGCTGCACATCTTGTTCAGAAGCTCAAAACCTATCATGTTAGTCTATGTAGAGTAGTTTTCTCCAGAACCCAAAGCACTGTTTCTGACAAGCAATGTGTTTGTGATACATAAATTGCTAAGGAGATGTTTCACTCCCTTTTGTCTGATAGCCGTGAAACTCCAGCTATTCCATTAACTGCACTAGATGACCTACTTGCCTTTCACCTCTTGTTCCAGCAATAATCTCTTTCTGAGCAATTAATCTGCATTCTGAGTTGTTATGGAAGCCAAAGCCAATATAAATGCTGATGGAGAATTCTGGTAAGAAGTCAGTTTGCCAAGAAATTAAATGGAAGTTATTTTTTTAAGAGTATGAATTTGGGGCCACTACCAAGTTCAGACCTTTTATGTTCTTTTCTGTTAAATCCCTTGTCCTTAGGATGACTTAGAAATTGGGGAGGGGGAGGGAACCTCCTATACTGCTCATTTAAGTGATTCTTGCCGATAGACTTGCAACATGGTGGTGATTTTCAGCTCCATCTTTCTTTTTCCCCATATGATCTTAAGATGGATCAAATATCCTTTCTTCTAGACCAGTTGCTCACTATACCATCAAGCACACTAAGTAGCACAAGAAGATTATCCAATATGTGTGCAAGATCCTTGTGCAGAGCAGGAAAATACCAACCCACCAATGTTTTATTTTTCTCAATAAAAGACTTTTGATATAGGTGGCCCAGAATGACTTCAGCCTTGTCCGTGTGAAGGATTGTGACATCTTGTTGGCTTAATTTTAAGACTCTGCATTCCATCTAATGTGTACTGTCAAAGTAAATCTTATGTTCCTCTTCAGACACTCATCTTCTGCTTATGCTGTTATCACTTCTGGACTACTGGTTGCATTTTTTTCTCTTTGTTGGTAGCCCTTGCTTCCTCCTGTGTCACTTCCATAGGACACAGTAGTGCTGAGATTCTTAAAGCTTATTCCTAAAGAAATCTTGAAATTTAATCTTAAGAGTAAGTTTTGTATTCTGCCTGCCATCCCTGGTGCTAGGAGAAAAAAAAAAAATCTATTTAGGACTCTTGTACTATGTTGATTGGATGAAATTGTACATAGGCTTCTCCTGTGTCAGTTCCAGAGGTTGAGTTATTGCCTGACACTGTATTCCACTCAGTAATCTATGCATGTTGCTTTTTTACCAGTTAACTGTGTCATTCTCTAAAGCCTTGGTATCATTGTTTGCCTGCTTTATTAATTTGAGATTGACAAGGCAATAGAAAAATGCACCAAATTCTCCAGGGATTACATAGATTTAGCTGCAAGAGCTATACCAAATTGACAAAAATACTGCAACTGCTGTTGATGGCAGCAAGTACCATTCCTTCCAGCACCATAAAGGGATACTGCCTGTCAGTCATCCCAGATGAGCTCCACACCAACATTTTACTTGGAATGTTCCAACACAAGGTATAGCCACACTAAGTGAGGTAACTGTAGTTTGGACACTATGACCAGCTTTCAATCCCTGTTTATCATTTGAGAGGCTATCTCAGACTTTAAATTGCCAGGAAGATTGAGAAGGCTATAACCACCTCAGTCCTTAATTTTTTCATGTGAGAACAATTGTCAGAATGTGTAACCTGAATGTATTTACTATTCAAAAAGTCTTGCATGTATGAAATGCATGGTTGCTTAATGGTAGGACTTACTAATTGTATTGGGAAGAATCAGTTACTTTAAGGTAGAGAACCTTTATTCCCAAAGAGCCCTTAACAGTGCTGCCTTTAAGTTTGTGCCCCATGAGTTCAGCCTTTCCACTCTACTCTTAGGATTATCTCCTGTAAATCTTTTCCCTTGTGTCTCAGAAGTGTTCTTCAACAAAATCTCTACATTATTTTTGTGCTGATCAGCTCCCAAGATAAAATTGTTTCTCTTTTTGAAGTTGGATGCTTCTAAGGCCTTGTAATGTAGTTTACTTTTTGTTAAGAACTGCTAGCTTCCTGTAAACTGCTTCTCTTTATGTGAGAATTCTGTTAGTGCTTATCTCAGTCTGGTACTTGGAGCCTCTGTTTTTGCTGTTTGTTCTCTCCTTCCCCCCCCCCCCCCCCTTTTGTCAAGGCTTAAGCCTTTTCAAGCTGTACTCTCCATTTCCTTGCTCTTAAATTGGCACTCAGGTTTCTTTACTTACCATTTTCTAAACTGTCAGGCATATACTCTGTTGATTATTCAAACATAGCTATTCCCATTAAATTCTATTTAAGGAATACAGTCAGTCTCAGTTGTTTGTTTGACCACTGTTTTTACTGATTTTTGGAAATGTATAGGCGGAGAGCAAAGAAGCTTTGCACATCCTAATCTTCATAAAATATACTCTGAGTCTGTCTCCTTTTCTGCATAAGCATTTAAACTTGTTTCTGAGCTGAACAGTATAACGGAACATCCTCTACTGTAAGTACTTATGAAATTAAATCTGTTTTATTGGAAACAGGTACATGGCTCCTGAAGTTTTAGATGATTCCATAAATATGAAACACTTTGAGTCATTCAAGCGAGCAGACATCTATGCAATGGGATTAGTATTTTGGGAAATAGCTCGGCGATGTTCAATTGGTGGTATGTGGCAATCTTTACAAAACTGTACATACTAAAGAATTCCAAGTAACTTGCAGAATCTGACTAAGTT
Source organism: Dromaius novaehollandiae (assembly GCF_036370855.1). Classification (NCBI taxonomy): domain Eukaryota; kingdom Metazoa; phylum Chordata; class Aves; order Casuariiformes; family Dromaiidae; genus Dromaius; species Dromaius novaehollandiae. The sequence continues at coordinate 78,260,910 of NC_088099.1, read as the reverse complement.
TGAGTAAACTGTTTTCTCTAAAAAAGAGTGTAAAGTGAGCATGTTTCAGACTTTCTAATTGTTAATCTTGTAAATGACTGGCTCATTCTACCATTGTGTAAATTGATAAACCATAGCTACTGAAGAAAATACGAACTAGTTTGTACTAATTTTTCCTCTAAAATCCTTACATAAAGGAGAGAAAGGGGTGAAGGTAATGTTTGCTTCTTGAGAGCAAGGGACAAAACTCAGGTAAGTGCTGGATGTAATGTGTGCAGATGGTGTGAATACCTTATTTAAAATAAAACACAGTATAATAAATCATCTGCTTCCAAGAAGCATGTCTTTATATCATATGAAAGATCAGACATAGCTTCCATCTTTTTCAAATAAGCAAGCTTCAAAACTTAAAATTCAAGTGTAGTTTTAGCACTCCTAAAATACGTTTAAAGCTTGTGGTGTTTTTTGTTTGTTGTCAGTCATTAATGTAAGTTTAAAAATGAAAATGGAAGAAAATTGTTTGGTACCAATAACCCATGAACATAAGAAGTAAAGAGTATGTAACTTAAGTGTTAACTAAAGTAAAACTATTTTCAACCAATTACAGGAATCCATGAAGATTACCAGTTGCCATACTATGACCTCGTCCCTTCAGATCCTTCAGTTGAGGAAATGAGAAAAGTTGTTTGCGAGCAGAAGTTAAGGCCCAATATTCCAAACAGATGGCAGAGCTGTGAGGTGAGTGTTAGCTAACCATGCTAAAGCTGTTTGAACACTTTTTTTTAAATTTATTTATTTTAATTTTTTAAAACTTTTTTTATTTTTTTTTATTTCAACAGCTTAAAAATTGTGCTTGACTCTTATTTCTGTTGTTGAAGGGAGAAGTTTGCCTCTGAGAGATCTTGCTTTCCTTCTAATTATTCTGGCTTTATTGAATGCTGTTAATCTTTGGTCATGCGTAAACTTTTAAAATAGTGTCATAAAAATGAATAGCTAATTCTATGTGGAGTATTCCAGGATCCCTTCCTGTGAAGCAATAGACAAAGGTAACCAAAGCTAGTACAGATTATATTATCCAGGAAGCATCATTGCAAAGAAATTACATAATAGATGGTAGTAGAGATACCTGAGCGAGTCAAAAACAATCTATAGCTTATAAGCAGGTTCGTGCCAATCAGTTTGTAACAAGTCTGTCCGGTTATCATTTTCAACAGATGGGGCTCACTAGTTAGAAGTCAGTGCTGTGCCAACAGAGTTGTACTGCTTGTTGGGCACAACTGGTATCTTCAGCACTATTGTACTGCCTCAGGTGCATGCTCAAGCCCACGCAAAACTAGCTCGGAGGTCTTTCCCTGTCATTGCGTAGTAGATGAATTTTCATCAAAAACCATGATGGCCTTAGTACTTTATCTCTCTTAATTTGTACTGTATGCACTTACTCAAATATGAACACAGTTATTAGGAAGCTGAGGATCTTGTAAGCCAAAGACTTAAAACTGGAGTATGCATGTAATGACAGCTCCTGATCATGCCTCTGTAGAAGTGCTTACCTGATTCTGGAGTGATTTCCATGATGCTTACCAGCTCCCAGGCAGCAGTATGCACAGCAACAAACTCCTAGCTTTCCAGTCAACTTTGTTCATATTGCTTGCTCCAGGAGCCTAACTAGGACTAGAATCAAATGCTCCTGGTTCAGAACACAGGAGAATAGCAGAAGTAGGCTAATGTAGGAGTATGAGATTGGGATGTGATGTACTTTAGATGAGGGAACTGGGTTGTGGAATGTGTGAAACGAATACATAGGGGAAGGCCTGAAAGAAAAGATTTGGTGAGAGAATGCAGGTAGGAGGGAAAGGCAGTATGCACCTACAGACTACAGATTAGTTCTTAAGTGCTGCCATTCCAATCCTGCAAACTTACTTAACCATTCTTTTTTTTTTAATAGACCTGAGTTTAAAATCTTAGAATTTAAAACTAATAACCAAAGTAATAGCTGTTACATTACTTGCATTGTTGCATGATAGTAGCATTCACAGATTTCAAGGAATGGCTGTTTGAAAGATGAAGAGACTCCAAGAGTTTTCAGAGTTATTAGCTTCAATTTGAGGAAGACAGCTGATAAAATTAGTGAACTGCTATATGTTAAACTAACTCCTTGAAAAGCACTTTGAGGGAAGTGATTGAGTGAGTACATTCTCAGCTGCACAGCACTTTTGTACCAGTTTTAGGTGTTTGCTTCTATTTTACTACTGTTTTTCAACTGGAGGTACAATAAAAGCAAGAATATTTTTGTTTAATGCAAAATTTCAGAAAATGGTTACAGCCAAACTGCTAATTTTTCATTCAAATATATTAGTGTGCATGAAGTGGTACTAAAAAATATACTAGTGTTCCCCTCTACAGTATTTTAAAGAACTTTATTTTTCTGTAATGAAGTGAGAATTTGGGGTTTTTAATACAACACTCTTGCATGCAGCAGTAGTACTAGTAATAGACTTCAGAAATGTGTATTGTAAAAGGCCAAGGCAGAACAAAGTCTATTATATGGGAACAGCATTGCATGTAATTATTTTCTTTCCTTTGCAGGCATTACGAGTAATGGCAAAAATCATGCGGGAATGCTGGTATGCCAATGGAGCTGCTAGGCTAACAGCTTTGCGCATTAAGAAAACATTATCACAACTTAGTCAACAGGAGGGGATAAAGATGTAATCCTGGATTTGCTACTGAGGAATACTGTAAAAATCTGTATCCGCACCAGGTGGCGTGTTATGAAGGTTAATTGTTCTACCTCATTGAGGGAACAGAAGGATATTGCTGCCTTTTAATACTTCATAGGAGCATCACTTGTTAGCCCCAGGATTTTTGTGGACATGCTGAACAGTTGTGTTGGGTCCTTTCTGTGCACTATGAACACCTCTTTTCCAGGATACTTAAAAACTATTGCGTAGTCTAGTTTTATTTTTTTATTAACCTGTAACTTCTTATTTGGAAAGCTGATAGCTGGTCTTAACTTCTAGCTAACTGTGCTAAAAATATGAAGATCACTTCTAAAATGGAACTGGTTCACTAAATTGTTCTGGAGTGCATCGATGGCTCTTAAGCAACTTTAGTCCTGGCTGGTACATTGAGTATTCTGAACCACTGTCATAGTTCTTTAATTCAGATTTTGAATGTACTATTGCAGTATATTCTGCTAGCTATAAGATTGTATATCTTTTGGATTCTTACCTTGATTTACAAAATGACCTCATTCATTTGTGGGGAACATAATTTATGCAACTATACTTTCTACATGCTTACTGTTTTTATTTCTTCACTTTTTCAGAGCATTACATTGCCTTCAAAATAGACTGTATTATACCACTAAGTGCCGCTTTTCAGTCTTTTTAATGCAAAACAGTAGGAACATGCAAAGCCTATGGTACTTGTGGTTTCCAAATTACAAGTTCAAAAGTCAATTATTCATTTGCTTAGCTAAGACCTAATTCAAACTCTTTTCAGCAAGTGAGTACATAATTCTCAATGTCTTTAATTTTACCAAAATCTGTTTCTTTAAACCACTGTAGGAGTTTTAAATAGTGTAAGCTAGTTAGTTCACTGTCATATTTTTGTAATCGTCAAGTCATGAGTTATAATTATATATGACTTTTTATCAAGTGGTACTTTTAAAATGCTTGAAGTGCCCTTGTCTACTTAAGAGAAGTAGCAAGAGGACTAAAACGTTCTTAAGGGAGATTGTGCTCCTTTAAATCAATTGTGGAAAGTATATCTTCTGCTCAGCTCTGCAGAGTCTCTAGGCTTACAGAACAATATTTGCAATTGAAGATTAAGTGCATCTGTAATTAGGGAGAATTTTATTTGGGCTTTTGTGCTAGAAAGTTCAAAGCTGCTCATAGAGTTTATATGCACATACTTTGTGTGTGCCTCATACACAAAGTGGTGACCTGCAGGTCTTTGATACCAGAGGATTTCAGCAATCTTCTTCATAGTTACAAGAACAAAGCTTATGGTGGCTTGTGTTGTCATAAGAACCCAGAAGAATATGCATAGCTTTAGTCCAGATTTGCCTGAGAATTTAAGAAGACTTTGGCAACCTTGTTCATAAATTGAATTGCTTCCTGCCCAAATGTACAACATCCAGGGAGGAGCAGGGCAATTCACATGGAAAATCTTAAGTCTGCAGTCTCCAGGGTATATAAATATATATGTTTGAATTGCAGTATTAGGAAGAGTCTAGTTGACCTTTGATTTCATTAATTTCCAAAAAAGTCATTTGGATTTCTGTATTTATATGTGCCTGGTAACTAACATGCCACCTAACGGTTAACCACCTACTCTCCAGAACACATCACTACACATCCTACTATCCAAGTAACTATTAAGTAACCTTAATTCTGTGTGTGTGTGTGTGTGTGTGTGTGTGTGTGTGTGTTAAATGCTTCAGCATAAAGTACTTCAAGAATTTTTGACAAAGCTAGTAACTCTGGCAAGAGTATCATTTGGTAAAGGGCTGTTAGCAGTAAGGATTGTTTCTTGGTCTGTGGTACATGGTTGCTGGAGCAATAAGATGGATAGGTTTTAGTAAGAAGAGGCTACAGAGGTGGCATAAGGCGTATGTTCAGGCTGTATAGGTATAGCAGCCAAAGCAGTTCATAACACTCATATGTTTCCAAATTCTTAACACATGCTTGGAGATGGATTTAAATGATGTGGGAATAATGGACCTGCAGAGGTTGAACTGTACGTATTGAAATACTTTATTCAACCACCATTATGGATGAGTTTACTCATGCTGGAAGATGGCACCTGCAGAGGAAAGAAAGAAAAAAAATTCTTAGTAGAAAACAATTGAGTTTAAACATCTGTACAGCTGTCAGGTTTATATTTGTTCTGCATTATCTGGCCAGTCAGGCTCGCTTGCTTCAGGTCTCCATCGGAGTTGGAAGTTGACTTTGTGCAGGTATTTTTAAATAGAGTAAACTATACCTTTGTGTAACTGGACAGTCAAGGTGTGCACCACCGTTTTTTCAGTTATGACTGACTGAGAAATGATTAAGTGCATCCAAACTCCCATTGGCATCCTTCTCTGAGAAGCTGTGTGTATCTAGACAAATATTTAAAGAAAACACTTCAGCACGGAAGTAGAATTTACTGTAGTAAAATATAGCCTCATGCTAATTTCAAAAATTTCCTATTTAAAAAAAAACTTGGTAACTTTGTTAAATTCTGAGGTTTTCCATAGGTGTACCTGTTTCTTCACCATAGATACAAATAGTATAAGTCATATTTTACAAATGTCAGGCTACCAGTATGCTTCCAGTCTTTATAACAATCTCAGTGGTGACATGGGAGTCTTCAGTAATTCATCAAATTTCATTACTGTTTTTTAGCAACTACAAAATCTTATCACAATGTTCAGTCTTCTAATATATAACAAGCAGCTCTAATGCATTTAAAAGAGAATCTAAGGCAGTTGAACAGCATCATGACGTGCAGATTACTTCTATCAACTATACAGTAATTTGTTGCACCTACTAGTTGCACCTACAAGTGCACCTACTAGTCTTCATTCTCCTGAGTTGATAGTAACTATTCGTATGCTGTTCTAATTCTTAACCTTGTAATAGCACCTTGCAAAAACAAAGCTCACAAAGGAGGCTTGATACAATGTGTGACTTTATGAAAATTATTTTGGGACAACCTTATTATTCACACTGAAATGCAGAACAGGAAAATTCTGAATAGAGCTGTATGTATCCTCAGTTCTGACACCACAACTTAAAGCTTTGTTCTTTTCCATTATAGAAACTGAACACCTTTTTACAAAGGGGTGTGTCTGTATATATTATGTAACTTTAAATGTTACCTGTGTAATATCATATCTTATATATATGGACACAGGTACACATAAGTATTTTTTAAATTAAGATTCTAATATCACCAGATCTGCTCTTGGAAATCCAGGGGGACCAAAATATTTTAGCATTCAAAATATTAATTTTATATCATTTCAAGTGTATACCAAAACAATTTCTGATGAATACTGATGCAAATGTTTGTTGTAAATATGAATGCATTTTACATTCACTCAAGTTTCATGGATTTAATCAATTTGACACTAGTAGCACTGATGCCTCAGTTCAGTTTACAGGCTTGTGACTGGGTGGATATGGACATGATGAATAAGGAATGTTGGAAATGATCTGATGCTGAAAAGCTTGAAATGTTTTTGGAATGCTGGAATTCTTCAGGGACCTTCCAACCTTAAAAGCTAGAGTTCTGGGATGCTTCTCAAGCTGACTCTCCAAGCATGGCACACTTACACCCTCAAATGGTCCCACTTGTAATCCTGAAAAAGACTATGTATATAGGATAAAGACTTTGGGACTGATTCTGTAGGGACGTGAAAGTGTCAGAATAAGAGGCTGTTTTTTTTCATAATTGTTCTGAGAGTGATTGCCATGAAATTCACCTTTTAGTTAGCTCCTTGTCTATACTGTGCCATTGAAATGATTACAAGTTGTTAATCATTTTGTGTAAAAGAAAACATCACCATATCAGTTGCTTTAAACTCAAATTACCTCTTAAAAGACCAAGGTACATTTACCTCGTGTATATAATGCTTAATATTTTTCAAAACATTCTCCAGGTTTGCAGTTATGTGTTCCTAGAAATATGGGTATACTAAATTTACAACTTCAGTGGTACTAAATGTATTATCTGGTGCCCTAAAACACATCCATTTTCTGTTTTTTATTGTATTACTGCAAGTTTGCTGCTTTGTCATTGTAGCACCTGCCCTTCCATAGCTGTGTGGATACTACCTTGTATAAACTTTATTTCTTGGATGATAAATTTGAGGATCCTGTACAGATGAGTGTCACTTTTTTAAATTTTACAAAATTGTGTATTTCCCCTTACATTTCTGAAAACATGTATTGTATTTGTAGAGTATACACTTCAATGGATTGTAAATAGACAGTTAGCGATGCTTATGTTAAGTGCTAACACTACAGTAGAGAAATTAAAGCAGTAAAAATAAATGACTTTTTTTTTTTTTTTCAAAGTATGCAAGTTGTCCTTCAGAGGAAGAAGTTACAGGTAGGTATATTCTTGGGTGTGATGCTCTTACCTGGCAAAAAGCGGAGTCAGTGAGGTGCTAGTGTATTTCTTTCCTCTAAATGAATTTCTACTATCAGGAAAATAAAGGGTCTGCTTGCTAATGCTGGAGCAATCCATCCCATGTATCCCTATGGATAATGAAGTGCCTGATCTTCCTCCTTTGCCCCACAATAATGTGTGAATAGGTACTTTGCTGTTTTCTCTGATCTCTTGGGTGAAATAATTATGACTGGTTTTAGAAAGTTTTGCTTCTGTTAGGTCTCCTAGGTCTCCTTCTGTGTAAACAGCTCTGAGAATTGCAAGAGACTTGAACATCTGACCTCAATGCAAGCGTCATAAACAGAAGTAAACCCAGCTTATTTGTGTTGTATTGGATTGTTTCTGTGCAAAAATAACAAACTGATACTATATTGCTGAAAGAAGGTGAAGATGAAGCCGTAACAAAAACCTGACATCTTATGTGCTGCTATTAGTTTTGGCTCAGCAACTAGCAGATCTTTGTTTGTGTTTTTGTAATAAACAACAACAACAAAAAAAAACAGGCACCTCTTACAGCAAATTCCTTTTCTAAACTGGGAATCTTCAAAGTGTCCAGAGAAAGCCAAAAGCTATGTGAAAATGCTGTGTTACTCTTAACCTCTTTCCAAAGAGGTGGGGTTATTTGGCTGTTTGTAAAGTAGATCTCTCCTATCTTATGCTAGGGTCAGATATTATTAGAACAATAAATATGTTGCCTTGCCTTTGCTCAGTTAAAGGATGAAAACATGCTTCTCTCCCATAAGTGACTAAACCAATACTGTCCCCCACCACTGCAAACAACTAAAATGCAGTGCAACTAAAAATCTCTCCCAGATTTCCTAGCAGAAGAAAGATATGGCTTACACAGAGCAAAGTAATATTGTCTGCCTCTTTTTACTAAGTTACAGGCTTTCACGCTTTGAGGGTAAGGTTCAGGTTATAGGTTACTGAAATACAGTAAAAAGATGTACTTGAGTGTAAGCAATTATTCTCCTGGACAGGTGGTTTTGATCTGAGTAGAATATACTCTTGCATAATTGTTTTACCTTGCAACCTTTCATCATTTTTGGTCTTGCTCTGATTTATGGCTCCCAAAATTCCAGTATAACCCATGCTGCAAATCACATTTTTGCCTATTTATGGTCCTCAACCTAAACAAAGAAACAACCCATTCATAAGTGTCCCACAGTTAAAAATGAGTCAAACTCATTCAAGCTTGAACAGAACTTATTCAGCCTGGTACAAAGTTACTCATTTTGATCAAGACAGGCTTGGACATAGGAACATGTAGAACCCAAGATAAATAGCTACTTCTGGCTATGCAAAGTAATAGCCTCCAAAATCTGCAATGACCAAGCCATGTTTTGGACAGCTTTTATTATTTATTGACTGGAAATATTCAGTAAATGTTTTTTCTTGTGTTTTGCAGAAAGCAGTACGTGGTTAAATGAAATGTTGATGGGTTGTAACTGTGGTGTAGTTATACCTAATGTATGATACATTTTGCTTAAAGGAATTGTGGCTGTTAACCCAGTCTTCACTGGTCCAAACCACCTAAAAAGGAAACAGCCGGGTGGAAATTACACTTTACCTAGGAGCTGCTAAGCATGCATATCTGTGGGAAGCTTCTGGAGCGGAAGGTGGAAAAGTTGGGAAAGAAAAGACAAAGTCAGTACAGGGCCCACTAAACAAGGGGAGCAGGGAGAAATGATAAGGGAAATGAAAGTCCTATATGGTTTGATGGTTTTGGCAAAAATGCTGGACTGAAACAATGTGGAAGACAAGGCGACCATCTGATGGTGTTCTGGGGCAGGAAGAAGACTATAAGCCTTTTGATTTTTATTCTGCTTGCTCAGCAGCTCTGAGCTTTATTTGAAATACTATCCTGTTCAAGTTGTGTTTCAGTGTACCATTAGCTTTTAAAGCTGGCTTAGTCAAGAGCTGTGGAAAAGAGCTGTTAGTTCATTTTAGGATACTGAAGGATATGAAACCATAGAATGGCAAAAGCCTTCTGGTATTTTCAGGTTTTACATGCTTGCCAGCCACTAGCACAAGAACTTTAACAGCTATTTTGAAAACTAAGTAATTATGAAATAAAATGTTATGGGTTTGAACTAATTCAGGAGAAATGTCTAAGTAACTTGCCTAGAGAAGGCAAATACCGTGAACTTGGCAAATAGTGATAGTCCCTTCATGTTACGTGAAAAATTTGCATTCATGAAATAGAAGCTGAAAGTGATGAAAGTGTAATTTAAAAACAAAACGAGTATTATAAATCTCATAGCAAAGAATGTTAGTTTAGGAAGGGGGAGATATTTGATATATACTGAGCTTCTTACATATAAAAAAACCATGAATATTTAAAAGAAAATGGTACAGGCATAACAGAATCTTTACAGAATTGCTCCAAACAAATGGTACCTGCTCGTTCACAATCCACAATTGCATGCCTGAATTGCTAAATATGCTAGCTTCAGAAACTAATATGATCATATGATGAAAACTAGCTTTCCACCATATTTTGATGCTCATCAGAACCATCTGCTTGATATAATATGACTGCATGAAAGAGATGTACATGCCTCTTGTCAGACACACCAGCTGGGAATGCAAAGCAGCAGCCAATGTATCCTGTTTAGACAGAGCAGGCCATGTATGCTACAGTATGTATAATACAAAAGCTCCTGCACTATGTCTAAATGGACCATCCTGGATACAGGATACAAGATAACTGCTGCAGTAAGGAGCTCTTCTGACTGACCTGTCTAGTCAAAATCAGTCAATTACTCTCTAACTTCTAAGATGCCTTGCACAGTGATTTGTAGTAGTGGAGTTTTCTTCAAATATCAGTAACTTTCTCTTGCAAAAGATAAAATTTGTCATCTTTCTCCCTTCTGGAAGCAAGAGGTTTTAACCTTACACTTAGTTTAACTTGCAGGTTTTAAGCTGCACACTCGGAATGGAAAATTTTAGCTTCAATAAATACAAGCCTCCCTTCCCTCCTCAACAGAGGCAAAGCTGAGATCTTGATCCTTCTTCTGTTTACTCCACTCATGTATTAATTTGAACTAAGAGTTTTTTGGGAAGGATCCTCTAACATAGATCCTACAGAAAGAAAGCTGTTAAGGTTTTAACTGCTGGTATTTAAGGTATTAACTGCTGATGCTGTTGGTCTTTGCTGTTGCTAGAACATTAACTCTCTACCTCAATATTAACTTTCTGAAGTACAACGCTGACCCAGACAAACCACTTGCTCGTATTGCCATCCATAGGCTGGCAATGGGCGAAGGTTTGCTTGTATAAATCCTGTCTGCACATGAAACTGAGGAATGGGGCATTGCTAACACATGCCCTGACTGGGCATGCCTAGAAACTCTTGCATTCATTTATGCATTATAGTATTTTGTCTAGCAAAGGTTAAAGTCAGAAAAATGGAAGTTAAAAAAATGCTAGGAGTGCCTTGTTTTATTTATGACATTGATTTCTTATGAGATTCTAGTTGGGTAAATACAAGTTAAAGGTCAGCTAAAAAGTGGAAGACTTTCAGACGTTTGTTGTGCCCGAAGTAAAATTCCTTTTTTTTTTTTTTTTTTTTTTTCAACTCAGGTTGTGGAGGTGTTGAAATAGGTTCTTTTTAATACCCACTGCATGAAACTAATGAATAATTTTGGGTACGTGTAGCACGATTAAAGGTTAAAACCTGTGTAAGTGAACCACTTTGAGGTAATACCAAAGAATTACTGCAATTCTCTTTGTATCCTTTTTGTAAAATAGATAACTGATGTACAGCAACGCACCAGGAAATTATCATACAGAGCACAAGGGATTCCGCCTCGCGGCTGGGCTGCCACTCGCCGCGGGAGAGCGGGGCTCGGCTTTCCGCTCGCCACGCCGAGCTCTGGGGGTGCCGCGGCGGCTGCCGTGGGCTGCGGCGCTAACGAGGCGCAGGAGCTCCTCCGCGCGGCGGGTTTACCCCTCGCCAAGGAAGGAGCAGCCGGGCGCGGCGAGCGCCCTGCGGCGGCAGCGGCGAGCGCCCAGCCCCTTGTGGGCGCAGCCCCGCGGCGGGCAGGGGCGGGGGGAAACTGCCGCCAACGGCTCTCTGGCATTAACGGCTCCTGCGCGATGCTCGCCTACCTTGGCGGAGGTTAACTGGAGAGAAGAGCCTATATACCGCCGTCTCCTCCCCACAGCGAGGTCTGAGGGCGGGCTGAGCCGAGCCCCTCACCGTGAGCGAGGTGGAGCAGAGGTGCCTGCCGCCGCCACTCGCCTGGGGCTGGGAAGAGCGAGGTTGGCTTCTCATCTCCGGAGGCCTCGGAACCGCCTCCACTCGTGGTAAGTCGGAGTGGGACGTGGTAACTTGGGTGTTCGGCTTTTCGGTCTGGTCCAGTCCGGTCTGAACTGGGCCGCTGAGCCAAGGGAGTCTGGTGTCCAGGAGACCCACGCAGAGGGAGCCCGAGTTACTCCTGGCTGCTCATGTGGTTTGTAAACAGCTGAGGTGAGCTTTTTTAGGAAAAAAAAACGTGTTTTGCTAAATTAGAAGAAGCATCGGTGTCTAGATAATGATTTGTATGATCAGGCATTTATTTAGAGTTTTTTTTTTTTGTCTTGGAATTGGCAGTGTGTAATAGTGTTGGATGAGACTTCTTAAGATCATAAGCACTTTATTGACATCGTGGTTGAGTGCTGTGGTTTTATGACACCACAGATTCTGTGTTGAGGTAGTTAGAATTGTTTCTAAGTCTTTCCAGTGGAAAAAAAAAAGCATGAAAAGATAGCATTTTTTTAGTTAACTTGATTAGGTTGTAGTTAAAATGTCCAGACCCCCCCAGGTAACCTACAGCCTTGCATGTCCCAGAGACCTTTTGAAAATAAGATTCAAATCCATCGTCTCTGAGATGTGATAGTATCTGAAATCATTACTTTCTTTTTAAAGGAAACAGAAGCAGAACAAACCCTGTTGATGGAGTGCAATGCAGAAGTGCAACATTCATTGGTATTAGAATAATTAAATGGAAACGAAAAGTCAACTTGCTCAAGTTTAGAGAATACTTTTAATTAGCTCAGTTTTAAAGCTAGAGGTGTCCAGCTGTCAGTAATGGGAAGTTTGTGGAAGCTATTGACGTTTTTGACACATATGTCGTTATTCATTTTTAAGTTTATATAATATCAAATACATCTGTGTGGATTTTTAAATGAAGGCTGAGGAGTTAGAATTATGCCTAAGAATACTCCTTTAAAATTTTAAAGTGCTGATGCTAATGAAATAATAACTAAGCCTGCAGGAAAAAAATACTGAATCATTACATAAAGGACAAAAAAGGAAAGTATTCTGTGTAGTAAATTAATATAGAGATTTTAAAAAAATCCTAATGTATCAGTATTTTTTTCATTAACTCCTTAAGAGGAAGCCTTCTAGTGATTAATTCAGTATAAATAACATTTCTTTTAAGTTGATTAGACTTGCTGGTCAAGTGCTTGTTACACAGATCTCACTGAAATTTTTCAAATTATTGCTAATCTGGAATCTTACAGTTCAAGCAGATATGAGAAATGTTGAAATATAAACTTGACACCAAAATCTTTAGACCCTTTTTTGATGCTGTTTCTATTGGTATGTCTGGCAAAGTAATGCATGCAGCAGTTGAATTAGTCACTAGCTTTTTTTTTTTTTTTTTTTTTTTTTTAAACCTGAGTGGTTACAGCACAAGGGTGAACTTGATGCATGTCTCTCTAATATTTTGAGCCCACTGTGTGGGTGTCAGACCCCCAAATCTGTGCTTATTTGGCAAAGCACCAAGGAAGCTTTCTTCTGTGCAAAGCTACTCTGAGAAGTTCAAGTAAAATGATCTTGGTTTGTTACTTTTCCCGTAGGTGCCTGGGTGTCCTGGCCCTGAAGTTATTGGGTGCACTGAAGTATATCTGCATCAGCCTGTTTGCATTAAATAGCATGAGGATTCAGTATTAAGCAATGATGTCTAACAAGGTGGATTATAGGTTAAAATGGGAGGAATCAAGCACAGGTTTTTACTTTGAAATCCCATAGTCTCAGTACTTTCAAGAGGTATTACATAGCCTGCAATCAGAAGAACTTGCAGAATAGAAAGCAGGTATCAGTGGAGCTGTGCACCAGTGAATATCTACTCAGAGACTGATGCTTTATTTGAATACTGTGGCACTTTGGTGAAGCAATTTGAAGCCATTCAAAAATTCACTTTAACCAAGCAAAATAACTGCAAATGTGTAGCAGATCTATTTTTATGGGCAACTCTTAACACAAATATGTAAATCCTACATCATCTTTTCTACTTTCATTATAGGGTTTCTCTGTATGAATGTTTCAGTTTTAAGTAGTAGTATGCTTTTGAAGCTAGTGTTCTGGTCATTCCTGCTTGCTATCTATTTGTCTACATCTTAGAGGCATGTGAGGTTTCTTGAGGGTTTTTTGAGGTCGTGATCACAGGTGTTGCTAATATGCAGTAAAGGTTAAAATGGGCATAGAATAGTAGAGGAGACATAGCTGGAGCAACTGTGCTGACCAGAAGAGATCATGAATTGAGCAGCAGAAAGTAACACAAATCTTGGGAATCTGTTACTTCTTAATCAGTTTGTGATAAGCAATCCAATGAAAAGATAGTGACAGGCAATCTCATGCTTTCCTGTTCCACTCTAGGCTGTGAACACTTGGCGCGGTTGTGCCCTTCAGTAGTGAGGACACAGGTAACATCCCAGACACAGCTGCCATCCTGGGATCGCAAGTGGGGAGCTAGGCATACAGCTACAGAAGAAAGTGGTCCTTAATTCCAGGTGAGATGGAAAGGCTTACATACATCCTCTCAGAGGTTGCAGAGGACACAGCATTCACCTGCAATTTGTATAGAAAAGATGGAGCTTGACTTGGCTAAGAAATATACAGCTAAAGGACAAGAGGTAGCAGTCACAAGCTGGAAATTCTGCCTGGACCTAAGGAAAACACTCTTCACCAGGAGAGTGGTTAAGCGCAGGCATAGATTGCCCAGAGAGATTATGGACTCTTCATCTTCCAGGATTTTCAAAACTTAATTGACTGAGGTCCTGAGCAACCTGGTTTAGCTAGGTTGCACACAGAAGTTATGAAGAATGGCCAGGGAGAACTCCGTCTCTGTGGACTTGTCTACTGAAAACTGTTTGGCAAACGACTGTTGGGAGCATAGGTTCTCAAAATCTCCTTCAAAAATGTGGTGAAGTCATGGCAGAAGACTTGGCTTGTGCAACCCCACATCTGAAAATTTTTGCAAGTGGTGCTGATTATCCTACATCTTAAAGATCAGCATGTTCCCACCACTCTGAGTTGACCTAGAATACCAAGAATCTCTGGTAGACGAAGGGCAAAGCAGTCACTGTGGCAAGGGCACCTAGAAAGTCATGCTGTTTCTTGTCTTTCTGGGACAAAAGAATATCCAAGGGTTAGTTCATATGTGGTGTTCTTGAGTGGCTACTGCAGTACTAAGCCTATTATGCTCTCATCCTCCCTCTGTTACCTTTTTTTTGACTGCTGACCATGCTTGGAGATGACAGATGATTCATATGGCAGGTGTCACTTATAATGAGCAGTAACAGAAACAAAGCTTGCACGCATAAGGAATGTCTTAAACAGGCAATGGATGTAGTACTTTCACCTTTGTGAGGATGATGTGGCACTTTCTAATTACTCCCTAAAGGGCTACAGTCCAGAAAGCAAAGATTTGCTGTGTAGCTTTCCTTTGGATGGCTTCAAACCATGTGTGTAAAAGATGTGTTCAGTATGAAGGACCAGACTAGATAAGGTTTAAAGTAAAATCCTAAAAGGCATATTGTAGATGTAGGGTCCTTAGCATTAGCTGTTCTAATCTACCCATCTGTTCTGATTGTTCTGCATTACCTGTTAGTGTAGACATATCCATAGCTCTTTGTTGCATGAATTTGTGGAGCAATGCAGTTTTTGAGATTACAAACCTGCGTCTTTTAGCTTAGACAATAGATGCTTGTACTTCTAAAATGGGAGGTCACAGTTGTGATTCTTGCCATTGGCCATCTGTCCACAGAGAATAATGTTATATTTCAAAAGCATTTATTTTATTGTGGATTTAAGTTAAATCTTAAGTATTTAGAAATCTGACAGACAGAAGTAGTAAGAGACTTATGAAAAGATGAAGTAAAGGGAGAACTGGTGATAAATTCCAAATTGATTCTGAGTTATTGCTCACCTTAAAATGTGCATTCATGCATTTTTCCCGCTAGTCATGTATTCCCATTCCCTTCTACGCTGTGGGCGGGGGATTTTTTTGAGTATGGTTCCAGGGGTCAAATTTATAATTGGTATGGGAACAATGCCAAAAGAAAGGCAATGCCAAAGTAAGTTATGTCTTTGATACCAAGGTTGCTGTCTAGTTCTTACATGTTTGCTTGTGTTTGCATGTATGTAAAATCTTGATTTTTTTTTCTAGTCACTTGAATAAACTTTTTTGAACAATACAAGCCCTCAGCCAAAATACAGTCACTGCTGAATGCCAGTGTGGATGTTCTCCAATAAATTAAAGTAGCAGCAGCTGTAACCTTGTCACTACCACATAGACTCTTTTGGGGTTTTGTGCATCCTTAAAACCAGAAGTTATGCGTTTCAGCAGTATAGTCATGCTAGGAGCTGCCAAAAATTCAGTAAAATTTTCCACACATAAGGCATTTTGAGGTAATTAAAAGTTGGTTGACTATATTGACATGCGTTCTTGCTTTTTAGCCTAATATGTGAATATTTCCAATGGGCAATATACCAAACTACTGGTTTGTGAGTTACAAAAGTAATTCTGAAATCTTAAATATTAGCAAAGCACCTCCTTTTTCACATGGAAGTGTATGAAGAAGGTTCAGTATTGTGTAGCACACTTGCCTTTTTGGAGGCATGTATATGGGAAGCCTTAGTTAATAGGAAATTGGACTTAGTCTTATTAGATCTTAGATTAGATTAGTTTTATTTGTTTATGTGAAGCACCATGTTATTGTCATTGAAAAGCGGACGAATGTTAAAGTGAAGCTCTATACGAGATGAGGTGAGACATATTGGTAGAGATCCCTGAAACAGGAAGCAGAAAAAGATGATGCTGAGGAGCTTTGAATACTTAAAGGCAATTTTTTGAATTATAGTAATTTATAATTGTTAAAGTATTATCCATTACACCTTCAGAGATAAAAATTCTATTCTATTATGTGTGTAAAATATGTTCTTTCCTCCTTTCCCCCCTCTCTGCCCTGCCCATTTTGAGTTCCAGTTTAAAAACTGCCCCCTCTCAGCTTTATCATTCCCTTGTGGAATGCTTTCCTGTTTTCTTGCTCTTTCTCTAAGTTTCTCTTTGCCTCACAGCGAAACAAGAAGTACCTGATCTTTCACTTCAGCACAGTTCTGGTACCTGCACTAACACCATAGCATTCCTGATGTTGTGGTCAGAGGATCTGATATATGCTTTTCCTCATATTCCCTCTTTTCAAGAGTAATTCTCTAGGGAAGGGAAGGATGGCGAGACTTGAGTGACTGTATTCGTCCCAATGATTGGGACATCATTGTTGATGTCCCAGACAATGTTGATTTAAGATCTCTGTTTGGATCATCTCTCACTGTCTTGCCTGAATTGAGAAGATCTTCGCTTGACTTATTCTGTGATGGCTGGCTCTTGAGGATGGAATGAACACCACTAAATCAAGAGCCTACCTAAAAGACTAAAAAGGTTTTTAGCTTGGTGCTGAGGTCATGTTTCTTAATACTGACTTCTACTGTCTTGATTGCAGTTTTGAGTTAAAGAATTTTGTCTCCTCAATTATTATGTCTGAATCCATTTAATAACCTCAGACAGAGGTTGCACTCTGTTCTCACACATTGCCGAGGGTAGGTTTCTGAAGAATTTAATTGGGCTATGCCTTCTTCCATTAACATCCTACTGTGGAGTGGGGTCTCTAACCTTACCTCTTTCCGAAGAGACTAGCTTTTTGAAACTTCACCTATATGATTTGTTCTCTATTCTTCCATGAAGACAGTCGTCTTAACACGGTTACTAGAACGGTTAGTGCAATTTGAGAACTGAATCTATCTCTTGACAGATTTTCACAAGAATAAGATAGCTTACTTTTACGTTTTTTAGGAAACTGATTTATCTTATGCTTGTTTTGCAGGAACAGTATTTTGTACGCTAGATGTTAGATGTGCTTTATCCTTTTGTGTAAGTGGACCTAAGCCCTTATGGAGAACCTGTCATTTCCATCTACCCATGTCTGAAAAATCCACGATTCCAAGTCTCCTTACTGGAAAAATACTGCCAAACTGCTAATTTCCACTTCTTATAAAGGCCTATTCTGCTAAGACTCAAGTAGTGACAGTGGCTTCCACATGGAATATTCCAGCCTCTTTAGGGCTGCTGTATGGCTCTTCATTGAGACTTTAGGTAAGCATTATCCCATTCTTAAAACACCCGGAGTAGTACTGCACTTGAAGAAAGAGGGAATACTTAAAAAAGAAGGTTTTACAACTTTTTGCTTTTTTTTGAACTTCTTCAAGATGTGTTGTCAGTATTATTCTGTTTGTTCACAGCCTTCTCTTTTGAAGTCCAAATGTCTGGATTCTTTGATGAGGAGGAGTCGCTGGAAGTGGAGGTGCATGATTTGCTCCCTTTATTGTTACCTTAGCCGCATGCAGGCGGCTGGAGTACAGTACTAAGGAAACTCACAAGGTAAAAAATTCTCTCTTTGTTTGCTTACTCAGTATAACTGTACAAACATATAGCACATTTTGAAGAAAAGCTAGAAGTAAGTAACATCTTCATGGATCATTCTGGTAGTTTTTGAGTTCTATTGTAAAATAAAAATAACATAATTAAGGGTCCTAGTGATTTCTTTCTTTGTAACAATTTGTTGTTGCAGTCACCTTTCCAGTTTCCTATAGCCAGACATATATTTTGTTGTCTCTTCTTCTGAAGATGTTGCATTCTGCAGCTGAAAGTATTTTCAGATTGTTTTAAAATGAAACAATTTATGCCAAAGGCAGTGTGTTCAGTACACTTTTATTAAAAACATAAATAGGTGGTTTCTTTAGACCCTTTGAAACATGGCTCAAGTTAAGGAAACTTCTTTAAAAAGTGATTCAACTGATAAACATTTAAGTACAACTGTTTTTCGAGTCATGTTGCTCTCATATTTAGATGGCATGTATGGTTCACTTTTTTACTTCTTTCATCCAAGGCTCTTCTGTGCATGTTTATAGCATGGAGGCAGACAGTTCCAGCTCTCTCATTCTTGAATGCTTCCTTTTTTTTTTCTAATATAAAACTCTGCTTGTTGGCACATTTGTCAAATTCATCATGCTCAGTTCCCTTCCTGTGTCTCCATAGAAGAGACTGCACCAGTTTAATTTCCTGTTCCATGTGAGAAATCCATTTGGAAAGTTGTGGAAGGGGGGTTGGGTTTGGTTTTGTTTTTGGTTTTGTTTTGTTTTGTTTTGTTCGAAAAGGCAGTCTTTCTCTAAAATCTCTTGAGCAAATGTCTCGCTTTCCTCCCAGCCTGGCTTTTGTAGACTTTCTCCATAAGGGACCTTTGGCCAGACCCTTCGTCCTGGTAGGTAGATCCCCCTTCTCTACAAACCCACCTTTGCTGGTAATTAGTTTTAACTAGCTTAGCGTCAGCAGCTGCATTATAAAGCAATTTGGCAACATGGCATAAAAAATAATGCCAAAAAATAATTAAATAGAATTTAATTGTTAATGCAAATTCTCTTAAATCCGTTTATTTTTCTCCAGACTTTCTTACCCCAGAGGATACAGCAGGCTGCACATTCCAGCTACCACAAATCTAACTGCTGCTTGCTTTGTTGGATGTGGAGTTGGAGAACAGATAGTTTAGTCAATAACTGACATTACCCTATATCCCTTTCAGG
Source organism: Dromaius novaehollandiae (assembly GCF_036370855.1). NCBI lineage: Eukaryota > Metazoa > Chordata > Aves > Casuariiformes > Dromaiidae > Dromaius > Dromaius novaehollandiae. The sequence continues at coordinate 78,241,859 of NC_088099.1, read as the reverse complement.
ACCAAAATTTTGTCTTCAGTATGTGACAGCCCTCTAAAAATACCCTGTATTGCCTTAATAATGCTACAATGAACCAGGGTTGCTTGGCTACTCATAAGTCAGAGTGTCTGTCAAGCTCCAGGGTTCACTATCTGGTTCAGATAAGGGGAGAAAAATTTTCAGATCAAGCATGACATGAACTTCCTTACTTTTTCACCCATTTATACAAAGCACTTTGCAGATAATTGTCCTTATTTTGACCTCTTACTGCTTGTAATTAAAGAATGAAATGCCCTAACATTCAAAATCTCTTCTAGCTTTTTATATTTAAAGCAGTTCAAAAGTATACAATAAAAAAGAGCAAACTTTGATGCTATAAAGAAATAATTCTACCATATTAATTTTGTTTGAAATACTGACAATTTGTGATTGTAAATGAAGTGACTTACAGAAGTAGATTTGCATAATCCTTTATGATATCCTGGGAAATTTCTAAACACTATCTAGATATCATTCTTTAATGAAATTGCTTGGGCAAAAAAGAAAGGGAGATTACAAGACTAGAAATCTTTCAGTGTTATCTTGATGGGAACAATCATTATTATGTCATCCCTGTTTGACCTGTAAGAAGCTAAACAGCTGTTCTAGTTGGAATTCTTAAAAGATATGCTTTAAAGAATACTTTGTTTACAACAGCTGTTAAGAAAACCCAAAAGGCAGAAAAAGAATCAAATCAAAAGAGCAGTGGCGGCACCTCGGAAGTACTAGCTCGTTAGATACAAAGTATGTAAATATGAGCTTCTTTCAGTATCCATCTGTTAGGATTAAGAAAGCAACTGAGCCCTGACGTAAGTATAAATCCTATGATACACTTTAATGTTCATAGATATAAATCAGTTTGAGTTTCTTGTCTAGAGCTTGATGCAATCCTAAGGTTACAATAACACTTGTACATGGAGAGTGAACTCCTGTAGATGCCATATTTGATCAGAAAACTTTTGGGAGAAACTTAGAGACTTTTCTGCACTCCCGAGTGTTTTAGTTGCATCCAGATGCCTTATCTAAATAGTATTGCAAAAAATAGATGGTCTGCTTAAGGCATAGACAGGCATTCACTTGTGAAACAGTAATAGTGTTTAAGGAGCTTTCATGACTAGCTCTGCGTTACTGATTCTCTCCCTAGGACATAACAATGAATTAGGCAATGATCTAGTCTTTTTTTTTTAAACTTTATATTCAGTTATCTTAAAGCAATGCTGGAGGTGATTTTTATAAACCAAGCATTCAGAAAGCTTTCGTCTTTTGAGACAATCTGTTTACCATGTCTAAGTTGGAGTACAGTGACTTTATAAATGATTATAGATGTTTTAGGTGTGAATGTCTGATTGGGTTCTGTATCAATCCCTCAAATACAGATTTGTGTGCTTTTTTTTTTTTTTTTTTTTTTTTTTTAAGAGCTCCCTGACAGCCTCTTTCAAATTGTCTCCCTAGATGCATCCTGATACTGTGAACTATAGATCCTAGCAGTATACGTGATTGTGGGCCTGAAAGAGATATCCAGGCTGAACTGACTTTGGCTCATCCAGTTTTCTCAAAGGAAATAGTTTGATGAATTGATGGAAGAAATCAAAGCTGATCCCCAGGCAAAGTTGTTCATGCCAAGCCCTACTCAGAGGAGCGCATTTGGAAAGTTTCTGCAGCAGCAAGTCTTTAAGAGAAGGAAAAGGAATTTAGAATCAGAGATGGTCATAGAGAGGAAGAGGTGAGATACCTGGCCATCACTGGCTGTTGGTTAGGCATGATTTTTTATGGACTGATGGCTTTTTACATGAGCGAATATCTCCAATAACCTATTTAAAATAGCTCTGAAACAATGACAAAAATTCTGTGAAATGACATCATCTTCCCTGAGAAAGGCTTACAAGCTAAAAATTATTTTAGAAAGAAAAATATCATGATAGAAACATAATGCAAGTATTTCTGAAGCTTTTAATAAAGAAATGGCTGTGCAGGACCATCATGAAAAGGATCTTATTTAATAAAAATTCAAAAGATGTGAAAGTGATAAATTAAATTGAGGGTGAAAAATCAAGATTGGGAAAGTGAGAAGGGAAGAAACCAAGCTGTATCTCTAGCAGTTCTTATACCATCTGTACATATGAGGAGGTGCTAGACAGGATTTTGCTGATGCATCCTATTTTGAAGATGATGTTGAAAGTAATCCAAGTATTGCATTGCCTATACCATTATTTTTGTTATTTCACACAGAAGAATAGCCCCAGAATCAGTTTGTTTTTATCTGAACTTTGAACAATTAAAAAAAATTGACGCCAAAACATGGGCTGTTGTAATTTTGGCAGCTAGAATACTTACATGCTGAGAAAGCACAGCCTCAGTAGAGAAAAGAGGAGTGAAACAATACTACTTAGGGAAAGTGCACTACTATGCAGGAGGGAAATTATGACTCGTTCTGTAGATCAGCCATCTCCAGTATAGTGGAAGTGTTACAGGACAACCCTGAGAAGCTCAGAAAGAATGTTTGAAGTAGGTAGATTTGGATAACTTCTATCTCAGATAGAATTTGCTTAGCATGAGTAGCCGCACACTTGCTTAGCATAAGTAGCTAAATTTGCTGAAGCCTTAGGCCGCGCTCCTAGTTCGTTAAGAAAAGGCCTCAGAGCTGGTGCAGGCTGGAAAGATAAGGGAGTTACAAGCAGTCTGCATTCCTGTGCCCCACTCTCCGAAAGGGAGGATGCCAAGGCTGAGAAATAAGGCCTGTTTGGGCGCCAAGACCTTGGGAAGCAAAAAGCTTCCTCTCACTGTTAAAACAGTGATGATTAAGGGGTCTGGATTATGTCTTCTTCCTCAGGGCCTTAGAAGATAACACCTACTGACCCAGCTGGGGCAGTGTTAATTAATTGACCAGGACCTTGAGAAGCAGGGGTGGGACCCAGGGAAATGTGAAGAAATCATTAACCAATCAGTGTAAAAGAGGAAGGAAGTCACAAATATGGCAAATTTGATTGTATAAATGCTACCTGAAAAGTTGGGGGGGGTGTGCTCGATTTGTGGAAAACCACCGAGCACCCAGGCTTGCGCAACTCTGAAATAAATAAACAAATGTCTCTCCTGAGTGTGTAATTATTGGCTCATTGCACACCGGGCAATGAATCTGCTTTTCGGACAACAGAAGCACATAAAACAAGCTGAAAAATTGTGATGTAGTAGATCATGTTTCTACTGTGAAAGCAGAGGATAAATTACTTCTGATTATCCCATTCTGCATAGGGCATCTTGCTGGTTGCTTAAGGAAGCCTGAAAAAACAGTGACCTCCACTTCCTGGTTTGTGGTAAGGGTTTTTCACTTGCTTTCACAGATATGCAACAGATAGCGATATCTTGTAGCAAGTACTACTTGGAAGCTCTAGCCTTTCTGTTCACAAATGCAATCCATGTTTTAGTCTCCCGCTGCATGCTCTGATTCATCCTGCAGCTACTTAGGAAAGGACTACAACCAGTACATGTGATACAAATATATAGTAAAACATTAGCCAGGTAGTGTAACAGGGAATGTGAAGACCATACCTGTATGTAGGACAGCAACTCTGTGTAGGCTTGAAAATTCCAGCATTGTTGGTGTTCCCAAACTGCCCCACATAGTGATGGTACACTTGTCTTTGGTCGTAAAATGTGTCTCTGACGTTTTTAAGGAGTCTTTCTGTGTATGAACTTGGAAGCCTGGCTTGAAACATGTGAAACAAGAGTATCAGTTTTATAATAGCCTAAGGTAATCCTGGGCTTCCAAAGCAATATAGTCTTATTCCTTATTGACTGAGATGGTGTAGGTATCCTATCAATAGCCTTGTAATATGTCATGGCACTTTTTAATGCCATCCTCATCGCATTAGACCTCACTATTGATCATCTTACCTCAAACTTTTTATTTTGCATAAATAGCTATTTTGGATGAGGAGCTTCTAACCTACAAGGGCTGTATATTTCTAATCGGAAAAAGTGAGTTTTCCGGTCAATCATGCTTTCATTCATGGGCAGTCATGTCATGCTGCAGTTATGAGCAAAGCTGCACTTGAATCCCTTGGGAAATTTTCTCCACTAAATTTTTACAACTCTTAGTGTTCTGTGTAGGTTTATATCATAGTAAGGTCCTATCTTGTTTCAAGAGTCCAGGAATGATGATTCATTGAGAAATGAAAGTTTTTTTGTTTATTTTTTCAGAAACTTGCATTTTTCGCATAGTCTCTCAGGTTCAGCTGCAGGCATGCCTGATTTTTTTCTTTTTTTTTTTTCCCCACACTTCTGCTCTTGTCTTCAGAGTCACCTTTTTGTAAGCAACTTGGTTATTCGAGATATCTTAATGCATTAGAATTCTCTACTGAAGCTATTTTCGAAAGCCAGCTCTGGTGTTTCAGTTTGACAGGAGACTGTCTGGATTCTTTTTCCATTTTCAGACATTCACTTTCTACTGTTTCCACTTCCTGATCTTCTGGGAAATCTTAGAATATGCATACCTTGAAATGTCATGGCAATCAGGAGAGATACCTGAGAACTGGAAGAAGGCAAATGTCACTCTGGTCTTCAAGAAGGGCAAGAAAGAGGACCCAGGGAGCTACAGGCCAGTCAGCCTCACCTTGATCCCTGGAAAGGTGATGGAGCAGCTCATCCTGGATGTCATCTCTAAGCATGTGGAGGAAAAGGTGATCAGGAGTAGTCAGCATGGATTCACAAAGGGGAAAGCATGCTTAACCAATCTGATAGCCTTCTCTGATGGAATGACTGCCTGGGTAGATGAGGGGAGAGCAGTGGATGTTGTCTACCTTGACTTCAGTAAGGCTTCTGACTCTCTGATAACATCCTCATAGGCAAGCTCAGGAAGTGTGGGTTAGATGAGCAGACAGGTGTTGAAAACTGGCTGAATGGAAGAGCTCAAAGAGTTGTGTTTAGCGATGCAAGGTCTAGTTGGAGGCTTGTAGCTAGCAGTGTCCCTCGGGGTCAGTACTGGGTCCAATCCTGTTCAACGTATTCATCAGTGACCTAGATGAAGGGAAAGAGTGCACTGTCAGCAAGTTTGCTGATGATCCAAAACTGCGAGAACTGGCTGGTACCCCAGAGGGCTGTGCTGCCATTCAGAGGGACCTCAACAGGCTGGAGAGTTGGGCAGAGAGGAACCTCCTGAAGCTCAATAAAGGGCAGTGCAGAGTCCTGCTCCTGGGGAAGCATAACCTCCTGCACCAGTGCAGGCTGGGGGCTGACCTGCTGGAAAGCAGCTCTGTGGAGAAGGAGCTGGGAGTCCTGGTGGACAACAAGTTGAGCATGAGCCAGCAATGTGCCCTTGTGGCAGAGAAGGCTAAAGGTATCCTGGGCTGCATTAGGAAGGGCATTGCCAGCAGGTTCAGGGATGTGATCCTTCCCCTCTACTCAGCCCTGAAGAGGCCACACCTGGAGCAGTTGTCCAATTCTGGGCTCCCCAATACAAGAGACACGGAGCTCCTGGAGCAAGTCTGTTGAAGGGCCACTGAGAGGATGAAGGGACTGGAACATGTCTCATATGAGGAAAGGCTGAGAGCTGGGCCTGTTCCGCCTGGAGAAGAGAAGACTCAGGGGCATCTTAACCGTGTGTATAAATGTCTGAAGGGAGGTTGTAAAGGGGACTGGGCCAGACTTTTTTCAGCGGTGCCCAGTGAGAGGACAAGAAGCCACGGGCACAAACTGAGACACAGGAAGTTCCACTTGAGCACAAGAGAACAGCTCTTTACTGAGGGCAACAGAGCACTGGAACAGGTTGCCCAGAGAGGTTGTGGAGTCTCCATCCTTGGAGATATTCAAAAACCATCTGGACAGGGTCCAGGGCAACATACTGTAGGTGACCTTGCTTGATCAAAGGGGTTGGACTAGATGATCTCCAGAGGTCCCTTCCAACCTCAACCTTTCTGTGATTCTTAGTAATGCTTATTTCCAGGGAAATATTTCATTTACTTTTTTTTTTCATTTATCAACTTTAATCTATTTACATATTCCCTGAATATGTAAGTATAGAAGATAGAAAAATAGAGTAGGAAGCTGATCTGGAAATATTCAGATGCTAGTATTCAGCAATTTTTCACATAGCAAGTACCACTGCAGAGACTGCTTTTTTTCCCCTCTTCCTCCTTGTATTACTTAGCTGACTTCTGCTTGGTTTGCTATCTGGAGCAGAGGCAGCATGTAGCAGTGCTGGTCTGGAGCTATGTGTACAGTGATTGTCTGGCCAGAAGACCTTGCACTTTGCTCAGCTGTCCAGTTGTTGCCTTTTAGTTAGCTGAACACAATTGCTTTTGGGTAGGAATTGAATTAAGTAATGGGTTAGAAGTTATGGATGTTATGTTGTCATGCAGAACAAATGGTCATATTTTTCAAAGCAATTGAAGCAGCAATGTGGATCCTCCTTTAAGATTTCAAGGTGTTTTTTACTGGTGTTCTGAGATATATGGAAGGGTTTTTTTTTTCCATTTATTTTCTGGAGGAAATGTGAAATTTTCTTTAAATGCAACTTGTTCGTAGTGAATAAAATGTTAGGGCAGCATTTCTTTCAATCTCCTCCAGTGCATTTCTGGACAAAGTAAGGGAGTGGAGAGGAGATTGGCATTTGTGTCATATAGCCTATAAGTCCATATAGAGAATTTAAGTAGCTAAGTTATACATCTAGAGCAGGTTCAGTTGCCTAAGAAAAGGCTTCAGCTGCCATACTCAATGTCCCAAGCTAACACATCTACTCAAGGCAAGCTGATATGACCCAAAAAGCATGGAAGAGCTACATCTTGCTGCAATGACAGTTGACATAGCCTAGAGTGTCTAAAATGACACTAAAAATTGTGCTTAGACAACTGAACCCCATTCCTGAAGTCAAGTGATAGGAATGCTTGTGTAAATGTATGATATATACCTTTCTGGAGATTGTAGAGATATCATCTGTCCTTTTTGTGATTGCAGTGGATATTTATCGGTTTTGTTTTTAGCTAATTTTTATTTCATTCATAGGCACTTTCTTTTGGAGGAGGGGGAAAAACATCTAAAATGAACAGAATTACGTTGTTCTTCTATATGGTTGATCAATAATGTAAATTGCTGTTCATGGCAACAAGATATCAACCTATAATACTGATGTTTTCAAATTTACTTCTCTGTATATTGTCTACCTTGGCTTTTTCAATTTCATTTTAGTAATTGTATTTAAAATTCTCTGCTTTGATCCCTCTTGGACAGGTGTGGCTGGTCCAAATCAGGCCTGCATGAAGTAGCTTTGGATTTTTTTTTTGTTCTCTTAAGAGAGCTAGAAAGCTTCCACTGATGATGAACTTGAATTAATATTTCTGTCCAAAGCAATAGGCCTGTCCTTTGGGGAGAGCAAACCTACTGATAGGAAAGTGAAATTTATCTTACTTGTCTTTAGACTGGCGCTGTTTAAAGTTACCCTTTGCAGGGAAGAGATTCTAATGTTGAATGCAGATACTCATGGCACCCCTTTTGAGGCATGTGCACAAAAAGAGAGCAGGAAAAAACAAGGAAAAGCTGAGATAAGGAAATACCTATAATGTTTTAATTCGTTTTTTTATTTTGTAGTGCTAGTAAGAACTAAGTTGTGGTGGAATATGTAAGATAATACCTACCTGTAATTTAGCAGTTTGTCTGCTAGTATATGAGTAGATATTTTGGCTTATGAGAACAACGTATGTGGGTTTTTTCCCACTGGTGAAGCCATTAAATCTATGCCATTTGAATGTATTTGTGAGCGGATTTCATGCAATTGTCAGAATTGTTGCTTGATTCAGCAATGTCAGTGATCCTGAGCGATAAGGCATATATTTCCCAGAAAAGGCGTTTTGTTGTTCTGGATCGTGGAGAAGTGACATAAGAAATTGTATCTTCAATAAATCACGTTGTACAATGTTGTTGTGGAAACCTCTGTAACTGGAACATCAGTGCAAAGTCATTACTTCTGCCAAGGTATGAATGTTTTAATTTCTGTTAGTCTGGTTAACTTGTATAATAAACAGATTAATTATATTGCTATTTATTATATCTATATTGATATGAATAATATGATATTGCTTTTCATTTGTTTGTTGTATAACTACTAATCTAACCTGATTATTTGTCAAGCATTTTTACATGGTTCCAGTATAACTTATTGCTTTCAGGCAGTTGAAGTTTTCTGGTGTTTGGATTTTGTTTTTGTGGCAACTGTGTGATACTACTTAGATCAAAATGGGACACATCCTTGCCAAAAAATTGTATCTGTAAATACACAGAACTATTCTTTGTAGGGGATCGTAGCCATTCAGTTCTTGCAAATTATTTTTATTAGTCTGAGTCTTTTTCTTTCCTGCACTATACAGGCTTGAAGTTGGGCATTTCCCACATTTGTGTATGTCGTCTTATTTACTGGTACATTCCAAAAAGAGTGTGTATAGATAAAGAAGACTCACTTAGCTGATCAAGAAATCAGGTTGTGGCCAAAAGTCTTTTTACTACTTTTGTTTTTCAATGCTCTTGTTGTTCTCATTGCAATACCTGAGCACTTCTTTTCTGTCAATGTATTTAGGGAAAAATGGGAAGAATTTGTGTTTTCTTTGACTGCAATGTTCCGACAGGTAGTTGTTGTCTCTGTTTTGTTTTTCCTGCTTGCTTAGTTTCAAAGGCATGGGTTTGTCAGTCGCCTAGGTAGAGATCAGTTTGGTCCCTGAAAGGAACAAGATAGGCTGTTCTGTAATAATGTCTGCTTTTCTTTTTTCTGTGGCTACTTCATGCAGAAGTGAAATCAATCGAACGGAGGAAATTAATTACTTTGAGGTAGGTTCTAAAGTTTCTACAAATTGCAATACCTCTGTGGCCGTGGAGAAAATTAGAGTAAGATAAAGTAAAATCAGGTATGTGAACTGCTCATGTGCTTTCTTTTTTTCCAGTATCAGGAGCAATGCAATCCAGTACAGTTACAAGTCTTATCTTTGTTTTAAGTCCTATTGTAGTGCTATGAAGAAAAATGAACACCCTTTAGAAAGAAGGAACGAGAAAGAGCAGTTGTCAGCTCTACCTTTCTTCAGTGGTACTTCTCTGTTGAAGAACAAAGATTTGAGATAGTAGTTACTACTCTCAGTTAAAAAAATTATTGCTATCTTTATTCTTCTCTAAAACTGAGAACTTTTGTTTTTGTCATTAAAGAGAGATCATTTAATGGGGGTGAATTTGCTCATAAAAACCTACTGCCAGGTTACTGCTATATGGTCTACTATAATAGCTCCAGCATTCTCACAGTGCTTCTTAACAATCCTGAGACTGTCTCCATCTTTAATCATACTATGAGTGCTAAGAAGCCCTGGAGAATAACAAGCAAAGTCCTGTCTTTAATATACATCTATTTAAAATGTTTTCAGCTCTGAAAAGAAATGCATATAATATATCATTATTCAGCAATTCATTATCAGTTTTTTTAGGAAAAAGTCATTATGAAGAAGTCTGGAGAGGTCAGTGCCAAGGAGAGAATGTTGCTGTGAAAATCTTTTCATCACATAATGAAAAATCATGGTTTAGAGAAACTGAAACTTACAATGCTCTACGTTTTCAATGTGAGAACATAGTGGGTATGATTATTTCCAAGTAAAAAAGGCTTATTTCTTCATTTTAGAAATAAATATATAAAAAATCTTAGTTGTTTCATTTTAGGGAAATACGGTCTTTTGAAAACAAAAGTAGTTTTCCAGTACTTTAATTGTTCAAATTTATAATGTGCTTGACATTTTTATAGAGAAGAGAACTTTGAAGTGTCTGAATTATATGGCATTGAAACGTTTCTTTTTTTCTTACTGGTCTGTAATTTTGCAGATGATTCTCTCTCTGGTTTTGTTTGCTTTATTAAAAAGAGGTTGGAAAAGAACATGAACTAGATGACACAGAGCCCTATAATTTTATTTTTTCAAATCAAAGTAACAAACATTAAGGTTCCCATATATGTTAATGGAATTGAAGAAAAGTGCCTATTGTAAATCTATCTAAAATGATTGTTTTCATAGCTTATTCGTGTACTTCAATCCTAATCAAAAATAATTTTATTTAATGAGTTGATGAGACAGAAAAATAGTCATTAGAATAAGACACTGGAGGTGGAATTAACCTCTTTTTAACAGAATACAATTCTTACTAAAAATTCATGGTCATTGGCACAAAAAGATGGTTTGTTAAGAAAAAAGGATTGTTTGGGGTTTTTTTGGTTTTTTATTCTATTAATGTTAATAGCTTGTGATTTATACCTGGTCGTTCAGGATTTACTCACTCGTACGGAGAAAATGCTAGATGGATGGAAGGACCATGAGAAAAATACGTAATCGCTGTTTGGTTGCATTGTACTTCACAGAAGGTTGTTACATATTTCAGGTACCAGTGCTGATAGTTCAAATGATTATAAAATCAATGATCTAGAATCAAGGCAGAAACATAGCAAGGATAACTTCTCAATAAATTATAAATATTTCTAGAAAAGATTCTTAATCCAAATTGCTTTCTTTATGAATAATGGTTTTTTTCTAAACCTTCCTGATGTTTGGCACTTGACATACTATTTAATTTCATAATATCCAAGATAATGGTGAAAAAATTACACATCTATTTTAAGTGTGCAAAATAAAATAATTCTGTTATGTATTTATAGATCTAAGTTCATATAACTTAGCCATGTATTCTCTGCACAGTGTGTTTTTAAAATAGGCCTATTTTTTATGTTCTTCTGAGGAAAATAGTTCTATAAATATATTCAAAGCACAGATCTTTGCCAAGATTACTGTTTCCAGTCATATACTCAAGCAAGCATTTGCAGTAGCTATGGAGAAGGAAGGTATGCATAGCTAATATTCCTGGGATGAATTAATTCTGCAGGGTTATTTCTTGCTTCTTTTGTAATATCTGTAATTCTTTTGGTTTTTGTTACTAGAACAGATTGTTTTTATTAGCTTTTTTCGAGTATTCATTACGTATTCCTTCTTTATTAAAGAGAGAGTAGTGATAGTAAGAGATTGCTGTCACAGCTGACTCCAAATAGAGCAGTGCAGTATACTGTTCATATAAAGTGCTTGTGCTAAAGGCAAAAGACAGGCATGGGAGCTTCCATTGACTGTGATTTGACTGAGCTTTTTACAAAACTTAAGTTGACTTGGTAGGATCTAGTAATCCATTTCACAATAGCAAATAGAAAACTAAGTTTTTATATATTCATTTTTATTATATAGTTGCAGGAGAAGTTCCACCTCCTTCTTTGAAGCTGTACCTCCAATGACAACTAATGCCAGTTTGCTCACACTATGCCTTAAAATATAGGAATGTGATGCACAGAAAATGTACACATTTTGAATAAAGAGAACAATGTAACAGTGAGTTTGAACTTTGTGCTGGAAAAAGATGCAATCTGACAGGTTCTGAGTTTAGGGAATGAGTCTTGACATTTAGAAAATACTTGCAAGAACATTATGTTTTCTAGAGATTAAATGATTTGTTTATTACTGTCTTTTTTGGTGATTAGATCTTATTCATAAGTTGAATATGTAACTTTTTTCCTAATTCTCAGACAGGCTGAAAAATTTTGATAGTTTCCTCTTGTTATGTTACCATTACAGAGATAAGAACAAAACAGTTGTAGGAGGGCCCTGGCCTGACCCCCTGCCTAAACCCCTCTGCCGGTGCCTATGCCTGGCCCGCACCCGCGTGCCGCCACTGGGCCACCCCCGCCTCGCCCTGCCCCTCTGTTGCACCCCCACTTCCGCACTCTCACCCCGACTGCACCGACCCACCTCTGGCACTCTCCCTTCTGCCTCAAATTGCCCTGTTCCCGCTCCCTGCCTTCTGCCTTTCCATAACCCTGACGCTGACAGTATCCCTAATGCTAATCGCCTTGTGCCTTGTGCCTGGTGCCTGGTGCCTTGCGCCTAACCCTAACCCTAACCCTAACCCTAACCCTAAAGGCCTTTGCCCTAACCCTAACCGCCTTTGGCCTTTTTCCCTTGGCCTTTTCCTTAACCCTCCCCCTAACCATCCCCCTAACCCTACCCACCTTTAGGCATTACCCCTAACCCTAACCGCCTTTTGCCTTTTGCCTTTTGCCTTTGTGTAACCCTAACTCTAACCCTAAGTGCCTTTTGCCTTTGCATAACCCTAACCCTAACCTCCAATTGCCTTTTGCCTTTTGACTTTGCGTAACCCTAACCCTGACCCTAACCCTAACTGCCTTTCGCCTTTTGCCTTTTGCCTTTGCGTAACCCTAACCCCAATCCTAACCATAACTGCCTTTTGCCTTTTGCCTTTTGCATAACCCTAACCCTAACCCTAACCCTAACCCTAACCGCCAATTGCCTTTTGCCTTTTGCCTTTTGCCTTTGCGTAACCCTAACCCTAACCCTAACAGCCAGTTGCCTTTTGCCTTTTGCCTTTGCGTAACCCTAACCCTAACACTAACCATAACCCTAACTGCCAATTGCTTTCTGCCTTTTGCCTTTGCGTAACCCTAACCCTAACGGCCAATTGCCTTTTGCCTCTTGCCTTTTGCCTTTGCGTAACCCTAACCCTAACCCTCACCCTAACCCTAAACCTAATCGCCTTTTGCCTTTTGCCCTTTGCCTTTTCCCTTTGCCCTTTGCCTTTTGCCTTTTGCCTTTGCGTAACCCTAACCCTAACCCTAGCCCTAGCCCTAACCCTAACCGCCAATTGCTTATTGCCTTTTGCCTAACCCTAACCCTAACCCTAACCCTAGCCCTAGCCCTAACCCTAACAGCCTTTTGCCTTTTGCCTTTTGTGTAACCCTAACCCTAACCCTAACCCTAACCCTAACCCTAACCCTAACCCTAACCGCCTTTTGCCTTCTGCCTTCTGCCTTTTCACTTTGCGTAACCCTAACCCTAACCCTAACTCTAACCCTAACCCTAACCGCCTTTTGCCTTTTGGCTTTTGCCATTGCGTAACCCTAACCCTAACCCTAACCCTAACCGCCAATTGCCTATTGCCTTTTGCCTTTGCGTAACCCTAACCCTAACCCTAACCCTAACCGCCAATGGCCTTTTGTCTCTGGCCTTTTGCCTTTGCGTAACCCTAACCCTAACTGCCTTTTGCCTTTGCGTAACCCTAACCCCCTTTTACCCTTTCCCTCTTGCCTTTGCGTAACCCTAACCCTAACCCTAACCCTAACCGCCTTTTGCCTTCTGCCTTCTGCCTTTTCCCCTTCCCTAACCCTAACCCTAACCCTAACCCTAACCCTAATCGCCTTTTGCCTTTTGCCATTGCGTAACCCTAACCCTAACCCTAACCCTAACCGCCAATTGCCTTTTGCCTTTGCGTAACCCTAACCCTAACCCAAACCCTAACCCTAACCGCCAATGGCCTTTTGCCTTTTCCCTTTTGCCTTTTACCTTTGCGTTACCCTAAACCTAACCCTAACCCTAAGCGCCTTTTGCCTTTTGCCCTTTGCCCTTTGCCTTTTTCCTTTGTGTAACCTTAACCCTAACTGCCAATTGCCTTTTGCCTTTTGCCTTTGTGTAAGCCTAACCCTAATCTTAACCCTAACTGCCTTTTGCCTTTTGCCTTTTGCCTTATGCCTTTTGCATAACCCTAACCCTAACCGCCAATTGCCTTTTGCCTTTTCCTTTGCGTAACCCTAACCCTAACCCTAACTGCCTTTTGCCTTCTGCCTTCTGCCTTTTGCCTTTGCCTAACCCTAACCCTAACCCTAACCCTAACCCTAACCCTAATCCTCACCCTAATCGCCTTTTGCCTTTTGCCTTTTGCCGTTGCGTAACCCTAACCCTAACCCTAACCCTAACCCTAACCGCCTTTTGCCTTTTGCCTTTTGCCTTTGCGTAACCCTAACCCTAACCCTAACCCTAACCCTAACCCTAACCCTAACCCTAACCCTAACCCTAAACGCCTTTTGCCTTCTGCCTTCTGCCTTTTCCCTTTGCTTAAGCCTAACCCTAACCCTAACCCTAACCCTAACCCTAACTCTAACCCTAACCCTCACCCTAATCGCCTTTT